>NC_139024.1:65618962-67088392 GCF_964662115.1 Mustela nivalis
TAGATTGGACCACAGTGAGATGAAAATATTTTCTTGTGAGAATGAATAAGTGGAAAGAGAATCCTGGGTTTTCCCTCACCTCCATTAAACATATTCATAAAGTCCAATATATGACAGTCTTTGAAAGGAAAAGGCACAATCAGCATGTAGATGAGCCATTTGCCAAGACATTTTACAAGACATGCTTCTGACCTGCTAGGGCAGAAGGGATTTAATTTACTTTTGGCAAGCAAATCTGAATACTAAATTAAACTTAACAGAAATGAAGGGTTTTTTTTGAGAAAGGAAACAAGTTGGCAGAATTTTGGCATATCAACAAAAGGAAATCACACAAAGAAAAGGATTAGTCAAAATGAAGATCAAATGAAGATCAAAAATAAATTGGCTTCAATCCAGGAAACATTTGTTGCATTTTACAAGCAGGTCTTTCCTTCCCTAGTGTGAAGAACAGAGGAACCACCTGATCTTGCCCTAAAGGTCATCAAGCACACCGCATGCTAGTCATGAAATGCTCTAGAGCCTCGCAGAGAGCCCAGCACAGGTGCAGTACTGGAAAGAGATTCAAATCTCCGAGACTTAAAACTATGCACAACATGAAGGCAATGAATATTGGGAAGCAGATTCTAAGGAAGTGTTGTCCCACGTATTCAAGCTTCAGAAATACATAGTGCTGCTTGAATAGAATGAATAAATAATATCTACCTACCATCTGTCTATAGAGTAGACATTCTGGAAGATATTGAACTTCTTTAGACTTCAAAGCAGCCTCTTTGATGCATCATTATAATCAAAGCCACACAATCTGTATGACCTGCTACAAAATGAAAATTCAGAAACCCTTGTTATTGCAAAGGCAGAAAAAGGGTGCCATTAAAGTACTCTATAGAGGCCTTATTCTTTTTTTTCTAGAGTCCCTTTCCACTTGGTGGTGGCTTCCCCTCCCCCCCCCCATTTAATGTCATTTTAAAGAAAAATTAAAATTTTTAAAGAATTTTAAAGAAAAATTAAAATTTGAAATTAGCATGAATCTACTGCTCATCTTTATTTTGTCCACGGTCTTAAATACAAATATAAGAGCAATGACTTCATATGCAGGGTTACTGAAATCACACTATTCTTTTTTTTTTTTTTTTTTTTTAATATTTTATTTATTTGTCAGAGAGAGGGTGAGGGAAAGCAAGTAAGCACAGGCAGACAGAATGGCAGGCAGAGGCAGAGGGAGAAGCAGGCTCCCTGCCGAGCAAGGAGCCCGATGTGGGACTCGATCCCAGGACGCTGGGATCATGACCTGAGCCGAAGGCAGCTGCTTAACCAACTGAGCCACCCAGGCGTCCCTGAAATCACACTATTCTTATTCTGTAGTTCATACGTATGCTTTTCACTCTTCCCAGAACAGAGGAAATATTTCACAGAATTAACTCCACTGTTTTCATTTCACTTCTTGATATGCATACATTCTACGAATATTCTCTACCTTCAGCTTACTGATGAGTAAGGAAGGGCTAAAAAGAAAAGCAACCCTTGGGGGTCACCCTATTTTTCCCTGAACGTAGAAGATTTACGGAAGGCTTGCTGGAGAAGCTGACATCCAAAGATAGTAGGAGCAAACTACGGACATGAGAATTTCCGGACAATATTCTGATAAAGAGAAAGGATTAATGTATGAGATTAAATAAGATTTAGTACAGTTGATTTGGCTTATTTTTTCTTGTTCTTGCATTTTTTGGATTCTTTATAATTAATTGACACATTTTGTAAATGAGGTGTTCACATTCATCATGAGAATTCAATTGCCTCTAGCAAGTGTTAGTGTCATTCAGAAACTTCCATCTTTAGGTAACAGATTATAAACCCAGTTTGACTAAGCCCCCAGACATATTCAGGATGTGTTGGCAGTTTGAATACCTTCTTTTTAAAACTGTCTTTAAAAAAAACACAAAACAAAACCAAAACTATGTCTAAAAAGAAATTCTGGAAAGAATACTAAATCCTAGATTCCACAGAGGAGCTTAAATTGAAATGATGCTGGAAATTAAAACATTATTTAAATTTGACATATGACCTTTAGTGAAATCAAACTTTGAGGTCCTTTTGATACTATAATCATTCTGTCTATTTGAGGAACTAATTGAAGCTTCAATTTTAGGAAACACCAGCTTTTTGAAAAAAAAAAAAAAAAAGATTTATATTGGGAGAGAAAAAAGAGACTGTGAGTGGGGAGATGGACAAAAGGACAGGGAAGGAGAGAATCCCAAGCAGACTTCCCACTGAGCATGGAGCCTGACCAGAAGTGTGATCCAAGGACCTGTGAGATCATGACCTGAGCTGAAAACAAGTTAGATGCTTAACCAACTGAGCCACCCAGGTGACCAGAAACATCAGCTTTTGTGTTTATTATACTTTTATCTTTTAGGTGAAGAAATACAAATATTATTTTGATACACCCTTAGAAGAATGTTATATATTAATATCCTAGTTTGAAATGCATTTACTTTTCAAGTGGTTTCATTATTTTGCAAATAAACATACTCAGAACTTAAATTGTACACAGAGGCACTCATTTTACTGGTGTGTGTGAGTAAACAGAAATATAGATGTATCTACTTAAGGAGCTATTATACAAGGATGGATAATCAGATGAACTTGAGCAGGAAGGGAAAAACATTGTCAGGGCGCATATGCTACAGTAGCTCTTCAATGTTGTAAACTTGAAAAGCTGGGACCTGTGAGGGGCTGATAGACTGGGTTAGCAAGAAGTGATGAAACTTGGAGCTATCTCTTGGGGGAAAGTCTCTGTAGAACCTTAAGAACTAGTGGCCTAAGCATTTTTATTGGAGGTATAGGTCCAAGAGCCAGTATAGGAGGAAAACTGTTAGTTAATAGGTCATCTTTAAAAATCAGGATGAAGGCCCTAAAGATACAAACGTAGTGATCCGAAGGGGCACGTGCACCCAAATGTTTATAGCAGCAATGTCCACAATAGCCAAACTATGGAAAGAACATAAATGTCCATCAACAGATGAATGGATCAAGAAGATGTGGTATATATACACAATGGAATACTATGCAGCCATCAAAAGAAATGAAATCTTGCCATTTGTGACGACGTGGATGGAACTAGAGGTTATCATGTTTAGTGAAATAAGTCAAGGGGAGAAAGACAACTATCATATGATCTCCCTGATATGAGGAAGTGGAGATGCAACATGGGGAGTTAAGGGGGTAGGAGAAGAATAAATGAAACAAGATGGGATTGGGAGGGAGACAAACCATAAGTGACTCTTAATCTCACAAAACAAATTGAGGGTTGCTGGGGGGAGGGGGTTGGAAGAAGGGGGGTGGGGTTATGGACATTGGGGAGGGTATGTGCTATAGTGAGTGCTGTGAAGTGTGTAAACCTGGCAATTCACATACCTGCATCCAGGGGGATAAAAATATATTATATGTTTATAAAAAATTAAAAAATTTTTAAAAAAGAAAAAAAATCAGGATGAGGGGCACCTGGGTGGCTCAGTGGGTTAAGCCTCTGTCTTCAGCTCAGGTCATGATCCCGGGGTCCTGGGATCGAGCCCCGCATCAGGCTCTCTGCTCAGCAGGGAGCCTGTTTCCCCCTCTCTCTCTGCCTGCCTCTCTGCCTACTTGTAATTTGTCTGTCAAATAAATAAATAAAATCTTAAAAATAAGTAAAATAAAAATAAAAATCAGGATGAGAAAGAAAAGATAATGGAGGCTAGTCAGACAGTTGTGTGTCTGTAATCAGTGTGTGGGACCAGTCAACACTACGCACTCCATGGCCACCAATATTCCCCTAAATCGTAATGTCAGAACTAGGCTTCATTAGTCATATGGAGAATCACAGAAGAAAATATGGGCTAGTTGTGTAAATGAAACACTATTCCAGGAAAAAACAGCTCAAAGTATGTGCCCTGGAGACCATGATTCAGAAACATTTTATACAGGGGAAAAACATTTGTATACGGCAAATGCCATAAACTGTTGAATTATCTTTCAGTAGAGGCAGCTTTCCACCCTCATTTAATTTCCCATGTGACCAAGCATCTGGTTCCAGCTACACAGAGCAATGACTACAAAGCCCTTATTTAATAGGTCTATAATTATTTGTTAAGCAGAAATAAATTGCCAATCTAAATTTTTATTTACTATGACCTAGAACCTTATTTATTTGCCGTACTTTCCCCAAAGTCTGAAAGGAGAAAGATTTAATTTTGACAAACTTTTTTTATTCATTTTGTGATCCTCTTTCTCTTTTTGTGAATTTCTTTTTGGAAAGAACAAGTCTTAAAAAGCGAGTGGTCTGCTTCTGTGGTCTGTTTTCCTACACTTACCAGGCAGTGTCATTCATTTCTTTACAGCCTGACCTAAGTGCCCCAGATAATGGCAGGGCGTAAGTGACAGAGCAAGGGAAATGTCAACCAGATTAATTTGAATTAGTAAGTCCAAGGCCGCCTTTATTTCTGGAGGTTTCATTAATGTGTTTTTATAAATTTTAGTAAGTGGCCCAAACTGAGCAAATACATTTTTAGTATTGTCAGGAAAATAGTTTGATCTTATGGAGTTCTGAAAGGATATTGAAGTCTCCAGACCATACTTTGAGAGCCACTGCTGTGACAGTGATTATGTCCATAGCTGATTAATAGCATTGTAGGAAGCAGACGATACACTTCTTTACCTTGCTTGTGTTTCACTTAGCAATGTATCCTAAAGATCTTTCCACATCAATACAAGCAAATCTTCTTCACCTGCTTTTTATAATAGCCTAGTATTCCATTGCCTGGGTTTACCACAATTTATTTTAGCTGTTCTCTTCTGATAGACACTTGGGTTGCCCCATTAAAATTTTAAAAAAATTTTTCGGTGAACATGAAGCGCCCCATTAAAATTTTTTCTATAATAACCAGTAACATTGAATAACCTAGGGAATATAGCATTTTACGTAAAACAGGTATATCTATAGGAAAACTTGCAGGAGTGGAAAGCAAATTACAGTTTTGCCTGGTCTGGCCAAATTTCCCTTTATGGACTTTGTTCTCTTTTGCATGCCTACCCAAATTGCATGAACAGGCTTTCTCCCCCACTTGCTCTTGGGAGCTTTGATAATATGGTAGATGAACAATATTATTTTAGGGTAGTTTTAAGGTATATTGTTCTTGTTATGAGTAAGGCTGAACATCTCCTCATACGTTAGGACTCTTTGTGTTTCCTTTTCTGTGAACTAGGTTTTCTCTCAGATGCTGATCTTTTTTTTTCTTCTTTATTTCTAAAGGCAGACCCTTTGAGTATGATATAGTGTCCTTCCTCATCTCTTATTATAGTCTTTGGCTTAAAATCTAATTGATCTGATATAAGGATTGCCACTCCTGCTTTCTTCTGATGTCCATTAGCATGGTAAATTCTTTTCCACCCCCTCACTTTAAATCTGGAGGTGTCTTCGGGCTTAAAATGAGTTTCTTGGAGGCAACATATAGGTGGGTTTTGTTTTTTTATCCATTATGATACCCTGTGTCTTTTGACAGGGGCATTTAGCCCATTCACATTCAGGGTAACTATTGAGAGATATGAATTTAGTGCCATTGTATTGCCTGTAAGGTGACTGTTACTGTATATGGTCTCTGTTCCTTTCTGATCTACCACTTGTAGGCTCTCTCTTTGCTTAGAGGACCCCTTTCAATATTTCCTGTAGAGCTGGTTTGGTATTTGCAAATTCTTTCAGTTTTTGTTTGTCCTGGAAGCTTTTAATCTCTCCTTCTATTTTCAATGATAGCCTAGCTGGATTTCTAAAGGCTTTTAAATGAAGAATCAGAGAAAGTATCCAGGAACCTTTAAAGTATTTCTCCTGCTATGAATTTCAAATGCTTTGTCTCAATTTATCATTTTATTTTAGATATGTTTATGGTGTCTTTTGCTATATAGAATTTCTCATTTTTATGTGGTTCATTTCATCAACCTTTTCCTTATTCTTGGCTTCTGCATTTGGGGCCTTGGTTTAGAAAAACTTATTCTGGGGTGCCTGGCAGCTCAGTCAGTGGAGCATGCAACTCTTGATCTTGGGGTTGTGAGTTTGAGCCCCATGTTGGGCAAAGAGATTATTTAAAAAGAAAACCTTTTAAAAAAAAAGACTTTTTCTACTCCAGAGTTAAAAATAAATACACACATATTTCCTTCTTGCACCTTTACACTTTTATATCATGGTTAACATCTAATCATTGGCACATTTGTAGTGTACCTTAGTGTGCAATGTAAAAGATGAATCCCATTTAATATTTTTATACACTACCCACTTTTCACATATCATATGTTAAAAAATTCCATCTTTTCAACAGAAAAGTAACCTTTATCATCTAGTAAATTCTTGAGTATATTTGGTTTAATAGTATATGAAAAAATTAAAATTTCATGAAATAATAGAATGTATTCCAGCAATGCAAAAATTGCTTATCATTAGAAAGTATATTTATGTAACTTATTAGATTAAAAGATCTCACACCCACCATTTTGATAAATGTGAATGGTAAGATGGAATTGACTGAGAGACCAGAGACACCTCCTGATAAATCAAGAAAAATTACTTATCTAGAAGCTACAGAAGGAAGTCACTGCAATCAGGATACACAGCAAAGAGGCCAGCAGCATTCTCCAACAACAGACAGAGGACACTAGCAGATGTACAGTTGCAGATAGTAAGTCCAGAAGTGTGGGAGACGCAAGAGAACTCCTGGGAGTTCAACTGACACTGTCTAAGCCCAGCTTTGTATTCCTACGGCTGTGGCAATTCTCCTACGGCTAGAGCTCAATATTTATGAGAACCCATGTCATCAGGGTGAGGTGTATCATCAGTCTCGGTGAAATCCGATGTACACGAGATGACCTGGCACCGTACGGGACAGTGTGGCTTTTTCAGTATATTTATCCCTCTCAGCCTCTTCAAGACATACATCCTATTGTAATTACTTCCCTGAACTTACATTTGTGGAGAAAGGAAAATGGTCAGTTTTAAACTTCTTTGGGAGTAATGTCCATAACCTTTAAGGAGAAAACACATATTATCTCAACAGATGTAGAAAAAAGTTTATTAGCAAAAAAACTCATAAATATAGAAATTTTCATAAACTAGGTCTTTACCAAGAACCTATGCCCAACATTCTTATGGTGATATATTAGAATTCCTACAAAGACAAGAATTTCTGCTAAACTACTATCATTTAATATGTAATAAAGACCCTAAAAATTCACTAAGAAACATAAATTGAAAATATAAATATTAAAAAGGAAGAGGTAAAATTACAACTTATGGAGATGTGAGTACCTATTCAGGAATTTGAAAAAAAATCAATAGATGAACTATAATATCTAATATAAGAATCCATTAAGGTGGCCCAGATACAAGATTAACATAAAAAAATAAATAATGTGCTATATATCACAATAACTGGTAAGAAAAAAGAATAGGAAAAAAAATCCCACTCACCATAGCAATAACAAGGAAAGTTTTTAATAACAATAATCGTGAGAGCTATATGAAGAAAACAGTCAAACTTAAGGTTGTCAAAGAAGAACTGAAAACATGGAGAGATAAGCCATGTTCTTAGATGGGAAGATTTAATATTGTAAAAAAAAAAAAAAATTCTACCTAAATTCATGTATAAGTTTAGTGCAGTCCCTATTAAAATATTATCCAAATTTTTAAAAATTTTAATGAAGTTTAATTCTAAAAATTTTCTGGAAATAATTCTAAAATTCAAAGAGGAAAAATATGCAAAAACATTTAATAGAAAATTGGAGGAAATCATAATCACTGGAATTTGCATTACTACATATGAAAGCAGAAGACTTTACTAATGAACATAGTATGATATTGATGATAAAGTGGACATAAAAATCAATAGAACAGAATAGATAGTTCAGAATTCAATCCTATTTATACACACATATGATTAATATGATTAATACAGCAACTTAAATCTATGGGCAAATGTTAATAAACATTATTGGGAAATTTAATAAATTATTTGGAAAAAGTTGGCTGGGCACAGAGACATACCCAAATTTCAGATGAAATAAGGGCTATCTAAAAACAAAAACAAACTAGAAAGTAGAAGATAATTTGACTTGTCTAGTTAATGAATTGAAATGAGGTATATTAAGAACTTGAGGTTACATAAAAGGCCCTCAATAAATAGGGACTCTTTACCTTCTTGCAAATTCCAGTGCAGAGTTGTATTGTCTGTAAAAGTGTGTTAAGAAAAGGCAATTTCCTTTGCTCACCATTTAAGTCATCTTTTACTACGCTCAATCTTTGGATCTAGCCAGGGCACATCTTTATGGTAGGTTCTCTGTTACATTGTTTATCTTGCTATCATTTAGAATCACCGCTAGCACACCAATGGTCTGATCCATTTCTAAACAACCTGAGTGCTTTCTAAGAAACAGAGAGGAGTAAATATTTGTTGTAGTTAAAACAGTAGTAGCAGTACTAGACTGCTCTTCTACTGAGAGATTAAAATATTCAAAATGATCCTAAAGAGTCTATCTTTTTCAGAATAAAGAGAAAATGTACTAATCATTGGGCCAAAAAAGCCATAATAAAAGTAAAGCATTCATTTGACTCAACTACCACTGGTTCCAAAAGATACAATTTATAGAAGAACTACAGTAAAATGGCTCTTTCTCCGTAGGCCCACTTAATATCAGTGGGTTTTGGGGTTATACTTCATGAGTACATTATTGATGCTGAAATTTCAATGTAAAAGAGCTTTCAACAGGTAAGTCTCGAAATTTTTCACAACTTAGCCCATATGTACCCACTTCTACAAACTATGTAGTGCATGTTCTATATCAGTGTGTGCTTGGGTATTTATTCCATATTTGCTTTTTGTTGTTTGTTAATTTAACAGGCGTGGGCTTTTTTTTTTTTTTTTTTTGCTTTTGGTAACTGACCCTCTAAAATGAGGATTGTTACATAGGGATGTTAAAGTTATCAAAACCCAATATAGTCTTTACGAATACCCACTCTCTTTAAATCAGCATACATTTCCATCACATTAGCATTTTTGGTAATGAATTTCTTAATGACTCTTTGGATGTTGGAAACATCTAATAATATGAATCAAATACAATACTATTGATTATGAAGTGAAAATGGAAATCTTACAAAAATCAATGAAAGCAGTGATGGAAAAAGATTCCAATATATAAAAGAAGCTATTGACAGATGAGAACCTGGTGGAATTAGATCAGTTAATCACCAAAGAAGAAATAATTGACAGGACTAGTAACACAATAGGCATTTCAGAGACTCGTTTGTATAACAGTGTATTAAGAGGGCATCTTGGAAAATTAGAGTACTAGAGCAATTTGTAATGACTCTAGCTACGATCATTTTACAAAAATCAAACAGGTAGGGAATGGCATATCCTGCTAGTCTATATCTTTGTAAGAAAAGTTACCTTAAAAAGAACCAATGCGGGACACCTGGGTTAAGCCTCTGCCTTCACCTCAGGTTGTGATCTCAGAGTCCTGTGATTGAGCCCCACATCCATCTCTCTACTCCACAGGGAGCCTGCACCAACTCGCCACCGTCTCTCTACCTTCCTCTCTGAGAGTGTGATCTTACTCCCTCTCTCTGTCAAATGAAATAAAGTCTTAAAAAAAAAAAAAAAAAAGAACCAATGCTTGGGGTACCTGGGTGGCTAAGTCAATTAAGTGGTCTACTCTTGATTTTGGCTCAGGTCATGATCTCAAGGTCACAGGATCCAGCCCCATATTAGGTTCTGTGCTCAGTGGGGAATCTGCTCGAGATTCTCCCCCTCTGCCCCTTCGCCTGCCCTGGTCCTCTCTTTCTCTAAAAATAAGTAAATAAATCTTAAAAAAAAAAAAAAAAGAACCAATACTTGAGTCATTCTTTGTTCTAATAATTACTGCATAGCTATAATTTTAACTTCTGTAAAATACAAGATGAAATACTGAGTTTTATAAGTTTTGGTTACATTTTTTAAAATAAGAGAATCAAGCCTTTTGTTTGCTCTGTACATGGCATTTGTTCTCTCTTTTAAGCTGATTTACTTTAAGTGAGATTTTTCCAGGACAAATTATTCTCCGATAATGAAAACCTGCTGTCCTGTAAACCATTAGGTCTACACTGTGGAAGAAACTGTAAAGAACAAATTGAGTAAGACATGATCCCTATGGTAAAGAAGCATACAATTCAACCAATGTATATCACAGTGCCTCGTTTTCTTATCTATTTCATGACATGCACACTATTTTGAGAAAAAAATCAAGGATTTTTTTTCCTTAATGCCTTTTCCTTATTCCCAACATGGCTAGTAGTTCCAAGACTGTGGAGACAGTGAGTTTAATGATTACAAATGAGTTTAAAGATTATAAATTTGAGGTGGAATTTTCAGTACTTTATTAGACAAAAGCTGCTTCTGTTTTTTAATTTGTATTATATAAAGATACTTGTCTATTATTACTGCTATTTGATGGAAAGACAATGTTTATTGCCATCTGAGATTTTTTCCCCCAAATAATGATGATATAAATTCAGAATGAAGTTGGCTTTTCTGAAGTTTTATTATGATGTTTGAATATGTAGAGTACATTTGAAGATTTTCCCCTCATATTGCTCTGTTGAGTTCCTTTTTTCTTTCAGAACTTGTGGGAAAGAAAAAGAGACTTCTGTTGTAGCATTAAAATAATTTAGCTTTTTATCTGTAAGAATGGAAATAAAAGGGGGCACTTTGGTGACTTAGTCAGTTGAGTGTCCAGCTCTTGATTTTGGCTCAAATCATGATCTAGGAGTCGTGAGATCAAGCCCTGCATTGGGCTCCAAGCTCAGTGGGGAGTCTTCTTGAGATTCTCTGTCCCTTCCCCTCTGCCCCTCCCCCCACTGCTGGCGTGTGGTCTCTCTCTCTTCAGATAAATAAGAATCTTTCAAAAAAAAAAGGAAAAATTCTGAATGTCTATGACAAAGATGAATTGTTACTTATATACACAGCTTAGCCAAGGTAGTTTCATAAATGATCTTCCTACATTACATGATTATCAGTGCCTTGTATGTAAAATACATTACTAGCCAGGATTTTACTGTTATTAGTAGCAATTCTACTCACTACAAAAGCTGTCAAGACATATTTATTTTATTTATCATCATAATTTCTCTCTTCCCTTCCACCTCCGTCTTAATACCTATAAGAACAGAGATAGTTGTGCAGGTGAAGAGTAGTCATAACTATGTGTATTATAACTGTAATTTCTAAATAAGAAATTATGCTTGTTGTCTTGCTCAAAGAATGATCTTTAATTTGATCTTTAGAATCGCAGTTAGGACTTAGGACCTCAATGTAAGGACTAGACATGCTGATCTGCTTTCTGTTTAAAATGAAGTTTGCTAAAGTTAACAAAATCAGAAAGATCGTGATCCAGGAAAAATACACCAAGTTTGCAGTTTCTTTCTTTCATCCCCCCCCTTTAAAAAAAAAAAAAGGATTTATTTGTTTATTTTAGAAAGTGAGAGAGCAGGCATGCATGTGCAGGTGGGGGAGAGGGGGAGAGGGAGAGAGAGGGTCTCAAGCAGACTCTGTGCCTGAGCACAGAGCCCAAGGTGAGGCTTGATCTCACCACCCTGAGATCATGATCTGAGCCGAAACCAAGAGTCAGATGCTTAACCCAGTGGCTCACTCAAGCATCCCACCAAGTTTGCAGTTTCTGAATGAGATTAAGAAAAATAAATGTAAAAAACAGACATTACATTAAGTATTTTTTTAAAGATAAGACTGTATACACCTTTTAGTGGTAAAAGAAGACTCTAAGGAAGATTAAAGAAAGCTTCATTGCTCCTTCTGTTAACTCGGTGACCATTTGTGTCCTAAACTCAGAAGGATTATTCTCCTTCCTGGTGCTTAAGACTTGATATTCAATCCAAATGTGACTCCTTAGTCATTCTGAGCAGAGTATAATTTTTTCTTAACCCCACATTTTGCAGACTATCTGGGAGAGTGCTGTCCCCCAAATATCTCCCTCTATAAATCCTAACTAATGGGCAGACAAGACTTTCTTCTCTCTCATACCTGCTGTCCTTGTTATTCACCTGCCCATGGGGCTCCCTTCAGTCTAAGTCTTGGAAGGGCCACATGACTCCTCCATTCCCCTTTCTAGATTCTGGCCATGACACCTGTCCAGCATCACAGATGCAACATTATTTTGAGACTCTCTGGGACTTCTCCTTTATCCTTCCCTAGAACTGCTGCCCACTTGTCTGTCTCTGCTATGAACAAAATTGGCCTTGGCCACAAGAGAAGCATTCTTTCAGTGAAGGAGAGATGACTCCTTTGCTTTTCTGCCTTTAGTAGAATACTAAAAAACAGGAAAAAAAAAAAAGTCTGTTTCAAGGGTATATACTTTAAACTTAACCTGCTGTCTTCTAGCAGATGGAACAGAGGACTGAAGTCAATTTTTCCATTTCTACCATTTTGTCCCATGAAAACCTGAGCTAGCTAGGATGCAGATGTCCTGGTAGATGAGCTTCTCCTTCCTCCTGATCCACCACTCACCCCCTGAGAGGGAGCAACATTTCACAACTTTCAGTTCAGCAGGAGGAACCCCAATTCCCTATCCTGATTCCCCAGCCCCATTTTTAACAATCACATTAGTTCAGTCTTCTAGTAAAAGGGAAATTAATTTCCTCATCATGATGATCCCTGGCCTAGAGGCTTAGCCTCCTGGGGACACAAGCAAACCCCTTGTGTGGTTTTTTGGGGGGTAAACTTGTACATATTCTGCTGCTTATGTTAATGTGCATTTAGTACTTACTTTTTATAATTTAAATTTTTAAAATAAAAAAACTATAATGACTTTTAAAAAATTAGTATAGATTTTTGTAATTCAACAATATATGTTAAATATTTTCTCATGTCTAGAACTATGGTGTATGTTTGATTGGAACTCTTTTTTTGGTAGCTCTTTGAAGCTATTTGAAGAAAAGAAAAGGAAAGGAAAAACGAGAAGCAGCAATAATTAGGTTGGCCAGCATCTTTGTCTTAGTTCTTCATTCTGCTTTATGCTCCTTAATAGGACATGTCTCCCAGTTGCCACACCCCCACAGCAGCTTGTCCCAGATGGCAGTGGGGGCTGGGGAGCAGGAATTACTCAACTTTGAAAGGTTTTCTCAACATATGGATGAATGGATGAGTGATCATGTGTTTACCTTACTATTTTTAGTGTTTTGTTTCTTAAGTTACATTACGGTAACCATAAAAAAGCTAGGCAGGCTTTGGCCTACAGATGTCTGTTACTAACTATTAGTATATATAGGGTGAAAAACAGAAACAATATGGCCACTATGAATTCTGATTGGTGACACCACAGATCAAATCACTCTCTACTCTGAAGCCTCCACTTTTTCCATTTCAGAACAGAATACAGCAAAACAAAATGAAATACCAAGTCCTTTGTGTGGTCTACAAAGCCCTGAATGATTTCACTTCAACCTACTCTTCTCACTGTACGACTCTTTTCCTTTCTTCCGGCAATCTAGCCAGCAACATTAGCCTTCTTGCTCCTTCCTGAACATGCTGGTGTACTCTTATCTCAGGGCCATTGTACTTACTCTTCCTCCAGCTTGGATCTCCCTACCCCTGATACCCATGAGGCTTTCTTCCTCACTGGCTTAGATCACTGCTCAAACATGACCTTACAGAGAGACTTTCCCCAACCCCCCTTCCTAACCCAGTTCCCCTTTTGTATTCCCATAATAAGCTTTATTTTTTTCTTTTATAGCACTTACCATCTTCTATTATATGTTTGTGTATTGTCTATGTTCTCAATCAGAACGTGAATTTCATGAGTTTGGATTTTGTTGATGGCCTATATTCTCAGCACTTAGTAAAAGCACTGGGAAAAAGCAGGCACCAAACGAAGTAGATGTTGTCTGTGCCTCACCCTGTATCATTGAAGCCAAATTCCAGCTGCCAATATCTGTGTCTTCAGCTAGCTTTCCAGAAACTATAGAAGGTCATTTTGCCCATGTAGGCATGAGGCTTGAGGATTTGCAACCCGAACCTCTGCCAAAGAGCAGCCCTCAATTGTTAATTCTCAGCATTTGCTGTACAAATACTATAGTTTCCTTGTCCTTCCATGGAGGTTCAGAGAAGGAAATGGAGGCAGGACTTCTGGGACTGAAGTAGCTCTCTTAACACACAGTTTGTTGGCTTCCTTCCCTTCCTAGTATCGTTTCCCCACTCCCCTTCCTTCTTGCACGTCTCAAGTAAATATTTACCCTCAAATTCTTGTCTCAGGGCCTGTTTGGAGCAACCCAAACCAAAATGATCAATAGTTGCTATTGTTGAATGAATTATTCACAGTGGAATCTGGATATACATTTAGAAACAAGATGGAGAGGGGACAGTTGCAACATAGTTTCACAGAAGGTAGAAAGTTAGCACAGCAACCAAGAGATGGGGCTACCACATCCTAGGGAGGAGACAAAATGATTATATTATGGGGAGAAAAAAAAGAAAAGTAAAGAAAATGAGTTCTTGGCAGCATCTGAGAATTAGTATTTGCAACTGGGATCTCAGAAATCTACAAGGGTAAACACAGAAACAAATACATGTAACAGTGACTTCATGGGTATGAAGCCTATGGGGTTGCACAGGGCTCCACGTTCAGAATGGCCTTGTACTTGGTTTGAAGCCCTGCCATCTTCAAATTGTTAGTAGGGTCTTTAAATTTTTTTTTTTTTTTTTTAAACAGGGAGTTCTGCGCTTTGACTTTGCATGGGTCCTCACAAATTATGTAACCAACGTAAGGTACACACCATAGTTTCTCATGATATTTGACGAAGAGGAATAGAATATCAAGTGTTTGGCCTGAGAAAAATGGATTTTATAGAGTTAGGTAGTAGAATTTCCTTCTGGTGGAAATTGTAAGGATCTTCCTATAGTCTGCTTTAATTAAGCGTGCTCATTTCTTATTTCAGATAATTATAGCAGCCTTGAAAGCAGAAATAATTGATCTAGAAATATTTCATGATAGTGTTACTTGGTATAAATTATTAAAACATTTTTGGATAGATGTAATGTGAATTACTACTTACAGGTTGATTTATATAGAGGAAAAAAACAATTGATATGAGTTAGAAAAAGCACTATGGAATACTTACAAAATGAACATATTTGTCATCTCCATTGACCTATAGTATTTTGTTTTTGTGATGTGTGTCCTGTTTGCTGCTGGTGACTTTTTAATGATCATTCATCTGCCTTTCCAGTTGGAAGGCTGCCAAGAATTTTTGATATTTCTAGTCTGACAACTGGCCTATAAGATACTATTTTTGAAATATGCCATTTTGTTTAAATAGTTAAAAAAATCTTTTGATATAAAAAAAGTTACTTGAGAAAAAAATAATTAGCCCTTGTGAGAAATTTTAGTTTGTGGATTTTTAAGCAGGGTGGCAAGTAAGTAAAGTATTGCAGCATTTTCCACTAACTAAAAACAGCTGTCATGTGATGATGGGTGTTGCATGTGCAGCTGACACCCACTTCAAAGAACAGGTGCTTGTAGATGTTTAAAAAAGAAAAAGCAGCTCTTGTACCCGTCTACAGCAGCCTTCAGGAAATGATGAGTGGGAGCAATGGGAAGAGTGGCTCAGCGACGGCTCTGGGTCACTTATGGCACAGAGGTGCCTCAGAGCGCCTGGGTGCGCACTGCACTCTCTCCTGGGTGAGTCTTCAATGTCCGAGTCTAAATTGCTGGAAGATAACATTTATTAAAAAGTAATGACTTTACATGTGTAAGAATGAAGTTGGGCCCTTACCTTGCATCATATACAAAAGTTAGCTCAAAATGGATGAAAGATTTAAATCTAAGAGATAAAAACAATATAACTTGTAGAAGAAACCAGGAAAAAGCTTCATGACATTGGACATGGCACTGATTCCTTCTATAACATACCAAAAGGATAGGCCACAAAAGACGAAATAGATAAACTGGACTTCATCAACATTAAAAAGTTTCATGCATCCAAGAACACAACAGAGTGAAAGGGCAACCCACAGAAGATAGACATTTGCCAATCATATATCTGATAAGAAATTAAAATCCAGAATATATAACTTAACAACAACAAAAAACTAACAATTGAATTCAAAATTGAGCAAAGGACCTGAATAGATTTTTCTCCAAAGAATATATAGGAATGTCCAATTGACACTTGAAAAGATCATCAGCAAAACTAATCAATAAGGAAATGCAAATCAAAAACACAATGAAGTAGCCCTGCTTATCTATTACTGTGGCTTTTATTAAAAATAAAAAGCCAAGGGGCGCCTGGGTGGCTCAGTGAGTTAAAGCCTCTGCCTTTGACTCAGGTCATGGGATCAAGTCCCACATCAGGCTCCCTGCTCGGCGGGGAGCCTGCTTCCTCCTCTCTCTCTCTCTCTGCCTGCCTACTTGTGATCTCTGTCTGTCAAATAAATACATTTAAAAAAATAAAAATAGAAATAAAAAGCCAAGAACAAAAACTGTTTGTCAAGGAAATGGCAAACTGGAATCATGCACTGCTAATGGGAATGTAAAATGGGATAGCTACTGTAGAAAACATTATAGCAAAAATGTTAAGTAGAAAAATTAAGTAAAATTATTGTCATCCAGCAATTCCACTTCTACGTTTATGCTCAATGGAATTGAAAGCAAAGACTCCAACAGATACTTGTACACCAATGCTCATAATTGCATTATTCCTTATAGCCAAAAGGTAGAAACAGCCCAAACAGATAAATGAGTAAATGAAATGTGGTATAGACATGCAATGGAATGTTATCCAGTCTTAAAAAGGAATGACATTGACACAGGCTACAATACAGATGAACACTGAAAATATTACAGTGGGTGAAGTAAGCCAGACACAAAAGAACCAATATCATATGATTGATTCCACTTAAAAGAGGGACCAGAAGAGGCAAATTCGTAGAGACAGAAGTAGAATAGTGGTTACTAGAGGCTGGAGAAGGGGGGATTGGGGAGTTATTATTTAATGGGTACAGAATTTCTGTTTGGGATGATTAAAAAGTTCTGGAGATGGGTAACCCTGATGGTTGCACAACATTGTAAACATACTTAATGGCACAGAGGTGTGCACTTAAGCATGGTTAAAAGGGCAAATTTTATGTTATGTACATTTTTATCACAGTTTTTTAAAAGAAATCTTTACATCAGTCAGAAAAATATAATGACTTTTTAAAAATTTTGTTAAAAATTAAAAAGAATAGTTTTTAGGGGTGCCTGGGTGGCTAGGTCTGTTAAGCCTCTGACTCTTGGTTTCTGCTCAAATCATGGTCCCTCCCACTATCCCTCCCTGTTCTCCATTTTCTTTCCTTCCTTCCTTCCTTCCTTCCTTCCTTCCTTCCTTCCTTCCTTCCTTCCTTCCTGCGTTTGTCTAATTGCCATGACATTTTCTCCTTCCTGTTCACGTTTTAGTTAGATGGCTTAGTTCAAACATTCTGCCTTTTATAAGACAGTGTGGGTGTGTTCTCCCTAATTCTCTTCCTACTTACCTCTGGAACTATTTATTATTTCCTCTCTGGACTATTATTTGAGAGTAGTTTTATTCTTTCAAACCACTTTTCAAAGAGGTAAGGGAAAAGAAAGAGAACGAATATAATCTGGGCTCATGCAGCCTTTACTGGGAAATCTTGTTCTGTAGCCTTTTTAGTGTTTGAAACGTCTTGTCCTGTAACTCAGTCCATTTAGCCAGAGGCATAGCCCATGTACGGGTTTTGGTCTCACCCTAAGACAGCATAGCACCTGCAGGGTGACAGGTACTGATAACCTTCTGCCTCAGTCAAACTTCCAGGTTAATTGTAGAGGCTTCTACTTTTGAGGAATTTCTCTAGACTTTTCCCATCGCTATCAGTGGGTACCCTAACGCTGTTCTGCAGGACTTTTAGCTCCTTGCTGATTATGCCTGGGGGAAGATTTAGAAGCTATGCAGTGTTATGTTGTTCCCCATCCAAAAGTTTTGTCCTCCTCCTCATCCCTTTTCTAACTTTATAATTCAATTTTATTTGCTATGTTTGGAAGAGACATTCTACAGTCCTGCTTTATTCCATAATTTTCCCTCAGAAGTCCTTTAAAAAAAATCTTCACAGTATAAACTCCTAGATGATCTACACATCAACATAATGCTAACTGGTGTAGGTTAATTATAAAAGCTATGATATTTTAAATCAAATAAGTAGTATAATACTCTAATACCAGTACCAGACTATGAGGTACTGAAGAAATGAAAACACACACATGGAATGGCAGGATTGGAAATGACCCCCCAAAGGTCACATTTTGAGCGTATTGGCTCTGGGACACTGGGTGAATAGTGTTTGCAGTCTGCTATAGAGAGTGGATTCATCTGGCCACACGTGTGTGCGTGCACACACACAAACACACACACACACACACACACCCTCCTCAACAGCAAAAGGCAGTATATACCATGAGACAGTCTGATAGCTCTTCTCAGTAAAGAGAGAATTCCAATGTTTGGAGAGAATGGCAATGGCGAAGGCTTCCTGTAAGAAAGTGAATGTGATCTGAATCTTAAAGGAAGCATAGAACTCATGTCCCTTTCCTAATTTTTAAGTAAAAAAAAAAAATTATTCTTAGCTTAAAATTGCTCAATTTTAAACATACCATGATTCTAGACCAAAATCACACAGCTCATGCTTTCAGAAATATTGTGGGGCAAAATCATCCGCTTTATGATGAAGTAGAAGTGAGTCAAACATGTTGGTTTCATGTATATCTTCATCTGAAGGACTACCTTGAAATTACAGACATGGGAAAAATCATTCACAGCTTTCTCTAGTACTTTGTTTTATAATCTCCAACCTTGTTTTCTTCTACTAGTCAAAAGTATTGCAATTTTAGGCATTTTGTGGAAGAACAATCACTAATAGACAAATTGTGAATCCTTAGCTATAAAACTATGTCAAAATAAATTTTAAATTTATTTGGAAGAAAATCTGAATTAGACTTGCCAAGAAATTCTAGGAAATGAAAAGCAATGGGAGAGATTTTTGCTATTAGTTTTATGAAGTAACATTAAGTCACTATAATTAAAATAATGTGGAATTGGTATAGGAATGATCAGAGCAATAGTTTGAAAAGTCCATAAACACTACCAGAATGTAGTATGTGGGGGCATGTGTGTGGTCCAGTCAGTTAAGGGCCTGCCTTTGGCTCAGGTCTTGATCTGAGGGTCCTGGGATTCAGTCCTCCAATCAGACTCTCCCTCTGCCCCTCTCCCTTGCTCATGCTCTCTCTCTTTCTCTCTGTCACACATACTCTCACTCTCAAATAAATAAACAAAATCTTAAAAAAAAAAAAAAGAGCGTAGTATTTGAACTAAGTGGTAATTCAAATCACTGGGGGAAAGGATAGTAATTCAATAAATGGTGTTACAGCAAATGGCTAATTATTTGAGGAAGAAAATATAAAATGTATATTATATATATACTTTTAAAAAAGGATTTAATTTATTTATTTGAGAGAGAGACAGTGAGAGAGAGCATGAAAGGGGAGAAGGTCAGAGGGCGCAGACTCCCCATGGAGCAGGAAGCCTGATGCGGGACTCGATTCCAGGACCCTGGGATCATGACCTGAGCTGAAGGCAGTTGCTTAGCCAACTGAGCCACCCAGGTGCCCCTATATATATACTTTTATATAGGGATCTCTATGTATGTGTATATTCCTACCTCCAGGAAGGTCCACAAACAGATCTCAGGGATAATAACTTCTTAAATATTAAAACTAAAGCCTTTAAGTGCCGGAGAATAACTGTTAATATCTTTAAAATCTCTGGTAGGATGAGTATTTCTAAGCTTGGTGCCAAACGTAGCAGATTAAATTACATAAAAAATGAAAACGTGGGACGCCTGGGTGGCTCAGTTGGTTGAGCGGCTGCCTTCGGCTCAGGTCATGATCCCAGCGTCTTGGGATCGAGTCCCACATCGGGCTCCTTGCTCAGCAGGAAGCCTGCTTCTCCCTCTGCCTCTGCCTGCCATTCTGTCTGCCTGTGCTCGCTCTCTCCCTTTCTCTGATAAATAAATAAAATCTTTAAAAAAAAAAAATGAAAACGTGAAGTTTTTTTTTTTTTTTGGTAAAAACATTAAAAACTAAAAATCAAAAGAAAAGAGACTAATGAAAATACTGCTATTTTTATAGCAAAGGACTATTACATAAACAGTACATAGAAATAAATAGTAAAATATGTCCCATATAAAAGTGATTAAATATGTGAATAGGCTTTCACAGGAGAAGAACATAAAATGAAAGACAAATATATTTTTAAATTTGGGTATCATTAGTAAGGAAAGAAATTTTAGGTTTTGAAGGGTTAGCGAGATGTCATTTAAAGAAAAACAGCAACAAAGGGACAAAGATGGATTTTTATTTGCTGGCAAGTTTCATTCACTTGACAGAAGCACTGTGGCAAGTGGTACTAAATTATTGTGTATTCATATAATAGAATGCCACATGGTCTTTTAAGGTGATGTTATACAAGAATATTTAATGACATGAAGAAATGTCTATTACAGAAGTAAAACACAAATAACAAAAATTGCATACACTTTAGAACAGTTCCATTTTTTTTTTCCCACAGGCCTGTGCTTTTCTCAGTGATGGCATTTCTGGAGAATTTTTTTGGACTGTTTTTCTTTTCCTTTGTACTTTCTAAAATTTTCTACCATAAACTCTTATAATGAGAAAAATGTTAAATTTTTAGATAGTGTCAGAAGTTTTTTGCCAGTAAGTGTCTCCTGAGGGAACCGCCCTGATAACGTTTTGTGGTTTTGATATAATAACATCTGCTTTCCAAAGTGAATTTAATCCTGATGTAGTGTCAGTAGAGTTCCTTAATCAGAAAGACCAAATTGCTTTGTTCTCCTGCAACACTGCAAAATTATTTTTGCAATCGGGTTGAAAAACAGCACTTAAAAATGGTGTGCATTGGAAATACGATGGTAGTGTTCAGTGGATGTTTGTTATTTAATTTACCCCTAATAGCCAGAGAGAAGAGGCAGAACAGTGAGTATTTGGACAGGCTGGATTAGAAATCCGAAGACCCAGGTTCTAGTTCCATTTGTTCCACCAGCTTGAGGTGTGCTTTAGAGCTAATGAGATAATAATAATAATTGCTCGCATTATTATTATTAAGCTCTTGATTACTACAGATTACTTTCTGCAGCACTTTATTCTCTCTAATTCTCGTAGCTTCTTTCTCAGGATACGGAGTCTTCCTATTTTCCTGATGAAGAGAGTAACTGGGGTTCTGAGAGCGTGCTGACTGGTACCCAACTTCAAGAGCAAGCTGCAATGGTCGTTCCAGTTCGTTTCGTTCACTAAAGCCCTTTTGCCCCAGTAAACATCAATGACAGGTAGTAGCTTTGGTTTACTTTGGAGAGAGTGGCTGGCAGAGAAAAGCTCAGTAACTTGTGTTGACCCAGACCTTTCATCGACCAAAGTTACTAAAATATGACCAAAACCTGTCATAATTCTATTCAGCAAATACTGAATAAATGCCTCTATATGCTGTGTACTATGTTAATTATGGCAGGAATGCTTCTTGCTTTATAGAGGCTTAAAATCCAGAGTTCTGTGTTTGGCTCCCTGGTCCTTCACTTACTAGCTGTGTGGGCCGTGGGCTCTGACTTCTATGTATCCTTGCTTCTTCATCTATAAAATGGGAACAAGAAGAATACCAGCCTCAAAATGTCTTAGGAGGACTGAAAAATTACAAGTGATTCAACATTATTGAAATAGTGTTTGGTACTTACTAAAGTACTAATACATATTTTTGAAGAATTCATAAAGAAGCAGTCTGGTGCCTAATTAAGTAATGTTGATAGTGTTCACTGGTAGAACTACCAGCCAACTTTGAATTTTGTGCATGTGTCGTTCCTTCTAGTTACCTCTAATTCTCTTGAGCAATGCTGCTGTGTATATATTGAACTAACTGATGCCTTTTTTTACTACCTGATTCTCTGCTTAATTACAGAATCTGAAAAATAGGATCAGTAATATTACCAAACTCAGCAGTTCATTGGCTAGGTTGAAGGTATTTGAAAAGACTTTGTATTAAAAATGCATGTTTATTACCAGTATGGATCAGTTGCTTTCTCAGTAGCTTTCTTTAAATATAGAGGCTTAAGAGAAAATAAAAGGACTAAAAATCATAATTAGGGTCAAAGATAGAATTAACTCTCACAACATGATAGTTCATAAGTGTCTGAGACATTCTTTTAAATATGTTTCAGACATACAAGACAATGTGAATATATGTTTCTCTAAAATCTTACAGCATTCTGGAGTAGGTAGTAGCTTAAGTCTTGTTTTAGTATTTTAATACAGTTGGACTTCAGCCTTTTAATGAGTTCGTTAGGTATCCCTACCTAGGTTGGTAGGTACAAAGAATATACTCATACATTCGTAAAGTCAGAAAAGACAGTCCTATCTCACAAATAGTAGAAGAATCCTTAAACAAACCAACATGAGGAAACAGAAGAGTAAGTGATCTGGTTGAGCACATGGTGTAAATTAGTAGGAGTGCTGGTTAATTAAATAATGAAATTCTTGGCAAAGTAGTTTAGCTTTCTGCCCACTAAGACAGATTCGATTGTTAAAATAGGTATGTAGAAATGCACATTCCCCTCTCAGCGTGGTTTATTTTTCAATGAGTTCACTTCAGTATAAAAAAAAAAAATTAAACAACCAAGTATGGTGTGCCAAGTACCATGGAAGATGTAGAGAAGTACAGGAGAACAAGGATCAAGCTCAGAGGGTAAATTGGTCTTTGGAGGATATAATTTTGCTATTCTTTAGAGCATTTCAGGTTATTTCCTTTTTCACAAATGACAAGGCATTAAAAATATATATAAATTAAGTTACTCAATGGAGAGCTCAATTGCATCTAATCTACCCATCACACGAACGCACTTATTAATGAACAAATTTATTCATGATACTTGAGGTGGTTAGTGTTTCAGATGATTTTCAGCCTCAGGCCAGGCCATTTTCACTTAAATGTAACCATAGTCATGCACGTGTCAAAAACTTATTTACTCTGAATCTGATACTGGTTTGGAAGTAGGTTAATACTTGTTTAAGTATAGACAGTGAGAATATCTCATCAATTTTTCCTTCCGTACTGTTCTCTCTTCCTTTGCTTATCTTTAAGTGCTCCGTGTTTGAATACATTGTTTTAATATATATTTTTAAAATTCTACTTCATAGCTAACATACAATTAAAAAAATCTTTTTATCCTTTCAAATAATGATCTAGAATGGAAACTCCAAATACATCCTGTATTACAAAAGTGTAACCAAGCCTCATGTTAGACTTGAAAGGCCCAGAGTATTTAATCTTATTTACATTAAACAATGGAATAAAAATCCAACAAAGCCTCAAAGATTTTAAAAAATTGTTTTTGGAAATAAGAAAACTTAATTTAAGCAGTAAAGATAATTATCATGCTTAAAAAAAAATAAGTAGCAGTGAATCACCAAGGACCATTTTACTATGAGTCATAATGATATGTGGTCAGAGTCTTTGGTAGGTTTGCTTTTTTTTTTTTAAAGAATACCCTTTGGTGGTTTTCTTCTGCCTCCGGATTTTTCATAATTTGGCATTGCTTTCTGGGGCTGGGACTTTTCATCTCTAGAAGATTCACTACACTATAAATACAGTTCTTGTGGTTCACATGGTACAACAGAGTTGTTCATACAGTCCCTTTCAGTGTCACCTACTCACTCCTTTCTCCACCCCATCCTGTCGCATGTGCAGACACGTAACGTTCAGTTGGTAAACAGGATGGCTTAAGGTGAAAGGTGAGAAGGGAAAAAGGATCATATGAAGGTTTTTAAGGGTAGGCGCATTACATTTTTGTATCCCACTTTGTGACTAATGTACTCTGCCCGTAATAGAACATTCATAATTATTTGTTGATAGAGGGAATGAAGGGATAAAAGAGTGATCTTTGAGTATAGATCTTTCAACTGTATTTGGGAAAGCGATTTAATTGAAACAACATTATAAATAAGGACACTGGAATAATAATAACCCATGTTAATGGTACTTTATAAAACATAAAACACTTTCACATAATTTATCTCATTTGAACTTCACAAAACTCTTGTTAAGGAGGCAGATGTTATTATAGTTGGAAAATATAAGGTACAGGATCAAAGATGACAGTGTTTTCCTTCAATATCTCACTAACAAAGCACCGACCTCTGGGAGTGTCTGTCCTCTGGATAGCATATCATTAGTTGTGGTCATTGTGGTGAGCAGCAAACCATTCCAAAGATTAGAATTACACCAGTTTAGGGATGAAATAATTAGTCTAACCAGTAGCCTTTATGTAAACATGGACTCAGTGGCGGGGACTGAGATGGGATAGAAGCTTATAAACCAATATTAGGCAACAGTAAATATTTAATGAGGACTTACTACATGCCAGGCACTTCGATAGGCTCCTTCTCATACATTTTCTCCATTTTGCAAATGAGGAAACTGAGGCACTTAGATATTGAGCAACTTTTCCAAGGGATGAAATTTTAATATCTAAAAAGTATGATTAAAGTTCTTGTCTTAAAGAGTTTAAGTTTTGTTGGAGGAAAAAACTATGCATTACATGTACCAACTAGATAGCACAGAACAGACTCAGTTGTCCAAATTAATAATTCAAACAGTGCTGATGGCATGAGCTAGAGTGGCTCAGTTTTTAGGCAAAGTAGGAAACTTGAGCTGACCCTTGAAGGGTGAGTAGGTTACATGGAAGCAAAAGGTGTTTCAGGCAAAGTAAAGTGCCTCAGTAAATTGCCAGTTGAGAGGTGAGCAAAGCAGAGTAAAGGGACAATAAAAAGTCTGGGACCATTTTCACAGTCATTAACAACTGCCATCTTATATGATTTAGGGCACGGTGCTAGCAATATCAGCAAATTTGGAGACCTTAGACACCTGATACAAGGAGTCAGAGGGGGCGATCAAGGACCGTGGTGGTTGATAATAGTTTCATGGAGGAGCTGAATCTTCAGCTCAATTTTTTTTTTTTAAGATTTTATTTATTTGACAGAATGAGAGAGTACAAATAGGGGGAGTGGCAGAAGGAGAGGGAGAAGCAGGCTCTTTGCTGAGCAGGGAGCCCAATGTGATCCCAAGACCCTGGAATCATGACCTGAGCCCAGACGCTCAACAAACTCAGCCACCCAGGCACCCCTCTTCAGCTCAATTCTAACAATATCTTAGCACTTAGATACATAGAGGAGGAGAGTGAGGCCAGGAGAATGCTGTTGGGAAAAACATGCTGGGTTTAGGTGTGCTTTGGTAAAGAGCAACACCGTGATGGGCCTCGGATGCCAGGGTGAAGGGTTTGTGCTTTTTCAGTCAAAATGCAGGACCATTAAGAGTTTGGAGTTTCCAGTCAGGAAAGACAGATGTAGATAAGACTTTGTTTAAAAAAAAAAATTAGCCATGTAGTTGTTTATAAAACTGACCAGAAGAGAAGAGAAATAGCAGGTTTAGAACTGCATTTCCTATCCATAAAAGAGGATGCTGAAAGATTACACCAGGGCCCTCAGAGGCCAGGCAGGTAATGCCAGTGAGCATGAGGAGCTGGTGGTGGGGAATGGTGGGGTCTGTGAAGAGCGAAGAGCACAGTGCCTACTTTCCACATTCCATAGTTTCTATTTGTTCACACTCCAGTGTGTCGGAAATGGGGCTGAGTCTTACCGTTCTAGATCACCGTCAGTGAGGGGGTGGTTGTAATGTCATTGTCAGTGCCTGTGCATGCCTGAACTTGGTCATGGCTCTTTGTATCACGGCCGATTCCATTTAGTTACATGCATTATTCATACTACATGTGTTGGTTTTAATTGTCATACATCCTCTAAAAGGATATGCTCTTATTTGGCATTGAAGATCAAGGTAAGTAGGTACCCCCCAAAGGGCATGCCAACAGAGCAGTGGGGCATACGGGTGGGGTTAGCTGCAACCACTCTTTACTGCTTCCGTAACAAGTTTACACAAACTTAGTGGTTTAAAACACAAATTTATTATCTTACGTCTCTGTACATCAGAAGTGTGGCACAGGTTTTATCGGGCTCAAGTTAAAGTGTCTGTCAGGCTGTACTCCTTTCTGGAGACCCAGGGGAAAATGAGGTGCCAGGTTCAGGGGCTAGTCACATTCCTTAGCTCATGGTCCTCTTCCTCATCTTCAACAACAGCGGCAGGGGATTGACTCCTCCAATCACTGTTCTCTAACTCTCCTGTGTATTTCATACATCCCCCTCGGATGCTGACCTTAGCGAGGAAAAGTTCCTGCTTTTAAAGACTCCTGTGATTAGGTTGGGTTGGCCTAGATAATCTTCTCATCTCGAGGTCCTTAACATTAATCTTTACATCTGTAAAGTCCTCCATTTCCATGTAAACTAACATACAGTGTCCAAGGATTAAGATTTGGACAACAGTGGAGGCCATTATTCCGCTTACCGCATTGGTAATGACCGGAAAAATTCATCTTTTGAGAAATAACCGGAGCTCCAGATTTTCTCACAAAGTAGCAACCAAGAGTTTATGAGACCCAGAAAATGAAGTTATCATAAATTGGATGCCGCTGTAATTTTTTGTTACTGAAAAATAATACACAGAAGATTTTATTCCAAGCCAACCAGTGTAACTAAATGAAGGAAAAATTGCCCAATCCCTCAGAATAAATATAAAATATTTCAAAACCAAACAGCTTTCCTGATTTGGAGGTTTGGAATATCAGAGGGATAATAGACTATTTAAAATCTATAACGCATAACTTCTCACTGTTTTGGCGTCTGAATTAGTTGGGCGTTTTTTGCCCAGTTCAACCTGGATTTGTTAGAACTGTGTTGCCTTCTCTTTGCCCCTTGACCTCTTTCTAGTATAAAAGAACAAGACAAGCTTCACAACTCAAGGTATGTGTTATTCCTGGGCGAGAATACGTTAGTGACAATTTCCAGTGTGGGTGGATTTGAGCTTCTGAAGGGTGAATATTTTCCAGTTTGCCTTTCTATCAACATCAAAGACTCTATTGTCATATCTGCCCCCATTTACTGCTTCTATCTTGTGCCTATTTTAAATGTTTTCAAACTTAAGATCTTTGACAAAGGTATTGTTTCATATATTTAAGTTATAGTTAATTAAATGGAAGCTTTTTGAGTACCTACCTGTGTCAGAAAATGTGCTATTCATTCATTCAGTTTTGAACGATGTTAATCAAAGAATAACATAAATGAATGTAAAATTCAGCTGTAAGAGCTATAAGAGCTGTGAAGGAGAGATACATAGTATTACCAGCCTTTCTAGAAGGATTTGACCTAGTCTGGGAAGTAAGTGATGATTCACAGAGATTTAAAGGAACAGCAGGATTTGAATAGATAAAACTAGGGAGGTGCATAGTACTTGGCACACAGTAGGTCTCGAGAAAGAGAAATGGTGA
The DNA here is from genome assembly GCF_964662115.1 of Mustela nivalis. Lineage (NCBI taxonomy): Eukaryota > Metazoa > Chordata > Mammalia > Carnivora > Mustelidae > Mustela > Mustela nivalis. The sequence goes on from NC_139024.1 coordinate 65,646,505, forward strand.
ATAAGTCGTGCCCTGCTCATGTGCTGGAATCTCTGTTCAACTGTGATGCCAATTTTCTCAGAAACCCAGGTTTCTTTCGATTTCAAAGCATATCACCTTGGGATGACAGCTGACTGTGTCTTTTGACCCTTCTATAGTCTCTTTTAAAAACTGGTTTTTAAGGACCGTTAGCACCTGCTCCCTGGAAGAATGCCAGCTCTATTTGAGATCATGTGATAGGAGAGCCATGGCCTTTAGCTACACAGCAACCACACAAGTAGCTGTGGTTTGCCTTGTACAAAAGAAAAAAAAAGAAAAGAAAAGAAAAGAAATGATTCTACTTTAGAAACTGCCAGCCTCTGGAGTTGTTGTGACGCTGTCTGTCTTCATGTCTGGCTGTTTGGCTGTTTGTTCCCATGTGTACTGTGACTCATGTTCTGTCTTGTCCCCTAACCATATGGTTTACAAACGTGTAACTCCCTCATGGGAAAAAAAAACATAATCACATGACCATTTTTAAAGTAGTGGAACTTAGGTTTTGAATCTGTTCATAAGTGAAATGTTTTGTGGAATGTCTTTTGCTTAAAGAAATAAAACATAATCATGATAGATAATAAAGGTGTTTCCTTAGTGGTGGTGGATGGGCAGGAAGGTGTGGAAAGGAGGCAGGACGCAGGTGGTATTTGGTGAAAGACATTGGTAATATACTCAGTGGGACCTGTTTGGGGATATCCTTGCTTGCTTCATACATGAAGGTGCAAAGCTCACCCCAAAAGGCATGGAGTTCTAGGTTTTATGGGTTGGGAAGGGGAAGGAGATGATTGTCCTCAACCAGCTGGTTGTCCTAATCAGCCACCTGGTCCAGCTGTGTTAATTCAACCATGGGCTAGCCCTTAGCACCCTCAGATTTTTCTTTTTCATTGAGTCTCAAAAGGATATGTAAGTTTTTGTCTTAATTCCTATGCTATGACATCACCTTAGAAGCCAAAGTCTTTCTAGGTAGTCATCATAAATACTCTGGTCCAGTGCTTAACCTCTGTCTGTATCATGAGCAGAAAAACACTTTCCTAATACTAATAGCATCAATACATCGAGTGCATCCTGTCAAGTATGAGTGCATCCCCATCATGTTGTAATCCTCATAGCAATGCCATGAAGGAGTTACCATTTCCATTTTATAGAAGAAACTGAAGTGTAATGGTATCACTAGCTTAACACAATGCCCTTACCTAGGGATGTGTGTCTCTGTGTGGCTCTCTGTACATGCCAAACAGTATTTCTGTTACTCAGGTTTTTGTCTTATTTTATTTTATTTTATTTTATTTTATTTTTGCCATAGTCTAGTTCACCATGATAAGAATCTGGAATAATCTCTTCCAGTCCCGTCCATGTTGCTACAAAAGTTGGGTATTCATCCTTTCTGATGGAGGCATAGTACTCCATAGTGTATATGGACCACATCTTCCTTATCCATTCGTCCGTTCAAGCGCATCTTGGTTCTTTCCACAGTTTGGCGACTGTGGCCATTGCTGCTATTAATATTGGGGTACAGATGGCCCATCTTTTCACTACATCTGTATCTTTGGGGTAAATACCCAGTAGTTCAGTGGCAGGGTCATTGGGAAGTTCTATTTTTAATATCTTGAGGAATCTCCACACTGTTCTCCAAAAAGGCTGCCCAACTTGCATTCCCACCAACAGTGGAAGAGGGTTCCCCTTTCTCCACATCCCCTCCAACACATGTTGTTTTCTGTCTTGCTAATTTTGGCCATTCTAACTGGTGTAAGGTGATATCTCAATGTGGTTTTAATTCGAATCTCCCTGATGGCTAGTGATGATGAACATTTTTTCATGTGTCTGATAGCCATTTGTATGTTTTCATTGGAGAAGTGTCTGTTCATATCTTCTGCCCATTTTTTGGTATGATTGTCTGTTTTGTGTGTGTTGAGTTTGAGGAGTTCTTTATAGATCCTGGATACCAACCTTTTGTCTGTACTGTCATTTGCAAATATCTTCTCCCATTCCGTGGGTTGCCTCATCATTTTTGCTGCTCTTTCCAGAGCTCAGGCTAATTTTCCCTAGTTTCAAGAATTGAGTAACCATCATAATATTCGAGTAATGCATTCAGAATAAATTTCCTTCCAGGTGTGGCTGAAATTAAGTAAAAATAGGTGTGATTGTCTTTTTTAAATGCATCATTTGAATATAAAGATCTTCAAGGGTCACTGAGAGCTGGGATGTTCTGGTGAAAGTTATCTGTGTTGACTTCCTGCGGATGGAATATTCTAAACGGAGCCACTGGTATTGACACTGTGGTTATTTTTGAGGCTTGAAAATCCAGAGTGCAGAATCATAATAGTAGTAACAGACACAAGATGTGGAATATAGAAACACGAAGTTCAGGCTTTTACCAAATTCACAATTCATTTAGAACCCAGTCAATCTGGAGGCAATTATTATATTAAAAAAAAGAGAAAATGCATTGGGAGAGCTACCTCATGTGAAAGCAGTTGAAGTCATCTTTCTGTGGTATGGTTGCATACACAGAAACACATGAAAGCATTGGCCTAAATTAGGTGAACTTGCTCATGGCATCTCTAGAGCCAGTCCATGCAGCACATCCCTCTGTCTGCAGCCATGGGTAACTCGTGCAAGAAGTGTGCTGTGGTGTGTGGGGGAGGGGTATGACAAATCAGCTTGTGCCTTCCCAACTCCCCTTGTTGAGGGGCTCCCCTGCTGACCTCAAAGAAGGGTAAAGTAGATCTTCTGAAGTTGGCTAGGGAATACTCAGGCTTAAGCCTAAAGGTTAATTTGTAAAGTATTCAAGACATTAATTAATATTATTTTGAACACAAACCATTTTGGGCTTTTTCCCCAATATTTGACTGTAGAAAGGTGCATTTCTTTTTGTAAGGTCAACTACCAGGGTGCCTGGGTAGCTCAGTGGGTTAAGCCTCTGCCTTTGGCTCAGGTCATGATCTCAGGGTCCTAGGGTCGAGTCCCGCAGGGAGCAGAGCCTCTCAGCACCCCTGCCTGCCTCTCTGCATACTTGCGAACTCTGTCTGTCAAATAAGTAAATAAAAATCTTTAAATATTTTAAAAAAGTAAATAAAATCCTTAAAAAAAATTCCTTTAGCGCTTACATTCAAAAGCAGGTTGGTTCAATTCTTGCATTAATTGGCAGTAATTTTAAAGCCTCACTTGCCTTTTTGTAGAGGAGAGAGACTTCCAAGTTTGACTCAAAGTCATATACCAGTGTTTCCATTTAAAAAATGGGCTGTAATCAGCCACCCCCTCATATTTATCCTGGGTAATCTCTGCTTTGACAACCAGGGGTCAGTCACATAGATTTTCTTTTTTAGGGTTTTCTCGGGGAAATTTCCTGTATGTAATTTTTAGCAAAAGGTACCTCTCAAGTTATAGTGATTTTACTCCCAATTATTTGATGATTACAGCATCTCCACCATGTTTATAAGATTTTTCATTAATTTTGATCTTTCCTTGGAGACCATGCTTTAAATTTGCAGCATAAATTTCATTCTCAACAGATGAGGTAGAGTCAAGGTTGAATTTCACAAACTGCTATTCCTTCCTTCCTACATTTTTGTCATTCTTCACCAAATTATGGTTTCCTACATTTGATTAACACTGTAAACACCATCTTTAAGGTTTTTTTCATGGCTATACCATCATAGATAAAATGTATTGATTGTCAGTTAATATTTATTTGGCACTTTTCTTATAAGAGCTGAAGGTTTGAGAAGCAGGAAATATATATTCAGGAAATATTGCAAGATATATATATATATTTCTCTTTCTTCTGAGAAGTTTCTTTGGTCATTGGTTTTGAAAATCACCTTGCTTTACTATCTTTTTTAAGTTTTTTTTTTTTTTTTAATTTATTTGAGAGAGAGTGAGAACACAGAGGGAGAGTGAGAGGGAGAAGCAAACTCCCTGCTGAGCAGAGAGCCTGATGTGGGGCTCAATGCCAGCACCCTGAAAATATGACCTGAGCTGAAGGCAGTTTCTTAACAGACTGAGCCACCCAGGCACCCCAGGAAATGCTTTTTTTTTTAAGATTTAATTATTTTATTTTGAGAGAGACAGAGAGAGAGAGAGAGAGAGTGGGAGGGTAGGGCAGGGGGAGAGAGAGAGAAAAAGAGAGGGAATCTCAAGCAGACTCCCCAATGAGGACAGAGCCTAATGTGGAGCTCCATCTCATGACCCTGAGATCATGAACCTAAAATCATGACCTGAGTGAAAATCAAAAGTTGGATGATTAACTGACTGAGCCACACAGGCACCCCGGAAATGTTCATTTTAAGCCATCATACTTACTGAACTTAGCTGGCTATGAATTAGCTGGCTGAATATATCAAATGCATGAAAATACTCAATACTATTGTATATTTCCCTCACAGCAGGAAACAAACTAACATCTTTGCTAATTACACTGAAGGGTCACCTTGAGTATTAGCCCAGTAGATATTTTTAAGAATTTTGAGCCCTTGAAAGCACACCTTGTAGTCTAGATTTGGTGAAGGAGAGTTATTTATCTCTGAAGAATGTACTTTCCACCAGTTTTCAGTTTATTCTTATATGACATCTCTGGTTCATGGCAAAAGATGAGGAAATACAGTACTCTGAGAACTGACTTCAGTTGTAGTTGTTCAGGACACTAAGAGCAGAATAAGGACATTTTAGGCAAGAGGATATTAGATAAAGAAAAATGTAAAAAGGGGTTTCATTATAATTCTAGATTTAAAAAAAATAGAAAAGGAAATAATTACCATGTTTCCCCTAGTCCATACTGTGTGTCCCTCTCTAAGCCTGACAAGCCTAGCTTGTAGCACCCATTTGTAGCATCTGTCACTGCTTCTGACTTCCCCTTTGCATCTGGTATTTCAAATAATTTCTTTAAAAGAGCATAAACCATATTCTCTGCAGTTAATGACTATGCAAAAATGGCTTTTTTTTTTTTAAGTTTCTTTAAGTCTTTGCATTTTTTTCTCTCTGCTAGGTCCTCCAGATAGTAGTTTGTTCCAAGAATGTGCTATAAATCAGTCCTCTCATATGTCAATCCCTAAAAAGATAACCATCCGTACTCTGGTGGCCTTGCAGAAGATCTGATTATAATATCTCTTTACTGCTTCATTTTTATTTTTATTAGAAAAGTGTTTGTGTATTTCTTCAAAGGGTAAAAAGTCTACATAGCAATAAAAATAGATATTTAATATGATATACAGTGACGTTAGGAATAATTTCAAGACAGCATCCAACACTAAAAGTATGCATGAAAGAAGGTAGTACAAGGAAATATGTGGAAGTCATGGTAATCTCATCATCTGTCAGAATAGTTTTCTTTGTTTTTGTTTGCTTGTTTGTTTTTCTCTTTAAGGAATTGATAATGGAGGAGAGATAGAAACCAGTGTTTTATTTTATTTATTTATTTATTTATTTTTTAGAAACCAGAGTTTTAAAAAAGAGTTAGCAGTAGGTTAAGTAGATACACTGCTGTATTTGAGTAACCTTTTTTTTTTTTTTTTTTTTTAGAGATTTTATTTATTTATTTGAGAGGGAGAATGAGAGCACAAGCAAGGGGGAGCAACAGGCAGAGAGAGGGAGAAGCAGGCTCTCTGCTGAGCAGGGAGCCCAACACGGGGCTCAATCCCAGAACCCTGGGATTATAACCTGAACCAAAGGCAGGCACTTAACTGATTGAGCCACTCAGGTACCCCTTGAATAAGTTTTTTTTTAACAAAATATGAAAAATCTCTGGCAACTGAGTAAAAAATTGGGTAGCTGCATGTCCATTATGCAAATTTGAAAGGGACAAATAATTGTTTTGCAGACTATGGATACCTATTCTCAAAGCAAGACAAAGCTTTAGAAAGAATAAAGAATAAATACTGTTTTGCAGTAATAAATCTTCAAGAGAGTTTTCAGCACATATAGGATCTGGAAATGAAACATTATTGGTGTACTATACAGTCCTTTGCTGAAACAGGTTTTTCCTGAAGTCAGAGAAACCCATTGAAGCTAGTTTAAGCAACGGATGGATATAGTACGTAACCACTCAACTATTGGTCACATCCACTTCATTTCCTGCTATCACAAAGGAGAGCTGTAATCAACATCTTTGTACATGTATCCTTACATGGGCTATGAAATAGATTCCCAGCAGTGAGACTGCTAGGCTAAAAATATATGTATGTTTGAATTTCAATTTTAATAGATGCAATCAAAATGTTTTCCAAAAGGGCATTAATAATTTACATTTGCAAATACAATTTCCCTGCATCTTCATCAGTAAGCAAGCATTGGTATTTTCAAATATTAGTCTTGTGTAACAGGATAAAATGAAAACTACAAAAAACTGCCAGAACTAATAAGTGAATCTATCAAGGTTGTAGAATACAAGGTCAATATACAAAAATAAATTCTCTTTTTACATTAGCAATAAACAAATTGAAAACATACAGATTACAATAGCATAAAAAGCATGAGATGCTTAGGGATACATCTAACAATATATACACAAAATCTGTATCATGAAAACTGTAAGACATTGTCCTTAAATTGGTTTATACAGCCAATACAATCCCAGACAAAATATTTACCTGGTGGTAGTGGCCATATTTAAATCATTAAAAGTAATTTATCGTAATCAGATTGTATCAAAATGTTAAATCATCGAAATCATCGTACCTAATTTGCTCTAGGAGATTATAGCCAGATATATCATACAAACTAAATTTTTCAAAATACCTAAGCATTTCTCTTAAAAGGAGGGTGATTGTATATCCTTTAACAAGAGACAGTTCTGACTTATGCCTTTTGTCTTGACATAATTATGAATAATTTCCTCAGTCACTTTCAAAACTCCTTTGATTTTGATATAAATTATGTGATCATATTACCTAATAGGAACTCAGAAGTTTAATTTTATCACATTAGGCCAAAAAGTTGAATAAAATTTAATATTAATTGCCTGCTTTTATGTTAAATTAGCACATTCTTGTGTAACATTTTAATTCCCTTGTTTCTCTCTCTCTCCCTATATATATACATATACATATGTATATATGTATCTGTTATTTTTCTTGGAAGTTTCTCTGGAGATTGTCAGTAGCATGTAAATTTAAAAACATTGGGTTAAAAAAAAAGACATTGGGTTAAGAGTGATCTAATTTCAATATTATCAAAAATTTTGCTCAAATATAGCTCCATCCCCCCTTTCCACTGTGCTGTTAGAAGCCTATCAACACAGTTACATGATTGTTTATACAACTGTCTTTTAAATCAAGTAGAAGAAGAAAAGAGTTACCCCCAAAATGAATGTGTGCTATCTTTATATTCACTTACATATTTTTTTCCACTGATGGTTTTTTTTTTAAGATTTTATTTATTTATTTGACAGAGAGACATCACAAGTAGGCACAGAGGCAGGCAGAGAGGCAGGCAAAGAGAGAGAAGGAAGCAGGCTCCCTGCTGAGCAGAGAGCCTGATGCGGAACTCGATCCCAGGACCCTGAGATCATGACCTGAGCCGAAGGCAGAGGCTTAACCCACTGAGCCACCCAGGCGCCCTCCACTGATGGTTTTATTGTTTCATGTTGATTCAAATTACTGTCTGCTGTTCTTTCACTTCAATTTGAAGGCCTGTTTTTAGTATTTTGTTTATTTTGTAGTGTCTCAATTTCTTCATTTTTTTTTTTTTTAAAGATCCTATTTATTTATTTGACAGACAGAGACTACAAGTAGGCAGAAAGGCAGGTAGAGAGAGAGGAGGAAGCAGGCTCTCCGAGGAGCAGAGAGCCCAATGCGGGGCTTGATCCCAGGACCCAGAGATCATGACCTGAGCCGAAGACAGAGGCTTTAACCCACTGGGCCACCCAGGCGCCCCTCAATTTCTTCATTTTTGAAGGACAGTTTTGCTGGATATAAAATTCTTGGTAGATAGTCATTCCATTTCAGCACTTTAAATGTGTTATCTCACTGCCTTCTGGATTTCATGAGCTCTGATTAGAAGTCAGAATGTAACTCTTACTGAGGATCCCTTGGACATGGTGAACCACTTTTTTCTCTTGGGCCTTCAAGATTCTTTCTTTATGTTTGTCTTGCAATAGTTTGACAATGATAAATGACAGTTTACCTAGCTCTTAATCTCTTTGAGTTTATCCCACTTAGTGTTTATTGAGCTTCTTGAATGTGCAGATTAATGTTTTTCATTAAATTAGGAAAGTTTTAAACAGTTACTTCTTCAAATATTCCTTCTGCTCCTTTCTCTGTCTCCTTTCCTTCTGGAACTTCCATTATACTTATCTTGGTACAACTGATTCCATTATATTTATCTTGGTACAACTGTCTCTTAGGCTCTGTATATGTGCTGCCGAAGCGAGCACAGTCTCTGAGGCTCTATTTATGTCTCTTCATTCTCTTTTCCTTCATGTTTCTTAAACTAGATAATCTAAATTGACTTATCTTCAAGGATACTGATTTTTTCTTCTGTCAGTTGAAATTTGATACCAAGCCCTTCTAGTGATATTTTCATTTCAGTTATTGTACTTTTCAACTCCATAATTTCTATTTGGTTCATTTTTATAGTTCCTACTAATTTATTGATGAGGCACCATTCTCATACTTGCCCTGATTCTTTAGCATGGTTTCCTTTAGTTCCTTTTTGTTGTTGTTTTAAAGATTTTATTTATTTATTTGACACAGAGAGAGACAACAAGAGAGGGGACACAAGCAGGGGGAGTGGGTGAGGTAGACGCAGTCTTCCACTGAGCAAGGAACCTGACCTGGGGCTTGATCCCAGGACCCTGGGATCAGGACCCAAGCCAAAGGCAGATGCTTAATGACTGAACCACACAGGCGCCCTGGTTTCCTTTAGTTCCTTAAACTGATTTAAAGTCTTTGTCTAAGACATCTATTGTCTGTGTTTCTTCAGAAACAGTTTTTGTGGACTACTGTTTTCCTGTGAATGAACCATGCTTTCCTGTTTTGTGTGTGTGTGTCTTCTAACTATTTTATATTAGGAATTGGACATTTGAAATAATATACTGTGGCAAACTGTGGAAATATGGAAGCCCAAGGGTTTGTTGTCACTAATGCTATTTGTTTATTTGGTGGCTTTCCAAACTAATTATATAAAGTCTGTATATTTTTTTGTGCATAACCACTTAAGTCTCTGCTCTGTTAGCCCAGTGCTCAGCTAGTGAGTGATCAGAGATTTCTCTCTCTCTCTTTTTTCTTTTTTAAAGATTTTATTTATTCTTTTGAGAGAGAAAGAGACAGAGCACAAATAGGGGGAGAGGCAGAGGGAGAGGGAAAAGCAGATTCCCTGCTGAGCTAGGGAGCCTAACATGGGGCTCGATCCTAGGACCTAGAGATCATGACCAGAGCCAAAGGCAGATGTGTAACCATCTGAACCACCCAGGTGCCCCCAGAGATTTCTTAAAATGCCTTCAGCTAGTAAATATTCTACCCTTTCCTGAGGGACTGTGTGTGTGTGAGTGTGTGTGTGTGTGTGTGTGTGTGTGTGTGTTAAGGCATATTTTCAGCTCTTAAAGAGAACGTTTTTATTATGTAAAAAGGAAATTACTTTTTGTACAATATACCTTTCGTGTCTTAAGTTAAAAGCAATGTAAAAATCCATGAAACATTTTAAATGAACAAAACAACAGTGCTTCTCTCTAGTCTATGGATTGCCTTTGTTTCCTAGTTTAAAAAGAAAGGACTGTCTTATGTGCTCAGATATCCTAAGGACCATGTGGCAATGCTTACAAACAGCTTCTTTCCGCATCAAAATACTTGCTGTTCACAGAAATAAATGTGTCAGGCATACATTAGATGTAGACTGTAAATAATTGAGGAGGCAGGAGCCTTGAGCAGATTGTCTGCTTAAATATCATTGTTAGTACAAAAAGTGTTACAGGAAAACCATGCTTCCAACAATTCTCTGCAATACTACAGTATGCCCTCCAGCATATGGAATGACAGCGTTTCAGAATGTTTTTTAAATGTTCTGTTGCATTTGACATCTTTTTATGTATACCCCAAAGCAAATGATTGGACATTTAATGTTCTTTAAATTAATAAAAATTCTGACTCCATAAAGGCTTACTTCCTCTAATTTAAGATTAAAAGATTTTAAGGGGAACTCATGGTTAGAATTTGGTGGCATAACTTCCATGTTTCTTTCTGGACATGTTAGCACACCACTTTTTATGGTAAAACAAAGGCTTTAATGCATGGAAGCCACTGAGTTCTGTGGTTCCCCATGTGAGAGCCTATGTGGGGAACGACCTCCTGAAAAAATAAGGTATGTTGTAAATACAGGCATGGTATTAAATTACTCTCGATATTTGTGACATGTGTTTCCCATATTTCACATAATTAGTAATACCTAATTTAATTAGCACACATTTTAACTGAATCAAAATTTCATGGCAGGGACATGTGTTCTCAATGGAACCTACAAATGTTTCTGAATCTCACACAAGACTTTGTGCTTTAGGCTGAAAATATCAATAATGATTCAATGAACACCTCACCGAGAAATCAAAATGTTACTTCAAAATCCATTTGTAGGGTAGAGAATATTGAGGGAAGGATCTAGCACCTGTGGAAGAACTTACCTTCCGGTTACACCTTTTAAGACTGTTCCCTATTGAACACTTGCATTCTCTGATTTTCAGCTTGGCAGTAGCAACACCCGGCTGAACGGCACCACATGCAAGTCAGCTTCTATCAGCTCGTCGTGACACAGGGTCGTTCTCAGAAACTGGGGGACAGAGCACTCATTTCCTACAGTTCACGAGATACTTTGTCGTGTGGAAGTCTAAGAGCTATTCCTCCTGCCTTGTATTTTACGAAGACCCTCATGGAAATGATCTCTGAATCCTGATCTCTGAATTCGATTCAGATCCTGAATCTGAAATGAATCTCTCTTTCTCTGACTTGGCAGAGACCTTGCTAAGAATTAAATGTCGTGCTTGCTCTTTGTTCACCCATCTTTCCCCTTAGGCATTTGGTTACTAAACCCTATTTCCTCCTCCTGGTACCAAAACAAATAAACAAATATGCGTAGCTATTCCTGGATCACAGCAGTGGACACAGCCTAGGCTCACACAGAAGATTCTTTCTGTACGTGCTGTCCCAGCCAGGCAGCACCCGCTTTCAGGGTCTGAGTCCCAGCTCTGTGAACTTCCTCCTTTGAGCTCCTGGGCATCAGCACCAGCCAGGCACAGCCCCTCCTCAGAGGCTCTGCTGAGCCCTTCCTGAGGGCCTCTAGGTTCTGATAACTCCCACTTCTTCCTTTTTGCCTTTGGGTGGTAGCCGCTTCCTGGGGTTGCTTATCTCTCTTTCACTTCAGTGGCCCCTTTTTGCTTTCCAGTTCTTTAACACTCATTCTGTCTCTCCTTATATTAATTTGGCATAGTTTCTGTTTTTCTGACTAGACCCTGGTGGTTAACAGTGCAGGGTCGGGGGTGGGAGGCGATATGGTGAGGCTAACAGGACTCAGAAACCTTTGCCTCTGCCAGGGTGACAGACCTTTGCTGAGACACCACCACCAACAAAACAGAAAGCAAACAGGAAGGAGCAAGTCCTTTCTTCAGCTCCAGCATCGCTGCCTCTTTCTAGTATCTTCTATTGGCTGAGCTTAGCCAGGAGTCAGATGGCAAAGGACAGTGTACTTTGCAGAGTCTCAGCCCCAGCATCACAAAACAGGGTTTCGAGCTGAGATAATGACATAATAATCAGTACATGTAGTTTTGACCATTGCTTTTTAATATTTGTGATCCCAGCTGGACTTCTGATCAATGTGAGGGAGTCAAAGTACATTAGATGTTAGGAAGAGAGGCATTCCACAGTATACACTTTTTTTTTTTTGTCTTAAGTATCCAGAGATATACATTGTTATTTCATTACAAACAACTTTCATTTAGTAAAAAAGAAAAAAAAAAAAAAGAAGGTGAATGTGTGCCTAGACTTTCCAAGATAATTTGATAGTACTATAATCTAAAATGAGGACTCAGAAAGTAGTAAAGATGGAGTTGTAAAACTTAGTTGTAATAACACACTGTAGAAAGATTTGAGAGGGCATGTGGACTCCAGGCAGCAGGGAGCAAGTTAAAACACTGGAGTCATGACTCCAATCATGTTTTTATCTTTGCTTTAAAATATGCTTTCTATTTTACTCACCCTATTTATTTTTATTTGTTTATTTATAAAGATTTTATTTATTTATTTGACAGACAGAGATCACATGTAGGCAGAGAAGCAGGCAGAGAGAGAGGAGGAAGCAGGCCGCCTGCTGAGCAGAGAGCTCCATGTGGGGCTCGATCCCAGGACTCCGAGATCATGACCTGAGCTGAAGGCAGAGGCTTTAACCTACTGAGCCACCCAGGCACCCTCTCACCCTATTTATTAAATAAACATACCTTTTCATTTATCAGTGTTGAATTGCATCTATTCATTCATTTGTTAATTCAGAAAGTATTTATTGAGCACTTACTATAAGCCTGGAAATGTGAAAGGTATTAAGAATATAGTAGCAAACATGTTTCTTTGTTAAATTTCCATAGATAGACATTAAGTGATTAATATAATAAAATGGTTGAAATTAATTATAAGGAAAAATTGCAAGGACACCTGGGTGGTTCGGTTCAGTCAGTTGGGCATCTGCCTTCAGCTCAGGTTGTGATCCCACGGTCCCGCATCTGGCTCTCTGCTCAGCAGGGAGTCTGCTTCTCCCTCTGCCTGCCATTCCCCCTGCTTGTCTTCTCTTTCTCTGACAAATAAATGAAATCTTTAAAAACAATTACAAGTTCATAGCTGGTATACCTCGCTGAGTCTGTGGAGTTGGAGAAGGTCTGTCTCCCTGAAGAAGTGACATTTAGGTTGAAACCTGAAAAAGGAATAGAAGTTGAACAGGTGATGGGGAGTGGGGAGGTGAAGGAGGAATGCAGGATAGCATGAGTGAACTCACACTGGGAAGGAGTCAAGAGCAAGGGGAGTGGGTGTGAGTGTTCCAGGTAGAGAACAGCTGGTGGTATTCAATGACAGTGTTATTTTCTTTAGGCTGTATCCTCGTGGTTTTATATTTCTTTTCTTTTTTCAGTGTGTATCTCCAGTTTCTAATAAAAAGCTCATCATATAATAAGAGTTAATAAATGCTTGGACAATATATGCACTAATGTGTTTTCCCTTTTCCGAAAGTATAGAGCCCCACTGATTTTCCTGTGACCAAAATGCCAACTACTAGGCACTCTTACCTTTAGGTTTAGGCATTTGGTTTTAGGAAGCCTGATTTAAAGTCCAAAGATTCCCCCCCAAGAAGAAATGATGCATTGAGTCATAGTCAATAATAGAAAATTTTGAAATGATACTAGCATTTAAAAGTTCACAGAGGCACTACAGGTTCAGGACGTCAAAGAGGAAATCAGATATAGTCATATTTTAGCTTTGCCTAAAACACAAATATAAAATATCAATATTATTTGCTTAGTTCTTTAAAATGGAATTATAAACATTGTCTATATTCATTTAATTTTTTTAAAAGGTTTTATTTATTTATTTGACAGAGGTGACAAGTAGGCAGAGAAGCAGGCAGAGAGAGATGGGGGGAAGCAAGCTCCATGCTGAGCAGAGAGCCCCATGTGGGGCTTGATCCCAGGACCTGAGATCATGACCTGAGCTGAAGGCAGAGGCTTAACCCACTGAGCCACCCAGGTGCTCCTCATTTAATGTTTTTATGTTTGCATTTTAAATGGACATAGGAATGAAAAGCTATTAATTAGTCTGTGAATTTTTCTAATAAAATTCTTAAAGATGTGAGAAGTGAAATGGTATTCCATGAATATAATAATAATAAATAACATATGAGTTCTTTCACAGGTCTATTCAATCAAATTTCTAGTATAACCAACCAAACAAAAAAAATATTAAAAAGTGAACCAAAACACGTGCTTAGTTAAATTCTTAACCTCCTAACTAGAATAAATAACAAGAAGAAAGGAAGAGAGGGAGGAAGGAAGGAAGGAATAACTTCTATTTCTGCCACTTAGAGTTACAGTAAGATAGTAAGGTCAACTCAAGGTCAAGTAGAAGTGAGAAAAGTCAGGTAAAGAGCAATCAATTATCCATCTACGAAGTAAGATGGATTACTATAATTAGAAAAAAATTAAGTCCCTGGGAATACTAGGGTCCCCTGATCAATATATCAAATAATATTCTTGTGTGACTATATGCGTATGGATTTGGTTTCTGTGGTAGGAAGGGGCTGGTTGAAATAATTAGGAAAATGTAGCTTTTTAGAGCTGGACTTTGCAAACATTAAGAAATTGTTCCTACCATAGAATTGTTTAAGTAGTTTTCAGAGGAACAGATTCTCATGTGAAATTGGACATAGTTAAATTAAGTATTCTATTAAAGTATTAAAGAATGCACAGAGAACAACCTTCATTTTCAGTTACAGGCTATTGGACGTGGCCAGTATTTCCTACAAGCAAAATCATATTGCATTATATTGACAAATAACAACAACAACAATTGACAACCACAACAAAGACTCTGGAGCAAGAAAATTAGAGAAAATGAGAAATGGTGGGAAGTTAGAACACATTTTCTGCAACTAAAAAGTTAGGAAAAATGTCTTCCTCCCCACTAATACACAAAATTAGATGCATTGTTTGAAGCACAGAAGAATTATATTCCTAATTTCAAACATACATTTGAGAGAATGAGTCAAAACAATATGCATAATCTCCATTTTAGAAAATAATGATAAAGACCAAAGTAAATGAAACCTCTTATAAGATTTACTAATTTTTCAGGCAAGTTGACACTTTGTCTCCTTATACTCATGTAATAAAGTCTTAAAAAACTTATTAGACAGTATTTTGCCTGCAACGTCAAAAAAGTTTCTTCTTTTCATCTTGTGGTTAATGTTTTCATATTATCAAGACTTTGCATGCTTTTAACACCCACCCAGCCCCATCACATTATTATTATTATTATTATTTTTTTTTTTTTTTGGTTGAGGTCTGAGTGACAAGTACATTGATACAACTGAATCATCTTTCTGCAGGCATGTCCTTGTTATCAGATTGGTTTTCAATTAGATGTATACATTTTAAAAGTGCATCTGCTGAACAAGATTAGTCTTTGCAAGATATGACACTTATCCCAGCAATGGGTAATAGAATTTCATACTTCAGACCATAAAGCAAACTGGATAGTAAGCTGATGTATTGTTAAGTAGTGCCTTTCTTTCTGGTTATCAAATTAAATCACCAATATGAAGCTGAAAGAGCGTTATCATGAAAGTTTATTGGATTAGGGCCAAGTTTCCACCCTCCTATGATGCCAGGATTTTCCAACAACCAGGCCAAGTTTTGTCTTGCCTTAATAGAAAAGAGAATTCAGAAAAACCCAAGAGCAAGGAGAAGTTGATGTTTCTTGGATTTCTATGGTGAGTCCAAAAAGCATTCCAAAGAGAATTGTGTAAAATACAAGAAAAGTTAGAAGTTGCTTTCTATCATGTAATTTAAGGGAAGATGCCACATTGCTCTATAAAAGTAATTATATTAAATTTTATTCCCTAGTTATGATGCTCTATAAACATATGTTAATTACATCATAGAGATCCAAAATGTTAGTATTTGGCAAAATGCTGGCAACTTCAATTTAGAGTCTTTTTTGAAGGATATAAAGAGCTTGTGGACTTTACAAAAATCTGAGAATCCCATTATACCACATAGTATAATTGTGTGAACAACTCCAGACATGTTTTATTAGCTTTTAAGGAAGTAAAAATGAAGTATGACTTCCCTCAAACAGCAGAGGATTTAGGCAGAGAGAATGAAATTATTTGACTTGGAATTTGACCAGGATGTGGGGATATTAGCATACTTTTTTCTTGGAGTAGTGTGTAATCTTAAATAAATACAAATGTACAAAGGGCTCAGATTTTACTTACTTTCCAGAAAAGAATTCCCTTTTGCTTAATGCAGAAATAATATAAAAACAAAAACAAAAGCAAAAAAAAAAGTCTAAATTCTGCAGGTCCTTTGGAAAGTCCTCTCCCTAACCGTCACAAAAACTGACCTCACATCTCCCTTTCCCTCTATCTTTTCCCAACTTCTCATTTTCCTGTCCCTCCCCCACTGTATCTCATTCGTTGGCATAAATTATGCAAAAGTACCTGGTCAAGGATTTAGCCCATGTCCTGTCTTTTCCTACTTAAATTGCTACAATCTCAAAGTCATTGGATGCCTGACCCATGTTTAGCACTGGGCATGTCTTAATAGTCTTTACCTACACTCTTCCATGGCATCACATCGACCTTCTGATTTGTTTCCTTTCTCTTCTTGTTAATCTGTCAACTTCTGGTTACATTTTGGTGCAAGGTCCCAACCCTTACCCTGAAGGTCAGTGTTATGCCTGGCTAAACGTATTTACTCATCTTGTCTTTTCCCATTTCATATTCCCTTTTCTGCACAATTTTCTAATTGGAAACCTATTACATTCCCCAAACTGAGCTTTTCTTTCAGTCTCTATTTTTTTGCTGAAAATGTTTTCTTGCCTTTGGTTACTATTTAATTAAAAACAGAATCATTTCTAGAGATGCATGAGCTCATAAAAGGATTTGTAGCCCAGTCATTTCCCAAATGAAGAAATATTCTTAAAATTTTCTCAACAAGTTATTTTCCATAATGGGAAATTCACTGTCTCTGAAGACACGCCATTCTACTATTGAAAAACTTCATTTAAGTTGTCCTTATATACTCAACTGAAACTTTTCCTCTTATAAATCCCACTTTTCTAGGGCAATACAAAATAAACTGATCCGTAACCTATAGGCAGTTTTCAACATATTCGATAATAATAGCCATAACTTTCTTCGGTCTCCTTTCTTTAGACTAAATACCTCTAAGCCATTCAAAAAATTTTTTGTAAAGCACAGTATTCACCCTCTTATAGTTAGTCCTTGAATCACTCTCAGTCTTCATTGGCATCTGTCTATAATCCCCCAATTCCCATGTTCCCTTTCATCAACTTCCCAGAAAGCAAATTTTTCAGTATTAATATTTATTTAACTAATGTTCAAACTTATGCATATTGCTTATAAACAATTTTAGAACAGAGACTATGTTGTTTTTTACATTTCATTTGTATAGCATATATTAAAAGGCAGAGAGAAGTGGGCAAAATTTTCAATTCTAAAATTATTATCCAGATAGATAATCAAGATGAGACATTTCAAACAACTTTTTATATGTGGAAATGAGCATGTTATTTGCCATACTCTATAAGCATTTCCTTATAGAATAAACAGGTCATACCAACACTAAGTGTTAAAGCTAGAAACTTGCTCTTATTTTCAGATCTAGTGAAGGACACTATATATATATTTCTTTCACACTCAAAGATGACAGGCCTGGTATTGCTGTTATTCAAAAATCGTAGAAATGTTAAACTTAGAGGTCATGTAGTAAAACCTGCTTAAAAACAAGCAAACAGGCAATTGAGGGTAAAATGAGTTCTTCCTCAAGTTGCACAGTGACTGTTGATTAGTAACCAGAACAAAGGCTCCTAAATGATACCCAGTTATTCTTTTTTTGTGCCAAATTTCTCCTTAAAAGGAAGCAAAACAAAGGAGTCTTCCTATGCATTTCTTCTCGAAAAAGTTTTCTCTAGTCACTGCTTATGTTAATAAATGAAGTAGTGTACTAGGTCACCTGAGACCCATGCTAAATACTGGGAATCTGCTGACATGAAAGACTCCAGGATTCCATCCTACCACAGCTCAGAATGATCTAGATTCTTTCTCAATCTCCCATTTACCACCTACTCTCCAGTGCCTATACTAAGACACATTAACTACTTCTAAATATCTCTCTTTCTAAAACATCAGTACATTCCCCAAAGGTTCTTTTCCTGAAGTAGAAGCAGCCAGTCAAGGCAAAATCTCTGTACAGGTTCAGACTTTATCAAGCAAATACCATGGCTGAGAAGAAAAGGAGGCCAATGTAAAGACTAGTCTGTACTGGGCTCTTTCTGTTAGCCTTTTGGCCAGATTGTGATTTAAAAAAAAAAAAAAGATTTTATTTATTTATTTGTCAGAGAGAGAGAGAGAGCAAAGCAGGGGAGTGGTAGGCAGCACAGGCAGAGGGAGAAGAAGGCTCCCTGGCTGAGCAAGGAGTCCGGTACAGCTGAGCTGAAGGCAGACGCTTAACCAACTGAGCCACCCAGGGTCCCTGTGATTTTTTTTTTTTAATCATAATTTCAGCATCATTTTCCTCTCAAACTTTTCATTGCTTTTTCTTCTTTATCATTGGCTGTCAAGAAGCTGTGACTTACCTAGACTTACCCAGAC
Source organism: Mustela nivalis (assembly GCF_964662115.1). Classification (NCBI taxonomy): domain Eukaryota; kingdom Metazoa; phylum Chordata; class Mammalia; order Carnivora; family Mustelidae; genus Mustela; species Mustela nivalis. The sequence goes on from NC_139024.1 coordinate 65,664,871, forward strand.
ATTAAAACAGAAATACATACACTAATGTACTCTGAGTGTGGGAATGACATTGCCTCACTTTCTGTCTAGTCTAAAACGCCTGGAGGGGACAAGTAATTCTTAAGAATCTTTTTTTTTTTTCTAAGATTTTATTCATTTATTTATTTATTTGTCAGAGAGAGAGAGAGAGAGAGAGAGAGAATGAGAGAGAGCACACAAGCAGGCAGAGGCAGAGACAGAAGCAGGCTCCCTGGCAAGCAAGGAGCCCCATGCAGGACTCAATCCCAGGACCCTGGGATCATGACTTGATTCGAAGGCAGTAGCTTAACCGATTGAGCCACCCAGGCATCCCAATTCTTAAGAATCTTACTGAAGGTTTAAAAATATTCTTACAGAGGATGTTGTGTTTATTGAATTTTATGAAGACTTTCTTGGTGATGTGGTTGGCTGTAGGCTGCTGAGTTTCTAGCCCTCTTTTTCATTTACTCATCAAAAAATGACTTAAGGAACAAACAGTCCTTGTGATGAGTCTGAATCAATTATTAGCACAATCAACATGTAATAACACTTTTAGTCATATTTTTAAGAAAAATCGTGAATGACCCACATTAACATTACTTGGGAAGAAAATGTGTCAAAAGTTTCTTTGTTGAGCTGTGGTTTTTTAAAAAAGCATAAACCTTTGGGGAAAAAAAAAGCATAAAACTTTGAATAAAGTATTTGTTCCTTAAAACTTTTCAGGCAATCGCTATGTTGGGTAACATGTGAAAGAGTGGAAAGGACACAATTTCATAACATACATTTTCCAGTTAGAAAATCAAGGCCTTGTTACACCAGCCTTCCTGAGTAATCTTAGTGTAAATTATCAACAGAAAGGAATAGAAAGATCTTTTGTGATTTTTCTTGGTATACCTAGGAGGCAGTTTTCAAAATGGTGGCTAATGATAAAAGAAATAAAAAAGAGGGCGCCTGGGTGGCTCAGTGGGTTAGGCCCCTGCCTTCGGCTCAGGTCATGATCTCATGGTCCTGGGATCGAGGCCCGCATCGGGCTCTCTGCTCAGCAGGGAGCCTGCTTCCCTCCCTCTCTCTCTGCCTGCCTCTCTGTCTACTTGTGATCTCTCTCTGTCAAATAAATAAATAAATAAAAATCTTTAAAAAAAAAAAAAGAAATCTCACTTATCATTAATTGTGTTTGTGTTTAAAGATTCTTCTTCTTCTTCTTCTTTTTTTTTTTTTTTTTGAGAGTAGGGAGGGGCAGAAGAAGAGGGAAAAAGAGTCTTAAGCAGACTCCGTGCTAAGTGCAGAGCCCTACTCTTGGCTTCATCTCATGACCCTGAGATCACTACCTGAGTAGAAACCAATGGTCAGACGCTTAACTGACTATACCACCCAGGTGCCCTACGACCATTAGCATTTTTATAAGTTATGAGAGTCCACAGGCACTCTGTGGAGATTTTTTTTTTTAACTTGGAGATATTTATTGCTGTCTCTGCCTAAAATATTTTTGGGTTGATAATTATTTGGCTATTTATTGTTATATAACAAATCACTCCAAAACTCACTGGCTTAAACAAAGACATTTATTTTTGTTCATAAATCTGCAGTGCGTATAGGATTAGTGAGGACAGATATTCTCTATTTCATTCAGCATTAGCTGGGATATCTGGAAAGCTAGCAACTGGGATCATCTGAAGCCTCAAGGTTGTGGATGCCGGCTGCCATCTGGAATCTCAGCTAAGGCAGGAACACCTACATTGGCTTTTTCCATGTGGGTATTTGACTTCTTCACGATATGGTGGCTGGGTTCCAGGGTGAGCATCTCAAGAAGATCAGGTGGAAGACGCATCACCTTTCATGGCTTAGCGTTGGAGGACACCTTTTGCTGTGGTCACAAATCTTTCAATGGAGGAGAGCCAGCCTCACATGGTAAGCGAAACAGGTTAGATGTGGAAGGTTAGATGTGGAATACTGATGAGGGCATCTTAGAAAAATATAACCCATCACGGTGGTAATGGGTAATCATTAGGACTAGTTGTTACTCAGCATTCTACTTGAAAAGAACTGACGCTTTTTCTATTTATCTAAATGCAAACATGACTATAAACCTTCTAGTCCTATCAACGTGTATATCTTAACCAAAGTCAAAAGTAACTCTTGCTTATTAAAATCATATCTGAGAATCACAAGTCAGTACATAAGAAAAATTTGAAAAAATAACCCATCACATTGAATGCTTTCCTTAGGAGCCAAAAGTCTTTTAAATGACCTTTGGTCAAGTTACACTAAATTAATCAGTATCAAGGGGTTCTATCAGTGTGATTTTTTTCAGAACTGTTAACATTTTATGGGATAGTCTACAAAATCTGTGGACTATTGTGTGACTGCACCATATCCTAATTTTCTAAGAGGACCAATGCCTCCTGCCCTATACACATATTGAGATGAGGGAGAAAGAAAAGCTTCTCTTCTGTTTTCCTAACTTTCCAACTTTCACCTCTGAAGGAGTTCTATGAAGAATGATCTCAAGTAGCTTAAATGGTTTGATTTATATTATTTTATTCTTTTCTTCTGAGGGTTTTTCCAGATTTAAGTTCCTAAACAATTCATAGACACTGGCCTTATGACCAGGGTGACATCTTTAATTAGACCTGTGGAATTCTACCATGAAGCATCCATGCATTTGAAAGATACATGTTGAAAGCATGCTGAAAATACCAACAAATCAAAATTTAAAGTAGGTTTTTAAGAAATCTGAACTCACCCAAACTATAAATTCATATCTGTATTCCATGATAATGGGCACCTAATAGGCTTTTAAAAATACATACTGGAAAAATTCTACAAATATCAGAAGAGGAACAGATGTGGGTTTACCATAAAACTAAGAAGATGAAGCTTCAGAAGCCCTCACTTCCATGAACTATCCCCACCCCCCGCCCGCAGAGGCCTTGGGAGGCTTATCACCATCTACTGCCTTTTAAAAGAAAACAGCATGACAAGGCAAGGAAGGAACAATCCCTCAAACAGGTCACTGTTCTAAATGACTTCTGATGAGAGTCTATTTCACCTTTTCAAACCCTACCTTTATGTTTATGCTTTTTTCTCCTTTAAATTTGATTTGCAAATTTTCATTGCTTTGAATTTTCCCTTGGCATTTAAAAATGCTTTGCCCTTTGATTTGTTACTTGTATTCTATTGGTGCCTTGGAGCATTTTATATGGTGGATTTATCTCTCTCCCATGGCAAAGGAACAGTGTGTATCCCTAAGTTAAACAAACACAGGCAGCATTCAAGATGATACACAGCAATGGACGGTGTATAGATCCTAAATGAAGTTGTGTGTACACTAACAGTGTATGTCTAGCAAGCTTGGATTTAAACCAGGATATACAAATCCACATTTCATCTTTTCACTGAAATATTCCCCCCAACATTTTTCTTACTCAGCTTTCTTCAACCCTTCAATCCAAACAAATACATTTTCCTTGGTCTTCCTTTTTCCAACAACACAACAATCAAGCACCTCTTCTTTTTTTTTTTTTTTTTTTTCCTTCTGGTATCTTCCCCACTACCTCTGCATTATTCCTTTTTTAAGAAACTATAGACTTTTAAACTGCAGCTTGAAGAAGAGGAATAAAATGGAGGGAGCTGCCATGTTATTTCAGATTATTTATCTGTGACTTATCTTTTTTTTTTTTTTTTTAAGATTTTAGTTATTTATTTGAGAGAGAGGAAAAACAAGCAGGGGGAGCAGCAGGGGGGAAGGGAGAGGAATAAGCAGACTCCGTGCAGCACGCAGAGTTCAAAATGGAGCTTCCTCTCCTGACCCTGAGACCATGGCCTGAGCCAAAACCAAGAGTCAAACACTTACCTGACTGAACCACCCAGGCACCCCTCTGGGATGTTTCTTATCAAAGTAGATTCAGCCTTGGTGGAGTCTATACTTTATTTAATTTGGGGGTCCTTCTTGAAAAAAAGAAATATGAAATTATTAAAAAATTATTTCAAAAAGTATGTATTTAGTGTTCAATGTTCAGATTTAATAAACCATTGAAATAAACCAGATTGAAAAAGAGAATCTCAAAAAATTATAAATTCATTTTAAAAAACTGACAAATATCACAAATATAATAAAAATCCATAAAAATAACATATTTAGGAACTCATTGTCTATCACACTTCTGTGATACTTTTTCCTATATTTTTTGCTTGCCTGTAATTTGATCTCTTCTTTCTGTGACAATGATTTTGTATTATTTTCTGGAGGAGGAATAGAAAGGTGATTCAAGCAGCATAAGCTGACAGAAATTTCCTTTCTGGTTTTTTCATTGTTGAAGATCTAGAAAAGTTTCTTTCAGTTTCACAATGCATAATGGTAGTGTCATATAATGTTACGTGATCCTAGTAATGTCACGTAAGGTTTAGGACTGACTAAAGTGCACTTCAGTGCATTTTGTGACTTCTTGACTAATCACCAATATCCTTTTTTTTTTTTTTTTTTTTTGTGGGGAACAAAGCAATATTTTTTTTTTAACTTTTTATTTTTTATAAACATATATTTTTATCCCCAGGGGTACAGGTCTGTGAATCACCAGACCAATATCCTTTGAAGTGATGATACAATTAATTACCTTGTTGATGTCCTCCTCATAAAGTAGAGGTAAGTGTGAACAAAAGAAATATGTTTTGCTAAACTCAAGGAAAGCTATCCCCACCTCAACTTTCCCTAGGCAGAATCTAAAAATGTATGTGGCCACATCATTGACATCCAACATGAGAGGAATTATTTTGGAAGGAAAGTTGAAGTGCAGGGTCATTGAGATCTTTACCATGCATGAGAGTACACTATAGTTTCGAAATTTCACACAACCCAATGACTGTGTGAACAGGCTCGTTTGGCGCCTCCCAAGGCCTCTGCGGGCAGGGGGTGGGGGTAGTTCATGGAAGTGAGGGCTTCTGAAGCTTCATCTTCTTAGTTTTATGGTAAACCCACATCTGTTCCTCTTCTGATATTTGTAGAATTTTTCCAGTATGTATTTTTAAAAGCCTATTAGGTGCCCATTATCATGGAATACAGATATGAATTTATAGTTTGGGTGAGTTCAGATTTCTTAAAAACCTACTTTAAATTTTGATTTGTTGGTATTTTCAGCATGCTTTCAACATGTGTCTTTCAAATGCATGGTATTTTCAGCATGCTTTCAACATGTGTCTTTCAAATGCATTCATCTACCATGAATTCATGGTAGAATTCCACAGGTCTAATTAAAGGTGTCACCCGGGTTATAAGGCAGTGGAATTCATGTATTAACTATCAAAGAAAAGTACAAAATAATTTTGTATAAAATGTGTTTAAATACTAAGCGAATGATCATTGTGCAATGAATTTATATAGGAAAAGAGTCTAGGAGTTATCCTAAAAGAAGTGATAGGCATGGAATGAAAAAAGGAGAAGAATGATGGGAAATTAAAGAATCAAAGAAAATACTACAGAGGAAAGTTTCTCAAGGCCCTTTATTATGCATTTAGGAAATTGGGGTCCTCAGAAATCAAGTTACTTGCCCAAGAGTCTATCAGTACTAGAGAATGAACAAGTTCCAGCAGCAGTGTGTTACCGTGTGTTTTTACGTATCTCTAATGTGGTTTATTAAATCTGAACACTAGCTAAACCAGTGAGGCTAATTCTATAGAAAACCAATGGATGGAAGTCAGGTAAAGGAACTCTTTTTTGAGGTATACTTGACATACAATATCACAGTTGACCCTTGAACAATGTGGCGGTTAGGGATGCTGACACCCCACACAACTGAAAATCTGTGTATAACTTTTGACTTCCCCAAAACTTAACTACTAATAGCCTATTGTTGACTGGAAGCCATGCCAATAACATACACAGCAAATATTAATATATTTGTGTGTTTATGTGTATTATATACTGTATGCTTACCATAAAGTAAGCTAGAGAAAAGAAAATGTTATTAAAAATTATAAGAAAAATACATTTATGGTGCTATATTATATTTATTTTTTAAAAAAATCCCCATTTAAGTTGGCCCATGCAGTTCAAACCTGTGCTCATCAAGGGTCAATTGTATATTATTTTCAGGTATACAATATAATTATTCAGTATTTGTGTATATTGTAAAATGATCACCACAATAAATCTAATTAACATCTTTCAACCATACCTAGTTACAAATTCTTTTTCTTGTGATGGGAACTTTTAATATCTATTCTCTTAACAACTTTCAAATATGCAATACAGAATTACTGACTATAGTCACCATGCTGGACTGACATATTTTATAACTGGAAGTTTGTACATTTTGACTACTGTCACTCATTCAGTTCCCTTTAGTTCCCTTCACCAGTCTGTTCTCTGTGTCCATGAACTTGGGTTTTTTTTTTTTAAGATTTTATTTTATTTGACAGAGAGAGATCACAAGTAGGCAGAGGCACAGAGAGAGAGAGATGGAAGCAAGCTCCCTGCTGAGTAGAGAGCCCGATGTGGGGCTCAATCCCAGGACCCTGAGAAAATGATCTGAGCTGAAAGCAGAGGCTTAATGCACTGAGCCACCCAGGTGCCCCAGAACTTGGTTGTTTTGTATTTTTGTTTTTATTGTAATAATTCTACATGTAAATGAGATCGTACAGTATTTGTTTTTCTCTGACTTATTTCACTTAGCAGAATGCCCTCAAGGTCCATCCATGTTGCCATAAATGGCAAGACTTCATTCTTTTTTGTGGTTGAGTAATATTCTGTTGTATATTTTTAAGCCACATTTTTAAACCATTCATCCACTGATACACGCTTAAGTTGGCTATTATAAATAATGCTGCAATGAACATGGGATTGCATATGTCTGAGTTAATATTTTCATTTCTTTGGATAAATACCCAGAAGTGGAATTGCTGGATCATATAGTAATTCCATTTTAAGATTTTTGAGGAGCATCCATGCTGTTTTCCAGTTTACCTTCCTGCCAACAGTGCGGCATTCTCAACATTCTCAATAATACTCATTATGTCTTGTCTTTTTATAATAGCCATTCGAACAGGTGTGAGGTGATACCTCATTGTGCTGTTGATTTGCATTTCCCTGCTGATTAGTGATATTGAATGGGTTTTCATGTACCACCCGTAGTTCTTATTTGGGAAAATGTCTAAGCAGATCCTCTGTCTATTTTTAATCTTTTTTTCTTTTTTTTGGCTACTGAGTTATATGAATTCTTTGTATATTTTGGATATTAATTCATTATCAGATACAGGTACCCCCACTTTTTGAAAGTTCTCATTATGCCACTTTTCTTACGAAAAGTGGATTAGTACCTGTTTCATTAACTGAAAGAAATCAGTAACGAATTTTTGTTTTCATGAAAAAAGGTGAAAAGTGAAAAAGTTGTCCATCATTTGTTTTGCAGCGAGCCACTAGAGGGGCAGAGCGCAACCCTGGCAGCGAGAGTGGCACCACCAAACTGCTACCCTAGGAACTACACTCAGCACCTTAGTGCCAAGCCGCCATAGCTTTGAACTATGTGAACATCTGTGCTTCATCTTAATTTATGTTGTGCATCCATTAGCAAGATGTGTCCTAAGGTATCAGAAAAGCCTAAGAGAGGGTTTTTAGGGCCTAAAAATTTTCAAAAGTTTTTCTGTATAAATTAGTGACATTTTGGTTTACAAAAGCTTTCATAAGAACATTTTCTACTTCTGGATAGCGGAGGAATGCAGTATATAGTTTGCCACTATTTTCTCCCATTTGGTTGGCTGCCTTTTCGTTTTGTTGATGGTTTCCCTTGCTGCGCAGAGGCTTTTCAGTTTGATGTGGTCCCCCTTTAACAATCTTGATTATGTCACCTTTCCTTTTGGTATTAAATACAAAATCATCACCAAGGCTAATATCAAGGAGCTTAATGACTATGTTTTCTTTTAGGTAAACAGAGCTTTTCAAGCACATATTGCAATGCCTAAAATACGGCAGGTGCTAAATAAACATTAGCTATCTTTATCTCACTGATGACTAAAACACTAATTCCATCACATAACAAGAACACATTTAATTGGGAATATCCTCTAAATATCTCCAACTTCTAACCGTATGGCCTCATGTGTTCTTTCAGGCTCTGCTCCTATACATTGCTACTTTAAACATTAGTAGAGTAATCTACACTAAATCTTTCATATGACAACAAGTTTTGGGGAACAATGAACATAACACAATGTAAAACCAGAAATCTATGTTCAAAATGGTTGTTCCCTTCAACCTGCATAGGAGCCATTATGTTAGAGATTTCCAGGTGGATTGGATAAATTCAGGAATACTGAGAGCTGGGCTTTGATTTTTTTTTTTTTTTTTAAGATAATTGGGAGAAGTTGCAAGTTCCTCAAGAAAGCTTCCTAGACATGGTGTGGAATCCAATGCTGAAGGCTGAGTTGTGGATGGTGCAGTATTACCTTGACAGAGACTGAGAGCTTTGACTGAGGACAGACCTACTGAGTCTCACTTTGCTGCAGCACAGAGCTGAGAAAACATCTGAAACTCATTAGCCCTGCCAAGGAACTGGAAAGTACTAAAAGTTGTGATGGACTAACACACCTGTACTAAGAAGGGAAGGCCTTGTGGGGGGTCTTACCTTTGGAGGCAGTGGTAAAGTTCAAGACCATCAGTGGTAGATGTCACCACCAAAGCACAAAACCAGACCATTCCCATCTCCCATCTCAGTGGGGACCAACATTGCATTCAAGGGCCAGATGGCCTCTGTCCCACTTTAGGTGTAGTTAGTGGGGCCCAAGGAGAATTGCTGGAGTGCTTTCTGTATGCCAGGAGCTGTTTAGGTGCTTTGTGGAATTGAGACGTTCAAATCCTTGTTGCTATTCAAGGCAGTTCAGTTTTTTTTCACCATTTCGCAGTACAGTAGCTAAGGCATCAGAAAATGAGCATTGGGGGTGCCTGGGTGGCTCTCGGATGGTTGGGCCTCTGCCTTCAGCTCTGGTCATGATCCCAGGGTCCTGGGACTGAGTCTCTTGTCGGGTTCCCTGCTTGGTGGGGAAGGAGTCTGCTTTTCCCTCCCTCCCTGCCTCTCCCCCGCTTATACTTTCTCTCTCTCTCTCAAATGAATAAATAAAATTTTTCAAAAAAAAAAAAAAAAGAAAAGAAAATGAACAATTGACCCACCATTGCAGAGTTGGTAAATGGTAGAACAAGGGTTTTTTTTTTTGCCCTGGGGGCTCATAATTACTATAGTAAGGTACGAAGGTACAAAAGGTTCTCACTGCACCATTTCACAGGAGGATGATTGAATATTTATCTAAAACAGATAGAATTTCACTAAAAGAGACTCTTGTTTTTTTTTAATAACAGCTTTATTGATATATAATTAATGTATATAATTCACACCTTAAAGTGTATAATTTAAAAAGTGGTTTTCGTATATTTTCAGAATTGTATAACTATCACCACATAAATTTAGAACATTTCTCTCACTCCCAGAAGAACCCCCCAGTGCCATTAGCAGTCGCTCCTCATCTGCTTCCTTAGCCCCAGGCAACTGCTAACCTCCTTTCTATCTTTACACATTTGCCAAGCTGGCATTTCATATACATGCAATATATAGGTTTTTGTTTTTTGTTTGTTTGTTTGTTTGTTTTTGTGACTGGCTTGTTTTAGTTAATGTAATGTTTTCAAGATTCATCCTTGTCATAGCATATTATCAGTATTTCATTTCTTTTTATTGTCAAATCATGTTCCATTTCATGGATATAGCACATTTTATATATCCATTTATCAGGTAATGCACATTTCAGTTGGTCCTACCTTTTGACTATCATGGATAATGCTACTTTGAACATTTGTGTACAAATGTTTGTGTGAACATGTTTCATTTCTTTTGGGTTATTAAGAGACTCTTAGATTCTAGAAATTTCTACTCACAGCCTCTTTCCATATTACCCACTCTCTCATTCCTTGCAAACAGTTTCTTCAGCACCCTACTGATACTGAGGTCTAAAAAGTAATGAAATTCTTCTCCCTTACAAATATGTTTTTCCTGTTATAGATTTATTCAACTATCACTCAACAAAATATATTTTATTTATTCCAGTCTTATACTAGCCACTGTTTTGCATGCTGAAGATACATGATAAACTAGAATGTCCTGCTTTAAGAAATTTATATCTGGTTAGGGAGGGGGAGAGGGTTAGAAGCAAACATAGACAATTAGAATATTATTAATGTTTTACAGCTGAGACAAATAAAGGGCACAGAGTAGGGGTGCGTATTCTGTGAGAGCTAAGGAAGGCGTCACAGAATGTATGATGTTATTGAAGATCCCCCTGGGCGATATGCAAAGGAACAGAGTGTGCGAATGTCCTACAGTAGGAAAAGCATGACTGGACTCAAAACCTAACAGCAGGAACTGTGACCTAGAGTACCTCAGGTAAGAGGGTGGAGTGGTGACAGTTGAGGTGGAAACCCAGGCAGCAGTGAAATCACAATATCATTCTAAGGATCTGGACCTATTTTGAAGGTAACGTGGCTCCAATGATTTTCAAGTCCAAGATTTTTAAACTGGAGGATTAACTATTACTAGGACATTTAAAACAACATAAACTTCAGAAAAAGTGAATCTTATAAAGAAGTCCTGAACTGCATTTATTATTATATTTCATGATAAAGTGCTTGACAACCAGAGGGCCCAGGATTGGTGATTAGAAGAACCTACCTTTGGAAGAAGGAGGTTTTCTCCAGGCATTATTGTTTTGCTGGTACTCCCTGTTTAGTAGTTCTTATCTAAATGTAGAGTTCTGAAATAAATAAATAAAAATAAATAAATAAATAAATAAATGTAAAGATCTTTGACTTCTATTTCGTTCTCGTCAGGAATTATTCTGCCTTATGAAGTTCATGACCGACCATTGCCTTTCCAAGGTTTTGATATGTTCTGCACTAAGCTCTATAATACCACAAAGAAATTATAAACCAACCACTGACTCTTCTTTGAAGATCCATTTCAGCTTCTCTAAATACCTTCTTGTTTGTTTAGTTATGCTGTGAATGCTTCTGTCAAACATGGAATCCCTGAATGGCCTCAAGCCCTTTGAGGGCAAATCTTTGTCCTGGTGATGTGCATATTCACTGGATCCTGCCAATTTTCACTGAACTAAATTTATGCCTTAAAAATAAAAGAAGAAAAAATGAAGAAAGAAAAAATAATATGTGAGGGCAGCTAGAGGAAACTCCATAAAGGAGGGCAAGCATATCATTAGGTCAGACAGAAGGTTCTAGAATTAATTTAGCAGGTCAGGAGCGGGTGGGGCGCATGGATGGCTCAGTTGGTTGAGCGACTAGACATCTTCAGCTCAGGTCATGATCCTGGAGTTCCCGAATCGAGTCTCACACTGGGCTCCCTGCTCGGCAGGGAGTCTGCTACTCCAGCTGACCTCTCTCCTCTCATGTTCTCTCTCTCATTCTCTCTTTCTCTCAAATAAGTAAGTAAAATCTTAACAACAAAAAAAAAGGTCAGGAGGAAAATCAAATAATATCTTTATAGATACTATAGATACTTGGTAAGAACAACCAAGATGAATAGATTTATGTTATTAGTGTATAATCACAGCCACAGAACTACAAAGGACCCCAAAGGGATCCTTTTAGATATCAAAGTCATTTTAGACTTTGTAGTATAGGCCACATTTTCCTAGGCATTTAATTTGAAAGCTCCAGAACTTTTCTTATATACTGTGTTTAATGTCACAGTTACAACCATTCCTCTATCCCTTCCCTTTCCTAATGATTATGACCAATTCCTTCATTTCTTTTTAAGAATGGTGGACTACATGGATGCCTGGGTGGCTCAGTTCGTTAAGGATCCCATTTTTTATTTCAGCTCAGGTCATGATCTCTGGGTCCTGAGACTGAGCCCTGAGTTGGGCTCCCTGCTCAGCTGGGAGTCTGTTTAAGACTCTCCCTTTCTCTCTGCCCCACCTCCCCAAATAAATAAATATATCTTTAAAAAAAGATAATCTTGGGGTACCTGGGTGGCTCAGTTGGTTAAGCATCAGCCTTTGGCTCAGATTATGATCCCAGTTTCCTGGGATTGAATCCTGCATCAGGCTCCTTGCTCAGTGGAGAATCTGCTTCTCCCTTACACTCTCCCTCTATGTGCACATACACTCTCTCTCTTTCTCAAATAAATAAATCTTTATTAAAAAAAGATAATCTTGAAAATTCCATGGATTTTCCCTCCCATTTTTCTTTTAATTTGTTTTTGAGGTATAACTTTCATATTGCAATCTGCGTAAACCTTAAATATACAGCACAAAACATTACATTATATAGTACATATATTAAATTATATATAAAATCTCCTTTGCTGTTTTTCAATGTTGTATAGTTTCCTATTAAATGGGTATGTCACAACTGATTAATCTATTCCACTGTTAATAAATATTTGGCTTACATTTGTTTACATTTTTGAACTATTTTTTTTCACTTTTGGACTGTTATGAATATGATTACTACAAACATTCCTTAACACAAGTACTAATTTTTGTTGAGTCTATACTTAGGAGTAGCATCTTTGGGTTACAAGGCATATATATGTTTAGTATTTAGTGATACTGTCAGAAGTTCTTCAAAGTAGTTGTACCAATTTGCATTTGCACTTTACTTATGAGACTTCCAATTGCTCTACATCCTTTCCAACCCCTATTATTAAGTTTAGTCATTCTGGTAGGGATGTACCCATCATGATTTTATTTGCATTTATTTTTGGTGATTAATGGTGTTAGGGACCTTTTTAAATGCTCAATGCCCATGTTGTTATTCTTTTTTTTGTAAAGTGCTTATTTGGGACTTTAACACATTTTTAATTTGGGGCAGGAGTAAATATTTTGAAGGGGTGCATACGTTTCCCTTTATGTTCTAGTAGGAGTTTTTTATGAGATATATATATTGTAGTATATTTCCTCCTAGATGTAACCTTTTTACTTCCTTGATATCTTTTGACTAACAGAAGTTCTTAATTTTAATAAAGTTGAATTTATGAATTAGTTAGGGTTTTCTGTACCCGATTAAAAATCTTTACCCATCTTGCTGTCATATAGATATTTTCCTGTATTTTTTCTAGAATTGTGATCAAACTATTATTGACAAGACCATCCTTTCTCCTCCGGAGCTGCAGTGGTGCCTTTGTTGTAAACTGGATGATTACATGTGTGTGAACCTGTTTCTGGATTGTCTATAGTGTTTCCGTGGTGTATTTGTCTATCCTTGAATCAATATCACACTGTTTTCCTTGCTGTTACCATTAAAGCAAGTCTTAGTGATAGTGTAAATCCTTCAACTTGAGAAGGTCATTTTTTTAAAAGATTTATTTATTAGAGAGAGAGAGCACGTGCGCACATGAGAGGGAGAGGTGGGGTAGAGGGAAAGAGAATCTCAAGCAGGATCCATGCTGAGAGTAGAGCCCAACCTGGGGCTCTATCTCACAACCCTGGGATCAAGACCTGAGCTGGAACCAAGAGTCAGACACTTAACTGACTGTGTTTACCAGGCGTCTGGAGAAAGACATTCCTTTTTGAGATTGTCTTGACTATTCCAGAATCATTGCAGCTCTGCTTAAATTACAGAATCTGATTGTCAATTTCTACCAAAGAATTGTTAGGATCTAACCAGGATAATATTAAATATAAATTCATTTGGGGGCATTTGACATCTCTTCCTGTTAAAATGACATAGTATATTTCTCCATTTAATGTGACTTTATTATTCTGAGCAATATTTTCCAGTTTCAGTTTAGGCTTTATTCCTATTTCTTTATATTAATCATAAGTATTTGATCATATTTTCTATGCTAATGTAATTTATTTTTAATTTTTATTTTTCCACCTTATTCCTATCATATATAAGTACATTTTTGATGTATCCATGGCACTAATTAACTTACTAATTTTAATAGTGTAATTATGTACCTTTACCTTGAAATTTTAAAAATTATTATCTAGGGGCATCTGGGTGTCTCAGTGGGTTAAGCCTCTGCCTTCGGCTTGGGTCATGATCTCAGGCTCCTGGGAACGAGCCCCGCATCGGGCTCTTTCTCAGCGGGGAGCCTGCTTCCCCCTCTCTCTTTGCCTGCCTCTCTGCCTATTTGTGATCTCTCTCCCTCTGTCAAATAAATAAATAAAATCTTAAAAAAAATAAAAATTATTATCTATAATAGAATAAAAACACATGGAATAATTAGAACTACATTATCAAAAGTTGTGTAAGACTAGTCACTGCAAACTGGCAAGCATTATTGAGAGAAATTAAACATCCTTATAAATGGAGAGACATATGATGTCATGTGTTGAAAGAGTACATATTTGTAACAATGTTAAAATATCAATTTTCCCCAAACTGATCTATACATTCAGTAAAATACCAGTCAAACTCTCAGCAAGAATATTTGTAATAATTGATCACCTCATTTAAAAATTCATATAGAGGGCACCTGGGTGGCTCAGTTGGTTAAGCATCTGCCTTTGGCTCGGGTCATGATCCCAGGGTCCTGGGATTGAGCCCCATGTCGGGCTGCTCACTCTGTGGGGAGTCTGCTTCTCCCTTTTGTTCTCCCTCTGTGCTTTCCATCTCTCTCTCTCAAATAAATAAATAAAATCTTTAAAAAAATTCATATAGAATGTCAAGGACCTAGACTAGCTAGAAAACTCTGAAAAATAAGAAGTTTGAAGGATTAACATTATCTAATTTTAAGAATTTTGAGGGGCACCTGGGTATCTCAGTTCATTAAGCATATGCCTTTGGCTCAGGTTGTGATCCCGGGGTCCAGGGATCGAGTCCCACATAGGGTTCCCTGCCCAGCAATGAGTCTGTTTCTTCCTTTCCCTCTGCCCCTGCTGTCTCTCATGCTCTCTCTCTTTCTAACAAATAAATAAAATCTAAAAAAAAAAAAAAAAGGATTTTGAAGATACAATAATCATGACAACATGGTATTGGTGTCAAGCTAGATCGATAGAATGTAGAACCTAGAAACAGATCAGACATATACGGACAACTGATTTTTGATAAAGATGCAGATGAAACTAAGTGGGAAAAGGACCTTTTTATATTTAAAAATAATTGATCTGGAACAACTGCATATATATATATAAATGAACTTAGATCCAAACCTTATACCATACACAAAAATCAGCTAAAATGGATCAGCTGAAAATGGATTAAAAAAATCTAAATGTAGACCATTAAACTTTTTTTAAAAATTAAGAGAAAATTTTTGTGACTTTGGGTTAGGCAAAGATATCTTAGATACAGTATCCATATTTTAAAAGAATATATTATTTTAAAAAATTGATGAACTGAACTTCATCAAACCTAAAAACTTCCACTATTCGAAAGACACTGTTAGAGAAAGAAAAGACCAGTTACGAATGGGAGAAATATTTACAAATTGTATCAGATAAAGTAGTTTTATCCAGAATATTAAAACAACTCTCTAAAGTAAAAAATAAGAAAAAAAAAAAACACCTTATTGAAAATAGACAAAACGACTCAAGACATTTTACCAAGGATATAGAAATGTCAAATAAGCACATCTTTAGACCATAACCAGTAGAGAAACTGGAACTGTGCAGATGGTGGGAGCATAAAATATTACAACCACTTGGGAAAACAGTTTGGCAGTTTTTTTCTTTCTTTATTTCTTTCTTTTTTAACTTTACAAAGTTAAAAGTAGACACTTGATTAATGTTAGGAAACATAGTTATGATCATTAGGTAATGACAGCACTATCTGGATTAGATATCTGTTAGATGCCACCATTATTAGTCCTTTAGAAAGGAGCTAAGCAATTTGCCTAAGGCCATAAAGCCAGTACAGGTGGAGATGGACCCTTGTGATTAGATTAATTCATTGACTCTAGTTCACTTAATTCCCACCCTTGAAGGCCATAATGCTAACTTCCTGACTTTTTTTTAATTATCTCCTTTCAGACTTCCATCCATATAAAATTTACAATTCTTTTTTAAAGATTTTATTTATTTATTTGACAGACAGAGATCACAAGTAGGCAGAGAGAGAGGGGGAAGCAGGCTCCCTGCCGAGAAGAGAGCCTGATGTGGGGTTTGATCCCAGGACCCTGAGATCATGACCTGAGCTGAAGGCAGAGGCTTTAACCCACTGAGCCACCCAGGCAACCAGTTCAGCAGTTTCTTAAAAAGCTAGAAATAATCTGTCATATCATCCAGCTATTCCTCTCCTAGGTATTTATCTAGGAGAAATCAGTTAATGGCCATAAAAAGAATTGTACATGGATAATCATAGTAGCCCTATTTATAGTAGCCAAAATTGAAAATGACCCAAATAGCTATCAATAGGTGAATGGAAAAATAAATTGTGGTATATCCATACAATGGAATTCCCCTCTGCAATAAAAAGGAATGAACTATTGATTAAAGCACCTATACTGATGAATCTCAAAGTTATTATGTTGAGCAAATGAAGACCTATAAAAGAGAAAACCTATTATATGACTTCAGTATGTAAAATTTTGGAAAATACAAACTGATATCTATAGTGACAGAGATTAATTGCTGCATGGGACCAGGGTGAGGAGGCCTCGGGGTGGGGAGGGGGTTGCAGGAGAGAGATTATGAGGAAATTTTTGGGAATCTGGACATGTTCATTATCTTGTTTGGGTTAATGGGTTGACGGGTAAATACACATGTCAAAATGTATCAAATTGTATACTTTAAATATGTGTAGTTTATTGTTTATCAAGGATTCCTCAATAAAAGTATTAAAAACTTTTCAGTAATCTATGCTATTTTCATTTGTAACTTTTTTAATGAGTTGATGTAAAAATGAATTATTTGTGTGGTTGTTTATGCCATTTGTTAAAAATACTGAGAGACTGTATCATTTTTTAACAATTATTTTATTTGAGTATAGTTGACACACAGTATTACATTAGTTTCAGGTGTCCAACACAGTGATTACTGCTCTATACAATATGCTGTGCTCCTAACACATGGAGCTACCATATGTCACCATACAGTGAAATTATAATATCACTAACCATATTTTCTATGCTATGCCATTTATTCTTGTGACCTTTTTGTTCCATAATTGGAAGCCTATGTTAAACGCGCCTCCACCCATTTGCCCATCCCCCTTACCCTCTGGCAACTATCAGTTTGTTTTCCCTATGTACAGGTCTGATTCTGCTTTTCATTTGTTTTTTCTTTTGTTTTTTTTAGATTCCATATATGAATGAAATCATGTGGTATTTGTCTTTCTCAGAGGATCTATTATTTTAAAATTCATTAGTTCACTCGGCAAACATTCACAGTCCTGGGGAAACAAAGATAAAGCTTTCCAATTAGTTGGATAGAGAATTAGCATTTATTGAGCATTGAAGGAGTCCAGAGCCTTTCACCCCAAAATATGCAACTTTGGCATACTGATTGTTCTGAGCTGAAGGAACCTCAGAAATAGCAAATTTATCCTTTTCTATATAAAACAAGCCATGTCATTTCCCTTATGAGAAAGGTACCTTCCCTATACCAGGATGAAAAAGTGTCCTTATCGCCAGAGACTGGGAATTGATGCTGAAATGGATCTGTACAAATTTACTGAAATAACCCTTATCTTCGGCTTGTTTTGTACACTCTTGCCCCACCATACATTTCCTAGTTACTTCCCCACAATTTACTATCCATAGCCCATATCCCTTTGTCTTAACAATTCTTGACAAGTTGATCATTTTTAAATTTAATTTAAATTTAGAAAAGATTGTATTTATTTATTTGAGAGAGAGATAGAGCCAGAGAGAGCATGAGGGGGGAGGAACCTGAGAAGCAGGCTACCCATGAGTAGGGAGCCTGACAATGGGATTCCATTCCAGGACCCTGAGATCATGACCCGAGCCAAAGGCAGATATTTAACAGACTGGGCTGCCCAGGAACCCCGTTTTTTAGTTTAGAAGGTATAAAAGCTTCCTGCTCTGGTCACTTCTTTGGATCTTCATTCTCTTGTGAAGGCTCCCATGTATGTGCAAAAATTTAAACTTACATGCTTTTCTCCTGCTTTTAGAGTCGGAGACCCAAAGAAGGTAGAGTTATTTTCCTCTCTTACAGAACTTGTTATGTAACAGCTCTGTTTTACATCCATCACTTCATTTACTTTTCACAAAACAGAAGACATATCTTTTTATGCCCATTTTCCAGATAAATAAATTGAGCTCCCAAAAGTTAACAGAATGTGGCAGAACTGGCGCTGAAATCCAGGCTTGTATGACTCCAAAGTTATGGTACTTTCAATCAAACCACAAGACAAAAATCACAAATAAAGCGTTCTAGGGGCTGAGAGTAAAATCCCTAACACTTTCTGAGGAAGTCAGTGAAGTCTTCACTGCTGAAGAAGCTCTATTGCTTGAGATGTAGTCAAAGGCTCTAAAAAGTATTTAGAATGTAAGAGAGTGCATTATTGATAAACCAGAGGCAAATTATATACTATCACTCAGACAGAAGTAATATTTTCTTCTTCATTGCTTTGTAGTACTGTTTATGTGGTCATTTTATAACTCATCCTCTTCGTACCTCAGTGAGTTATACTGAAGCTCATAACTGACAATTATACCACACTAGAAGCTGCTATTTGTATTTTAATAATGCCTAATATTTTAAAGCATGTGAGATCTGTGTGAAATCATCTTAAAAGCATAATTTATTATTCACCACTCTGTGAGTTAGATACTATTACTATCTCCATTTTACAAAGAAGCAGGCTGCAACATAAAAATTACCTAAAAGTGCAAAATAAAACCCTTAGGCCATATAAAATTAGCAACTTTTTTTGTATAATTTTGTCTTGGAGCTACATTAAACATCAATGATAGTTAAGAACGAACACTTGGTAGTCAGACACAGTCAAATGCACGTTTAAATTATATTTAAGCCACTTACAAATATGAACTGCATCATTCTTTTTTTTATTATGTATAGTAAAGTTGAGGAAGCTTTCATTTCTAGAATTTGGTGTAAATTATCACCATTTTGAAAACACAGGCTAAAACCGAAACGTAATTTTAGTATGATAATGACGTTGTTTTTTTACACGGCATCATTCACTTTGTGTTTTTGTTTCCACTTTGTGTGCTAAGAAATGAGGATATCTAAGGCCAACGCTATGTCCAAAAAGCTGTATTTAATACCCTTAGCATGTTACACGTGATTATGTGTTCAGTGAATTCTCAAAGAATTCTTCATGATGCTGATAACTGCCTGCCTCGCCAAGGGCCGACCTCTGCTTCCTAGAGATGTTAACGCAGGATGGAGCATATACGTAAAACCATAAATTAACATAATCGAAGGCATGGTGACCTATTGTAGCCAGGGTCTCCTTTAAACCATATCTACCCATTTAACAGAGTCCTTTTTACCCCCCTCTAAATCTTGGACTACTTCTTAAACTAAACGAGTACCAATTTGTGAGTGCCTATTACGTCCCTAACTAGGCCTCAAAGGTTAAAGTTACCTAAGTTTCCTGCTTCTATTGAGCACACAGTCTGCTTCATTATCGGAAACCAGACCCCGGAAATAACCTGGGACGCTGACGCAGGTCAGGAACGCGGGCTCCCAAGTTTTTGGTACAAACCGACAAAAAACGAGGGACTGGGATCCCGCCCCTTTGAGCCCTCTGTCAGTCAACCTGTCTGTGGGCGGGCGCATGCAAAAAGACTACGTCCACGCACATATCTGCACATGCGCCCCAGGGAGGCGGGTGACCCTGAGACGTTACCGTCGTGCAGTGCGTAGCTAAGTCGTCGCGCGTGCGCAAGCGCTCAGTGCGGAGGCCTGCCGGAAGTCAAGATGGCGCGTATGTGGTCTCCAGGCCGCAGTTGGCGCTTTATCAGTATCTAAACCGTGTGTTTTCTAAGGGGTGGCAAACGCCCTCTCTGCCGCCATGGCCCGGCATCGGAATGTCCGAGGCTATAACTACGATGAAGGTAGGTGGCAGGGCATGCCGGAACGTCACTTTCGCGGTTCCAGCTGGAATCTCAGCCCGTTGGCTCCCACTTGGATCTGTGAGTTTCTCGTTAGTGGTGCCAGGCTGGAATTCGGAGTAGCCTCAGTTGGAGAAAATAACAATACATCTGAGTGCCCGCGAATGGCATTGTTTTAAGTCATGATTTCTGCCCTCTGGGATTGATTTTATTTAGGGAGAGGGAGGTTGCTGCATGCCGTCGTATGGGAAGGACATTTGGGAATGTTGGGATCTGCTGATATTTGTGCACGTAAGCATTATCACCCCCCCCCCCCCCATTTTCTCCTCCCAGTTCGGGTAGACAATTGTCTACTTCTAGGTAGTGTCTTCCGACCCCCCTTTCAAAAATGCTCATGAAACTGCTAATTTGTAAAAGGCCGGTTGACTTCATGCTTACATTCAGCTGTCTGCTGTAACTAGATTTACGTGGTAAATTGTTTGTTGTTTGTTCATACATACTTAGTACAAAACCTGGCTTGAGCAGATAACTTATTCTCTATGAGTTTCAAGTTAAATTGGAAAGTTAGGAGATGATAAAAAAGATATCAGAAAGACCCAGTGAATAAGTGGATCAGATGATCTTGAGGTGTGTATACCCAGTTCTTGGTCGATCATGGATCTTGGAATGGGAGGAGAAAAAAAGGCGATGCTAGAAGCAGGGGGGCTCTGGATCATACTTCTTGATTAAAAAAAAAATGAAATAAAAATGAGCATATGAATGTTCTCTAGGAGTTTAAAAGGAGTTAGAATTAGTTTAGGGTAAGTGCATCCTCTCCACAGTGGATAATTATAGGCATCACCAGCATCATGCAAACTAAAATTATAAACAAATATGAAGGAGTACAAAAAAGGAGTAAAGACCTATTGCTTTTTAAAGTGCAGGTCGTGTAAGTGTGCTTAATATGTTGGTGGTTGTTACTGGCACTGCCAGACAATTGTTCCAGAACATCAGTATTGCCCTAACCACAGTGGAGGGTAGCTAACACCCTGTGCTACATTTGGAGACTGTCACCTAGTCAGCTTGTCATGTGTTATGTTCCTGGTGTTCATTTAAGATTGGAGGCCGTTTTAAGTGTTGCAGTGGATGTAAACATGGCGTGTGGATCACTGCTACCTGTGAGATGACTTTAGCCCGACAGTTATTTTTGAGGTTATGATATGAAAAATATGAATAGGCCTAATTGCAACTTATTTATTAATAAGTATTTATAATTTCCTCAACCAACATTAATTGAGTGCTTATTCTTCATTAATGGAGTGCTTAGAGTACTGCTCTAAGCTTTGGGGACTGATAGTTGGATGTTTGAGAGACTAAAGGGGAGAATATACAAGTAACAGATGAGTCGAGTATGACATGCTACAAAAATTACTCCCAAGGTGCTGTGGGAGCTATGTAAGTGAGAACACCTTATTCAGTGTGGGTTGGCGGAATTTAAGCAGGATTTCTATGTGAAGTAAAGTCCTTCTGGAGGAGAGGTGCTTGGCATGTGGGAGTAAGTGCTAAATCTCTTTTCACCTAGGCAACTCCAGTTCAGGTTATCCTTCATGTTTCTTTGGAACAATTGATGACATCATAAACAAGCTGTTCCTTTAGCATAGGAAGTTCATCCCCAATTTCTGGTTATAAAAGTTCTACTCATTTTAAGGATTCAGTTTATTTCTCTTTTATCTTAAAGTTTCCCCCCTTGTATTAATTTCAAATAATAATTTGAAAATTCTTAAAAGTAATATGATGTTATTAGAGAGTATGTGCTTTAAACCTATTGGTTCCTCTATTTAACTTTCACTTTGTTCTTTGTAATTTGGGTAGTACTTTACTTGGCTGCCTTCATTCAGCTAATGCTATGTTAACTACTAATTTAAAAGTGCTAGGAGGGCATAGTCCATACCTTATTGTTATGTTTACTCTATTGTTATATTTATTCCAGTAGCTGGAACAATGCTTTATGTGCAGTAAATATTACAGAATTTTACTGAGGAGAAGAACCACTTTACAAAGATCTTAGGAAAGAATTCTCTTCATTTTTTTATATTGTGGCACTGTTAGGATCAATTTCAGTTGAAAAACTGACCTAGAAAAGTTTCTTGGCATTCATATCTAAAAATAGTATTTTCAAGTGGCTCCTTATTAATTTGCTGATAATAAAGTGTTTACTTGGGATTGTGGTCTAATAGTTTATTGACTGTTACATATTTTTAAAAAGATTTTACTTATTTATTTGACAGGAGGAAAGAGAGAGAGAGAGAACACAAGCAAGGGAGCAGCAGAGAGAGGGGAGAGAGGGAGTAGCAGAGAGAGGGGAGAGAGGGAGCAGCAGAGAGAGGGAGAAGCAGGCTCTCTGCTGAGCAGGGAGCCAAGGATTGGGTTGATCACAGGACCCTGGGGATCATGACCTGAACCGAAGGCAGACAGTTAACTGGCTGAGCCACCCAGGCATCCCAGGCAGCTACATATTTTTATCCAGTAGTAGCATTTATTTAATTTTTCTTTGCTGTAGATGTTTCATCCCTTGAACATGTGTTCCTACTATATGAATACCGTCAGAAACTAGCTAACAATCCTTTGGAATTTGCTTAAATACTGTATTCCAGGGGATCTTTCCTTAGCCACCCCACTCCCAGTTCTGTTTTTGTTGTTCGTATGTGTGATCCCAAATCACTCTATAATCACTCTGTATTTCTCATGTCTCAGACACTTATCATGTAATTTTGTAATTGCCTGCTTTTGTGTCTTTTTTCCTGTTAGATTTTAGATTCATAGAGATCTGGAAATGTACCTGTCATTCACTGTTGTCCCTCAGATATGTCTAATAGTCCTTGGCATAATCTATATATCAAATGAATGAATGCATTTATGTAAATATATTTACCTTTTTTGTATGTTTTAGTTTTAAATTGATTCACTAATTTATAATAAAAGGAAAACTAATTTAGTTCTAGCCTTGTGCCAGGTAGTTGGCTAAGACAGAACCTTTCCCTGAAGGAGCTTATAGTCTCATGGAATGAAACAGATAATAGTGTTTTGAAGACAAATGGAGGAGTGTGCTAGAGAGTGGAAGTGGCAGGGGGGCTTGTGGCTTTACCAGAATGGTCAGGGAAGACATATGCAAATAGGTGATGTTTTAGCTAGAACCTTACTGAGGAAAAAGAAACAGCCTTAGGAAAATCTGGGCAAAGTGCATATTCTGGTCAGTAGGAAAAAAGTCTCCATCAGCATGAACAAAGAGCATAAAGGAATTTAGGATAAGATGGTTTTTATAGAAATTAACCATCTGGACATGAAGAAAAATTGCTTTCATGCTCTGATTGTATTCCTTATACTAGTTAGTTGTATGGGAAACAAATGCTTTGGTCATGGAAGGGCACTTGGTGAAAAGAATGATTGATGACTTCAGATTTTTAACCCTGGAGAGATGATTCAAGTTTGAGGTCTCTGATACTATCATTTTTTAATCACATGCAGTGAAAACTTGGAAGAATTTTAAGAAAACCCAGTTAGCTTAAAAACCAAAGAACTATGTATGTCTTTATGAATATAGAAAGTAAGTACCTACATTGGGGTAAAATTTTTAGAATTTTTTTGAGAAATAGACATTCCAAGCTCCTTTAATTTTGAGGGACAGTTTAGTTTGGAGAGAATTCAGATGCTCCTTTGTTAATAACTAAGAATTTAAAACGGAACTTATGAAGAATTTGTCTCTTGTTTTTTTATTTTAGATTTTGAAGATGATGATCTCTATGGCCAGTCTGTAGAGGATGATTATTGTATTTCGCCATCAACAGGTGACTTTTAAAAAATAATTTGATTTCCACTTATTTGGGTGTTAAAAAATGTTAAGTATTATTGTCATTCTAGGACTAGAGTGTTCCATAAGACTATAATATTATGTAACATTTAAAAAGATAATGTCTTTAACTTTTATAAATGTATAAAATTATTTCTTTACCCATGAATAGAGACTAAAGTTTTGATTTCATCATTTAGCTTTAAACATTTGAAGAAAACTTTGAAAACTATGTTTTTTCCAGTATTCTTTGTAACTTGCAAATAATCTGAGTTGTATTGAAATGGTAATTTAGTCAGTAACGAAAATCTAGAACTTCTGAAGGTCGGTAGTAATTAATTTTATATATTCAGCAATCTCTTGAATCTTAGAAACATTGAAGTGTCACGCATAGACTTTCCTTCATATGGTACTTCAGTTTATCTACTATTAAACAGTTTGTTAAATCAACCAAATCCATGTAGGTCAGTCTTCCTGGAGACAGAGTGATTTAGAGTTCACGCTCCTATAGGACTCCACATTAGAGCTTCATCTCCTGTCTTTACCAGCTGAAAGAGTTCTTCTTGACACCATATAAAGGAAACATGATACATTCATACCTTCTTTTCAGCAAAGACATAGTCTTTGACCAGACCTTTTCTCCTAATTTCCCTAACAATGTATTTGTCTTCATATTTCTGCCTACTCTATAAACTTTTGGTTAAAATGCATTGCTGAATTTTACTCTGTCAGGAAAGGGTAAAATTAAATATAGTTAGGTACAACATAAATATAATTCACAAAACTCATTTTCTGTGACTTCAAAGGCTTAATACAATTAACATTTGTATCAAAATCCGCTTTGTCTTTAATACCATATAGTCTGCAGAGCTGTCCTGTACCCCTGTGCTTGCTTTAAGCTCCCTTTCAGTCTCTGAAGACCAGATTTGTTCTTTTGACTTTCTTTATAAAGCATAGGTGTTCCACAAGTTGTCTTAGCACCTCTTCTCTTCCTGCCATTTCTTATCCTGTTACTTGTTCCTCTGAAATGCATCTAGCTCTTTATTTGTACTTTCCTCATTTAGTCTTATTAATCAAGGCCTTTCCTCTTTCTCTAGTGTTACACTGTTACCAATCAGGATCCTATTAGGAGATAGAAATTGCACCAGTTGTTTTGTCAGAGAGAATTTAATACAAGAAGTTCACCAGATTTTAAAGAGTGAAAAATGCAAGAAAGGCAAGCAAAATACCAAGGAAGGCGGTAACTTTAGGAAGCATTTAGTTGTAGAGGAGCAAATGGGTGAGGTCAGACCCAACTTTTTAGAAGCTTGTAGAATGCCTCCTTGGAGCTGGGGCTTAGACCTGTGACGAGGGTTCTGCTTTGCCTCTGAAATTCAGAGGAGGGACTGTGAAATGGGGGATTCAACTCTCTGAGGAGGGGGACTGCATGGCTGGTACTGGTGTTGGCAAAAGGCCGACAGTTCAGCCTTTTGAAGAGGGAATTCTAGCTGGCTTGCTGGTCATGGTGTCTGAGGGATGTAGGTGGGGACACATGGAAGTTGGTTTTGGGAGTTTTGGGCAGACTGCTCACTGGTTCTAATTGCCGTTACTGTAGTGCGCAATGTGGGTGAGGCAAAGGGGGATGCACAAATAGTAAAAAGGAAAGGAGCACTTGTGTTCTTCCCCTGGCCTTCCAGTCTCCCTTTAGCATCTTCCTCATTGGCTGATCCCCAAAGGAGCTAACTTCCTGGAGACTGCAACCCCAGTATCACAAAGCAGAATAAAGAAGGCTGGGTGTGAAGCTCAGATGGCTTCATCAGCATTCCTTTAGAGCTCCTTATGCAGGGGTTCAAGGCCACATTGCATAGGGATGAGGAATAAAATAAAAGAAATAAAACAAAAAAAGTTTTTGTCCAAGGAACCTCTCAGACACAAGCCATTTGCAATGTTAAAGAAAACTTCATGGCTTAACCCTTGTAATAATACTGTCAGAGTTGACTAGGTGATTAAGTGATAGCTGCTAGCATGAACTTCATCACTCATATTGTTAAGCACAATAGAGAGCATGACATGCTCATGAAATGAGAAGATGATGTGGGTGTGATAATTAGATTAGAGTTTTAAAAAAATCCCTTCTACAAAGTAGAGACTGGATCGAAGGCGGTACATGAGTGGATATACATAGATTAGTTTGGAGGTTATAATACTAACTAAGGATGGAGATATTAGACAGTTGTTCTCAAAATGTCCATGTGCCATTAGCATCACTTGAGAATTTATTAGAAAAGTAATTCTTGGCCCTGTTCCAGTCAGAAACTCAAGAATGGAGCACAGCTACTGTTTTAACAAGCCCTCAATGGTATGTTGATGCTTGCTTTGAGAATCATTTGTTTAGGACAAGGGTGGTAGCATTAGATTTGGAGAGAAATTCTAGAGATAATTAGAGGAGTTAAGGCCTACAGATTTAGAAGTTGCTTGAATCTGACTTGTACAGGGGTGGGAACCTTTATAGAGGGAGGAACTACTGAAAGAAATCTTAATCTTGCAGGTTAACACATTGATTTATCTAGTCTTATCTGAATAAATCATGCTTAATCTTGTTTTAGGAATTGATGATACATTCTGAGGTCAGACATTCTGAGGGTGTTTTTCTGAGATTTACACTCATGGTCTAGCTTTCCTGAGGTCAGAGTTTATCCTTGTGTCTCTCATAGCTCTTTATGTGTATCTTGTGTGTGGTTCATATTCAGGAAAGTTTTATAATTTGAGTTACTTTGGTACACTCTAAGAAGTCAGTGATACTATTGAAGCAGGAGATAGTTAAATGGTTTTGAGTTTTTTCTGTGACAAACTGTATTTTTAACAAAAACATCTGGTTTGGGATTTTTTAATTTTTTAAAACATAGTGATGATATTAGATCAGAAACTTTTCTTCTTTAGTGGTATATTTTCCAGGTGATTTTCAGGAAAAATAATGAAGAGTTTTAGAAGGATCCTCTCTGTTCTCAAACTGCCACTGTCATTGTAGAGATGATCATAGTCATGGTCTTAAAGAATTCTGATAATTGAGTGCTTTATCAATAGGCATTTTTCTAAAATTCATCAGCGCTTGTATTTTTTTGAACTCTACTAAGCACAGTTTTCATGATTTTTAAATGTTACAGCTTTTTTTCCTTTGGAAAGATTGACTTTGATACTGAATATTGAACATATGTCAAGGAATTGGGGATGGCAAAAACAACATATATATAACTTTATTTGAACAGTTATGAGTTTTGTTTTGCCTACTAAAATTAGAAGTGTTAAAGATAAACCAAAGCATATTGAAATTTTTAAGAATTTATTTGAGCAAACATCATTTTGAATCAGGTAGCTCCAAACTGGAGGTGGTTAGGTGTGCTCCACTGGAATGGAGCTAGGAGCAGGGGTTTTATAGAGAAGACAGGAAACAAAGTAAAGAAATTATTTGTTTGGCTATAGCTTAAGGGTTGCATTATTTGGGAAAGCCTAGTTGGCTTTTTGTGATTGATTGTTCCTGAGACATTCATGGTAATTGACTCTTGCTTCGTTTTTCATTTGTTAACAAGGTATCTGAGCTACTGTAGTCAAAAGGTCTTCAATGATAACTTAAGCAGTAGTAATCTTTATTCAGTGCGTTCCAACTCAAAATCTTTATTGAGTATTAATGTGTATGAAAACCCCTATTTAATAAATTTATAAATTAGTTTAGCATGTTAGAGGTCGTCTTCAGACATGCCATAGCAGTGTGGTGGGTGGAGCCATAGTCCTACATGAAGGGGCCTGGGAAGGCTTCTGGAAGGAAGGGAGATTGGACTGGTCAATTTGGGAGGAAGAATGGCTTTGTTCCGAGGAAGAAAATAGCGCTTGAGCAGTGGCCTCTATGTGAGGCTTATTTGAGAACACATACGATGCAGCAGGAAAGAGGACTAGGAAAGAAAGTAGGAGGCAAGCTGTGGAAGAATATATATATATTTTTTAAGATTTTATTTATTTGGCAGACAGAGATCACAAGTAGGCAGAGAGTCAGGCAGAGAGAGAGGGGGAAGCAGACTCCCCACTGAGCAGAGAGCCCGCTGGGATGCAGGGCTCGATCCCAGGACCCTGGGATCATGACCTGAGCTGAAGGCAGAGGCTTTAACCCACTGAGCCACCCAGGTGCCCCTGGAAGGCAATTTTTAATTGTAGGTGTGTCCTGTCAGCTTAGTGAAGGGTTTTGAGTGAGGGGGCTGTATTTTGGGAAGGGAATTGATTGACTGTACAGAGTGGACTCTGGGGGGGCTTGTAGGCCAGTATTTCCTGATCTTCCCTGATGATATTGGTTAGCTGGGAGACCAAATGCAGCTTTAAAAATACAGGTTTGCCTCTTAGATGATTTTTATTTTAAGGTGTTAAGGAAACAATTTGGTTTTGAATTCTTAAAACTTTCATGTTTGTTAAACTGCCTTAAGTTTTAAACGTCAACATGGGTGTCCCCAATTTTTCAAAAAGCATTTCCATTAAAGTTTGTGATTTAAATTTAGAAACAAATAGCATTTTTTATTATCCTTTTTCTCTCCGTTGCTTTTTTTCTTACTATTTTATTGTATTTGTTGCCTTTTGGGCTCTCATTTCAACTTCAAAGATTTGGACTATTTTTCCCCACTAGTAATTATTTTCCCGGGGGAATTTGTCTATCCTCCTTCCCTCCCCACTTGCCAGCAAATCTAGCCAACACTGCTTCCAAAACAGTGGCCATAGTATAGGTTTCTGAGTTGGGTTTGTGTGTTCATCTGGGGTAAGAACCCCCCACCCCATCCCGGAAAAAATAGCTCCTCTGAGGTTGAGTTGCAGCCTGGATATTGACAACTTCCCTTTTCCTGTCAGTATTTCCTAAGTAAAAATTGTTGGGGGAAATTATCTGATTTTTTTCCTCACTTAATTTTTTATTTTTCTTGGGGTTTTCCTCACAGGTAAAAGCTATGAGAGGAAGTTGAGGCAAGTATATTTGTTACTTTTAGGCTAAACTGAATAGTGTATTATAGCTAGGAAAATAATTTGTAAATCACCAGGCACAAAGTGGCCCAGTTTATGTTTTTTAGTACTACCACATTTTATTAATCGCCACAGAATGTAAGGTATATTGTAATTTTAGGTACCACCTAAAGTAAATCTGTCAGTCTAAATGTTGCATGATGTTGGATGCCATTTGATTGTAAGACACATCCTCGTTCTGAGATTTTAACATGAAATTAGTGGTCATATTAGAGAGTCTGTAAGCAGGAAGACTCTTCTGTTTAGCCATGCTGACTTTTTAATAGTGTTCTATTCTTGTACTGAAGGGGGATAAAAATAGGGAGAAATATATAAAACATAATGTGTGTATTCTTGAAAAACCTTATGGTCTTCAAAACTGTATACTGAAAATAACAGAACATCTGGGAAAAACTAGGATCATGACAGATGAGTCAACCTGTAAAGTACTATCAAAAGCAGTAATCATCTTAATAAAAATGCTTGCACATTTCAAAAGATACCTTAACTTGCTAATAAAGAAATATTCCAGTAAATATAGGAGTTTATATTTTAAAAAACGTAAAAATCTTTATAGAAATGTGAGAAAAAGTTGAACTAATGAATAATGTTGCAAAGGCAAATGCTCACAGATGTTGGAGAGCCAAGCAGTAAGCATGCACAAAGCGACACATGTCCTCCAAACTGAGCCAAGAGGAAGCCTGTGGGTCTCTCTGGCATTGCAGTCCCATTATAGGTACAGTGTCATATTCTGTGCTGGGTATTCCCTTGTCCCTGCTGCTTTTAGGTGATGTCAAACATTTAAGTGTTGAGGGGAAAAAAAAATCTCATAAGTCAAAGCACTTGAATATTATGTCCTCATCATTCTCCTCTTTACCATTTGTGTGAATAGGTCTTGTTGAGGTAACATGCCTTGTAGCAGAATAGATTGAATCTCTCAGCTGTCCTGTATCTCTCTTGTTTGTTTTTCTTGTCCAACATGTCTTCCACCTCTTCCTCAATTTTTCTGACCCTCTTACCTCGTTTTTTAGAACTGTGCTGATCTTCAGTGATTACTTAATCTTCTGTGCTTCTTTGGCACTTGTTATCTATATTGCTCTTTTGGCTTTTAAAATACATCATTACATTTTTTTTCTTGGCCTTTCCTACTCTTCCATAAGGCCATCATTGATTTAGTCTATGCATAGATAGCTGTTATGCTACAGTCTTCTGCATATGGGAGTTACACATAAGCCATAGTATTATTATCTGGTCTGTATGTGCATTATTTATATGCAGTAGTTGCAAACTTTGAATGGAGTTAGCTTCCCTTTCTTTCGTAGATGTGCCTTCTTGACAACATGAACAAAAGTTAAGTGTAGGAACACTAAGCAGTATAGACTTCAGTGTTCTGTGCTCTTCCAGAAAACTAAATAATATAAAATCCCTAATAACACCTTGCCTGTAGAATACTGTATTGAAATTTCCTTCTTATTCTTTAATTTTATTTCTTCACAATTGAGCACAGTCCTAGGAATTGAGTTCATTGGGAATCCAGCTGAGGTGGAAGAGTTAGCACTTGGGATGCGTATGATGATTTTCTCCTTTGCTCACTTGCGTTTTATTTATGATACTCAGGCATATATTGTCTTTCCTCCTTTTAATGAAATCTACAATACCAGCTATATATTAAGTAATAACACTGCTGTAGAATGGCATAGACTAATCGCTGAAAGTCAGTGAGGTATGTGACACTAGTATACAGCGTAGACAGTGTTTGACTGAAAGTAGGAGTTGTTCAAAAGTTAAGGCCTATGATTTTGGTCAGCTGTTGGGTTCAAGCAAAATCAGCAATTCTCGGAAAGTGAAAATTAACTTGTTTTTAGTATTTTCTTAATTATGCAGATAAGCAGGTTTGGTATGTGGTTTGAAATATTTGTTCTAAAGATGAGAACATTTTGCATGGAAGATGGAGTAGTAGGCAGGGATGAGGTGTTAGGAAAGGTAGTGTTCGAAAACTATGACAAAAGTCAGCTCGGTGGAGCTGTTAGAGATGGGAAGAAAGAAGGAGGATGGTTGTTAAAGCCAGTGAGTAGTTACTGAGGACATCCGACCAGGATTTAGGATATGGTATATTTTTTCTTTGTTTTTGATTCTATCCATTATTATAGAATGTGGGTAAATGGCCATAGGTGGTAGGTCAGAATCTTTAATTTCTATTTTAACTTTTGTCGGGGGGAACAAAAGACTTACTGGGAAGTGGCTGTGCTACAGCATTTTCCCATCATTTTCTCTTCTAGCTGCTCAGTTTATTTACTCGCGGCGTGACAGACCTTCCCTTAGTGAGCCTGTAGAAGAATATGATTACGACGATCTGAAAGAGTCCTCCAATTCTCTTTTGAACCATCAGCTGAGTGGAATTGATCAAGGTATAGTAAAGAATAGTTAATCTCTGCTTCCTGTGTGAATGTGATTGATGATCAATACACCAGAATTTATTAGGTTTATTGCAATTGTTCACAGTAGTGATTGTGGGTAAGAATGGTACAAAAATGTCTCTTATGTCTTCAAAGGAAATTTACATTTTATTAAGTATATTTTTTGAGGAGTGTATGGTTAACTCGATGGTTGAAATATTGGTTGTGTGACTGTTATTTAGTAACTGGAATATTTGACTGAGATCTTCATTTATTTAGGAGAGAAACTTAAGTGATTTATTTTCTTTTAGCAATATTTATTGTTTCATGAGCTCTAATAGGGAAAGATAGGTATGTTGTGGATAAAAATATAGTCATTGTAAGTAATTTTTGCCCAGGAAGGTGGAAAGTTGGACATCCTAATAGAGTTTCAAATCCTTCTTTTGTTTTGTTTTGAAAACTGAGGGTTCTTTCATGACATCATTTATGTATGGCTTTACTTACTTTCTGTTCTAGCTCGTCTTTATTCATGCCTTGATCACATGAGAGAGGTGCTTGGAGACACTGTGCCAGATGACACTTTGATTGAAGCCGTTCTGAAGAACAAGTTTGATGTGCAGAAGGCTTTGGCAATGGTTCTGGAACAAGATAAAATGCAGAATTGGAAGGTCAAGAGTGAGGGAGCAATATCTACAGGGAAGATAGCAAAAGGTATGCTTTTACTTGTTTTCTTTTAGTTTTTTTACAGTTAATGCTTTAAAAGAGGCTTTGATTTGCTTTAGCTGTTTAGAAAAATGGGCAGAAAATTGTGCATGTTACAGTAATCCTGATGATCATCAATTGATTTACCCATTTGTGAATCTTTAAACTGAGTGCTGTGTTTTCTTTCCTTTGTTAAAGATTGTTTTTTGATTATTTCCCTGCTTTTTTGAAAACTAGAAGAATATGGGGGGAATAAAATCAGATAAGACAAGACACTTGTTGCTTCTTGTCAGTAGCTTAGAAAGTTTTTAAATTTTTTTTTTATTAACTCTGATGGCTCAGGAGATGGAAATTAATAGCCAGACAATTAATTACAAAAATGCCCTTATGTTTATAGCATTTGTAAA
This sequence comes from Mustela nivalis, assembly GCF_964662115.1. Classification (NCBI taxonomy): domain Eukaryota; kingdom Metazoa; phylum Chordata; class Mammalia; order Carnivora; family Mustelidae; genus Mustela; species Mustela nivalis. The sequence continues at coordinate 65,697,191 of NC_139024.1, forward strand.
TGTATTAGTTTTATTTAAATGTTGTAAGTATCATAATTATACTGCTCTTGCATTTCAAAGCCTGATCTTTTATTTTAAATTTATAGAATTTGGGGTTAGTTTTTGAATTTGATTGGCATAAGAAGGGAACTGAGGTATCTTTATAATAATTGGTATGGTGTCTGTCCGTAGGAGCATGGTGATTTATTAACTGGCTTGATATTTCCTATATCCCGAGGACTAGATTTTCACCATAACAAAGTTGTATGCAGTCTCTTAACATGAAATAAGGGTGGTTTTTCATTTTTTTAAATTTTAAAAGAATTTTGATGGGGAGGTACCTGTAACTGACCAAATGAAAATGAGTCTATAGTTTTTTATCTTTATTAGTAGTTTATTCCAGAAATTACAGAATGTTATTTGTTTCCATGTTTTTAATACATTAAGAATATAGGAGAAGATGAACTCAATAAGTTCCTTTCACTGGTCTTTTAGACATTTTGAATTTGACAGTTCTGATGATAATTTTAGTATGTTAAAACCTCACATTATAAAATTTGTGAAAATTAGAATATTGACTAACTTGGTACTTGTATTTGTATATATCAGTGAGCAAAGTGAGAAGGTCACTTTAAGATGGTTAAAGGAAGGTAAAATTCCTTTATTATTGTTTTTTTAGAGTGTTCACTTTTATTAAATAATGATCAAATGTTTGATCACTTTATTCATGTTATAATCAAAAGAAACATTTAGTAATTAAATGCCTCATTTCATGTTTCCTTTTGGTTGCTGTGACTGCCTTCTGCATTTATCAACCTATTCATCTGAAAATTAATGGCTTTTGTAAGGTAAGGAGTCTTATTATCTTCCTCTGAAGTTTCAGCTGATAATATTCAAAGCTCTTGTCCTCAATCTGCAAACCACTTGGATTATAGTAGCAAACCCTTTGATTTTTCTGGCCCAGTAGGAAAATCTGGATTATATCCTAATTCCTCAGTTATACCAAGTCACTATTTACTCCACAAAAAAAAGAAACTTGACAGACCTAAAAGTGAAAAGAAACTAGAATCATGTAAGTTAACAAAAGAGCTGTCACTAGCTGACCTAATTGATGATATGCCAAGAGATTCTTGTAAAAGTCAACCATCAGTCAGATTATCAAACACAGGTAGTCTGGAAGGTCTGTTTTCAATGAATCTAGGTGCTGATATGTTAAAACCTCATGAATCTGAATGTGTTTCCAAAGATGATTCTTCATTCAAAGAAATACCAGATTTAAAATCCTTAATGACAAAGGACATAACACCTAATAACTCTTTATGTACTCAGAATAGTTCACTACCTGATTTGCAAAGCATTCTAGTACAAAACAGCATAGGAAGTTTAAGTAATCCTTCGCTCTTAACTAGCACATTGGAAGATACAGCTCATGATAATGTAAACGCTGCTAAAATGACTGAAGTTGGAAGTGTTTCTTCAGTTGAACAAAGTACCAAGAATTCCATTTTAAAAAATGACAGTTTGCAGTTTTCCCAGTGTGAAAGTCCATCCCTAGCTGAACTCTTTCAGGAACACAAAGAAAACAATCCAAGCCAGTGCTTTCCTTTATCTGATCTTTGTAACCAGTCATCTGCCAGTTTCACAGATCCAAGTTTGGGATCCTTTCCCCTGTCACAGCTAGCAAATCGGTATCCATCTTCGACTGGAATATCAGAATTAACAGGATCCCTGTCATCTTTGGCATTTTGTAAAGCTTCTCCTACAAGAGATCTTGAGAATTTGTCACTTTCTGATTTGATTGCAGAAACAATTGATATAGACAACACTCAAATTAGGAAGGAGTCTTCTAAGCTCAGTTTATCTGAAATAAGGTCACCTGGAATAGATTCAAATATTGATCTTAGTGTCCTTATAAAAACCCCTCATCTTGTTCCAAAACATGCAGTAGACCAATCAGTTGCTCCAACATCAGAAACAAAAGTTTTAAGTTCAAAGTTAGGGAAAAGTTTCAATTCTGCTAAGGCTAATAAGAAAACCAATAAAGGCTCTTTGACTAGGAAACCACCTTTTTCTCTCTCTTGGACCAAGGCCCTTGCTGCTAGACCTTCAGCTTTTGCTTCAACACTGTGTCTTCGTTACCCACTGAAAAGCTGCAAGCGACGCACTCTTGACCTATATAAGACTTTTCTTTATAGTAGACAAGTTCAAGACGTGAAGGACAAAGAAATAAGTCCTCTTATAGCAATAACACCATTTGACTTCAAATCTGCATCTCCTGATGACATTGTAAAAGCTAATCAAAAGAAAGCTTTCACTAGAGAATAGTAACAAAAGGAAAACTTGCTAACTGTTGAAGAGCTTCTGTTTTAATTTAGTCTTTATAGAATTACTTGATATTATGGGATTCAAGTTGTGATTTTTACATTAAAATCGTCTTAAGTCAGTTGATAGCTTTAGTTGATATGTGTTTTTGCACTGAAAAAATTTTTTTAAACTATATCTTCTTTTAAGTGATAACTGGCTTTATTTAAGTTGATAGCCTAAAATGGGTGTGTTTACAAAGTGTATATGGAAACTTGATATTGTGAAATCAAACCTCTCAGATATTTTTGTTTGAGCGTTCAACTTTATAAGTTTTTACAACAAGACATTTTCTTTTATAAAGTATTTTTGTGCTTCGTTCTTAAACGAAAATGCCACTTGGGATTATTAGAGTTTAGTGATGAAGATTTTTCTTATGATACGTGGCATAGCATAGGTGAGACGTAATTATATTTTAAAATATTAGTGATATCATTCCCATTCATTATTTTTCTGTAGGTGAATACTTAAAATTTTTCTATTAGAAAATTTTAAAATTCCTGATTCTTCAGAATACTGTGGAGGTTGTTGAAATACATTTTTGATGGTAATGAAATGAAAAACCTTTAAAGGACCATGTACGTACTGAAGTTGGATTAATACTAAATTATTTTTATACATTTTCAAAACCATTTGTCCTAAATGCACACTGCAATAAGTATGTAGGAAGTGTTTTCAAGTATGGCTGCATGTTGTTTGAGTAGATAGTTTTATCAGATCTCTTTTTTTTTTTTACTGTGAGTAATGAAATGTGGAATTTTCCTTTTTGATACTGCAGTGACAAAGTTACAGCAATGGTAGACCAGTAAGAGCTCTTCTAGTTGCTAGAACAAGTATGTAATTCATCCCTTAAAGCAGTGGTCCTTAGCGAACAATCAGAATCGCTGGGGAATTTTCAAAACACAGATACTGTAGCTTCACTCTAGACATGGTGGTCAGTCTCTGAGGGTTGGCATTTGGGAATGTGTATTTTCAAAATAGTCCCTAGGTGATTTTGATATGTTACTTTTACTTAAGAACCACTGTCTTAGGGGAAGAAATCAGTAGCATGAGAGGCATTACTAATGCTAAGACCAATGTGAATTTATACTTATAGTTTCTAGGAATCAGGAATACTAAGGAAATTTTGAATTAGGAATTACAGTCTTTTACGTAAGAGGGTGCTGATGGTGTATTATTAATATTTCTTGCAGGAAAAAAATAGTATCTAGAATGTTATTTCTTAATGAAAATGAAATAGCTGGCCTTTTCCCAGTAAAGAAATATTTTTCTCTGGCAGCTACTTCACTATGCTTTTGATAATTTTTTTGTTTTTTTTGTATTTCTTGTTTTAGTTTATTTTCAGAATGACATTCCAATATTTTTAACTGTGTATGATGTTTTTATATCCAGTGTTTTGGTGGGAAAACTTAAGCCAGAATTATGTCTTCATTGTTCTTGACCACTTTTTTTCATGATGTCTTCAGTTTTGTTTTTAACTGTATATTTCAGTGCACATCATACTGATGCTTAGGAGATCATATAAATCACGTTTTGTTTATGGTCGATTTTAAAGTTTGAATGAACTCAACTGCTGATTTTGTTTTCCTAGCCTTAAACCTTGATGAAACATTTTAGTAATTTTGCAAAATTAGTATATGACTCATCAACTAGATTTATGTATGGGCAATCTGCCACTTAGAATTAATTGTATTCTATGAGTCTGTTTGGAACTGACAATAATTCCAGATAGATTAAGTGTTATGCAAGTGGTCCACTTTGCACATGAACCCACAAATACTTAACCCATAGTGAAATTGAACAGTAGTACTATTATTTTACCTTCTTTTATAACAGATTTTTAAGCGGAAATACAATACTTTTAAGCCATACAGTAGATTTTGTAGAGTGAACTAGGTCTCCTTTTGTTGATTGATTAGGATTGTAAGATTATTTAGGGGAAAAACTTTGTTGCAGAATGATAGGTCTCCCTGTTGCCCTTGTCATGCCTACTCGTCCATGAGGCACATACATGATATGGCCTTATTGACTAAGGATGTGTCACAGTTTCTGAGATTCAGAGAGTGGAACCGAGAAGGTCCCTTGTCCCTTCTTCCTTTGGCCTTTGGCCATTGATAAAGAGACCAGTGCCTCTTTATGGATACATTCCCAGTGATGATGATTGCTTGCACTAAGTGCATATTCTGCACCAACTGCTGGTTTTTGACTGACTGCTGTCTTGGTAGCTCAGGTATGCTAAGAGTTTTAGATTATTTTCTAATTCCATTATCAGTTTTGTGATGCAAAGCCATTTTTGATTATGATCAAGAGCATTTTTCTTTAGGAATGTAAATGATACTGTAATTCTAAGTGACATAAAATACAAAAGATATTTAAAATTACTATTTTTGCTCACTTTTTTTTTGTCTTTAAATGATCTAAATGATTTAAGTGGTTCATGGATGTTTTGTCCTCTTGCATTCTAAAGTCTTCATTTGGCTTTTTTGGTTATGGTTCTTCTTTTCCATTAATTGACAAGAACTAGGGTTTCACTTGTGTACATGACATTTTGCTTAACTTTTCTTTTTTTGTTTTACTTTTTTCCTGCTTCAAGTTTAATAACTCGCATTCTAATCTCTTTTTGGCTTTGAATCCTCCTTTCTTGAACTTTTCTTTTACCCTTTTTTTCTTCTCATATAAATAGTAATAAATATTCCCAGCGTGTTATATTTCAATGTTTAGTATTCAAGTGGCAGGTCATCCAACTGATTGTCACACTATACTAGAGATTAAACTAGTACAGTGCTTTTCTTTGTATGTAAAAGGGAGCACTGTTAAGATAAACACAGTTAAGAGAAAAGTAATGAGTTCTTATGTGATTATTTACTTTTTAAATTGACCCTGAATTTATATGTGGACCATTACAAATAAACAAGTACACACTTACACATCGAGGAAGAACTATGTATCAACCGGTTTTTTGTTTTGTGTTCCTACAAGTATATGTTTGGTTATGGAGTCATTTTTGTAGTAGCCTAAAAATTGCTTTTTGTTACTTATATAAACAAAGAGAATGTTGACCAGACAGGGAAGTGTTGATAGTAATTTCTTTACTGGTTTTCTTCTAAGATTATATAAGACTCGATGTATGCAGTTGTACATTATATTTTTAATTTTTAGGGTGTAAAAGACTTGTCATTTTGAGTGTATATATACATTTTTGTAAAAGCTACATTGAAATAAATTATAATTCTGGGATTCTCTTAAATAAGAAAACATCACAGTTTATCCGTAGGGATTTTTTAGATAAACTTGATCCTTCAGAATGGGATTTTAATAATTTATGCTGAAGATAAGATACCTGCTTTTATGTTCCTATAAACAAATTAAACAAAACAAAACACAAAACTATCTGGTTGTAAAGAATTTCTTCTAAGATATTTGTCACTTAGAATTTTTGCTTTCCAAAAGGTAGAATTTAATAAATGTTTACTTTGGAGACTTAACATACCATGCTAAAGGGGGGACCATTTTAAACAGCAAAATTACCAACTAAAATTGTAATATGAAAAATGTGACACTAGATAGGTCATAAAAAGGGTATTTGTTTATGGTGTGAGAGCTGAAACAAGAAGGCAGAGTATCTATCACCTTTTGACCTCAGCTAGGACTGTGCATGTTGGGGGGTTCTAATTTTTTGCTTCTCTGCACTTTTGTGGGCATGATTGCAAAAATGCCTGCCGCACATAGTGATTTTTGAGGTTAATACATTTTAGTGAATAGGTAAATTTGCAGATATGGAAACGGTGAGTAATAAGGATGGACTGTACATATTTTGACCCACTAGTCTCCATCCTTATTGCTACTTTACCTTTTAAAGGCCATTAGTTTGGGGCAGAATTACTGAAACATTGTCTGGTTTCTTTACTTCTCAGTTTATTTCGCCCAAAACACTTGACACATTACAGCCAGAGTAACTTTTCCAAATTTAGCTCTTTCTATCCTTTGTATAAATTTAAAAAATTATTTTATAAGACCTTTTAGGAGCTGGGTTCTGCTCATATGTGCCCCTCTCCCCAACCCACTCAAGAATAAGCCACTTGAGTTTTTTCTGCTTCTTTGTAGTGTTTTGCCCGTACTGTTGCCCGCATTACTCATCCTGGCTGACCATCCTTCAGGTTGTAGTCTGTATATGACTTTATCCCAATCCTGGTGTAGGGGAACCTTCATATGCATCCTAGTTCACTATATTTCTTTTATTACCATTCCATGTAAAATTATAGTCTTCCTCCCTGGTGCATGTAGTCCCTTTCCCTTGTAACCCTGCTTTATTGTTTCTCACAGCACTTAGATCATCTGACATTGTGTGTGTTTGCACAGTTATTGTTTTCTTATCTGTCTCCTTACCAATCCCCATGCCCCCCATGCAGTTGCTATGGGTACAGGGATTTTATGTGTTTGCCTCTGTCTCCTCAGCTTAGAATACGTCTGGCTCATAGATGTAGGAAGGGGTTTAAGTAGAAAGTGAGTGTGGTCCTTAATACAGTCCCACATTCTTGTTCCCTACAGGAAGTTGTAAATAAATCTGTAAACAGTTTGCTTCTTTTGTATTATTCCTCTAGAAGTTTACTTACATATCACATATGTGTACCTACATGTACATATTTAGACAAATGGAAAGATACATGACACTTTTATATCTGTATCATTTACCAAAGCATTTTGCCTATCATTCCTTACCATTTATGTAGAGATCAATCTCATTCTTTTCAGAAGCTGTATAGAATTCCATAATAGGGTTGTACAGTAAATAGCCCTTGTTGATACTCATTTTAAAGTATTTTCAGTTGCTTTTGCATGACTCCAAAATGAACATCCTACATTTTTAGAAATTGAATTTCTAAGCCAAAAAATATAGACTTTAAATTTTTGATTGATACTCCCTAATTGTCTTAACAGAGGTTGTTCCGATTTCCTTCTCACAAGTTTGTCAGTGTTTCTCTTCAGATTCTCACAAATATTATTACTCTTTTTGGTATTACACCAACCTGATAATTAGAAAATATTTTTTCATTTATTTGTATGTCTTAAATAGAGTTAAGGTAACTGCTTTATTGTATATTTAGATACATTTCTATTTCTTCTTCTGGGAACTGTCTATTAATCTTTGCCCATTTTTCTGCTTATTACTCGTAATGACTCTTTGTGTGTGTGTGTGTGTGTATGTGTGTGTGTATACATACAACGTATGTATGTATTGTATACACATATGCATACACATATGTGTATTTAAATGGTAAAGATATTAGTCCATTGTTATATGCATGGAAAAAACTTTTTCGGATTCCCAGCTTGTCATTTATATAAGACAGAATTTTAATTTTAATACATTCGAATGTGTTGATCTTTCTCTTAAAGGTTTTTGTTTGAAAATTCTGTTCCACTACAAGATAATTTTTTAAAAGATTATTCATTTTTTCTAATACATTTGACCTTTGCCAGAGTTGTCTCTTTTTCTTTCTTTCTTTCTTTCTTTCTTTCTTTCTTTCTTTCTTTCTTTCTTTCACACCTTTAAGTCTTTGATCCAGCTGCCATTAGGGAGTAAGATTGGAATCCAGTTTCTTCACCAGCATCTTGTCTTTCGAACAACTGGATTTGTAATGGTACATTTTCTTGAATTACATATCCCTTTTCTTTCTTAACTTTATTTGAGCTGCCATCTTTGGCATGCACTAAGTTCTTCTCTATCTAATTTGGGACTCTACTGTTCCATTTCTTTGGCTCATTTTATGCCAATACCAGATTTTTAATTACTGTAACAGTTATTGTATAATTTTGATTATGTTTTGTAGGCTCTCTTGTTTCTTCTTTCCTTTTTCATAGTTTCCGTCACTTATCCCACTTGATTATCTAATTTGGAAACAGCTTGTCAACTTTTCTGAAAAAAATTGTTATTTAGATGTTTAATGATATCAGAAGCTTTGTGGAGAAAATATACTTGTTTTTATAGATGGCAAGAGGCTTTTGATATTACATTATTAAACATTAAACTTTTTTTCGTAGATTTTCTAGTAGACCTGTAATATTGGAACAACCCTAGTTGGTCATGGTAAATTGTTCTTTTAATATGATGGATTTTGTTTGCTAATATTTTATTCAAGATTATTCCATCTATTCATAAATTTAATTTGCAGTTATTTGTATGTATGTATGTATGTGTTTGGGTTTTGGTTTCTCTTTGTGATGTTTTTATAGAGAATTTAGAGGTTTTCTTTATCCTTAAGTAATTTTTAAAAATATAGAGATTATTCTATTTATTTATTGTTTTAAAGATTTTTTAATTTATTTGACAGAAAGAGTCACAGCAAGAGAGGGAACATAAGCAGGGGGAGTGAGAGAGGGAGAAGCAGGCTTCTCCTGGGCAGGATCCCAGTGTGGGGCTCCATCCCAGTATGCTGGGATCATGACGCGAGGCGAAGGCAGATGCTTAATGACCGAGCCACTCAGGCACCTGTATCCTTAATTAATTTAAAGAGCATTGAAGTTATTCCTTTCATCATAGGATTTATCTTTCTCAATATTCTGGGGTCAGTTTGAATGTTTTGTTTTTCTTAGAAAACTATCTTCATGGTTCACAAATATATTTGTTCAGCATTATAGCAAACATTGTCTTTTTTTTTTTATTCTTATATGCAGTTAAATCTCCATTCTTATTTAATTATTTTTGGTAGTTTATTTATTTAAGTAATCTCTACAGCCCACATGGTGCTCAAAATTAGGTCCCCGAGATCAAGAGTTGCTTGCTCTTCCAACTGAGCCAGCTAGGCAACCCTATCTCCATTCTTATTTTAAATATTGTTTTCTCCCCTCTACTTTGCTCTTCCCCTCTGCCCATTTTTTTTTTTTTCCTAATTACCTTTGTTTTATTCTATGAGGACTGGCTTCTGGATTAATAATTAGCTCTACTGGTATTTTTTCATTAGTTTGTGAGTTCATCTGCTTATTACCAAATCTGTTTTCCATTTTTTTTTCCTTCCTTTGTGAGTGGAGCATTTGACTCAAACACATTTTTAATTCTTTACCCTTAGAGGTTAATTTTTATTTATGAGATTGCAAACAGAAAATTTCAGAAAATAATTAGCAATCACTCATGGACCCGTCATTTAGTTTCAGATCTCTCCCTGTTATTAAGAAATAAATTGTTTGATCGGAGTCCTAGCTCCACCCTTTCCTTATTCTTCCCCACTACCTTGTAGTAGATATGCATTGTTCACATTCTGTCTCATTTTCTTAGGTCTCTGAAATTATATTTTTCCTGTGGGTACTGCATTTGCTGTGGCTCATGGATTCTTTTAGAATTACTATTATTTTCTGGGTTCTTTTAGAGTTACTTTATTTTCTGGATAATTCACAGTTTTGATTTTTGATTTTGATTTCCTTTTTAAGCCAAGAACCTGAAAGAATTTTACAGTTTCCAGGTTGTTGTGGGAGTTTTGTTATTATTGTTGTTGTGATTACTGCTTTCATTGTACTGTTATCAGAGAATGTGCTCTATGTCCTTTACTTATTGAAGTATATTGAGGTTTTTTCTTTGAGGCCCAATGTAGTTTTAGAATGGTTTCATAAGCACTTGTCAAGAGTATGAATTCTGCCTGAAGAATACAAAATATGATACATTTCTGTTAGTTACTTTTTTGGGTTACTATTTATTTATTTATTTTTAAAAGATTATTTATTTGAGAGAGAGTACACAGGTGGCACAGGTGGCAGGGAGGGGCAAAGGGAGAGAAACGGGGAGAAGCGGACTCCCCATTGACCAGGGAGCCTATGCAGGGCTCCATCCCAGGACCTGGGATCATAACTTGAGCCAAAGGCAGGTAGATGCCGAACTGACTGAGCCACCCAGGTGCCCCTTGTCAGTTACTTTTAAATTGTTACAGGGTTCAGTATTCTTACTTAAATTCTGTTTCCTTAATTAGTGTTTTAAGCTGAGAGAGGTAAGTTAAAATATAATAATACCCTTGCATTTTATTTCATCTTACTACTTACAGGTTTTACCCTATGCCTTTTGAACATGATCTGTCTGGATTTGACATCTTCATTAATATAAAGTTCCTCTATGATTTGTTTTATGTTTTTTGACTTAAATTCAGTTTGCTTACTGTCATGATTGCTGCTTTCTCTAAGTTGTATTTGTTCATCCTTTTGCTTTGAATCACTTTGGTTTAGTTGTTCCTCCTGTAGATGTGTGTAATTGTGTTTGCCAGAGACTGTTTTAATAGATGAGTTTTTCTCATTTATGAGAATGATAGGATAGATATAATGCTTTCTGTGATATGTGGTCTGTGTTTTGACTTGGTATGTACTCTTTGATAACTTAGAGATTTGTACTGTCTTTGTAACATAGTAACATACTTTAATTTTTAAATTTTCCAACCCTAAAAGGTACCTGTTGATCTCATTATGAATGATGAAGTAATTAATTTATACTTCATCTCCACTCTATTTCTCATAGTTTCTGTTGATATTTTAAGTTCTTATTTATACCTTTTATAATATGTTTAATTTCTACTAACTGAATTATTAACTTTAAACAGTTATTTAAGGAGTCCTGGATTTAAAAGTTGAGCTCAGCAAAGTTACACTTTCTCATACCTGCCCCCTTCTCTCTTTTTGTCCTGTATTTTTAGTTATGTTATTTATTGCTAAGATTTATAGCATTTTAATTTTATTCTGTATTCAAAACTTCCTTAGTTTCAAACCAACCATAGTTATTTTAAAATAGATTTCTCATAATTAGGTTTCTTTTTGTATCATTTGACTTTGACATATGGTTTGACAGATCACCTTGTAAAATATATGTGTGTGAAATGTTTCCCAAATTTTTGAATATTTGAAAATGATTCTGTGGCCTGTGTTTGCATGGCAAATTGAGAGATAATGGTTTCGGGTCCCTCTTTCTTTTGTGGAGGGCTTTGCAGACATTGCTGTACTGTTTTCTAGTGTTGTATGTTGCTAGCTAGTCTGATTCTGCTGCTTTTAGTGTGGCTTTTACTTCTCTAGTGTTTTCTCCCCCTGTATTTCTGAATTCTGCAGGCTTGTTTTCCAACTTTTTCTCCTCGTGTTTTTATCATCTTCTCTTTTTTTTTTTAATTTTATTTTTATTTTTTATTTTATTTATTTACTTTTAAAGATTTTATTTATTTATTTGAAAGAGAGACAGTGAGAGAGAACATGAGTGAGGAGAAGGTCAGAGGGAGAAGCAGACTTCCCATGGAGCTGGGAGCCTGATGTGGGACTCGATCCTGGGACTCCAGGATCATGACCTGAGCCGAAGGCAGTCGTCCAACCAACTGAGCCACCCAGGCGCCCTATCATCTTCTCTTTTATCCTTAGTGTTGTTCTCTTTCTCTCTCCTACCTTCCCTACCCCGCCTACCCTGTGTGCACACGCGCATGTATGTGTGCATGTGTGTGTGTAGAAAATGGGATAGAGACTAGACATTTTTTTTCCTTAAAGCAGTTGACAGATTAAACACCGCCTTTTCAACTGTAAAACTAGACTGATTGGAGAGACTCATGAATAAGGCAGACTTTGTACCAAAGATTTAAATGCTTAGGTATAATGATCCCACTAACCATATCAACCTGATTTGATCATGATGTACCACTGAGCAGCATAGAAGGAAATCTATTTCTCATGTAGAGAATATTTCATTGTCTTTGTACTTTTAGGATTTTGGAACAAGAACTTAATACTTGTGTGAAAAGTGGCCTTTTATTAGGTGTAATGAATTAGAACTCTGATGTCTAAAATAATGCATTAAATGTCGATGTGTCTCCTTAATTCGATTAACATTTTAGTTCATTTTTTTTAACATATGTAGTATGGAAAATCACCAATAGCAAATATAAATGACCTTTGATGGGTTATTGTATAATTTTGTTACACATTAATATGAGTGGACTGCTAAAAGAGCATATATTTAGAGAGTAAAATCCTGGGTATATCTTTAAGTTTTCTGGTGTTTTCCTTGCTACCTTAAATCTGCTAAGGGAAAAAACACTCTCCAAAACTGAGTAACACGGACTCTTTTTTTTTTAAACAAAGGCATCCAAATTGAGATACATATAGTATTGTTTGAAAGGAACGTTCTTGGCAGAAAAATCTTAATATTTTTCTTCAAAATTGTATAATTCATCAACCTAACTTGGAAGAAAAATAGTTTTCCTCACAGTGGATATTATTATGTAAGATGAGGTTAAACTCTTTGATGGCTATTGAGGCTTTTTCTAACATTAAGTTTATTTTATTTATTTTTTATTTTTTAGAAAAATCGTTGGCCTTAAAAAAAGTAAGCATTGAGAAAAATAGCTGTCTGCAAATCTGGTAAAGGAATCATGTAATTTAAATTTAATGGTTTTTACAGTTCTTAAATTGATATTTCCATTGCCTTACAAATAAAGTAGGCAATAATTATTTAAATTAATTAGATCATTCAAAGAACTGATTGTTTAAAAATGTTGGAGGCTTTGGAGAAATCTATTTCAATAGTGTACTTTGTAGTTGAACTACTGTTTTTGGTAAGACTTGTCTTAAGACATTGGCTTGCCCATACTGTTTAGAAATCTCATTTTCTTTTCCCTTTGCGTTTCTTCTTCTTTTCCCTTCATTTGGAAAAGAAAGTCTAATTTTACTTAGTGAAGTTGTATTTTCTAGCATCGCTTTGCTAGGTTTTATAGTGTTAATACTCTATTAAACAGTCTTTATATAGTATATCTGTATTCTCCTATTTGAATGTAAAATATTATTTATAACTGTACTTTCATGTTCTTGAGTCTTAATGGTAGGTTACTCACGAAAGAAGGTACAGGAGTTAAAAAAAAGATAAAAGCAGAATTGTAAATGCGTCTGCAACAGGATCATTTTTTTCTACTTCTTTATTGTGCTGTATTTGTCTTTTCAGCATTACCTGACTAAATTGAAGAGAAAGTGACATTAGATGTTTAGGAGATGCAGCCTCCTCTTTCCTCTTGGGTAGAGCATTTTGTGAGATTTTTATCTTTGTCCCAAAAACAAATCCCAGTTTTAATTTAAAAAGTTTGTATTACAAAGAAAGCTTTAAATAATGAGATGTTATGAACACTTTTATATGAACTTTCAGTAATGTGCTTAAAATATATATTTCATTTTACTTTAATCCTTTGTTGTAAGGAGTTTAAAATAGGCATATTTAATTTAAACTACAGTATTTTTTATGTCCCTTTCAATATCTTTCTTTGAAAAATTTTTTTCACTAGCTTATCACTAAGTAACTTTATTCAAGCAATTAGAAGAATTTTATACTTGTATAGAAAACTTCAGAATTAATTGGCTTTCTGCTTTAAAATTATGTGTGCTTTTGAAAGGAAGTGGTTTATTTCACTGAAGAAACTCATCTGGTTCAGAATGTTTTCAGATGGGTCTTAAGATTCTCTTTGTACACCTACACTGGAAAAACTTAAAACCCTAATTGCTTAATTTAAAAATAATTTGCTTTAGATTCTCAAAACAGTTTATCATCTTGATAGAGCTAGTACCTTATAAGAATTGCATGAATGCTAAATACAGAGTTTTCTCTTAGGCTTAATTAATTTTTTTTTCCAACCATAGAAATTATAATCTGATTACAGGTGTATACTTTCATATTTGATTCCTAAGCAGTTCTTTTAGTATGTTTTTGAGTGCTTAATGCATGTACATAAGTATTGCTAAGTACTTGAGCAAGGAATAGAATGGAAGCAAACAAAAAATTCATTTTAGTATTTAATTTTCATATTCATTTTTTATGAGAAAACCGTGTGGTAGCCATTAGGGACATAGATCTAGGTCACAGACTTTTCTGTGGAGCTTTATAATAGCTCCAGTATCCTCCTCGTCTTCAGGAGAATCTGGGGGTTAGGTGGAAGAAATTGAGGCCCAAGTAAAATAAATAATTGGAGTTAATTTCACATGAATATTGAGGGGCAAATTGTAACTCAAAATGAGTTCTTTTGAACTCCATTGCTTTTTTCATGGTTACATAGTACTCACGACAAAGTTTTATATTCTAAGAATTTAACCTTGTTCGGTGTGTTTTGGTAAGTATTTTAAGGATAAATTTAAATGCTTTGTTAAGGAAGTCATCTTTACCATCAGTGAGGTATTCAGAAATTACTTTCAAGTACTTTTTCTGCCAGTAATGACTTCACTAAGAGACAAGGCATTCATGTATAGAGAACTGGTATTAATTTCTAAATCCTTGCAAATGAGCAGTCCTAAGAAATGAAGCCCTTTCTCATTTAATTTTAAGTCACTTTGTGTTCTTCCATTTCTTGAGCAACAATTCTGTTTGATTTAAAATCTTGAAAAATTTAATTTTTTTGTAGTTGCAGGCCTGGTGCCATTTTATAGCAAAAGCTTAAATAAATAATAGTGTTTCTTGAGCAAACTAAAAAATTCAGATGAGGAAATGAAAGAAAAAACATTGTACCTAGTCCCATTATCCAGAATTTAGAGTTAATAGCATTTTGATGCATTTAAGCAATAACAGTAGACAATATGAGTGATTACTTATATGCCGGATATTGTACTTTTTATCTCTGTTTTCTCCTTTAATATTCACAATAATCACATAGAGTTTTTTTTCAGGTTTTATTTATTTTGAGAGAGTTGGGGGATGCGGGGAGAGAGGCAGAGGGAGAGGGGAGAAGCAGGCTCTCCACTGAGCAGGGACCCTGACGCAGGGCGTGATCCTAGGATCTGGGATCATGAACTGAGCTGAAGGCAGATGCTCAACTAAGCCATGCAGGCACCCCATGTAGGGATTATTTATATCCTAGTTTTACACCTGGAGGATCAGAAGCTCAAAAATGACTAAACATCTTGTTCTAGGCCACGAAACTAGTACATGGCGAAACCAACGTTTCTAGTAAGATGCTTCTTTTTTTTTTTTTTAAAGATTTTATTTATTTGACAGAGAGAAATCACAAGTAGGCAGAGAGGCAGGCAGAGAGAGAGAGAGGAGGAAGCAGGCTCCCTGCTGAGCAGAGAGCCCGATGCAGGACTCGATCCCAGGACCCTGAGATCATGACCTAAGCCAAAGGCAGCGGCTTAACTTCTGAGCCACCCAGGCACCCCTCTAGTAAGATGCTTCTAATACCAATGTCCTCCTCTCTTTTATACATTTTTTGTGTACCTGTTTCTGTATATAGAGAATATTAGTTTTTTTTTTTAAATGGGACCACACATCACTTTTTAAACACATTATAACTTAATCATGTACCATAGACTTTAAAAGTTTAAAAAAACTTTTTTTCAATTTTATTTTTAATTGGGTAAAATACACATGACATAAAATTTACTACATTAACCATTTTTTATATGGATCCTATGTTTACTGCAGCAGTATTCACAATAGGCAAGGTGTGGATGCAACCAAGTTAACCATTTTTAAATGTAATGTTCAGTAATGTTAAGTATATTCACAGTATTTTGCAACCAATCTCCAGAACTTTTTCATCTTGCAAAACTAAAACTCTGATTCAAAACAGCTCTTCATTTCCCCGCCCACCCCCCCACCCCTAGCAACCATCCAGACTTTTTTTTGTATGCCAGCAAATTTAGGTTTTCATAGTATTCTGTTATTTAATCACTTAACTCTAGTAACTTAAAGTTTTCAATTTATTATTACAAAAAATGCTTCGGCAAACATTTTGTACATTTGTATATTTTTTCAATTCTGTTAAAAAGATAATTTTTGTTCCTATGAAGAACACTGTTTATAGAACATTTGCAAACC
Source organism: Mustela nivalis (assembly GCF_964662115.1). NCBI lineage: Eukaryota > Metazoa > Chordata > Mammalia > Carnivora > Mustelidae > Mustela > Mustela nivalis. The sequence continues at coordinate 65,713,329 of NC_139024.1, forward strand.
ATATCCTTATAAGCCAGGGCTTTTGATGTTAGGAGATAGATCTGTAGTGGGAGTGCTATGTTGAAAGGTGTATTGTTTGCTTTAAATAGGTGTGGCTATTCTTTATGAAAGTTACTGTGGTTCATCCCTTTTCCAGCAGTAGGTGTTAGTACTTTTCTTGATTTGGGGAGTCTGACAAGTGAGAAATTAATGTATTTTTGTTATTTTAGTTTGCATTTCTATGATCATTAATGAAGTCAAGTATGTTCATATATTCATTTGCCATTCGAACTTTCTTCTGTGGATTGGTAATAGTATCCTTTGCCCATTTTTTTTTTTTAAAGATTTTATTTTTATTTATTTGACAGAGAGAGAGATTACAAGTAGACAGAGAGGCAGGCAGAGAGAGAGAGAGAGAGGCAAGCAGGCTCCCTGCTGAGCAGAGAGCCCGATGCGGGACTCGATCCCAGGACGCCGAGATCATGACCTGAGCCGAAGGCAGCGGCTTAACCCACTGAGCCACCCAGGCGCCCCCTTTGCCCATTTTTGATTAGGTAGTTTTTTCCTTACTAATTTGAAGTCTTTATATTATACAGATGCTAATTTAAAGAAACTGAGTATAATTGACATACAATGTTGTATTACTTTCAAGTGTACTACATAATGATTCAACAATTCTATACATTACTCAATGCTTACCACAGTAAGTGTAATCAACATCTGTTACCATGTGACATTATAATTGACTTTATTCCCTATGCTGTATTTTTCAACTCCATGACTGTTTTATAACTGGAAGTTTGTACCTCTTAATCTCCTTCACCTAACTCCTCACCTACCTCCCCTCTGGCAACCTTTGTATTTGAGAGGGATTTTTTGTTCATTTGTTTTTTAGATTCCACATATAAATGAAATCATGTGGTATTTGTCTTTTCTCTGACTTAGTTCACTTAGCTTAACTTTCTCTAGGTCTATCAATGTTGTTACAAATAGCAAGATTTCATGCATTTATTATGGTTGAATAGTATTCCTGTGTGTGTGCGTGTGTGTTTGTGTGCATTATGTATGTATCACATATTTATCCATTCATCGATTGATGGACACTTCAGTTGTTTCCATGTCTTGGCTATGGTAAATAATGCTGCAGTAAACATCACGGTGCATACATCTTTTCAAATTAATGTGCTTGTTTTCTTTGAGTAAATACCCAGTAGTGGAATAACTGTATCATATGGTATTTTTATTTTTAATTTTTTGTGGAGCCTCCATACATACTGTTTTCCACAGTGGCTGTACTAGTTTGCATTCCCAACAGCTATGCACGAGGGTTCCCTTTTCTCTATATCCTTGCCAACACTTGTTTTGTCCTGTCTTTTGGATACTGGCCATTCTGACAGGTGTGAAGGGATGCTTCATTGTGGTTTTGATTTACATTTCCCTGATCCTGAGTGATGTTGAGCATCTTTTCATGTGGCTTTTGGCCATTTGTTTGTCTTCTTTGGAAAAATGTCTGTTCAGGTCTTCTGCCTGTTTTGTAATTAGATTATTTTTTGGTGTTATGTGAGTTCTTTATATATTTTGGATATTAATCCCTTATTGGATATCATTGTTTGCAAATATCTTCTCCCATTCAGTAGGTTTCTTTTTCATTTTGTTTATGGTTTCCTTCACTGTTACTTTGGTGTATTTCCAATATTTTCTTTTTGTTTTTGTTCCCTTGCCTAAGGAGACATATGTGTAAATATATGGCTAAGGCCAGTGTCTGGGAGAGAGCTTTTTTTAGTTGTATGCATTGTAAATAATTTTCCTAGTCTTTATTTTCTTTATCATCTCTTTTTCTACATAAAAATTTAAAAACTTGATGACACTGTATCTGTCTTGTTAATTTACCAGGTTCTAATCTTGGATTTAACACCTCCCTCCCCCGCCTCAATCTCTAGGTTATAAACATTCTAAATTTTCTTTTGAGAGAATTATATGAATTTTTTTTGATGTTTGACTTCTAATTCTTCTAAAATTTATTTTTGTGTGGTGTGTAAAGAAGGGTCAAACTTTATTTTCTTCCAGATTTTCAACATACCAGCTTTTATGCTGTGGTCAGTTGTGTGTGATACAGTAGGAGGGCATAGTAGCTCCAAATTAGATCAGTATTGTTTTGCAAACTAGCTCTGTCATTCGTTATCTGCATGATTGGTAAAGTGACTGGATTTTTCTGAGTCTGTCTTTAAAATGGCAATAATGTTATCTACTTCAAATGAATTAAGATTTATTTAACCCAGCTTCTGCCATATAGTAGTCTCTTAAAATAGTGCTTGTTTCTTTTATCTTCTTCCTTTTACTAATTGCTTTAAAATTCGTTACATTTGTTAGCAGGGAATTATCTCTGGGTATGGGTAATGTTCAATTTTATCAGGTCTTCTTAAATCATTTGGGAATGACTCTTGGTCCCACATAAGAATTCACGATGAGGGGCGCCTGTGTGGCTCAGGGGGTTAAAGCCTCAGCCTTCGGCTCAGGTCGTGGTCCCAGGGTCCTGGGATCGAGCCCCGCGTTGGGCTCCCTGCTCAGGGAGGAACCTGCTTCCTCCTCTCTCTCTGCCTGCCTCTCTGCCTACTTGTGATCTCTGTCTGTCAAATAAATAAATTAAAAAAAAATTCACGATGATGTCTGCAGTTAGTATATGACCTTTTCTGTATGCTTTTAAAACTTCATTTTTTTTTTTTTTTTTAAGGATTTTTCAGTCCAGTAGCCTCTTCTGTCTTTAAGGCCATGTTCTTGGAAGATCCCAAAGGTAGAATTTAGGAAAGAAATTGAAGACTAAGTGGAAATAAGGATTAAGATAAACCTATGTAGGCCGGGGTTTGTGTGTATACGTGTATATTTTACAGTCCTCAAAATAAAGCAGTGTGAATAACACCTAGTTAATGAGAATATTAATGAAATTTAATAGCTTTTAAATTTGAATTATAACAGTTTAATTTTTACTCCCCTCTTTTTAAATTGGACCTCTTTCTTGAAGTTTTCAACAAGGTTCTTGTAAACTTTCTCCTTACTTCAGCTCCTATCTGTAGTATGAGACTTTTCCTCTGTGCCTTTTCCTCTGTCCAAATATTTAGTGTGTTACTGATTTTATAACCGAAAGTTGATTCTCACTCCTAGTTTCCACAGTAATTTGGAGAAGAGCACAGGTACTTGTGTAGATTGCTTGGATTTATACTCCATTTGAACCACTTACTACCTTTGAGTCTTTAGCAAATTTCTTATCCTTGTGTGTCACAAGTTCCTCATTTGCAAAATTAGGATAATAATCTTATTTTTAGGGTAGTTACAATGTTGAATGAAGTCATATATTAAGCCATTATAGCATGTCTTGGCACAGTTAGGAGCTCATTAAATTTAGTTATTCTGTATTGAGGTGTTTCTCAAATACACATTCATGCCTAAATTTAAGATGTGAAGTATTAAGAAGATTTGTAGGGGGGGGGTCTCATCAGTGGATAATCCCAGGAATAGGAGTATAGATGAGGTTTCTCAGGGAAAGCTTAGAGTAAGTGAGAGAAGGTCTAAGAAAGAATGATTAGGGATACTGATGTATATGTATATTTGAAATACACATTTTATTCTGTAAAATAAAAAGGCTTTGTTTATAATTCTGGTCTAACAAAATTTTTATCACAGCACTATTAACAAAATGTCAATGGCTTTTTTAAAAGGAAAATTAGTAGTAGTATAGTACTGTCTTTATTTTTTAACTCTTGAAGTAGCCAGGATTTTATTGCTATAGAATGCTTCAAGTACTGTAATTTAAATTCGTTACATATATTAGATTTTAAATTTTGTGGCTGCTACTTGAAGGTATATAATCTAAAGTAATATACAGATTGAAATCTGTTCATCTAAAGTTTTTTAGTTTTCAAAGATTGCTGGCTCAACAATATTTATATTGAAACCTGATCCCAATTAATATTTTGGGGTGAAACTTTTTCTTCTGTGTGATAGCTGATGGTGCTGCATGGTGGATTTGATGAGGCAGATTTTTCTATATAAAAAGTTTTAAAGTGAAAAAATAATTCATACTGAATAAATCATATAGTCAGTGCAGCTGTAATATAGAAGGAAGTGGTATATTCTCTGTAACCTAGTTGATGTGCTTTTTGAATGTACATCTGGTAACTAGAATTTAAATATGTAGTCAGATTCACTGAAATGATTTCATAGCTGAAGTAGTTGTTTTTCATTGAAAATTTAAGACTGGTTTCTCTGAAATTTTGAAAAGTCTTCTTTTTGTGTGTGAGTATACCTGTATGTACTGATGTATTTGAAACGTTTTTAGAAACAGTAATGATTGATGGCAAAAGTATACTTACTTGGAACTCCCCCCACCACTCCAACCCCCTTTTCTTTCTAAGTAATTTTGAATGTTTTTTAAACTCATGGTGTTTTGATCCGAATGACTTTAAATCATAAATTTTTCTTACATTAAGAGTCTGTTACAGATATATTTTGAATGTTTCTATCTTAGCCTTATAAGTCTATACAATTATTTTCTCTTTCTGAAATTTTTCTTTTCATCTAGTCACCTATTTTTCTCAAATCAAAGTAATATATAGTTAATTAGAAAAAAGGGGAAAAGTCACTCATGATTTTCTTACCCAGAGATAATAGTTTTGTGTTTTGCCATATTTTTTTTCAATTTTTTTCTGTGCATATTTATTCTTTATCTCACTGAGGTTTTTGTGTATAATTATTATACATACAATTTTATATCCTATTCTTTCTTTACATTTTATATCTGTCTGGGCACACACTTAAATACAGAATGAATTTTTATATCCCAGTTTAATTCAGTGAATTGAAAAACACTGATTAAAAAATCGTGAAAAGCATTTTTAATTTAAAACAAAAACTAGTGTTTTATATTAGTGTTTTTACATCTTTATAGGTGCTTCAAATTTAAAATTATTTAATGCCATCACGAGAACAAGCCTACATTTTGAACGAGTTTCTTGTAACATTTCTTATGTTTAGTTGGGAATTTTACATGGGAAAAAAACCAAACACACCTTTGTTATTTTTTAATTGGTTTTAAGAGTATTATTTCCTAGATAACTAGTCCTCTATTTGATGTGCCTGATATTATTAAAGTGTTAATAACTTTTACAGTTGGTGTTATTTAGAGATTAATTACATGCATAGGGGGGAGAGATTCTCACTGAGTAGGCTAACTAGTTATTTTTAAAAATAGGATTGTGAGGGCAGGAACCTTAGAAGGGCATCTGAACTAATTTCCTGACTTAGGCAGATCTTCAAACATCTTTTTAGGTATGAACCTGAAACCAGTCAACAAGAGGTAGGTGGTTGTAATTTGCAAAGAATGTTAATCTGGGTTGATCAAATTGTTTAACCTACATGAACCTCACTTCTTTATTTATAAATTTATTTTTATCCCGATAAATTATTCTCAGTTACTTTTCTGCCTCAGGACATCTGAGAGATATAATTCTTTGTCAGCATCAGTATCTTCCAGTGACAAGGATTTTCAAAGGAAGAGGGACAAGGATGGTCTTGTTCTTTCCTCCACCTTCTCTTCCCAAGCTGAGAATCACTGGCTTAGAGAATATATTACTTTTTTCCATCTATAAAATTATGTAATCTTATTAAATATTTGAGTGACTAGTATGTATGAATCAGGCACTGGACTGGATGTTGTGGAAAACATCAAAAAGTACCCTTCTGGAGCTCATAGGTTAGTTGGAAAGATAAGGCACATATTTTATATTGATATTTTACAGTATAGTCAGAAAACAATATATGTTGTATGAGAATATCCAGTAAAGGTTTTTGACTTCAAGTCATACCATTTTGGTCTGGAGTTCTCATCGGTAAGAATTTAGGAGTATCGTGTGAACCTAAAATTGATAGCCTTATGCTTTAGAGCCTAAATATCACTTTCCCCTCCGAAAATCAGCATCAGCAAAAGGTTAAGGAGTTAGTATGCATGTATTTGTTATTAGGGTAAGATTAGCTTATCCTTCTGGTTTCCCAACGGAATTTAAAATTGTATCAGAAACTTCTTTGCTAACCAGAGAATGTTTTTTTTTTTTTTTTAAGATTTTATTTATTTATTTGACAGACAGAGCTCACAAGTAGGCAGAGAGGTAGGTAGAGAGAGAGAGGAGGAAGCAGCCTCCCTGCTGAGCAGAGAGCCCGATGTGGGGCTTGATCCTAGGACCTTGGGACCAAGACCCGAGCCGAAGGCAGAGGTTCAACTCATTCAGCCACCCAGGCACCCCGGCCAGAGAATGATTTAACTACTAAGCTCTAACCAAATAGATTCTTCGGAGATTTTGAAATGCAAACATTAAAGGAAATCAGAATTCTTGATTTTAACAACTTATCTGAAGCATTTGAGTAGCTACTAATGATTAACCTCGCTAAAATCACAAAATCATCATCTTGACAAAGGATTGACAGTTAATAGAGATTTGATTGAGCAGTTTTGTATACATTTAACTTCAAAATAAACCTGGTTCAGCCGTCTTGGGAAAATCAAGCCCATGAAGTCTGGAGGCGGTGCAACCAGAAATGGGAAAGGGGAACATGGCTTGGAAGCAGCCCAGAGAAAAGAAACAAAATTTCCATGAGACATGTGATCTTTAGAAATCTACTTAAAATTTTTCATCTGTAAAAGGAGGGACTGGAGCACATGATCTCTAAAAATATAGCCCACAAAATTGCCTGACTACATGAATTTAAACTCCATGGAAGGATTCTACAAGGAATGTGAACACTTATTTTCTGCCTACACCTGTATTCGTTAGAGTTCCTCCGTGGCCTGCCTGCCTTGTCATCCATCCCTTTCCAGAGGCTGCCTCATCTGTTCCCAGGCCATAAGTTGCTTCCTGTGTTTAAATAGGGCTCTCCTTTCTTCTGTTCTGCAAACGTGATTATCCAGGTTTCTATCCAAGTTCTCTTTGCCTTGCAAGAATCTCAGACCCAATGTGTTCTATATTTGTATCTGATTTAGAGTCCTGGGGATTAAGATCTTGATTTGTTGCCTCCCTGACATTTAATTCCTCATCACTATGTACGGATGTATTTTGCTCTTCTGCCCGTTTGCACTTTCTCACTCCCTGTGCTTTGGTACTTGCTCAGTTATAGTTGTAGCACTTGTCTCCCTCAAAATTCTCTTTAATCTCTTTGTCTGTATTTTCTTTCAGTCTTGTCTGTCTACATGTCTGTCACATTTAGAATGAAAGTTACCTGAAAACAGAGACTGTTACTCATCTTTGTGTCCCCAGTGCCAAGAACATGTTATAATTTAACTTGCAAAACTCTCAAGACCCGAGATAGTATCTAAGCAGTGTTTAAAAAAATAAGTTGGTGGCAATCCCCGTCTATTTAGGAGGAGGCAGTTTCTGTATGGACTTTTGTAATTTTGCACTTGATGAAAGGACCAGTCAAGAGAAGCAAGACACTGATAGCAGATTTCTTTTAGTTCTTGGGAATATATTTTCTTTTCGGTAATGACAGGAACATCTGATCTTTCTTCCTTGCTGGAAAATTTGGAAACTTTACTTATCTCACTTATCTCACATCCAGGTATCAAGTAGTTCTAATTTTACCTTGTAATAGCTTGGATATCCCTTTCATTGTCTCCAATCGTTCTTATTTTGGGTCAATGCATAGAATTTCTTGCATGTGTTAGGACAACAGTTTTCTAACTGTTCTCTCTCCAGTCTTGCCTTCATAATCCGTTTTCCATGCTGTGGTCAGAGTGAGTTTTAAAAGCTCTGATACTTTATTCTAATACTTTAATTCTGTTGGTGAGTCTTTTTTTTTTTTTTTAATTAACATATAATGTATTATTAGCCCCAGAGGTGCAGGTCTGTGAATCACCAGGTTTAAACACTTCACAGCATTCACCATAGTACATACCCTCCCCAATGTCCATAACCCCACCACGCTCTCCCTACCCCCTCTCCCTGGCAACCCTCAGTTTGTTTTGTGAGATTAAGAGTCTCTTATGGTTTGTCTCCTTCCCGATCCCATCTTGTTTCATTTTTCTATTTCCCCAAACCCCCCTCATTGCATCTTCCACTTTCTCGTATCAGGGAGATCATTTGATAGTTGTCTTTCTCTGATTGACTTATTTCGCTAAGCATAATATGTTGGTGAGTCGTCTTATATTTCATAACCAAGTTAAATTCCTCAGTGTTTTTCATGGCCCTCAGTGTGTTGCCTGCTTTCTTATGTCTTACCCACTTACCCTCTTACCCTGTGTCCCAGGCATGCTGATATATAAGTAGTCCTATTATTTCAGGCATTGTGTCTTATTTCCTGATCCCTTTTTCCTTATTTTGTCCTCCAAGATTTATTAGGAATATTTTAAAGGAAATTCTTTCAGTGTGGATGGGTGGCACCTTTCCTGTACACTGATTTTTCCTACATTGTCACAGTTCCCATGGTAGTACATGTGTTACCTCTAGTAGACTTCTGTTTCTTGAGGATAGGAATTATGTTGTATTATTTTATCTGTTTATCCTAGTACCTAGCGCAGTGTCACACAGTTGGCATATTCCTTCTCCCCATCATTAATATGTGATTGCCAGAGAGTAATATGTGTCTGTGGCTACCCTGGTTTCAAATGAGGAAAAGGAAGTTGGTATTTTGGTAATATCAGAGACCCACAGACTATGCTGCTTTTTGTCATTGCTATGGAGCACTGAATACTTAATATATGTCACACGTTGCTCTAAGCAGTATACGTGTATTGGCTTTTTTAAAATCTCATAACATCTCTGTAAGGTAGATTCCATTATTGTTATTTTGTAGATGAGGAACCTAGGCACTGAAGGAAGTTCTATAACTCATTTGAAGTCACATAGTTAATAGCAGAGCCTGGATTCCATCTAGGCTGTCTTGCTGTAAGTTGGAGGCTTTTGACATGGAGTGGTTATGGGGGTTCTCCTATGGAAGCATGAAAGTGTGCAACTGGATCTACAGTTACTTTATTCTATTGCCAATTACACAGAGAAGACAGGTGTTTCTGCCTCGTAGGTTCTCAGTAAATTTTTGTAGGATGAATCTGAATCTTTGATCATACAGTGCTAACATTGGCCTCTGTGATTCCAGCATTATCAAGAAGCCTTGGCTTCCTTGTATGAACAATTTTAATGAAAATAACAGTATTTGCATGAACATGGAAATAGCATGGGCCATGGCCCTGGATGTGAGAAGACAAGAGGTGCGTGTGCCAGAAAATTTCAGTCCACTTACAGGAGTAGTAGGGAAGAGATGAGTTTTGAAAGGTAAATCAGCCTTGAGGTCTTAAGGGCCTGACCTAAGTAGATGGGAAAGGAAAGGACAGGACAAATTTGAGAAATGTTTATGGGGAAAAGGTAAATAGAATTAGTATTGGTAGTATATAGAGGTTTTGAGAAAAAGAATCAGAAATCAATAACTGGGATTTTAAGCTTGATTGGACAAGAAAAGGCATTTGATCAGTTTGTGGGCAAGAAGATGAGTTAGGAGAGGATCTGTGCTTTTGAGATGGTGATTATAGGGTATAGAGTGTGTATTTAATGTTTTTTCAAATAATTATAGAGCAGACCTCACCTGGAAGAAAGTATCTGTAGACCCTAAGGAAATGCTGCTAAACATCCTGCGGAGGGGACGCCAGAACACCTCCCTGCGCCCCCTAACCCCCCAGCAGAAAAGTTTCCTGCCGAAGTATCAGCAGGACCAAGGCTGGGAAATCCAGCTCTTGAGCACACGAGGTGTGCAAGATAGAGTTACCATGACGTTGTTCAGAGAAGTCACATTGATAATTCCCTTTTAGTTTTCATCCTTATTCCTTTAGAAATTTGTCAGAGCATTGGAAGAGCTAGGAGGCAGTGATTTTGTTTGTTCACTTCAGCAGTCAGCAAATATGCATCAATGAGGTACAAAGTATAAATATTTGCAGAAAGAGAGAAAAAAATTACAGCCATTTCTGTCAAGAAGCTTCAGAGTCTAATCGAGAGTATTTCTTTCAGCTTAGTGGAGCATTCTGAATATATAGTTGTCATCGAATGACTGGCTAGATGAACTTGGCACTTTTGTTTCCAAACACAAACTTTTCGGTAGTGTGTGGTATTCAGGATCATCGGTGGGAAGAGTTTGGGTTGTGGTATGCTGATTCTTTTATTGTCAAGTAGGATTTATATTATTAACTTCTAAGAAAAATCAAGAGTGCCCTGAAGAACAGTGTAGAAAGAAGTTTTTAGTGTTTTGAAGTATTTAGCTTAATTGGTATGCTTTTCACTTAAACATTTTAAAAATTTTATTTATGTGACAGGAAAAGAGAGCACAAACTGGGGGTGGGGCAGCAGACTCCCTGCCAAGCAGGAAGTCCTGTGCAGGCTTGATCCTAGGACCCTGGGATCACGACCTGAGCTGAAATTAGATGCTTAACCAACTGAGCCACCCAGGCACCCCTTCACTTAAACATTTTTAATTATAAAAATAATATAGTTGTTATCATAGAAGTATATACATTTTGCACTTGATCTTAGCCAAAAGGCCGAGAAGCAATGTATATACATTTTGAAATGAAAGATACCTCCTTTTTATTATCACTCTCTAGATGTAATCACTTCTAAAAGTTCACTTCCATTCTTGTGGACTTTTTAATGCCGATAATATAGTGATACAGCATCTTTGCTATTTAATCTTGTACTTGCTTTTTCCACTTAATGTGTCATGGTTTCCTTTCCCTGAGTGTGGGTTTACTACTTTAATATCTTGATTGTTTGGATGTACTGTAATTTGTTTAACTGTTCCCTTATTGACATACACCCACCTTTTTTTGCCATTACAGACAGCACCACAGTAAATAATGTTGTTCATACACCGTTCTACAGTCCTGTTAATATTTATGTAAAACACATTGCCAGAAGTATAATGTACATAGTAAAATTTTTGACTTTATCACATTTTTCTGTGCCAAAAGTACATCAGGCTGTGCTCTTGCTAATAGTGTAAGATAGCACTCTTCTTCTTCTTTCCCTTGGCTACTCTAGATACTAATAAAAAAGTAGAAATATATCTATTTGTTCCTCTGCCCTGTCTCTCTCTCTGTCCTCTCTCCTACCACCTCCACTTTTTAGCCCTTTTCCTCAGTCCCCTCTGATTTGTGTTCCCCTTTCCATTGCTACACCTTTCTTTGACTTGTGTATCTTGACCTGGTGCTTTTATTGTTCACTTCTTTCTCTCTGAGTTGTTTTCTCTTGTTGGTTTGTTAGGAGCTCTTTTATTATTATTTTTTTAATTATAATTTTATTTTGTTTTTCAGTGTTCCAAAGTTCACTGTTTATGCCCCACACCCAGTGCTCCATGCAATATTTGCCCTCCATAATACCCACCACCAGGCTCACCTATCCCCCTCCACCCCTCCTTCCAAAACCCTCAGTTTGTTTCTCAGAGTTCATAGTCTCTCATGCTTCATCTCTCCTTCCGATTTCCCCCAATTCACTTTTCCTTCTCAGGAGTTCTTTTATTATATATATATATATTTCCCCTACATATTTTATGTTTCCTTGTGGTATATTTAATCAGGGAGAAATCTTATATAAAACTTGTTAGTCTTACTTAAAGATTATAAATATATATTTCTAAAGGAAATATATTCTGTAAAGATTTTATTTGAGAGAGCAAGAATGCACAAGCAGCGGGGGAGGGGCAGAGGGAAAGGGAGAGACAGGCTTCCTGCTGAGCAGGGAGCACATTGTGAGGCTCTGTTCCAGGACCCTGGGATCATGACCTGAGCAGAAGATAGAGGCTTAACTGACTGAGCCACTTAGGTGCTATAAATATATTTTTATTTTTATTTTGTTTTAAGATTTTATTTATTTGATAGAGAGAGTGTGTGTACAAACAGGGGGAGTAGCAGGCAGAGGGAGAGAGAGAAGCATAGGCTCCCTGCTAAGCAGGGAGCTCCATGTGGGACCAGATCCCAGGACTCTGGGATCATGACCTGAGCCAAAGGCAGTCACTTAACCACCTGAGCCACCGAGGTGGCCTATAAATATATTTTTATATTTTTCTTCTTTATATTCATATCTTTGATCAACAAAGAATTTATATATGATACACCACAGACGTATGATAGAACATTTCTTTCCAGTGAATGGCCAGTATTCCCAATACAACATGGAATAACCCATCCTTTTCCCACTGATTTGAAATACCACTTTGCATATACTGAATTTCTATTTGTAACTCTGCATATTCTTAAATATTTTTGTATATACTCAAATGCTGTTCTTATGTATAAGAAATATATTCCTATTAATTGGTCCATTTGCAGATGCTCTGTTCTCATTCATCAAACTATTCTTATGACCCCATTTTAATTTACTCCAGCTTTATAAGAGGTCTCAATATCTGGTAGTTCAAGTCCCCTATTATTCTTAATTTAAAAATTTTATTGGTCATTCTCTCACATTTACTCTTCCAGATGAACGTCAGCATCAGCTTGGCTTGCTTCTTCCCAAAATAGTCCCTTTGGATTTTGTACTACTGGATCATTCTTTTGTTGTTGTTGTTGTTGTTGTTGTTGTTATGTACTCTTTAAACTTACTTGCATGATACTTAAGCAAATTAAGAAGAAAAAAAAAACTGGGCTCAATCTAAAGATAAAGTATATTTTTTTGTTACTCTCTGTGACAAAGCCCAGTCTTATTCAGATTTTTGCCTGGTTGACCCTTAAATATGCTTTTTCTCAAATTATTTTTGCCTTCTTTTTCTTTTCAGGGTCATGTCAAATTTCATTTGTTGCAAGACTTTCCTAATTAGATGCATACTTTGAATTCTCTTATTGTTTCTATAATTCATCTCTACCACTTTATAATTGTCTCCCAGGGTAGTGTATAAGCCCTTTGAGAATAGCCACCATGCGATTCATGTCTTTTTCTAAACCCAGTTATATCACAGGCCACAGTTGTATAGCCTTTGTCAAATCAACCAATACAGACCTCAGTTTTCCTAAAGTAAAGTAGGTATGATTATACATACTTGGCATAATTGTTATGAAGGCAAAAGAACATGTAAGCACCTAACAGGAGAGCATACGAGAATGCCCATAATTGGCTTTCTAGAATGCAGATCTCTCAGGGTTAGGAGGTGACTGGTATTAAGTGCAAGTAATAGAGAGTAAGTTGAGGTTATTGTCCAAAGAAGAGATTGACAACAATTTGCAGAAGCAGTAGATTATCTCATGTCTTCAAAATGTAAACTCTTAGGGATTAATAATAATCATTAAACTCTCTGGAATGTTTTTTGTGGGCACAGTACTGTTTTCATGTGCTATGGAGTATGTGAACATATGTATAAGACAGTTTTCACCCTCCCAAGAGCTGGTAGTCTAAAATTGAGTGTGTTTTAAGACCAAAAAATTAAATCAGAGATAGGTAAATCATGTGGATATGTAAGTTTACATGTTCAGTAAATTCAGCAAGATTATGATAGTTGTGTGATGCTGGGGAAATTGAGCTTTGTATCTTTTACAAAGGCATATACATTAAAAAAGATTTTCAGGGCAAGGGACCTAGATAATTTTGTATTTAAGAGAAAACTTAGACACTGCTATTTAGATCTCAGTTGAGAAAAGAAGCAGTGAAGTCCTGGAGAAAGCATCCCATGAAGGAATAACTACAGGGACAAAGAAGGCTTTGCTTTAGAGACAACTAGTATTTGAGAATGGTGAATTGGACAGGTAAGGTGAGATGATTAAGTGCGGGTCCTGCCACTTCCTGTGAAGTCACTTAATTTCCTTGTGTCATTTTTTCGTCTATATAATAAGCAGGTTAAGCTTGATCAGCTGGGTAAGCTGTTTTTTCCATCTGAATGAAAAATCAAAATGATGATTGATTCTCCTCCGTTTTCCTAGAGCCTGAACACTAGTCACTAAGAGGTGAAATTTCAGAATGCAGATCTTTTTGTGATTGGTTTTATATGACTTGGGGGAGGACATTGATTATTTTCCTCTGGAATGGCACATTTTACTTTTACCTCCTAATGGGCTATTTGATTTAAAAATCATTTTAGTGGTTTGGGAGTCAGAGACCTAATACTGGACAGAAATCATTTATTTCATTGTAACAGATGGTTTCCCACTTAAAATGGTTCTACTTAATGTTTTGACTTTACAGTGTTGCTGAAGATATGCATTCATTAGAAACCATACTTTGGATTTCAAATTTTGATCTTTATTCAGTTGATAATGTGGTGCTGTCTTCCCTCATGATGCTGGACAGTGGTGGTGAGCTGCACCTTCCAGTAACTCACCTGATCACGGGGGTCTTCAGCCAGTATGCACACAGGCATTCTGTTTTTCACTTTCTGTACAGTACTCGGTAGATTACATTGGATACTCACCACTATACTAAAAAGTAGGCTTTGTATTAGATAAGCTGTCCCAACTGTAGGCCAATGCAAATGTTCTGAGCATATTTAAAGTAGGCTAGGCTAAACTTTGAAGTTCTGTAGGTTGGGTGTATTAAATACATTCTCAGCTTATGATGTTTTCAGCTTCTGATGGGTTTATTGGGACCTGACTCCATTGTAGGTTGAGGATGATCTGTAGATCAGAAAACTGAAGCTAGCAAAATTAAGGGGACTGCTTAAGCTGTAAGGTAGGTAGTAGCTAAGTAGTGGCAGAGCAGGAACTAGAAGCCATGCCTCCTTTTTCTGTGCAAGTATTCATTCCATACTGACATTTTTTAGACTTTCTGAAAATTCAATGCTCAGTTTTTTGAGGTATGTTATGCAGTGAATGAATTTCTAGTTGGTTGGGGAAGGTCGGAGAACACAGTAAACATTTCATACTTTTATGTGATGGCTTCAAATACTCATATGTGTCTCTTAGTGATCCATAACGGGTTATTTGAGTTATTAGTTCACTTCTAACTTAGTTGTAGATTTTGCCTGGCATCAGTCTGAGGTAATTATGAGAGGAACTTTGTAATATGGTTGGGTAAGTGGAAGTGTATCACATTGCTGTTGACAACAGCTCAGTGGGAATTTACTGAATGTATCTTTTTTCTTTGTGGATAACACCAAATTGAAATTTGCGTATTTCCAAAATAGCCCAAGTCAAGTTTATCAAAGAGAGGATTCTACAGGTAGAATTATTGAACCCCTTGAAATAGCATGCAAAATTAGTGTGTATGGTGAGTTTTTCTGGCAAGTATTTCTCATTGTTTTTGTGAGCTTCTTAAAGGGGTATATGACCTAAATAAGATTTCAGAATTACTGCTGTAATGGGTGATAGTCAGAACTATAATACTAGACTTATTTTACTCTGAGAAAAAAAAAAAGATTTTTTCACTTAATTGAATTTTTGAAATACTACATCTTATGTTTGATGTCTTATAAATAAGAATCACTAGAAGTGAAAAGGTTTTATATTTATTGCATCCCACAGAAGTACTATAAGATCATATTGTGATTTTTGTGCTTAAGACCTTCTATGTCATTTTAGTTTTAGTTTTTTTTTTTAAGTCAAAATTACAGTGTTTTAATGTACTAAATGTGTAGGAAGTGGGAATTAGTCCTGGATAGCTTGAAATAAGACATTTCTGTGCTTTATGACTCTTCTGCCCTATTTGGATAGAGGCCAAAATCCACCATGCCTCTTTGCCTTGCCTTAGGATGTCTTACCTACCTACAGACACCAGCACTACCACCAGCATCATCATCATCATCATTGTCAGTACCGTGTGTCCTCCTTTTTTAGCCCTGTCTCATCTCTCACTCCTCTCTACTTTTCCTATAACTCTGGAACTGCCTTTTTTTTTTTTTTTTTTCTCTTCCATAAAAATCAAACCTCTCTGTAATTTTCAGTGTTTTCCAAGTGTTTTTTCCACTCCTTGCCTTACTTCACTTCAGTTCTCTCAAACTTTAGGGCCTGGAATGTCAACTTTGTTCTCTTTACTGCCTTTTCCTTATTCCTCCATTCTTTTTTTTCCCCCTCAAGTCTCTGCGCCTTTGAAATTCCCATCTTTTGCCTAAATCACCTGTTCATTAGTCCTTACTGCTGTCATTTATTGAGCAACCTCGTTGTCCACTCTTCCTTGTTCATTGAATACTGGCAGTTGGCCTATAGTACTCTTCTTCAGCTTCAGTTCTTGATGATCGTAGCTTATTTGTGCATCAGTGTGAGAAAACACTGACAGAAACCCCACCTGGACTTACAGTTTCTTGACCACTTGATTTCCAGTGACCTTTAACTCCTTAGCAATTCACTCTAATTCCCCTCCTTCAGAATCATGAATTCACAGTCCTGTTCTGACCACAACTATCTAGTTGTGCTTCTCAGGTCATGACCTTTTCTTGACCTGTGGGCCTCTCTTCTTTATCCCAGTGCATCAGTACTCTTCCTTTTTCATTTTATTTGTTTAATCCCACTTAGGATTCCTGTTTGATTAATTTCAATAACTTTTTCTCCCATTTTGCCAGTACCTTTAACTGCCTTATTTCTCTGCTTTTTCCTTGCATCTGTTGGGTAGAAATGTAACCCTGAATGAAGTAGTTAATGCCTTTGCTGTGCCTGTTCCTAAATGGCTGAACATTTCTAGAAAAAGTCACAAAGAGGGGCGCTTGGGTGGCTCAGTGGTTTAAGCCTCTGCCTTCAGCTCAGGTCATGATCTCAGGGTCCTGGGATTGAGCCCCACATCGGGCTCTCTGCTCAGCGGGGAGCCTGCTTCCCCCTCTCTCTCTGCCTGTCTTCTGCCTACTTGTGATCTCTCTCTGTCTGTCAAATAAATAGATAAAAATCTTTAAAAAAAAAAGTCACAAAGAAAGGCAGAGTGATTCCATTATAAATTTATTATCACCTATCTTTTTAAAAGATGTTTTTATTTGAGTATCATTGACCCACAGTGTTACATCAGTTTCAGGTGTTATCACAGATCTTAAGTGGGCCTTCACTACTGTCCAGCCATTTCCCCTTGTATAATGACTATTGAAAACCATTTGCTTCACCAGTTCTTTTACTTCCCTTGTTCACCCTCAGTCTCACCAGGTAACTGGCTCCTTGTGACAGAGTAAGTAGAAGCAAACCATTAGGAATTTTCATCTTCCAGCTCCTCAACAAACAAACCTACCTCCTGTACAGTAATACCTGTCTTAATTTAGATTCGGCCTATGCCTCATATCCTTTCCCTTTCTGCTTTCCCAGGAGTTCTAAAATATGTAATGTGATGTTATCTCTTCCTAATATTTTCAACCAGTGCCTCTCAGTGCTGTCCTTTCTATCAGCTGAACTTTTTTTTTTTTTTTTAAGATTTGTTTGAGAGAAAAAGAGAGATCACAAGTAGGCAGAGAGGCAGGCAGAGAGAGGGGGAAGCAGTCTCCCCACCAAGCAGAGAGCCCGATGCAGGGCTCGATCCCAGGACCCTGAGATCATGACTTGAGCAGAAGGCAGAGGCTTAGCCCACTGAGCCACCCAGGCACCCCTCAGCTGACCTTTTTGCTACCATTCTACCATAGCCCTCCCTTTCCAGCCAAACTTTTTAAGTGAGTCATTTGCACATGCCTGTATTCTCTCATCGAAAGCTGTTGGGACCAGAGTTGCCTCAGGAATCTGAAGTTTTGGAATGTGGAAAAGCATTACCATGTATGTACTACCTATAGTGTGATAACCTCAGTGGAATGGGGGGCTGCACCCTGTAATCATCACATTGTGATTTCTGACCTTGATATGTATGACTTTTCACTTTAAGTGGGATAAATAAGGGCTATCATAGCCTTCATGTCAGTTTAGGTCAGGTTTTGCTTCCAAATTCAAATAAGACGAAAACCTTAATTTTCCAGAGCTTTCACATTGTAGAAGTGTGGATTAGAGATCGTGGCTAGGGACTGCCTCTGTTTTCTCATCTTCACTTTTTTTTTCTTTTCTTAAACCCATTGTAATGTTTCCTTCTCTCACTTCTCCCAGATGGCTCTTACAGACTCTACCAGTGACCTTTACTTGAGGCGATCGTGTCACTAGTGAATGTTTCCCGATACTTGGGTGGTGCCAGCCCCATCAGCCACTCCTCCCCAGGCTTCCTTGGCACCCCCCACCCCGGCCCTCCTTAGTCACCTTTTGCAGGCTCAGGGTCCCTGTAACGATTAAAGGCTGGATTTCTTTCAAGGCCCTGTCCTAGAACTACTTCTGTTCTTAGTCTGTATTCACTTGCTTTGTGATCTCACTTAGGTGTGTGTCTTCAACTACTTACCATGTGCTGATGAATCACAGATAGATGCTCCAGCCCACACCTGTCCTTGAGCTTGACTTTATCTTCTCCTCTCTCTTGGTCTTCCTCTTACTTGCTTACATCGTTTTGGTGGCTTCCTATTTTGTTAGAACAAGTGTTAGGCTCTCTGGCCTGGCCTGAGGGCTCCCTGTGTGGCCTGGCCGCTGTCCCCGCTTAAGCTTCAGTTAGTGAGCTGCCTTCCCTTTCCCTTCTGTTCTTACTTCCTCTGAGGTCCATGCTGCCTCCCACAGCACAGTCACTGTGCAGGCTACTCTCTCTGTTCACAGTACTCTTCCTTGTATGTAGTTCACAGTGCTCTTCCTTTCTGTGTAGGTCTTTCCTTTTGCATCATTGCCGAACTCTTAGCTTTCCTGTGGAAGCTTCTATTTTGTGTGCCCTGCCACCAAACCTTATGGTACCGTGTACATATTCTAACACTAATAACAGTTTTTTATTTTTGGTTACTAAGTGTACCTTGTCCACTCGATTTAAGCTCTCTCAGCACCGGGATTATGTCTGCTTTTGTTTGCCATTATATTTCCAGCATAGGGATTGGCATAGAGTAGGCCAATAACAAACGTTTTGTATGCATTATATACATTAATTTACCTTTTCTAACTTAAAAAGTAATTTATGTACATGTATTTACCAGTGTATCATGTGCAGTTTCCAGTTTTAAGTGGACCCAATCCTGATGGTAATATTACTGAAAATTACGAAGTTACATTCTAAAGAATTCCATAAATCACAGGTCTGTTTTTTAAATATCAAATGCATTAAAGTCTTTGACCTAGCTCTTAATTGATCTTGTTCTTAATTCACTTTTTCTATATTGACCTCTTCCCCCATATCCTTGTTAGATATCAAATATCTTCCTAAGCCTAGTATTGTGTGCAAGTAAAGTATATACAGTGTCCAGCACAATTCAGCAGCCTCTTTTTATTTTATTTTATTTATTTTTATTTTTAAGGATTTTATTTATCTGACAGACACAGTGAGAGAGGGAGCACAAGTAGGGGGTTCAGCAGCCTCTTAACTTGCTCATCAGTTTATAGGTATCAGAGATTAAAAATAGCTTAGCCATCTGCTAACTGACCAAACAATTTTAGTAGCATGAAAGGGTGTGGTAGGAGACAGGGACCTAGGGTCTAGGTATTCTGTCAGAGCAAGGCTTAGAGCAGAAACCACCTTGTGACCTCTTAATACTGAAACTTAAGAGTCAGTTCAAAATTAGGAAGAGATTTGGTAGAGATTAAGCATAGCAGCGTCCCAGTAGTAGGGGATTTCCCAGAATATAGGTAACAGAAGAATTTCAGCATTTTAATGTTCACTGAATTTTTTAGAGAAAAGAATATGTATAAAGATACAAATTCTATAATACTAAATTATCATGCTGTATATTTATATAGTATATAGTATGTAGCATTTCCTAGAAATCAGCTTTAACTTATTAGCCCTTCACATTTTACTCTCTAATTAGGAAAATCAGTAGACTCCCAGTCATCTCGAAGTGAATCTGAAATTGTGCCAAAAGTTGCTAAAATGACTGTGTCTGGAAAGAAGCAAACTATGGGATTCGAAGTGCCTGGGTAAGTTCTTAAGCCCTCCCCCATCTTTTTTTGGAAATCAGTATTGTCTTCCACTTGACTGTTAAAAAGAGAACCTACCTTAATAAATTTTGCATGATGTGTCAGTAAGGTTGAAGTAATGTGGGTCCTCAGTGTGACATGGTACAAAGAAAAGGGGTTGAGAAATTAGGCTTGATACTAAATATGCATGTTACTCAATCTATCTCACTGTCCATTTTCTCATATAAATTAAATAAATTTTAACAAAAATCCTCAATTTTGTGAAATCTAGCATTCTGAGCTTGGGAACCCTACCACTAGATGGCGTAGGTAAGCAGTGTTTGGGAAATACAAGTGGTCGGTGAATCATGTAATCATTAATTAAAAATTTTTTTCTAACTCTAATCTTTAAACTCTCTTAGATTTTCAGGTTGAATGAAATGGATCACTAGAACAAAGTCACAAAATATAAAGTGAAACATACCTAGAATTTCAAATCTGGTGAGAAATTATAGATCCTACATTAGTAGCACTCATTTGTTCTTATCATAAGAGGATTCCCCCAAGAGTTTTTTTCTTTCTTTCTTTCTTTGTTTCTTTTTTTTTAAAGATTTTATTTATTCCAGTGAGAGAGAGACAGAGCACAAGCAGGGGGAAAGGCAGAATGAGAGGGAGAAGCAGGCTCCCTGCTGAGCAGGGAGCTCTATGTGGGCTGGATATGAGGACTTGAGATCATGACCTGAGCCAAAGGCAGCCCCTTAAACTGACTGAGCCACTTAGGCTCCTCTCTGAAGAGTTTTTGTAAGCCAGGGAAATTGGTTGCTTGAGACTTAACAACACAGTAAACTTTAAACCTCTTTGAAACATTAACTTTAAACATTAACTTTAAACCTCTTCAAAAATTTTCAGATTGTTTAATTATTTCTTAATTCCTTTACTTATAAATTATACATCTATTTTGTCTGTCCTTTAGATAGATAAGAGTCAACATTATGAAATATAAACAAAAAAATAGAGGATTTTTCTTTAATTTCAAGAAATAAGAACTAAGCAGCCTTATTTTTCTCCCTTATAACACTGCTGTATCTAAATTAATGGAAGTTTCAAAAAAATAAATAAAAATTTAAAAATAAATAAATAAATAAAATCTTTAAAAAATGGAAAAAAAATAAATTAATGGAAGTTTCACAAGTCTTGGTTGTAAAGAATCTTTATGATCACTTAGTTCAATTTTTTTGATTTTATAGAAGCAATACTTGATTTAGATTCCAATTAGGTGAAGGGAAGTATCCCATATCTAGGACAGAAAAAGTGTTCAGTGTATGTTGAATGACTGGATGAATGAAATTTTAATGAGTGACATTTAATGAATTAAAATGGATCACATTTAATTTGGGTAACTGTAGCCCACTACAATAATTTTGAGTCCTCATTTAGTTACCAAAAACCTAATGTATTTCTTTTCTCTTAGAAAAGATTTTTGTCAGAATCATAAATTTCTTTTTTGTTCTTGTGTTTGGGGAACCATACAGATAATGGGATTATCTCCACTAAGAGGAAGAAAAATAAATAGAATATATAATTCCTTATACTAAGGATTTTATAATCTTATTGAAAAATGTTTTAGAAATCTTACATACAAATAAACCCAAATTAATGTATCACATTAAAAGTAAGTGCATAATTATCTATGGGAATAATTATAATAAATGATCAAGAAAAACATAGTAAGTACAAGTTAATAATTCTTGACAACCTAACTCTGTATTTCACAAGTGTAATACAAGCCTTTCAGAACCTTACAAGACTTCATGAGGACAGGGACCATTAATGTTCATCATATTTCTTTCATAGAATAGCTTATTTATTGATCAGAGTCCTTGGGGAAATATGTTTTATTTTAAAAATAAACTTGGAGGGGTGCCCGGGTGGCTCAGTCGGATAAACTTCTGCCTTTGGCTCAGGTCATGGTCCCAGGGTCCTGGGATTCAGTCCCACATCGGGCTCCCTGCTCAGTGGGGAGTCTGCTTCTCCTGCTCCTTCTTTTGTTTCCTCTGCTTGTACCCTCTGGCTGTCTTTCTCTCTGTCAAATAAATAAATAAACAAAATATTAAACAAATAAATAAACAAACTTGGAAAAACATAAAGGTGAAAAAGCAGCCTGTGCATCAATATTTTGTTACGGCTCTAGGAGAGAAGTCATCAGAACATGAGAGGTCTGTAGGTAGAGATCAGGATACTCAGCAATATATAATATTGCTTAAGGACCAAGCTATATTGTGTCAAATACTTATATAGGATTTTTCAGAAAGTTTATACTAAGGATAAAACTTAAGCTGTAATTCTGATTTGATCTTGAGGAAGCACAGAGAAGGATAACAAAATGCTTCTGAGTCAAGATTTCAGTATCATAGATACCTATGTAGTGTGATTCCCAATGGCAGCTCATAAAAAAGGGGTAATGCATGCTTAGAAGAAACTAAAACAGCAAACTTTTTCGTCACTAATATTAAAAATGGTAAATACCTCTCTAGAAGAAGCTTATTTAAGTATAAATGGTTAGAACCTTACATAGACAATAAATACTCTTGAATTTAAATTAGCTTCCCAGTCTCATTTAAATAAATGAAGAAGAAAGATTAAGTCCCTACATTCCTGTAGAAATAATCCTACTTTTGGAACAATGGCTTAGGAAAAATACCAGAGTAGTCATTTTTTAATAATAGGTAAGTTTACAAAATTGTATCAGAAAGCACCTGAAAAAATTCAACCAACTTACTTTTTTTTTTCATATCAGTCAATAGTTATAGCCTTTTTAGGCCTCATCTTAGAGATTTTTCAAAACCTTAAAATACTGAGTTTTGCTTCGTAATATATAGAAGTTTTTACTAAGCACAGACTTAGCTAGGATGCTTTCCTAATTACTTGGTTCACCTCCTTCTAAAACTGTACAATTTATTGAACGAATTTGTATTTTACTTAGACTTTATTTGAATGTTTTCATGACATCAAGAGAAAAACAAGCCTTTCATGTGATTGAGTTGTACATGAAATAATCCAGTCAGACCCCTGCTTTGTGAAGCCCTTCCTCCGCTGGGCCAGCTGAGCTTCAGGCCTCTACCTGCTGTCAGTCATAGCTGTTCTGCTTGTATCTCTTCTCTGTACTGGAGTTAACATAAACTTTCCTTTGAAGAAAAGCTTCTGTACTAAAAACAGAGATTTGAAACCAGAAATTGTGATTTCTCCCGGGTCTGATCAGAACCAGAGCCCATGTCTAGTTACTTTGGTTGAACACTTTTATTATAATTTGTAGGGTTTTTTCAACTTGTCTAAATGCAGAGTTGTCATGTTTGGTTTTAGAACTAACTGTGGTCATTCAAATGTTTGCAAATTATAGTCTCAGATTTCACTTAATTTACCCTGTTGAAATCCTTTAAAAGGATTGGAATCTTTTCACATGCATAAATTTTTTTCCCCTGTGGGTCTAGATGAAGCTAATCTGTCTACACGGTGTCAACAAACAACACCAAAATTGTTAGTAGAGATTGACGAAAGCAAGAGAGAGAAAGGGAGTGGGTATGAGGTTTTTAAGGAAGTTGCAAATATAACTAATGGGACTTTTCCCTGAGGACTAGGATGAAGGTCAGTGTTCAGCATATGAAAATGCCCTGAGAGGGGAAAAATGAGTCCGTTTTTTTGTTACTGTGGATAAGAAGAAAATAATGTACTGTTCTCACATGAACTGTTTTTTGTATGTAATTCTTTGCCAGTTCCAAATTGAATTGGATAGAATTGGTTTCATTCTTAATAATTTGCAGTTTAATCTATTCTTTGTCCTATTTCTGTTTATCTGTGTCCCTGAAAGGAATGTAAACTGTATTGTAGTCTGGTTGATTAGATCCCATTGCTGCTAGCTGTCATGGGATGGATTGCACTGATACAGTTTCTGTAGATAACAGTCAAAGAGCTAATGAACTAAGGGCCGTGTTTACTTTTGGGGGCATCATCATTATCAAAGAGCGAGTAGGTTATTCTACATGGCCTTGGGGTCTACTTTATGTATTGGAGTCCCACACTAGATTGTAAGCTTTTGGGATTAGTAGATAAATTTCTCATCAGCATCTTCTTTTCTTTTCAACGTCAATGCCTAGTAGAAGTTGTAGTTTTTAGAAAATCAAGTATTAGTTGAATTAATGAATTAAATAAAAACTTCTTTGTTGAAATTATTAAGAAAATGTAGACAGAGTTAGCTCCCTTACGGATAGTGTTTGAACAAAAAAAGATTGTTAGTCTCTGTCCTGTTAGAAGAATGAGTTGGGATGAAGCTTTTTCTTTTTTTTTAAATAGTACTTTATCTCTAGGAACACATTTAGTACCAAGTTTTACAAAATATCTCCATTATGCATTTGTTCTGATAGGATTATATGGCTAAGGCTATGTGGTCTTGAATTCAGTTATTTTATAGAATATTTTCTTCTTATCTTAGTGTTTGCTGGACCGTTTTTCTCCTGGGATCCTCCAAGTCTATATTTGTGTGGTTTGGGTCTAACTACTTACCATTTCCACCTTAATAGAGTGGCCACTTAGAAGAGATCATTGTTGGTCTGCAACCAACATATTCCGTATAAGGAATAAGAAAAGACAACTTCTCTGCCCTTCTGACCTTATAGGGTGTCAGTTGAGTTGGTTTAAACACTTTTTTTTTCCTATCTCTGCTTTCTGTAGAGTAACTGAAGAAAATGGTCATAGTTTCCACACACCTCAAAAAGGACATCTTAGTGAAGGAACTGGCATTGCTGCTTCTGATGTTCTTGACACTGTTTCTAAACCAGTTCTTCCATCCCACACCATTCAAACATCAGAAGAGCAGAGCTCAACACCAACACCGGTGAAAAAGTCTGGCAAGCTGAGGCAGCAGATAGATGTCAAAGCGGAACTGGAGAAGCGGCAAGGAGGGAAGCAGCTCCTCAACTTGGTGGTCATTGGTAATGCCCTTTGTTTTTCTCGGTGCCTGGTCACCTCTGCCTTAGCCTGGCCACTTCCTGGTGGCAGCATGTATACTCGTTCCCACTCTGAGTGTCTCTCTGGGTGAAAATGGACACAAGCAAGGAGGTATCACATCATAGTGCTTTCTAGTCACCCTGGGGAAAATAATGCCAGATTACCAAGGAGGTCATTAGACTTGCTTGTGGCATTTTCATTTTGTGACTGTTCTGAAAATGCCATGTCTTACTGACAGTTCGAATTTCCAGAAGTTAAGGAAATTTCCCCCCTCTCTCAAGAGACTCTTTTTTTCTCCATTTACTTTAACTATCATTTGATAAAAACTGGTATTTATTACTCTAAACACTGACGTGAACTATTGGATTACATATTCATGTAACACCTCAATGTGAACAGCGTCTGGAAAATGTACCTAGTATTAATCCTGAATCAATTTTCCTTAGGTCATGTTGATGCTGGGAAAAGTACTCTGATGGGCCATATGCTTTATCTTCTGGGTAATGTAAACAAAAGAACTATGCATAAGTATGAACAAGAGTCTAAAAAGGCTGGCAAAGCTTCGTTTGCATATGCATGGGTCTTGGATGAGACTGGCGAAGAAAGGGAAAGGTAGTCACTATATTTCAAAATTTTTAGTTTGAAATGATATATAGTCTTTTAAATAAGTATATAGTATTTGTTGAATATGTATGAAACATGTCCTGAAATATTTTAAGAAACTTCTTTTAGAGAAAAGCTTTTGTGAGGGAAATATTTTTATTATACTTTCATTATATCTACATACATTTTCTACTCTTCCAAATTCTATGAGAATAGTTGAAAAGAATGTTTATCAAAAAAACTTAAAAAAAAAAAACCACACACAGGAAAATGGTAGTAAAAAACCTTAGTTAATTATTCTGTGGGAGAAGTTTTAGTTGTCCCCCCTAAGTATTTGTTAAATTGACTTGATTTGGAATTAAAATTATGAATAAGACTAAATTTTATATAAGGTAACTTTAAGGGAAGGTAACTTTTTGTAGTAAACTGTCTTCTGTTCTGGAATTAAAATGACCAGTATATTTAAATTATCAGACTTAATTCATCTTTATACTTTCTGTAGTATGTTTTTATGAGATAGAATCAATGAACTAGTAATTAGATCTACTTCCTACAATAGAGATTTAATCTAGTCAGTTACTGTGCCCGTTGCTAACTCTGCAGGAGAGAACAGCTATTCATATACCCCAGCCAAAGTGTTTCTTTCAGAGTATTCAGAGTGGTGGTTTATATCATGTCACAACTGTCAGAGATGGGGGAACCAAGGACACCTTTGTCAGGAAAGAATGAGGACACCTAGTAAGTGAAATGGCAGGTATATCAACTGTGTCAAAGAAATGACTGAAGACTCTGAAGTCCTCCCAAAAGTCCTAAATCAACAAAGAAATTATTCCGTGTTCCCTGTCTTCCTTCTGAGTATAATTAGAAAATATATTTGGATTTTCATACTTTTTAAAAAAAGTGTGTATTTATTTTCTTGAGTCTTGAATAGTCTACATTATAATATATAAGGTAATTCTCAATGAAGGGGGGGACATAATCTTTAGTTTTTTTGATAAACAGAATTTTATATCATGGTGGGTGTTTTTTTTTCTTGTAGTTGGTCTTTTTTAGTCTATATCGCATCATAAGTTTGTTTTCCAACTAGTAAGGAAAATTAGTTGGCTGCAAATTTTTGGAACATGAATATTGGAAAACAGTGGAATCCTGGTATGATGTCAGTGTTAGAAGACTAAATAATTTATTTCTACCTACCAGGTTACCAAACAGACTATTAAAATATATGACTCTTTAGTTATATTTATGTCATCTGTTAAGTGGGTAAAGAGAACAGTAAAATTTAAGTTAGAATGACTTAACTTGTTAATATCTGAGTTGAGCTGGCAAGTGAGCTAATTATCTAATTCCTAGAATAGTCAGTAATTTTCATGGTTTTTTTTATTTTTTATTTTTGATAATACATCTGCTGGTTGGCTGTTATTTTTTGCTGCTGGTAGTTTTCTATGCTTAGCATGATGCAATTTTAGAATATTCTTTGGTTCTGTAGATAGCAGATACGTCTAGATACCTAATAAGAATTTTAACTCACCACTGTATGTTCCTTCATAGTATTTCAGAAATACAGTGTGTTACTTATCCCACCATGTTAAATATTTATAAGTCGTCTCTTCTCAGGTTGAACAGAAATTAGTAAAACAAGTGACATTTTCATATCCTTAGGGTTACAAATGTAGACCAGAGCTGGCTCAAGAGTATATTCTGGTCAAAGCAGTATTGGGAGGAGCTCAGAATAAGTCTTGGTTTATCAGTATTCTGGGTGATTATTTGAGGATTATTAGAATTAAGCATCATTTCCACCAAGTTAAATGGCCCATTGTTTTAGATTAAGCTGGAATGACTTGATCAGGGAGACCCAAAGTTACCTCAACACTCTGCTAGGGGAGACACATAAATTACTCTAATTGTCAGAACGCTTGGCAGTAAAAGGGATGGCCCATCCATTATTCTGGACTGTTTGGGGCAAACCAGGATGAATGATTACCCAGTTTATTGCCCATCTGACTTCCTTTTCCTGATGTCTGGAAAGACTTAGTACCTTTGTAGACTCTTCCTGGGCTTTCTTATAAACCGAACCTACATTTTTGTGGCTAAGAAGCGGTACTGTGATGGTCTCCAGGAAAGATGAAATGGGATGTGAAACAAACTGCTGTTTATCTTTCTCAATTTTTAAAAAAAATTACTATCTCCTTTGATATTTCATTTTTTCTAATTGTGTAACATACTAATCTGCCTTGCAAATGAAAGTTTATAAGTTTATTTTTATAATTAGTGAAGCATCTATATATAAACATGATGAAAACTGCTTCCTGATAGTAGTCATTCTTCACTTTACCTTCTCTGGTATGCAGTAGTTACTGTTTCTTCCTCCAGAGGTATCCCCATATATTTTTCTCTGTTTACAGTCTACCTAGCCTTTTACCAAAAGGAAAAAAAAAAAAAAAGAAATGGGAAATAATCCAGCATTTTGATTATGTTCTTGTGGTATCTACAGCCTTATTTTAAAGACATACACATGTAATTTTGTTACAGCAGAAATTCTAGCCCCCAATTGGTAGCTTAATTCATCAAAATAGTAGACTGTGTAATAAAACTCCCATTATTTCTTAAGAATTTAGACTATCATTTAGCCCATATTATTAAATAATTTAGTCCATAGCATTGATTATTTCTATAGTGTGTTCTAACCATATTACGTTTTCTTTAAGGGGAGTAACAATGGATGTTGGTATGACGAAGTTTGAGACCACAACCAAAGTTATTACGTTAATGGATGCTCCAGGCCATAAGGATTTCATTCCAAATATGATTACAGGAGCAGCCCAGGTATTCAGGTGTTTCCTGAATTATACTACACTGATTGTACATGCAATTTCCTGATGCTGAGCTTATAATTCTAGGATTATAACTTCTAAAATATTTTGAAATTAAAAAATTTAACTTTTGAAAAAATTGGAAAACATAGATTGTATTTTTATGATCTTATTGGTCCTATATAAAACTTTTTTTAGTTATTATATAACTACATATTAATTATGTATTTATATATTATATATATATTATATTTTTCTATTTATTCTATAAAAGCCATGAATTTTTTATAGTAAAAATACTAGTAAGATACTTGATGAAATATAGCTTTATATTATATTAATGAGTTGGAGTGAATGTTTCAATATCTGCCTTTATACTGTATTTATTTTCAAGGCCTATATCTTTTAAAAGCAGAAACAGTGAAGCTTGGGAGTTTTGCCCCTGTGGTTTATTTACTTTCCTTGTAGGATTAAAAAACAGTTGCAATTTGTAGAATTATATAATTCTTAAGGATACTGAAAAAAATCAAAGATAATAACTTTAAAAAATTAAAACAATGAAAGTAGCACTGTACATAGAGGCCACAGCTTCTTTTTCAATAAAAGATGGAAAATATAAAGAGTTATTGGAAAATATAAAGAGTTCAAAAGTTTGCCTGTGTCACTTGGCAGAAAGTGTGACTTAAGCAATTGGCATTTTCTGAGTTCTTAACATCTGTTTAAAGGGAATGTTAATACGAGCATTCATCAACCTAAAAAGGATGTTCTATAAATAAATTAGAATATTTTGAAGATGAATGAGAAAATATTCTATTTCAGGAAATTGATACATAATTTCAAAATAATAATTTAAGATCCATGGACTGAACAAGATATTGAAGATTAAAAAATAGCACTCTTGATTGAGTACCAGATATGGGCTAGACACTATATGAGGTGTTTTGTATACATGTAGTTTACTCCTTCTAAGAAGGTGTATATTATTCCCATTTTATTTTACTTTTTTTTTTTAAAGATTTTTTTTTCTTTTTTTTTTTCTGTTTTCCTTAGTTTTTTTTTTTTAATTTTTAATTTTTTTTTATAAACATATATTTTTATCTCCAGGGGTACAGGTCTGTGAATCACCAGGTTTACACACTTCACAGCACTCACCAAAGCACATACCCTCCCCAATGTCCATAACCCCACCCCTCTTCTACCAACCCCCCTCCCCCCAGCAACCCTCAGTTTGTTTTGTGAGATTAAGAGTCACTTATGGTTTGTCTCCCTCCCAATCCCATCTTGTTTCATTGATTCTTCTTCTATCCACTTAAGCCCCCATGTTGCATCACCACTTCCTCGTATCAGGGAGTTCATATGATAGTTGTCTTTCTCTGCTTGACTTATTTCGCTAAGCATGATACGCTCTAGTTCCATCCATGTTGTCGCAAATGGCAAGATTTCATTTCTTTTGATGGCTGCATAGTATTCCATTGTGTATATATACCACATCTTCTTGATCCATTCATCTGTTGATGGACATCTAGGTTCTTTCCATAGTTTGGCTATTGTGGACATTGCTGCTATAAACATTCGGGTGCACGTGCCCCTTTGGATCACTACGTTTGTATCTTTAGGGTAAATACCCAATAGTGCAATTGCTGGGTCATAGGGCAGTTCTATTTTCAACATTTTGAGGAACCTCCATGCTGTTTTCCAGAGTGGCTGCACCAGCTTGCATTCCCACCAACAGTGTAGGAGGGTTCCCCTTTCTCCACATCCTCGCCAGCATCTGTCATTTCCTGACTTGTTGATTTTAGCCATTCTGACTGGTGTGAGGTGATATCGCATTGTGGTTTTGATTTGTATTTCCCTGATGCTGAGTGATATGGAGCACTTTTTCATGTGTCTGTTGGCCATCTGGATGTCTTCTTTGCAGAAATGTCTGTTCATGTCCTCTGCCCATTTCTTGATTGGATTATTTGTTCTTTGGGTGTTGAGTTTGCTAAGTTCTTTATAGATTCTGGACACTAGTCCTTTATCTGATATGTCGTTTGCAAATATCTTCTCCCATTCTGTCAGTTGTCTTTTGATTTTGTTAACTGTTTCCTTTGCTGTGCAAAAGCTTTTGATCTTGATGAAATCTCAATAGTTCATTTTTTCCCTTGCTTCCCTTGCCTTTGGCGTTGTTCCTAGGAAGATGTTGCTGCGGCTGAGGTCGAAGAGGTTGCTGCCTGTGGTCTCCTCAAGGATTTTGATGGATTCCTTTCTCACATTGAGGTCCTTCATCCATTTTGAGTCTATTTTTGTGTGTGGTGTAAGGAAATGGTCCAATTTCATTTTTCTGCATGTGGCTGTCCAATTTTCCCAGCACCATTTATTGAAGAGGCTGTCTTTTTTCCATTGGACATTCTTTCCTGCTTTGTCAAAGATTAGTTGACCATAGAGTTGAGGGTCTATTTCTGGGCTCTCTATTCTGTTCCATTGATCTATGGGTCTGTTTTTGTGCCAGTACCATGCTGTCTTGATGATGACAGCTTTGTAATAGAGCTTGAAGTCCGGAATTGTGATGCCACCAACGTTGGCTTTCTTTTTCAATATCCCTTTGGCTATTCGAGGTCTTTTCTGGTTCCATATAAATTTTAGAATTATTTGTTCCATTTCTTTGAAAAAGATGGATGGTACTTTGATAGGAATTGCATTAAATGTGTAGATTGCTTTAGGTAGCATAGACATTTTCATAATATTTATTCTTCCAATCCAGGAGCATGGAACATTTTTCCATTTCTTTGTGTCTTCCTCAATTTCTTTCATGAGTACTTTATAGTTTTCTGAGTATAGATACTGTGTCTCTTTGGTTAGGTTTATTCCTAGGTATCTTATGGTTTTGGGTGCAATTGTAAATGGGATTGACTCCTTAATTTCTCTTTCTTCTGTCTTGCTATTGGTGTAGAGAAATGCAAC
Source organism: Mustela nivalis (assembly GCF_964662115.1). NCBI lineage: Eukaryota > Metazoa > Chordata > Mammalia > Carnivora > Mustelidae > Mustela > Mustela nivalis. The sequence goes on from NC_139024.1 coordinate 65,744,514, forward strand.
TGATTTCTGTGCATTGATTTTATATCCTGACACTTTACTGAATTCCTGTATAAGTTCTAGCAGTTTTGGAGTGGAGTCTTTTGGGTTTTCCACATATAGTATCATATCATCTGCGAAGAGTGATAATTTGACTTCTTCTTTGCCAATTTGGATGCCTTTAATTTCCTTTTGTTGTCTGATTGCTGAGGCTAGGACCTCTAGTACTATGTTGAATAGCAGTGGTGATAATGGACATCCCTGCCGTGTTCCTGACCTTAGCGGAAAGCTTTCAGTTTTTCTCCATTGAGAAAGATTTTGTTTTTAAGTAAACTCTACCCGTGGTGGGGCTTGAACCCACAACCCAGAGACCAAGAGTTGCATGTTCTACCAACTGAGCCATCCTGGTGCCTCATCCCTAGTTTAAATTAGTGTATTTACCATTTCATGTACCAAAGGAAACAATGTATTTTTCCCTTTGTTTCCTTGTGTGTGTGTGTTTTCATTCAATTAATACTTGCTGAATGCCTGCTGTGTGCCAAGGACTATGGTAACCAATATAGGGGTATGAACTAAGAAGCACATTTTGTTAGTTTAATGGGAGAGGGAAATACCAAAACAAACAGTTACAGTAAAATGTTTTTGAATCCTAGAATCTTAGACTCCAGAATAATCATAAAGATCATTTATTCAACATGGCTAATGGAATTAGGATAGGAAAGGATTTCAGAAATTATCTAATTGAATTCTATTATATGACAAAGAAACGGGCTCAACATATTAGGGAACTTAGTGTGCAAAATACTGGGGTGGGCTTTTAGGGATATAAGCTAAAATGTGCAATATGCTGCTTCTCCTCAAGGAAATCACATAGGAAGGTGAAACATACAAAGACGAAAGGTCAACACAAATGTACCACAAGAAGTATATACACAGTATACGTGATAAGGAAAGATCTCTTTGTTGTGCTGAAAGGCTTCCTTGAAGATGGGTAGGCATTTGAGCTCCCAAAGGCAAGCTGCTGCAAGAAAAAAGAGAAATTGCCCCCCAAGTTTTTGGAGATGGTAATGGGAAAGAGAATTAGGAAGAATATTTATTGCCTTAGATATCTTAATGTCAGTTCAATAAATTTCAGAGTTTTGTTTTAGATTTTGTTTAGTTATTTGCCAGAGAGAGAGAGAGAGCACAAGCAGGGGAAACAGCAAGAGAGAGAAGCAGGCTCCCCACTGAGCAAGGAGCCCAATGTGGAACTGGATCCCCAGACTTTGGGATCATGCCCCAGCCGAAGGCAGATGCTTAATCAACTGAGCCACCCAGGAGTCCCAATGATTTTCAAATCTTAACCTAAGGAAATAAATACAATTTGACAGTTATTAGTAAAACCTGATGAGAAGGAGATTTACAGTTATTGAGCCTAGGATTTGGAAGGTCAGGGCAGGGTGCTTTATATAAACTACACTTACTCTTCAGTGTTTCTGTGAAGTGAGCAATTTTTTTTTTTCTTTTTAAGTTTTCACTTACATTCCAGTTAGTTTAGATATAATGTAATATTATTTTCAGGTGTACAGTATTGTCATTCCACACTTACAGCAAGATTAAACAATTTACTGGAGGTGTGAGGCCTCAGTGAGTACACATGAGTGAAACAGTGTCCATTTCCAAATGAATTGCTCCAATTTGTGCTCTTAACCAAGAATTCTTGTTCAAAGAACTGGATCTCATTGAAGAAATTAGGGTTCAGTGTCTCAGGTCATGAAGGATTGGAAATGAATGCTGAGTTTTAGATGAGAAGAAAGGCAGGAATATTTGGGTAAGCAAAAAGGAATAGAAATCATGGTGTAAATTGCCCCACCAGAGTATGTGGATGGTACTTCTAATTTAAAGTTCTGTTCAGAGCAAAGTGTCTGATAAATTCTTTACTTTTGGACCATTTTATTTCTCATTATGGTGAAGATTATATGGCAATATATTTGAGATTCTTTAAAAACTGGATGGCACAAACTTAAAATGTCATTGAGGAAACAAGAAAGAGGAAAGCTATTTTGGACTCTGTTCAGACCAGAAGACCAGAGCGCTTCCTGTGGATGGAATGTAAAAGGATCCTCGAGAGAGCGATTATCTAGTACCAGTCTGAGCTAGCTCTGGAGGGCACTGCTGGAGTTTGTCATTACATCCTGGATTGTAGGAAAACAGATTTCTGTAAGAATAGGTAGGCCTGCAAGGCAAAAACCGCAAAGGGTTTGTCCTGACAGTGCATTGACAGAAGTACTTGATGAGGATGACAGTAGAGGGACACCTGTGATTGCACAAAGCATTCTCCGCAAATTTTCAAAGACTGCATCCACATGATGTAAGTGGAGTCACAGAAAGAAGTATCAACACAGGGATGCCTGGGTGGTTCAGTCAGTTTAGGGTCTGCCTTCGGCTCAGGTCGTTATTTTGGGGTCCTGGGAACGAGTTCCGCATTGGGTTCTCTGCTTCTCCCTCTGCCTGCTGTTCTCCCTGCTTTTGTGCTTTCTCTCTCTCTCTCAAATAAATAAATAAATAAAATCTTTAAAAAAAAAAAAAAAAGCATCAACACAAAAGAAATAGTGGGAACCCATAAAACTAGTGTCAATAGGCTAAAGAGGAAAAGGAAATAAGGCAAAGGTTAGCTTACTTCTTTCTTTGTGTGTAAATGGCGTGTGAGAGGAAAAATGTCTTTCGCCTGGTTCTCAAAATGCTCCAGAAAGGTTCGGAACCTTTGTTAAGTCAAGGTTCTTTTTCTCTGCCTTAAAGGGTGAATGTGCTATTTTTGAACTCATTTGTTCACAGTTTTTCATTATCATAAATAGTTTATAATTATCTAGGATAAATTCCAGGAAATGGAAGTGATGGAAAGCAAAATATATATAATTTTAAGACTTGATACTTACTGTGAAAATGCCCCCCAGAAAGCTAGCTTCCTCCCTTAAGCTAGCTTCCTCCCTTAAGCACAGGCGGTGCTGTGCCTTTGCCTGTAGTAAATCTTTCTGTCTTTCAAGTCTTGCTTATGTGATTTCTGAAAGTGAGAGAAGGAAAGTATATGTTCATGTATTTTTAATGTCTTTTGTTTTTGGTTTCTAGTGAATTTGAATTTTTTCATGTTTCTCGGCCATTTGTATTTTTCGAGCAAATTGTTTGTTTGTACCCTTTGACTATTTTTCTACAGAGCTGTGTCTATTTTCCCTGTTTTAGTAAAGTTCATATTAAGATTATAACTTACAAATATCTGTCCCTGTTTTATTTTTATTTATTTTACTTATTTTTATGTTTTAACTGTTTATGTATTTCCTTTGCCTTGATATTTAATTGGTATGTAATCAAATATGGGAATTTTTTTATTCTTTATGTCATTATTTTTGGCCACATGCTAGTTTTTTTTTATATTTAAATTTTAATCCATCTGTGTAAGTCTTTTGTTTTGCTTTGGGGCTTGGGGTCAGGTTAAAGTCTACCTTTAAAGTCTGACCATAGTTAATCAACTAATCTGTCCTTTGAATTAAAATGCTGTGATGTTATTCCTAGTTTTGATTATTTCTTCTTTCTTAGGCAGATGTAGCCATTTTAGTTGTAGACGCCAGCAGAGGAGAGTTTGAAGCTGGGTTTGAGACTGGGGGACAAACACGAGAACATGGCCTCTTGGTTCGCTCTCTTGGAGTCACCCAGCTTGCGGTTGCAGTCAATAAGATGGATCAGGTATTTGAAGGCAAATGAGCATTTCTTTCATTTCAGATGTTAGTTAAGATGTTATCCTGCCCTATCAAGGACCTCAGAGGTCACTAGAGTACGTCTTATCAGTCTGATATTAAATACATAAGATACAAGTAATTTTTAAGCAAAAAGATGTCTTCTCTCACTTCCAACATTAATTTTAAAATCTTATCCAAAAACTAATGAGTTACTATATGTTGGCTAATTGAATTTAAATTTTAAAAAAATCTTAAAATTGTTTTTAGTTATAAAATAATACACAATTTAATTTAGTATAAAGAAACCTGAAATATCCTATTTTCCAACTCCCCTTTTCCCTCTGAAATCTTTTGACTTTTCATTTTGCAGATCCATCTGTTTATTTTTATATGTAAAAATATTTTTCTTCATAATGCTATTATGTTATCTGTTTTGTTATCTCCTTTTAAAAAAAAATGATAATGTTCTTGTGCATGTTTCCAAGTAATGAACTTTTGTATGAACAGGTGGTTTTTATAGCTTTTTTCTAGTCTGTTTTAAAGATATATTAACTTATTCAAATAATCCCCTATTTGTGAATATTTCCAGACGTGTGTGTGTATGTGTGTACTTAGAAAAAGCTTATTCTTTGGGAATTTCTGCACCTAAGGTCATATGCATTTTTACGACTTGCTATATGTATGATCAAAATGCCTTCAAGAAAAGTTCCAGTTACTTACTCTCAAACATATAGTATATGTACTTTCCCAAACATTTGTTAACACTGCTATTTTTAAGTGATTATTTTCCAACTTCATATGCAAAGCATGTCTCTTTTTTTGTTAACTTGAATGTTAATATTTAAATATACTTTATAACCATTTATGTTTTTAATTTTGGAATTATATATATAATTTGCTCTTTTTAAAACTTCTCTTAGCAATTTTTAAGTATAATTTATTTATTAAAAATATTAATCCTTTATCTTGTCTTAGATACTTTCCCAATTTTTTTACTTTTCATTTTGTATGTTTTGACATATATTCAAATTTATAAGTATTTTCTTTTGATTCTTTTTTTATGATTAAGTATTTTCTTACCCTGGGATCAGATACTTTTTTACCTGCATTTTTCTACATAGTTCTTTTACAGTATCCTTATTACATACACCTTTTATTAGTTTGAAAATTCTCAAATACAGAGAATAGAAAAAAGGAAAGAATAGTAGAAAGAATTCTATAATAAATACCATATTATACCCGTTACCTAAGATTCTCCTCTGTACTTGATGGCATCTTTGTCTACCCCGTGTCCACCCATTAATTCATCTTATTTTGACAAGAATTTCCAACTAAGTTTTGCCTTGTTACACTTAATCCTAAATACTGCAGCATACAGAGTTCATATCACATATACATTTTTAGTCTCTTTGGCTTGGGGGGGTGTATCAATAATTTTATTTTATTTCAGTAGTTGGTCTGAGCACAGTTTAATAAATTATTCACTCTTTCTCCTTAAATTTGAAATCACTTACAGCATATACAAAACGTTCTGTGTGTATTGAAGTTTGTTTCTGGGCTTTCTGTTGTAGGAAAAGTTATTTTTAGATGATGTTAATAGTAAGATCTCTTACTCTGAGTTTAAATTTTAATAGATTTCATATTTAATAGATTTTATGTTTATATTTTACTGTCTTGCTTTACATTTTATTGCAGAAATTTAAATTTTATATATAGCATGGTCTGAAGTGTAGTTTTAAAAATTGAATCTTTATCAGGTTAATTGGCAACAAGAAAGGTTTCAAGAGATTACTGGAAAGCTTGGGCACTTTCTTAAGCAAGCAGGTTTTAAGGTAAGATAATTTTAAATTTGTATAGTTAACCTCAAGTCTCATCTTACTGATATGGCAGAAAAACCCAGTATTTGGTGTTCTTGTCTTACTAAATATGTTTAATTTTATTTTTTATTTCTGCCTGGTAGCAAATATATCTTATGTTTTTTGGGTTACTTCACCATAGAAAATGCACATTTTATAAGTTGGCTTGAATTTAATGTAAATAAAAGACTTTTCTGCAGTTAGTAAATTAGGTTTAGGGAGGTCACAGAGGAATGGAAATTATACTTCCATTACAGTGGAAACTAGTGGGGAGGAATTTCTCTAGCAAAGTGTGAATGAAGTATGCCTATATTACCAGGTTAAAATGCTCAATTGAGTGTTTTGGAACAAATTTTTAAGTTTCCCACAAAATCAAAACAGTTGAAAACTGTTGGTTCTTTGATTTCTACTACTTTTAAAAAAGTACATTGTTGCATTTACAGACTAGGTGCAGCATGGTAATAGTGAACCTTTTAACTTTTTGAAAGCAGTGTACTAAGTTTCAAATATTCAATCCTTTTTAATAGGAAAGTGATGTAGCTTTTATCCCTACGAGTGGTCTCAGTGGTGAAAATCTAATCACAAGATCTCAATCAAATGAACTCACAAAATGGTATAAAGGACTTTGTTTATTAGAACAAATTGGTAAGTATACTGCCATACTAATTTTGATGCATTTATAAGCTTGATATTGTTAGTTACAGTTCTTGTTGGGAGGCATTGTTGTATGCGAAAAAGCATAGGATTTATAATCAGAAGAGCTAGGGTATTATATTTATATATAATAATATTATAATTTATATTAATAATAAATATAATAAATATAAATATATGTAATTTTTTAAAATGTATCTTTATTTCTCAAACTCAAAGCTTTATTTCATCAAATTCTAATGCAGTTTGCATTGACAAGTGATTTCATCTTCATCACATAAGAAGGTCAGTGATATCACACCAAAGAGGAAGCCTCACATATTGTAGGCATCACTAAGAAATTTGTATTTCAAAGGCAAATCAAGAGTAGCAAAATGTTTTCAATTGAGTCTAATGAGTATCTTACTTTTCATCTTTATTAATTTGGAAATGACTGGATAAATACTCTTGATTTTCCTAACGCAGCTATTTTTCTTTATCCTTTGTGGGTAGTGGAGACCAGATAGCTTGAGTTTTAAAACACCCACATACCCATATTACTTAACGACTTCCTCTTTAGTGGATCATCTTCTCCATCTTCTCACCTGCCTATGGAAACACACGTGACAATTTTTACCAACTCTCACCAGCTTGGGCAAAACTCCAAGCGTTTTCTTTAGTTTAAACTATTTTTGAAAAAGTGATATGTAAACAAGATTGAAAACTTACCAAAACAAAGCAAAAACAAAAACACATTTTCTTTCCTCATCCTCACCTTCAGGAGTCTCCACAAGTAATCCTGAAAAGTTGCCAGGTCTTTAAAAACCCATCCTCCCTACGCAACTATGATTTTTGAAATCATCTGCAGTATTTAAAATAATACTCCATTTTCTTTATTTAGTTAATGAGGCTCAGGCCTACCCTACCTAACTTACAGACTGTTGTTAAGCTTAAATGAGATAATGTGTATGAAAATATAAACTACCAAGTGTTATATGAATGAGAGTCAATTTGCTATTAGTATTCATAAAAGAAAGTTATTTTCTGGGAGACTCGGGTCTATAATGGGCCGACTGGACTGGAGTCAAAAATTACTTTTAAATTAAATCTTGTGGTTTTTTGGCCATTTTTTCCAGATTCTTTCAAGCCTCCTCAGCGATCTATTGATAAGCCTTTTAGATTATGTGTGTCTGATGTTTTCAAAGGTAAGTGCTCCCTCATTAGTGCTGCTTCATTCTGGCCCCTGCTTTTATTTTCTCCTGACCTCTTTGCTTAGACGAAATTATGATACTGTCTTGATATTCTCCCTTCTCTGTGGCCAGTGTAAGGATCATTGCCAAATTGTTCTTGAAGTGCATAGTTCTAGTTCTTTAGCTCTCCTGCCCAGAAAACTCTCCAGTTTGCTTCATTTACGTCATTTCCCCAGCTCCTACTCATCCTCCCGGTGTGGACCTCATATTTATCTTTTCTCTTTCTAACCACCTGTGTTTTTTTCTCTCTTCTCATCTCTTTAGTTTCTGTATCCTTCAGCCAGACTGGATTGGTAACTCTCTCTTAACCACATGGAGTCTTTGTTGCCCAGTGTTCTGTTTTTCTTCACTTGCCCATCTCCTACCCATCTGTAGTGGTCTGGGTCCAGTCAGGAGATAGATACCATACATTGGTAAAAAGAGAAGCTGCTTATAAAGAAATATTAGTAAGGTAAAAGAGTGACTGTAAGATGAAACGAAACTCTGTCTGGTACCAGATGACTGAGAAGAGTATGCAAAGGAGGAAAAACTTAGAAGGCCATCCTAGAGAAGGTGTTGTATTAAATCCCTCAGGGTACCTCCAGTCTAATGTGTACAAGATCCTCTTTAGAAAACTATAAAACAGAATGAAATAAAGGTCTTAATAACTAAAAGAATATAGTCTGTATGTTGGAATAATCATTACAGTACAGATGTCAGTGGTCTCCCAAATCTCTGTTATCACAGAGTAGGCAGTGCAGAGTGGCTTCAGAACTGGCTCCCCCACGCACATATCCTATGGTGCCCCTCTGTGTTCTCTGCATCCTCTGTCATTGCATTGTTTGTGTGGTATTATAATTGTTTCTGTGCATTTTATTTAACTTAGATTGTGAAGTCCTTAAGGGTCAGTACTGTCTCTTCTATGTCTTTATCTGCAGGACCTAGCTCAGTGCCTGGCACATAGTACATGTTTAATAAATGTTTAATAAGTGGATGAATGAAGGTACTTCCCTAAAAATCATTCAGTGAAATTGATATGATTCATTATTATTAGCTTCCCAATTCTAGAAGTAGAAGAAATGTGGTAATGCTTTTTTAGAATGCCTGTTATCTATTCAAAATACAAAATACAAAAGTAATATTTTGATTAACAATATTTGCTGACTATGCTTTTTCATCTTTTGTTCTCTCCTTGGGCTGCTTCCTGGCTTCTTCTTATACTCCTCCCTGTCAGCATGTTCCCACTGACATTACCAAATGACCTTTTGGTTGCCAAAGCCAGTACTCATTGTTCAGTTCTGTCTTACTTCCACCTTACTTGAATTTGGCTTTATTTCCGAGACTGGTAGCTGTATCTGCCTTGAAACTTTCCTCCGTCCGTTTCTGTGACCCACTTTCTCTTGTTGTCCTGTTTCTCTGTATCTTCTTTGCAGGCTCCTCTTTTTCTGACTCCTAACTAGTGTTCTGTTGCTTCAGTCTTTTTCTTAGTCTATCTGCTGTTTTCAAACATCCATGGGTCCTGTACCTCCTACGTCTAGATGGTTCCCAGATCCGTATATTACTCTCGGGGTACATGTGCTAACCGCTTCTAGACATCTCCACAGGGATTGTGCTTCCCGGGCTCCCATTCTCTTGGAATTTGATGTGATTGGTGCCCTCTGGAATGTCTTGTAGACACTTTACATTCACCAAGCCTTAAATGGATTTTGTTCCTTAATTTCCTGTCTCACATTAAATGTGAGACAAATCTCACCATCATCTTAAGATTTCTCCCTTTTTGCCCTTATCTGTCATTTACCTCATCACCCAAATACCTACCGTCTGTCTGTCTGCAGTGTATGCATTTCAGTCAACCCCCTTTCCTCTCTGACACAGAAATAACAACACATCACTTCTCTGTTCACAATTCTTTACTGCCTTCCGATTCTTTAACTGAGGATGCAATTCTAGCCCTGAGCATGATTTATGAGGGTCCTTTATTAATTTGTCTCTTGTCTATCCCTGTTGCCTCATGTCTTGCCTTTTTCTCCTTCTCGCTATGGTCCCATAAACATGTCATATAAGTGACATGTAGGTCTTAGCACATCTCACAGGCAGTTATGACACTGTGCCTTTGCGCAGTGTCCTGGGTCAGCAGTGTTTTTCTTCTCCCCACACCCCCCCACCCATATGCATAAGTACCCCTTCTTAGTACCCAGTTAAAGTGCAGTCATTCCCCTCATCATGGATTCTTTTGTGTACCTTTTTCTATTTTTATTGTGCATTTTAAATAATACTTGTTTCTGGACAGTATAATTGTCTTTGCCTTTCTCTTTGCTGGAGTAGTAAACCCTTTATGGGTAGGGGCTTATATTTTCATCTTTTAGGTTAGTACATGCCTTGGTACTTAGTAAGCATTCAGTAAATATTTGAAAAAAGAATGAATTTCACTTTTTATCACATGAATATTGTGATTTGCAGGAAAGTCTAGAGTAGAATGTGGTATGCTGTATTTAGTATATATGTTAAAAATTCTGAAATGATCACTGTTTAATGTTCATTGCACTGCTAGTTTTGTTTAACTCCTTGTAACTGTAGCTGACAGCAGCAGTCATCAGATAACATTGCTATATGAATTGTAAGATTTGGGCATGTTTTGCAGATCAAGGATCTGGATTTTGTGTAACTGGTAAAATTGAAGCTGGTTATATCCAGACTGGTGACCGACTACTAGCAATGCCTCCTAATGAAACTTGTACTGCAAAAGGTATTCCTCTGTAAGATTCTTTTGCTAAAAACCTTTAAGTTGAGATAGCAGATTTTTAAAAAGTAGTTTAGTTATTAACTCCTGAGTAAATAACCTCTTAGTGAAATTGTAACTGACTGTCAAAGTGATACTAACTGTTGAAGATAAAAATGTGAAAACATTAAACGATTTTTTCTGTTGTGACTATGTGTATATAAATGTACATAGAACATTCTAACTGTGGTAGCTTTTCTTCTTCTTCTTCTTTTTTTTTTTTTTTCTGATTCTTAAAGCCTGGTTAGGATTTAACCAGATGTATAGACACCTGACAGATACATTTAAAATAGTATTCAGTAGCAGAAATTAAATCTAACCCCATCCTGGAACTAGACAGTAACAAAGCAGACTGCTTGCTCTTGCTGTGCTGTGTTGTTTTGAAATGTGTATTTCAGAATTACTATAAGTTAACAGCTTTGATCATGTTTATACCAAGAAAGTTCTTTTTTGCACAAACCTAAGAAAATAAGATGCAAATGCAGAGAATCCTAATGTTGAAAAGAGAAATTGAGCTAACGTGCCACAGTCCTGCTTTCCCACTTGTAATATATGGCCTTTCATAATGACCGATAACTATTTCTATCTTCAAATCCTTTGTACTTGCAAGTGTACTTGTTATTCTTCTGAATTCTGCTTAAAAGTTTAGAATTCTGTACTTATCTTAATCTAGCTTCCAACTAAGCCTCCAGCATCAACATGAAACTGATGATCTATTTTGTACTATAGAGTAATAATTTGTAACAATTTTAAACTAAAGTATACTGAGAATACTAAGTTTTTAGATTTCAGTACTTTTTCTCTTTTTTTATTTTTTTTTAAAGATTTATGTATTTCTTTTGAGAGAGAGAGAATGAGTGGGAGTTTCAGAGGGAGAGGGAAAGAGAATCCGAAGCTGATTTTCCCCACTGAGCATGGAGCCAGTGTAGGTCTCGATCTCCCCACCCTGAGATCACAACCTGAGCTGAAACCAAGAGCTTAATCGACTGAGTGCTCAACGTTGCTTAATCGACTGAGCCACCTGGGTGCCCCTCCTCTGGATATAGCTTATATCCAGAGTTGTACCTGACTGGTTCATAAATTTGAATGTACATTTTGTTTGAATTTATTTTCTTACTTTAAAAGCTGATTTCTTAAAGATTATAAGAAATTACTATCTGTTTAGGTAACAGAGTTTAAACTAAATTTAAAAATGAGTAAGGGAATGAAAGCCGAAGTTATTTCCATTTTACTTTTTTCTTTTTGCCAGCCTAGGAATCATGAAAATTCTGTTTAGATAAAAAATAATTCACACATATTTTTTTAAAGATTTTTTTTTTTCAAAAGCTTTTATTTATTTGACAGAGAGAGAGCGAGCGACCGAGCATAAGCAGGGGGAGAGGCAGAGGGAGAAGCAAACTCCCCACTGAGCAGAGAGCCCAATGCAGGGCTTGATCCCAGGACCCTGGGATCATGGCCTAAGCTGAAGGCAGATGCTTAACCAAGTGAGCCACCCACGTGCCCCAAGATTTATTTATTTTAGAGAGAGAGCTCAAGAGTGCAAGCAGGGGGAGGAGCAGAGGGAGAGAGAATCTCAAGCAGACTTCCCACTGAGTGCGGAGCCCCACGAAGCTTGACTTCACAACCGTGAGATCATGACCTGAGCCGAAACTGAGAGTCGGACGGTCAGCTGACTGGGGCACCCAGGCGCCCCAGTAATGCATGCTTTTCATAAAAGAATCATTTTCCGTTGATGTATTGTTTACAAGTTCACATCTCTGCTTTTGTGTTTTAAAGTGATCAAGAGCTACAACACTTTTGAAATATGAATTTGTTTGTATGTTAATGAGCTTTTTTGAGAATAAGAATTTTTAAAATAATCAATAAGCATGAATTAAAACCATGATCCTAAAATTATCCTGGACCTTACAGATTGGCTCTTTGTGACCTCTGAAATCATAATTTAACTCTGGAAGTACCACATTCTTTTCCTTTCTCCTTCCTGTCCCTTCCCCACCAGAGAAACTCTTAACAATTTATCTTTAATCTTAAGGGGTAGCTGTATCAGAAGCACCTGAGCTCTCCCCACTCCTTGACAGCCACTGTTGTAACTCAACTTGGAAGTTCTCAGTCCTCAATTTCTAACTCTTGCTTTTGCTTCATTTACTTGATTTTTCAGTGCACCCTCTATCTCAACAATTCTGTCACTAACCCATAGTATCCTAAAAGAGAGAAGTGACTAAGTCTGCTACCAACAAATGAAAATTCTAAATTGAGTTTTCATTTTATTAACATATCAGGTTCATGGATTGTTATAAAAGAACTTCTTTGTGTGATGTCTGTCCAGTGAAGAAGGTCCTTAAGAAGATGAATATCCTATATAGGACAGTGTAACATGTTTGGAGGGAAAAAATCAGTTGGTAGATTGCCTCTAAACAATTTATTTTGCTAATTGACTTCTAGTATGAAAGCTCTCAGAATCTTAAGCTAAAGGCAATCTCTGTTGTTTGTAAGTAGCTAGCCCCTGTGTTCAGTTCCACATTTCAGAGCAAAAATCAGATATAGTCACTTTAAGTTTACATTTTAAAACCAAATTTAATTAGTTGAAAATTTAACAAACATTTCTTCATATCATAATTGTTAACACTTTTTAGAGTCAAGAACCTCTCTGATGCCTTGTTGAAAGTTATGGCCCCTCTTAGATTAATGCAGGTGTGTACATACATTAAATTCTAAATAAAACTATAGGTTGTCTCAGAGTTCTTAAAGTTCTCCTTGAACTCATAAAAAGTCTAAAGGAAACTTAGTTAAGAGTTTCTTAATATGCTACATGGAAAAAGTAAGTATTTTGAGAAAGATAGGGATGAGTTATAATTTACTAAAAACACATCAGTCCACTGTTTCACAGTGGTTGGCCTGTGTACTGTCTTCATCAAAAGGTTCAAGTTCTAGTGGAAAGGAACTTACCGCTTTTATTGCCCCTTAGAATCAGAAAATATGAGATACCTTTTAAAAGCTTTTGAATAAGGTATCTGAGTAATGCCCTTTGTTATTGTTCTCCAGGATTATCCCTTGGTAATAAAGGTATATAGCAACACCTGGGACTGTTTTTTGAATTCAATTTCCTACACTTTTCATGTAGTCAGTTATCATTGTTCACCTCTCTCTCTGGGAAGCATTTCTTTTGAGCCAGGAGTAGTGAAGGGACCTGTGAAGAGCACCATCTGACTGAGCACTGATGCCCTAAGAGTTCCTCAGAGAACTCAGGTGGCTGTTGAAGTGATTGTCTAATTAAAAGCAAAGTTCAAGAGAATAAAATACTACTGGACACCTTCCTTAGTCCCATATTTTATGTTATCAAGTAATTTGAACTGCATTATTGAGCTTGTACCTGTTAATGTAAGTGAACTGTTTGAATAGGTGTGTTTAAGGAATATACCGGTTGTATAAATGAGTTTTAAAATTTTGATTAATTAAGCTGAACTCAGCCTCTTTTGGACAAGTAAGAGTCACTTTATGTTTAGGGTGGTGTTCTAGAAGAGTCAAGTGTAGAGGAAGTGTGTTTCCCTCAACGCTCACGGTAACACTTCTCATTCTCAATCCATTCATATTGAAAATGATGAGTAGTGACTGATGAAGCATAAATCAGGCAAGCTCTTTTGGTTGTTATGATTTGATATCGAGGTGTTTCACTGTATGCTTTGGTTCTTACTCATTTCCAGGAATCACTCTGCACGATGAACCTGTCGACTGGGCGGCAGCTGGTGATCATGTTAGTCTTACATTGGTTGGCATGGATATCATCAAGATCAAGTGAGTGAGAAAATGAATTTAAGCAACCATTGTTTTGGATATAGGATCTCAAAACATAGATTTTGCTGTTCACTCGCTAAACTGAAAGAATGAGTATTAATTTTGAATTTCATTTGGCCAAAAATAGGCACTTGTAGAAACATACGAATGATGAGCAAAACCTGTTTAAAACTGAAATTAATACATGCAGCATGTGTACTTGACATGTCCTTTGAATGAAAACTATAATGTATAAAAATGGTGTAAGGTTAATAAAGCTTTGCTTTAACCCAAAAGGGAGTGTTTAGTAAAAGTCCCCAATTTACTTGATTGTTTTACTTTGTAAATGGTTTTAGAGGTATTGCTCTTGGATGTATACTTACCTTTCCTCCAACTACCTTCTCTCTTTCTCTTTTGTTTTGTTTTGTTACAGTGTTGGCTGCATATTTTGTGGCCCCAAAGAACCCATTAAAGCTTGTACTCGTTTCAGAGCTCGAATCCTCATCTTTAATATTGAAATTCCTATCACTAAAGGATTTCCTGTAAGTTTTGAAATGTTTGTTATCGTTGATTTAAAGTAAATTTCAAAGTAACTTCATCCTAAAAAGTAGTAACTTACTTTTCAAGTGATAATGCTCTAGTTATTTTCAAGTAACATCTTAATATTCTAATCCAGAAAAATATGACATTAGACTTTGAAAGTCATTTTTACTTTTTTATTTTGGTCCTTGAGGTGGGGATTTTTTCAAAGAGGCATTAAGAAGAACTATAATCAGTAGGATACAAACTAATGATAATAATAGTCAAATTCATCTAGGGAAAATGGTAGATTTTTTTATTGTGTTTTAAGGTTATTTGACAACTAAGCTTCTCAGATTGTGTCTTTCTGTTCTTGCTTTAGTATGCTTATTTATAGTACTTTCCTATCATAAAAGTAATATATATAAAACTTTGGAAAACACACAAAAGATAAGAATATTCTGTAATTACATAATACATAATTATCTCTACACTTTACATTTTAGCGATTTTTTTTTTTTTTAATGTGTGCACGTTGGTATTTATGAGTCTGTTCTAGGGATGCTTGCCACAGAGTTAACTTTAACTGGGCTGAAGCAACACGTTCAAACCCTGCAGGCTGTGAGGTTAATTTGGTAGATTATTATTGTCCAGCATCATTTAAACATACACATTAATGGGGAGGAGGAGGATTTTATACTATAATGTTACTTAGAATACATACTGCTTGTGAATTACATGGGTTCCTTCTCTTACATGTAATTTTTTTTCAGATGTTTGGGGGCCATACTCTGTTTATAGTTTGATACTTTGTTTTTGCCATTTAACAGATGACATTTTCCCCTAGACTAGGCTTTTCTTTTCTTGATCAGCCTATGTAGCACAGATTTGTAGGACAAAAAAATGTGTCTCCGTGGAATTAAATGACTTGCCTTTGGAAATATAGATTGTTTTCACCATTTGATGCATCATTGCAATAAAAATAAGACAAGAATAATAATTGACCTTTAAACTTAATTTAGTTAGTGGTAATGTTTTAGGGGTCAGGAATAAATTTATTTAGCTCATTTAAATTCATTTTATACTTATACACCTTTATTTGAGATAACCATGTGCTTTGATTATAATCCTTTGTAATTATTTCTATGTAAGTTTGATCAGATAAAAATTATAAGATACTGTTAAAGTATTTTAGTTTTATAATCCATATTCCATTTCTCCCATGTGCTAAAAAAAAAAAAAGGAGTAAAAGTTTCTCTCCCCCAAAAATGGCTTAGTTGAAAATATTTCAGTTTTAAATATTTAGAATTCATGTTTGATAGGCAAGAAACTACAGCTAATTTGCTATGAATGAATGGCCCCTGTTCTTAGAAAGCAATATGTCCAGTGGGGAGAAGCTGGAGAGGTTGGTTACTGCGTGGTTTTACTCATGCAGCAATAATTTTTTTGCCATTGGAGAGGCAGAGAGGTCAAGAGGTCAGTAGTTACTTTCTATAGTAATACTGTCTTCCTGTCTACTGTACTTTCTTAAAAATATGTATGAATTGAAAGTTTGTCAGTGCTGTTTTATGCGATTCCACCCGCGTATATTGATTGACGAATCCCCGGATGAAATTTGTTTCAGAAAAAATAGTCGTGTTTCGTCATTTAATCTACCCCTTGTGGAAAGAAACCTTCAGTTTTTGTTTGTTTTGTTTTTAAATCACAAAAAGGCTTCCTAGGCAATTAAAATAACACTGTTTCAGGGACTAATTTCGTAACACTACAGAAATAGATTTGTGTCTCTTGGTTTATGTGATAAACTCAATTTAAGAAGAAAAAATAGAAGAATGTGTTAGACTTTAAATTCATGCTTTTTTTATTGTGGTAAAATATTTTGTAAACGTAAAATTTACCATTTTAATGATTTTTAAGTGTTCAGTTCAGTGGCATTAAGTACACTCACATCAACGCCATCCATCTCCAGAACTTTTTCCTCATCCCCTTCTGAAACTCTGTCCCCATTAAACAGTAACTCCCTGTTATCCCTTCCCCTTTTCCTCTGACAACTGCTCTTCTGTTTTCTCTATGAGTTTGCGTATTCTAGGTGCCTCCTATAAGTGGACTCATACAGTTTTGTTCTTTGGTGTTTGACTTACTTCACTTAGCATAGCATAATGTTGTCAGAGATCATTGGTGTTGTAGCATGTATCACAATTTCATTTCTTTGTAAGGTTGAATGTTGTTTTTTGTATGTATACGCCCCCTGTTGTTTATCCATTCATCTGTTAATGGACGTTAAGATTGTTTCCATCTGTGGGCAATTGAACATCGGTATTTAAGTATCTGTTGGAGCCCTTACGCACACTTTTTTCGGGTGTATACCTAGGAGTGGAATTGTTGGATCACAAGGTCATTCTGTGTTCAACTTTTTGTGGAACTATCAAACTGTTTTCCATAGTAGCTATCTCAGTTCATGTTCCTGTCAGCAGTGCACAATGGTTCTAATTTCTCTACTTCCTCATCAACACTTGTTAGTGTGTGTGTGTTTTGGGGGATGTGTGATTTATGTTGTTTGTTTATAAGAGGCAAACTCTAATGGGTGTGAAGTGTTATCTCACTGTGCTTTTGATTTGTACTTCCCTAATAGCTAGTGATGTTGGGCGTCTTTTCACTTCTTTATATATTTTGGATATTAATCCCTTGTCAGATACATGCTTTGAAGATATTTTCTTCATTCTGTGGGTTGTCTTTTTGACCTTTTAGTAGTACTGTTTGATGTACAAAAGTTTTTAATTTTGATGAGGTCCTCTTTATCTTTTTCTTTGATTGCCTGTACTTTTGGTGTCTTATATAAGAACTCATTGCCAGATTCAACATCAAGGAAACTCCCCCCTCTGTTTTCTTCTTTGAGTTTTAGTTTTAGTTCTTTCGTTTGGCTCTTTGATCTATTTTGAATTAATTTTTTGTACTTGAGTAAAGTAAGGTTTCATCTTCATTCTTTTGCTTGTGGATATCCAGTTTTCCCAGCACCATTTCTTGTAAAGACTGTCCTTTCTCTGTTGAGTGGTCTTGGCATCCTTGTTGCAAACTAAATGACCATACATTCATTGATAACTTTGTAATATAGGTTACCTGGAGGTATAAGGAAAATAATAATTGGCTCATTTTGCCAATCAACAGATTACGTAGCTCATTATAGTTTATAATTTTATTTTCACAACATGATGTGGAGTCCCAACCCTTACCTGAAACTTTTCAAGCTACTGTGTTTCAGAATGCAGAAATATTCAGATGATAGAAGGGTGATGTGATGCATGTATGTTACATAAAACCCCTAACAGAGAATGGGCAACACCCTGTAATCAAACATACTAACCATTCTGTGCCAGGTCTTATTAATATTAATGCTAAGTGAAATAAATAAGGACTGTAAATTGCCTTACTGCTAGTGCTGTTTTACTAGTTAAATGGGTGTATAGCAGAATTAGGAAAACTTAGGTTTTCAATCTTTTGGATTTTGGAATTGCAGGTAAGATTGTGCACTTACGTTAGTGTTGTCTGCACTTAAGGATGAGGAATTGGAAACTCAGATGTGGTGACTATCCACATGAGAAGTGATGAAGCCAGGACTCAGACTCAGTACTGTCCACTTTGAAATCCAGTACTTTCTTTTCCTTTTATATTAGGCTGCAGACTGTTTTGAATTATAGATGACTTTGGTTATATATAATATGAATTAAATGTTAAGATAATATATAATTACTTTCCACTTACTTACATGTAGATTTTTTTCACTCATGTGTTCTACAAGGGTTGTTTTTTGTTTGTTTGTTTTTGAGTTACTACCTGTAAGATGGTGTGGAGATAAAAAACAAATAAAACTTAACCCCATACTGCCACAACCCATTCTTTATCCACTTCATTGGATGGAACCCACACATAGTTTACAAATAGGTTAGAAGAAGCTTAAGTAGGTTTGTGTGCCTCTGTTTCAAATTTGGCAAGCTGTGGATGGAAACCAGTACCAATTTCTTAGTCACACCTGAGCCAACATCTGCTTATTTACTTGTTTGTTGCAAAAGAAATGTTTCTTTGATATGTAGACCTACATTGATGTTATACATTGGTGCTCTTTGACCCCTGAATCTATTGGATGCCCAAATGTGACTTTATCATGCATTATGGATTTCCCCTAAGGGTTGGTTGTTAAATTTTTCTAGAATGTTTCCAGTTTATAATGGTCAGATGCCAAAAAAATGGAAACAATACAAAATAAAAACAACAAAAACCCAAAACTAATTTGCCTTTGCAGAGTGATGGAGGTTCAGTTGTGCCTTAAAAAAATGAACACCACAAGACTGATTTACTCCATGTGTTTTAGGTGTTCTTTTCCTTCATACTTTTATTTATTTCACAAATATTTACTGAGCGTGGATTAAATATCTGGCACTGCACTGGTGTACATAGTTCCTAGTCTTATGCAGTTTATATTTACCTGGGATGACTGACACTTAAAACAGCAGTTACAATAAAGGTGAGATGTTACATTGTGGGATTACAGAACACAGATGAAGGGATCTACCTCAGACTAGGGGTTCAGATTTCTTGTAAGAAGCAGTGCTTTACTCTAAGAGAGGTAGAGTAAGATGAGTAAGAGTTAGCCAGGTGACACTGATGTGTTCTGGCCAGAAGCAAAATACATGTAAAAGCCTGAAGATTAGAAAGGACTTGGTTCATGTAGGGAGTGGAAGCGCTATGTGTCTGGAG
The DNA here is from genome assembly GCF_964662115.1 of Mustela nivalis. NCBI lineage: Eukaryota > Metazoa > Chordata > Mammalia > Carnivora > Mustelidae > Mustela > Mustela nivalis. The sequence continues at coordinate 65,763,736 of NC_139024.1, forward strand.
CAGAGAATGCGAGAGGGACGGAGAAAGATGAGGATGGAGAAGAAAGTGACGGTCAGGTTGAGAAGAGCCGTGGTGCCTTGTGGTGGAATTAAAGTTTCTGTGATTTTAAAAAGCAAGGAGGTACCATTAAGTCTATCTTTTAGAAAATCAGTCTGGTAGACATATGAGAAATGGGTGAGAGGCGGTAAGAGTGGCGGCAGAGAGAGCAGGAAGGAGCCTGCATCTTAACTCGGGTGAGAGCAGATGGTCCTGGACTATGGACAGCATTGTCCTAGAGAGAGAAGTGGACAGAATTAACCAAGAGCTGATTGAAAGACTTGGTTTTTGGAAAATTACAGAGTTCAGGATTGTGGATCCATAGATCCGCCAGGTATTTCTATTTTCTGAATGTGCATACGTATGTTTGAGCCAGGAAGTTTCATAGTAGAAGCGTCAGTGTTTCTTCAAGCAAGCAGCATAAAATGGTACTTCAAGCCAGTTAAACTTTAGCTTTGCCACTTCCTTAGTGTTTGGTCTTTCCACTACCCTACCGCGGACAGGTTGCACACTCAGTGCTTATTATTTAAATCAGGATAGCCAGTCCGGCTCTGCCTCCAGTTGACCTCAGTGTAAAGTTCACCTCTGAAACATGTCGCCATGGCCACATGAAGTCACTTTGCCTTTTTGATATTAAACTTCCTTACACATAAAACATGAACAGTAATAGCAAATATCTGAGGTCATCAGTTAACTGAATGTTTACCATGTCCTGGGCACCGCTTCAAAATACCATCATCTGATTTTCCTCAGTGGTGGGGAGCCTGAGGCTGGAGATGTTAGGGGTAAAGGGCCTTTAAGGACTTGCCTTAAATCATACCCCTGGAAACTGTAGAATCCGTCCCAACTTCAAAGCTTGTCTACCCTCCCACATAGTCTTTTATTCTCATTATCCAACAGTGAATACATTAAGTCTTGCTGACTGTGACAAGATCCCCCTTCCCTCTTTCTCATGAGGGAGCAGTTTGCATCTGTTGAGCATCTCCTCAAGCATCTCCTCCACGGGGCACTGTCTGATCGTGTCCTGTAAAGAAAGTTGTATGATCTATTAAGGTTCACACAGTGAGGTGTGGTGGAGGAGAACCTGGAATCGGCTCCGTGACCTCTTTGCCTTAGTAAATTAGGGAGCACCCTGGGCAAACTGCTGGAGACCCTGGAAGTTCCCAGCGGGAGCGCTGGCTGTAATAACATGATGACAGGTGACTGTCAGAGTGAAAGGCCACAGATGTACAGTAAAGGGTGTTTTGATGTGACAATTTTTTGTTTTAGGTGCTGTTACACTACCAGACTGTCAGTGAACCTGCCGTTATTAAACGACTGATTAGTGTCTTAAACAAAAGCACAGGTGAAGTCACAAAGAAGAAGCCAAAGTGAGTGTTTTTAATGCATAGAGTGAACACAAGCAACTTAGCAGATTTTTTACTGGTTAATTCATTTTTATAGTATTTCTGTTTGTGATAAGTGAAGTCTATTTTTACTTGCTCCCCAAATCTACCCCCCCCAAAAAAAACTAGATTAAAGGAAACACAGAACATCTATTTAAGCTCCTACCTAGGTATGAATGCTAGATATAATTTCTGTTGTGGATGGTGGCAGTGGGGTGTGAATTGTATATTAAAATTTACGTATAAATTTATATGTTTGCATCAGGCCCTAGATACTGAGGATATAAAAACAACGGGCACTTAAAAAAATCAGTTCTGCATTTTAAAGAATGAATTTGAATTATGTCTAGCCACTAGTTCCAAATTCCAGCTGAGTGTTCCTCTTAACTATCTTGTCACTCCCTTAATGAGAATCATTCCCTATGCTAAGAACACTCTAAGAAGAAAGTGAATTACATACTGTATAGCTTCCAGGAATTTTTCTGCTCAGAATCCACTTGGAGCTTTAAGCTAAGCTATCACCACCATGTTGTTTCCTTCTGATTTTTTTGTTTAAGATTTTATTTATTTATTTATTTGTCAGAGAGAGAGAGAGAGAGAGAGCGCACAAGCAGGGGGAGTAGCAGGCAGAGGGAGAAGCAGGCTCCCCGCTGAGCAGGGAGCCCAATGTGGGACTTGATCCCAGGACCCTGGGATCATAACCTGAGCCGAAGGCAGCTGACTAATAGACTGAGCCACCCAGGTACCCTGTTACCCTCTGATTACCATTAATATCCAGGCCTAAATGTGGACAGGTCCCTTTGGCTGGGACAAGGTTGGGATTTTTCAAGGGAAGTGCTTCCTGAGAAAATTAAGTTTCTTACCCTAATTCAATAAAGGGTAACCACAGTTTGGCTTGGCTGCTCTAGCTTTGGGGTTTTCCTCACTTTAGCCCTCTGGGGAATCCCACCCAAAATCCCCCTTTTTTAGTCTTTGGGTGTTCCTCCTCATTTGCACCTGTGTAGGAGGCCAGAGGGGGTTAATGGGTTCATAGTTTGGCTACAAGAAAGGAGTCTTCATACTGCTCTGAACCCAAGGCCTGTTTCTCCATTAGTTACGAAGAAAGGGCTCCTTAATCTCTCTCTTAGAGGTAGTCCTTTATTTTATTTTTTAAGATAAATTTTAAGAACTTACTGAACTGTACAATGTTGTGTTAGTTTCAGATGTACAGCTTAATGACTCAATAGTTCTGTGCATTTTTCAGTGTAGTGACCAATCTTCATTTTTAACCCGAATCTTTAGCTTCTGGCGCAAGTGTGGCTCCTGTTCTGAGAACTGTAACTAATGGCTAACATTACTTGAGGACCACTGTTTCCTGGGCTCTATCATGACTGCTTTCACATGATATACATTCTTAGCAACCCTGTGAAGCACGTGCTATTTTCCCCATTTTTCAGATAAGGAAACTGAGGTGTAGAAAGGTTATATCACATGTTCAGGTTCACAGAGCTAGTGAGGGGCACTCAGGGTTTTAATCTAGTATCTTGATTCATATACACTATGTTATTTTTGGCAGAAGCCAGGTTGTTTGACCCATCACACAAGTGATTTGGAGAATTCTTAATCTAGAATTGACTCATCACATCTAATCCTGAATTTTCCCCTCCTTGCTTCTGCTACAAAGTCCTTGCTCAGTGATGCTAGGTTTTAATATATTTTTATAGTAATTTTCCCTGGCACCTTATTTGTAGCTTTTCTCTTATTTTGCACCAATATAATTTAGTCTTTCTCCTTCATTTCCACTTCAAGGATATTGTAGACTCAACTGCTTTATGTGGAATGGAATCAGGCTTTCTAAAAACAATACTTAAATGCAAATAATGAAGATATTAGATGCTCTCCTTTATTAGGAATGGGACTTTGGACTGAAATTGCCCAAAACCAATGTTTGGAAGTTTTGGAATACTTTCTTAGAAACTTGAGTTTGGTGTGCTCGCTTCGGCAGCACATATACTAAAATTGGAACGATACAGAGAAGATTAGCATGGCCCCTGCGCAAGGATGACACGCAAATTCGTGAAGCGTTCCATATTTAAAAAAAAAAAAAAGAAAGAAACTTGAGTTTGGCTTATTCTAATCTGTCTGTCCCTGAACTAATCTTGCAGAAGGAGAGTCTATAATTGCTATCCTTCTAGAGCATATCAGAATTAAACTAGAGAACCTTTTCAGAATGCACCCTTTTGGGTTATATTCTTTTAGTAAGTTTACATGAGCCAATACACAAGGATTTTTGTTATGTATTTGTATGAAACTGTTTACAGTCAGGCTCATGTCTCCTGTGTCTGTCCCCCACTCCTTCATTTCCTACAAACACCATATTGTGGAACAATCTTATGTGATTTTCTTCTGAACCCCTGTTAAAGAATCACTAGTCTATGTGAGAGAGAGAGGAGGGAGGGAAAGAGAAATTTAGAATAGTCTGTTGGCAGTAGGAGATTATCCTTTTCATAGGTAACTTTCCTAACACATAATCTACCTGTTAGAATTTTATATTGTATCCCTCTTTTCTTTACTTTCTGTATTAACTGAACCTCTCAGTTCCATGAGGAATGAAAGGGAAAGCTTTGGTGGAGGGTCCTTGAGCATTTGGTTATAAGATCCTTCAAGAGTTGTATTTAGAAGATAGGTTAAAAAAAAAAAGTATATGTAAAATGAACCAGCTAACATTTCTTCTTCTATCTAGAATCATTCCTCTCATTTCTTTCAAGTAGCCCAGAAAAACACAAGGGCATATATTTTTATTTAAAAAAACCTTTTCTTTTGAAGTTTGTGAAAGTTGATTTGTTGATTGAATGTGAAATACTTATTTTTCAGTTGTTACTGTGTTTATTCACCTGTGTGGGCCATCCCTGTTCCCAACCCACCTTTTATTTGACAGACTGTTGACTAAAGGCCAGAATGCCTTGGTGGAGCTGCAGACACAACGCCCGGTGGCTCTGGAGCTGTACAAAGACTTCAAGGAGCTGGGCAGGTTCATGCTGCGCTACAGCGGCTCGACCATTGCCGCAGGCGTGGTCACGGAGGTATTGGGAGGGGACTGGTGGCTTGTGGGTGCGGGTGTCTTTTCTGTACCTACTTCATAAGAATGATTCCTGAGAGCTTATGACTTAAGGGGAATACAGTTATAGTAGTAGAACAAGATTTTAAAATTTATATTAAACTTTTTTTAAATGATGGCAAGAAAATGTTGGGTTTTAGAACTTTTCATAATGACACTTCTGAACTGTCCTCTCCACAAATAATGTTTCTCAGAATTTAAGTAAGTTTGTTGAAAAATAGATTTGTAAGTAAGCAATCCAGATTATGTGAACAGTCTTTAAGAGTCAAATGAATTGGGGGAGGTGATTTCGTTTGTTGGAAGAGCTTTTATTACTTTTTTTTTTCTTTAAATAACTGGTTCTCTGTGCATTTAAAATAATCCATTCAGAAAGTTCAATGAATGTTTCTGAAAGGGATCTTTTGTATCATGTAAGGTGCAGTTGAGTTTTGAAGAAAATAGCCAGAGGTGAACCAGCAAGCTTCAGTAATTTACATGTACTTCCACACAATCATGATTAATCTAAAATCTTAGAAATACTATATTTATAATGAATACTTCATGTGGCTGTTTTCTGCATAAAAATTATTCACTGTATTTAATGGGATGTCTACTTTGAACACTGGGCTCTGTTAAAGTTGCATCAAAATTTAGTTACACTTGCAACCTGTGAAAGGCTTTGGTATTCAGCTGCCCAAGTTTGTTACCGCCCTACTGAGTCCTAGCAGTCCTTCAGTTCATTCACCTGTAAAAACTGGGTATGAGAACTTATCTCCCACCTTTGCAAAGTGAAAGGGCTGTCACAAATGCTTGGCACAGTAACTGGCATTCAGCAAATGTTGCCTCACGCACGGTCTCACAGTCAGCCAGAGCATTCTTTCTAAAAGAGCATTCTAGAAATAAGATAGTTTCTTGTGGAAAATAATGGAGAGATTGTAGTAAGTCTTAGAAATAGCATGACTGGAAAAGGGGAAAAGTTATAGGAAAAAAGAAGTTTCATCTTAACATAATGATTATATTGCTGCCATTTTCCTTTTGTTTTCTTAAAATGTGACTGATTAAATTATAGCACCTTTTCTTTTTTTTCTCTTACAGATAAAAGAATGATGGGTCAAAATTTCTACCATGTTTCCAAATGCAGTGAAATAGCTAACCTCTGTTTTTAAAGAATCCAGTTGTTCAAGTTCAAGGAACAATGTGCAGTTATTTTTTTAAACAAGAGAGAAACTTAAAATGATATAATCAGCTGCAAAGAAGTATTAATCATCACTCCTGCAAAAATTTCAAGTTGCCAAATGGCAAAGAAAGGCTAATACTACACTTTCATTAAAACAACTGGCTTTCCCTTTGAAATGTTAGTGAATAGATTTGCTGAGGTTTGTGTAAACCATCAGAAGTATGTAATAGAAGACATTCAGTCGTCATGAAATCAACTCTACTTCCAGCCATACCACAGATGTTTACAGTGTTCAACTTTACTGCACACATTTTAAGGAAAAGTAATAAAATGGATTGTTGAGGCAGTTAATACTCAATCTGAGTGGTTTTTGTTTGTTTGTTTGTTTTTTAGTTAACTAAGAAAAGATTACCTGAAGATTATAGGAAAGGTGTTTGGTGTTGAGCATAAGAATATTCTTCTACCAAATGAACTTTTGAAATCTTAGTTTGGAATTAGTGGAAACTGCCCCTTTGGTAACAAAGATATTATTTAAAGTATAAAGCCAGCTTTAATAAAATGCCTTAGTTTGAGCATAACAGCAGACTGTGTTTTGTTTCTTAGATTCTGTTGAGATTCTCTACCACCATTGCTAAGAATGACTTAAGGATTTTATGGGATCTGTTTCACCTAAGTTTCTTGGCTCTTTCACATGAATTCTTGTTGTTTTTTGTTTGTTTGTTTTCCTAACAGCAGGTCAAATTTCATCTCCTCTATTTCTCACCATAATTTTATTTCTCCTATTTATTTATTTATTTATTTAGAGTTTGGGTAGAGGGAGAGAGAACATTGAGCAGACTCCATGCCCAGTGCAGAGCCTGGCACAGGACTCGATCTCGTGACCCTGAGATGATGACCTGAGCCAAAATCAAGAGTTGGAACTTAACCGACTGAGCACTCAGGCCACTCTCTTCTGCTCTCATTTAGAATTACATATATGATAACTTTATCTCGCATACCTTATAGACTGCAAGTCCCCTGGCAGTAAAAGTCATGTTTTTGTTTGAAGTTTCAACAGCAAACTCCAAGGTATATTTAGTTAACAGGTATTTGTTGCATTGCCTCCTGAGTACGAGCTGCTTTAGAGTAGAATTCGTGCTCAGCCGAGCCTGGGACTCTGATCTGATAGACTGTATGCTAAGCTTTCTTTATTGGGAAATGGTGTGATTTGTACGTTGGTGACTTACCGTATACAACAGCATGTCCTTAGTTCTGCGGAAGACTACATCCATGTGCTAAAATGCACAGGGCATAAATGTGCTGCTTGGAGAACGATCACAGTGAATATACCCGGATCACACATTTCTTTACTGAAAAGTATTGGAGTAATTGTTATTTCAGATAAACTTGCTAAGATAAGAAAGTATTCTGTTTATATATTATGTTAACTAGGAATGTAACTGGTAAATCTGGCAAAACCTAACTTACAGTGACTTAAGCAAAAAAGAAAGACTAGCAGCAGACTTGCTTTGACTCCACCTAGATCAAGCAGCTCGCAGTGTGAGCAAAGACTCATCTCTACTCTGCCTTCCCCAGGGTTGGTTTTGCCCCCAGACTCCATACAGAACCCCTTGAAGTTTCACACATAAATCTTCAGAGGCTTCATCAAGAGTCAAGAGCAGGTTTAAAAGAGCAGGTGTTTTCCAGAAGTTCTAGAAATATCTTATCGTTGACTATAATTGAGTCTAATTTCTTTACCTAGGGCATCCTTGTAGTTGAGTGTGAAGTGAATTACCCACAGCATATAGCTGAGATTCCTGGGAAGGAAATTGAGGGTGCTTTCAGGAAAGGGAAATGGATTGAGACCTCGTAGGGCTGGCAGCCAAGAACAAGAAACAGCCACCATGTTATGTAAGGTCATGATAGAATTAACTTTAAATAAGAATATAGCATAAAACAAATGGTGGTAGCAGTAGTAGAAATGAATTTTATTCCTTCTTATACTGTGATGAGGTATGGTCTTTTTATTTACATTATGTTTACAACTGGTTTTGCTGAAGGGGGGGTGGTGACATTAAGGGGGACAGGTGTGCTGGCAGTGGGAGATTGGGGCTAGGGGACAAGACATGCATACAGCAGCAAGCATGCCCAAGTTTGGTTTTGGTGGAAATCCTCCCCGTGAAACTTCACCCATATTCATAACAGTACATTCCTCTGGGGTTACTCTGCCTCCCATACTGTGTTTCTTCTTGCTATGTGTGGTTTTACTGTTTGGTCACACAGGTGGCTTTGTTCTCTGATCTCCACTCTGAGTCTTTACTGCTCAGTTGCCTGTAGAGTAACTGGGCTTAAAAACATAGATCCATATTTTGACTCAGTGTTATTTCACATGTTCATTATTAATGACTATTTGGGCCTCTCTGTGATCTTTTTATAATGAGATTTTCAAAAATATGTATTAGTAGCTTTTAAAAAAATGTTGTAAAAATACAAAATTATTTGAATGTTCCTAGCATATTACTGATCTATAGGAGTTCATCAAGGTTATACAGCTGAAACAAACACACACATTCCAGAAGACCCAATAAAAATCACTGGGTCATCACTTTCTAGTTTTCCTCTAAAATATCCATGAAGATATTAATGTAAAAACATTTTCTCCTTCCTCAACATGAGCTTGCCATATTCTAGGCGCAGGAGAGAGCTCTGGAGTGCAGGTCACTGTGTTGACAGCCCAGCCGGGGTGGGAATGGATTCTCAGTACCACAAACTACAAAGGAGAATTAACAATATGAAAGCATCCAGCAGGAATGTACCCTAAGGACAATGCAGAAGGGTCTAGATGGGGAGGGAGAACATTAATGCTGAAGTAAAATTTTACTTCTATAAAAGATTCTCTTAGGTTAAAGTAATTCAGTCTGTAAATTATAGTCTCCCACCTGCCTGTTTAGAAAATAGTGGGGGAGGTTGGGGGGGGCAGGTTTTGCTTTGGCAAAATCATCCAAGAGGGCACTTGTGGCCTCCAAACGAGCAACATTTAAAATCCCACCAACAGTGAGAAACATTCTTTAGAACCCACCCACCTCCAGGAAGAAGAGCCACATGAGTGAGAATCTTCTCAGTAGGACCAGAACTGGCACAAGCCCGCAGCGTCACGCTGACACGAAGGACGGGTCCCAGGGGCAAGATGAGCCCAATGGTAACCTTTGTTTGAGCCATCAAAAGCCCTTCTGTATCAGAGATCTCAGAAGAAGTAGAATGGATGAATAATAGTCTGGTTCTTTGAAAATGCCAAAGCTATTCAAGATTTTAGAAAACACTGATGAGACTGAGGCATGTAACTGCATGATAAGGATCAACTGGAATTCGAGGTGAAGCGTGAGGTTTGGCTCCTGTGGGCCAGCTCTGCACCACTTTCCCAGGGAACCCCGGGACTCTGCTCACAGTAGCAGAAGGTGGGCTGGTATTCGCTTTCAGAGGACCCCGTTCCTCTCCCTGGAACACTTTCAGGGCTGCAATTTCACATTTATTCGTATAATTCACTATTTTCTCCTACTGAAATCTGAGTCCCAAGAGGAAAGAGACCTTTTCTGTTTATTATTTCATTATCGGTCTTAGTCCCTAGCACATAAACGATTGTTAAGTGATTGTGAGAATTAATGCTGGTGATCGCAATACAAATGATCTTAATTTCCTTATGCCTGCATTGTCCGAAAATTACAAGTTTTTATTTCTATTCTAATGCTGTGTGTGCGGGGCTATTTTTATAGTGAAGGAAAAAGAAAATTTAGGGAAGCAAACTTCAGCACTGCTTCTGTCTGTCCTCTTGTCTGTTAAGACACAGCCCTACGTTGGACAGAGAATTTCCTGACCTGGGGTGAGCTCATAAGCCTTGGGGATTCAGTTGTGCTTGCATTTCAGAATCGGGCCAGGAAATCAACTGGCTGCCAGGGATTCTGCCAGCACCCGCACGGACATGCGATGGCCGAGATGGCCGACGGAACTCACTGCATTCTCGCCTGCCAGCACTGGGCTTACATAGAATTCTTTTAAAGATGACTATGAAACATAGTAACAGCTCCATGGAAAAAGCAAAAGTACGCTTAGGGTTCTGAGCAGGTGGAGGCAAAAACGTTTCTTTCCTGTGCATTGTAGGTAACAGAAGTTTTCCTTTAACTGCTGCATGGTGTCCGTGAGATGTAGATTTGATGGGTTGAGAGCAGAATCAAAATAGGTTAGAAGAGATGGCATGGGGACCCAAATCACAATAGCAACACCCAAAGCCTGTAAAAATAGATACTAATTGCATACAGTGAATTGATGAGCTGAAATTTTCCTCAGAAACCAGTCTAGATACAGATGGATGAAAATGATAGACCCCAAGATTGCAGTTGAAGACAGTATGATGTTTTTATGGAAAACATTACAAAGGGATTACAATCACATTTTTTTCTGTTAAAACTTTTACATTTCTAAGATTAAAACAAATCTTGGGACCAAAACAAAGCTCCCCAAAAAGTCATCTTCAAAGCAACAAAAAATGAACCCCAGTCTTTTCTGCAGCACTAAATTTTAAAAGACAAAGGAACACAGGAGCTAAATATATAAAACTTTAAGTTAGAGGGAATGCAACCCATGAACCCATTCTTTACCTGTGTGTTGTTTACAAGTGAGGGTAAGATGTCCTTGTGGGAGAGGGGTGAAGGAAGTGGGGAGGCAGGATGTAAATGCTCAGATCATGGAGGTAGTCCAAAGCTTTAATTAGGGAGGTCGTGACAGAATATTATGCAGCAAGCATAGGCTGGTGCCCGTCATCTGTCAAAGACCACCAGGGCACAACTAGTCAAAATTATTTCTATTGATGCTTGCTGCAGCAAGAGAGAACACAGACCACAGAGGACAAGGAGCTCAGTAAGAAGGCGTAAGGAGGGGCTGTTAAAGAATTGACATGTGGAAGTAGGTAATTTTGAGGAGGGCTCAAGTAAGCAAGGGTTTCTTCTGGACTGGGTGCTGTCAGAAAGGGAGTAATTCTGCCGCTGAGGGACCCACTTTTATCTAAGAGGCCAGGGCAATGAACACGGCACAGCGACGGCAGTCACTCAAGTTCGCCACAAGAGGGGGTAGTTCCATCATTTTTAAGGTTTACACAGTACTTGGGTTTTCGCTCAGGGGTGATCACAGAGCGACCTAGTCTGACGTCAGAGATTTAGGAATTGTTAATGTTTGACAGAAGAACACCATGGCCTGCCGGTGAGGCCCTGGCCAGCTTCTAGCTCTCAGAAGTGACTTTTTCTTACACAGAAATGACTGAAATAGGTAGAAGTAGCAGTGTAAAACCGACCACATAAAGAGGTCAATTAAATTATACCTAAATATGGGGATACGAAGTAGATTGTGGCTTTTAAAATATCAATTTGGCACCCCATCAACTGGGTTTAATCTTGTGATTCTCGGAGCAATGTTCTGTTGGAGAAGGTACACACCTCCACTGCCAGGCTCCTGCTTTCCTCCACCCTGGTCCCATGATCCCCTATTATAGTGGAGAGATGGGCTCATGGAAAGACTGCAGAACCAGGAGGGAGGAGAAGGACATGGGGCCGGAGAGGAGATAGTCTGCTGGTCAAGTTTCTTGTGGAGACAAGGCAGGTGGGGTTCTGAATAGATATTCCTCTGCCTGGGATTACCTACTTCTTGGCTGCCCGTTAACTTCCTCCCCATCCTTCCTTAGCCATCTCCCGAGTCTCCATCCTCTGATCCCTCCAGGGAACTCACACGGGGCTCTCCATCCTCACATCTGGGAGCGCTCTACATCAGCGAATGCCTCCCCTTCTCAAAAGGAATGCTTTTTGTCTCTGAGGTGAAAACACTCTATCTTCTTCTGAAATATTCTGGAACTCTTAGTCTTCAGAATATGAGTAAGCTCCATAGATCATGTTTATAGTTTTTGTCAGCTGAGCTTACAGTCCTGAGTCCTCTATTCTCACTGTGCCAGACTTGGCACTAATCCGTCCACTGGGGGGGGGGGTGGAGGCAGACCTGGTTGCTGCCAATGGGAATACCCTTGAATGCTACCCCAGCACTCAACAGGACCCACTGCGGAGTGCAAGTGGTCCAGCCCAGAGAATTCAGGAGCAGGTCACATCCAGAAGTACAGGAAGGCAGGTGGGACCACAGGGGAGCAAGGTCTCTATTTGTAGGCCTGGATATAGGGTTTTATGTCTTTTTTTTTTTTTTAAGATTTTATTTATTTATTTGACAGACAGAGATCACAAGTAGGCAGAGAGACAGGCAGAGAGAGAAGGGAAGAAGCAGGCTCCCTGCCGAGCAGAGAGCCCTATGCGGGGCTTGATCCCAGAACCCTGAGATCATGGCCCAAGCCGAAGGCAGAGGCTTTAACCCACTGAGCCACCCAGGTGCCCCAGGGTTTTATGTCTTCTTAAGGGAAACAAGGCAAGAGATGACTGGTCCTGCATTTCGGGTATGAAGGCAGGTTAGGGCTCAGGTCAAAGTGAGGCTGGTTGCTGCGTCCCAAGGAAGTGCCTCCCACTTTAACCGAGCTCTGGTTCCAGAGTCAGATCAGAGGTTGATCTGCATGCGGGGGTCAGTGGGTGCAGTGTGGACAGAAGAGGGCTGCTAGGACAGAGGGAGGAAGGTGAGGGCCATTGGATTATGCCAAAATGGACAAGGTCAAGCTTGAGTAGCAAGTGGTGCAAAGTGCAACTATGACTAATCCCGCGTCAGCTCAGAGGCCGGGCCTGTTTCTGTGTGGGGAAGCTCGGAGAAGCACCCACCCTTTTTAGAAGTACTAGGTCCATCTTCTCACACTACTCTGCTATTATGTGGCAGAAAATGCCACCCCCAGACTTAGAAAGTCTGTTTCTTTAGAAAGCTCTCCCTTAAGCAGTCCTCTACTTGGAATCTTTTGGATTATTATGAGCTATACAAAAAGACCAAGAAAAAATCTGACTAATCAATCCACATTAGTCTCTGTTGCTTCTGTCACATAATCAGATTTTTTTCTCAAATGCTGGGGTGAGAGAAATCTCAGTTAAGTGGGTGAGGGAAAGGGAGGGTCAGGCATATTTTTGAGCATGAAGTGCTTGGGAGAAAGGTGCGCTTTTAGGAGGTTCAGAAGGAGCAAAAAAAGACACAAGAAGCTGAGAGTGGGAGAACCAGGGACATAGTCTAGGGAAGGTCTGTCTGCCTGGGCTGGGTATTTCCCTGAGATCACTCTGTTCTGGGCTCCCTGCTACTGTGTTCTGTGGGACCAGGGCTGGGGTCTGCAAATCATATGGCTCACATCTCTTGCCAACTGGCTTTCTGCCAATGGGAGGCCCTAGGAAGAACCTAGAAGGAGGAGGAGGGAGGAGATGCTACCTTCTGTCTCCAGTCTCTGTCAGCATCTCTGCAGCTACAGCGGGTAGCTTCTGCTGCAGCCCCCGCCTCCTGTCCCCCCCCCAACCCCACACCTGCAGGAGCCGCTGCTACCCACCCCTCCTTTGTGCACCCCCATCTCAGGCATGGCGGCCTCTCTTCCCTGTTACTGGATGTCAATATTGTCTGGGTACCTCTGCTGGACTGGGCCTTCCCTCAGCTGTCTAACCCAATGTAACCCTTTCCTCCTATTAGACTTTGAAATACACACAGTATTTGTGTGTCCTGGAACAGACCCGCACTGTGTGTAGCATTGTATCTGTTTGTAATGTGGGTGGTCCCTTTTTCTCTATGTGTGACTAGGTATTCAACAGAAGCACATCCAAATGACCAGAAACCACCCACACGAGAGAAAGAAAAGAGAAAACTCACCTGGAACAGGAAAGGTTAAGAATTTTAGGCTGAGAAAAATTTTTTTTTCATCTTTGAACTTCTTCCCCGCTTCTTACTGCGTAGGGAGAAGGAGCCTCAAGAATGTGACCACGTTATATAAAATGAGTTCTAATGCCAAAGGTTCTGCAGAGGTTTTGAGCTGCAAAGGAGAAAAGACCAGGGGGCTTGGTCCTGTGTTCAGCAGACCATCACAGGGCAGTTTTAGATTTGCAGAAAGGCCTGAAGCTTCATTGCACACGGAGCAGAGACCCTCTTGTTCGCATGTGTGATCTGCAAGCATTCTGGAGATCATTTAGGGAAAGACCAATTAAGTTGGGAGCGGGGAGGGCCTGAGGAGGTAAACAAGCCAGCAAAAGTCCCAAATGACTGACGGATTTAGAGTATTGGTATCTCACATTTGACTAAATTTTAACTACAAAAGTTGCATATTCCTATAGGTTCACCAGAAATTTAAACTATATGGAGTAAAAAGAGGAAGATAAAAAAAAAAAAAGAGGAACCCTCGCTCTTCCCCTTCCATCCCCCTTAAGCAGCTTCCCAGGAGATCCTGTTGTGTTTATTATCCACTAGCTCTCCTTTTTCACTTAACAGTGAAATGGCTAAATCACATTCCTTACGCAGGACCGCTGGTTGTCTTAACTCAGTATCATAATTGTCAGTTGGTAGGTATTTTCTATTTTCTATTTTGAAATTACAATAAAAAATGATGCCCTGTGACTTACCTACTTGCACCAAAGCAAGAAATTCTCTGGAAGAGATTCTGAAAAGGGGAATTCCTAGCCATTTTATTTTTTAAATTTTTTTATTTTTAAATATCTTATTTATTTATTTGAGAGAATGAGAAAGAGAGAGCATGAGAGGGGAAGGGCAGAGGGAGAAAAAGACCCCCTGTGAGCAGGAAGCCCAATGCAGGACTTGATTCCAGGACTCCAGGATCATGACCTGAGCTGAAGGCAGTGGCTCAACCCACTGAACCACCCATGTGCCCCAAGTGGGCACATTTTAAATGGTGATGCTTCCAGACTGCCCTAACTTGTGTTCGATGACCACACCGCTGCCCCCCTGCCCCCCACCCCCACTGCCCTGAATCAGGGGAGGGGGAGAGCACATGCTTTCGCACACCTGCACACACAGTGGGTGTTAACAGTTTTCCAGTCTGACTGGGGAATCAGGGCACCTGTCTGTATTTCATATCCTCTTGATTAACATGAGGTGCAGCGTCTTTCAGGCCTTCTTTAGCCAATCGCATCCCTTTTACTATGAATTGGTTTTGTATAGACTTTGCTTATTTTTTTTCAAGTGGATTGTTCATTTCCCTTACCAATTTATAGAAATTCTTACATGCATCATGGCTATAAATCCCTGTGGGTTACTTGTATTCATGCATGGATGCAGCTTGTGCCCTTACTGGCGTGGCACAGTGGGGAGGGTGTGAGCTGCTGATTTCAGAATGGAGGGACTGTTCACGAAGAGGGTAGGAAAACAGACGGGAGACCAAAAGAGAGAGTCTGTCTTCAGTCACCTCTGCGGAGTTAGGGCAGTGATGTGTTGAAGAAAATCACATGATTTGAAGATAAACAGATTAAAGTTCATGCCTTACTAACAGAGATTTTGGACAAATTAACTTCTTTGAGGCTCAATTCCTTGTACCATTCAGAGATTTAATGACTTCACTTTATAAAGCATTGTTGTGTGGAATAAATGAATAGATTCATGTCAAGCACTTGCTTCAGGGTCTGGCCCTCCGTGTTTGAACAATAAATCGTTTATAGTGTGAACCCAATAAAAGGAGTCACACAGGTGCCTTCTGACATCTTAAAGGGCCATGGACACAAGCTGATGTTAGCTTACCATATTATTATCCCTTTCTCGTAATATACTGGAAGTCTGTGAAATACTCCTAAATCTTCTTCACGCAGAGTTTGGAGACTGGAACATTCCTGAGCGTCAGGCCACCTCCCACTTTCACTGACTGGCAAATGAGGATTTCGGGACTGGAAGCAAGGGTGGGGCTAACTCAGGGTAGAGAAGCGTGCAGGGAGAACCGAAGGAGACAACTGCCAAGGAGAAAGGCACGGGGGTCGCGATCACCATGGCTGGAACAAAGGCACTTCTGACGCTAGAAAACTTCATTAATGGAAAGTTTGTACCTTGTAACTCCTATCTTGATTCTTATGACCCGTCCACGGGAGAAGTATATTGCAGAGTGCCAAACAGTGGGAAAGAGGAGGTGAGTGGGGTGCCTGGCTGGGGCAGTTCGTTGAGCATCTCTTGGTCTTGCTAAGGTTCTGTGTGATCACCGGGCCGTAGGGTCGAGCCCCGCACTGGGCTTGTGCTCAGCGCAGAGTCTGCTTAAAGGCTCGTTCTCCCTCCGCCTTTGCCCCTCCCCTCCCCCTCTTTCTCTCATATAAGTAAATGAATAAATCTTAAAAAGAGAGAGAGAGAGAGAAGAGGTGAGTATATTCACTTAGGGAAGATGGAAAGATACCTCATGTGCTGATGAATTACGTGTTACTTTTCTAGGAGCAAAGGGAGTTGGGAAAAGGTGTAGAATTTTTAAACCCTAGCAGAGGGACGATTTTAGTGCTGGGAAGGTCTGCTTGGTAATGGGACTTTTAGGGTGCAGGATTCCCAGGCATCCGAAAGCGTTCTTAGGACACCTTTTGAAATGGTGTCCAGTGAAGACTATCCTCCATTCAGGAAGTCCGCGTTAGGCAACTTGGCTTTTGGGAAAGAAATAATAAGTATGGTAACGGCTTTTTTCATAGAAGTGAAAATCCTCTTCGTATTTCTTTTGGTGAGTGAAAGCAGGTGCTAACGTAAAAGCGAGTGGCCTCCGGTGAGCTTTCAAACGGGGATGCCGACGCCTGGCACGAAGCCCATGACTTCGCCCAGAACGCAAGTGATCAATGAGGCGTCTTAATACACAGCTGCGTTTCTCAGTCCTTAGCAGGGGTCTAGTAAAAAGTATTTTTTGTTAAGAATGGCCCATGTTTCTGTTTCCTTTTCTTTACTAAGCGTTGCCTAACTTTGCCACTATATTCATGGATTTCTAAAAACAAAACCAAAAACAAAACAAACAACAAAAAAACCCCCAAACTTGTTGCTCCACTAAAGCAAAAGTGAAAAACCCAGGGATTGATTTTAGATTATCCTCTAATAATGCCTTATGTCTTTAAAACATCTAGTGATTTAAAACTGATCATTTGATGAAATGCAAAATCAAAGTCCCATGTATTTTTGCATTTAAATTTAACACCGTCACTCAAAGTGCTTAATGGTATAAACATTAAAATTTTTTTAGTGATGCAAAATTTTATTTAAGAAGTTTTATAAAATGTTGGATATATTTGTTATTTCTTTGACAATGTAGAAGTGTCTGGGGTGATGAATACGGCTGATGTGTGTATGGTCATCTAATGCCTAACGGGTTTTACTTTTTAAAGCACAAAGAACTAGATTGTTTATTTATTCTTTAAAACAATTTTTTAGAACTAGATTATTTAAAAGCCAACTGTAATCTTCATATACAAATAAGTATCTATATATAAGCCTTCTTATACTAAGGCACTATTTCTCTTTTATTAATAATATTTTAAAACTGTCTTGCATTAAAAAAAAAAACCTTTAGACTTGTGGACAAAAGTTTGCAAACATTGACTAATCTGTTGGTTAAACTATAACCCACAATTCTGTTTCAAATGACTTGGGATAGATGTGGGAAATCCAGCTTTGTGCTATCCAATCCTCCTGGTCTCTAAGTGTTTTCCAAAGTGCTTTTAAAGGTGACAAATATGACAAATGTTGTTGAAATATTTTCTGCGGCTTATGTTCATGCCTTTTCAGAAGATAGAATGCAGTACAGAGGCATCTGCTAGGAGAGGAATAAATATTTTGGATTTCCCAGCAATTTAACTTGCAAATATTCTCTCTGATCCCACAAGTCTCAGTTTTTGCTCACTTGAAAAATATCATCAACACACAAACTGCACACCCAGTTTCACAGAAAGTCTCTTAAAGAAAGTGCTGCTGGTGTTGCTAACAGGTTTTGCTGTGTGCTCCACGTTCACTAAGCCCTCTAATACAAATTACACCCAATGGGAGTCATAACAACCTACAAATAAGACTCTATCATCACCCTTATCCCACAGATGACAGTGAGCTAACATTCTCATCTCTGATGCCTAGATCTCTCTCTCTCTCTCTCTCACACACACACACACACACACACACACACACACACACGGATTTGCGGTGGTATTTACATGATAGCTTTGCGATCATAAGCAGAAACCAGAGTCCGACCCCATGGCTCTGAAGACCAGCTGTACTGCTCAGTATCTACTGTCTTGACTTAGAGCTGAACTTCCTTGTGCCTCAGTCTCCTTACCTATAAAATGGGAATAACAGTAATACCTGTCTTATTGTGTGGTTCTGAGGATGAAATAGACTGATGCAAAGCCCTTTGTGTTTGGCATATGTAAATGCTTTCCAGGTGTTAACTTTTGCTCATATAGATTTTTTTTAAAAAGATTTTATTTATTTATTTGACAGACAGAGATCACAAGTAGGCAGAGAGGCAGGCAGAGAGAGAGGGGGAAGCAGACACCGTGCGGAGCAGAGAGCCCGATGCGGGGCTCCATCCCAGGACTCTGGGATCATGACCTGAGCTGAAGGCAGAGGCTTTAACCCACTGAGCCACCCAGGCGCCCCTGCTCATATAGATTTAATATGTATTCTATACCTCACAGACATAAGCCACCTTAGAACATATGACTGGACCTGCGTTTTCTGCATAGCAAAAATCTTAGATTTTGTATCGACAACCTCAGGAAGATGAGATTTTATACTGAGCACGGGAGGAAGGAGCCCTTCTCTTGTTGGCTGGCAGCCAGGCCCCGGGGAGGCGGCGGCTTCTGGTGGTGAACAGCACAGCTCACCTTCTCCCTTCATCCCGTCCTCGGGTCCACAGTAGAGATCCAGCTTTTCAACAGAAACCACCACTTTTCCAGAAATTTATAATTTATAATGAAGAGGAGAATCATGTCATCCTTTATTCAGCTCAGCTGGAAGTGACTCTGTTTATAAAGAAAACAGAGAAGGAGCTTGGATCAGATTTGGGGGAGAGGGCGGCTGAACTGTCAGGTCACGTGACGCGAGAAAGAGGCTCGTGGTTGCCTGAAGCCTATGGAAAAGGATTCCGAGGCTGGGCCCGGGCCCAGGTGTGGAAGAAAGCTGTGAGTAATTCTAGAGTCTTGTCATGCGTGTGAGGGGGGAGAAAGCTGAGACACAGGCTATGGATTTGCTGTCTCCGGGATAGACTTTGCTTCGAC
Source organism: Mustela nivalis (assembly GCF_964662115.1). Taxonomy (NCBI): domain Eukaryota; kingdom Metazoa; phylum Chordata; class Mammalia; order Carnivora; family Mustelidae; genus Mustela; species Mustela nivalis. The sequence continues at coordinate 65,782,549 of NC_139024.1, forward strand.
TTCGCTGAAGATCCCAAGACTCATTTTGCCTTGCAGGAACAGGCCTTGCTCGAACCTTCCCATATACTGTTTCCTTTTAGATTTGCTCCAAAGTCAGGTTTCCAAGCTATCTGTTCAAATACGGACGCCCTCCTTTCCCACAGAGGCCTCTCACTGGGCAGATCCAGGCAGGCTACAGGGACCGTGGCTCTGCCATAGCAGGCCAGCTGTGGTCTTGGAACCACAGAGATCTGGGTTTGAGTCCTGATGCTGTCACTTATTAGCTGTGTGACCTCTACTGAGTTACTTGAGTTCTCTGTGCCTCGGTTTCCTCATCCACAAAATAGGCATAGCAATAGTCCGGGTAGATAATTCTAAAACAGGTGAAATAAAATAATTTGTGTGGTTAGCATATTCTTTATATATAAAAATAAGTAATTTTTGAGTGGATTTTTTTTAAAAGAAGATTTTATTTATTTATTTGACAGGCAGAGATCACAATTAGGCAGAGAGGCAGACAGAGAGAGGAAGGGAAGCAGGCTCCCTGCTCAGCAGAGAGCCTGATGCGGGGCTCAATCCCAGGACCCTGGAATCATGACCTGAACTGAAGCTTTAGTCCACTGAGCCACCCAGGCGCTTGAATGGTCATTTTGAGTGGAAATGACAATCTGAGGATATGATTTCAAACAAACTTTTAGGCTTTGTCAGATATGTTGGATCTGGATTAACAGCTGAGGGATTCTACACATCTCGGTGATGTTTTCTCTCTCATACGCTACTGAAAAAATTTTTTGTATTTTAACATGATTAAAAATGTGCATCTGTTAAAATTCAAATAGCTTCCTTCTAATGGCCGCATCTGAATACCCTGGTCAAAATGGAGCATTCTTCTCTATTTTTTTGGTGCCCCTGATTCTCTGGTCACGTAAACACCACTTTGCAGGTAGCTCAGCATGAGGAGGCCTTGAATATTTGAAATCAGGCAGAGGAAATTAGGCCTGGGTGGACCTGTGGATTCTGGATTCATCCAACCTCAGGAGCAACGGTTTTAAGCTGATCCTCTTCCTCTTGCTCCTCAAAGATCGAAGCCGCAGTGGAGGCGGCCAGAGCAGCCTTCCCCGGCTGGTCGGCCCGGAGCCCCCAGGAGCGTTCGCAGGTGCTGCACCGGCTGGCGGATCTGCTGGAACAGTCCCTGGAGGAGCTGGCCCAGGCAGAATCTAGGGACCAAGGTGAGTGCCGCTGGCCCGCCCTGTACCGGCCAGTGCGGTGCCTAAGGAAGAGTGCAGTACTAATCCTCAGATGCAGGCCATGCCTGCCCTCCTTCCGACTGGTCAGGTGACCTTCAGCCTCTTAACTACAAGGGATAGGACTCGGGTACTTCCTCCATAGTAGCCCCCCCGAGTCGCCCCCCCCACCCTGCTGGGCCCATCAGTCTAGCCGCACCTGTGTTTCTCATGGCAAAGAAGCCATGAGAAGCCTCCATGCAGGAGGCTTGCATCTGGCAGACTCCTGTCCCGTTCTGATGGTCCAAGCAGGTCACGGCTGAGCCCAAGTTTCAGGGGCAAGGAAATAAATATACTTTGTCCATTTCGTGGAAGGCACTGCCAGGGTTTTTGGCAAGGGGAGTAGATGTGGGGTGAAGGGAAGAAGAGGATCCTTCAAGGTAGACCATTCAAAGCAAAAATAATTGAAAAGCAGGTTGTTTAGAAAGAATCTGTATGTCAGTATCGAACTCCCAACACAACTTCCCAATTTTAACTCCTTCCCAGAAGCGTAAGTAATGGATTAAATGTCCAATAGTAATATCTATTGGGAAACCCCAAGATCTTTTAAAATGATATGGATGCTTATAAATCAGCTTAAAGTTAGAAGGCAGCCTGAGTCCAAACTCTTCAGGAGATGCTTCCTGCCCATGCTGCTACACTGGGAGTCCCCCTGAATCACCAAAGACAACTAAGGAACAACCCAGAAAAGCTATGTTTCTCTTTTTGTTCAGTTCAGAAGCTAGGGCATATACATGGGGCACGTGGTGAGTGAGTGATGGCCACACAGCATCCTTGGGGTCCCCTCAGCCTTTCTGGCACGTTCCCATCTTAAGGACTCCACCCCGTGATGGGGAGACGTGTAGTATACATCATCTGTTTGTCAAAGTGGTTTCATTGTGTCATGCAACTACAGCTGTCTTAATACCCATTACTCCAAGCCCTCCTAGCAGGTACGAAGCTTGGTGATTTTGACTTGAAAAAGCTGATGTGAATGGAGTGGTAGCATCTGGCAGATTCATGATAGCCACGAATTGTTCAGCCCGCAAAGCAAAGATGGTTTCACTTAATTTTAACGCCCCCCCCCCATTTCATCTGATAACTTCATACCTAATTATTTCACGGTTCTATGAGACCATGGCCAGCTCTCTGTGTCATCAGGGGATGAAGTTTCAGGCTGGAGAGGACCAAGGTTCCGTCTGCGTGAGCTGGGATACGTGTACGATCATGTCTTCTCCATCCCCGGGGAAGCAGGTGGACTGTGCTTTCTGTTGTTGGCTTCTTTCAGGGAAAACCGTAACACTGGCCAGAACCATGGACATTCCCCGGTCTGTGCAGAACTTCCGGTTCTTCGCCTCCTCCATCCTGCACCACACGTCTGAGTGCACGCACATGGACCACCTGGGCTGTCTGCACTACACCGTGCGGGCCCCGGTGGGGATCGGTGGGTGCTCGGGGAAAGCCTGCCCTGCGGGGGTGCACAGGGATGCTCCCTCCATTCTGTAGAACTGGTCTAAAGGAACAGACCGAGAGGAAGGAAAGAGATGACTTCTACTTCGGCCGAAAATGAATGGGCCTCAAAAATCTGTTTCTAGTTTATTTTCTTTGTCTCACATTCCCTACTTATTCCTGGAACACTGTTCTTGGGAAATTAGCAGGAAAAGAAGGATGCCGGGAGAAAATTCACATACGAAGGTTCCCCCCGCCGCCCACATTAAAAAAACATTTTTTTTACCCCCAGAGAGTTTTGTAGTCAAGAGCAAGGATTTTGGGTATGTGCAGGGCCAATTTCATAACATTTGTATACCTCAGGATTCTTGTCTTAAAAGCTGGGAGAATAGTTTTAATTTTATATTTATATATGTTAGTGTGAATTAAATAAATTAGTATGCGTAGGGCGCTCTGAATTAACTGCTTCCTGCTTTCTTTTAGAGGATAAGTGAACCTGAGCAATGGCTCAAACTATCCACTAGATGTCACTGTTCCTCCACCCACTAAATACGCATACTTACTAGTTACATTTTATGATGGGATAAAAGTAAATAAATTTAAAGGAACGAAAATGGGACACATTACCACTTTGGTTATTTGAACTCTTTGGAAATCACATTTTGAAGGAATTAGGAAAAACTCAAACTTCTATCTTAGAAGTATGGTGATATATCATGCTGAAAAAAACTGTTATCCTATAAAGAAAAGAGTTTCTAGTGAGAAATATAATCATATAAAATATATATTGACTTTCACAGCATAGGTTTAAGGGAAGAGTATAAATAAGATGAATCCATTTACAAATTCATAAAGTAAATTTTTTTTTTGAGAGTTTTATGGTTGGAAGTTTTATGGTTTCAGAACATTGCATGGAGACACATTCTAGATGCTGCTTCTGTTACTTATTTAGCAATTCTATCTGGTCATGAAACAGGTGATAACCCAGAGAGAATTTTTTATTAAAAAGTTTTCTGGCTGGCCAAGATGGATTTCATAGTCTATGCTTCAAATTTTCCTGGCTTTACTAATCAGAAGGCCCCCACATGGCAGACTAAGAATGTATTTGCTCTTATTTTACCACTAATTCTAAAAAGCTTGAGATTTTATGCCTTAATCCACAACAGGTTAGAAACAGTGATGGAAAAACTTAAAAGAAATAGTAGCTAGACAGTTGGATGATGAAGAAGGAGAGAGAAGTTTAAAAAAAAAAAAATGTAAAGGCCAGTCTATAAATCTCAAAACTCATCACGTTCTGGAACTGTTTAATAACAGGTGATAGCCTCTTGGCCCTGGAGCTTACATTGCCTTGTTCATAAATACAGCTGTTACATCAACAAGAAAATAGTAAATTGTATTGCTTTATAGTTTTAAGAGGCACAGTTGTTTGTAATACATTTTAGAGTCATTTCCCCAAAGTTGGCTACAAGTAAGCCAAAGTGGGGGTTTTAGAAGGGTAAGCCTAAGTTTCACGCAGGGTGGAGGAGTTCCACGTCAATAAACCCAGTCTGGCCAGTCTAGTTTGAGGGTCCTGCCTTTGGTGGCAGTGTTTCTGTTCTCCTCTTGTAGCTGGTCTGATCAGCCCTTGGAATTTGCCACTCTACTTGCTGACCTGGAAGGTGGCGCCGGCCATCGCGGCTGGCAATACCGTGATAGCCAAGCCCAGCGAGCTGACGTCAGTGACGGCGTGGATGATGTGCAAACTCCTGGAGAAAGCAGGTAATAAGCGGTGGCTTTGGAGAGGTGCAGGACTGGCTTCGGGGTTGCAAGTTTTGTGGGTCTCAGCCGCCACAGCATCTCTGACATGTGAAAAGTTATTCTGACTAGAAATCTGCTCACCAAAATTGATTCCAGTGACGTCTTGGGTTTTCCTCTCTCTGAGCCTTTTCTGAGAAATCCCCTTCACACACAGGGTTGGATCACACTCCTTCCTCTTCTTCACCCGTGTCCTCCCGGTGTCGGAGGGGGGAGGGGCTGGCAGGCAGTGGCATGATTGCACACCTGTAAGTGAGAAAGGCTTAAAGATCCCTGTCAACTCCCACACCAGCCTGCTCCAGAGATGTCTTCAGCGGATGGTTTAAATCTTCTATTTGAACCACTTCTTAATCTTGATGCAAATAAGACTGCCCTTAAGTACTTCTCTGGTTTGTATGGTTATACGATACCTGCTAGAAATGGGTATTTTTAAGAGATTTGAATATACCTCCCTCAGTTTTCTCTACATTTGGAGCCACCGTGTGAAAGTTGATATAATATGGCTCCTTGGCCTCTCTATGTCAACAGTGTCCTGGCGACGTTCAAGGTATGTTCCTGGGTAGTAGGTTCTAGGGTATAACTCAGCATGGGTGTGGTCTGACTCTGCACCAGGGTTGTGTCAGGAGAGCCTAGCTTGTAACCCACAGGAAAGCCCCTTGCTGTTAGGTCCCTCTGCTCAGGTCTCCATACGCACCCTGCTCTGCGCACTTCCTTCAAGTCCACAGAGAAGGTAGTGTTGGGCTCACCCATATCCATAAAGTAGGTGGTTGGAAAGAACCCATACCTCCCTCTTCTGATACCTTATCTCTCTAAGCAAAAACATACATACTGGCTTCCAAGAAAGTTGAGCCAGTTTTTACTCCAGGATTTAGATGGCAGGGTGAACTGTGTGGCCTTATGACCCTAGTCTAGCTGCCCATTTCCCTTGTATTGTACAAAGGAATGAGGTCTCCAGCTTCAGCCTTTGGGGTGACATTTATGGATGCTCTAGGCTTCTAGAAGGTTATGATAGAAATGTGCCTATCTCTCTCATATCCCAAGGGTATCATTCCTTCTTTACATGAGGGATCATTTTCTAATGCCATTCTTTGCAAAATTAAGTGCCTAGTATCTACAGAGTTCCAAGGCCTTTCTTCCCTCTCTGTTGGAGTGGAGAGAAGGGGCCGATGCTGTGCCGTGATCTATGTTGGGGAGGGCAGCCCTGCAGGTGGGGCGAAGCCACAGAGCTGTGTTCCCAGAACCACTCTCTCTTGAAGTCAACCACATCTTGATCTATGAAGATTTCTCTTCCCTAAGCACTCTCCCCTTCTATATGCCCAGCTCCTGGGCTACACGAGAATTCTACATTTCCATGAATTCACATAGCGTGGATCTTATTTCTTGTGAATGAATAGGCTTGTTATACCAAGACAGTTCTTCCTTCCTTCCCTGCCTCTGCTGGCTTTGCTAAACTTTCTTCTCTGGGCACCACGGAGAGTGTAAGGCTCAAATTGCACCTGTCTTAAGCCCTCAGTTTCTCCATTTGTATTAAGCATCTGTACGGGACGTGTTGAATACCGACGCAAAAGAAAACTAAGAAGACCTGCTGGTTCTTGATATTTATAGAGCAGTCCTCAGGTCCAGAGCATTCAAACCCTCCTGTGACGTAAAGTAATTTTAAAAAGTATACAGTGAGTACCCCCTTTTATAGTTCTAGAACAGTTATTTCTTCTTGGCAGCACCAGACGCATGCCTCATTCCTGGAGTGTCCAGTGAAAGCAGATTTCTGTCCTTTCCTAGTTTTGTTCTGCCCAGTGGAAGCTTGTTGCCATCCTTGTTGCCATCCTTCCTCATCCCGGTCCCTGGTGCAGGGAATCTATGCCCCGTGCTGTCTGTTAGCCACCTATTCTGAGTTTTACCAAATTATTCTTTGCCATTGTAGTGCCTCCTTTCTCTGGTAACTGGCATATCTTAAGGGTAGAGGGCCAATGTCTCTAGAAACATTTCATTACTGTCTCGATCAAATTGGCAAAGTGGTGCTGAGAATTACTGGCCAGTAGGCAAACACATTACCACCAAAGTTCCAGGGAATGTAAAGTGTTAATGCCGTTGTATAGAGGGCAACTGGCCTGCTGAAGTGAACTCATTTTCCTGGGATGATAAATACGTGGTGTTTCTGAGTTTTCTTCACTCTTCATTAAAATGCTGTTGTATACATTAGCAGTGATTTGATCCATTTTTGCCTTCCGGATTTATAAAGCCCAATAGTCCACCTTCTCTTGCCCCCCACCCCCAATCAGAAAGTATTGGGCAAATATTCACATGCTCACTGTCTGATGGAGATGCAGGACCCCCCAGCCTGCAAATGGTGGGAAACTTGACCTTGTTTCTCCCCCATCAACCACCGTGAGGGCCTCTCTCCTGAGACCCCTCTCTGCCCCAAAACGGGCTTAGCGGCTGTCACATGGTGTCTGACTCTGGGCCTGCTCTCCATGGCAGTGACTTGTGATCCAGGACCAACCCAAGCTAGATTTCAGTATGTGTGCACCTGCCTGTAAAGAAGAGGCCATTAGAGGGGAAGCTCCCCCGGATACCACCAGGAGTCATTGGTTCCCCACACCTGTCTCTGCGGCTTACCTGAAGGGGGTGATCCCCTCACGTTATCTCGCCTGGGCTCTGGCTTGATGGGAAGGTATTCTGGTTGATGGTGGATCATCAACGCCAACTTGTTATTTGTACTCTAAAAGCATATTCTGGAAGAGATGGTTTTAATCCAACAGAGCATGTTTCTGTTAGGAAGAGAATGTCTAACCTGGATAGGGAAAGATAGTGGGAGCAGGGAAGTAGTTAAAAAACCTTACACGTTGGAGGTTTTCTGCATCTCTGTACTTCCAGGCTGGAGAAATATGGGAAAGAAACTCAGCTAATCTCCTAAATCCTAAGATACAACACGTTTGCACTTAGATTTTCTTTCTGGACACATAAAGCTTTCCAGAGTCAAGGACCATTTCTGATTTGGATAATGTACACGAAGTCTCCATTCATTCATTCACGTATTTATTTGTTAACCGCGTGCCCCCGGTTTTGCCTCCTAGTTGTTGCCCTTTAGCCTCATTCTGCCTCAGTTTGGTTGAGGTGAGGGTATGAATCCTCCCTGCCTCATCCAATAGCTGGGAGATCTAGATCGCTTCCAGCAGTGACTGGCCCACAGTGAATGCGGGCACTTAGTGGTATTAATCTATCTGGCAAACTAGGGCCTTAGCGTAGGGGGGCCAGTGGGGAGCAGTAGGGTCTCATGCTAGAAAGATGGGGCTCCCGTTTTAGGGTGTATTTGGCACTTTAAGTCAGTTCTAGAGTGTATGTCTGTACCATGGGACACAGGACCTTTAACTCAATACTCACCTTCTTGGAGGAGTCCAAGGGAACCCAAGGGAGCCCTCCCTCCCTTCCCTGGGCCAAGCCAGTCAATCTTTCCTTCTGTGCACTTCACATTTTCACACTGAATTGTGACTCCTCAATGCTCATGTGGAGCAGGGTTCTTCTTACCTTACAGGGCTTGACCTGCCTGAGGACATCTCTGTGACCTGAGCCCTGGATGCCTAGTCAATATTATGGAATGAATTAATTAGAAGGTTCTACTCTTCATTATTCTAAGGCAAAGCACCTGGAAATATCCCACCTAAGGCACACTGGATTTGCACTATAGTCTTTGCTTTGCCATTAAGCTAGAGACGGCCATAAAACACGCTCCCCTCCATTCGAACTACTTCACTTTCAAGGACAACCTCCTTGTCACTGAAAGTTCTCAACACACGGAGAAGAATTACTGTTGTAATTTCTGTTACTGTTTCTGTATCCCATCCAGATACAGACCTGGAGACTGTTCTGTTTCCTGTCCAGGTGTCCCACCAGGTGTGGTAAATATTGTGTTTGGAACAGGGCCCAGGGTTGGCGAGGCCCTGGTGTCCCATCCAGAGGTACCCCTCATTTCCTTCACGGGGAGCCAGCCCACGGCCGAGCGGATCACACAGCTGAGTGCCCCGCACTGCAAGAAGCTGTCCCTGGAGCTGGGGGGCAAGAACCCCGCTATCATCTTCGAGGATGCCAACCTGGAGGAGTGCATTCCAACGACTGTCAGGTCCAGCTTCGCCAACCAGGTGTGTCCTCTGGGTTGGTGTGTTTTGTTTTGAGTTTGTTTGTTTGTTTTTTTTTAAATTCTGTGACCCAGTTAGCCTGGATCCGTTTCATCACAGTGCCAAACCAGGAGTGCGTGGGTCAATCTGGGGCTATTTCAGGGAAAGGAGATTTTGACATTGTGTTATGCCATCGACTCTGTTTTGTCTCAATGTCCATCTGTGGTTCTTGTGGAATCACAGCTTCTGTTGGGCAAACACCTGTTCTTGAGCTTTATCGGGTATAAGCTATGGACTGACTGTTTGCTCCTCTAAGCTTTTTCATCCCTATATTCATAGAGTCGCCCCCATTCTCTTCTTGCTGTCTGAATGTCCTATCTCCAGTAAACCTTGTGCTCCCCAAAGCATCCTAAATGTAGCACACACTTAGAAATAAATGCCTAAACCTGTCTAGAAGATGTTGCTGATGTCACAGAGTCATGGGCAACTTGGTATCTCCCAAAATTGTGAGATGTTTTTCTGGAAGCCAGAGTTCTCAGCGGATTCTTCAAGGTGATGGCATCCCAAAGGGTTAGGAACACTGACCCAGATAGACCAGATGGTAAGCCTCACAGAGTCTGCTCTGGGGCTACATTTGACTTTAAACGCCCCAGCATCAGGTCTTGGGTAGAGCAGGTGTGCACAAATACTGAATGATTTTCTCCAAAGGCCTGCTTTTTAAAAATTTTAGCAGCGAACAAAGAATCCACTGAAGAGTTAGAACTGCCATAGAAAGAAAGATGCCCAAGTTGCTTTACGTTACCTTTTGAACCTTCATTTCCTTGCCTGGAAACTCCTGGAAGCAGCAATGATGTCTTCTAGTAGCGATTTTGTGAGTTGTAGAATGAAAGCCATGCTTGACAGTGGTTATTTTTGTGATTGTTATCATTGTAATTATTTCTCTCACAGTCATTCTTAGAGAAAGTGGCTTGACTGTGTCTGTAGAGAACGTTTTTCTGGATCAACAGACTTAAATTTTAAGATTTTAGAAAATAGACTTGCAATTTTATGATACAGCTATTTCAATCATTAAAGTAAACAAGTATCCAAATGAACAATGAAATCAAGGGTTTTGGTGTTTTAGTGACAATACGGGGTTAGGGACAAGCTGTGGACTGCGATACAGCCCAGAGGACATCAGGTGAACTCTGCATGAAAAAAACCAAAAAACCAAAACCAAAAAACAAAAACGTACTCTGAGCGCTGAGATGGACTGTGGCTTCTTGGCTACCAGGATTGTGCCAGAACTTGAAACTGCTAAGAGAACCTTCCTCTTGGGGGGGTATTTTAAATGGCCTTGGGGAAGAGGACAGGAACCCAGCTGGCTAATTCAAGACAATAGGCAGATTTTAGGCGAACTACCGGGGCTGGTTTCTTTTTCCTTAACCAAGAGCTGAGTCCCATGTAGTGAACACTTCTTCCTCAGTTGAACATAACGGGGCCCTGTGAAACATCTCTGCCACACGTAGTCTCCTTCGGCCAGGGGCGCACTCACGCTCCGACAAGCTGTGAGACACTGAAGAAAATGAATGGACTTCAGCATCACTTGGCCTGAAGTTGAAACTTCCTGTGCCTGGTGGCCCTGGGCTTGGATTCATTCAAAGCTCCATTTCCTAATTGTAAGCTGAGAAACCTATGGCTCCGTAGAATTATTATGAAAAAAGCACCCTGCACGGTCTGGAATAGTAAATAGTATTTCCCTTTTCTCATTTCCTCAAAAGTCATGCTACCAGAGATCCTGGCATTACCTCGGCTTTCCTGGCACTAAGTAATCAGGAAAACCCTGACTGTGTAACCCCCCAACTCTCTTTACCACACCCTCCCTCCCCCCATGGCAGGGGACACTTGTGTCTGGAGAGTTCCCAAGCCAGATACACAGATGGTTCTTACAGTGATGCTGGATGGCAGAGAGAATTCTTTTTTCCGGAACAGTGACTATTTGACTTGGACAATACACCTTTGCACAGTTGTCAAAATAATTAGAAATATTCCATCCTTAGGATGGTTTGAAGATCAAATATAAATGTGAAAATCGTTATTTATGCAGAAATGTACTAACCATACATACATAATGATTTGAGATGTCTCGACTGTGGTTTGTAAGTGACTGCACACTATATTCAGATGACAGTAAGGATCATTTTTTTACTCAGGCTCCTGTTAGCACCTCTGCCCCGAACAGGCAGTATCTCTGTTTGGATGTCTAGTAGGCATCCGAACCTTAACCCATGCCAGGCAGAACTCTTGCTTTCCCTTCATCCCTATCCCTGCAATACAGCTCCTCTCCCTGCCTTAGGTTTGCCTTTGGGGGGTAAAGCACTAACATCTGAGGTTCCATCAAAAACCTGGGACTCGACCTTGTTCTTACCCCAACCTCCTATCTCACTAATCCATCAACCCATCCCGTTGGTTCAATTACTCTAAAAATCCTGGAACCCCTGCTTCCGCAGAGCATCAATACCAGTTTTCTTGCACTTGGGGGTCCCGCGTCCCTTAATGAATCTGGTGATGTCGGTGGATACCTATCACTTCACCCAGCTCCGCTGGTCCTGCCCTGGTGCAAGCTACCTCTGCATGCCTGGACTTCTGGAATACTCTGTGAACTCTCCTCTGACCCCACTCTCGTTCTCTTCCATTCTACTCCCCAAGGCTGCCAAAACGACTCTTTAACAATGGAAATCGATCATATCATGCTGCTGCTTAAAGCCTTCCACCGGCTTTTCATGATCCCGGGAGCAAGATGTAAACTCCTTGTGAGTCTGTGGGACTCCGCATGGTAGGGCCTTGCTCTCACCTCCTGCCCTCCTTTCTTACTCTCCCTGCCCCCATTCCTGCCTCCACTCCCAGCCTCTGCCCTGCCTTCTGCCTTGCCTCACACACCACACCCCTGCAAGCACACTCCTGCAGCGAGAAGCAGGTCCTGCCTCCTGAGAATTGCCTTCCTTGGCATCTAGCCCAGTCAGCGCCTCCTCACCAACCAAGGGTCAATTCAGATAGCCCCTCCTCACAAGGGCCTTCCAGAACTCCCTTTACTCCAAGGGACTAAAAGCGGCACTTTCCCATTGATTTCTGTTCCCATCCTCTGCTTAGTTTTTTGTATTGTTTTGCTCATGACCTGAAATTATATTATTGGTTGAGCTCATTGACCTGTGCTATTGCCTGACTTCCCCACAAGAGTGTGTGTTTGTGGTGGTGGGGCATTGTTTTGTTTATCAGTGTCTTCCATGGCCTAGACCAGTGCCTGGCACCTGTCAGGTAGGTGATCAGAGATGCAGGGCGACCTACCCATGAAGGAGTGTGTCTTGTCATTGTCCTCATGTGTCATTCTTGGCAGGGAGAAATCTGCCTCTGTACCAGCAGAATCTTTGTCCAGAAGAGCATCTATAGTGAATTTTTGGAGAAGTTTGTACAAGCTACCAGAATGTGGAAAGTTGGCATTCCCTCTGATCCATCAGCCAGCATGGGAGCTCTGATAAGTAAAGCTCATTTGGAGAAAGTAAGTCAATTTTCTGCAATGGGGGTTTGGGGAGAAGCCCAGTGCAGGGCATAGCACACATTCCTGCTTTGAAATGTTGTTCATTACTATCCTGTTCTTAAAAAAAAATCTGACCTGTAGGAAATGGTCTCTGGATACAGAGTCTACACATGTTGTCCAGGTTAAAGCCATGTCTACACGGAATAAATGAATTGGAGAAGTCAGCATGTAGAGAGCGAGGAAGAGAAAATTTGAAACATAATGGTCAGTGGATAAGAATGACGTGGATTAAGGGTGGCAGGAATTTCCATCGATAAAAGTTCCCAGTGGAATGGGTTCTGCCTGTGGCTTACAGCAGATGCAATTCCGGACGTGCCATGTCTGCTGGTTATGTGGTCCTTAGTGGGTAGAGTTAGTGGTGGTCTATGTGGGAGAAGTCATTGATGGTCTCTGGGTGGTTTATGGAATTTAGGTCTTTAAGGTCATCTTCATGTATTGCCTGATGTGACTCCCAAAATAAGTCACAGAACGCTGGAGCCGGGAGACTTTGTTTTCAGCTGTGGTAACTGAGACCCACCAAGGAAGATGTACCCCTGTCCATTAGCTAGTGAGGGGCAGAGCCTTTACTTAATTTTGTAGAAATCTTTGACTCTGCATACAATTGGGAGATTAACTACATTTTAACTTTGACCTTTACAGCACTGTGAAGCACAGAGGCTCTTAGCCAAGGGTATAGCAGCTCAGTGGTCTCCTCTTATTTCTTTGGTTTTCCCAGTGAACTACGAAGCAGGGTGAAGAGGGGAGAAGTTGCTGAGGGCTCAGGAGGGAGGAGAGGGTTTGAAACAGTCCTGCAGGACATCAGAAGGGAATCCCGTTGTTTCTAGCATTGTAGCCACAGAAGATGTGGACAAAAGCCAAGAACCCTGATAGATCTAAACCACAAATGAGATTTGATTTTTTTTAAGACTTGAAACATTGACGAGGTTTTAGGCCTGGTGTCAACCACTCCTTCACAAATCCTAGCCCAGAAATATCATCTTCTATGAAACCAAATTATGCTGGAAAGACAAGTGTTTATTTAACATGTTTGTTGGATTTTGTTTACTTACTGTCCTTTCAATGTAGTGTACTTAAGTGCCTTGAATAACTCTGAAAATGGTGAAGCTTACAGTTAGCAGTTTTTTTTTTTCCTGACCACATTTGAACGTTAGCCCAAATTTATCTTTCAAACAGAAGTTTTTAAAAACTCCCTTGTATTTTTACCATGATATATTTTCTATCTCGGTCAAATAACTAAGAAAAGAAATAAACATTCTATTTTGGAATAACTTAAGATTTATAGAAAAATCTCAGAATCTCAGAGAGTTTCTATATCCACTCATGCAGCTTTCCCGTTTGCTAACATCTTCCAAGTCCACGATACAGTTGTCCACACTAAGAAACCAATGTAGCACATGATTGTGCGCCAAACTGCAGATTTTTCAATTAACCTCTCTTGACTTTCAACTTGATCCTTATAGAAAATAATTTTTCAGGCACTTGTTTATTAAAACAAAGTACAATTAATTACTCTGTACTCGTTTCAGAAAGCTGCATGGCTCTGCTGCTTTTAGGGAGAAAGATTTGTACACACAGTTAAAAATTTCAAAATTGGGGCACCTGGGTGGCTCAGTGGGTTGAGGCCTCTGCCTTTAGCTTAGGTCATGATCCCAGGGTCCTGGAATTGAGCCCCGCATCGGGCTCTCTGCTCAGCGGGGAGCCTGCTTCCTCCTCTCTCTCTGCCTGCCTCTCTGGGTACTTGTGATCTCTGTCAAATAAATAAATAAATAAAATCTTAAAAAAATTTTTCAAAAATTTTTTTAAATCATTGGCCAATTATTATTATTAAAAGACTTTATTTATTTGAAAGAGAGAGCAGGTAAGGGAGCATGAGCAGTGGGGGAAGAAAGAAGCAGGCTCCCAGCTGAGCAGGGAGCCCCATGCTGGGCTCCATCCCAGAACCCTGTGATCATGACCTGAGCCAAAGGGAGACACTTAACCGGCTGAGCCACCCAGGCGCCCTGGCCATTTTATTTCATTTTTTTTTTTTTTCCTAGGAAGAACACTAAAGATCGTATTCCCATTACTCCACCATATATAAACTTGCTTCGATCAGTGGAGCCCTCTTGTTTTGTTGTCCTACAGACTAGATCTCTCCCTGCTAGAGTAGAGCGCCCCGCAGGTGGGCTTACATTGCCTCCCCCATGTGAGGACACGGGTCAGTCCTACTAAGACTTCAGTGGCTTCTGGACATCTGTCATCTTCACCGCTCCACCTTGAGCACAGGTGCCCAGATGCAAGGAGTCATGAAGTCCCCCTCTGAGTCTCCCACCAGGTGGACCCATGATGGGGGGGCTTGCAGATGGATTCTTGTGAGGAGGTGCTGGGTATCTTGGCCCTTGAGAGAGAGAGAGAGATAATGGAAGCAGCGAGGGCAGTGTAAATGTGGCCTTTTCAGTGGGACTCTTTTCAGCTGGGTATGCCGCTTCGGAGATCAAAAAGGGCGTGCGGACGTTCCACCAGTGGTCATCTGTCCTCGCCTCTCACCAGAGAGCTGTGGAGGCTGCGTCCCAGGGGAGGCCAGGCGGCCATCTTCTATCCCGCTTCTCTTCTGCAGCTGGTCTGTGTCTGCTGTGAAGCAAACTAGCCCTGCAGAGTCTGGGGTCTTTGTGTCCATCTTGCTTCTCTGTGGTTGTCAGGATAGATGGCGAGGCAGTGACCCAGGAGTCTGACTAGAATATGCAGAAGCTGTTAAGCTGTTCGGTCACGGCAAAGGGCTCAGAACCTCACAGAGATGCAGCTTGCTCCGAGTGGACGAGTGACTCGCCTGCCTCCCAGGGATCTGTCCACAAGGAGGGTAGAAAAGGCGCTCTGCCTGTTTGGCAGGTTGCTTTTTGTTTTTGTTTTTCTTTCCCCCCCCTCAAATGCTTTTCCACGCGACTGTCCAGAGAATCTGGCTCGATGCCAGCCTGCCCAAAGATGCAGGAAATCGGAGATGGGATTCTGAGTGTTAACAGTGAGGCTGCCGGATGATATGATACTATATGTGGAAAACCCAAAAGACTCCACTCCAAAACTGCTAGAACTTATACAGGAATGCAGTAAAGTGTCAGGATATAAAATCAATGCACAGAAATCAGTTGCATTTCTCTACACCAACAGCAAGACAGAAGAAAGAGAAATTAAGGAGTCAATCCCATTTACAATTGCACCCAAAACCATAAGATACCTAGGAATAAACCTAACCAAAGAGACACAGAATCTATACTCAGAAAACTATAAAGTACTCACGAAAGAAATTGAGGAAGACACAAAGAAATGGAAAAATGTTCCATGCTCCTGGATTGGAAGAATAAATATTGTGAAAATGTCTATGCTACCTAAAGCAATCTACACATTTAATGCAATTCCTATCAAAGTACCATCCATCTTTTTCAAAGAAATGGAACAAATAATGCTAAAATTTATATGGAACCAGAAAAGACCTCGAATAGCCAAAGGGATATTGAAAAAGAAAGCCAACGTTGGTGGCATCACAATTCCGGACTTCAAGCTCTATTACAAAGCTGTCCTCATCAAGACAGCATGGTACTGGCACAAAAACAGACAGGGGGTGGGATTATGGACATTGGGGAGGGTATGTGATTTGGTGAGTGCTGTGAAGTGTGTAAACCTGGTGATTCACAGACCTGTACCCCTGGGGATAAAAATATATGTTTATAAAAAATAAAAAATAAAAAATTAAAAAAAAAAAAACAACAACAGTGAGGCTGCCGGAGCGCAGGGCAGATTCACAGGTGCATTCCCCGATAGGGCCAGGCTGCAGGCTGTTAACAAAGGTCCACTTTGGCAGTTTGCTAGCTGCTTCTGTCAGATTTAAAAACAAAACAACAAAACAAAACCGACTTGCTGGGTGGGCATGTCTCTGCAGTCTCCCTGCTCATAAGCCTCAGATGGTGTGTGATATCATCACCTTCCTCACCAACAGCACCAGTGGTGGCTGGCATTCAAAAGACTTACTGTGTGCCAGACATTATGCTAAATATTTTACATACATTTTATCTAAGCTTATGAATAGATGGGAGTGTTAATCCCATTTTTCAGAGGGGAAACTGAGCATTAAAAATCCCTCTGCGAGCAAGTGGAGGCTCTGGGATTTGAACTCTTGGGGCTCCCCGCCTACCCACCTGACCTCTGTGCCAGGATTTTATGGGCAAAGCTACCAAGTAGTAGCTACTCTCTGCTCTTAGAGAAAATTTTGTAGTTATAATTTATTACATTTTATGGCATATTAACGGTCACAACATTTTCTTTTTTCACATTTTCTTGAAAATCTCAGTTCCTGAGCTGCAAGTTGAAATATCATTCTATCATCCAGAAAATAAATTTAGTTTAGTGTGAGTTTAATATATCTTATATATTAAAATTTTTGAAAGGTTTGCATTTTGAAAACAGACACTTTCCTTCATATTTTGTTATCCAAGACTGTCTCAGAGATAATCATGATATTCCATGTAGACGAGATGATCTAAAGCCACTCCATGTTTAATCATGGAAAAAAGTTCTGGCCCTGCATTCAGCAGGTGCTCCTGGAGATCTTTGCCTCAACTTCCCCTGTACACGCATTATGCTGTCTTTGACATCTTTTAATTAGTTTAAGTGGGTTGTTTCAAGAGGAGTAAGAGAATAGGGGAAAGAGAAGTCCAGAAGTAAACTGCAAACTAGACAAGGGCTTTTTCTGGGAGAGCTTTGAGATCAGGGCACGTGTTGGGGGAAAATGTGTAGCAGAGGGGAATACGAAGCTGTTCCAAATATTCTATTTTTTAGAAGTATTAAGTATTCTATAAGCTAGAGCAAAGTTAAAAATAAGACAACAGTACTTTATAATTTTTGTATGGCAAACACATAACTCTATGTTGAGTATAGTTCTACAATGGAGTACTTATCTAATACAGGACAGAATGCTCAGAGTAATGTATGATATGTAGGGGTCCAAAGTATGACTTCAAAATTTACTCTGCCTTTGATGTACTGCTTAGCCGTTGTTTTATACTTTTAATTTTTGAGATCACTTTTCTACTTCTCCTATGCTCAGGGGTAGGATAATGTTATCATTGTGACTGTAATGAAATTTCCATACATAAACATATGTATCCTTTTATAAGGAGTCATTTCTACAACCATTGTGAATAAACATCTGTCACTATCTCGAAGTTACTGGATTTACTTATTACATATTTCCCATTATAGTTAGCTATTCTGTATTAACTAGATGTGTTTTCAGAATGTAATCAGTAATGAGACTAGAAGTTAGAAATGATTTGTTCCGGAAGCCTTTCTTGGTCTTTGGTCTTACGCACCATTCAATCTCCCATATTCTGCAGTGGACAGAGCCCCCTCCCCACCACCTCACACAAGGAGTAACTATTCTTTTGTGTATCTAATTACTGAATATCCCTGAGTGTGAATTCTAGCTTTCCTGTTTACTAGTGGTATGAACCATCTACCTTTTCTGAGATCCAATTTTATCATCAGCAAATAGGTGGTAATAATGCTAATAGAGTTTTGAGAGAACGAAATGAGAATGTATGAAAAGCATTTATCTATGTGCCTTAGACTTAGACAGTAAAGAAATGATACCCCTCCTCTTCCGTCTGGAGGCTGACTGCCCAAGTGATGGTCAGAGCACTTCCACCCTCAGGCTTAGCAGTTGAGCAAAAAGACAATCAACTTTAGATTTCTTAGCAATGGCCTTATCCATATTTCCTAGATTATTCAAAAATATTGAACTTTCTGCTGCTTTGTGTCAAGGCAAATGGTAAGATGTTGCTAATCATGGTTTTCACCCTCCCAGGTCAGAAGTTACATCAAGAGAGCCCGGTCGGAAGGGGCCCAGATTCTGTGTGGTGAGGGGGTGGACACGTTGAGTGTCCCCCCCAGGAATCGTGCAGGATACTTTATGCTTCCCACAGTAATAACAGACATTAAGGATGAATCGTGCTGCATGAAAGAAGAGATATTTGGTCCAGTGACGTGTGTCGTCCCCTTCGAGAGCGAAGACGAAGTGATTCAAAGAGCCAACAGTGTTAAATACGGGCTGGCGGCCACGGTGTGGTCCAGCAACGTCGGCCGTATCCACCGGGTGGCTAAGAAATTGCAGTCCGGCTTGGTCTGGACGAACTGCTGGCTCATCAGAGAGCTCAACCTTCCTTTTGGGGGGATGAAGAGTTCTGGGGTAGGTAGAGAAGGAGCCAAGGACTCTTATGAATTTTTCACTGAAGTCAAAACCATCACCATTAAACACTGACCCTGGCTAGTGGAGAAGCCGTGGTCCACGGCTGGCTGCAGAGAATCAGTAGTCCAGTGCGGCAAGCAGATACCCCGGCATAAATTTCTGCCACATCTTTGCTCAGCAGGGTTTCTCTACCTTAGGCTCAGCAGTTTGTACTTTCATTTGTTGTCACAGAGAAGCTGACTGTTTTCCCGGTGGAGTCAAAGAAGAGATTTCTGAACAGGAATGCACAAAAAGGAAGCCAAGTAATTGTCAGGTTCCTTCTCTATTGTGTCCTCGCTGTAGTTTTTTTCATTGTTTTGATTGAATTCTTGGAAATTCACAAATAATCATTTTTTTCCCCATTTTTGAGTATATATAAGAATGTCAATGATAAACATAGCATGGAATTTGTCCAAGCAGACCTAAATGGTAGGTCCCACTAAATACATCTGTAAAAGGACAGGGAAAAATAAAAATAATGACTACTTTTGGAGGAAATCTGAAGCAAGAAGAGGAGATAGTTTGATCCATTTCTACTCAAGTGTAATCAATTCCAGTTCTTCGGGTCTGTTTCCCATGAGGCTTACAACCCACTAATCCTAAAAGAATAAACGTTAAGCAATTTTAGTAGCCAGTATGACGTATGTCTTCTTGAATTATCCTTTGTTCCTCTTAGGGGTATGGACTTCATGCAAAGTGATAGAGGTATTTCTCGTGGCTTTTTTTTTTTTTTTTAAGTCTCCTAATGATCAGAGGAGAAAACTGAAGTTTACAGAGATTAAAGTTGCATGCTCAAGGTTACACGAATGCTGAGGGGCAGAGGAAGGATTTGAACCCAGGGCTGGCTCTCAGTCTCCAAAGCCATGATTTCTGACTACTCACACTTGCACAGCAGCCGCAGTCTTACAGTTCATGGAACACGTTGTGTTGGGTCTCCTCTCCGTGTCTCCCTCCCTCTCCCCCTCCCTCTCAGGCGTGCAACTCAGAAACTCCTCAGGCACAGCCCTTCCTACACCAACTGGAACCAACCGTTTGCATGTCTGACTGCCCAGCTGGACAGGAATTGCCTGAAGGCCCAGGCAGTGCTGTTCCCCAACTGCCCCCCCCCCCGCCCCCAAAGTCTCCATTCCCAGCATGGTTGGTGCACGCAGAAGGTGCACCAAACAACTTCCAGGGATGGAATGAGGTCTTCCTGATGCTCTGGGGTGTTCGTTGCATGGTGTTTCAGGATGTGGGTTGGGCCAGAGTGGGGCAGAATAGTCTTCATGGTTTGTGTAGGTTTTCGGATATGTTGGCTTGTTCTCAAATGCTGAAAAACACAGGCTGTTTGGAGGCCAAGCAGAGGTGCCGAATCATATCTGGTTCCCAGCTTCTCCTTCCGCTCCCTTCTCCTTTTCTCACCTGCCCTGTTCTCCAGCTCACGCCCCGGAGTCTTCATTAGTTAAATTTAGAAGCAATTCCAAGAGGCAGTAGGAGGAATTTCAGCAGCTCCTAGTCTCTAAGACCCACATCTTTGGTCTTATACCTGGTCTAGCCCAAGCTCGTCCTTATTTCTGAAACCTAAGCCACATCTTACTTCCACATTCTGGCGACTGAACGTCTTTGCTCCCCATGCCTCAAGACCCACCTCCCACCCTGCTTGTGTTCTGCCTCCAAGACTGTTCTCTAGGACGTAGAGCTTGCCCTGCTCCTGTGCTTTCTTGTCTGGGCTCTGGATCTTGTCTTGTGGAGGGGACTGCTTCCTGCGGACAGCCATTCTGGATGCCAGTTCCCTCCTCTGTGCCTCTCTGGAGCGTCAGAAGCTTCTCCTGGGCTCATGAGGTGGTCCCATGGACCAGATCCCATACTCTATCATCCCAACACGGGCCCAGTGCTCAGTTGTGAACACCAGTGGCTTTGATTTCGGGTCCCCTGTGGGTCTGCGCCAGTGTGATGACAGAGTCCCCACAGAGCAGCACCTCTGTGGCTGCAAGGCGGCCGGGTCCCCCGCCTGCTGGACATAGGGCCACTCCGGAAAACCCTCAAAGGGGACTCACGAGGGTTCCGATCCTATCTGTTGAGTTTTATTTCTGAGCTGGGTGATGGGGCCTTGCATGTTTGCTGTGCTCTTTCACACATAGGAACTACATACTGAAAGGAAAAAGTGGATCGTGGATTGTGGGTCGTGGCAGGGGGACAGCCTGGCGCCTGCACAGGGGGAGCTCACAGCATGGTGAACCCCCTCTTCCCCACAGAGCCACCGTGGGGGGCTGATCAGAGGTGACCCAGATGGAAAGCAGGTGCAGGGCGGGCAGGAACAGGGACTCTGAGGAGCCCAGCTTCTGAGTGTGCCTTTCAGTTCTCCCCAGTCCGGGAGGTCTCTGGTTCACAGGCAGATTGAGATCCAGTAGGTTTGGGTTGGGCCTGATTTTACTTGAATTGTCAAGGACTTCTAGAACCCTCTGTAGGAGCTGCGGCTCCATGATCCCTCCTCCCTGTCTTCCCGGGTCTCAGGAGTAGCCCCTCTTGCACTGGTCCCCTCCTAGACCCAGAGGAAGTGCTCACACACCAGAGCTGACCTTCCTGGGAGAAGGTCTCCAGTGTGGTGCGTGGCACGGAGACTGAGATAACTTGGGACCCTGCAGCTTCGCAGCGGAGAGACATCCACCGAAGCACTTCCCCGCCCAGGTAGAGCAGGTCTTCCCTCCATGGCTCCTTTGGAAGGTGCACACTGAGCCGTCTATGCAGCCCCAAAAGAAGCCTGTCTCTGATCCCTTGCACGCAGAAACATAAGGTTAGCCCCTCCATCCAGGGAAGGGAGTTACCAGTAAACTGCTTTTCCAAACCCCAAAAGATAAGTTTGCCCACTACCTATAATAGTCAACCAGTACACTTTTTATTCAACATTATTATGGGTCAGTCAAGGCTCATGAACTGTTTGGATAAAAGACCAACTAACTGGGGGAGAAAGAGATAAAAGAAGAGGTTGTTGAACATTGAATTTGTCTTAGAGATTTGAGCACCCAGCACATTAGTCACCACAGAGCGTGGCTATGCCAAAGGAGCGAAGCAGGGGCGTGAGAGAGACCTTAAAAATGAAACATTGGCTCCCCAGATAAAATGAAAAATCAATAGAATGGAACCATTGGTTTGGCTGACAGCTAAAGTACTAATCTGGAAGGTCAAGTTGAGAGAGTAACTCAGGATGCAGAGAATGACAGAAAGGAAACATATGAGAGAGAAGTTGTGATAGGGGATCGATCCGGAAAGCTGATGATTCATCTGAGATGAGAGAACAGAGGTGGAGAAGCAAATACATGATAAAAATGAATATCTCTGAATGAAAAAACGTCCCCATGAAAGACACTCACCACGTGCCAGGAGCTATTCTGCTGAAATGTAACAATTCCTAACATAAAGCTTGCAGTGAGAATTACCAGGATACCTACAAGCTCTGCCCCCAAGCCCCCAAACCCACATTTTCCACATCGTACATTTTCCATTAATAGTACTGATTTTGGAAGACAGCAGAGCAAGATTTCAAAGTTCTCAGGAAACGCTATTTTGAACCTAAATCTTGTAGCCAGCTAGCCTGTTACTCAAGGATCCAGGCAAAATAAGACCGTGTCCCAGGAGTTTTCTCTTTCCGATGTGATTTGGGTTGTACCTCAGGAGAATGAAAAACGAATCCAACACACAGCAGAACTTCTGAGGAACAAAATGAAAAGAAATTTCAAATTAGCAGCAGCAAACAGGCCTAGAAAGCAGTTGGCCCGAAGTAGAATACTGTGGACAGGACGTGGTGGTTGACGAACCCTGGTTAAAAAGATGTGTAACAATCCGGAAGATCTTCAAACTGTAAAAAGGTCCCCCAAGTCTGTTCTCTCCATTACAATAAAGGGAACAAAACTATTCAGAAGTGATGATCAGATGAAGTGAATTGAAGTGCTATGTGACTTGGAAAGAAAGAAAGGGTCTAAATAAAGCGACTCCATTATTCCATTATTTTTTGGATGGATATTTTTGGTGACATAAAGTTGCATTTCCATCTTTATGGGTCTTACATATTACTTGGTTCTCTCTCTCTCTCTTTTAAGATTTTATTTATTTACTTAACAGAGAGAGAGAGAGATCACAAGTAGGTAGAGCAGCAGGCGGGGGGCGGGGAGCAGGCTCCCTGCCAAGCAGAGAGCCAGACGTGGGGCTCCATCCCGGGACCCTGAGATCACGACCTGAGCCGAAGGCAGAGGCTTAACCCACTGAGCCACCCAGGCGCCCCCCTCTCTCTCTCTCTTTTTTAAAAGATTTTATTTATTGATTT
Source organism: Mustela nivalis (assembly GCF_964662115.1). Classification (NCBI taxonomy): domain Eukaryota; kingdom Metazoa; phylum Chordata; class Mammalia; order Carnivora; family Mustelidae; genus Mustela; species Mustela nivalis. Next base: position 65,805,272 of record NC_139024.1, read on the forward strand.
GCCAGAGAGAAAGAGAGAGAGAGAACACAAAAGCAAGGGGAGCAGCAGGTAGAGGGAGAAACAGGCTCCCCACTGAGCAAGGAGCCCAACTCAGGGCTCCATCCCAGGATCCTGAGATCATGATCTGAGCTGAAGGCAGACGCTTAACTGACTGAGCCACCCAGGCGTCCCCATGCTACTTGGTTCTGCAATTAGTATTTATATAATCTTAACATTATGAATGTCTCTCACTGGATTTGAATTTTTAAAGTCGAGCTACAGACAAAGTACAGAAAACAAAATGACAGAACAGTATAGAGGTTCAAGCCCAGATGATGATATTAATCAGGTGACGAGTCTGGAAGAGGAAAGTGTGAGCAGGAGGCTAGCCCGTGGCAATCTACTTTCCTCATCTTACTGCACAGGGAGTGGGTCCTTGATGCCAGAAGACGATGAATCAAGAAGCAAGGATTGAGGCAGATTATTTAAAGTGATGCATGGACCCACTTAAGATCTCAAAATGTTAATGTCACCAACAAAGACTGGAAGGTGAAATGGAGGAGGCGAGCTCAGAGTACAAAGTGTGTGAAATGCACACCTTTCCTCACAGGAAGCAGATATGTATTCTCTGAAGCTGGTAAGGCCAGAAGCACAGGTGCACACACATGGACTAGTTCTGTGGTAGAGAAGACCTCAAACCAGCACTGTTTAAAAATGCTTGCTTCTGGGGCACCTGGGTGGCTCAGCCCTTCACCAGGCTCCCTGCCCCTCCCCTGCTTATTCTCTCTCTCTCAATCTCTCTCTCTCTGTGTGACCCAAAACCAAACCAAAAACAAAACAAAGTTGCTTCTGAAGAGTAGAACTATGGCCAGGCAAAGGGCTATTTGGCATAACAGAGAGAGGTTCATTTAAATCATGAGGTACCCTTTGAGTTTATTTTTTTTAAACATGTTTGAACAGTCTTTTGTAAATAATAGCATATATATTTAAAAGCTCTCCCAGCGATGCTTGGTTATACTTGTGGGAATTGGGAAGAATGGGCTCTACACAGTCCGGAGTATTCTAAGTCGTTGGCCCTCTGAGCCCTGGTTGCCTTAAGAGATCTGAGCTCCCCCAAGGTCCTGGAGGCTCAGCCTGATTGCGGAGAACCTGGGAAATCTGCCCCTGGTCAGGTCAAGGGAGGAAGCCTCCTCTGGTGCACCTGGCTTGGCCAGTCTGCTCAGCCGGCATTCCAGAGAGGAAGAGGGCAAGAGAACCTACTTCCCATGGCCTGCGCATGGAGCAGGAGGGGCTGTTTGCGGATAATTCACCTGTCTCAGGCCATCCCTACTGGATCTCCCCTAAGCCTGACCTGAGACTTTTAAAAGAAAACGCCAAAGCTTTGGATTTCCTTATCTGCTGGGAAGTTCCCATGTCCTTTTCTTGGACATGGGTGTGGCTGCCTGTGACCTACATTAGGGCTGAACCCACCTCTAGGGTGTCCTGTGGACAAGACCCTCACTTCAGGCTTTTCAGATGAAGGTTTCAGCGTGTAGTTTTAGGACAACATTTTGTTCATGGGTGTCAAAAGCAAGCCTTCTGAGAAGAACGTGTCCTCGTGGCCATTAGCCTAACGGGTCCGAGCATTCATATCGTCAGTCTCGGCTGCTCTGCCCGTCAGGACCCCAGTCAGTGCTGACTCACCCCAGGGCCTGTGCAAAGCGTCAGACTCACTTCTCGGAGGCCTTGCCAAAGATATGATGGGCAGGCTTTCTGGGAAGAGTCCTATTTCCGACTGCAACTGGCCATTCATCAAGCATCGGGAATTTGCCCAATGTTGCCCGTTAGCAAAGGATATGTCATGTCCTCACTCGCATTTCACTTTCCCATCCCACAGCTCATTGCATTCCTCGTCCACATTCCTCAGTCCAATCTTTTTTCAGGAGGTATCATTACACTCCAACCTCATCTCGTAACTGCCTTTCCAGTGTGACTCAACGTTTTCCAACAAAGCACTGAAAAATACTCCTCGGAATATTAAGGACTGGTGAGGTCATTGAATCATAGCGAGGCAGCATTGCCAGGGATCCTGGGATCACCCTGTGTCACTCCCCATTTCCCGATGGACCACTGAGGCACAAAGAGGCTAACTGGCTTGCCAAAGATCCTACAGCAAACACTCCCTCCAAGTGGAACTGGAGGTACAGAAATAGACAAGCATCCGAGAGAGGGGTATTCTGAGGACAGTGAAAGATAATTGCAAATTCTCGTAACTATTTTGGACTTGCCTCCCACAGATAGTAAGCAGCTGGCCTCTGTATCCACTGAGGCCAAGATACTGGGGAGAAAAGGGTTTTAATTACCATTTGAGTTTATACGTAAAATTAGAAGTACTTTATTTTAATGTTTCGAGCTCAGAAATAGTGGGCGGTGGAATAGGGCGGAAACCCCTTTTCCGGAGGACCCCAGCACAGGTGGTGCCCCTGAGAAGGGTCCGGGGTGTGGGGTGGGGGAGCAGTCACTGATTCTGTGTCACTCCTGTCAGGGGCTCCGTTTCCGCAGCACCACCTGCCACATGCCTGAGTGGGAGCAGAGCTCTGGGCCGGCACCTGTGTCCACGCATCGGACACAGGGTCTGTCACTGGGAAATAAGGCCCCAGAGCGCACAAACTCCTAAAGAGGAGAAATCAGATTTCTATGTAACATCCTTAAGAAATCAAAGCACCTAGAAATCGTCGAGATAGGTAAAAACCTGACGATCAGCCTGTTTAACCCTTTTGGAAGCTTTGGATTTCTCTGATGTGTGAAGTGTACCAAAGTACATGCTCCCCGTGTCCTTTCTGCATTAATTTCTGGTATCTTCGGGGAAAGGCACTTTATCAGTTTGTAGTAACAAATCAGCAGAAAGCAGTTCTAAGGGGTTATTTATAAGCCTCTGGGATCCCGAGGCCACTGGCTGGGACCTGGCTATTGGTGGTCTGCAATCAGACCGAGCTCCATCATCAGGATGGATATTGTCCTGGTCCCCATGGCAGCGACAGAAAACGCTTACTGAACCTCCTTCCCTGTCCTGCTCCTTCCTCTGATATCCTAAATAAAGAGAGAGAGAGTTCACAGCCCCGGGACAGTATTCGCAGAAAACGCACTGCACCCTTTCCTCAGGATGTGTTTCGTGCCTTCTAATCTTGAGAGAGACTAACTCCCTGAACTTAAGGTTAGAAATCATTAGGCAAGAAAATCCCTTCTCTTGATTTCTTGTAACTGTCCAAACTGATGAGTCGTGGAAAAATCGCTGCAGGTCAGACCTCGCACTCTTCCTGAACCTTTGCACCATATTGTTTATAGAAAGAATATGACATCCCTTGGCATGATAAGGTGAGCGTTGCTATTTCTGCCTTTGGACAGTTCATTATGCTTTGCTATCATAAGTGGAAGGGGCAGATAGCTGCAGAGACCTAAAAAAATACCGTGATTCCTCGGGATTGCTAAGCAGGTTGCTGCAGAAAACACCTCCTTTTGTTTTGGCAAACCCATTTTGGAAAAATGATTTAAATCTTGGCAGCGATAGAGAGCTTTTTACATCCTATTTTGATTGCCTCAGAGGTCAACTACACAATGAGCAACATCTCATTTTTAAGCTCGGAAGGACTTTGGGTGGTCCAGTCTTCTTTTTCTTTTTTGATTAACATATTTTGAAACTGATATAAACCTCATCTCCATGCTTCATCTAAAGCGTTCTGAAAATAAGTTCCATTTTCTGGAGAATATCAGCTCCTGGAAATCAGGGATTGGAGTCTCATATTAGTCATGCCAAGATTTCTTCGATCCCAATGGCAGATCAGTGTAGACAGAGTGGAACTTGAATACGTGTTTGCTGGACCGAGCTTAATAAGAATAAAAATCACCATACGACAGTATGAGCTTTCTCACATCCTGGGGAGTTAACACACTTGTTTATGATAAGGCTGAAGTGGTCCTAATTATGCTAGTTTTTACTGATATCTGAGTAGGCACATTCACCCCACAAACAAAAATATGCATCTGAATCTAATATTACATTGTATGTTCACTGGAATTTAAATAAAAATTGTTTTTTATAATAAAAAATAAATGTTAGATACATTCTAAAAAATTATATTTTTATTTTAAAAATTTAAATAGAAATTTAAATAAAAAATTAAAAATTAAAAAAGAATACAAAGGGCAGGTGTCTTGGTTCATCAGACAGTACAGAATCTGATGCCAAGTTCTTATTTCTTGGCTGAGGGCTGTGGCCCAGGAGCTGAGGAATGGGGCCGGGGCCCTCAGGCTCCACTCAGACAGGTATGGTCTGGCCCCGCCCACAGTTCCAGTCAGAGTTCATTAAATGTGACCCCTTGAGAACCACTCCCCAGAAATCTAGGCTAAGGGTGGCTGGACTTCTGGAATAAATTCTAGACTTTTTGTAATGCTCTTCAAAGTGTGTGTCTGGGGTCTGATGGAGTAGAAAACACTTTACAGCTGAAAAATTGAGAGTGACAGTAGGGGCCAATAAATCCATCTAATAAGAAAAAAGTCACTTGGGAACATGAGCTAAAAATTTTACAGGAATTTGAAATCAGAAATGTACTGACTTGAGAGCTTTGGATTAAACTCACTAAAGTGATGAATTAATACCTGACGAAATGAAGCCTTCTAGTAGGATAACCTGGCCATTTAATGAGGAGATGACATGATTATCAGGAAAGTCTCTGGGGACACTGCTTGGACGTGTCATCTACAGCTTCTACCTTTACTTCTTAAAAACCCTGAAGTCATTGGTCCCCCTTTTTCTTATTCCTGTGGTAGTTCTGTGACTGTGGCTAGTGTAAAGTTTTGAACTTGATCCCCACCCAAGAAACAAAAATTAGGTGAAAGTGTTTTTCCTCTTATTTCTGTAAGGGGGGAAAATGTTTCCTCTACCTTCTATGTTCTGTCCCTGTGGCCTGTAAATTAAACTTACAAAGGGCAGATTAACAAGAGAAAAAGCATACAGATTTTATTTTTTATTTATTTTATTTTATTTTATTTTTTAGATTTTATTTATTTATTTGACAGACAGAGATCACAAGTAGGCAGAGAGGCAGGCAGAGAGAGAGAGGAGGAAGCAGGCTCCCCGCTGAGCACAGAGCCCGATGTGAGGCTCGATCCCAGGATCCTGGGATCATGACCTGAGCCAAAGGCAGAGGCTTTAAGCCACTGAGCCACCCAGGCGCCCCCAGATTTTATTTTTAATTTTACATGCATGGGGGATGCCCCCACCTCTGCAAAAATGAAAACTCCAAGTAACAGTTAGGCTTGGGGTTGGGGGAGTTATATGCCGTTCAAAGAAGGGGTGACACATTGCGGAGACGAGACTATATGCAGGAAAGGGGGTTTGAGCCTCTAGGGATGATAAATTGTGGGAAGGTAAACAAATGGGGAAAACTAATGTTAGATAAGGGGTATTCAGTAAAATTCATTTACAGAGACTTGCCTAGGTCCTGTCTCCGTTTCTGCTGATAAGGGTTGCTCTCGTCTTCCTGGGATGGGAGAGGGCAGAGGACCCCTTCCAAAGGGGAATTTATGCTCTGCTTTTAGGTAGACAGGAATAGGGCAGAGAGCACTTCCTGTGTCTTCTTTTTCTCAAGTGCTTTCAGTCCCAAATAATCATGATCCTGAAGTGATATTTTTTTGAAGCTTGAAACAGCACCCCTTTATTAGCTCTTAAAGAAAGAAAAAAAATAACTATGACAGTCTAAGTGAGTATTTGGATGTTGCGCTTGAGTGACTATGTTCTGGGAGAAAAACATGACTAGGTGGAAGAAAAGTGATGAGATGCTGTGGGTAATTGGGTTTTCTAAGCCCCAGGAGGGTCCTTAAGACTCTGTACTCACAGCACAGAATGGGGATAAATGGCAGGGCTAGGATAAGTCCCGCATTTTGGGGTTGCAGGCTTAGTCTAGAGAAGAAATGAAAAAGGCAAGTTCCAGCGGGTGGTGTTATCATATTAAGAAGGTCTACGGAAAAGGAAAGGCTCTAACCCACCAGGAGTCTACCAACTCAGTCTATCGAGATCAAGTGGTCAGGAAGTTCAGGTCATGAGTTTAGAATGGAAATGGCCATTTTTCATATCTTTCTTAAAGTATTGTATCTGAAAGGAATCTTTTCAATAATAACTTAGAACAAAGGTTTCCTCAAGCATTTCATTTTAAATGTGTGATACTTTTCTTTTAAATGTGTGATACGATGCACATATTTGAACTGGCCCAGTTTTGGGAGCACATCGTGCCTAAATTACGGGCATTTGAAATACTCTCATTGACTATCCAATGAGAGTATTTTTTTTTTAAAGATTTTATTTATTTATTTGACAGAGAGAGATCACAAGTAGGCAGAGAGGCAGGCAGAGAGAGAGATACAGAGAGAGAGAGAGAGAGAGAGGAGGAAGCAGGCTCTCCGCTGAGCAGAGAGCCTGATGCGGGGCTCGATCCCAGGACCCTGAGATCATGACCTGAGCCGAAGGCAGAGGCTTAACCCACTGAGCCACCCAGGTGCCCCCCAATGAGAGTATTTCAAATGCCCGTAATATTTGTAGGCTCACACAATGGAGCACAAAAGAAAAGCAGATTCTGAGCGTGTCCCTTCAAGGAGTTTCCAAGTGAGGGAGCAAGAGAGAACAACCGAGGAATGGAAGCAAAACTAAATAACACAAAGTCAGGTAAATAAATAATATATAATGCAAGGTGGAAATTATCACGAATTGGTATTTCCCTCATGGGATAATGTCGGGAAGTTCCGAAAGAGCACAGGGTTTCATTGCCGGTGGGAAAGAGGCAGACTGGAATTCTAGAAAAGGAAATTATTTTTGAACATGGAGGCACTTTTAATAAAACCTGATTGTGATGGTGTAGCCCTTTCCTGGAGGATGACTCCACTCCTTAGGCATAGGTGACCTTTCTAGCACCTGCAGAAGAGAATTGCCTCTAAACAGATATGTCTTGGGTCTCTGTGGAGCCGAGGTTGCTCCACAGGAGTGATTTCTGGCCATTGCGCCTCCTTAAAGAAGCCAAGTGCATTGAGGGAGGGTAACAGAAGCAATGCATCCTGGTCCTGCGAGTCTCTGTTTATTTTGGGCACGCTCACTCTGTTCCGTGGAGCTACGGTTCACAATGAATTTCACAGCTTTATTTTCTTTCTTCCGGGAATTTTTGATCTCCTGTTAACCTTTGATTGCCCTACTAGATATTTATTTTCTAGCATGGAGTTTTCCCATTCAGTTACGTATTCTTGACTTGATTTTTAACAAAGCATAGCTTTCCTGGATTAAATAATCACATCCCTGAAAGCAAATGTTTTATAAGAAACACTTTCTTTTAACAATGTCTTTAATCCTTTATAGCCTACATTTGCAAACTGTTACATTTCTCCAACAGGGCTTACCTTAAAAATATCAGCCTGAGATTTCAAAATGCAAATATTTCTAAAGATACCATCCACTGTTTGAGCCAGAGGGAGGTGGGGAACGATGCACATATTTGAACTGGCCCAGATTTGGGGGCACACCTTGCCTAAATCCTGCTCGATCCTAGTCAGGCCTTTGCAGACACTCTGGGGTGTCAGCGCTGTGTGCCTCTGGTGGATGGGAAAGGCTGCCATGGAGATATAGCCTGGGACCCTCGGGAGCTCAGAGGGAGTTCTTTTATGAAGTCTGGGTACTGCTGAAGCAAAAGGGCAAGCTTTAAGCTAAAGGGAAAACGGAATCCTGAGTTAGACTAGCTATCCCCAGCCCCCAATACTCTCCAGTCAGAATGACTTCCATGTGCTGCATTCTGCAACCATGAGGTGGGAGGGGCCCGGGGATGTTGTGGGGGGACCAGGACCATAGCTCCCATCTTTGTTTACAGCTAGAGCTATGCCCATCCTGGTGACCTCTGCTTGCCAAAATTGAGCAGGTGGGGTTGATCATTTAAAAAGAAAACATTATTAAACTCTGTGGAACCAGACTGAAGGCTTGCAGTGACAAGTGTCACAGCGACTGTAAGGCCCATGGGGACCCTTCACCGGAGAGGGGAGAGAAGGGGACTTGGCTTTGTCTCATTTGCATTCCTTTCCTGCCTCCTCATCCTCCTTTTCCTTCCCCCTCCTTCTTTTTATTTTTATTTTTTTGATATATTTTATTAATGCACCAATTCTGGATTTTTTTTTTTTTTTTAATATCTGCATCATCAAACGTTCCCCACCTCACCTCCCTCCATCTCCCACACCCGCAGGTATTTCTCAGATATGGTCAGAACAGCCTGTACTCAGAGCTCCTATCATGGGCTCCCCGGCGCTCTACGCGGGCATCTCTGTCACCGAGGATTGCAAAGCAAGATGAAGTGTTAAGATTGTGGGGACGAGTATTAGGTTACAGGTTCTGAGACATCATGTGAGGTGGGGTGACAGCTAATGTACCCTGGCACATTTTCTGAGCTTGGCCTCTCTTGCAGCTTGGGCAGTGTTCAAGGAAATGGTTGTTCTGTTCAGGTGGTGGGGAAGGGGGACATGGTAGGGGACACCCATCTCCTCTTCATATTGTGCCAGGGAGCAGGAACAGGGGAAAAGTCCAGCTTGGCTAGCCATCCTTAGTGTCAACCCTGTGTATGAGCTAGCACATGCTGACATGCTCTTCTGGTACAGGGATTGCAAAATGACATGGGTCGGGGGTTGGGGGGGGGGTGAGAGGGGGTTGGAAATACGAGCTCCTTGTGAGTGAGGGGTTTCCTTCCACAGGCTTGCTCCGTAATGGGAAGACCTGATGCTATTTCCCAACCTGCCGCCCTGAGTGTCTTGGGGTGGGAGAGCCTGGGGCAGGAGACAGGAGCCTTGAGTGCTCAGCGGAGAACTGCAGCCATCTATAACCTTCCCCACTGGAATCCTGGCCCTACCTCTGGAAGGGGGCGTACATGCGATGGGGGATCTGTTTGCACGCACCGATCTAATCATCACGGATCCTGGCTTCTCGGTTTACCGTCACGGTCTCTGTCAGTCCGCAGAAGGTGTGAATGACATCAGCTGAAGACAGTGTCCGTTAGGAATCCTTTTTGACCAGCCAAAAAAATGCATACTGATGATAATAGTGCTCTGCAAGTAATGAAAAGAAAATCCTTGTCTAATCACAAGTTATTTTTTACATATGAGTCAGACAGAGTTCCTGAGTCCTAGTTAACAGAGCTAGTTTCACTTACTAGTTACAGGATGTGGGCGGAGTATAAAGAGCTCTGGATTAGAGGGCAGGGTGGTGGTCCGGCTGTGATTCAGTGTGGGGTCCGCTATGGCTGCGGAATGGCCTGGTTAACTGCGGGAGACTAGAAAGAGCCAGGACCCTGCACTGCATGTCCCCAAAAGGAGTGGGGCTCCAGCTGAAGGGCCCGATGCCCAGGACGGCGGGCTAGGAGGCCAGAGCGCGGTGTGTTAATGACCACCAGGGGGCAGTCACTGCAAGCACCTGTAAGCCGGAGGGCCCCTGTCCTACCAGGGGTCACCTGTTACCTTTGGAAATACAAAGTAGAAGTTCCCAAACTATGGCGGGCTGGGATTGGCCTCAGGACATGTTGTCATAGACAGAGGGGCCCTCCTGGAATTCCCAAACGGGCCTCTGATTCCCAACAGAAAGAGAGGAAAAAACAAGACAGAGCCCTGATGCCGGACAGTGCTGGGAGCAGCAGGAAGGTTACCCAGAGGGGTAGCTGTCACCAGGCCTGCAGGCAAAACAGAGTCTTATCTCAGTGACGTGGTTATCAGAATCCAAGCACAAGGTCAGGGTGAAACGACCCACCACATGGACTTGAGCCGGAAGCTCCTTTAATCCCTTATTTTTCAGCCCAGAAGATGCTCTTCCCAGCTGGGCCGGGCATGTAGATCAAGAGCCAGGGGATGGCGCATGCGTGGAAGAAGGGAAGGAAGTGGATGGAGAAATGGGCCGCAGATGCTGGGACCCAGCCAAAACCGGTCTAACACGGCTGCTGTTAGATAGGGTACCTTAGATAGCGTGCATTAGATAGGGTACATTAAGGCATTAAAAAAAAAAATCCATGGGAAAACTCTTAGGTAAAATAAGAATGGAAGAGCTACAATTTTCTGAGACAGAGATGCCGGGTTTCCCAAACATCTCAACTTTTGCCTGTACCTTTGCCTGGGCTGCTGACTGCCCAAACCCTCAGCCCCCTGCTGTTCCACTTGGACAACCCCTATGTACTCTATCTTCCGAAACTCATTTCCATCACCCTTTCCTCCAGGGAAAGCCTTATCTGCAAACCTGACTAGGAGACATCCTCCTTCAGAATTTCTCAGAGCACTCAGCTGAGTTTGAGTTAGAATTTTACAGTTTTCTTGATTAGTACATTGCCTTTGGTCTCTCTCCCACAAGAAGGTGAGCTTCTGAAGGACAGAGAGTATGTCCTGTTAGCTGCTGGATCCCTAGACCCTAAGAACCCAGTGTCTGGTATATTTCAGGTATTCAACAATTATTTATTGAGTGGATGGCTGTTTTGAGAGAAACAGGAGTTTTTTGGTGGGCAAAAATGGGAGCTTGACTGTCGTATTTGATTTTGTGGGTGATTCTCACTGATGAAAAGAGATCATTCTGTAAACAACTATCAGTGCCCTTCAGGGCATCCGGGGACACCAGATTAGAGGGAGTTATAATGCCTCTGAATACTGACGATTGGCAATTAAGTCTTTACATAGTAGGCCCAGGTTTGACATAAAAATAAGCAATAATGAAGACCAGTAGTTTCCTTAAGGAAACTCAAGTTCATCCATTGGGCAAAAACATGGCAGCAAACTCCCAGCTGATTTTTCCTTCTCCCTATCCCCTACACATTGTATCCTCTCCACACAAATCTATGTAAACAAATAATATAAAAAAAACAAATAATATAAAGAACACATTCTTTTAGGGGGAAAATAACTCATGCCCATAGCCAGAATGGAGGCTGTGGAAGTGGGGTACCATTCATTTGGTTTTGATGAATGTTAGAGTTCTTTGATTTCTAGCAGCAGAATCTAGTACTGGCTGTTGAGTATGTCACATAATCAAAGGAAAACTGGAAGGCAGGGATTGGGAATAAATACAAGCTGAGACATTTCTATGTAGCCCAAACTACATAGTTTTGCTTAGTAATAGCTGTGTTTTGAAAAAACCATCACATTTTTATTCTGTTTATCATATTGCTTGGGTTTCAATTCTAGGAGAGCAGCAGCTTACTAGCTGTTCCCAGCCCAGAGCATTTTTTTTTTTTTTTTTAAGAAAGGGAGGGAGAGGGAGGATCTTAAGCAGTTTCCATGCCCAGTGTGGAACCAACCTAGGGCTCGAACTCACAGCCCTGAGATCATGACATGAGCAGAAATCAAGAGTGGGACACTTAACTGACTGAGTCGCCCAGGTGCCCCGGCCCAGAACATCTTCAAGCTTCCTGCAGACTTTACCCAATGGGAGGAGGAAATTTCACAAAGGAAAATCAATGTGCTATTTCCCAAAGAAGGAAGTAAGAATTCAGGGAACTATCAACAGATGAATGTGTGAACAAAATGTGGTATTTACATACAATGCACTATTATTCAGCCTTAAAAATAATTGAACTTCCAATATACGCTACCATATGGATAAGCCTTGGAAACATTCTGTGAAGTGACATAAGCCAGAAGCAGAAGGGTGAATAGTGTGTGATTCTACTTACAGGAGGTCCCTATGTCTCATTCATAGAGACAGAGAGTAGATTAACGGTTGCCTGGGGCTGGGGGGGCGGTGGGAAGAGGAAATAGGAATTATTGTTTAATGGGTATGGAGTTCAGTTTGGGTGGGAAGAAAAATTCTGGAATTGGATGGTGATGATGGTATACAACAATGTGAATATAGTTCATGCTACTGAACTGTACACTTAAAAATGGCTAAATGATATATTTTATGGTTTGTGTATTTTGCCACAATAAAAAATAAGAGTGCAAGGTAGCCAATGTCAACCAGTGTCAAGACAGGGAGAGAGTGGAAGGTCATGGTCTTTGGAAGTAAAGGCCATTGGGGTGCCTGGTGTAGTGACCAGAGAGTTGGACTCAAGTCCCAGTTCTTCTGTGTAATCTTAAGCGGGTCACCAAACCTCCCCAAGCCTTTTTTTTTCTCATTGGTGGATAAAAACCTTAGTACCATTACCTATCACATAGGACTTGGGTTATCCCATGAACGTATTTTTGTGAGCTTATAAGATTCTACAGAGATGACGGCATTATGATGTGAGGGAACGAAAAGCCCTTTGTAAACCCGTATTTCGGCGATCTGGGTGAGAAGCGAAGACCATCACTTTCTCAGGTAAGGAAGTGTTCAGGAGGTGGCTTTCCCAGATGGAAAGCAAGGATTATAATAAAAACATGAGCAGGACAGCTGTTCATGTATGTGCTGCAGAATCTAAATGAGCCCAGGTCGCCCTTCTGGGATCCTGCTCCATTAAGATTTCGCAGCCCTCAGTGAAAGGCTCAGACATATCGTTAACCAACGAAGCAGCCAGTGTTTCCAGCTGAGAGTCTCTAAATAGGCTGCCAACAATAGAGCTCTTAACTGATGTCCATAAAACCAACAGGGGGTGTCTGTTGGATACGTATGACCTATGTCTGGTACAGGGTTAGGACAAATGCAAGGATGACTGATTTCAGGCCAGATTCCAAAGATTTGGCATTAGAAGCCAATAGTCTATTTCTATGCCAACTGATTATAGGATAAACTGAGATGTAAAAAAAATAGGATTACAGCAGGTTTGGTTGCAAGATTCCTTTGGTTCTGTCATTTCTCTAGATTAAAACCTTCAGAGAGAGTCCACTGGAGTTATAACTTGATCAACTTTGAAGGTTATTGGAAGAAATGCTGATAGGTAGCTTAAAACTTTTGGTAGAGTGTTCTGGGCACCCAACAGGCACTTGGCTTTTTCACCCTTGACTGTCCGTAAGGAGCCCAGTTCTAACCACCTGCTGAGTAGGGGCTCAGGGATTCACCTCTAGAACTTGTGTCTTCTGGAACATGTCTCCTCTCAAGACACCTGAGTACTACCTGGCTTCAATACTTTCTCACAGCTATGTCCTCAAAGGTCTTGTTCTCATATACACATTCCCACTTTTAAAAAAATCTGGTATTTCTACCCATTCTATGTGTTTAAAGTAGAAGGGGTTACTTCCTACACATGCTCAGTTTACCATCTCAACTGGGAATGGAGTTGGGAATTTCTGTTAGATTCCGATGATGTTGCTACTTGGACATCCACGGAACCAAGGAAGGACCAAGATGGCGCTGCCTTTATGGGACCTGCAATCTCCTTGCACTGGTGATCTCCTGGCAGTCATCTTATGCCCATTTAGACTCACTACAGCCTTTTAGAAGGAAAGGACAGACCTCACTCATTACCATGGGACTAGTCTTTTTGAGGCATTGGAATGATTGACTTATATTGATATAAAGTGACTTCATTTTCATATATCCAGTAATAGATCAGAGCTGGGGTTGAGGATTCAGGGAAAGAGGCATGATACATGGGAAACTAGGAAAGAGGTAGAAAGAGGAGCAGAGAGAGAAGAAGAATGAAGACAAAGGAAAGGCAGAGGAGGGGGAAACTGGACGGTCTGAGAGAAAGAAAAGAGGAAGAAAGGAAGAGAAGTAGGGGCGGAGATTGGCTTCCCTCTGTCCTGTTCTCACTGGGAGGGATGAGCTTCCTGCCCCGTGACTTCTGGCAGCAGCTGAGCCTTGGTCTGTGATCACATCTGGAGGTGACAGCCGGCAGGTGCATGCACCCTTCATTTGTCAGGCACGCTCAAAGTCCAGCTCAGACCTTGGAGCCTGCTTCAGTTTGACCTGAGCGATGCTTGTTTTCAGTGAATACATCCCCTGGGAAAGCAGCCGCTCCTATTTTTCACAATTTCTAGGCACTAACTTTAGGGCAAGGCTGCTGTCACTCCGTTTTCGTTTTAGAAATATGATGGGAACATGTTAGGGAAAATTTTTAGCCAACCCACTTGCTGTGTAACAGAGAACATCAGTGAAAATCCATCATGCAGACGTTTGTAATGAAAGGATTTTGACAATGTTCTTGATGCTCCCGAAGAACCAAAGAAGCTATCGACCTAACTGATCTGCTTTCACATGACCTGCCACACGGGTTTTGCTCTAATGCACAAAATTAATGTGAGACCTTGGAATTATGAGATTGATTAATTCTCATTAGTTCTCTCCTTAAATAGCCATGTTTGCTGTGTGGTACTATTTAGAAACTTCTATCACCTTATTCTATTTATAAGTTGCTTTTATAAGCATCGGATCTAAAGACTGAAAGAGACCTTAGAAATGTGTGATGAAAAGAGCACTTTCCAGTTCTAGTTCTGAAACCCAATTGTTCATGACCTTGAATAAATCACTGAACTTCTCTGGGTCTGATTTTCCTTCTCTGTAAAATAAACTGCTTGAACTGACTGAGCTTACGTCAGTTCTCACAGTCCTTTACGTGTCTCCCACTGCTGCTTCGGGTTGAGAAATGGAGGCTCTGTGGTGTGAGTGTCCCACTCGTGAAGGACAGGCTCACCCCCGTCTTGCCGCCTCTCCCTGCAGGACATTCCACACACTCTGGGGTTCCTGCTGTCTGACTGGCTTCCACGTGCACTCGGGGACCCAGAGCAGACACTTACCAGCTCCAGAGAATCAGCTCCGAGGTGGGAAACGGGCCCGGGTCCCAGAACTCCCCGTGTTGGTTCCAGTCTGAATACACATGTTTTTCAAACAAGTGTGACATTTCTCAAGATTCGCTCACCTTTCCCTTCAGTCTATTTTTGATCTCCTCAGCTTTTCTTTCTAAATGAAGGCCAGACTTATCCAAGTAGGTGGACCCCAGGGCGAGGACCAACCATGGAAAACATGGACCCGGTTACTCCTGCCGCGCCCTGACCCAGCGGCTCTGGCTTGTTTGTGCTCTGCACTCATTACCACAGTTCACAGCACCAGCGTCTACACAGTGGCCCAAACCTGACACAACTATGTCATGTTTGACTCCTGCCTCCTCTGGACCACTTACACCAACTGGCCTCTGTTAGCTTCTCCGGCTGCCTTAAATGACCACAAATGTTTTTGCTTAAACCAACAAGAATTTATTCTCTTACAGATCTGAAGGGGTCCAGAATCAAGATGTCTCCCGGCTCGCGCTCTGTCTGAAGACTCTAGGGGAGAAGCTGTTCCATGCTTTCTTCTTAGTTTCTGATAATCTCAGCATCTCTCGCCTCATAGAAACAACACTCCAATCACTGTCTTCATTGTCATCGGACATTCTCCTCCGCTTCTGTCTCTTCTCCTCCTCTTATGAGACACAAGTCATACTGGATTTAGGACTCACCATAACTAGTGTGACCTTACCTAAACTTAACTACATCTACAAAGACTTTATTTCCAAATAAGGTCACATTCATGCATGCTCAGGACTTCAATATATCTTTCTGAGGGACAAAATACAACCCACGACAGCCTCTAAATCCGGTTAATTCGACCTATTAATGATCTCTTATGTCCATCTCCCCTTCATCCCCACTGCCATTCCTTTAGTGCAAGCCCTGTTGGGAGACTCTGAATACGTCCAGAGTCTCCCAACAGCCCTTGGAAGAATATTGTGGTTGTTTTGTAAGACAGAGGGCTGGAAGTGGAATTACTAGGTGAAAAGGCATCATGTCTTTAAAATTTTGATGGATTCTACCCATTTTTCTCTAAAGAAGATATTTAAATTTGTAATCCCTACATATAATGTCTGAGAATGGCCTTTCCCACCGATTATCGTCAACACAAAATTTTCTGAATTAAAAAAAAATTTCCTGCTAACCCATTAAACAATGATGTTTCAATATTTGCCCCTATATTTTCCTAATCACCAGGGACTCAGATCACACCTCACTGACAGTGGGTGAGCCCCTTGCTCTGACCCTGTCCTCTCCCCTTGCTCTGCCATCACAGGCGGCCTCAGTGGCCTCTAAGCAGTAGGTGAGAGTTGAGGAGCAGGTTCTCAGCTTTGTGTGCTGATATGCTAAGGAACACATAGTGGGCTCCTTCATGCGGTCACATGGCTGGGTAAACAGGCTGGTTGAGATGCTCCTTCCCTAGGACTGGTATCTATGGAACCCTCCTTGAATGGGTTGTGGTGGGGACTGGAAGCCAGCATCTCAGTTCCTGCCAAAGCACCTTTCCCCAGGCTTACACTTCACCTCCCAGATGACTCCCTTTCCCCTGCCATGAGCCTGACCTTCTGCTTCTGGAGGATGGATGGAGTGGTGGGGTAAGTCTAGAAGGACCAGTTTGGCCAACTTGGTAAGGCTGAAGGGAGTTGGGGCAGCTCCTCGACACAATTTACGGTGTGTGGACTTGCTGAGATGACTGGCCTTAGCTTTGGAGCTTTAGCCAAGATGTCAAGACTGAAGGAGAAGGCTCACACAGCATTTTGCTACATACATGTTACAGATGTGTGCATACATGGGAACATGTCTGCAGGGGCACTCTCATGCTCTTACTGCGGCGAAGGGGACGTCTGTGTCTTTTCCACATTACTGTGCATGCGTGGCCCACTTTTACTCTATGTTTATACAGTTTAATAGTGCTTAAGTTTTTAAAGCAAACATTTGTAACCTTTGTGTGTAAACAATTTAAATATTAAGAATTCACCTTTGAGCATCTTTTTGCTAGCTTGTAGAAAGTACGGGGATCCATACATGGGAAGATTTTTCTTTCAAAAGGAAAGGGCTAATTTTAAAATTATTTTCTGAGTGCATGTCCTATGCACACCTTTGGAACAGGGCTTATTGTTTTATTATTTCGAAACCCCACAGTTCCTTGTACGGGTATTCCCAAATAGGAGGTGAAAGGCGGAAAGAAAGGAAGGAAGGGAAAAGAAGGAAAGGACAGGAGGGAGGCAAAGAGGGAAGGAAGCCAGGAAGGAGGCAAGGAAACGGGGTAGCCAGCGATAAGGGAATCCTGAGGACTGTGCAGAGGTGAGCCGGCTGCCACATTCTCCAGCCTCCTCTTTCACTTTACACAAGACTTCATTGGGACTTAAATGTATCTTGCAAAGATTCTGTTGCAAGCCTGATGGGGAGATCCTTATCTGATCACAACCTCTAAGACCTCTGAGTTTGTCTTTCTCTTCAGAAATGGCAGAACTCTTTGAAATTTCTATGAAATTATGTGTCCAAGGATATGGTCCAAGAAATTTGATTGTGTGTTATGAGTTGGTCAGCAGCTTGGAAGTGATGGAGAATGATCCAGAACTCCTCTGGCCTGAATCACAATCCTGCGGTCTGGTCTGGTTTGCTGGCGGGTACTTGGATTCCAAACTCTACTTTGAGCCTGAGCTCCGAGGGAGCGGAATGTGAACTGAAGCTTCCTTTTCAAAGATTCAAAGATTAGGGGTGCCTGAGTGGCTCAGTGGGTTAAAGCCTCTGCCTTCGGCTCCAGTCATGGTCATGATCCCAGAGTCCTGGGATCAAGCCCCACATCAGGCTCTCTGCTCAGCAGGGAGCCTGCTTCCTCCTCTCTCTCTCTGCCTGCTTCTCTGTGATCTGTCAAATAAATAAATAAAATCTTAAAAAAAATTCAAAGATTATAAGAAAAAAAAATTAAAAACCAAGAACTAAAGATAGAAAAAACATGACAACACACATGGCTACTAGATATGGAAAAATTATCCAGCCTCAAGAGTATATGAACAGTTGTAAAAATTCTCTACCTTTCAAATTGAGAGGGATTTTTATATTTTATATTTATTTTATTTTATTTTAGTTTTTTTTTTTAAAGATTTTATTTATTTATCAGAGGGGGGGGGGAGAGCGAGCACAGGCAGACAGAATGGCAGGCAGAGGCAGAGGGAGAAGCAGGCTCCCTGCTGAGCAAGGACCCCCGATGTGGGACTCGATCCCAGGACGCTGGGATCATGACCTGAGCCAAAGGCAGCTGCCCAACCAACTGAGCCACCCAGGCATCCCAGTTTAGTTTAGTTTTTGACAGGAATTTAAAAAATACTATTTGACGACTAAGGAAGCAAACACTTTCATATTCTGCTGCTAAGAGTTGATCAGCACAAAGTTTTTAAGAGTGGAATTTTTCAATCTGTGTATCTAGGTGCATGTATTTGAACCAGCAGTAACACTTTTAGGAGTTTATTTCAGAAAATATCCTAAATTTGCATAATAATTTAGCTACCTGCTGCTTACTACAATCTTATTTAAAATAATGAAAACTGGGCGTAAACTCCACGTCCTACAGAAGAAATACGTTTGAAAAGTCACAGTTCATCCATAAATAAAATGCTCTTCGGCCACGAATGTGGATGTCATGATCATGGCCCTTCCAGCTGTGTCTGCAGAGCTCAGGGGTCTCATGCCTGAGGGTGGGGGCTCCCAGCACCTCACACTCCTCTCCATCCAAAATAGCAAAATGGTGTGAATTCTACTGCTAAAGCAAAACACAAGCTCCGATTCAAGGAAAGATGTTCGTGATGTGATATGAAAAGTGAAAAAGACAACAAGGTGGTGTGAACACCGTAAGTTTCCTTATGTGGGTGGGATGATGATTTGGGCTTTTCCTCCCCAATTTTCTCTTCCTGAAGCATGTCTGTCTTCCCTGAGGGACAGGATACACACAAAGCCTAACAGAAGAGAGTCCTTATAATGGAACTCAGAGTGGGAAGAAAGAGTCTTTCCAGCACAGTAACAAGTACAAGTAAGAATTATGCTAAGACACAGTCACATTGGACAGAGGAAGGGATCCAGTGCTGTTTCTGTTTTTGTCAACGCTGAACTCACCTTTAATCAGACTCTATGTCTCTCCTTCCCTAGGGACCCACCTCATTAACTAACAAATCTTTATTTTATTTATTTATTTATTTATTTATTTATTTTTTAAGATTTTATTTCTTTGGAAGAGAGAGGGCAGTGTGAAGCACAGAGGGAGAAGCCGACTCCCTACTGAGCAGGGAACCCAATGCAGGACTTGATTCCAGGACCCTGGGATCATGACATAAGCCGAAGGCGGACTCTAAATTGACTGAGCCACCCAGGCGTCCTTAACTTGCAAATCTGACACAGGAATCCAGTTGATGTGCTCATGGAAAGATCTGCGATGGGGTAGCGCGCCGAAGCGCCGAAACCCAGAACACATTTTCCTTGTGTCTTGTGGAGACAAAACCTTTCCAGTGTTGCAGATGCTGGATGGCAATTTCAACCTAGGTATAACAGAGAGGCCATTAATAATTTATTTAGGGGGTACTGTGCTCTTCAAAAGCCTCTGTACTCTCTCCATTCAAAAACTACCTAGCCCATTAAAGATGTTCATGTCTGCTTGGAACTTCATGCAGCCTTAAAAATGTTAAAAAACTTGCAGAGACCTAAACTGACTTAAAAAATATTGTCGTGGCATATTTTGCATATGGTATCTTCATGCCTTTTAAGTTATTCTTTAGTAAATTTACCGAGTTGTGCAACCCTCACCATGGGTCTATTTTAGAACATTTTCAATCTCCCCAATATATACATATATTGCTAATCTCCATTGTCCCCCTCGTCCCCCAACCCCAACCCCTAGCCACCATGAGTCTACGTTTTGTCTTCATAGCTTTGCCTTTTCTGGATATTTTGTATAAATAGAACCACATAACCTGTGGTTTCTTTTGTCTGTTTTTTTTTTTTTTTTTTCCCAGTAAGCAGAGCATTTTTGGAATTCGTCCATGGCACAGCACATACCTGTAGTTTGTACTTTTTTTAAACTCTTGAATCATATTCTGTTGTATGGAGGTACAAGTAAATCGACTCTTAAGTACAGGTGTAGTTTCAATAAATGATACGAATAAGAAGAAAATCTACCTGTTGCCAATTTAGTAGCACCATAAAAATATATCTGAGATAGTATTTCTAATGAAAATAGAACATTCATTTTATGATACGCTGTCTAATCCATCAAGAATTTGTGGGGTGCCTAGGTGGCTTGGTGGGTGAAGCCTCCACCTTAGGCTCAGGTTATGATCTCAGGGTTCTGGGGTCAGGCCCCGCATTGGGCTCTCTGCTCAATGGAGAGCCTGCTCTGCACCCCCCACCCCCCACCCACCGGCTCTCTGCCTGCTTGTGATCTCTGCCTGTCAAATAAATAAGTAAAATCTTAAAAAAAAAAAAAAGAAAGAATTTGCACTACTATCTAAAAAATTAATTCATTAGCTCATATCAATTGCTGTGTCAGGTTTTGGTGAAATGGGTATACTAAGACACAATCATTGCCCTAAACAGATTTTTATGGGGAGATAGAGCTAAAAAGTAAGGGGAAGAAATGAGAAAGTTAGTTCTTGGTGGAATAGCGAAGCAATCAAACTTAAAATTCTATATTGGAACATTAAGTATTTATTAAATATTTACCAAGTACCAAATCCAGTGTTAGGTCTGAGCTGAAATGCTGTCTAAAAGGAAAAAAAAAACTTTATAGGGAATAACATAAGAGCATATGCTACAGGTTTAGCACGATCAAGGACCCAAGTGCAGGACTAAAGTGACCTTGCTCATTAGGAGGAGCTAAGAAAAAGAATCCCAGCCGCAAGTCCACTGCAGACTCCGACTGAGTCTATCACAGCTTTGGTCTGTGGACTGAAGGAGGGAGATGTTACTGTCCTGTTCAGCCCTCTTACTGCTCTAGAAATGCCCTGAGGGCATTTCTAGAGCAGTATTCTAGAAAGACATTGGCAAAATAGACTATCCAGAATGACTGTGGTTATCTAGCCTTACGGAAAAGAACAAGCATTGGGGGGCTGGGAGACACATACGATACTTGTGTCTGAGTGTTCACAGAAATCTCTGGATGGCCCACCTAGCATGGGAGTGAGCTCCCACCACTGGACCCAACCCTGGAATCGGAAATCTATTTGGGAGGATGTAGCACAAATGGTTACTGCTTCAAGAGGGAGATATTTCTAAGCTTCCTTCCTACCCAAACCTGAATAATGAAAAAATATTAAACAAGCAACCAATCAGTTAGCTCATTCATTATTGACGCATTATTTTATGTAATAATTACACATTATTATGTGTAACCATGTTTAACCACATTTAGCCAATTCTTTTCCAATTCTTAATTTCTAGATATTTCTGGAGTCTTAACACCTTAACATTGCTATTGCTTCTCTTAGACTTTGGGTCAGGATTGTTTTCCCTCAGTAGCTACTTTTTGGCTCTGTGTGCGTGTGTGTGTGTGTGTGTGTACACAGTAACTCCTTTTCTTCTTCCTTACCATATAATGGGCATTCCCTGGGTTTGATATTCAGAGTAATTTTAAGTTATTATGCATTCCTTAATACAGAAAACCTTCAGAGAGCCAGATTCCTTTTCTGCTTTTAGGTACACATCTATGACCTTGAAAACCCTCCTTCTTCAGCTTTTTTTTTTTTTTTTTCCCACATTCAGGGCATCTTTTCACCTCTTTGAATCATTCATCCTGTATCTGATTGCCAGGTGGATTTTCTTAAAACACACTTCTGATCATTTTATTTTATTTCCCAGAAATCTACAGGGCTTTTCGGTGACTTACAGGAATGAGCTCAAACTCCCTATCCTCGCATTTACAAAATATCTAATCATGTCTCAATTTCCCTTTCCTGCCTTATCTCATTCTATTCTGAAAAGTCTTACTCAGGTTGAGTTAATCTCTCTGGTGTTTCTCAAGTATATGACATTTCATGGTTTTTCCTTTTCCTTTTAGCCAAGAACTTTTAACATGTTTTCTGCCTCTCTGTTTTGTGCATGCCCATTTTTTCCATAATCCCTGAATTTATCTAAATCCTAAATTCTGAATTTATCTAAATCCTAAATTCTGCAGCTGCAGCTCAAGACACATTTCCTCTCTCTTAAAGCCTCTCTGGCTGCCTGTTCAAAGCCCGGCTCACTGAGCAGCTATAGTCCATTCTACCCTGGGACATATTTTCTTTGTCGATCATCATGATTATTTACTTGTTATAATTGCTACTTACGTGTGTATATTTTCATGCCAGTTCTCCACAATGACAGATCAGGAATGTGTCTTACTGGTCTCTCTATCCCTCAGTATATGAAATATCCCAGGTCCAATACAACTCAACAGATAACATGATTTTCTCCAGGTGGCTGAATTTTAGAGCTGGTGGGAGATTTAGAGATCTGACCACGTTGGTTGAATAACTAATGGAGTTTGAACTAAAGGACAGTTCAGATCTTCGAGCCTAGTCAGGCACTCGGAATAACAGTTTTTGCCTGAGTGGCTTTTATTAGCACACATCACTGAGGCTGATTTATAAAGAAAGATATGTAGCATGTCTGAAGAGTTTGATGCAAAAGTAAACCTAAAATATGGCTCAAATTAACCTGTGGAGAAATCTTTCCAAAGTCTGATAGTCTTGTCAAAGTTTAAAAGCTCAGCTTCTGATTAAAATCGATACTCCTGATTCCATATTCACCGAAGCCCGGGACTGGAGATTGGTGATTTGCATTGATGAAGTGCAGAACCACTGAACAGCAGCAGGTGGCGCTGCTTCTCTGCGGAAATTTTTCGCGATCTGCTCTCTAGCCTCTGGCTCCTTCACCTTGCTCCTGCAAAGGCCTGACCCAGAATAGCAGTTTGAATATTTTATGCTAGTGGACATAAGATTTGCTTACGTTTGTTATATATTCCTTGATAGGCGAGGGTTTCAGAGAGCCAGGTCTTTATTTAGTTATGTTTTTATGGCTTTCATTTTCCCATTTCTGACCTTGAAGACCGGGTTCCTGGTGATCCCTGAGCCCTTCACACACTGAGAGGATATTTCAGATGTTAGAGTCAGCAGAGGAGCACGAGTAGGCATCTAGGTCCACCCTTCCTCTCTTCAGTGAGGACCTCTTAGCCCAGATCCCTGGTCAAGGTCATTCATAAAGTCACAGGCAGAGTGAGGAGTCAAACCCAGATGTCTTCTCAGTCATCTTGGCTGTCCCATCCTGTGGTGGTCTTTAGAAAGCCACTCGATATCAGGTATGCCGGGCCGCTAACTGCAGTGTGACAACGGGCAGCATCGATTTCAATCTGAGAAGCTGCCAGGGCCAGTCCGCAAATAGGAGAGTGTGTGAGCAAGTGCGAGTGAGTGTGTGTGTGTGTGTAACAGGTGGTGTACGGTTATCTTTCTCTCATTCTTCTTTGTCACATCTGTCCCGAGGTAAGCCCTCAACAAGCATTTGTTGAATAAGTGAAGGATGGAAGGGAATGAAAAATGAAGAATGAAAAGAAGTGAAGAAGGAAGAGAGGGGAGGAGGAAGAGAGGAGAAGGAAGGGAGGCAAGGAGGGAGGGAAGGGAAAGAAGGAAGGGAAAGAAGGCATGAATGGGGGAGGGGGAGGGAGGAAGAGATAGAGGGAGAGGGGGAAGCGGAGAGTGGGCGAAAGGGAGGAAGGGTAGGGGGGCCAGAGGAAGGAAGAAGGAGTTGGGGGAGTAGAGGAAGGGGGGGCAGTGAGGAAAGAATGGGAGGAAGGAGGTGGGGGAAGGAAGGGGGAGGAAGCCCAGTGCACGTGCAGGGTCTCGAACCACCAGCGACAGCTGGCAGATGATCCTGAGGTGATTTAACCTGGTTTAGAGCACTTTTCAGAAATAAGATGTAAAACACTTTCTGGCCAACTGGATTATTTTATTAACTCTCGTTTCAGCCTATTTGGACTCAGACCATATATTAAAAGGTGAATTCAAAGCTTGCTTCCCTTGGGGAGGATGACTCTTGATCCAGCACGGCCGTCGCGTCTGACAGCAGTGAGAGGGCATTGCCTGCCTGCGTTCCCCCCGCAGACACCACAGAAATGACCCATTCGTGAGGGCACATGGAACATGAACGTTTTGGGGAATGAGTCCATATTCAGAGTCAGAAAAATTCCAGGAAATCCAGACCCATGATTTTATTAGATTCCCGTTTAGAAGGAGAATTATCTCTGTATGTAGAATCTGAGCCCATGAGCGATGCCCGAGACAGGAAGTACAGCTCTTCCGTGTCTGACTCAAACAAGAACGACCGGCTTTTCTTTCTTATGATGTATCTAATTCTAGAGGTAAAGCTGAAATGCTGAATTTTATTTCTGTGATTTTTCCTTCAGGCCCAGTCCCTCCATGGGGTAGCGTCTTATGTCTTATGTCAGGACCACAGGACATGGATCTCATTTCACCTAACCAGCTGTCCGAAGGCGCCTGTCTCCTGTCCCTTTCAGAACCTCACTGACCGACCAAAGAAATTGATAGGATGTGATAATTCTTGTGTTAGAGGACAAGATTTGATTTTTAAACACAGGCCTCCTGGAAGCATAATGTTTTAGCTCAAGAATTACGTCTCTTCTGCCAGTGGAGATTTCTGGCATTAGATCACGTTGGGAGGGAGGTGGGTTTAAATCACTCCTGTCCTCCATTTGGTTGCCTGCCAGTCCTACCACCTGGGCAGCCATATGTTCCTGCAAATGCATGAAGAGGTTGTATCAGAAAATCATCCATTTAGCAAGTGTGATTGAAGACCCGCTAGGTGCCAGGCACTATGTTGTCAGGGCCCAAGGCACAGAGATTATGTGAAGGCAGGTCTGTACCTTGAGGGAAGAGACAGGCGAGGATTTTAGTGATTCAGTTGCACAAAGCTGGGTGCTGGCAGTGGAGAGCGAAGTGGATGGGCTTCAGGGTCGGAAAGGAGGTAGACCACAGCAATGGTAACTGGCCAGTGCTGATGGAGTCGGGGGAGGGAAGGATCCAGGGAGACTCCCAGTTTTATTTGGGAAACCAGACAGGTAGAATGAAGGGCACAAGAGAACATAGCCATAGGGGGAATCAGAATTACACCAGATGCATGTGTGCATGTGTAGATGAAAATGTGAGTGTGTGACAAGTGAGGATGATGTATTTTCAGTTTAGGGATGAATGAATGACTTTGAGCCTGAAGAAAGGCAAGTCCCGGAAGACCTCACTGTTACCAATCAGGATTACACTACACACCACAGTCTTTATCATAATCATAACATTTCAATCATTCAAAGACCATGCTTAATTTTTCTCTTCACCCTTCAGGACGTTTAATATGCAACTCTTGCATTGGAAGCTCCTACGGCTAAGGAAAACTGTAAGGACCACAGGACAGCTGAGCATACACAGAGCCCAAACACAGAGGAGCGGGAGACGTGATTGACCCCGCGGGAGCCCTGCTCTGCTGTGGGCATCACCTGGCACTGGACCAGGGCGCTCCAACAGGCTGGCATGTGGTGTGAGTGCTTCTCTCACCCTTCTTAGGTGCTAGAAACTGACCATCCTGGATGGCAGGTGGGTCTACGGACATCTGCCCCTGAGCAAGAGAGAAGAGAGGAGGTAGCCCGCTGGTCCCAGGTGCTGCACTGGGACCTTCCTTCCATGTCTTTATTGGAATCCAAAGTAAAATCTTCACTGTCCTTCACACTCTCAGTTCCAGCTTCTAAGATTCCAGAAATTCTTGCCATGTTAGTCCTAGATTTTTTTCTCCCTTTCATAACGACATTGTCCTCAGAAGGTTTCCGTTAACCTGGGATATACTTACTTACCAACTGAAAACATCAAATAGCAGTTTCTAACTTGATAGTTTCCCTGTGATGCTTGAAAGCAGAAACTGTGGACTGAAAGCCAGGAACCAAGGAACCGAACGTTTTGAGTAGGCGACCAGGGCAAAAAAGGTCCATTCAGCAGGAGGCTATGGCAGGATGGGGTGGGAGAAAGGAAATAAATATTAAAGGTTAGGGGCTGACTGGTGTCCCCCTTAAAATTCCTCTGTTGAAGTCCTAATCCCCAGTACCTCAGATCGTGACTGTATTTGGAGGCAGGATCTCTAAACAGGTGATTAAGTTAAAAGGAGGCCATGGGGGACAAAAGGAGGCCAGTGGGTTCTAATCTAACCTGACTAGTGTCCTCATAGGAAGATTAGGATACAGACTAGTCAGATGGAAGGCCGTGGGCAGACACAGGGACAAGGTGGCCCCCCACGCGCCAAGGAAAGAGGCCTCAGAAGAAACCAGACCTGGGCTTTCAGCTTCCAGAGCTCTGAGGAAATAACTTCTCTGTTGTTGAAGCCCCCAGCCTGTAGCGCTTAGGGAGTCCGCCCTAGCCAACCGAAACACGACCCAAAGGCGTGAGTGGGAGAGCCTGCGTGGTCTGCGCGGATTCTTACGCCAGATTGGCTGCTGTTATAATTTTACCGAGCATTTACTGAGTGTTAGGGCTAGCACATGGTAACAGTTTTTATGATCTTAAAATGCATTTTCTTTATCCCTGTGCCTGTAGGGGGGACGTGAAAGTTGTAGCGGCTCATCCATGATTCTGTGCCAAGCTGGAGCGAAGAAAACGCCCTTAACACATCCCTGCGGAGTGATCCAAATTCCGGAATAATGGTCCATTTGTCGGGCCCCGCAAAACTGTGGAACCCGCATTGCTCTTCTCTGTCAAGGAAGGGTTTGTCTTAGCTTCCTTTCGCCTGTTAAAGACGGTTCTAGAAATTCTTGCCATGTTAGTCCTATTTTTTTTTTTTTTTTTTTCCCTTGACAGCGTGGACACCGACCTTCTACTCTGCACTTTGAAATCTATATGGCTTTTCAAAGTAAAATGTGAAAAGTGCTTTGGGATTGGAGTTGCTTGGAATTACAGCCATGGTAGGCTAAGCTCCTCCGAACCCTTTCTTTCTCTCAGGGTCCTTCTTTTCATCAGAGTGAGAAAAACAAATCTTTTTATTTTTCGAAAACATGAGAGTGCATGGCTAAGTGATTCCTTCCCTACTTGTCTGGGGGCTACGTGGAGGTAGAAGAAGGAATGCAAAACGAAGAGAGGAAAGGAGAGCCTAGGAGCCTGGGGGGGGGGGGGTATTTGCTTTCACCTCCATTCCCCAACCTCACCCTCTGCTTTTGGGTGCCGTGCCCTGTGCTCTGGGACATGACCTCAGTGGACCCTGTCACTGGAGCTCTTGCCTGTTGCTGTCTGGCTGGTTTGGCTAATAGGAGCCATGGAGAGGTTGAGGGAGGGAGACACAGAGAGAGAGAGGTCTGGGCATTTATCTCCCCCTGCCCTTGCACGATTGGCCACAGTTCTGGAAATTTCTCTGTCTGTGGTTGGCTCCAGGAAGTGTATCTCCTCCTTTTTCCCCTCAGGCTTAGGAGTAGTAGTTGCTCCCATCCTTCTGTTGCTTCATCATTGCTCATTATTTCTTTCAGGGCTGCCTACCGCTTTGCAAATAGTCTTCATTGAAATGTTCTCTCAGTTAAACCTTTGAATATGCCAATGGTATCCTCACTTCATCATCCTCACAGCTCAGAGGACATTTGCTTTCTCATATTGGCTAACTAAAGCAATAGCATGTATTCTGGAAAACTCTGGCGTCCTCTCTCCTTCTGCTACTGTATAGCGAGGAAGTAGTCAAGGTCACCATTGTGCATCTCTCAGTGGACTCTTGTACCTTTTTAATCATTCACGCATGTGCCTTCTTGTGGTTTCCACCAGGTGCATGCAGGCTAGGCTAGGATGGATGGGGATGAGGTTCCATGTGAGACATAATAACTGATGTAACAAAACAAAAATAAAAACAAAAACCACAGACGTTTATGTATGTATCTCCAATGGTATGCTGGCCAGTGTTTTAAGGCTAGCCCTCTTGTTGGGGGGGGGGCTGTTTTATGGCATTTGTCATTTACTGTGGTATAACTATTTCCACCATGGCCAATTTCAAACCAACAGTTTGACCTCACTGAATATAAATTGGGGAGAGATGCTCCCCAAGCATCAGCTCTTGGGGGCTGGTACCAGCTGACTCGAGCAACCCACTGTTTATATCCAACTATAGACAGATTGGGACGAACACATTGGTCTTACGGTGGGAATGTGATAGGTTAAAATATTAGCCATAATAAAGTTGTTTATCAGGAGAGTCATTGTGCAACAAAATGGGGGTACTAAGTAGTTAGCAGGTGAACATAGCAGGTGTGTTTGTGTTTTTGGTGGAAGGTACAATTGTCATGTGATCACTCCAGGCTTAAAATGCAAATTGGAGGCAGCTTTGTGATTCTAGGATCCTAGTGACAGTCTCCAAACTATTGAAGGTGTTGGCCTCTTGCAAATAAACCTGAGTTATAGCCGAGGGGTAGGGGAGGGGGTTGGCTTTTCTCCTTTCTCAGTTCATTTTTATGTCTCATTAGCGACGTGAGGAAAAGGTGAAAATATTATCTAAAAATGAGAGAACAACCTCTTTGGTTTCCCTTTTTGTTCTCTGAAGATACTTGTAAAATGTGACCAAGACTGTATAACTGAATGATGGAATCCAGAACCCGCAAGTTGGCCATTAAAGTTTGAAAGAATAAAGTCCAAAGAAAACAATAAGTAGAAGTAGTAAATAAATAGCAGGTGTAAAAGTACAGTACTTGTGACCCCCTAATGGGGGCCCTGATGAAAATATAAATAGGTTTCAAAAATGTTTGGAGAAATTCTGGGATGAAAGGAGTACTGTAAGTTATTATGGAAACTAGCTAAATTTTCAGTTGATTCCAAACCTCTTGAAGTACATGCCATGATCCCCTACATGTTATATCATT
The DNA here is from genome assembly GCF_964662115.1 of Mustela nivalis. Lineage (NCBI taxonomy): Eukaryota > Metazoa > Chordata > Mammalia > Carnivora > Mustelidae > Mustela > Mustela nivalis. The sequence goes on from NC_139024.1 coordinate 65,833,860, forward strand.
AAATGAAACTATAAAAATCCAATGGGAATTTATCCCATTGGGAATTTATTCCGGTATTTTTTGAACTTGCGTGCAAATTCAGTTTCTGTAGGTACATGCTCTTTCAAATCCATTCGTGGGGGACACCTGGGTGGCTCAGTCTGCTAAGGGTCTGCCTTCGGCTCAGGTTATGATCCTAGGGTCTTGGAATGGAGTCCAGCAAGGGGCTCTTTGCTTAGTAGGGAGCCTGCTTCCCCCTCTGCCTGCCGTTCCCCCTGCTTGTGCTCTATCTCTCTCTCTGACAAATAAATAAAATCTTTAAAAAATGCATTAGTGGAAGCCAGTGGTATTCTGAGTGTGGGGTGCTATGAGCAGTCAGGTATCTGTGCAACAATACGGAAGTCCATTGTATATAGAGAATTTAAAAACAGTAATAAAACTGACTGCAGGTCAGCCTGCATTTTATCACCACCATGTGCTAGCAATTCTAAACAATATCAGTGATGAAATGCTCCTTGGGAAAAAAAAAATCTGTTGTTGGTTTAAGTTGTAAACAATTTTTATGCTTACTACTAAGTTTAAATAATATATACATATATTAGCTCTAAATTCACAAGTATTTATTACTTGTCCTTTAATAAACATTCACATTGTACATAGAAATTAATTTGGAGAATTTCCAGTGATCTCATTGGCCCCCAACATATGTGGGTTCCGCACACATGCTTTTTCTAGATTAAGTTCACAATAGTTTGGATTTGTTTGAGCTCACTCCTGACAAAGTTTCTGTCTCCAACCTCTGAGGTTCTAATGCTCGTTGCACTGAAGTAGTAGATTTGAAATAGACAATGAGGTACAGAGGTTATAAAGAGGGAGTAACAGAACTTGAATTATTTCAATTCTTTATTCTTTGTCATCACTTTGTCTTTATTTATGTTTAAATGAGAAACAGCGAAACAGTGCTGGGTGTAGGGTATAATCATTTTGTTTGGTTAGTACAGATTTCATCCTACATGATATAGTTTTGTGAACTTGACAAAGAGCTTTAAAATAGACTTTTCTTCTTCTTTTTAATTGTTAATTGTTTAAAACTAAACCCCCAAATGAAGAAATAAAACATTAATGGTATGATTTAGAAGCAAAAATTGAACTTCTATGGATGTTTCAGCTTTGTCCAAATCACTTCTTTAATGTTTATTGGCATGATTATATATACAAAGTTCAATAGAAGACATATTTAGCCTCTGGATTTATTATCTGAGTACTATTATTATTTATTTCATTTTGTATTTGTACTCAAAGTAATATCGTAGGGGAGGAGAGTTAAATACTCTAAGTGTGTACACTAAGTAGATATGCTAGGTAAATATGAGAGATTTGTATCAGTATAAAGTCACTCCCTAGAGGTGACTGAGTGGCTCAGTAGGTTAAGCATCTGGCTTCTGCTCAGCTCATGATCCCAGATTCCTGGGATCAAGCTCTGCCTCAGGCTCCCCTCTCAGCTGGGAGCCCGCTTTTCGCTCTCCCTCTGCTCCTCCCCCTGCTTATGTTCTCCTCTCTCTCTGTCAAATAAATAAAGAAATAAAATCATTAAAAAACCCACCCTGTAAGATATCTGCCTTGTTACTATAATGTTTTATACATTCTTTAAGAGAAAATCACCCATAATAGGTGTTAAGATCCTAATCTAAAGGATGCTAAGTATAATAGACTCCAGCAGCATTGATGTAGAAATGATATGCACACCCAGGACTGTCTGGTAGAGACCAGGGAGCACCTGAGTTCCTTCTCCTGCACACAGTGGTCACTGCAGGCTCTGAGACTGAACGTCCCTCAAACTGTAAACCCAATGCCGCATGGCTGGAGTCTGAGAAAAAAAGGAGCACATGAAAACGTCTTTCTAGGCTACCTGCTGAGCAGCTCATGTGCATGCACACACATGCACACAGACACGGACACAAAGTCCTCTTGGATAAGACAGCATCTTTTCCTCCCTTGACAGCATTGTCACCTGAAATGCACTCTGCCCATCTGTAATTTACAAGAGAGGAAAATGAAGAGCCAGACTCTCTCACCCCTGAAACTACTGATCACACCTCAGTCTGTTGCTTCCTGCATGATACAATACCTGGAGATGGAATTCATCCTTGGAATGAATCCTCTTACCGGGTACCAGTAAAATGAAAGGGTTGCTACTATCATCTTTTAAAATTTGCTTACTCAATTTGCTGTCTTCTATTTTTGAAGGATAACCATTTTTTATATCCTAGGTGAGGGCTTATAGCTGTATAGCTGTGTTCCATTACTGGAAAAACACTAGTTGTGCTGAAAAGCATTTTTCGGAACAAAAAATGGCATGCCCAGAAAGTTTATACTCAGGACTTAGTTTAAAAATTTGTATTCTTTCTTTTGAAGAAGATTTGTTTCTAGGGCAGTATGTTAAATTCCTACTACTAGCTGAGGCAGGTTGCCTGTGTCTCTAACTTAATATCCTTTAATTTAATCACATTTGAAATCTGCATTCTTTCTTTCTAAAAACTAAATCTATCAGAGGTTGGCAACATCTCTTGAATAATAGAGATTAATAAAAAAATTCAACCTCTTGGTGTGTCAGATTATTATTTATTTATTTATTAAAAGATTTTATTTATTTGACAGACAGAGATCACAAGTAGGCAGAGAGGCAGGCAGAGAGAGAGGAGGAAGCAGGCGCCCTGCTGAGCAGACAGCCTGATGCGGGGCTTGATCCCAGGATCCTGGGATCATGACCTGAGCTGAAGGCAGCGGCTTTAACCCACTGAGCCACCCAGGTGCCCCTCAGATTATTATTATTATTATTATTTTAATATTTTATTTATTTATTTGACAGAGAAAGATCACAAGTAGGCAGAGAGGCAGGCAGAGAGAGAGAGAGGAGGAAGCAGGTTCCCCGCTAAGCAGAGAGCCCGATGTGGGACTCAATCCCAGGACCCTGGGATCATGACCTGAGCCGAAAGCAGAGGCTTTAACCCATTGAGCCACCCAGGCGCCCCCCTCAGATTATTTTTTAAAGCAGTGGATGCAAGGCAATATTTCTTCTAAGTTTCAGGAGTAAAAACTCCATTTCTCTAGTTTTTTTTGGTCAAGCAGTCTCTGAAGGTAAATTCAGAAGTTCAGGACAAAATGAAGTAATTTTATTTATTTATTTATTTTTAAAAGAAGTGTAGTGTAGATCAGGGCAATGAAAGAAGTATCCAAGGTTGAACTATAGACTGTGGGCATATTTGTTATGTTGATCTGATCCAATATGCCTTTCTGGATCCAAGTTAGTTCCTTCTTTATATCCTTTCTGGCTGCTGATGATAACGGGGTAGGAAATTGCTTAGGAATTGGGACAACCTGGTATCAAGTAAAACTGAAAACTAATTTGTTTAAAGAAACATTCGCTCTGCAGGTTGATGTCTGTGGTGGGATAATAAACCTGAGAAATCAACCTGGATGTTCTTTTCTTCTTCTTGTGCCCATATCTCACTGTGGTTGAGAGATTGGGGAAATTGTCAGGACTGCACTTGAGAAAAAAGACAGTAAATTCTTGATCTTCTAAACTTAAAGCTAAAGGTCCAAGTGCAAGATAGAAAGATACTATGCACCACACCCCCAGCTCCCCCAGACAGGAGAAATGGAGAAATACCTTTGAACCTGGGGTGGGAATGAGGACGGAATTTGGAAATGAAATTGGACCTTGAAGTGTTACGGAACGCTCTTTTTTATTTGGGACTGTAAAAATGTAATAGATCTGTGTCTTACTTCTGGTTAAAGCCCAGGCCCTATGGCCTTGAGGGGACCATTCTCATGCCTTCATAAAATGGCGGCCGTTCCAACACTGGAACCCTGAGGAATATGTCTTGGAGAAGCTACTGATGTTCCTGGAGACCCAAAGGTGGGAAGACCTTTGGAAGTTTCTGGGGGGAAACTCACAGAAGTGAATGAAATACAATTCTATCCCAAATTCTTGATTGTTGTGTGGCAAAGTTTAAAGTGAGAAATTGATAGAATTGTGGTTAAACATGTGTCTTCTGCTTCATTCTCCAGGAACTACACAGTACATACGAACTTTCAGCACCTCTCTGAGATAATTCACTAACAAATGAGGGAGACAGTCAGAAACATGGAATATGTTTATTTTTGATATGCAATAAGCCCTCATTTGAGGACTCCGTGTCAGGAAATTGCTTATTTAACTGTTATCTGAAGACCTTGTAGATAGTTCACAATGTTTCTGGGCTGCTACCATAAAAGATTGCCGGTTTATAAGAAATGATAAGGTTAAAACTCTTCTTTTCAAATTGTGTAAAAATTCTATATAATTTATAGTTTCAGTAATTTCAAGTGGGAAATTTTGTGCCTTTGGTGATTTTTCCCTCTTTGGTTCTCCGCACATATACATTAGAAAACCTGAATGAGCGCTGTCCAGCAGCACTTTCTTCCTCCTTCCCTCTCTCCCCCTCTCCCCTTCTCTTCCTTCCTCCCTTCCTCCCTCCCTCCCTCCCTCCCTCCCTTCCTTCCTTCCAACAGAACTTTCTGTGTTGATGAAAATGTTCTGTAGTTACAATGTCCAACACAGTAATCACTAGCCGTGTGTCACCCTTAAGCACTTGACACGTGGCTGGTGAGACTCAAGAACCGAATATTCAATTTAATTAATTTTAATTTAATTCAATTTAAATTTAGCTACATGTGGGCTAGTATCTACCACAATTGGACGGTACAGATCTAAACTCTTAATTTATTTTCCCTAAAAAGACTATATAGAAAATAATTAATGAAAAACCTGTAACAGCAATAAAGTCTGTGTAACTTTTTATAACATGTATTATCTCTATCACTCAGGCTTTCTTCTGGCTTTATCATTTTTACATAAGTGTTTGATTCCCTATAATCTTTGCACTCCTTGAGGAAAGCTATTGTAAGTTATATATGTTTTTGTACTCTGAATATCTACCACAGAACCCTGTAGCTAATAATAAGTATCAATAAATATTAATTAAATCATATTAAAACTGTAAAGTAACGGCACCAATTTTATGAATACACATACATGCACAGGTAACCCTTATTATTTGCTGACTCTGTATTTGTGAATTCACCTACTCATTAAAATTTATTGGTAACCCCAAAATTAACACTCACAGTGCTTTTGCTCTCATTTATGGACAGGCATGGAGGGGTGACAGATTTGAGTTGCTCACTGTTCATGTCCCAGCTGAGGGTGAACAAAGGCAATGTTCTGCCTTCTGTTTTAGCTCTAATACAATAAACAAGTGTCCTTTGCATGCTCTGTTTATCGCCATGTTTTTGTGCTTTTTGTTGATGATTTCGCTGTTTAAAACAGTTCCCAAACTTAGTGCTAAAGTGCTAATGTTTCTAAGCACAAGAAAGCTGAAGTGCCTTTCAGAGAATATACATGCATTTGATAAGCCTCAGTCATGAGGTATAGTGCTGTTGGCTGTGAGTTCAATGCTAATGAGTCAACAACACACATTGAATAAGGCATTTTTAAACAGATACACACATAAAACAAAGTTATATATTGATTATGTTGATGAAAATGTGACCAGAGGCTTGCAGGAATCTAACCTTGTATACCATGTATTTCTCCTTTGAATCAATGCTTCGGTATTCAGGAATTCGGTGCTGGAGGTGATTTTATAGAGCAACATTACCATGAATAATGAGAATCAATGGCGTATTCTTGTCTGTATGTGTGTGGATATATATGCATGTATGTATATATACACACTTGCACGTGTGTACACACACATACAGTCTGTGGAGTGTATGGAACAAGCTCATTCCTTTACAAGTTCACCATGCACATTATTCTGAGGTAGGGGAAGGACTGGTTCAAGCAAGGGACTTGTAATGGCACTAAAGTGAGGGGACATTCTAAGGGATGACATGTCACTATTTCTAATGGCTTTGAAATCACTGTCATAAAGTTCACTTGTATTTTCCTTCACTCCCTCTTTCCTGTTTCCGAAGCTCTGGGTCTGCACATTTGTGCTTTTTCCGTTAGGTTCTGTAATTGTGAACGAGTGAAAAGAACACTTGAAGTGTGTAATGAGCACAGAAGCAAGGGCAGCCTTCCATGGTTAGGTTTATCCCAGGGAGGTTTATAGCAAAGATAAACACCTCACTCCTCAATGGTATCACTTTTCTCAAGAGAGGGCCCACCATTTTTACATTCCTCTGGAGAGAAGGAGGGCTTGCCTGCTCTTCTTTGGTGATGGTGGTTGTGTTGGTTGAGGCCGATGAGAAGAGGACCTGGCAATCTTCCATTCTGTACTAGCTCATCAACAAGAGCAGAGAAACGAGGTCTCTCGGAACAATCACGTTGTCTTCCCTTGACCCAGAATACCTTATCTTTGGAATCAAGGTGAGAGTTGTGACTATTTTTGGTAGTTGTGAATCTTTCATTCATAAATTAAGATTCTGAGGGTCAAGATGAAGAAATGGAATCTGCAAGAAGCTCTGTGGCTGTAGCAGAGAACAGAATAACTATTTCTCCATCACAGTTCAAATAACCTGCGTTCAATTCAGAAGAAATTTAGATGGAAGCATGCTGTTTCTTGAAGAGGTAGGATCAATTTTCACCAAAATGAACTCCCAGTCTCCAGTAAACAAAACTTTGAAACTATCTTTCATGATATAAACGTAACATTTATTGGCTCTTAAGACATTCCAGAAAACCAATCCATTCTTTTCATTGCTAGCATTCTTTACCTCCACAGCTTGCATTTATCAACACATACAGTGTGTGAATGATTAGGTTTGCTTGAGCAACTTTGAAGTGAGCCAATTTTAGTGCCCTTGTCTCAGAGTTGAGATGAAGTCACTATCTATATTCCTAGCATTCATTTGACTGGAAATTGACAACCTGCCAGGATTGTAAGCAGCTGCCATTTCATTTGTATCTATGAGCCATATTTTATTTATTTAGGGGATTTTTTTTCTTTGTTTAAATGCATATATCTTTTTTACTTGTGACTTGGTTTTATTTTAGGAGGGCATCTGCTACTTCATTGAAGTCTGGAAATAATTTCAAAAGTTAGTTGTCAACATTTGTCAGTGGCCCTCATTCTCCCTTCTGTTTTTCTTTCTTTCTCAACTTTGGAGCTGGGTAAGCTCTGAGCCAGAATTTTCAGGTGGAGGATTCTGGGTCATCCAGCTCAATTTTCCCATCTGGAAATGGATTTACCATCAACTAAATGAAACTGAAACTTTAGGGCCTGTCCCTTACATGAGCTCCCCCCGCCAAGGCTGTGGAAGGTCCCCAAATAGTGGGTTCAATTGAATTTATATATTTCTGAAGAATTTTGTTATTTCAGATTCTTTTTTTTTTTTTTTTAAGATTTTATTTATTCACTTGACAGACAGAGATCACAGGTAGGCAGAGAGGCAGGCAGAGAGAGAGAGAAAGGGAAGCAGGCTCCCTGTGGAGCAGAGAGCCTGATGCGGGGCTCGATCCCAGGACGCTGAGATCATGACCTAAGCTGAAGGCAGCAGCTTAACCCACTGAGCCACCCAGGCGCCCCTCAGATTCTTTTTTTTCCTCTATGTATGGTTTTTCGACTTAAAAAAAATATATTTTATTTATTTATTTGACAAACAGAGAGAAATCACAAGTAGGCAGAGCGGCAGGCAGAGGCAGAGAGAGAGAAGCAGGCTCCCTGCCGAGCAGAGAGCCCAATGTGGGGCTTGATCCCAGGACCCTGGGATCATGACCTAAGCTGAAGGCAGGGGCTTAAACCACTGAGCCACCCAGGCGCCCCTTGGACTCTTTTTCTTAAAAAAAAAAAACCCTCCTTCCCCCATAACACACATAGTCTGAGCTTCAGTCCCACAAAACTGGCCCATTTCTGCCCCTGTGGATGTGGCGACCCGTAGACCTGTGTGTTATTTCCTTCCCGTGATGTCGGCAGTCCCTCTTGGGCTAAAAAGCTGAGGTGGTTCATACATTCTGTTTCTGTTGCTCTTTTCTCAGGGGCTGGGTCAGTTGACAGACCTATCTGTCATGCTCACCTAGGGTCCTGTGATGGTTGGTAACTCTTCTTTGTTTACTCAGGGCTCTCCGGACAAACAGACCAATAGGTTCATATTCATATTCTAATTAATTAATTAGTTAATTAATTAATTTTAGGGAGTTGGCTTATGCTGTTATGGAGATTGTTGAGTCCAAAATCTGCAGAGCTGAAGTTCAAGTTTAAAGTCGATCAGGCAGGAGAATTCTCTCATACCTGGGTCAGGGTCAGTGTTCTAGTGTTCTAGTTTGTTCTAGTGAGGTGACAGCTGCTGGGATGAGGCTTGCCCCCATTATGAAGGTTAATTGGCTTTACTCAGTATACCAATTTGAAGGTAATCTCATCCTGAAAGACCCTCACAGAAACACCCAGAATAATGTTTGGCCAAACATCTGGACACCCTGTGACTTAGTCAAGTTGTTACATAAAATTAACCATAAATCCTCTGTTCTCAACTGAGTAAGCTCTTATTCCCATGACTGGCCTGTTTATGACTGGGTTCATAATAATCCATTGTTTGTTTTTTAACTATATGTGCAATTCTATTTTATCAAGCATTATTTGAAAAGTTATTGTATCTCTTATAGCCAAAAGGTAGGGAATAAAGGAGAAAAAAATAGGGTCTTTTCCTTGGGGAATTTGTCTTTCAGGAATGGCCCTGTGACTCACCTCTCTTTGGAAACTTTCCTCAAGTTTGAGGAAAATGAAAAGGCAAGACAATGGTTTTAGTTCAGCTCAATGCAGAAAGTCCAAGGGCCCTAAAAGGAGGCAGAACTCTTTCCAGAGAGAAATTCTCAGGATAGATATCAGGCAAGTTTGAGGCTAAATTAAAAATAAAACCAAACAACATGGCAGTTGACTTGATGGGGACAAAGAGGTGGAAATTCCCATCAGATGGAGCCTCTGTAGAGAATTCCAAAGCACAGTACGTGTCCTGGGTGACCGAGGTGGTAGGGTGCTGGAGAAACTACTAAAAACGAGGTAGATGGGTCATGGATTGGCAAGATGGGAATTCAGTGTACTCCCTGTATGGTTTTGAACTGAGAGGTGACTTCTCACAGCAGAGAACTGATATTTAATGAGGGCTTCTAACCAAACTACATGGAATAATGGCTCTGTACAATAAACAGAATTTTCACTGCAGTCATTTTTACTCTTTTAAGAACCTCAGAGAATTGTTCTTCCTTATAATGTTAGTCTATCCTTCTCTTAGAATCTAACTATGAATTTTTTTCTGAAGCTAATTGAGTACTTGCCTTATATAAAAGTAGTCCTTTTGAACTTAAAGTCCTCAAGAACCTCACTTACAGTATTACACATTGTGTTGTCTATAGTAACTATAAATTTGGAAGTTTAATTCTCTTCTCTATATCAGTGGTTTCAAACACTGCAAGGACAGCTTCCAGGGGAAGAGGAAGAGAGGAGCCTTATTTCACAAGTTAAGTTTCTGTCTAAAGAGGTGGTAAGAGAGAGATTCCCTGATTTTTTTTTTTTTAAAGAGAACTATTGCCATAGGATAAAATTAATAGTTACAGCAAATCAAAACTAGATTAACAAATCTCGAAACAAAACAAAACAAAACACCTCAGTGCCTGTGTCTGTGTTGGGATGGGAGGGAAGGAGAACAAGGTGATAAAAAGAGATAATTTGATCTGCTTAGGTACTTGGATATGGAATCTTACCTATTGTATTTATAATACACGAAATGAAACACAATCATACATTTTATTAGTGGTAGAGATATATTTGGAAAGTCACAAACCAGTCATCAGCCGTATGGGATTAGAACAACAGCCTAAGAAATTAATGATTTAGTCTTTCTCGTTTCAGTCTTCAATATGTTCTAGAATGCCAAAAGCAAAAAAAATGGACCAACTTTATATTTGGTCTAGAATTGGCTTGATTTACTTTTTAGTGGACTACTGAGGGTAAGAAACACGGTATCTAGAGAAGGATAAGCACAATTTATTTCATCCTTGCACATAAGCCCATTGTTCCTCAGGAGCTTGTGAAGCAAGACTGTGCTGTGTTAACAGAAGCTCTGCGTTAGAACTCCTAGCTTTCTGTACAAATCGCACTTTTCTTTTGTTTCTAGAATGGAAAATGTTTTGATTCCTAGAAATGGATCCTTTAGCAGGTTACTTTTCTACACCATCCCTCCTCCCTCCCAACAAACAACAAGAAAATATCCCAACAACTTTTCATTTATGTCAGTGGTTGTCAACCAGGAGGGATTTTATCCCCCAGAGGTCTTTGGCAATGTCTAGAGAGAGAGAGAGTCATTTCTATTTGTCACAACGGGCATCTAGCAGAGAGAAGCAAGGATGTTGGTAAGTAGCCCACAGTGTACAGGGGAGTTCTTGCGAAAGAACTATCTGGACCCAAGTGACAACAGCTCCCAGGCTGAGAAAGCCTGGCCTAAATGGATCTATCAAGTCTCCTCTGGCTTTAGAAGCCTAGTTGCAGAGCTCCTGGGTGGCTCAGTCAGTTAAGTGTCTGACTCTTGGTTTTGTCTCAAGTGGTGATCTCAGGGTCCTGAGATGAAGCCCTGCACTGGGCTCTATGATCAACAGGCGGTCTGCTTCTCTTCCTCCCCCGTCTCCCTGCTTTGTGTTTTTTCTTTCTCTCTCAAATTGAAAACAAAAACAAAAACAACAACAACAACAAAAAACAACACACACACACACACACACATTTTTCAATGCATTCTTTGCTTTAAAAAACAAAAGGCAACATCTGTAATCTCAGCAGAAAAACATGCACACAAGCACTTAGCTTAGTTTCAGATGACAAATGCTGCCCCTCTTGTACATACTCTTAAAATAATGAAATTAAATCACTCCAGTGCTTGCAAGTAACACTACTTGCATCCTCCCCAAGAGGGATAAAACTGATTAAGGAGTTTCTAAGTACGAGAGTAGCAGAGGCATGATCAGTCCATTAAGACGAAATTTGGTCCTTCGTACTTTTCCTCTGTTGACCTTTACTGGAGGATTGTTGACAATGATCTGATACTCAGTAAAAAATGATCACCCTGAATCCTTGAAAAAGGAAGACCGGTTTACATAAAATTCTACCACCTGCTCCAGTGTAAACAGCAATACCCACCCCCCCAGCCACGTCCTTGCTGGATTCAAGGAGAACCTTTGTGTCTTGTTTTCCCAGCAGCAAATGCAGCAGCTTCCCTGCAGATGGCAAATTGGGTGTCAGTCAGTGGGGATTCAATGAATATTGTTGATGGACTGAAGAATGAATGAAGTCTTCTTTACTCAGACAGAATGAAGACAGAATGAAATCTTCTCTGACTCTAATTCCTTCTCCTCTGACAACGATCATTTTGACACAGTCCCCCTGGGTTCCTCCAAGATGAGGAAGCTTATGAACATGAGTAGAGGGAGTGAGATTTTCAATTTTGGGCATTTACAGTAAGACAACTCTTGGAAGACCAAAAATTGTGTTTGTTACAATTAAAGAGGAGAGAGGTTGAAGACAACCCGCTGAGAACCATTTGTTGACCTTCAAGGTTGCTTGACCTTGTTTGGACATCACGGATACCCTCTTATCTGCCTCATGAGGAGAATTTTCTGTCAGCTCATGAAAATATTTTGACTACGGTGAAAGCTGATCTCTCTTGTTTTGCTCAAATGGACTGGAAAACAAAATCATGTGAAAATCTGAAAAGAAGCCCAAAAGGATTAGGGCTCTGCTTTTAGTTTGTGAATTCTATTGCTCTAAATCACTGTTTATAAACTGGAAATGCAAGTTGCTTTTAATTTCCAAGAGCGGTTTAAACACATGTGTGATATTCAGATCTGTTCCCGAACATGTCCAGAGTGCTTTGAAGTCTTGGTTCTAGAGAAGTTAGAAACTGGGGCAAGTCCCAGCCTTAGAAGTAGGTACACTGTGTTCGGTAGGCCTCTAAGCCAGAGTGTAATGTGACCTCACTGCTTATTGATGGCCTCAGTGCTGTAAAGGAATGAATGTGCAGAGGTCATCTCTGGGTCCTTTGATAAAAAGGTCTGATCTAGAAGAAAGAAATCCCAGTTGGCCTGAGGAATCACGTAATCAGAGAAACAACACAGGCTGTGGGGCTCTTGGCCATTGGCACGAAAGGCAAAGTCCACTCAGGTAACAAAACAACATTTTCCAAGTCAGCCAATAAGAAAAGGCAATGAGACGCTGATGGCAACCAGCCTGATACTACTAGGGCCATTTTATAATTAGCTCTGTTACTTGGGTCTAGTTCCACAGTTTGTGTTCCATGCTCCTTTCTGCTATTTGACTGTCAGTGGGCATGGACCCAGACTTCAGATGGATGTTGGTTTTCCGAAAGCGATGTTAGAATGTGGCTGTGGTGACAACCATTAAAATGCAAAGGTGTGTTAAACCTCTGCCTTTGGCTCAGGTCATGATCTCAGGGTCCTGGGATGGAGCCCCGCCTCCGGCTCTCTTCTCAGTGGGGAGCCTGCTTCCTCCTCTCTCTCTGTGCCTGCCTCTCTGCCTACTTGTGATCTCTGTCTGTCAAATAAACAAATAAAACCTTAAAAAACAAAACCAAAAACACTTTCTATTTCAGTCAAATCACCATGTGGCTGAACACACCAGTGGCATTCTGGGATCTATTAGTCAATTCTCAAGGCCAGATCTGATGAGCAGGAGCTCCCAGACCGGAAGTTGCCACTTAATCTTTCCTTCCCCCGACTGAGGTCTGGTTAGGTGAAAGTGCTTAGCAGAGAGATTTCATGTGGGTGCTACATTCAATTAATTAGTGAGATTAATCATGCCAATTAATTAGTGAGAGAAACTTGTTTGATTCTTAGAGCTGGAGGGGTCTTGGGGTCCAGTGTCTTATATCTGAAGAAGAGCGAGACGGAGAAACGCAAATAGCCCCACCAATCCCCATTAGATTGAGAAAGCCCAGACCTTGATGCTGTCATCCTCTGTGAACCCATGGCTGGATGCGTACCTCCATGTCCTCCCTCGGTCTTGGGATTCTCTGCCACAAAACCTCAAAGGTTTGAGAAACTAATGAAATGTACCTTTGTTTTCTTCTCAAACTGGAAATGAGAGTGGGGCGTCCTTTATTCTGTATTATTTGTTTCTGTCTGAGAGAAATGCTGGAGTTTTCTTCCTCATATGCAGTTAAATAAATGGCACCCCTCAGGCCAAAGGAAGGTCTTAGTATATTTTATTTTATTCTTTAAAAAAGAGTTACTTATTTGCTTGAGAGAGCCAGAGAACCTCAAGCTGATACCCCACTGAGTGCAGAGCCCGGCTCAGGACTCAATCCCAGACCCCTGAGATCATGACCTGAGCCGAAATCAAGAGTTGGCTGCTTATTCCACTGAGTCACCCAGGTGTCTCTGGCCTCAATATATTTTAAAGGAAGAACTGCTTCCAGTGTATTTAAGCCCGTGGGTGTTCTCAGCCTGGGTTTCCTTGAACCTGAGCAGTTGTTCATCTTATGAAGCTATTGCAAGGTGCTCCTCCAGGTCAGGTCTGGGGGAGTAGGCCTCCTGTCACGGGGGGGAGTTGGTTGGTAATAAGTTAGGGTTGTCTGGGGAGCACTGCTGATCTTTGCAGACGGACCAGGGAAGAAGCGGGTGGCACAATAAAAGGGGCTGCTGGCTCCTGTCTCTGCTGTGAGATGTGGAATGGAAAATGCCCTTCCAGCTCAAACCATTTCTGATCCCCGCATCAAGCCGAGCGCCCTCCTGGCAGCCCTTTGAGAAGCTGTTACTGCAAGCCAATGTGGCTGACACTTCCTTATTGTGGGGAGGGAGGCTGGTGGGAGCCTCTTCTTTCCCTTCCAAAGTGTAAAGCCTTCTTTTAAAAGATCATCTTTGGGGGTGCCTGGGTGGCTCAGGGGGTTAAAACCTCTGCCTTAGGCTCAGGTCATGATCCCAGGGTCCTGGGATCAAGCCCCCCATCGGGCTTTCTGCTCAGTGGGGAGCCTGCTTCCTCCTCTCTCTCTCTCTTTGCCTACTTGTGATCTCTCTTTCTGTCAAATAAATACATAAAATTAAAAAAAAGTCGTCTTTGCCAAAGGCCACATGTTTTAAAATTCCATATATAGGAAATATCCCGAACAGGCAACTCCACGGAGCCAGAAAGTGGATTCCTTGGTGTGGGACAATGGGAAGGGGGATGGGGGGGTGACTGCTTTGGGGATGGTTTCTTTTGCAAATAAAAAAACACCTTGGATTAAACAGTGGGGATGATTGCACAATGCAGTGAATATATTTTGAAATGGTGAGTTTTATTCTATGCAAGTTATATCTCAAAAAAAGTTAACATACAATGTGTCATGTTTTTAATTTTTTTTAAAAGACTTATTGATTTATTTTAGAGAGTAGGAGAAGGACAGAAGGAGAGAATCTCAAGCAGACTCCCTGCTGAGAGCAGAGCCTGACAACAAGGAGCTGAATCTCAAAATCCTGAGATGGGAACCTGAGCTGAAGCCAGGAGTCAGACGCTGAATGGACTGAGCCACCCCGGATGCTCCTCCACTGTGAGGACTGATAACAGTGTCATGGGCTGTGACAGGTCCCGTGGCGCTCTGGGTGATAAAAGCTCAGGCTTGCTGGGCCCCAGCCATTGTTCTTTACCCTGCTCATCCTCAAGACACCCCACCGAGCTGGGTGCTACCATTACCCGCATTTCACAGATTTCACAGATGAGGGCACTGAGGCCCCGGGAGGTCAGTTACTTGGATCAAGGTCACACAGCTGGGGCAGGGCAGAGCCAACCTCCCTCCTGGGTGGTCTGGCTCTAGAGCCTGCCTGTGGACTTCAAGGCTGTGCTCCTGTCTGGATTCTAGCGAGGTTACTGTAGGGTATTAAAAAAAAAAAACAAAACAAAAAACCCCCACAACCCCCCCCAAAACAAAAGCCCAAACACCAAAAAACAAAAACAAACAACCCAATGCTAACCAAACCAAAATAAAAATCTGGAGAGGTTACATGAGTGCAGGAGCTCAGGGCAGTCCATTTTGAATGCTGGCATGGGCTTGGCCTGCAGCAAAGGTTATCTGCCCCCGCAGATTAGCCCACCTGGCTGACGTGCCAACCCGGTGGCTGACGTCAGCCCTCTGTGGCCACTGTTTGCTCAGAGCTGGGGCACTCGGGCGTCTCTTGCTGCAGATTGGCCTGTGAAGACACACCTCTACCTCTCCAGATCTCTCTCAATGGGCAGGATGGAGGCGGCTTGGCATGCACTTCGGTTGCAATGCTGGCAAGCTGTCTCAGTGCACTTGACCTTGAGGATTCATGTGTGCAATCAACACTGTCCACTTTAGTTAGGTCTTTGGTAAGAAATAAGCTTTAAAGCAATTTTCCATCCGGCTTTTTGCTTTCTAAAAATCAGACACACTGATTTCTGAATGAAAGAAGAATGAGTCACCTTGGCTATCTTAAAAGAATCCCAACATTAAGTCAATAATACATAGAAATCATGATCTAGATACTTTCTATTGGATCGAATACATAAAGAAATGTAATTTAATTTCCAGTGTTTTAATTTATCTTTAGAATCTCTCTCTCTCTCTCTTTTTTTTCCTTAAGTGAAATGTAAGAACATATTTAACATCTGGAGCTCTAGGCCCTATGGGCTGAGAGACCAGACAGGGTAGTTGGTAAGAACCCATCGTCCGGGTCTGACGGCTCAGCAACAGCCTGCCCTTGGACAGCTTCACTGAGCTTCTCTGTGCTGCTGTTTCTGAGTGTAAGATAGGACCATCACCACACCTGCCCTAACAGGGTAGCTTGGGGTTTAAATGGCCTATCAAGGGTGAAGCATTCAGAGAAGAGCCAGCACAAGTCATTTACCATGATCCGAGTTCATACTAAGTCTAAATATTTCAGTCCAGTTCACTAACATTTAAAGTGGCAACCGTGAGTTGTACATTCATCCCAACCCTCATGTGATTCAGAGTGTTTCCTTCAATACCCCAGTGGACTCAGTATGGTTCTCATTTGACATGCAGGGAAAAGCGACAGGTGTCTGTTCAAGATCACTGGGTCTTAGCTGGGTCCAGAGCTCAATTTTCCCCATTCTTAAGCCAGTTTTTCATATTTCTGAAAAGAATCTTCTCATATAACATATCACTAGTTTCTTAGAGAGAAAGTTTTAAAAAAGGAAAATGTGTTTCAAGAGTCAAGAATATTTAAAGCTCAAAACCAGAGATGCATTGTTTGAGAGACGGAGACTGAATCCAGAGCCAGAGCTTATTTGTTTCACGGCTTCTTGGGAAAGCCCCTGTTCAGCTGTACGTGTTCATGGGTTAAAGACTGTTCCAGATAGTAGGGGGATTAGGGCTAATCGATGTTGACTCTGCATTTTATGGATTAGGAACCATTTCCAGAGAGCTGATATGACTGTATGGAAACCACTAAACAAGTAAGTACAAACCCTGAGAATCCAGTGCACTGGTCTAGTCCAAGTCTGGTTTCCTATCCATTTTAACAAATTCCCTCTCGTGGGGGATGGAAGTCACTTTGCCTGCATTAGGAGGAGGTGATACCTCCTTCCTAGCCTCTCTGTTCATTCTTCTCCCCATTCCTAAGCACCCCACTGTGACGCCCTGTTGGAAGCAGGGGATCAGACAGTGATGACTTATAAGGCCCGAGACGCTCATAATCAAGCAGCAGGTGCATGAACAATTCTTCTTTCTGGGGCTACAGGGGAGCCCATCTCTTCTGCACCCAGCCCTCTTGTGGCATCTTTCTACCATCTCCTAGCAGGTCTGGCAATGTAAATCTGTTTTCTGGCTTGACAAACTGGTACAGTTCCATCCATTTCATAATGGTATAATGAAATAATAAATGCATGTGACTTAGCACAGCATCTGTTAGAGTTTGTATGGCTGGTATTATTATTATTATTCAGGACTATTTTTTGGATTCATTCTAAAATGAGTGGCAGTGGGGTTAAGAGATTGGGTCCAGGCTCTACATCCCTTAGGCTTGGGTCTCCAGGATTCCTCCTCTCTGATTTACCCACCATTGGTCCCCAGTGTCTTCAAGAGAAGACTTCACTAACTCCTTTCTGCTGCATCCTGAAAGTTACTGGTTTGGTTTCTCCACTCTTGAGAAGGTGTGGTAAGAGCCACAGATCAGACCAATCCAGAGTGCAGCGGAGAACTGCTCATGCCTCCTGTTGGAATGAAACATCCATGTGAGGACACCGAGCAGTGTCCAGGACCAGTGGTGGGGTAGGTTCCGTTTTGTCCTGCGGAGAGAGAGCCCCCCAGCGGGATGGCACACACAGAGGACTTTCCTCAGGAGGGGTGTGCGGGTCTCTGCTGAATTCCCCACATTCTGTCGCCCAGCCGCTCGTCATCACCAGCTTGCCATTGTTTTGCATCGGGATTCAGGGCCTGCAGGACTTTTCACACTCTACTGAATGATTCCTTTGCTTGCCTGCATCTGCCCCAGACATAGGCTCCTTCTCTGTAGAGATTATCTTGTTCACCTTTGCATTGATAGCTCCTAGCACACAGTAGGTGCTCCATAAATGCTTTTAAAATAAATCACTGATCAGACAAACTTCAAAGCAAGGGAGGCCTCTGTAAACAGGAAGCAAAGGATGAACCTTATTGAACTTGGCAGGCTTAGAAGACAGGACTCAGTGTGACCTGGTCTCTGTCTTATCTTACACTGCTCTACCCTTTGCCCTCTGTGGGACGATGACTCTGATCTCCTCTCACTGCCTCCTGCTCATCGTGTCCTTTCCTGCCATGCGGGGCACACATCATGGTTTGCCAGGTTGTGGAGCACAGAGGCCACTCCACCAAAGGGTGTGTCAGCTTTGTCCAGTAGAAATGTCATGAGAACCACAGACAGCAGCTGCACGTGTAATTTTAAATTTTCTTGTAGCCCCATTAAAAAAACCTAAAAAGCAAGCAAAAGTAATAAAATATCTTGCCTGACCCCATATATTGAAATGGTACAATTTCAATGTGTCATTAATAAACATAAAATGCATTGAGGGATTCTGTATTTTCTCTCACTGAATCTTTGAAATCCAGAGTTACTTCATACCTAGAGTGCAACTCACCTTAGATGAGCCACATTTTAAGTGCTCAGAAGCCAAATATGACCAGTCATTATACTGTTGGGCAAATACAGTCATGCCATTAATAGTCCAGATAATGTAGAATTGTATAAACAGGCTTTCTGGAAGGTGAGAGTAAAAAATCTTGTTCTAACAAAATTAAGCAAATTATGATAATTTCTCAAAGAAGCAAAGTGTCTTGAGGAGTGGTACCTTTTTTCTGATTTGCACAAAGATGCTTCTGGGCCAGCAGTGGACTTGCTACCACAGGGCTTTTGTACATGATGTTCCTTCTGCCTGGAGATCCGTCCTCCCTGGGGTCAGCATCTGCTCATGTTTCATTTGCATTTGTGATGATATATTCATGTGTGAGATTATTTGGTTAAATCCTGTCAACAACACAAAATGGTAAACTGTAGGAGAGCAATTCCTCTTCACTCAGGATGGAATCTTCGATCCCAAGCATGGCACTGGGTGCTTGGAAGGGGGTCCTAAAGATGCCCCGAGAAACTTCCCGACTGAGCGCATGTGGCGTGTCAACCAGCCCCATCTGTATTAGATGCTCAACGTTCTCAGAGTCCCAGTCACACTTTATTCTCTGCCTTTGGGATGGGGCTGAGGCTAGAATGTCACTCCAGGCCTCTCCAGGTAAGAAAACTGACTCTTCCCTCTCTCATCATTCAAGCGTATTTCCTGTTCAAAGTGTGTAAATTCATCTTACCATTTTCCTCTGAATCTACTCCCAATACAGCCACCTTATGTCTCTGGTGAGCTGAGTGACCTTGAGCTTTATCTGGAACTCATTCAGGAGACTTCCTCTTCAGTGGCCACTTTAAAACAAACACATTTTATAAAAGGTGGGCTTGTTGGTAATACGGGAAGCCAGTAGCTCAGGGGATAAGACACTCTGTGTTTTGAAACATATAGGATTGTGCAAGTGCTTATCTGAAATCCAAGAGCTGTCAAGCTGGGAAATTTACTTAGTTGCTTCACATTCTGTCTTCTCCCTTCCCATCTTCCCGGAATTCTCACCAATAAATAAAATGCATGCATGGCACAGTTAGGAATAAAAGCTATAAAATGAATAACGAACAAAAGGCAAAATGTTTGCTAATCAGTTAGCATTAATAATATGGGTATAATGTTAAGTGTTGTGGGGTTAAGATTTGGAATTCTGATGTCATCGGACAATATAGATTCAAATCCCGGCCTTGGGGTCCATTAGCTATGTGACCTTGGGCAAGTTACTTAATCTCTCTGTGCTCAGTTTCATCATCTGTAAAATGACGGATTAAGAAAACAGAACTTGCCTCATCAATGTGTTTTGATGCTTCAAAGAGCTTCTGACCATACAGTGCTTGTATAACGCTATTCCAGAAGTTATGTCTAGTGTTTTTTCTTTTCTTTTTTTTTTTTTTTTTTTTAAGGAGTTTGCACCCATGTGACATTAAAGAGCTGGTTAAGAATGACCCTTTGGGTAATTATTGTGCAGACAGGACCTTATTTGAGAGGAAACAGGCAAGGTCCAGTATGAATAAAGTAAAAGATGGACTGATGGTTTCAGAGTGGAGGGTGAGATCTCACTGAAATATAGAAATCATTCATGAGGTGGGAAGTGCTCAGGGCTCATACCAGCCATTCTATTCTAACCAGCTCTCATGTGTCTGGAGGATAATCTGGCTTAGCCAGGGAGACAGAGGCACACGACACTTGCTTTCTACTCTATTTTCTGCTGGGTTATCGAGATGGATGCAAGCTGGTTTCTCAGACAGCCGGATTACAAGGAAGCTGCCTTGAAGGTGTCCCTGCTCAAGACTGTCTCTCACAAATCTGTCAAATCCCACCATTAGAGACACGGTCCTTTGCATTGAGGAACTGGGTCTCCAGCAATGCCATGTGAAATGAACATTCCCCTCCCCACCCCTCCAAGAGAAAGCGCACACTAAGCCATCCTGAGCTACAGCCACCTTAGTTTGTCTTTGACAACTGGCAATGGGGATGGTGGAAAGGACATGGAGTTTTAGGTCAGCGATACCTGGGCTCGAAACAGGGTCTTCAAAAATTGTATTGTCTCTGCAAATCATCCACGTTACTGGGGCTTGTTATTTCTTTGCTAATAATGGGGGGTGATGCTAATATGCTACTCTGTAGGGTTGTCATGGGGATTAAATTATGGGATGACTTTAGTGTAGGGAACACACTGTTGCCTATTACAGTTGTCATAACCCTGAGAAAATGGACAGGTAAATTATGACGGAAGAAGGCAAATCCAGAGGAGTGGCTCCTGCCTGGACCTGAGGCTCTGGAAGATGGGAGATGGCCCGAGGCCATTCAGGCACTTTGAAGGGGTGTCAGGTGGAGGGGTAGGAGAAGGAAAGGGCAGAGCATGGGACAAGGGGAAAAGGACATTGAACACAAGTGTCACCAGACTTACAATGCCAAAGGGATGTATATGTAATAGAATTCATGGAATGGGGATGATAATGACATTGCTTTAATCACAAGGCAGGAGAAAAAGAATGTACTCCATGTAGGGAAAGAACTTGATATGCGTCATAACTATAAAGTGTCATCCAGATATGAATATATAGTCACATATTTATACACTTCTTTTGAGAGCAGCTTCATGCCAGGCACTGTTCTGAGACTGAGGATACACGCAGAGACGAACATAACAACCTACTGCCAGTGAGCTTATGGCAGGGAGGTGGACAAACACCTACAGAGAAATACAAAATGTATCAGATGATGAATGCTAAGAGAAAAATTAAAGATACTGGGAGAGTTGAGGGGTGGTATGTGAGATAGGGCGATCAGGGAAGTCCTCTTTGATAACAACGGAATTAAAAAAAAAACTTCCTTATTCATTTCTTTCAATGTAACTTTATTGAATACCTACTATACGTTAGGTACTTTGCTAACAGATGGGAACATAATGACTGACAAAATCAACAAATTCCCTTCATTTCATGAAGCTTTCATTCTTATGAGGGGGGAAAAAGAAATAGGAACACATAAATCAGCAAGATAACTTCATATAGTGTAAATGTGTAAAGGCAATAGACGATAAAATTGTAGACTATGATAGGAGAGTGACTGTTCGGGGTCTAGGATAGAAGTTGATGGCCAGCATAAGACACAATTAAAACCTGCAGACAACTTTAACATACAAGTGTGCAATAAAAATAATCACTTATTTATTACATATAATGTGTGTTTTTAGCCCTCGGACATCTTTAATACATCAAAACACATTAATAAAAATTCAATCATAATTAGCTTCTGTGTGAGAGAATATGAAATTTTTTTCTGGAATATTTTACACATATATTCCTCTTTCTTATGATCTACCTTGGATGAACCCAATTTTCCCTTCTTCATTATGCCCTATGACTTGAGTATTTATGGCTATCAAGAGAGCAACATTCTTCATATACATCACCTATTTGAACCATTTCCATACTCCACCACTTCCTTTGATCACTAGCGAAATGAAGTATGCTTGATAAAATAGTTTAGGGCATTCTGTTTATTTCTAGAATTATCTCAGGATCTCTGCACAGAACATGGCTACTCTCAGTCTCTTAAAATGAAGGCTTAAATTTTCCCTCTTCAGATGTATTCTCTGATATTTCAACTATCTAAAAACCATTTTATAGATGACCCAAACAAAAACCCTTCTAAGGTCTTTTCTCAACAGAACTGGTTCTAGAGCTGCAGAACATATTTCTTCTAGTTATCTTTGAGGTTGATTCCAAGTACCTTTTTAAGGAGATTTATTCGTAAGCTATTTGTCCCCATGACTTCATCACCTAAAGACACGGTAATTTCTCTATCCTATTTCTCCTTGGCCTGTCTTTTGAAAGTTTCTCTTGTTTTCCTTCATTTCTCCTCTCTTCAGACTTTATTTGCTCTCCCAGATGGATAGATCTCTTTCCTTAGCTTCAAGTCACAGTGAGTAATATGCCATCGCTTTCTACACCTGTGAGGGCAGCCTGCGCCATGTTCATCTGTCAGTGGCCCTCAGGGAGCCCAGAGCCTGAGAACCTCTCCAGCTCAGATGAAACTCTTATTTCCCCTCCAACTGATTCTACTTCCTGTGCTTCCTTTCTTGGCTATAGGTTTCCCTTCTTTGGTCACTTCAGCTGGAAATCAAAGGGTCATCTTCAACCCCCTCCTTCATGTCCCCTCCAACTTCTGGGGACCAAGTCCTGCTGTCCCATGTCTGTAACATCCGCATTGTCTGTACCTGCCCATCAGCCCCCAGCCGCCGTCTCGGTCCAGCTCTTGTCAATCATCCTGCTACTTATTACTGTGTCCTTCACACCAGATCGAGAGCTTGGAATGCAGATCTGATGATTTTGCACTTTATTACTTCAAATTCTTCTAAGACTCTCTATCAATGACTACCGACTGAAATCCACGCTCCACAGCATGATGTAGAAGTCGCTGCTGGGGTCAGGAGGGGAGTGCAGGCTTGCTGGTGTAGACTTGTCTTGAACGGTGCCTTTGTGTTGTAGTTCCTGCCATCAGCTGTCATCGTGTTCTAGATACTGCTCCAAGGACCTTCCAAATGTATTTCACTTACTTTTTGCTTAATTGTACTTAATGTTCCCAACCCTCCTATCAGGTGGATACTGTTATTACTTCTCTTTTACAGCAGGTGTAGTATTCCCAAGGTCATATATATTGAAAGTTCACACAAATTGAAATTTGGACACAGTCCTGACGTCTAGAACCTGGGTTTGTAACAATTTTTCCTGAAATGATGTCCATTTCACTTCATTGTCGTGCCCTTGTTCACCAGCCTGGCATTGGCCCGAGCCGTCTCCCGTGATTGGCTAGGTCTTCCTCTGACTTGTCCTCACCCTACCTTTCAGGATACTCCTTAGGACATGCTTCCACAAGGAAGCCTCCCCAGTAGGATACATGTGCCCTTCTTTGGCCTGCAACGTGCCACCTCTACCCACTGTAGCTCCTATGGCTCTTTATGGTGCTAATGTTTTACACATCTGGTGCGTCCTCTGGACTCTCAATTCCTTGAAAGCAGGAAGCAGATTTTATTTGTGAAACTCCTGTGTCCAGCACAGCACCTGAAACATGCAGGCACTCAACCAATGTTTGTTAAATGAATGCGTATACATGCGAACGCACCAAGTGTGGGACCAGGGTCGGGGCTGAACTTACCTGTTAGCTGCACTGAAGTGAATTGATAGAAGTCTTTACTTTTTGCCTGGTAAACTCTGTCCCTGGATTTCTTCAGCACCTCTATTCATTCATTCCCTCATTCATTTCACCTTTGAACATGCCTCAAGTGCTGCTAAGCCCCAGCTAAATCCCTGGGATGAAGAGGTGAAAAAAAATAACTCCTACAGGGTAGGGGACTGAGGCAAACTGGTAAGAGAAGATGAAATACAATGAGATATACACTACAAAAGGGTTTTTAAAGGAACGTGTAAATGCATAAAGAAGGAAGTTTCTACTACATTTGAGGACACCGGGGGAGGGGTTTACAGGAGGACATAGGAGTAATTCTTGAAGGATGTATAGATGCTGAGTCAAAAAGGGAGGAAGGGGAATGACTTCAGGGTTGTGGAATGCTTAGACCAAAGTGCATTTGAAGCAGCAAGAGCATGAACACAAAGGCACGAGGTATTTGGGTTCAGGAAGTGGGGAAAGGGCTCTTTCCGAGGGTTGGGGAGGCTTGGAGAGGCAACCAGGGTCCAGGCGCAGACCGATCTGGGGTACTCCTAGCAGTGTGGGCTTGGCTCCACAAATGCCGGAGTGCTAGGGGAGGATTGTGAGCAGGTGAGTGAAGGATCAATACTGTTGCCTTATAGTATGGGCACCTTAGTTATCTGGAGGCGGGGCGGCGGGAAGATTGATGAGGGCCTGAATTGGGACAGCTGCTGGGTGAATGGAGAAGGGGCGGGTCTGGGAGACCCTCCAGGGTAGAACAAACAGAACATGGTAACGGAAGAAATGTGGGTACAGCACAGAGATGTGGAGGGAAAGTGAAGTTTGGTGCCATTAACTGAGCTTGGGGCGTGTGGTTTTATTTCTTCATGAATAATAGGGATCTAGAGACAATCATAGACTGAAGAATTGTTTTTAAACTACTCATTTAATTGAATAAAATCATTCCCTTTAAAGCTTTTTTTCAGTTTCATTTTATTTTTCACCTATGTTGTATTTTAAATATTTGGTGTTTGGGATATGTTTTAACCATCCTTTTGACCATCACAGTCTTTCTAAATTAATGACTCTTTGACCCAGATTCCCCCATCTTAGGACCCCGATGCCTCCCATGGGAACAAGAGAGGCCAGAGCAGCAGAGTTCTGGGCCAGCTCTCCACTATCCCAACCACAGAGCCTCTAGCCTTACTCGTTTCAACACCGGGCTTCTACTGTGAATTTCACAAAGAGCTCTGGGGCTGTATTACCTTTGAAATCACTAGTCTAAATGTCAGAACTCCTGCAATATGTTTTGCTAACCATAAGTGCTTGGCTGCAGTCCTGTGTTACAAGGTGTTTCTTTGCGTGGTTCTGTTTGTTTTTGTGTATTGTTTGTTTCAATCTTGGGCGCTGTAGATCACGTCAGTGAAGGCAAATAGGTAAATCTGGTATATTGTGCCTGATTGCTTTTAATTGCACATAAGATCGTTTTCACTGCCACGGATTTCTGTTTCCAGATAAACAGACACCTCACCCGCCGTAATCCTTGTTCCTCTTAACGATGGAATTAGAGGAAATCACCTGTACCCAGAGCTAGCCACAGGGTTGTACTGCCTTCCGCCTTTCCTCTCAGTGAGGTGAAGAGGAAAAGCAAGCCAAGAGTCAGCTGAAAATTAACACGAGCTGTTGTTCTGACTTTTCCAAATATTTTCCAACTCCCATTGTGTGTTTTGTGTTTTGTACTCAGAAACCCCTGACAAAACCTCCCTCAACAGCATTCCTTCCTGGGCCCTCAATCATTTGGACGGCAGACAAAACTTCTCATAGATCATTCATCTCAGGGAGATACACTTGTTAAATATGAGAAATGCCTAGAAAACACACACACACACACACACACACACACACACATGTATTTTTTTTTTTTTAACCATTTTTGGGTCCGCAAATTTATTTTTTTTAGAAATAAGAACTTTGCTACTTGCATTTGTAATCTACTTCTGATTTGTGTCTTTAGGACAGTGTTCAGATACTCAAAATGGATCTAAAATGAAATTCTCCTGTGGAGTTAGTCGGTATAGATGTTGAGGGAAGGTTGACAGAACAAGAGAGGAAAGAAGGCTGGGTAACCTTAAATAGAAAGTACAAACTTACGCATGTTGCTGTTTTCCTGATATATGTTTATGTCTGTTTATTTATGTGTCTTATCTGTTATATGCTGTTTTCCTGAGACAGATATATATATATATTAAATGTTTATTTATTTATATATAAATAAAAATATTTATTTTTTATTTTATATTTATTATATTTATATTTTATAAATATGTACTTATATGAATTTATATATAAGTATATATTTATATATATATAAAGTTCCTTTCTTTCTTTCTTTTTATTTTTCCTGCCCACAGACAGAATGATCTTGGGAAAAGTGCTCTGCTACTAACCCTTCTGTTAAATACCATGAATTTTCAGTATGCCTTTTTTTCCGTGTGACGATCATTACATTCTCTCGATAATAGCAAGACAGTTTTCCTTTTTTCTACCTACATATATGAGGATTGTATTAAAATTGATTATAATAAATCATGTGCGTTAAGTACTAATCTCATTTCTCTTCCTTTTTATTACTGCGACCAATGGGATGCCATAGATACTGATGCCTTTGTGCCCCAGGGAAACAGAAAACAGAGGTTGTCCATCTTTGCCAAGAAGATTGATGTCTTAGTCGATATCACTGTGGGACACATGGGAAAAGCTGCCTCTCTCCTGCCCCAACACTCATTCCTGATTAGCAGCTCAGCAGTGACTGTGATCTTATTCCTTTCATTAGTTCAACAAGGGAATGTTAAGCTTTACTAATTCCTTATTCAAAATGTCCTTAAAGAAAGACAATGAGGTGTCAGAAAATAATAGACTCATGTTATAATTTCTCCATAAACCTCTTAAATGTCTTTGGAAATGCAATTGTATTTGACTCAGTTTCCCTCTTGCTCAGGGATAGTAGGAGTTACAGACATCTAAGGTCAGCTAGATAACTAGATGCCTTTGATGCCTAGAACGGTCTACACAATAGTAAGATCTTTTCTATAATGCATCTTTCACATTTCATATTGTCTCCTAGGGTTCAAAATATCTAATAAAAACCACTAACACCATAATTTAGTGTTAGCTTTGGCTTCACAACAAGCAAACTCTATCCTGCAGCAAAAAAATGGAGGGGGAAGAGGAGAAAGAGGGGTGTCGGTCTACATGGTAGGCAGTTTGTCTTTATTATTTAAAATCTATGTTCCATTTTTTTCTTTGTTGACTTTTAAACTTGAAATCTGTTTTGTGATATAAAGAATATGAAAAGATTTGGAAGGAAAAAAACCACATCTTAAAATACACTACTCCAAATATTTTAAACCCCTTTGGTATGCCGAGATAAAATCCATTGTCGTTCGTGTGTGGGATCTTGATTATGTAGCTATGAATTATGTAAACAAAGTTTGTGCAACATAAAGAACAATTGTCTAAAATATGAATAATTGGTTTCTTCCCCTTGAGTTGTAAACTCGTTGCTGCTACTGTCATGGAGGAATATTTTATTGTCTATAAGCCTAGTTTTCTGCCTTGCTTTTTGGTTAGAATTTTGGCTCACATGAGCAGGTCAATTAGTGAGTTTCCCCACATTCAACCTGTTATTTGACAAAACCGTGACCCCACAGACCACAAACTTCTGGTTGGCCTCTGTAACATTTGAGATGACTCTTGTGTCAACAAATGCTTAAAATTTTAGTCTCTAATTGATCACTTCTCCACACGGGAAACTGTATAGGAAAATAGCCCCAGGCTCTGAAAGCTGCCAGACTTTTTGCTTTGGTTGGACTTTTTAATATTTTAGAGTCCAGCTTAGCTCTGTGCTAATACTGCATTTTTTGCTTTATCCTTTCTAAAATATCTCATTATATCTGTGAACTTATTAACAGGCCTTTGAGTTTTTTTATTGTCTATATAAATGATTTGTGGATGGAATGAACACAGTAATATCACTCAGCCTTTTTCTCTATCTGTCTTTCTGTGGGCTTAAAGAAGTAGCCATTCATTAGAGATAAATAATAAATCCTACATTGTGATTAAAAGGACAGTTTAAAAAAATATGATAGGGGAAGTTTGATTTGATGCAAGCTTAATACAAAGAAATGTTTCCTCTGGACTGGAGGTGGGTTACCTATCAGATGTGAGCAACGAAGGCAGAGGCTAGCAGTTTTGCAGGGTGAGCCTCAAGGGATGTGGCGGGAAGTGTTCTTCCTGTGGCCCCTTCAGCCCTTCTGATGACTGTCTTTGTTTGTAGGCCCTACCTTTCCAATGAGATTTGCCCCAAACTTCGAAAACCCATTGAAGAATGACCAGGATAATTGGATCTCAAAATAGTGGTCTTTGAGTGATGAGCAAGGGTCTAGGAAGTATATAATTTAGGACGGTGGGTAACAGTGAGCAAGGGATTTTGTGTCTTCATTGTGGCTTCAGAGAGTGGAGTTCCCGCCAACAGGTAGAAATATAGAAAAGTACATTTCAGCTCAAAGAAAGGTCTGAGCTCTTTGAAGTGGGAGTGTGGCAGGATCTACGGAATTCCTTTCCCTGGGGGTGAGCAGAGAGAGGGTGGCTGCTCCCCTTGGGAGGGGGTATGCAGTGGCCACAGGACTGGGTGCTCTCTGTGGAGACTTTCGGCGCAAAGATAGTCTGAGTCTGCTAGATAACACAAATTCTCTGTGTCTCTACACGTGTAAAGATTCAATTCTAATAGGCACTTTACAAGAACAAAGTGAAGATGTACCTTAGGAAGTCGTCGGCCGACTTCTGGGGTTCTAGAACTAGGCTGGCTGGGTTTACCATTCAGGAGACAGCGTACTTAACTTCTCAATTTCCACATGTATAAAAGGAGGGGGTCGAATAATGCATCTCATAGGGTTGTGATAAGGACTCAACAGGCGTATCTGTAGAGTCCTTAGATCAGGGCCTGACACAGGGAAGCTCTCTCTGTTGGTGGACAGCTTTTTATGTCACTGGGGTGCCTGGGTATGCTAAGTTCACCCTGCATCTTAACCGAATTCAAGTAACCACACATTCGGATTGTGGAGTCCTGATGAATGAGAGCCTACTAAGAAGGCTGGTCCGAGTTAATCCTCCGTCATCTGTGAGACTGAATACAGAACAACTAGCCAGATAATTTTTTCTGCCATTGATGGACAATTATTTTTCTGATTAAACAGACACTGAAATGCACGATACTCTTGTTCAACTTGTCGCTTTCACGATGAGCCAATAAACATCTCGGTCAACACGAGGTCCCATCTAAAGCATCAAGTTTTCCAGTTTTCTTGAGCTGGTGAAACTCCTAATTATTACTCTAGTAACCAAACTGGAGCCTCTTCAGAGATCAGTTGAAATAACTTTGAATTTTAACATGAATAAATGAATAGTGTCTGATTTTAGAGATACACGTCTATTTAGCTCAAGCAGGTGCTACAAGCACCAGCAGAGGAAGAAAGGGGCATTTTGGATCAAGGGAAGAACAGTAGCATGGGTAATAGGTTATTAACTCCGCACCATTTGCCCACTCCCTTACTAATGTTTAACAAGGCTTTATTGATCACAATAGCCTTGATTTGTTCATGGGAACAGAAGATTACATTGTGGGCACCAGACCAATCCTTGTATACAACATCTGCCAGCCAAAGACTTCATTAATAATTGATTTTAGGGGAATTGTACAAGCCCATATGGGCCTGCCTTTTGCCAGCATGCTCCATCATAATATACAGATTGATTTATGAATAATATACAGATTGATTTATGAATATTAGTTCTGGAAGAGACCACAGATTGGAAGTTGGGGGACCTAATCAGTGGCACAGGCAGAGGGAGATTTTCTGTGTCCTTTTGCGAAGGCTTTTACATAAAAAGTATGTTGAATCACTCACCAACAGAATCTAAACCTTGGGTGCACGTATAAAACCTTACAGCCCTGTAAAAAGCACATCTCCAAGCAGCTCACTCCAGCTGACCTTTAAAACTGCATTTTCTGTGAAGCTTCCCCATGAAGTTGAATCTCTATGTTAGAGATCACGAAGACCAGGTTCAGCAGTTCTTTGTTTAGTGAGACAAGTAGTAAGTATGGAAAAGTCTCAGATAGCCCAATTCACAGTCCAGAACTTCCTCCAAAATCACAGAACAGCCTCTTGTGGAAACTAGTTTTACTACTCACTAACACCCAGTATGTCAAGAAGGATTAGCAGATCATGATTCACCCAGATATCTGGCTTGCTCTCCCTAATAGCCTGCCCATTCCCCTACAGAGAAGGCCACAGGTATGTCCCAGAGCTTGCCTCTCCTAGCTCTGTCTTCCAGTGTCTCTGGTATCCAATTTCTAACCTCTTGCCTTGAAGGTTTAAGGATCAGGTTTTTTCCTTGGCCATTTCAACTTCTATTTCACATGGACTGCCTGCTTGGTGTTTGGTTTGGCTCTGGTCTTCCTTAGCTCTATGATTTGTGGATCACCACCAAGTCAGTCTTGGCCCTACATGGCCTGTGTCTGGCAAGCTGGACTCTTGCTTATCTAGGAGGGGAATTCAGGCCTTCAATCCCTGAATCACCTGTTGTGTGAATTTATCATAATTTACTGCCTGTGGCTGTGGCTGCTGCAGTAACATTCCTTGCCTGGGGTCCCTTCAGCTGGTTGGTTCTGCATGTAGCTGGAGACTCTAAGCTCAAGGAAACCCAAGGCATGGGGTCTGCACACTCCCGTGTTTGGTAGCAGCCCCTGTTGGCCAGAGATGAAGATAGAACTCATACTGCTAGGGGTTTGGAGGGCAGCCAAGAGCTTCCAAGACTACAAAATGCCAAGTGTCACCTTGACCAGAGATGGCCAACCATACCAGCCACAGGCTCTACCAGGGGTGCACAGATGCACTACCTTGGTGTGAAGCCTTGAATAAAAATGGAATGCAAACTGGGACAAGTAAAGCCCTGGGAAGACCTCCTGAAAACTTTGGAGAGAGTGGCTCAGTGCCCCTTCTTTCCTAGCTTTTCCGAAGCTCACATCATGAGACCATGATGACCCTTTTTTCTTGACTCCTTTTCCCTTTTCCAGCCTGGCAATTCCCTGCTCCTTCTCCTCTCACAAGAGGTTGTTTTGCTGTCTATAAGTGTCCACAGCCTTCTGATGCCTGAAATAGGGGCCCCTTGCCATGCCAGGTGACCAGTCTTCGTTGGGTAAGGGTCCTTTTTGCATTGCTTAGCCCTTGGAGGTTCCCCCACTGCAATGGTTCCTGCCCTAGTCATACTCCAGTTCTTAGTCTCAGGAAGAAGTGTGTCCCATTGCACTGAAACAATAGACTTGGGTGGCATCACTGATCAAAGTCTGGTCAGACTTTGTTTCTACCTACTGGTAGGCATGGACCCAAAGACCTCCCCTGGGGGGACACCAGTGGTCTGTGGGGAGCTGATGTTGCAGGATTTAATCCCAAGCAGCCCATGCTGATCCCTCTGATGACCCGGCTATATTGTGGAGAACCATACCCTTGCCTTCTGTCACCATGATGCTTCTGTCTCGGGCAGCTTTCACCCTCACTGAAACCATCATGCCAGGGTATCCTGGTCAAGAATGTCCCTCCTAGGAAGGCACTTCTCATTGTAGAAGAAGAAAAAGTGACTGGTTGTCCCAAATGTTACTGTGAAATGACTCTAGTACTATGGCCAGATTTTCTGCTAGGTGGATACACTCTTCTGAGTCTGACATTGATGCCCTCCATAAATGTGTGAGTGGTAGCTCATGGAAGGGGTTCATCATGCTCTCCATCTCTTAAAGCCAACATACAGCCTGTGAGGTCGCTTGTCTTTGAGTGTCTTCAATGCCTAATGTTTGTCATATGACCTCCTGGTCTTAAGGGCCATGATGGGCTTAAGAATGCCTTCCTAATATTTCATAAACTTGGTTCACATCGTCTATCAGCCATCACAGGGGCTGGAAAGCTTTCCAAAAATAGCGAGATAATCCATATATTAGGCTTTATGGGCCATAATTTTTATCTTGCAACTACTCAGCTCTGATGTTACAGAACAAAAGCAGCCATAGAGAATATGTAAATTATAAAATCAGGCGTAATCTATAAAATCTATAGTTTGAAGATAGCTGAGATATTACAGTCCCCTTCCAGTTTACCCCTGAGAAATATGCTAGTCAGACTTGATTGAGTAGAGTTTTGGGGCTATATTTTATACAGGTATGCAGACCATATAAGAGCAGACAGGTGGAATGTCAGCTGTTCTAGAATGGCTATCCTGCCTAGGTCAAAAACATCTAATAATTTTTGGAATTCATCCCTTTGTTTCTGGGTCATGAGGACTTTGGTTCCCTCTACCCCTTTCCCTTAGTCTGTTTAAACACTAATCAGTAGAGTCAAACTCTAGATCAGATTAGCTTCCTTTTTTTCTTTTTCTTTTTCTTTTTCTTCCTTCTTTCTTCTTCCTTCCTTCCTTCCTTCCTTCCTTCCTTCCTTCCTTTCTTTTTTTCTTTCTGTATATCACCTGTAAGTTCAACGAGAATAGGACATTGATCATTGTCTAACACAGTGCCGGGCTCATGGTAGATATCCATTTGCATTTTGCATTTTTTTTTTTTTAACAGTAGTTCAGTTGAACTCATTCCGCACAAATGCTTCTCATAAAAGGCTGTCCCGATGAATGTGAACTATTCTACTTAGCAATGATACCCAACCTGTCACCCTGACAGCCAACCTTGAGGTGTGGAGGCTCTGCCTTGTTGTATGCTATCCTGTAGGGCCAAGGCTACCAAAAGATGCAGAATCTCACTACCCTAAGTCCCACATACTTTTCTGAATGTTTACAGTTTTCATTTCTTATTTGTTAGGCAGTGAAAACCATAGAGCAGATACCCTCTCTTGGAAGACCAAGTATAGAGAAGAAATTCTCCAGCTGAGGCTTCCATCACCTGGTTTTGTTTACAACTGATGGAGGTGAGCCAACAGGGCCACAGGCCGACGTCTACATATTCCGGGCTTCAGGTCTCTGAGGCAGCTCTGAGAGGGGCAGAGTGCCAAGGGAGCTCGTTCTAGTAGAGTGGGAAGCTGGGAGGCAGCCTGGCTGTAGGTTATTCTCACCTCCCTGTGGTCCACTTGGCTACTACTTTTCTGAGAGGAGAATTTAGAAATGACACACCTAAATCTACAAGTTGACTCTTGAGCTGGGCCAAGGAGAAGCTGAGTAAGTCCAGTTATGCTTTGCGGTCTGGCAGCTTCCGAAGTATGGCAGTCCCATTGGGTGTTCATTTGATGAGTGGAATGTCAGCCTCAACATAAAATACTATGGTAACGGCAATGGCCAATGCACTGTATCATATGACTTGAGCTTTTAGCTCTATATGAAATGTCTGGCATTCATTTGGAGAAGAGTGTCAGCTCAGATCCATTGCTCCTGTTACCTAGTGCAAAGGTAGTCGAAATGGAGAAGAGCTTTGTAAGGCCTGACACTTCAGTGAGCATGGTTAATAAGAGAAACAATTGCAGGATTAGCAGGGTTATCTTCTGAGTCAAGATTTCGGTAGGTAGATGGACTATTTTTATAAGCAAAACAGAAAATCCTGGCGCTAGTTCAGAAACAAAATTCTTGAAAAGAAACGTTGACCTCTTAATTACCAACTTAGAATTGGTTGCCAAAATTGTCTCATAATGATACTTACTGGCATTCTATCTTCTCCTCTAACACCAATGGGATTGGTGTCTTCACAAAGCCAAGGGAAATAGACTTTTCTAGAAATCTTTACACAGCTATGCTTTTCTCCTTTATTCTTTAGCTCATGGTAGATTTACATTTGCCTTACTCTCCTTTATCACATCTTTTAGTCCGAAAAGTTTCTATCTCTCTTATGACTGCTTTTCAATAGAAGGCCTATCAAATAATTTTTTCCTTTATAAAGCCGGCACATGTTGAATGAGGGTGATATGATTAGAAGGGACCATTGTGAATATTTAAATGTGCTTTTAGAGAATTTATACAAGAACGAAATTGGAAGAAAACCCAGAAAGTTTCTAATTTAAAATTATTTTATTTTCCTAATTAGTATTTCATGCTTTTGATTAGCTCTTTATAGAAAAAAATGAATTGAGATTCAAAAGGTCTGAGTTTTTGCCCTAACACGTAATTCCCATCCAAAGTCTCAATTATACCAACTCTTCAAGGAGGGCGCCATTTAGGAAGAAGACAGCTTCAAAATGACTGGAATAAATAAAGTACTTTGTTTCTTGGAGTCCTCAAAACAGTCTCTTTGTTGTGGCACATAATGTGATATCTCATTGCATATGAAGTCCAGGCTCCTGAGGATAGCCTCTAAGCATCTTTGTGTTCTAATTCGTGCGACTTTGCCACATCACTTTCCATTTGTCTTCTTGGGCTCTTATTTTTTGTGAATCTAGTGGATTCTTTGCTGACCCTGTATTATACCATGTACTTTCCTGACTCGCCACTTCTGTTCCTAACGCTCTTCGTGCTAGCCTCAGCGGAATGATTTCCCCTTCCCTTTGAGCTAACTAATACTACAGCATTTTTCATACACGGCAATTTTTGTTGACATATTTTGTTTTCTATTTCCAAAGGTATATTCCTGAAGGCAGGGGACATGTCTGGCCTCTGGAACCTGTTAAGAGATTGGTAAATGGTTGAGAACATGAAAGATGAATGAATAGATGTACTTCACTGATAACAAGAATAGTCCCCATGCTTATTCACAGAACTGTCCTGAGCAATGCCTAGAATTATTTCAAAGGCAACAAAAATGCCCTTTATCTGTCAGTAGGAGAGGAAAAGCAAGTGTTTTATCAGCATGCCTGAATGAAATGCATAACCCGAAAATTCAAAAGAAAGGAGGAAATTTCTCTGATAAAACACATCAATTGGCAGAAGGCCTGAAATCATGAGTAAGAGTGTTATTCTGCTAAACACTTGAATCAAGAAACACTCGAAGGACGTCAGCCACCTCGGAGATGGTACCTGAGGGAGATGATTCTTGATGCCTGTCGAAAGCTTGGCATGAGAAGTCTGAGAAATATAAATGAGCAAGGGGGGTGGGGTTGTAGGAAAGTGTCCCACTGGGAAGTGCTTGGGCTTTAGAAAATTTAGGGAAAGGAAAATGCCCGAAATATTGTCTGTGTTGGGACAGCAGAAATAGATGAGCAAGATGTTGCGAGGATTGAATCAGGGCTCAGCTAGATGACTGATACATTGCCACTAGATGACGCTGTTTCCTCATGAGGCAAAAGGAACTGGTTCGTCCCCGTCCACCGCCCCCACCCCCCACCCCCGAGGCCCACACCACAGAGGCTAGAGCTCCAAGTTGGCCTGGGATCCGTTCCTTCTCTGCCCCTTACTAGGAGGCCTGGAGGCAAGGGACCTCTGAATTTTCCAAGGACTCTTCATTTGGAAAACAAAGAGGTCCAGGCGGGGTGATTTCTGAAGTCTCTTCAATGACTTTTTGGATAAGTTGTTTACTTTTAAAATTCAAACCTTAGAGATGTCTTCTGTGTAAGCATGCTCTTTTTACACAAATACTAATTTTTATTGAACCAAATATCATTTAGATAATTACATGCTCTATCAGATGCACAACGGCACACCTGTGTGTATTGGTATACTTCTGGGGCTAAATAAGAATCTCAGTGTAGACCTAGAAAGAATCTTAGAGGCTGTACAGTTCTATCCTTTACTTTTCCTGTCTGATATCTAAGCATCGCCTTCTTGGGGGATGGGGAGGGACAATCTTATTTTTTCCTGTTAGCTTTCCTTTTGAGAAGCTGCCATTCTAGAACTCTGTACTTGCCTTCCAGGTCAGCTCTGAACTACATTTTCTTATGCAAGCTCTTATATATGACACATGCATTCTGAAAGCCCTGTTAAAATGTCCAGGATCACTGAATGAATGAATGACATGGAACCCCCCAGCTGTTGTGTTGAGTTTCTGCTCTTGCCTTCTCTTGGAATAGGGGTCTAGAAAGCACATGCTTTGCTCTGTGTTTACTTCAGATGTTTTCAGTTATATGGGAATGCAACTCCAATGCAAGAATATGGTGGTAGATCAAATGTTATAATTGTGTTCTTTCCTTCCCCCAATCCAGAGGAAGTATTCAGCTCCACATCTCTGCTTACCCTGTGGAACCCAGATAACTTTAACACACAAGAGGGTTTGCTACTCTTTCTGGCAAGTCTTGAAGGTCATTTGTCTGCTGTTTCTTGTGGTGACTGTAACAACGATTCATTGTAAACAAACTAGCATAACCTGAACCTACAAAAAGTAGTTAAAAACACCATCCTAGTAGGACAAGACAATTGCTATTAGAGAGAATTGGCAAAATGGTGTGTGTGGGGGGGAATATCAAGGTTTGAAAACTCACATGTTCTAGTCTATATCTTACAAAGGTGGGTGATACAGATTTTTACCTGAAAAAGATGATGGGCCTCAATTTTGTTTTCCCGCTTTCCTTATATACCAAAAGGAGGACAATTTGTTGTAAATATCTAAGGTCTCTTGCTTTAAGAAGACAGCCAAGAATGGCAGTGATCTCTGGATGTGTCAGTGACCCCTAATAACCTCCCAATGACCCAGCAAGTCCTCTCAGTAGATCAGTTCAGCTGCAATGTTCAGAGTTAACAAGGTTTCATTAGGGCGGAAAAAAATTTGCCTTTGCTTCCAAACATGAGCTGAGCTCTGATAGGTCCTCAGCAGGGAACAGATTTCCCTTTTTTATCTTTCTGCCTCCCTGGTGTGTAATCTTGTCTTTGAAATAGTGGCAATCAGAACAAATTACCTAAAGAGCGGGGAATGAAAAGATTTCACAGTAATTTTGGGTATTTTTTTTGCTTTATTTTCTTTAACAATTGGTACCTTGTCTTAGTAATTGAAAATGATCCAAGAAATCTATATGTACTTGGCAATGCTTTTCTAAGTGTGTGAGCGAGAGAGAACACATCAGGTGACAGGGATTGTTTCAGCTGGGGCTCAGGGCTCTGGAAAACCAGCAAACTACTGCCTTGCCTGGTTCTTTCCCTCAACGGGGACCAAGAGGTTTGGGGCTAATGACTTTTGAGACTGAGAGGGAGTCAGAGCCTGGAAGAGGAAAAAGTTCTGTGGCTGCTCTTTGGCTCACATTCCAGAAAGAGAGTTCAGTGTGCTTATTGTGTTCTTTGCAGTCTTGAGAAAAGATAAAGAACAGTGTTACTTAGAATCCAGCCCCGGTTCCTGGTTGGTGTCCCCTTCCCCCCACCAGGATCTGGGTTACTGGAAGGAAGGCAGTCGGACTGCACCTCTGAACCAGGGGGTGCACTCTGCACTGGCTACTTGAATCATTACACTCTGCTCTCACATGTATACTGGAAAATGTGTTCAGGGAGGTGAAGAAAGTGCCCCAGTCCACCAGTGTCTGACTAAGACAGACTTGAGGCTCTGAGAGGAAATACTGCAAGGTTAGGGTGAGGGTGAGGGGCTGACGTTCCTGGGGAATCCTTGGAGGGACACCTGCCACGTTAGGTGTCCTTTCTGGAGGGAACAGCCAGTCACTTGAAAGGCTACCTTCTAGTCAAAGCAGCATCTCCTCTGCCTCACTCAGAAGGCCACGAGAAGTTCTATGGCAAAGAGGTGACGTCGCTGCTCAAGAGTCAGGTGGAGAACAGTGAGCATCTCGTGCCTCACTCATATTCCTGCTCATGGGCGAATAAATGAACAGAGGTTGGAAAGACCCTTTCTAGGACTTGCGACTTTCTGAGCCTCATGTTACCCAAGAAAAAGGTGCTTGGGGTATATCTGCAAAGTCTGGGGAGACTCCAAGAGGCGATGAAGGCTCAGTTGTGTGTTGTTGTAAGGATTTAAATAAGAAGAAATTTCCAATAGCAACTCAAGAAAGTGAATACCAAATCAGTAATTTCTAATGGGTAAGGACATGAGCCCCTGGAGCTTGAGAGCCTATAATAGCCCCAGATGGAGGTACGTGTAAGTGGGTATCAGTGCAGGCCGTCTCTGCAGCTGCATTTAATCCAAAAAAAGTGTCAGGGAGTTGGGAGAGTGCTGGGTCTGAGGCACAACACTCAGCCTTAGTGGTGAGGAGACTGAGCGCCTGCCAGGGATTTAGTTCTTAGGAAAAGGAGTGCAGGGTGCATAGCCAAGCCATTGGTGCGGACTTCCAGGTCAGAGCAGGACCATTTTTACCTAGACCAAGTTCAAAATAAAGCCCAGGGACCTCTCTTCACCCTTGGAACAATGCAGAAAATATATTTATTCCCTGCGTTATTTTATTTTACTTTTTAAAAAGATCTTGTTCATTTATTTGAGTGCTAGAAAGCACAAGCAGGGGGAGCTGCAGAGGCAGAGGGAGAAGCAGATGCCCCCTTGAGCAGGGAGTCTGATGCGGGGCTTGATCCCAGGACACCAGGATCTTGACGCTTAACTGCTTAACCAACTGAGCCACCCAGGCGCCCCCTCCCTGAGCTACTTTAAAGCTGGGTGATTCAAATATTCATCTCTGCTTTCCATTGGTCAACCCCAATTTTTCATGTACTTGGCCAAAAGCTATTAAAAAATCATTATAATAGCCCGGGTTCAGAGTAATTCCTAAAATATAAAATAAAGTATATAAGTTATGAGATCACTCCTTAAACATAAAAACAAGTAACATTACCAACTTACCTTCAAACTCTGCGTCATAAAAAGGAAGTGTAATTGTAAATTTTAACAGCTGTGTGTGACCTGCATTTTGCATGGATTTGTAGAACAATGTGGGCAACAAGAGCTTGTGAGTCACGAGCATGTCTATGTCAGATTATGAGTAGCTCGTCAATTTCTAAAATTGATCTTGAATATATTCATGTCATAGTCATCTCAAAATGCTTCCGATGTGAGTCTTGTGCTAACGAGTGGCATTACTTTGAAGATGTTCTAACTAGGGGACCCTCTTGAAGAGGTCCCTGAAAAATCCTCTTCTCTTTGCTGTGATGATGGCTACATGGTCCATCCTGTTTCATAAAAAGTTGCTAATGTCTGGTGGG
Organism: Mustela nivalis; assembly: GCF_964662115.1. NCBI lineage: Eukaryota > Metazoa > Chordata > Mammalia > Carnivora > Mustelidae > Mustela > Mustela nivalis. The sequence continues at coordinate 65,872,220 of NC_139024.1, forward strand.
TCACGGAGGTGCTGGTGGTGGAGACAAAGAATGAAGAGGCAAGTTGTACAACGCCAAACAACTTTTTGAATTTATTGGTATTTCCCTTTCCATACATTTTTTTTTCAGGTGAAAAAATAGTGGCAGAGGATTGACAATTATGGAAGCTTGGTGGTTGATCAAGGGAGTTCATTATACTGTCTTTGCTGTTTAAAATTTTCTATAGTAGAACTTAAAATAGTTCTCCAAAGTAGTTCCTAGGAATTTTATTTTAATAAGAAGAAAATGATTTAATGACATAAACGGTTTTTGTATTCTTCATTGAAAATCAACTTAAGAAAGAGAAATAGACTTAGTTACGTATGCTTATTATTTTGCCTATTTTGCATATTTATAGATGCCTCATATTTATATTTCTAGGGTGTAAGAGAATGAAAGTGAACAAATGAGGCTTTTCCCTAAAGACATTATGTATTTTTTTTCTTACTACCCTTGTGCTTATGATCTGAAAAATTCCATTAAGATATGGAAAGTAGACAGCCAGCATCCACTTTCCACTTTATGCAATAGGCTTAGGAAATGGCTCTAAATTAAATATGCACACAAAAGTACACATGCTTGCCTTGCATTATATTGCCATCTTTAATGCAGGAAAACTTCAGTGAGCATTGATTCTAACCCTGGGGTGTATTCTGAAATATTCCTTGCAGCCAGGTTTCCTGATAACTCATTCAAGAGGGAATAGCCCTTGATTTAGTCAACTACACATGGTCTTCATTTAAATAACTGTGTATAGCTTATAAATTGCAAACCACGACCTCTCGTGTCTGGTTATGGTATTTTAAAGATCTGTGTGAAAACTCATTAAGACTGGTTGTGTGTGTGTGTGTGTGTGTGTGTGTGTGTGAATTTTTTTAAGATTTTATTTATTTATTTGAGAGAGAGAGCATGAGCGGAGTGGGAGCAGAGGGAAGGGAAAAGCAGACTCCCTGCTGAGCAGGGAGCCTGACATGAAGTCTGGGATCATGACTTGAACCGAAGACAGATGCTTAATCCCCTGGGCCACCAGGGTGCCCCTTGATTGTGTCTTCTATTCGTACAGAAAGTATAAGGGCTTGGAGAACCACATTGGCTGTATTTTACAGAATATTAAGAAAAACTTCAGAACCATTGATTTAATAGTTTAATAAAGTCATTCAGTGAAGAAATATTTATGAAGTATTATTCTGAGTCTGGTGTAGTGACAGGAACTATGAACGCAGCAAAGAACAGAGCCAAGTGATTACTGCCTTCGCTGGCCTTCCAGACTAGAGTGGGAGTAAGCGTTAACCAAAACACCATCCATATAACTATGTAATAATAACTGCCCCCCAAGTGCTATGAGAAAAGCATAGGGTTTTGGGAGAGTATATCAAAGTCATCGACACTGAGCTAGGATTCAGGAAAGACATCCCAGAGGGGATGCTATTTGAACTCACATCTGAAAGGGATGAAGGGTGCCAGATTGAGGGAAATGAACACGAGAAGTCCCCGATTGCAGGAAGAAACATGGCACACTTTGGAAGTACTGGAGGACAGGGTAGTGTGTAAAGGGCAGAGGGAAAATGGTGAGCAATGAAGCTAGAGAGGTGAGTTCAAGCTCGGTTCCGCAGGGCCACATGTGCTGTGGAAAGAATTTGGTCTTTATCTTTAGAGCAATTGGAAAGTCCATTAAGGATTCTAAGCAGGGGGGATTACATGATCTGATTTATGCTTTTCAGGAAATCACTTTGACCGGAGACTGGAAAATGGACTAGAGTAGTGCAAGCGTGCCTGCGGCCCCTGTGATTAAATGATTAGGGCCAGCCTCTTGGCCATCACTTGGGAATGTGGGGGTGAGTAGAAATTCTCCTGTCCTCTTCAAGATCACAAGCTGTGGGATTCAGACTTGTAAACATATAAGGATGATACAGCGAGATGAGCTTCATATGAAAGGTGAGTAAGACCCATTATGTGAGCACCGTGGCTAAGGCAATTAATTTTGACTTGGAGAAACAGAAGAGCTGCACAAGGAGGTATTATCTGATCTTCGCCCTGAAGAGTAAGTAAGAACCAAAGAAGAGATTCAGAATTATTCCAACAAGAAGGCCTAGCAAGAGCAAATTTAAAAGTAGTTTGAAATGCCCTGAACTTCTGTGAATGGAAATTGTAAAAAGTCTGATATGATTGCCTCGTTGCCAATAACCACACTCTCTCCAACTCAGTTCAGAAGTCTCCAATCTGTCGCCTCTAGTATCCGGACCTCAGTAATTCTTTGATCACACTAGGGCCAGGAATCCATAAACCTCCACAACTTTTCACTGTGTCTCACTCTTCTAGCGTCCTCAGTTGTCTGAACTAAATTTCGTGAGCCATCATTAGCATCATTTCCTGGTATAAATCTTCAACTCCCCTGCCCTTCTCTAACTTTGTCTTAAAGACTCAATGGCCCTCAACCTTGGTTAGCTCCAACTCTGCCTACTCCACTCTCTGCTTGAACAGCTGACCTTAGCTGGAGAAAAACTCCTGTCTATGGGCTCTGGTCTTATCTGGGGTCACTGAACTCAAGGGAGCACTCAGTGTAGCCTTGAGTTCTTAGCACATTTTCGTAACCAGTTCACTCCACCCCCCTCTCAAATGGCCATCGTTCACCTTTTACTCTCTCCTCAAAATAGCCACACTTTCTACCTCACTTTCAGTGGATGACTTAGCCTTTTGTTTCAATGAGAAAACAGAAGCAATCAGAAGAGGGTCTCATATGCTCCTTCATCGTATCTACTCAGAAACCAGGATCTGAGCCCATAGGCTTCTTTCTTTCCTACTGCTATAGAAAAAATGCCAACCCTGCTCCTGTCAAAAGCTAGCTCCCTTACCTACGCCCAGGTCCTTCCTCCTCTTCAGGGACAAGACTCCATCATTTCTTCTATTCCTTTGCTTTATCATTAATTTCCCCCTCTCTACTGAATTATCTCCATCAATATGGAATAAATTATAATATCTCCCGTCTTTAAAAATTATAACTCTCTCAACCCTAGATCCCCAAACATCTGACCATTTCTTTTCACCTCCACTGCCATGATCCTAGCCTATACCATCAGCGTCTCTCACCTGGATTTTTGCAACAACCTCCTTACTTCCACATTTATTCCTTTCAACTCTACACAACATAATCTCAACTCAACACCCAGAGTGATCCTCACACAATGTAAACAATATCTTGTCACTCTCATGTTCAAAATCTCCCAATGACATTCCATCTCATTCAGAATAATGTCTAAAGATCTTACGATGTCCTGTGAAGACCCATGCGATTGATCTCCCTGTTTCCTTTCTGACCTCAACTGCTACAAGGAACCCCATTATTTGCTCTACTTTAGGCATCCTGAACAATCATGTTGTGCATTTTCCCTGGAGATAGGCAGCATGCTCCTCTCTCAGAACCCTTGCTCTCACTATTCCTTCTTTCTGAAAAGCTTCTCCCAAGAGCTTTCCTTGACTTGTTCCCTCACTTCCAATCTCTGCTCACTGAGCATCTTCCTCAATCACGGTTTAGATTAGCAGCTCTTTAGCTGTTGCCTTCCACATTCTCCATCTGTGCATTATTTTTCTCCAGAGCGTTATGGCACCTGATATTCTATGTTAGTGAGATTAATGATAGATCCTGCAAATATTAGTCCCAACACTTCTATAATTTAATATATTCCAGGTGCAACACACGCTCCCTTAAGAGTTCAATGCTAATGTTCTAGCTAGTGGGTGGATTACCTTCACCTGGGATACAGGTGCCCAGATCCTTTCATTTTGAGGCTCTGTCTTCAGGACCTCAGAGTCTTCTGTGTGCAGCAGGAACCAGGGGAAGAATCGTAAGTGGAGAAGGCCCAGCAGGTTCTTAAAAACCCTGTCCTGAAAATGATACATATTACTTCTGTTCATATAGCATTGGCAAAAGTTGGTGATGTGGACACGGTTGGATGCAAGGCAGGCTGTGAAACTAGGGGCAGGGCCTTTGCCTGCCAGTGACAACTCCACTCTGGAAATGTTGGTGGACAAAAGGCCATCTCTACCGTACACATTATACTTGTCTAGGTTTGGTGTTCCTTCGTGACAATGGAAACTCTATGGAAAAAGAGTTCCTAGTTCCTGGTAGATCCCCAATTTTATTTTTTAAAGACCACGGAGTGGAAGGAAGGAGGGGTTACTGACAAGGTGGGAGTGGAGGCAGAAAAGATAGAGTCAGATCACAAAAGACTTTGGCTATATGTACTTGTAGTCAGCGTGAGCACAGGCTTCTCCAAAACTTGAATATTACCAGATCACAAGCAAATTGGACTCAAACCAGAGGATATAGCCCCATTTTTTTTTCCATAAAACCATTTGGACAATAGTTGCACAACAGGAATTTCTCTATTGCCATCCTGCGGCTTTGTAGATAAGTGGCAGTGAATCAGCCAGGACCAAAAAATGTAATTCTGTTTGATTTAACTGCTCTTGTATACACATGGACTATGTTCCTCCATGGGAAAGTTTTACTTTGTTCAGTGGACTGTGTGTTAAATTGTTGGCATAATTCCAAATTATCTCTTTGGTTTTTTCCTCTACATGCTCTCCTAATTTAGGCTTCATCTGTCATTACACAGGTAAGTATAAAGCATTAAATACCACGAATGTACTCTGGGTTGAAGTGATATTATGAGAGTGACTTTAGACTTCAAGCCAGGTTCTGTGACTCCTATGCCACCTCCCTGTTATGTCATCATTTGAGATCAAACATAGAATTGGGTGAACTCTGTTTTTGATTTAGTACTTCATGTTGGGTTCCTTTAAAATACAACACAACCACGATATGTCAAACTAAGAGAAGGCACATGTATTTTTGGTCAACATATTTCCAAACATTCTGGTATTTGGAAATGTTACATAATCAACTGAACACTAGTTATGTTGACATAATCTCTGTACACTGTAGGTGTTATTAATTGGTTACATAGCTTATCATAAAAACTACTTGCATCATAAAAATCACTCATAAGATGTGTCCCCAAATCAGGTTATATAATGTGAATTACCACATACGTGTAAAACACAGGTTTTATAAAACAATTTTGTTAAACACTGGAAAGTATGCTTATTATTTGAAGAGAAATCAATCCAAATGACTTGTCAACCAAAACAATGGGTATGTTGTTGCAAAGATGCCAAACAGAGCTATCGGAGAGAGAGAGAACTTGGCAAATGTGTGACAAAACCCTCCAGCTCTTACTCTGGAGTATTTTTGTTTGAAGATATGTTAGTTTCAATTTATCTTATTAAATAATTTGTATCTTTTTTTAAAAAAGATTTTATTTATTTATTTGACAGAAACACAGCGAAAGAGGGAACATAGGAAAGGGAAGTGGGAGAGGGAGAAGCAGGCTTCCCGCTGCGCAGGGAGCCCAATGTGGGGCTGGATGCCAGGACTCTGGGGTCATGACCTGAGCCGAAGGCAGATGCCCGATGACTAAAACACCCAGGTGTCCCAGTATTTTGTATCTTGAGACAAAAATTTTTCTGAAACATCTACATGGACTTTGGGACCTATCATGTGATGTTTACTAAATATTTGAAGAGTAACTTCTTCTACACCCCCCAAGTGGGAAATGTGAGCAAATATGGATTCCTGTTACCCCAGAAGCCTGGGAGTGGCGGGATACATTGAGATTAAGTGGAATGAGGCTTTGGCTCATGATTATCAATATTGTACAGCTTCCTTAACTAGGGTAGAGACCTACAAATTGATGTTTTTCTACTAAATAGTCGGGAGAAAATGCTAAGGGTAGGATGTATAAGGACATTTTTTTCCCCCACTTTTTCATTCTTTTGCTGTATTGCTTTTCAAGACACCAAATAGAAAAAATTACATTGAGAAAGCTATTTCTTTGAGTTAATTCACCGTGGGGTATACTTATATCTTCCAAGCCCTATGAATATCATAATTGCCTTTCAAACATATTTTGATAGGTAAACTTATTTATTGAATTTTTTTCCTCTATGGAAATCTGAACAAGAAATGTGTTCATGGAGGTGAGAGTTATTTTCTATTTCTTAGTTTGCTAGGGATGCTATAACACAAAGTATCACCAACTGGATGGTTTAAACTACCGAATTTATCGTCTCACAGCTCTGGAGGCTAGATGTCTAAGATCAAGGTGTCAGCAAAGTTGGTTCCTTCTGAGACTGTGAAAGAGAATCTGTTCCATCCTCTGATTTTGTTGGTTTGCTGGCAATCTTTAGCACTTTCTTGGTTTATAGAGTCATCCTAGTTTTTGCCTTCATCTTCATATGGTATTCTCCGTATGTCCATGGATGTCCAAATTTTTCCATCTTATAAGGATACTAGTAGATTAGATCAGGGGCCCTGCCTACTCCAGTACGACCTCATCTTAACTGATTACATCTACAGCAACCCTACTTCCAAATAAGATTACAACCTGAAGTACTGAGGTTAGGAAATCCACATACAAATTTTGTAAAGATACAATTCATCGTCTAACACTATCCAACCAATTATCCCAGAGAAAGGAGGAAATGAAGGGAAATCCGGTGATATTTGTATTCTTAATGCTGTATATCCAAACCCAGTTTGGTTTTTCTAGGTGATCCATTTTTACCTAAGAAGGTGGAAGAAGATAATCTAAGTTTCCTCCTTTACTTTCTTAGTTTCTGCTTATATCTAAGGAGGATAAAAATATCTGCCCCATATCCTGTCCAGTAGGTGTTTATGAGGATGAGATGAAGCAAAGGAAGTTATAATACTTTGAAAAAGTATAATGCATTTTGTCTTCAAGTTTGTCTCTATTGCTGTAGGAATCAATTGTTCCCTAATTGGCTGATTATGAAAATTATCTTGAGATAATTCTACTTATGGAGATTCCTGGGCCGCTCTTCAGAGATTCTGACTCAGTAGTTCTAAAATAGGGCCTAGTAAATATTTTAAGTGCTTTCCAGGTAATTTTGGTGATAAGTCAGGTGTGAAACTACAGGTTTTGGAAAATTTCTCCTTTAAGAGTTGAGCACTGTCAATAATGTATGTTTAACTTTATTACTCACATGAAAGGAAAAATATTGATTGATGGCTTTAATAATAGCACTATCAGTTGGTTTTAGGAAGGAAATATGTGTTTAGTGAAAAAGGTCTGTGTTGGGTGTTCCTGGATTTGAATGCTCATTCTATATATAGCTTTTAGTGCTTATATATCCATTTAGTAAATAGGATAATTTTCCTGAGCTTCAGTTTCATTGCCTGTAATGTAAAAATAGTAATGCATACCTTGCAGGGTCTTTGGGAGAATTAAATTAGATAGCTTATGAAAGGCTACTGGAATAAACAAGTCTTTATTAGAAGGTCATTTCTTTCCTAGTCTTCTAAATATTTGATTTATTTTGAATCATGATGTCTAAGTTTTTGGCAATGGGAAATAGTTAAGATAGATTAATTAGAACTATACACAGTGGTCCCTTTTGCTCTACCTTTTATCTTTATAATTAATATTTCTTGGACTCAAAAGTTTAAATGTAGAATTATGATTGCTGGATGTTTTCAGAGTACACTGGGTCCTAATAGTGCTCTATTAATTTTGTGGAAGAGTGAGAATGTTGGCAGTAAATCCTGGATTCTAGGGAAGCAGGTGAGCTCTAGTGCGATGAATGACCCATTAATTTGTGAGAAACTTGGGTACATGCTGTAGGGCAGGACAGAGCTGAAGGCACTGGACCATAACGTGGTTAAGTATTAATCTTTGAGTAGCATGTAGAAGAGGTCTCCATAGCATTACTGTGGAATGTTTTAAGCAAGCATCTGGCTTTTAATGAGTCACCATTATTAATGAAAGGCTGGTCTTGCCTCCTTAGGATTTTCATGTTGTTGGTCTTCCAACAATGCCATTTGTGTACTAAGAGTTTCCAAAGTTGGAAATAAAATAGTAAAAAAACAGGAGGGAAGTACAAAGTTTATTTGCAACTGGGTCTTAGAGACAGGGAATCAATCTAATTGCTGAACCTAGTATCTTTCCAAATTAGCTCAGCCACACCTTGAGGCAGCCAATCTGAAATTTCAAGAAAATCTATTTGATTTCAATTTCCTTCTCTGCACATTAATGGCAGATGTTAGTACCTGCTTTTGTTCCAAAGCTCCCCTTAGGAGATTCCTCTGCCTCTTGTGGTATTTGCATTCTTGCGTATGACCGCACAAAACCAGCAGGAAGCCTACTGAACATGGACTGGCACACTGTTTCATTATTGATTGAGAGATAATTATAATTTGGCTGGAAAATTTCAAATATTATAGACCTTCCCTTAAATTTTTAACGGGTAGTTCCAGTGTGCATTTTAGAAGTTACTACTCCATCTTCCTACATGTGATCATAATAATGAATGTGGCAAGACAATGTTGATAGATGTTAAAAAATATCATCAGGTTCTTCTCCAGCTATAGGCAGCCTGTGGTGGCCTTTCTTTCCTGCTGGCATATGAGAGTAAAGAGAGAATTTTTGTAAAAGAAATGGGGGAAAAAATCAAACACAAAAAAGGAGCAGATGATCTTTGTAAGAAAACTCTGAACTAAAACAAATTTTTCCTCGCTAAATCCATAGAGGCAAGACAAGCATCACCTCTAGATATACTGAGAAGAGTCAAGCAGGTTATGGGGACCCAGAGTCTAGAGAAGAATCGTATTAGTCACTAATGATACCAGAGATTGGAATTTTTGGATCAGAAGAAGGTAACAGTGTGAGACAAGTTTTGAGATAAGATGGATCTACATATATTATGTATGCATTTCAGACAGAATACTTTGGGTATCACCAACAAGACAGAGAAGTTTGATCCCTGAAGACTTTGACACTGTGGAGTTAAGGGTAGGGCTCTTTCATTGACCAGGTGACCTGGCGTGTCTTTACGTGGGAAGGAGTCAAAGTAAATGCTTCTCAGAGGGTCCAAAGAAGAGCACGTGAGGGAGCTTCAGCCCATCACAGAGTCATAAAATGTTTGTTAAGATGAACTGTTCACCTGGCCAGTAGCCAGAATAGCAGAAGCAGAAGCAGAGGCTCAGGCATATAAAATGGGAAAGCAAGAACCTTTACAGCTTATCCACATCCCAAAGCTTGGCAGCATAGGTTGGAGATAGGAGGAAATCATATCCAGGAACAGGTCCTAGAGTCTTGCTTTTAAATATTGGCTTAGAAAAGTCAGGGCTTAATTTTCCTAATTTCAGAAAAACAGAATTACTGGTTAAAGAAGGTGTTGTCCTACCACTGGGAGTGAGCAGATTGCTTCTGGGAATGCTGTAGATGCAACTCTTTGCAAGGCAGATTGACTCCATGCGTGCCTTTTGCTCAGGTGCCTTTTGTCTGCTATCAAATACCTGTGAGTGTCTGATATTGTACTATGGCTGTTAAGGGGAGAGGCTTCCATAACCTCCTGGCTTGTTATATGGGGAAATAATAACTCTTAGGTTAAATATTATCTGGAAAGTCATCTCTTATTATTCCCAAGGGAAATATGCTTTCTGCTAAAACAACTCATTGCTTCACTGTTGAACTGTTTCATTCATTCTTTTGTTTAGCAATTCATTCATTCATTCATTCATTCATTCAACATTTAATCTGGGCACTCGCTGTCTAACAGGCATGGTGTTTTCTTGTACTTGTAGATTGCATTTGCATTGATTCTTACCCTGTGACGAGACATCTAATACCATTGAGACAGGGACAGGATGCAAATATGGGGGCAAGTTGTAGATGAAGCCTTTTCTTCTTAGGATGATGGATTCTAGAAATGTCACAACATCAATTAATTTTTATAAAAAGCCACAACATAAAAGGCTATCTTCTAAAAATGTGATTTGAAGAAAGAGATTTATTTATACGTTACCGGGGCTCGTGATCTGGCTGCATAATCCATCTTTCACAAGGAAATCTCTGGAGAGTCTGCCTGGTTTCTAGCCTCTTAATATCCACAGATGGAGGACCCAACCAACTTTATATTTACTTTGCAAAAGTCTTTCAGCCACGCATAACCTTTCTAGAGCACAAACCTCAAAATGCTTTCCATGCCTCTAATGCAACATTAAAATAAAAGAAAACATGTAAAAACAAATAACTGTTTAAATTCTGCCTTTTATGTTCTTCTTTCTTTTTCTTTTTCTTTGTTTTTTAATTTGGAAAACAGCAACCAGCAAACTTTACTGGCTGAGATCAGCCCTTGTCTCCCCTGGTGTAACAATAGTCAGTGTGTACTGCGGATTACCATGTGCTAAGTGCTTGACACACATTAAATCATGTAATCCTCCTAGAGGCCCTAAGAGATTGGCTTGTTTCTTTCGCTATTTTACAGATGAGGACCAAGAGTTACAGAGGCCAGGTAAACTGGCCAAGTTCTCAGTGCTAGAAGGTATGGTTTTGGGGTATGAACTTGAGCAGCTTGGGTCCAAAGTCAGTGCTCTTGACCACTACCCTAGGCTGGGAGAGGCAACAGGGACAGAATGGGTGGTTATTAAGTGTTAGTTCCCTCTTACACACACTCACATCTGCTTTTATCTTCATAGGCTAACTCTGTCTTGTTAAAAATGAGAAGCAAGTTAGTTAAAATGTAAGAGCTAAAATGACACTGTGTGTTCTTTTTTTTTTTTCCTCCTTTTTTAGATTTTATTTATTTATTTATTTGAGTGAAAGAGAATGAGAGAGAGAGAGAACATGACATAGGGGAGGGTCAGAGGGAGAAGCAGGTTCCTCATTGAGCAGGGAAACCGATGTGTGACTTGATCATGGGACTCCAGGATCATGACCTGAGCCGAAGGCAGTCACCCAACCAACTGAGCCACCCAGGCACCCCAAAACTTGATATTTTTATTATTCTTTGGTCTAGGGGTCCAATGTGGGTTGGAGGCTGGAGTGGGGTACAGGGTGGAGGCTATCTAACAAAGCTCTTCAGGCCAGATGTCAGTCCCAGATGTGATAATGTACATGTGAACCTTCCACATTGAATAAGTATCAGGCATGGTCTTAGCTCACTGACTTATCTCTGACTTTCCTTGATGTTTACCCTGGGGGTGGTAGTGGTGAGGGATTGGGGATGAGGTGGGGAGAGGAAGAGAGAGAACTGGCAGAGGAGGAATTCAGATCAGATTTCTTCAAGAACAGAGACACATGGGTAATCCAGAATGGATCGGCATGGCAGAACTAAGGAATGTCTGTATTCAGCATTGGTGAGGCTGAACCCTAATTTCTCTTGGAATAGAAATGTGTGTGAAGAGCATTAGGTTAAGTCAAATGTCTTCAGTATTTTCTAGAAAGGAAAGTGAGCAGGCTACTGGGTTGTCTGGACCCAGGCTCATATTGACAAGCTGCTAATAGCCAACAGCGTCACGGCCTGAAGTGACTTCTTCAATAGAGGGCTTATTGAATTTTGCAAGTAGCCTCATCAAAATGAAGCCTTCCAGTGGCTTCAGAAATACCCACGTCAGTCAGCAGGCCTGTGGGTCTTGCACACGTTACACACATTACATAAACCCCCTTGAAAGCACAGCCAGGACCTTCTGAGTGCTCCATTGCCTTGCCTGGCTAGCAGGGCTGTGGGCTGACATTCTGGGCTCTGAGTAAAAAGTAAAGTAATGGATGTGTTGTTTTCTGTAACCCGCACAGCCAACAGACTTCCGGTAGGGAGGTCTCCCCCGCCTCTATGCATCTTGAATGTATTATCTGCACCGTCTTTATGTAAAAAGGAAATTTTTGTCACTGGAAAGTCCATTGTGTGAACTGCAAGAAGCTGGCCTCAAATCGGGCAGGCAGGCTTTTGAACAAGCTATTATCATTGAGTAAAGAAAAAAAGCCAAATGTTTGTTTTATTCTTCATTAATATCTACAGTGTTTGACTTTTGCCATTCAGGATTTAAATAAATATACTTAGGGATGGACATTTACATCAGCCACTTAATTTTCTCCTTGGTGTCATTCAAACCTATGAATGGGGCCAGCATGAGAGCCAACTGTTTCATCAGGCTCCTTTGCCCACCGCCCCTGCCTGACTGCCTCTGACTGTCTCTGATCTCCTGAGATTTGTTGAGCTAGGATAAGCCAGCTTCAGTGTTCCGCGTGTGCCTCATTTTAAGAGAAAGGAGAATGCTACCGTGTTTACCAGACTTTGGCTTAAAGGTACTTGGGACAGTTTTGTTCTAAATAAAGCTTCCCTTTGGCTTCTAAAAATCATTTGCATGCACTTTTTTAGGAACAAATTTGTGTACTGTGTGCGGCTTGGACACCAGAACCTGTCCTTGTACAGGAACTCTGAGGTGATCTGAAGGACACACATCCTGGCTGAGGCCTGGCAGCTCCGTGATGAAATCCCAACAGGTCAGCATTGTCCTGCCCTCCTTTCTGACCAGACACTTCCATCCTGTCACATGCTTCTCTGAGGGCTGGGAACAGGTAGAGAGGTGAGGTGCAGCTAGAGGCCTGGTGTGGCACAAGGAGCCAGCCCAGCTTTGCGCTTCTATTATCCTGAGGACCAAACCCATACCCACCACTGACTGAATTTGAGACCTTGGGTCTTTCACTCCAATGAGGTTTGATTATCTTCCTGGGAAGGTAGAACCAGTCACACATCCTTCACCGGGTTCTGGTCAAGATTAACCTCTTCCCTTCCCTCCCAGTCCTCAGTTTCATTTGAATCATTCCCGCCCAGCTTTCAGTCCCCAGCTGAGATGGCATCTCTTCCAGAAATCTTCCCCATGACTGGGTAGGACTCCTCCAATGGACTCCGACATCACTCTTCTCTCTGCCATATCACATTGCGTCTCTTACCCATTGAATGGCAAGCTTTGTGAGAACAGGAAACAGATGTATCTTGCTTACCTGGCATACATCATCACGCCAGGGACATGGTGGCATGGGTGCCACCGCCTAGTGACATGCAGCTGTGGAGGTGGCCCTTTGCCTATCCTTGCTTTTTCTCGAGCCCATCACAACCATAGGCAGGCGATTCATACCCCAGCGGCCATTTGTTACCAGGGATGGATTTCTCTTCTGCCCACACTGATGCCTAAAGCTAGAACTTTTTGATTTCTTTGTCACCATAGGCCATTTATGTATAAAACTGCTTCTGTTGCCATCAAACTGTCTTGTTTTGGAGACTTCCTGAAACTTTATTAAAAACTGGGTTTTTGATGTGGCTGCGAGACTCGTCCTCCTAGGAACGAGTGGTCGGCTGGAAAGACCCTGGGTCAGTGGTGGTGAGGTGGCAAGATGTCACTTGAGACAGAGTCTCAGTGCCGGGAAAACAAGGAGACCGGGGGCGCCAGAGGGAGAGGGTAGAGGAGATTTGGGGTCGGGGGGGCTGCCACTCTGGAGAGAGGGCAAGAAGTCTGACACCAGGAAAGTTTCCCTTGGCATCTGTGTTTGGCAAACTAAAATATGGAAGATAAGATGATGTGTTGGTTCATCACTGAAGTTTTCTTCTGTATAAAAAGGCTGACGAAGAGGAAGAGGTTAGATAGAGGGATTGTGGCAAAGAAGAAAGAGGAAGCCTCTGCTAGGGCACCCTTTGGCCTTAAGACCAAAATGAGGCCTGTCTTGGAATAACTGTGGTGCTGATTTCCCTCACCCCATATTCCTCGGCCCATACCTAGCTCACTGTAACCTCACCTGGGCCTGCCTGTTCTTGTAACCTGCCTCCCACAGCTGACTAAGGAAAAGCTGTTTGGATTGCTGCGAAACTTGGCTGGGTTTGAAGGGTTTAGGTTCTTTGGAGAAAAAGTTCAGTTCTAATGCCAATTCTAAGTTATAGTGACCTTCTTTAAGAGTAATGATTAACTTCATGGCTAAAGATCACTGAGAGATGAAAATTCAAGTAATTCTCAGACTATTTAAAGTAATCCCCACCTCTCCCTAAGGATTACTGGGAAAATTCACTGAGGAAAGGGAAAAGGGAGAAGGAAAATAAGTCAGCATGCCCTCAGAGGTTGGAAAATCAGGAGTTTCTTTCTCTGTAGCTTAAGTTAATAAACAGAGTTGAAATCTATATTAAGATCCAGGTCTTAAGAAAAAGCATATGTTGAGGAGGAATTTAAGGTTTCAGTGACCAGGACTTAAAGCTGCTTGTGGGTGAGGGTTGATTAGCGAGCACTCAGCTGTTGGGGTATGATAAGCTGTATTCAGTTGAGGGGTGACTGCACTCTCTCACCCCCAGACATGAAGTGCAGGGAGTACCATCAGCCCAAAGAGGTCTCATTTGCTTGCTTTGATTGCGTTTACCAAATGCTTATTTCAACTTTGTTTTGTTTTGTTCCATGAGTTTTATATGAGCTACTAACTAAAGTGATCTTCTGTGTATTTGTGTATTCCAAGGATTGTCCCCTCCCCCCATCCAAATAGTCCTCCTTGTTAGTTAGCCCCTAATATCCTCCCACCTTCCCTGACTCTGGGCACCTTCCTACCCGATACTCCTTGAAATGTCACCTTTAGAGAGTGGTTCCTCTGTGCTAAAGGCACTGAATCTGGTTTCCAACGTCAACTTCAGGGACGGCTCTTTTGGCTCTTACCAGCTTATCATATCTGTAAATCACTTGCTGGCTATCTCAGATCTGGGTACAGGGAGAATGGGCGGGGAGAATGGGAAGGGAGAGGTAACTCGGGAATCTTGAATTCTTCCTATGAAAAGTGCAGGGCTGAGTAGGCAGAATGTGCTGTGATCAGCATAAGAACCTAGGGCCAGCGGCACCTTGGAGACAGTCCAAGGAGCACTGGGCAGGAGGCGGGGAACGTGGGCCAGGCAGAAGGGAGTGACTTTTTTTTTTTTTTTTGCCTCCTTCATTTAAGACAGGGAATACTGCATTCAAACCCATCCGAGAAATGGAGGGTGTGAATCAGCAGCAAAATGTTGGGTTTAAGTGTGGGTCAGTAATTGTCTATGAGGATGTACACCACTGCATACGAATGAATGGATTTCAACACAACTCGATATTTCAAACAGAAAAGGCTTCCCCTTCAAGGCAGCCGTTGATGACATTTTCACATTAGTGTTCTCTCTTCCTTCCTCACCGTCCCCTTCAATGGAATCCACACCGGCCTCCTCTTCTTCCTTCTCTGGGCCGCAGGTTTAACCCCCATGTGCCAAGTGTGCCTCTGTTCACTGGCATGTGGGTGAGGTCACGGGGGGAAAGGACAGTTTTCTGAGGCCATGAGGACATAGCTGCCCTTCAGAAGGGCATGATCTCACCTTGAAATTCTCCCTGCAAATGGCCTTTCTCTTTTGGATCAGGAAGGGTTAAAGGAACATTACCTGCTCACTCTTTAGCTGGATTTTTTTTTTTTTTTGGTTCTCCTGGATTGAGAAAAGTATTCTAAAGTTTTGACAACCTAATTAAAAAAATACTGATCACCTAAATGACTGAAGATTGAAGGGATTCTCCTTTATGTACATTGGAGAAAAAAATCCAAAGAGGGGAAAATGTCAGGGTCCTCTGTCGAGAAATTAAGTCAGGAAATAGGAAAATATGAGCTCTTCATTAAAGGGATATCCCTTGGGATGCCTGGGTGGCTCATCTGGTTAAGCATCTGCCTTCTGCTCAGGTCATGATCCTGGTGCTGGGCTCAAGCCCCCCTTTGGGCTCCTTGTTCAGCAGAGAGCATGCCTCTCCCTCTGCCTCTGCTCTCTCTGTTTGTGCTTGCATGGTCTCTCTCTCTCTGACAGATGAATAAAAAACTTAAAAAAAAGGGGAGGAATATCCCTTGTTATACTTTAGCTCCCCCCTGTATTGGGTGTAAGGAGGTAGAAGATGAGAGACAGAAGACTGAGGAAAGGAGGGAAGGATCAGAGAGTCTGTGTCTCTGGCATTCTCCAGGGTGGGCACAATCCCAGAGTGAAAAAGCAATTCACTCCATACTGGATGTAATTTGATTGTGAGGCTTCTTCTCTGTCAGGCCCTGGGCTCCTCGGGGTCAGGCCTCTGTGTCCTACTTCATTGTTTTTATTTCTTAGCTAATGCACTTTTCAGCATCATGCGGTGGCCTCCTCCTGTTCACTGTTTACCAAAGAGTGGTTAACACACTAAGTGCTTGCTAAATCAGAGCACTGACTAAATCATTTCCAACTAAACGATTTTAGCTAAAATATCATCTAAAATATAATTAAAAATAAGCAAATTGTAAGTGAAAATCACGATCAATTTTCTCTTAGTTTCCACCATTTGGATTAAGAGTGAGATAGACATCGGGATGCTTGCTGTAATGTTCCCAGCTTAAATTTTCATTTTTCAGTCAACAAACATTCATTGTGTGCTTGGCAAGTGGTTGGCCAGCGCAGGACACAATGGTGTGCAAGTGAAACACTCCGCTCACCCTTTTGGCACAAAGGTCAGACTAGAAGAAACAGACGTTGATTAAATAATCATACCGGTCTATGATTACAAACCATGACACAGGCTATAGAAGGAAAGTGTTTGGAACCAGGGGTCAATGCCAGGCCCTGGATAGAACCATCTTGGCTCCATGGAAACCTACACCTGAAGGTTATCCTTTCTGCCGTGAAGTTGGAAAGAGAAGAGTGAGGATGCATTCCATCGCTATGGGCTTGGATGAATAGTAAGAATTTTACTAGACTCAGGCAATATTGCTTTGCCCCATAAAGCTGGTGGTAATCCTCTTCGTGGGTCACTAAACATCTAAGTGAAACTGACTTAACTTTGGCTCCAAGTCTGCGAGACTGAGGCATTTTTAAGATCCATCCTTGGAGAAAAATTAACTTTACAAAGGCTCCACTGAGTTTTGGATGATATTAAACTGCTTTCCTTTCATTAGGAATAACACTCAGTGCATTAAAATGATCACTAGCAGTAAAAAATTTAATTAAAATAATAACTACTGGAAGAACCCAAATAAAAAAAATGATAAAAAATCTAGTTAAAAGAAGAGTGGCTATGAACACATATTTTGACCCTTCTGTGGGATTTTAAAAACATCTTTGATAAATTCTCAGGAAATTAGAGTTCCAATTTTATGGCAAAATGATAAATTCTTAGTACATAAAGGTGATGATATTTTGTTTAAATTCCAGTGTTTATACATAAAGTTTACAATAAATGGAAGTGGTCATGCAGAATTTTTCATACCGCAGACAGACATGAGAAAGATGATTTGAAGACAAAAATCTTTGACTTCCTTTATGATCATATTTTCAGAGGATTTTGGAGATTTAAATATTCCCAGTGTCAATTTTTCTCTTCAGACTGCCAAAACTTCACTTTCCCTTCCTCCTGATATCCGAGCCCATGCCCACCATCTCTTTACTGTTCACCTATCCCTCTGTTACTTCACACGCTAATCTGTACACCTTGATTTCAAAGGTATACCAACTAATAATGTAATAAAAGAATTTGTCATTAATTTTAGTGGTAGACTCTTTACTATACTCCTGTCCAGTTCCTAATGACGGAAGAGCACATTGACTCTTGATCTCTAGGTGGTGGGCTCGAGCCTCCCACTGGATATAGAGATCACTAAAATAAATAAACAAATAAATAAATAAAGCTAAAAAAATAAATAAAAGGTAGCTGTTTAAAATAAATAGCCACATCCGGAACCAACTAAATTCCAGTTTTTGGAGGCGGGGCTTTGGCACTCTCCGCAGTGTTTTTGTTTTTTTTTTTAAGTCACCCAGGCAATTCTGGCATCTAGCTATGATGAACACTTGGTCTTATAGTGTGGATTCCACACCAGAAGCTTTTATACCACCTAGGAACTTGTTAAAAATGAAATTCTGGGGCCCGGCCTCAGGCAGACTGAGTCAGACACATTGGAGGCAGGATTCAGCAAACCGATGGGCATTTTAACAAGCCCTCTAGGAGATGCCGATGTAAGCTCAGCTTCTAGAAGCCTGCAATGGAATAAGGTACTAAAGATTCCAGTTAAAACTCAGCGATATCTAGAAATGGTAGCATGTTAAAGTGCTGGACAGACACGAGCACTTTAGATGACATTAGCTTACCATTTTAGTATCGGACTCATTTAACCTACTCCGGAAAAAAGGTGACAGAGGATACATAAGCTGAAATGAAAACAAAAAAGTAGAGAGGGGGAGTCTAACCAGCGCTGTTTAGTACAAATATAATGTAAGCCACAAATATGAGCCACAGAGGTAGACCACTCTGTAATGTGAAGTTATCCAGCTTCAACATTAAAAAAGAAAAGGAAACAGGTAAAATGGTATTAAATCATATATTGATTTAACGTCTCCAAATGGTGTCATGCCAACCTTAATCAATACAAAAGTTACTGATGTTTTACATTATGTTTTCATACCAAATATTCAAAACCTGTTTTTTTAATACTTACAGCTCATCCCAATTTGGGCTAGCTACACTGTAAACCCTCAGTAACCACATGTGGCCAGTGACTATCATACTGGATAGCATAGCTTTAGATCAGTGCTTCTCAAACTTTAATGTGCAAGTGAACTACCTAGAAATTTTGGAAATAGACATTCTGATTTAGACCTAGGATGGGGCTGGAGATTCTCTTTTCTTTTAAATTCCCAGGCCCAGCCAACTACCTAATTTGTTGGGCCAAATGCAAAAAGAAAATGCTGAGCACCTTGTTGTTATCAAAAAGACAAAAAATAACAAGTGTTAGCAAGGACGCAGAGGAAAAGAAACCCCTTACACACTATTGGGTAGGAATGTAAATTAGTGTAACCATGATGGAAGCAGTATGGTGTTTCCTCCAAAAATTAAATATAGAAATATCATACAATCTAGCAATTCCACTTCTAGGTATTTATCCAAAGAAAATGAAAACACTAACTCAAAGGGACATATATCCCCTATGTTTGTCGCAGCATTATTTATAATAGCCAAGATATGGAAGCAACCTAAGTATCAAATGATAGATTAATGGATAAAGATGTGGTATATATACACAATGGAATATTACTTGGCCATAAAAAGAATGAAATCTTGCTATTTGCAACAACATGGATGGACCTCAAGGATATTAAGCTTAGTGAAATAAGACAGACAGAGAGAGACAAGTGCCATATGACTTCACTTATACATGGAATCTAAAAAAAAATGAACAAAACAAAACAGTAACAGACTCATAGATACAGAGAACAAACTGGTCCCTAAAAGGGAGAGGTGTGAGTGTATGGACGAAATAAGTGAATAGGATTAAAAGGTTCAATCTTCCAGTCATAAAATAAATAAGACACAGAGAATCAATGCACAGCATAGAGACTATAGTCAAAAACAATATGACAACCTGGTAGGCTGACAGATGATAACTAGACTTATCGTAATGACCATTTCATAATGTGCATAAAAATCAAATCACTATGTTGTACACTTATAACTAATACAATGTTGTATGTTAATTACTCTTCAATTCTAAAAAAAAAAAAAAAAAGGAAAAAAGAAAATGCAGAGTTTCTTATTTAAAAATCAGGGGAAAAGTGCCTTCGAGGGTACTAATCTGTATAATTTTCTCCTTTCTTCTGTGGTGCCCCTTATACCTGCCATGGTATGTTTTATTTTCTAATTAAGTCCCCACCTTGGGGCATGGGTGGGATGGGGTGGCAGGGAGGGATCCTCGGAGACTGAGTGCGGACCTCCGCAGGCGAGGAGGCAGTCTCACTCACTCTGGAATGTGTCGTGTGTGAATGTGCCTCTCCATCCCGGATGCTTTTTGTTGCTGTTGTTCTTTTTTGTTGAAAAATCTAGAACTCTCTATATAGAAGGTGTGAAACTATGAAAGTAACTCCAATCTTCCTTTCAGACAAAATACAGTTTTTTAATTAGGTTGACTCTCGAAATAGGAAAACAAAATAATCCTAAAACTTCCAAAATTTTATACCACCAAGGTAGGTTTTTGGGTTTTTTTTTTTGTTTGTTTGTTTTGGTTTGGTTTTTTTGCTTCCGTAGGGGACACAAATGGACTCTTTCAAACCTCAGTCCCTTTACTTCCAAGATAAGGAGGCAGGACTCTGCAAATCCTGGCAGTTTGGCTCAGAGACATAGGATCTGTCCTCTTAAGTAATGGGAGTTGTCAAGAGAAACACATCAGAGAACTCAGACTTTTTCTCCCCAGCCTCCTTATCCTGACATGATGATCCAAAAACACACAGGACCAGACTATTTGTCAGCAATGGTTCGGTAAAACAACCCATGGGAATAATCCAAAACTCCTATTCTCGCTTTTTTATTAACTGATTGACAAGCTTCTTTAAATCCCAAAAGTTCTGAGATGACCTCAAAGTAATATGTGCCATATAAGAATAAAATTAAAATAAATGCCAAGGAAAATATAAATTGGATTATATTGTTAGAATCAGAGGGAAAAAAATAGGACTCCAATTCATAAGCCAAGGGGTCCAACAGAATAGCAATAATCTGGTTCTGCAGTGTTTCTGAGTTTCTTGCCACCCAAAGTGAAAATGGAAATATTGTCAGTTATATTATTTTCCTTGTCCATGAGGAGAAAAACACCAGTTTCCTGGAGAGAGCAAAGCACATTCAGTATGTATGTCAGAAAGAAATTACTCAGCTGGATTCGAAGAATTATGATGGACAATGTCCTCGATGATATTAGTCAGGGTTGAGGGGAAGATGCCAAAACAGTGTACTTTGGCTGGTCCTTGTGGCTTCTTTCAGTAAAAGGCAAAGGACAACTGAAAATATAAAACCAAAATAATACATCTATACTCCTTGCTGCTTCATATCACTGATTCAATTCTGTATTTTGTGATTCATCTATAGAACTACGGGGCATGGTACATGTTTTCCCACAACTGGACTTGATAATCAGTGCAAACGGAGAACAGATAGACACAGAAGTTAAGACATGGAGGTCTTGCTGGTAAGCATCGTACAATCTCTCCAAAGGAACAAAGTCTACTGTTGATTGGTTATTGGACACTTTGTCAAGCTGCAACAGAAACCGAATAGGCATGGTCCATGACTAAGGAAACAAGATGCCATGTAAAGATCAAATCCTTAAAACCTCTCATTACTCCTCATGCGGTTAGAAACCATCTTCACCTTCCAACTTTGGAAAGAAAGTTATTCCTTTCTTTACACATAGGGAAGAAGTTGCATAATGCAAAGAACAGTAGGCATTGCCAGACCTGCCCCAATGACGACAGTGACTGGTGACCTCCTGAGACCAGGTGCAGACCTTCTGGATTCATGTAAATGATTCAGCCTATAAATAAAATGTCAGCCTGGCCAGCATGAAGCTACCAATGGTAAAGAAGTTATTAAATAGAGCCCTGAGACAAAAAGCTCACTTTAACATAATGAGGCTTAAGCCCTCATTTCAGCACTGAATTAGTGCCTCTTACAGACATAGCGACGGAACAAGGAGGGCACTCTAGGTAAGGATATTAAAAAACCAAAAAACAAAAAAACCAAAAACCAAAAAAACCCAACCCAGGTGATCCTATCACAAAGCAGGGTTGAGAATGAAGGCCTTAATTCAAAAGCAGTAGTAAGTGGGAATTGGTATTGGGGACAGGGCCAGCAGAGGGATGCTTCTCTCGTTTCTTTTCCCTTTGGGGGAATAGAGAGCAAACCCTATGTCCAATCTTCACCCCAAACTGATGGGACATGTAGGCTGATTTGCACAGTGGTGATGAAAACAGGGCTCAGGGAGATACAGTAAGCTGCCCACATTGCACGAGAAGGCAACAGGAACTCAGTGCTTCCTCCTCCTTACTTCCAACACCCTGATAAGCCCCTCATGTGTTAAAAGGGCAAGACTTGGCATTTGAGGTTTCTCTCCTGGGTCTTCCTGTGTGACTGGCTTCCCGCAGAGGCTCCCGCAACACACGGCTCAGCGCGTGTGGTGTCGAGGTATTTGATTGACTTCAGGCAAACTTGGCATCCAACAATGCTACCCTTTTCATTTGTGAGTCTGATGTGTTTGTCAAGAAGATGCATTTAAGAAATAATTTAATCTCTTGTGTTTGCCTTCAAGTGATGAGAAAAACATGAATATGAATTCAGTTTAATGATGAATCACCAGCTTAGCCTAGCCCCGGATTTGACTGACTCACTGGGTGTATGACTCATGTGTTATTTGATTTATATTGTTTGAAGATGGATTGCTGTGACTCCTGGAAGCGTTGTGTTTTCCTCTCAATTTTTGAGAACCATTCTTTACAGTTGATAAAAAAAGACAAAACAAACATTAATGGTTAATTATGAGCCAGTACACACACATACACGTGGATATATATGTCAGGACTTCGGCAGGGAGAAATACTGTAGTTTCCAAGCTTACAGCTATAAGAGAAAGCGGGTTATTATATTGACTAGATTAATACGAAGTATGTTTGTTTCTTGACAAACATGATTGACATGCAGAGGCCATTCTTCCCAGGTTGTATACTTCAAGCTGCTTCTCAAGAGTTTGGATGACTTCGAATGATTGTTCGTTTGTTCCTGCTGTTTTCGTCCCAACCAGTGGTCAAAATTCCCAGGGACTGTGAGCATGGAGAATGCAAGACTTTTTTAGTTCAGATTTGTTAAGGTTATTATCTTGAGTTTGGGCTTAGATCACAGGGATTAATTCTTAATACTTAAGGATATTTTTGTTATGTTCTCTTCTATTTTAGACACACACAAGTGAACTCTGCATTTCCTGGGTTCTAAATTGAACGTCCTGCCACTCTTTTGTGTCCCCTCCTTTTGAGCAGAGGACAGGTGTACACCTCAAGCCAGGTGAGCTTCCTGTTCATGTGGTACCGCCCACAGCTCTGTTCTTTGGAACAATTACTGTTTTTTGCCTTGATGTTTACCCACAACACGCTGAGAGGATATCTCTTCACATGCCAGATGGTAGGTTATTGGATGGCAGAAATCGATCTTGCATATCAAAGCATCCAAAAGTCATATGCTTGTAATTTTAATAGGAACCCTTAAAATGACCGGCAATTACATATGCTTTTCTTAGGACAACCCATAACATAGAAGATGTTTTAAAATACCTGATCTTTCCAAATATTAGTGTTGCAGAGGAAACTACATTGATTGGGGAATCTGAGATAAGCACCCTAAATCAAATGATGTAAAAATTTACCATGTCTAATATAGTGGGTAAGCAAATCCCTAAATAATACAGAAAACTCATTTCAACCCATAGTATTCTCTCTTGATACACTGTTAAAAAGTAAATAAAAACTGTGGGACTGGTTGGTCTTAATTTTGTCCCTCTTCCTTCCACACATTTCTATTGATGAAGATACTATCGATCAGTAAAATGTTTAAAGAGACTCTGGTAGGTATGCAAAGAAAGTATGTATTTTTTAAATTAATAGTTTAGAGTTTATCTAGAAGAATTGAGTGTGAAAGTTTTGGCAGATATCATCAAAGCAACTCAATGTAAATAATATGTGAAAATGGTAAATGTAGTCAAACTATCCGGAAAATCCTTAAAAACGGTCTAAGACCTATCTAACTGTATACACAGGCAGATATCTTGGATTTTCCCAGAGTGAATATTTGTTTTCTCTGTATTTGTTTTCTGATCTATAATAGACAGAGACTTTTAGCTGCAAATAACAGAAACCCAATATAAACACTAGAAAGCAGAAAAAGAAATGTTAGGAATCCAGGGTCCCAAGTTTGTTCTCAGAGCTCTGTCTCTATCCTGCTTCTCTTGACTTCTTTTTTATGTATTAGCCCTATTTTTATCTACTATTTAAATAAAATGGCTTCTGGGGAACCTGGGTGGCTTAGATGGTTAGTGTCTGCCTTTGGCTTAGGTCATGATCTCAGTCAGGGTTCTGGGATGAAGCCCCATGAGTCAGCTTGGAAGCAGAGAGTCTGCTTCTCCCTCTGCCCACCCCACTC
This sequence comes from Mustela nivalis, assembly GCF_964662115.1. Taxonomy (NCBI): domain Eukaryota; kingdom Metazoa; phylum Chordata; class Mammalia; order Carnivora; family Mustelidae; genus Mustela; species Mustela nivalis. The sequence goes on from NC_139024.1 coordinate 65,896,089, forward strand.
CTGCTTATGTTCTCTGTTTCTCAAATAAATAAATAAAATCTTTAAAAATAAATAAATAAATAAATAAATAATAAAATGGCTTCTTTATTATGGTTAGGAAAGATGGCTATAGGCCACTCCCTAAACTTCCAACCCTAAAGGATGGCAGACTATTTCTCATATTACTTCTGTGTAGGAAATCTCAGGGTCCTCCTAATCAGTCCTAATGGAAAGGGGAAGGCTCACTGTGGCTTCTCCTGTTAGGGACTGAGAATGGGTACGGTCAGCCTCATTGAAACCATTTTCCTTTTAAGAAAAATGTGTACTGTGATCAGAAGGAAAGAGAAACAGGGATTAGATAGACAAAATACAACAGATGTCCACTATTAGGCCACTTTAAGTTGTTTTTGTTTTTATAAACCGTAATTTAGTGGCAAATTTGTCTTATCTGTTAAATGATTTCTACATATGTTTTTGGGTGTATGAGTATTTATGTGTGTGCACATTTTTTGTTTTGCTTTGTTTTAAATATAGGATCATATTCTTTAAGGCAAGTTCAGCTTTTACTGGGAAATATATTCACCCATGTCCTGAACTCAGCATGTGTTCAGAGTTTGTCCTTGACACTGCTTTGGAAGCTCTGAACTGTAAATAATTTGGTTAATAGCCACATGGAAATGGAGAAGAAAGAAATAGAAATATAAGGTACAAAGGGAGAAATCATTCTTCATATGGTTCTTAATGCTGCCTTACAAAAAGTCCTCAGTGTGGGCAAACCCTTCTCCGCCACTGCAGACGCCCCCAGGAAGCCTGCTCGCATTCCTTCCTCTCCTACTAGAACTGCGATCCTGACTTCCATCCCCAGAGATAGATACATCTGCCTGTTTTTCAATTTATATAAATGAAATCATATAGTATGTACTCTTTTGTGTCTGGCTTATTTCACTCAGCATGATGTTTGTGACATTTCTGTGTTGTTGAATGCAATTTGTTCAATTTCATCACTCTTCGGGATTCCGTTGTATGCATATGCCACATTTTATTTAACGTTCTGTTGTTGATGGATGCTTTGGTTGTTTCCAGTTTGGGGCTACTATGAAAAGTGTTGCTATGTATATTTTCCTATGCTTATAAGAAGCATATGTATCCATTTCTCTTGTTTATATACCTAGAAGAGAAATTGCTGGGTTGTAGTATATGTATATATTCAGCTGTTAGTAGATATGTCAAATTTATTTTTCAGGGTGATTTGTACCAGTTTATACTCCTACCAACAATTAGCAAGAATTCTGTTTTCACATACTTGGTAACATTAGATATTATCAGAGTTTTAAATTTTAGCTATGTTCAAGGTTTTCCATATTTCTTTTTCTTATTGTGATTTTAATTCACATTTTCCTGATGACAAATGGGGTTGAGCAACTTTTCATGTGTTAATAGGTCACTTGTTTCTTTTGTCCTGTGGAGTGCTTGTTCAAGTCTTTTGCCCATTTTTTCCCCTGGGTTTTCTTTTTCTTATGAATTTGTAAGAATTCTTTGTATACTTTGTATACAAGACTACACAAACACACATACATATTTGTGGCTTGTTTTTTCAGTCTTAATGGTATCATTAAATGAAGGGAAATTTTTGTTTTATTAGATTTCAATCTACCACTCTTTTTTTAATCTTTAGTATTTTATACATTTTTAAGATTCTTTCTTGTTTATTATTGGATGTTTGTATCTCCAGGTACACTTTACAACCATCTTGTTAATTTCCATAAAAAACCTGCTCGGGATGGCTTTGATTCAAAATTTTTAGATCTCCCTTAGAAAGTCATGTTTAGGCTGATGTCTAAAGGATTAAAAAATCCAGTTATATAAGGAAAGGGTGAGGAGAAAGAATTTTGTAGGGCAACACAGTGCATGAAAGTTCAAAGTGTATAAAAAATTAGCAAACTTGAGAAACTGAAGGTGGCTTGCATGGCAGAAGGGAGGTGATGGGTGAAGCTTGTGTGTGGGTCAAAGCCCAGATCATGCAGTCTTAAATGCTGTGGTAAGGGGTTTGGTTAACAAGTGATTAACAGAAACTCAGAAACTTGCTTTGTCTGCTTGCTATTATAATGGTGTTGTTGTTGTTGTTTGGTAAGACTTTACTTTGGCATTTATTCAACTCTATTTTTGCTCTTTTTATAAAATAAGTGATTTAATTTGAAAAGCCCTCAGGAGTTTACAAAGTTATACTTTGATTCTCTTTGGTTGAAAACAAAAGTGTAATATGAGTTTTGTTGGGATTTCATGATTCAAATTTGGGCTCAATACATCCATGGAGACTTTCTGAACCCACTAACTCTCACAATTCCTTGTATTTGAATTCAGTGCGTTAAACCGTTTCTTTGAAAACTAGGCAAAAACGTCCCCCATATGACTCAGTATATGTTCACTTCATGTCTACTTTCATTCTTCTTTGTTCACTGGGAAGAATCACAATAGAGAAGAGTCAATGGTAAACGCAGGAGTGTCAATCTCTGCCCATTATCCTCAGGCATCCATAGAAACACTTGTAGCTTAGAACTCTTATCAAAAGGACTTTTGTTATTTCAAGGGCAGCGCTAACATGCACAGTGACTGTATATTTTTGAATACTTCAAAGAATCTTTACAATTCTCCAGAAAGAATACAGCTGCCTTAGCAATTGCAACACCACTCCATGTATAAAATGCTCTCCAAGTGAGTCCAAACAGTTATATTTATGTCAAAATGGCCAACCTTCACAATAGTACTTTATAACAGAGTGATTGCATGTGGCTCTAAAAGTAAATCCTTGTTACGTTGTCTTACTACCATCAAGAGAACGCAGTTCAATAAGTAGTTGAGTACATTTATGGACAAGTCACATTGTTAAACTCTTCTGAACATGAGCAGAGATGAACATGAACGCAGAGATGACCAAGGTTGGAAAACTCATATGGAGGGCCTTATCCATTCCTGAGCACAGGGCTATGGGGCAGAGTGAGAAGAAATGGGAGATACAATAGGGGAGAATTTAATAAGCATGAGTCAACTATACATAAAATTGTGTTAATCCTTTCTTTCCCCAGCTCTGCTTTGTCTTGGTAGCACTGGCTTCACCAACAGGTGTGGTCTGGAAAAGCCTTGTCACTTGAAGTCACTTACTAAGTAGGTTGGGGTAAATTTTTTCAGAGTGCATAGTTAATTCTGACTCTGAGCTCCTGAGCCCTTGTTAGGGTCTAGCCTATTTTCTGAGGGTATGATCCTGTTACCCAAATGCTCAGTTTTAGTCTGGGCTCTCTAACAAATGGGACAGCCTCTGAGACTCTTATGTTTCTTCCTGCTTGATTCTAAATGTGCTGTCTAGAAAATGAAGTACCTTCCCTATTTGGAAGAGGTTTCATAATGGGCTAAGCTTGGTGAAGGCAGTACCCTGCTTCTTATTAAGGATGCTGAGAGGCCTATCCCATGAAGTTTTGTGCACAAGATTGTCACCTGGCTCAACCAGTCAGATGTTTATTGAATGGTATGGAATCCTGAGTGAGTGTGGCAATGATGGGATGATGGCTAGAATTCATTTGCATCAAGTGTCCCATATTTTAGGTATTTTCAATAATGTGGAACAATGGACATAATCCAGAAACCTACTTGATACTCGTTAAAATTATCTGGTAGATGTTACATATTAGGAATATTTTTAGTTTTTCAGATTTTTATTTATTTGTTTATTTTTATTTATTTATTTATTTAAAAGATTTTATTTATTTATTTGACAGAGAGAGAGACAGCAAGAGTGGGAACACAAGCAGGGAGAGTGGGAGAGGGAGAAGTAGACTCCCCGCTGAGCAATGCCCAATGTGGGACTTGATCTCAGGACCCTGGGATCATGACATGAGCTGAAGGCAGACACTTAACTACTGAGCCACCCAGGTGCCCCAGTTGTTTTGATTTTTAAAAAATTATCTCCCCTCTTCCCCAAAGTAAAGTATGGTATAAACAAAGTAATTGTAAAACAATTCTGACATGCATGCTGGATTTTTTCTCATTTATTCCCAGCACCTGATCTGATGTGTTACACATACTTGATGAATGTTTGTATAAATGGATTTCAGGAGAAAGGAAATACAGATTATTAATGAAAAGACCTAGTTTGTTGCATTCTTCAATTAGATTTCTTATAATATAAGACATTCACTGTTTTATTCCAATTTTACATATTTGTCAGTAGTATTATCAACTTTATTATTACTCTGTTTATTTCTACAACAAATACTCTTTATTTTTAAATTTCCTAATATTTTACATTTCTGATTTGCCTCATAGTTCTAAGGAAAGTAATAATTTTTCTTCAATTTAGAAACTAAACTGAAATTTATTGCCAGAATTCTTTTAAATATGGATGTCCCTGAGATGCTATTACATATTGATGAAGCCAACATTGGTTTGGAAATCACTGGTGTGTAATTTTGGCTCATATCTTTGAAGGCATTAAAGTTCACAGCACATTGGCTTCAAAATTTCATAGAACAGTATTACAAGAACAGTTTGATTAAAATGTCTGAGAGCCATCAGACTGAATACTCCCATCACCTCCCTGAGAACAACCTTTTTGAGAGATATGGTAGTTTATGTACAACTATACTATATCAGTCAAAAGAAGCAAAATGGGAAGAAGCAAGATTTGAAATAGGTATCCCACTGATTTAGTTTAATATTTTAGTTTAAGTAAAGTTTAAATATTTTCCTATTCAAAAAAGTGCCAGGATACTAAATGTAGAAGTTGTTCTCCACAGCAGATAAACCTAGTTGATACACTGTGGGATATAGAAACATTAATTAGCATTGGATCACCTTCCCCATGATAGGTATTTAGAATGCGATTTCTAATTCCAGTCAATTTATTTGAAAATGGATAATTAACTTGATCTGGAAACTTACAAAGTTTTATTTTTTCTTCTTTTTGGATTATACTTAATGACATTTTATAAACTTTTCATACAGAAAAATTGCTAATAATTTCAGTGTTAAAATCTGGATTAAAAACTCAGCACATTTTCTTTCTAATGCTTACCTACTATCCAGCACACATTATACAAAAGTACCTAAGGGTTGAAGAGATTGGTAAAAATCCAATAAAATGCATGACTTGAATATACTTTTCCCAACAAAAGAAGTAATTGTAGTGAAGCAAAAGCAATTTAATTCCAATCATGGAATTTGCTATTGAGCTGCTCCCTGATAAGTGGTGGCAATGTTTGTTACAAGACTGGAGGGAAAAGAGCCAGTAGAAACCACTCCTGGCAACTTCTGACCATCTTCAGTTACCTCCTAGATTCCTATTAAATTACACCATCTGATCTGCAAAATTAAGTTTTCTTTTAAAAAGTAGGTAAGAGGAAGAAAGAATCAGTTAGAGGGAAAATGAGGGCTCAAGCAAAATCAGTCTTTGCATCAAAGAGGCACAGAGAAGCCATTGAAGGATTAAAGATGACCTTCTCTGAGGACACGCTTCTCTTCTCCCAGGCGGCTCTCACAGTGGCCCCAACAGATGCAGAAACAAGTCACAGGGCCATGGTCATGGGCGTGCTGGGATGTGGGGCTTGCTGGCCTAGGGCGCTCAAGGAAGCCACGCTAACACCCTGTATGCGGTCTGTCCTGCAGCTGGGCTGAGAGGGAGGGCAGCTTGGCTCCACTAAGAACCAGTGGAGGGGCCTGGCACTTAGATGTGCTTCATTCCTATTCCAGCTCTATCCTTCTAGCTAGCCAGCCACACAGGCAGTTTGTTTCGTCTCTTAAAGTATCAGTTCCCTGGAGGGGTTGATGTGAGGATTGGGTATAAGGGATCCAGCACAGTGCCTGGAGTTAGCAGTAGTTTTGGGGTGGAGTTTTTTGGGTTTTCCATATAAAGAATCATGTCATCTGTGAAGAGAAAGAGAGTTTGACTTCTTCATTGCCAATGAAGTAATGAGTAAATGGCAATGAGTAAATGGCAATGATGATTTTCTGGAGGTGATGAGAAAGAGGTTGAGGGAGAGAATAAACTGAGAGAGAAGATGATGAAGAAAAGAACCAAGCATTAGGGCACTTGGCTGGTTCAGTAAGTTAAGTACCTTGTTTTGGCTCAGGTCATGATCTCAGGTTCTGGGATTGAGCCCTATGTAGGGCTCCACACTCAGTGGGGAGTCTGCTTCTCTCTCTCCCTCTGTCCCTCTCCCCACTCATGCTTTCTCTCTCTCTCTCTCAAATAAATAAAATCTTAAAAAGAACAGCAACGATAAAACACCAAACATTGCCTAAGTCTGGCTTTTACCTCAACTTTGGATGAACAAGGCTCACTACCCAGATGAAAGTATTTTCTTTGTGACACTGAGTTAGACCAAGAATTAAAATGTACCTTCCTGTTTTATAAGAAGATCTCATACACACACTTGCTGTCATTTCTTATTACACATTAAAACTAATAAAAACACAGAATGTTAGTCTTCAAACAAAATTGAGTTATTACAAAACACATTTGAATAAAATAATTTTAATTTTATATTAGACGTTCTTCATTTTTTTAGGAAAAGTAAAGGATTTGCCATATGTAAGGAATTTTAAGCATTCTAATAGAACAGGAAAATAGAATAACTGATGATCTTGGCTTTTGGCTGCTTTCTGCATTAAAAAATAAAATTAAGTTGCTGTGGCTGATATCGAAGAGGTTACTGCCTATATTCTCCTCTAGGATTCTGATGGATTCCTGTCTCACGTTGAGGTCTTTTATCCATTTTGAGTTTATTTTTGTGTATGGTGTAAGAGAATGGTCAAGTTTCATTCTTCTACATATAGCTGCCCAGTTTTCCCAGCACCATTTATTGAAGAGACTGTCTTTTTTCCACTGTATATTTTTTCCTGTTTTGTCGAAGATTATTTGACCATAGAGTTGAGGGTCCATATTTGGGCCCTCTACTCTGTTCCACTGGCCTATGTGTCTGTTTTTATGCCAGTACCATGCTGTCTTGGTGATCACAGCTTTGTAGTAAAGCTTGAAATCAGGTAACGTGATGCCCCCATTTTACTTTTGTTTTTCAAAATTTCCTTAGCGATTCGAGGTCTCTTCTGATTTCATACAAATTTTTGGATTATTTGCGCCAGCTCTTTGAAAAATACCAGTGGAATTTTGATTGGAATGGCATTAAAAGTATAAATTGCTCTAGGCAGTATAGACATATTAACAATGTTTATTCTTCCAATCCAAGAGCATGGAATGGTCTTCCAACTTTTTGTGTCTTCTTCGATTTCTTTCATAAATGTTCTGTAGTTCCTAGAGTACAGTTCCTTTACCTCTTTGGTTAGGTTTATTCCCAGGTATCTTATGGTTCTTGGTGCTATAGTAAATGGAATCGATTCTCTAATTTCCCTTTCTGTATTTTCATTGTTAGTGTATAAGAAAGCCACTGATTTCTGTACATTGACTTTGTATCTTGCCATGTTGCTGAATTGTTGTATGAGTTCTAGTAGTTTGGGGGTAGAGTTTTTTGGGTTTTCCATATAAAGAATCATGTCATCTGTGAAGAGAAAGAGAGTTTGACTTCTTCATTGCCAATTTGGATACCTTTTATTTCTCTTTGTTGTCTGATTGCTGTTGCTAGGACTTCTAATACTATGTTGAACAAGAGTGGTGAGAGTGGGCATCCTTGTCGTGTTCCTGTTCTCAGTGGGAAGGCTGCAAGCTTTTTCCCATTGAGGATGACATTTGCTGTGGGTCTTTCATAGATAGATTTGATTAAGTTCAGGAATGTTCCCTCTATCCCTATACTTTGAAGCGTTTTAATCAGGAACGGATGCTGGATTTTGTCAAATGCTTTTTCTGCATCAATTGAGAGGACCATGTGTTTCTTCTCTCTTCTCTTATTAATTTGTTCTATCACATTGATTGATTTGCGAATGTTGAACCATATTTGTAGCCCAGGAATGAATCCCACCTGGTCATAGTGGATAATCTTTTTACTGTGCTGTTGGATCCTGTTTGTGAGGATCTTGTTGAGAATCTTAGGATCCATATTCATCAGTGATATTGGTCTGAAATTCTCCTTTTTGGTAGGGTCTTTGCCTGGTTTGGGGATCAAGGTAATGCTGGCTTCATAGAAAGAGTCTGGAAATTTTCCTTCTGTTTCAATTTTTTGAAACAGTTTCAGAAGAATAGGTGTTATTTCTTCTTTGAAAGGTTGGTAGAATTTCCCCAGGGAATCCATCAGGTCCTAGGCTCTTGTTTTTTGGGAGGTTTTTGATCACTACTTCAATGAATTTTAGGGACTTCATCAAAATCAAAAGCTTCTGCACAGCAAAGGAAACAGTCAACAAAACAAAACAAACAAACAAAACAAAGATTCTGTGCAACCCACAGAATGGGAGAAGATATTTGCAAATGACAGTACAGACAAAAGGTTGATATCCAGGATCTATAAGGAACTCCTCAAACTCAACACAAACAAAATAGACAATCATATAAAAAAATGGGCAGAAGATATGAACAGACACTTCTCTAATGAAGACATACAAATGACTATCAGACACATGAAAAAATGTTCATCATCACTAGCCATCAGGGAGATTCAAATTAAAACCACATTGAGATACCACCTTACACCACTTAGAATGGCCAAAATTAGCAAGACAGGAAACAACATGTGCTGGAGGGGATGTGGAGAAAGGGGAACCCTCTTACACTGTTGGTGGGAAAGCAAGTTGGTCCAGCCACTTTGGAGAACAGTGTGAAGATTCCTCAAGAAATTAAAAATAGAACTTCCCTATGACCCTGCCATTGCATTACTGGGTATTTACCCCAAGGATACAGATGTAGTGAAAAGAAGGGCCATCTGTACCCCAATGTTTATAGCAGCAATGGCCACGGTAGCCAACCTGTGGAAAGAACCAAGATGCCCTTCAACGGACAAATGGATAAGGAAGATGTGGTCCATATACACTATGGAGTATTATGCCTCCATCAGAAAGGACGAATACCCAACTTTGTAGCAACATGGACGGGACTGGAAGAGATTATGCTGAGTGAAATAAGTCAAGCAGAGAGAGTCAATTATCATATGGTTTCACTTATTTGTGGAGCATAACAAATAGCATGGAGGACAAGGGGAGTTAGAGAGGAGAAGGGAGTTGAGGGAAATTGGAAGGGGAGGTGAACCATGAGAGACTATGGACTCTGAAAAACAATCTGAGGGTTTTGAAGTTGCGGGGGGTGGGAGGTTGGGGGAACCAGGTGGTGGGTATTGGAGAGGGCACAGATTGCATGGAGCGCTGGGTGTGGTGCAAAAACAATGAATACTGTTACGCTGAAAATAAATTAAAAAAATTAAAAAATAATTTTAAAAATTTTTTGCCAGATTAGATGAAAAAATACAAAAAAAATTAAAAAAACATTTTTACAAGTGGAATATTAAAGACATATTAAGCCATGCATCATTCAAGATGATTTGTACTAGCATCTTTTTTTCTGAGACATTCTCAAATGAAGGTACTAGCTTCATAACTGTCGTGGAGAAATTGACAACTGGAGAGAAAAATAGAACAAACTTACAGCTTTCATTTTGGGAATCTTGAAGGGGGATATATATATAGATATCTATATATATATATAGAGAGAGAGATGTGGATATCTAGATATTCTATATTTAGAATAATTTAGAATATATTTAGAATTCTCTTGATATATTCTAAATTATATAAATACATTCTCTATATATTCCAGATATAAAATATATCTAAATATTCCGAGATCATAATTCAAGTTCAACTTAATTTTGCTTTAATCATATTACAGCTCATATTCACATTTGTGCTCATGAAATGGCATTGTAATGAACTGTTTTCTCTTCCACTAGACTGGCAGCTCTTTGCAAGTGGTGTTTCAGTGTGGAATGAAGCAAAGGGTCTAGAAGGCAAAACTGTAGTTAATCCAGTATTCTATTTCCTAGATCCAGGCTGGCCTGGCATATAGTAGGTGCTCAATGAATACTTGAATACTTGAAATAAATAGATGATTGATGGAAGAAAGCTTTTGAGAGATTTGAAAATATTTCTTCTTGAAATGAATAGAAGCAACATGCTTTCCTTTGAATTTTTTTCAACCAATACACAATTTGGTCTCTGGTTGGCTTAGGTGAGGTTGGTAGAACCCAGAACCCACCCACACTGGGTCATCTTGCAATCAGATTGCTTATGAATGTGATTGGAAGCTGGTGGTGAATCCTATGAGACCAAATACAGGATTGTAATCTAATGGGTACCATTTAGGAGGGGGTGAAAAACACTTTGAGGAAATTTATTAATAAAATTCAAGATTTCCCTCAAGTTTAGTGACTCCTTAAAACTCAAGAAAGTTTCAGTTTTCAAAAAAAAAATCTTATTTTTTTTTTCACATTGTATACTGACAGTTAAAAACGTAGCAGTAAAATTGGTAATTAAAATCACTGGGAAAATAAAACTCACATGTAAGGTTATTACATTAGAACTTTTTGAATGAATCCTGTATTCATACAGATAAGCTTTATTGCAGGATCCTGATTAACAAGCTTATCTTCTGTATAGTAGATGTTCTTTCTGCATGCTGAGACCACTTGGAAAACAAGCCGGAAGAGACATTGGAAACATTCTTTTTTGCATTCTTTGATTATGTCTTGTTTGCCTCAAACCCTTATTTATGGATAAGATAATGTCTGAAAATTTCCCCTTCTATATCTTGAGATACAAGCATTTTCTCCTTATGGCCCAAGTCAGTATTATTTTGGAGCGCTGTACAAGCTATTTTGAATGCGTTATATTCCTTAATCACTTTTAGACTGCTGTCAGCAGGACTAAAAAAAAAAAAAAAAAAAAAAGCAAATGAAGAAATGAAGCTTGAACGGAGGCTGTGATAACCTTTCTCAAGTACCATCCCCTGCCCCCATCAGGCATTTTTTTAAAAAGATTTGTTTATTTATTTGAGAGAGAGAGAGAATGGGAGAACATGCATGAGCCGGGGAGGAGCAGAGGGAGAGAATCTTCGAGCAGATTCCCTGCTGAGCACGGAGTCCAAAGTGGGGCTCAATCCCATGACTCTGAGATCATGACCTGAATTGAAATCAAGAGTCCGTTGCTTCACTGACTGGGCCACACAGGCCTGAATCAGGCATTTTGAGGTTGTAGGTAAAAATTAATTCTTAAAGGACATTTAAGAATTAAGATTCTGAATCCCTCTCTATCAAATGAGAGTGAGATTTGGGCTGTCTCTAAAAACAGTATAGCAAAATGTCTATCATAGTATGATTCAAGGAAGAACTTTGAGTAAAAAGCCATGACAATTCAGAGCAGAGGACTAAGAATATGGTTAGTAGCTCATGTCCTTTGGAGGGCTACCCACAGGGTTACTTTCCCTTGCTGAACTTTTTCATGCCATCAGCTTTGTTACAAGGTGTTTGATTGTTGCCTAGTGGCACAAGAAAGATCTGAGTAGGGGCTCCTGGGTGGCTCAGTCGGTTGAGCATCTGCCTTTGTCTGGGGTCCTGATCCCAGGTTCCTGGGATAGAAACCTGCGTTCCAGCTCCCTGGTCAGTGGAGATCCCGCTTCTTCCTCTCCCTCTACTTTCTGTTCCTCGTGCTTGTGCTCTCTTTCTCTCTGCCAAATAAATATATAAAATTGAAAGAAAGAAAGAAGGAAGGAAGAAAAAAAGGAAGGAAGGAAGAAAGAAACATCTGAGGAGAGGGGAGAAGTAAAATCACAGAACCAGACTATAAACTTAATTAGTTCTATTTAGGCCTCCCCTTTTGTGAGGCAACAGCAAGTTATGGGGCAATAAAAAGATCAGCATCCTTGAAATTAAAGTATCAGCATTCTGGCCCTACCTCTGCCACCTGGAAACCTTGGGCAAATGACTTAATCACGCTGAGACTCAGTTTCTCCATCTGTTCTATCAAACAATAAGATTATCAAAAACATTACATTTGATAACATATCTATAATTACTCTGTGAAACATAAACGTTTGCATAAGTCCAAGGTATTATTTTTCTTAAGTTATAGTGAATCATATCTTGTGTATATATTAAAAGGTTACATAAGAATGTTTTTAAAATTTTCCTTTTTCTGACACATCTACTTTATCTTAAAGAAGATTCCATGGTAATCTGCTTAGGAAATTTCCAAAGCAGAACTAGAATGTTTTAATTTCTCTAGGGCTTTTGGAATCATTGTGTGAGAGATGTCTCCCTGGGCCTTTGTCACAACCCTATAGACTTGTTCGAGGAGCCAGAAGACCAAATCTATAACTGCATGACTTTGGTCTGGTTCTATCACCTCTCTAAACTTGTTTCTCAAACGGTTAAAAAAAAAAAAAAAAGGAATAATGCTACCCAACTTTCTTATCTCACAGAATTATTGTGGAAAGTAAATGAGAAAACGGACGTAGGCCACTTAGTAAGCTATAGTAAAAGTCTGCTAAAACGTAACATTCTGCATTATTCTTCTGACATCACTGATAATAGTTATATCATAAATGAACTTGGCTACAATAACAATAGCTTTTTATATGGGAAGTATTTTTGTCAAATGTACAGATGAATGAAACCATGATAACAATGTTTGCTTACAAAGGCCAGCAAGAAATGGCAGTAAACTATGTAACAGCTTTAGTGAAGGAGCTACTCAAAGGGAAGTAAAATGCATTATCTCAAAGTACTGAAAGATGGACCATTAGCTGGTTGGTTATTATTGCTAAAAATAGTTTTTTCTCCATATAGAATTATCTCAGTATTATAAGCTATCATTTTAAAGTTTAAGAAAGGTTGGCACAGGTGACTTCTTTTATACAATGTGAGATGAAATGGAAAAGGATGCATTCCCCAGAAAAACCCAGACAACTAATATAAATAATTTAGTACAACATTCCACTTACTCAAGTTCATGACATGCCTTTTGTTTCCTAAGTAACCAATTCAGATTACCATTCAAAAGGCTCGTTGGGCTCTGCGTTATCCAAACAGACTGTATTGATCTAATAAATCAGATAATTGGTGAGTAAATACAAAATTTTCTTTGTTTCTGCTGATAGAGCTTCCCAAGTGAAATCTATCTCAGAACAAAGGAAAATTCACACAGAGAAAATAGCACATATGGAAAATGATTTTTCTCCCTCAAATAATCTGGGCCTTTGACATTTTCATTTTAAGAAGAAAGAGCATTTAATAAATCAAAATTACATATTCATCTTCTTTCTCCAGTGTTCTTCTAAAGTAGTTTACTGGGAAAATGCCTTGCAGTGATACACTGACAGGTTCTGTGTAAATGCATACTATTACCAAAAAAAGTCATATATCCTACGATATTTGGCACCCTGCTATTGACTAGTTTTCATTGGACTGTGTGAGAAAGGGCCATAAGCAATATAAGAATGTTTTGAACACTTAACAGGGAACCGAGAGGAATGTTAAGTAAACCCAACAGCATCATCTTCTTCTTCTCTCTCTCTCTCTCTCTTTTTTTTTTTTTTGACAATAATTTTTTTTTAAATTAACATATAATGTATTATTATCTCCAGGGGTACAGGTCTGTGAATTGCCCGGTTTAAGCCACCCAGGCACCCGCCCTGAAAGGAGTTCTAAAAACAACCCTTGCAACCCGAGTTTGAAATGTTTCAAACAAGGCAGATCGTGGTCATGGAGTGAATCTCCTTCTGGCAATACTTTTCCATTGGCTTTGGAGGAAGAGACCCAGAAACATGGTTAAAATTATTCTTTGGTTATGTTTATATGTGAAAATCACAAAACTGATAGCATTTCTGACCATGCTGTGGGATAGAAAGTTAAATGCAATATTTGGATTATTAAAGAATTGAGTAAATCATCGGGGTTCTCTTATATGTGATAAAATCTGCCAATAAGCATGAAACTTGCCATCAAGAGAATTTTTTTTAAAGAGGTTGGGGGAAGGAGGAAGAGAATCTTAAACAGGCCCCATGCCCTGTGTGTGAGTCAAAGGCGGGGCTTGATCTCACAATCCTGAGATCATGACCTGAGCTGAAATCAGGAGTTGGACGCTCACTGACTGAGCCACTCAGGTGCCCCCCCCATCAAGACTATGTTGCACTCTAAGCTGCCTATAAAATAAAGATCACATGGTATGGATTCACCAAAGCCAGAAATTGTCCACAAGAACTCCCCATGTGATGGACACGAAGCAGGAACTCTCATTTAGATCCTTCCATTTGATAGGGATTCTCGGTTTTTTGAAATGTTTGAAATTGAGGCCTTTTAAGTAAAGAACTGCAAACGTTATATTCTGTTGACTTCTTGCTTGTCTTTGTCTCAACAAAGGCTCACTAAAAGCAGACCAGGAATTTACTTAATTAGCTTAGTTTGAGACAATTGAAACTCTAGCTCTAGTTTAAAATTCCAAATATTTGTTAAAACCCTACATTACCTGTGTCAAGTAAAATTTCACCATGAAATGTTGAAGATGGCCTTTGGCCCCTTGACCACCTCACTTAAGGCTCTGTTGGAGAAATTCTTTTGCTCTGTCCCGGGATTTCTGGGACAGCACTCTGGCTATACACCACTTCTCAAACCGTCCTGTGTACATGACTCACCCAGGGACTTTGTTAAAATATGGATTGTAATTCAGTAAAGATGGGGGCATTTCCAGGAATCTTTCAGGTGATCCTGTTACCCCAAGGATCTACTTTGAGTACCCAGGCACTAAACTTCGGCCTTTTTCTCCATTACTTACTCCGCCCATGGGAGGAAGAAAGATTTATCTAATTGGGGAAGTAGCTAGAATCTGACAATTATTTACCCATGACCACGCTGTCGAGGGAGATATGGGGGACAGAGGCCACTTGTGGCATGAGGTGGCCTCCCCTTTTGCTCTCCCCTTGTAGGTGCCTTGCCAAGGGGTGGAAGGGTTCTCTATCTGTTGCAGTTCCTGGGAAGTGTCTGATGGTAGGGCAGAGAACACGCCCTAGGGCCTGTGATAGCCTGGTCTGGAAAGTCAGCGTACTTGGTGAGGTTGTAGATTACTCAGCTCCTTTGGCATTAGATCCAAATACTGTTCCCAGTCTAGATCCACCAGCAATAAAACCCAGCCTCCTTCTGATCTTCCCTTTGAGTCCTGTGTATGTTTCTTAGTTTGTGACAAACCTAGTAGAGAAAGGAATGTAGTTAATTGGTCCTTTAAATTCTAAAGCATGTTGTAGAGAAGACTTTCCTTTCCTTCGTTAAATGCCCATAAGGAAAGCCCATAACTGATCTCCACACTCCTTCCTTGTTTCAGAGCAGGTCAAGAGCAAGCCATCCTGGCTTCTTGGAAAGCAGAGAGTAGTTATCTACTGTAGAGGATCTGCAGCTACCTTTTCCCTTGAGTGTCAAGGGAAAGGCAAGGATGCGGGTTATTTTGAATAGGGGTTTAAAAATGGGGTCTAGTGTCCTGCTGTTCTGGGCTGTTTACATCTTCAGAACCTGTTGAGCAGGTTTAGGTTCCCATTAAAATACTAGAATTCAGATAAAAAGAGGGGTCTATTTTAACCTTGGGACTCGCTGGGAAAGCCTTCAACTCAGAGCAATGCCGGCGTGGGACTTCTTCAGAAGGGAAAATAAGATGCTGTTTTAAGGAGGTTGGAGGTTCCAAGAGTTATGCCCTAGCAAGAATGACTCAAGTTTTATTTAATTCTATCCCATTGAGTCTCCTATTTGGACACTGTAGTGCTCGATTATTCTTCCACCAGCTTGAAAGTTTGCCTGTCACTCAGCCTTACAGAGTGGCATTACCTTTCACCCTTGTCTGAGCGCAAGTCTATATCCTTAGGCAACCATGACCCATCACCCAGGTCTGCGTTCTCTTTTGTGGGAATTATCTTGGCCCAGATGAGCTTGCAATGCAAGGACTGATGGCATATTTGAAAGTATATTGGCTATCATGTCAAGGCAAGATTCAAATACCAGCCCTGTCAGTTATTAGCCAGGTGCTTGAGTTTAGAGCTTGTGTAATCCCTCTGAGGTTTAACTTTTCTCCTGTTTATTCATCTAAAATGTGAGAACTGTTTAGGGTTAAATGAGATAGCAGAAATAAAATATTTGGCATGCAGTAGACACACATAACAGGGCCATACTATCAATATTACAGCATTCAACCTTTGTTTCCCTCCATCATCTCCTCCAATATCTACTTTTGGCCACAATCCCTGGGAAAACACGTATATGCATATCTATACACATGCATCACCTGAATTCAATTGCTTCCCAAACTTAATATTAACCTATACAAATAAAGTCAAGTAGTAATGTGCCTCAGAAGATCAGGTATCCAATTCTGGATTATCTATTGTGTTAACAATTCTATTGCTTTCATCCATTTTCTTGAACTTTGAAGTAAGGCAAAACGGTCTCTGAGGACTTACCATTTGAGGTCAAGAGCAAGTCTATGATTTCCAGTCTTACTAGAGAGCCAATCTCATGGAAGCAAACTCACCTGACAGGTAATTTGAATCTGTCCATATTGAAAGAGATACTCAAGTTTGGTAACAGGATTTAGAACCATGAGGAAGTTCTTAAGTACATGAAAATGTGGCCTGACAGGTTTGATAGTCATGTCTAAGGGAATGTGTTACAGTGGGAATCATCTTTCCTTTCCTTCGTTAAATGCCCATAAGGAAAGCCCATAACTGATCTCCACACTCCTTCCTTGTTTCAGTTTCTTTGACAACATGGGCTGCTATCCCATCTTCATGGAAAAGAACACCTATGGGAACCAACAATAGCATTTGCTTCTAAAGACTATTTGGTCAGAAGATATAAATGGTTATAATCACTCCAAGCCAAAGCTCCAATTTCATGGAAAATCAAGAAGCACACACATCTAGGAAGATTTCTCTTTGAAGGTAGAAATGTGGTAGATAATGCCATTTGATAAAGATGGTACTGAGCATAATACTTGAACTATTGGAGATTTAGCTTCTTTCTTAAAATATTTAATCAAGAGAAACATTTTACAAAGGGAGTTGATTTAAGATAATTTGACCACTGGCAGGAATGCATGCTCCTTCAGGGCTGGGCCTTGGTTTTGTTCTCTTGACGTGTGCGGAATGCCTATAACAGGGATGCCCAGTGGGGTTAATAGACATTTGCTGAATGAGCTCATAGACTGTTTCTTTTTTAAATATCTATAACCAGTCTTGCTATTGAGTTATCAAAAGAAGAAATTATTATTGTTCTGTCACTTTAGGACAAAATGCATTTAATCTGTTTTTTTTTTTTTTTTTTTTTTTTTCCCACTTGCTAAATTGCTGGCTTCTTTTGCTTTTAAAAAGAGAGAGAGAAAGAAAAGGAGATTTAAGTGTTCGCCAATGTGACCATTTATTCCTTTAAGTTAAGAGAAATGTGAGCACCCGTTCAAATAAGTTCAAACCTAATTGCAGTTCAATTCTGTCCAGCTCTTGACGGAGGATGAGGCAAGTCAGGCAGGTGTGCTTAGAGCTTCTCTTCCAACAGTGTCAGAGATCTGGGCGGCTTTCACCTTGAAGCTCTGTTCCCTTGAAGGTCTTGACTTTCAGTCATGTGGATAGCAGAGAGGGAATGTGGACAACTCACAAACACTTTAATTGCCTTGGACCAGCAGGGATGTACCACTTCAACTCACCTCCCCATTGGAGGTGGAGGCTCAGTCTTATGATTTCTACCTCACTGCAAAGAATCCTGGGAAATGTAGTGAATACTAACCATCTCTTCCACTGTGAGCGTCAATGGCCTGGCAACAGAGAATTGGTGTTGATTTGGGGTTTAAAATTTACATTGTTACACTTTCCAGGCAGAATCTGGTAAGGGGCAAGGAGAGATTCTATTATTTGCATATACTGGTATATTCTACTTTTGGTTTTTTTTTTCTTTTTTTTCAGCCAGTTGTCAAATGATTTCAGATTTTTAGTTTCACTGATTGACATTTCTTTTGGTCCTGTTTAAATGTATCCTTTCCAATATGCTAGTGTTTTACCGGTAGCTCCCATTCGTGTTTTGTTTTGTTTTGTTTTGTTTCCCCCTCTACTTATATTAACAGACTAAGCTCTTTGATTTCCTCGATGCTGATTTCAAGCAGCCATACTGGCATGCACGTTAAACAAATGTGATATTAATTTCTTTAACCGATCCTGAAACTTAGCTAATTACGTTTTTGTGGCAGATACACTTTGCTGCCAGAATATGGAAAGAGAGACTAAAAACATGGTATTTAGCAATCCAAGAAAACATTTAAAGGTTAAACAACAACAACAACAACAACAACAACAACAACAACAACAACAACAGTAGCAGCAACAAGAACAAAAACAAGAGCAAACAATTCTTTGTCCTTGAAGGCATGAGATCAGAGCACACCTTCTCCTGTGCTCAAGGATGTTTATCTTGGTATATAGACTAGAGTGGTTTGAGTGGTTTTGTAACTTGTGTCTGTCTAGATCTCAAACTCTGGTTTTATGATTTCTTGTTGTTGTTGATTTTTTAATCAATCTGAAACTATTTCCTGTCTTAGTGGAACTGATTTACAACAGTGATAAAATATATTGCCTTTTCCTAGGTTAAATCCTGATCCGATTACTGTGATCATCACATCTTTACCCTACACATAATTTTCATGATTGTGTAAAGGCTGTTGGATAATCCCTGAACTCCAGAGAATCTGATCCGCACAGGAAACTTTGCTTACATTATTTGAAAATGATCAATGACTACAAATATGAGGGTTAGCTGGCAGATTCTCTTCTCACCTTTCAGTTGATTACACGAAGCCTTTTTCCTGTTTTCATGATGTTATTTTGACTTTCTAAGTTGAAGGGCAATTTTTTGTACAAGAACTCTGGCTTTCAATTTCCTGGATATTTTCTTGTTTTAGAAAATTTAAAGCCTTGGGTATTTAGGGCTATCTCCTCTGGTTATATTTTGAATATCTCCTAGATAACTTGCACAAATATTTTGAGTTAGGTGCATGTCTATACATTGGAAAATTGCTGACTTCCATGTTTTCTCACTTCTTTTCTTTTTAAAGTTAACAGCGTATTTTTACTTCCAGAGATTTCCTCTGTATATCCTGTGCATTGTCAATGCTGAGACATCCTGTATTTTAAAACTATGTATCGCAAGCTATTGAAAAGATACTGAAGTACTTTCCATAAATCACAATCTGGAATCTCTAGGGAACTAAGGATTGGGCACATTTACTTCTCTCGCCCTCAGAATAGTGGTGGTAGAAGGGAAAGAGAAATTGAGAAACAATGTGACAAATTTAACATAGAAATGTGCTATGAAGATCTGATGAAATGAGTAGAAGAACTTGAAAGTTGTTAACTTCAAAAATGTTAAATAACATGACATATAGATATATTTGCAGTTTCTGGCTCAGTGGTAATAGATTTTTTTGATGTGCTGAACAGTACTTTCTTTCTAGGCAAAGGGCAGGAGCTGGAAGGGAGACCAGGAGTACAAGGGGAAGGCAGGTTAGACCGGCTTAATTTCTGAGCAATGTAAGAGTGTTTTCTCTTAATTTACTTTCAGCTGCCATCAAACAACACATATAGTAATGTTTTGTTGGGTCCTAGTAAGGCCTTATTTATTTTATTGACTAGGAGGCAAGTGGTGGACATGCTAGTTTCTTACATCATGGCTTTTTCCTCTGTCTTCTTTGGTAAAAGACTTCCATGCTTTTGTTTAGAGTAACAATGACCTCAGAATTACTTGCAATTAGTGGTGGCCATAGAACCCAGTGTTAGCCAATAAAATGCAAAAGGAAGCTTACTGGTAGAGCTTCCAGGAAATCATACTACTTTTTCTAATAAAAGGGGGGAAAATGTCAGTTGGTATGTGTCGTTTATCCTCAGCTCTTCCTTCTTCTTCCTGCCTGGAATGACAGCTTTGTGTATTTATTTGTGTATTTATTTATTTATTTATTTTTATTTAAATGTTAAATTTTTTTTTTTATAAACATATAATGTATTTTTAGCCCCAGGGGTACAGGTCTTTGAATTGCCAGGTTTACACACTTCACAGCACTTACCATAGCACATACCTTCCCCAATGTCCATAACCCCACCCCCCCAACCCCCTTCCCCCAGCAACCTTCAGTTTGTTTTGTGAGATTAAGAGTCTCTTATGGTTTGTCTCCCTCTAGATCCCATCTAGTTTCATTTTTTCCTTCCCTATACCCCAAACCCACCATGTTACCTCTCAAATTCCTCATACCAGGGAGATCATGTGATAGTTGTCTTTCTCCGATTGACTTATTTCGCTAAGCACAATACCCTCTAGTTCCATCCATGTCATCGCAAATGGCAAGAGTTCATTTCTTTTGATTGCTGCATAGTGTTCTATTGTATATATATACCACATTTTCTTTAACCATTCATCTGTTGATGAACACCTAGGTTCTTCCATAGTTTGGCTATTGTGGACATTGCTGCTATAAACATTCGGGTGCACGTGCCCCTTCGGATCACTACATTTGTATCTTTAGGGTAAATACCCAGTAGTGCAATGCTGGGTCATAGGGTAACTCTATTTTCAACTTTTTGAGGAACCTCCATGCTTTTTTCCAGGGTGGCTGCACCAGCTTTATGGAATGACAGCTCTATACTCAAAGGTGTGGCAGTGATCTTGAGATCATAAAGCCAAAGGCCACAAGTGAAGGGTGACAGAGCACGATGTAGGAAGAGTTTGGTTCCCTGAACAGTTACCTCAGCCTTGGCTGTTCACCTTTAGTGTCCTTATAACATGAAAGTGATAGCCTCCTGTATGTTTCATCTGCTCCAGTTGGTCTCTATTCTATTAACCTGCTTAATTAGATAGTGGTATTTTAAGTTCCACCATTTAGGATCCTATCTGATACTTCCACAGTGAGATTAGATATCAGCAATGCTATTGTCTGCCTCTGTGCATAAAACTGGATTTAGGAATATACAAAGGCAAAGGAGCATCTCCTCTCTGGTATCTGAAACTGTTGACAGGAAGAAATGAAAACACAGTATTTTTTGTTTGTTTGCTTGTTTGTTTGATCATCTTTCCCACCTTTCTTTCCTCTTAATTGTGGAAACTGTTTGGGAACTGACTCCTTCCTTGTTCTTTATATCCTTGACATATACCCTTGACACCCCCTCTCCCTGCCCACCTTTTCACCCTGGGTTATTAAAAACACACAGTTCTCTGCACATCTTTAGAACTAATTTTAGAGCTGAATGGACCTCAGACAGGGTCTGTTTCAATGATTTCATTTCATTGAAGAGGAAATGAGGAGAAAGGATGGTAAGCTATTTGTCTAGATGAAAACCTCCCAATAAAACATGAGTTATCAGCAGTCAGTCGGGTGCAACAAGCACTGATTACCATGGCAAACTTTTACGGTATTTTTAGTCTGTGCCTGGCCCTGTCCTAAGGATCATTCATACTTTATCAATATTTCATCTTCCCAACAACACTGTAAGGAAGCATTTGTAAGCATCTTCATTTCATAGATGAAGTCACTCTAGCACAGAAAGGTGAAATAATGTCTCAAAGTCACGGACGTAATCCTACTTTGCTCCATGAGAGTCTGGGGAATGGAATCCTCAACAGTTCAGCCGTCATCCTCACAGACGCCAAGCGACTCAGCTTACATCTGCCAGAGCAGAGGTTAAAAATAGCATATAATTTGTCTGTCACGGACTAACAATAATTGGAAAAGTTGCCCTGCCACACATTAATCATTTATAGCTAGCTTGAGGATGGTAAGATTTTCATTCATCCATTCTTTAAATGAAAGGCTACTCTATTTGAGGCATTAAGCCAGACCCTGGGGCTTTACATGCTACCCCGCCCGTTCTTGTCTTCAAGAGACTTACAGTCTTCAGCCAGAGAGTGAAGAAGGAAACAAGTGGGAAAGTCTATATGCTACAGGATTAGGCTGTATTTCATAGAGGATAGTTTTGAAGCGCAAGAGGAGAAAGCTCATGGAAGACATCCAGGAGGGGTAACATCTAAGCCATGGCCTGCAGATGAAGCTGAATGTCAGCCAGTGAAGTGAGGGAAAGGGCATCGTATGCCTGGAAAACACCAAAAGTAACGTCAAGGACCAAAAGCATGGTGCATTGTGGGATGTCAGGTGGGAAGAAGGGCTAGCACCTTCATTGAAAGGATCATATGGTCGGAAATAATCTGGGGTTTGTTTAGAAAAGAGAAGTGGGAAGCTGTCAAATGGCTTTAATCAGGAGAGTGATGGGATCAGATCTGTAGTATAGAAAAATCCACCCCGGCTCTTCCATGGAGGCAATTATCAAAAAAAGACTTACGATTCTGTGTTTCAAAGACTTTTTTGTCTTTGTTTTTCACATTCTTTGTTTTCATAGCTTTCACAGTAAATACACATCAGAAAACTGTAGAAGAAAAAAGCAGATTCCTTGCTTTATCACAAACACATCAGGACCCTGGGATCAGATAGGAGTTGGGTTTTCTGTGTGTGTTTGGACAATGTGACCTTCAAGTGAATACTCTTTGTATGGATTTGGGACAGAGCAATATGCTGTACTTCATTCATTCATGCACAATTCTCTGTGTTTGTTCAAACCTTTGATGGTTGAGCAGGAAGTGTGATAGAGTTGGTGCTGACGAATAATGCACTCATTTTTCAGATTTATCCATATAAAAATGAAAATCCTGTCTTGCTTTTTCTAAAAGGTCAAATGCTCTACCCTGAAGGTTGTCTCTAAGTCAGTTCCAAGACATTCTTATCACAGTTGAAGACATTTCCTAAAATAATAAAGAAACATTCCAGCGACTTCTCTGTGTTATGTCAAAGTTGCAAGACAAAAATGATGGTAGGTAATTATGCAAATGGAACTGCTCCACTTGTGCTAAATATTAATGATAGTCATTGTGGTCTATGATTCATTGTTATGCTCAGATCCATTCATGTGTTTGTGACTGCCCTTTCTAAGCAAACGTGAAAAAATAAAACAAAGCCCCATTTTAAGCATCATTTCCAATAATGATGAATATTTTCAATCAAGCCCATAATATGACACAAAGTATTTATGCAATAAATACTGAAAAATAAGGAGGCATGCTGAAGAGACACAGTTGTTTCACTTAATGTCAGATTTATCTGCAGCAAATGAGGAACATTAAACTTGATTAAATTCTAAAATTTGCATTCTTGAGTCTAATTGTGTTGTACATTTGCCTTCTCCAGGTGGTGGATTTATTAATTAGAATATTAAAAAATCTGTGATTTAGTGCTAATTCTATTTAAAAAACAAAAAACAAAAAACAAAAAAACACAAACCAATGTAATGTCTCCCTGAGAGGGAAAAGGAGTTTCAAATGACTAACTACATCGTCTACAAAGTTATTAAATTTTTCTTAAGATTCACAAAGGTATAAACTATTTCTTAAGGTTCAGAGTAGGTAAATGAAAATAGTTTATGTAGTTCTTATTGTTTTTTTCACTTTGATATTTTCATGAACATTAATGATTTATTATTTTTGGTGCTTGTGTCTTCTCTAAGATCTGTCTTTGCTATATTACCTGTGAAGTGACTTTGAACAATTCAATCTCTCTAAGATCCTGGTTTCTACATTTCGAGTCTATAAAATGTAGACTATGAGGGGTTGTTGTGAAGGTCAAATAAAATAACGTAAGTGACAATGTTTAATACAATATCCAGTATGTATTAAGTTCCTGCTGGAATGTGAATTAAGTCGCTGCTCTTTAGAAAGCAGGAATAATACCTCAAAGTTAAATGAAGGCAAGGATAGAAAAAGACACAGCTAAGTTCATGGTATTTTTGTTTCCTCCTTTCAAATTCAAAGTGAGAGATGTCAACAGAATTCTTTGTCAGTAGACTTAGACACAATTTTGGGAAAGTTAATGAATTTGAAAGAAAATTGGATTAGTAAAATGAGCAGTCGTGTGATTATGCTACATTTTTCCTAGTCTTGTGGATACACATTTCAAGGAGAAATGATGTCACATTGTTTTACTTTAAAAACATCAGATCTGACTCTGGGCCTTCAGTCTCTGCGCAGTCAGGTTTTGCATGCCTGGGATCACACGAGGAACCGCAACGAGACTTTGAAGCCCGCTTGCAACTGTCTTTACAACCATTGCTGCTTTGGGGCTTGGTCTCCACTCTGATGGAGCTCAGACCTGGTATGATGTTTTAGATCCTCCCAGTTGCCTCCTGGGAGGAGGCAACTGACTGGTGTTCCGCCTGAAACTCATTGCCCCATTGTTTCAGACTTGGATGATATGCCATCTGGCACAACATGGGATATGAATTCCTGAAAGCCATCAGTGGGCTGGCTGGTGGTGCGATGCAAAAGTTCAGGAGGTTATGTCTCTTTGATGTGAACCTTGACCAATGAGAAATGGGAAATGAGAGGGAGCCAAAATCAATGCTTTTCGGTTCTTGTGGATGGCTATAAGGTGCAATTTCTCCTTGTAAGCCTCATGCCAAGTGAAAATGCCTGCTGAACAACCTGCTCTCTGTCTTCATGGTTTCCACAGTGGTCTTAGATTGCTTCCTGTGGTAAGGAAGACCAGACTTGAGGCACACACAAGGTTATCTATTGTCTTAAGATGGAGATAGAAAGGGGCATCTGGATGGCTCAATCAGTTAAGCATCCAACTCTTGATTTTGGCTCTGGTCATGATCTCAGGGTCATAAGATCAGATTGAGCCCAGAGATGGGCTTTGTGCTCAGTGGGAGTCTCCTTGTCCCTCTCCCTCCCACTCTGACTCCCCATGCATCTTTTCCCCCTCTCTCTCTCTCTAAAATAAATGAATAAATAAAATCCTTGGGAAAAAATGGAGATGGAAAAAACACTTCCTTCTTATATCTCTGAGAACACAAAAGAAAATAATTTCTCAGTTGTTTATCTTGTTACACTAGCAGCTCTGTTTCACCACTCCACACAGGCATCCATGCAACTGAAGAATAAAGGAGACGTGTTAAAATCCCATAGAATGTTTCCAAAGTGCCAGAGGTTTTTTTCCTAGCTTCTTGGAACTCTAAGATTTGTACTTTCTCTATCAAAACATAAGCTTTACATGTAATCTTTCAAAATAATTGCCCAACAATCTTTTGCCTAAACAATTTAGGTACAACTAGGAGCATATCCGAAAAGAAGAATGTCAGTGAAACACCATTGTTGGAGAGAAAAGGCAACAATACTCCACTACACAGATATTCACTAATGGGATATTGTTAGGGGGTTTGGCCTACAAGTGGGCAATAGAGTCTAAAATTCTTTTGGTTGGTGTTATTGTTCTAGAGATACTAATCAATGCAATTAAGTAAATTAAAGAAATTAGGGGTATAAAATTGGAAAGGAGATAAAGTGATGGTTACTTGCAAATGACGTGACCATTTACTTGAAATGTTCAAGATAATCAACTGAAAAGCTAATGTTAATAGGGGAACTAAGAAAGACATTTACAATTAATAAACTAAAATCAATAATTTTTTTATACATCTGGTGAGAAAATATATTGGGAAGTAATGTCCCATTTACAATAAAAAGAAAGTGATAAAACACCTGGGAAAAACAACAACAAAAAAGAAAGTATGCAAGACATACATAAATAAAATTTCAAAACTCTACCAAAAATGTGAAAGAAGTGGAAGAATGGCATATCCTATTCTTAAATGGAAAATTCCGTATCATAAAGGTATTGATTCTCCCTAAGTTTTGAGATCTAGTCAAGACTATTCTGAAGTTCCTATGAGAAAATAGGCATACAAGAATTGCCAGGACAATTCAGAATCTAAAAGCATAAGGAAAAAAAGAACTAGCCCTAGAGAAAATAAAGCCTACCCTAAAATTATAGTAGTTTAGTATTGTGGTACCTGCCAATAGAAGAGGCTGGGGTCCAGAAATAGAGCCAGATACAAAAGAAGAGATATGGTCCTCTGAAGTGTGGTTGGTCCTGTAAAAATCTTTAACATATCTAGCTAACTTAAAAACGCAGATTCTGCCCCCACAGTTCTATTTTTAGGAAGATAGCATAGAGGCATACTCAGAAACATTTAAGTATTTACAGATATATTTGTTGTTCCATTTCTGTAAGGATTAAAAACAAACAAAAAGCCCAATAAAATCCAAAAGCAGACAACCAGTTAAATAAACTGAAATACCCATGGAATGAAATATTAAGCAGCCATTTAAAAAAAAATTCACGAGACAGATTTATAGGAATTGATTCAGCTTTGACCTTCAATAAAGTTTAAGTGGAAAATTAAAGAGCAGAAATATATATATATTCACATAACACATTTCTATATAAAACTATACATGCAGTCACACTCTCATACATACATACACACACACACACAGTATACACACACACACACACACACACACACACACACGCCCCCCAGACTTCCATGTTCTAAGATACCATGGAATGAGTTTGAAAATTCCTAGGCATTTGCTTTTGATAACAGCAAAAATTCACAGCCAGCCATTCTAGTTTGCTCTCCATCCCCCAATCTCACACCATTGTACTGGTAACTAAATATATAAGCATATTTATATTTCAGAGATGAAGCAAATTTGCCTAATTAAAATTTAACAGCTTACATAAATATTTAATGTAATAATGCTTACATTAAAGGCTTTCCTATTTCAGTTTGCAACATTTTAAATAGGAAAAAAACATCTAGAAAATATTCAGGTCTATGTTTCTGAAAATATTTCTTTGGGGAGTATTAAAATAATTTCCCATGTCTTTGCAAGAGAAGAATTTATTATCATTTAAAGTTTGCTATTTTATTCATAATTCCTTTTGTAGATTCCAAGTTTTCAAGAGCACATTACGCAGCATGTACATGGCTTTTTTTTTTTTTTTTTTTAGTCTTAAAGATAGTCTATTTTCTGTACTAGTACATAGGAAACATAAGTAAAAAAGACTGTATCTGCCGGTAATTGGAATGAGATATCAGTGACGATTTAAGGGAAGTAAGCATCTTGATACATGAGCTGATGAAGAAGTAGCTATTATTGGGGATAGCATACTAATCACATTCCCCTTTATAACCTTTTATCAGCCACATAATTTTTTTGAGCTACATATAAGTTGATTAAACAAACCAAAATTTCATTAGCAATTTCTCCCGGGTTCCTTTACGTCTGCAACTTTTTACTTAACCACGTTTAGTACTTCCCAGAAATTACTTTCTGTTTTTGGAAGCATTGGCTTTGATCAGATCATCAAATCAGATCAGATTTGATCATGATGGGGTGCTGATCAAAGTTTAGTTGTTTCATATCATTCCCCCATTTCTTGGATCAATCTTTCTAAATGCCATGTGTTTTGTTTCTTAGCACCATTATTTACCGAATAAATAGTAGAACCTAAAATAGCGGAACTGAAAGTAATATCAATAATTATTTTCTTTCAAGTCTCACACTGTATAGACACTGTGCAAACCTAGTGATTTTCTAATATTTATCAAATGTCCTGAGAGATGTCAATAAGGTTTGAAGGAAAAGAACTTTATGGTGCAGTTGCTTCTTGAAGATTTGCAACATATAGTAGCATACTAAATGCTCTGAGAAATCCTGCACAAGGAAATCAGTCTTTGTTTAATCCAGTTTTTCTCAAATTTATTGGGCCACAGAAATCCTTTCCTGCACCGGGAAGCTTTGAAGTGCTGTGGTCTCTTCAAATACAAGTACCAGCAGTCTTCCTTATACTTTGCTGCCATGTCTATTTATCATGTATGTGACTTGACTATTGATCTAGTCTGGTATTTGTCACATCCAGCTGGCCTCATTCATCTCCGTTCCGTCACCACTGCTGGAATGACATCCCTGCTGGTCACTGACATCTCATTTCAAATATCATCAGCCGTCTTCTTGGCTTGTAAAAAATGGAGAAATATGGGAAAGGACTAAAACCATGACTCCCATCTGCTTTTGCTGTCACACTGTCACTTCAGACTGTGTGTCACTGAGAACGTGATGAGCATACTCTGGGCTGTGAATTAGAAGGGCTGGGTCCTACACTCCCCACCTACTAACCATCTGGGACCAGTGGCGGAGGTGAGCCAGAGATTACAATCCCGAGAGGTAGAATTTGCCGGTGATTAGATCTCCCGGTGATCCATCCCCAAGACCGCTGATTGGTATCTCCTGTTTTATGTGCTGTCTGCTGACCTCACTTTACAATGGAGTTGAAGTCTGTGTGGGTGGACCGTGAAACTAAGTTTAGGTCCTGCAGCCTGTCTTAGATTGTGGCGCGGGGAAGGGGTGGGGTAGAAGCTGAACTTGTACTGAACTTGTCTGCTTCCTGTTCAGTTGTATGAATGTGGTTTCCCCAGAACACACACACACACACACACAAAAACTAAACCCAAACAAAACAAAAACCTTTCCATTGAGACTTGAATGGTTGATTAAAACCCAGCCTGATCTTGCTGCCGCCAGAGCTTCCACCAGTCAGTGTCTGTGTACGTCCCTGGGGTGTCCTCCACTACCTGTGGACAGCACAGGCAGTGTTCGGGAAGTGGCCAAAAACTGAAGGTAAAGGTGTGAGGGATAGGGAGATCCTAAAAGTGGGTGTTTACATATTCCACTGAGTTACCCTGCTCGCCTTCTTTGTCCGACCTATGAACGTCCCTTCCACTACACTCTGCTGTCAGCGTCAGACAGATATCTCTCCTAATGCCATTGCTCTCCCGGAAGTCTCCACGAAAAGCACTGTCCTGATGTCTCTGTCGGGGCACCGGCATGACTCAGAGATCACAGCCCTTCTAAATCATGCATCTAAGTGCCCTTCAAAGCACCATCAGGCTCTTGTAACTCCATTTGACTGAATCTAGCTAGGAAGTATTCATTGGAGAGTTTCTTCTTTTTTTCATTTCTTTTCTCCCTTTAATGAGGAAATTATTTTAAGCATCGTTTTTAAGAACGAAAGAAACCAGGATAGGAATAAAAATAGCATTCACATATCACTATTTGGGAGCGAAGTGGAAAACATAAAAAATTACAGGTTGTATAAACCCTTTGGTCATCTCTGATGTTGCGAAATCTTACTCTGGTTCACAGGCAATGCTGAGGGCTGTGCTCACTTGCATGAGCTCGTCTCAGGGCTTGCCGTCTTAGAAATACCATCTGCAGAACTGGTCTTGATGGGCTGTTCGACCATAGGATTAAATCGTCTGATTGCTCTTCCTGTATCCTTACACCAGTTCAGAGGCACCTAGGCACTCTCTGACAGTGTTTTCTTTCCTTCCTGTCGTAGAGTAAACAAAAAGGCTGTGTGGAAGCCTTCTTAAGTCTGTGAGTGCTCTGGACACTATGCAACCGCAGCCACGGAACACGGAATCCGATATGGGATTTCCCATTCAAGCACTTCCTCATCAGATGGAGGGAGAGGGCCTGCTAATCCATCCCTTAGTCTGGCTTTTTTTTTTTTTTCCCCCTGCTATCATGTTATTAGCTGCCTTACAGGTAGCTGCTCTGGTTTCTCTCTTCCTGGCTTCTGACTGGATTGTGCAATCAGGTACTTGGTCTACGTCTTTGACATTTGGCAGTGCGCATAATGATTGAGACTAGGAAACATCAGCTTTCTTTAGTCTTTCAGTGATAACATATTGAAATTCTTTCCTATATAACACATGTGTTTGGAGGTTTCTTTCTCCTCTCTCCCTTCCTTTCTCTCTCTTCCTTCCTCTCTCCCTCCCCCCTTCCCCCTCTTCCTGTCCCCTCTCCTTCCCCCCATCCCGACTTCTATCCCTCCCTCCCCCCCTCCACTTCCATCCCAGCTCCTTCCCCCCTTCCTTCCTTTCTTCCTGCATTTGCTCATGCATCTAGTAGTATGTGGTATGTTGTTGTGCGGGTGATAAACCTGCATCTTCCCAAGTGGAGCAAGAGGAGGTTTGGAACCTAGAAGGAACTCTTCTTCAGTTCTATGTGGTGCCCTTTACTCAATTACCATGAAAAGAATGGAGTGAGGCAGGGAGTGACAAAATTCAAATGGTGTCAAGAATTCCTCCAGTTTGCATGAGGAAAATGTGCTTTTCCTTAAGAAATAGTTGAGATAAAACCTCAGACATGGACAGGAACAATAACAATGAATGAGGACCCGGTTCTCATCATGGCTTGTAGTATCTGCTTCCCTTTCCTGCATTTTTGAAGAGAAGGGTCCCTAATATTGCCTTAAAAGCCAATAACATAATTAAGGCGACACTTATGTTTGGGCAGAATGGTGAAAAGACGGTAGGAGTTGAGAAGGAGAACTCGGTTTGTCTTCAAAGTCTAGGAAAAATTATTTAAAGCATCATTCTAGAAACTGATGTTGGAGAAGCCCAAAGTCTCAATTTTCTAGGAGGATGGCAAATGTGCTGGGTTCATAGTTAGGAGACAAAGATTCTAGTATTGGATTTGCTACTGGGTAACTGTAAGACTCAGTTTTTTGTTTGTGATAAGGAGGGTCCATGGGAATGAACTTTAAGATTTCTCTTATCTTTGTTTTTTAGCATAACCTCATGGCTATGTGGTAAATAGTGCTTTAAGAATTTTGAGATTCTTTTCTCCTGAGAATCTATATTGTTCTTCTAGCAAACAAATTGGCATATTTGAGTAAAATATTAATATTCAGGACAAAATAAAACAGATCACCATTTCCTCAGAGATTGGAATTGCATATATAATATTTATGCTGCCATACTTTCTCATTTCAGATGGGATTGAGGGTATGAATATTTAAATGCAAATGGCTCTAAATCTTAATGGAAAGTTCCATGCTAAAAACCTTGTGAAATTTTGGGTGCTAATGAGAATTTAAGCCAGAAAAAGAGATCCAGGAGACATGGATCAGTAAATAATATATAGATTTATAACTCTTCGGCCACAAATGCATATTTGAGCATACTTACCTAAAATGATATAAACATCAATTTTTTAAAACATTTGTTCTTTACTTATCACTAAATATTATTCTGCTTCTGATACTTTTGTTCCCTTTTAGTTCGCCATGTATAGAAACTAACACACAGAAATTTTTCTGGAATTGCAAATTTGCTTTACTTAAAATTCAAGTATAATGAAATTCACTTTTATATACCTTTTCAGTAACCAAGAGAATTTTGGTTCCAAAATATATTAATTGCAGAATATAGAAATTATTCCTATAAGAGCTGAAACACATGCTTTCCTGACTTTTCTTCCTTTGGCTTCAGAGCTCTGTGAAGCTGACTCCTTGTTTTGCTAGCTATTTCTGGGAGTCCCCAAGGGGGTTTGTATATGTTGTGCTTGATTTCCATGAGCCTCCCTAGATTTTTATCCTCCTTCCTGCTTCAACATTTTCTTCCTGCATATCTCCATATCCACCAAAAGCCACTGAACTGGGTACTGTGGGACCCGTGTTTTATCGGGAACTGGTTTTACTGAACGACTAGAGACCAAAGGTGTGACAGGGAAAGGTGTCCTGTTGTAATGTGATGTGTCTGAGAGTATTTCTCTTCCCTCTTCTTGTTACTCTCTGTTGAACAGGCATAAAATCACTGCTGTGTATCTCCCCAAAGAATTCTGGGTAAAACAGATTTCTAGCTTCTTATCCCAAGTGCTACCATTCTCCAGAAGACCCAGGACAAATCTATTGGGAGGAACCGCCACACTAGAGTCGAATTGTCTCTTCCCTCTGGCAGCTAAATCATTGTCATACCTAACTCTTCTAGAGTAGAAGGCTTCTCAGGTTCTCATGTGGATTTCAGGCAGACCTCTTCAGCTCACAGACACGTAATGTTAATCTATATTGGATACTCTTTGGGGCACACAACTTAGTTGCAGTTTGAAGTCCCCTTCCTCTACAAGCATAATTAGGGAAATAAAAAAGATGTTGGGAACTGTAAAATGTGGTAAAACAGCCGGCAGAGGAATGGGTTTTTGCAGTAATGCTTTGTGAAAGATCAAGAGAGTTATGGGAGTATTAATCTCAACCCTGCTGTAGGGCCATCTGGGATGAGAGAGAGAAGTGTTTGAGAGGGATAACTTGAGCAGAGGGAAAGGGAGGGAGTGGGAGGCAGGATGTATTGGAGGTGGACCCAAGTATAAGAGTCAACAGTTCCTGAGTTTTGCAATTATAAAAGCATGAACAATATACCATTTTTCATTTATTGATCGCCGAAGATTCAAGAAGTGATAATTCTGGAAAGGGGATGGTAAGATGAACTTCCTCTTTCACAGCTGACTTTTCGCTTTGCTTTATAATTCCCCTTTTCTTTCCATTTTCACTGGTCCTGGTTTTCTAGAAGTTAAAGAAGATGAGGAGTAAGATATTCCCAATGCAGTTTCCTAGGCAGGAATTTAGGTCAGGGCTTTATGAAAGCAGAGACTTTGTCTTGCCCTTTTCATGTATTTAGCAGTACTTCATGAATAGTGACATATCCATAGCTGGGAGACATATTAACTGCTTTTCACATGTGGGCATGTGTGCTGCTTCTACTTCCCTGCAGAAGGCACTTGGAGCCAGTTCTACTCAATTTCTTGACAGCATTTAGACTCTCGGGAACACATTTCTCTTTAGACTTTTGGCTTTAACAGAACAAAGTAGAGAGCGATATGCAGTGGCCAACATTAAATTGTCTGTGATTAAATAAGTGAATCCACAAATACCATTTTCCAATTATTAAAAAAAAAAACTGCTTCAAAAATTTATCTTCAGATATAATTCAGAGACAGCTGCGCCTTTGTGTTGGGAAGGAAAATGTTCTGGTGTCAATCAAATGACACCAAAGGGTTTTTCTTACGCATTTGAAAATAATTTTGCAAACTTGCTTAGTTCATTAGTTGAGTTCCATATATGCTCGTGAGTGAGAAAAAAATCAGAAATGCATTAAATTTTAATGAATGGATGAGAAAGGGAAGGATTCCAAGAGTAAATTGTAATGTGAGTTTTCTGCATTTATCAGAGAAGAACATTTATTATTTCACAAATAGAATCTTTGTAACTTTATTTTCATGGCAATGACTAGGCATGGAGAGGAAATTATACTATTTGAAATAAATGAGCCCACAGATATCATCACAGAATCTGCATGGTATCATATTATTCCCATGTCTATTTGGGAAGGTAAGAGAAAAATTGCCCTGTACTTTGTGTCATATAGCTGAGAAACAAGGAAGAGTCTTAGGTTCTCCTGTGATTTGCACTATATAACCTAAATATTTGTTAGATATTTAAAAAATGAAGATGTACATAGATCAATTCTTTCTTTTAATCAGGGCATTTTTGAAGGTCCTAGTCCCACAGCAATAAGAATGCAACTATTTTTACACGATTCCTCCATTTTCCACATGGATTTGTTAGAATTTTATGAGCATGATTCACAGCTCTACCTGCATGGATTTATTGGTAATTCTTTTGGCTTAAGTTTTTGCCCAGGAGCCTGGGAAGCACACATTCCCAACCAATACTCTGCTGCTTTTAAACCTTCTGGTTCAAGGTAGAGACGCTCTTTGACAGTGAGAGTTGCAAAGCTCTTCACGAAACCCGGCCCTCAGGAGATCACTTGCTTCTCCTTTGGGAACCTCCGAGATAAGGCTGGGGCTCTTGTTGCTATTTACCTTCTCAAAGGCAAATGCAATTCATAGTCACTGTCTCCACTTCCTTAGTTCTTCCGTCCGCAGAAGGCTGCCTTCACAATTTGAAATCACTCTACAAAGGTCACTCCATGACCTCTCAATTGCCAAATACAGGATTCTCTTTAGTCTTGACTTCTCTGCAGCACTGGATCGCATCCTCATTGAAATCTCCTCCTTCCTCTTCCACAACCCCAAGGTATGGATTCCGCCCCCCGCCCCCCACCCGTCTACATTTCCAATTCCATTTCCCTAATGGGTTCTGTATTCGCAGACCTCAAAATGCTTACAACTCTAAGTGTGATCTAAGGACAAGCAGCGTCAGTGATGCCTGGGAGCTCTCATTGGAAATGCAAAATTCAGGGCACGTCTCAGCCGGACTGAGTCAGAGTCTACGTTTTGATCAGACGACCCGCCCCAGGTGACGCATGTGCAGATCGGACTTTGAGAAGCACTGGTCTCGATGATGGGGTCCTCTAAGGTTCTGCCCTCTCTCCTTTTCTCCCTTTTCCCAGACAACCACTTCTTTGCCAGACTGTCACTTTTACATCCTTATGACTTTCAAGGTAACTCCGGCTAGATGTATCTGAGTGCCAGACATTCATTTTGATTTGCTTAACTACTTGCATATCCCTTAGGCACCATGAGCTAAATATGTCTAATATTGAACTCATTTTCTTTTACTCCTCTCTCTGCCCAAGCACCCAAGCCAGAAACCTGCTATTCCCGACTCTTCCTTCTCGCTCCAGTGCTTGAATAGACTAATAGAGAAGCAGCGGAGATAGAGAATCCCCTGGGAAAATTTGAAATTAAATGCTCCTATTTTATCAAAAATCAATTCTCCCCTACCTCCCACTCAAATAGAGATGGGGTGGAGGTGGGAAGGTGGGGAGATGGGAGGGTGCGGGGAAGGGACATTCTGTCAAGGTCAGCTGTGAGACCTGGGTTGCGTGGCTTTCATGGCGTTTGGAGAAAATGGGAGAGCATGAAGTATTTTCCATCTGAAAGCACTTGCAAGTTTGGCATAGCCTCTCTCTTTTCGTTTGTTTTTAATAGTTTGAAATCAGAGTAGAGGGAACGTTGAATCCTAAACAAGTCAGTTCAGAGTGGAAGTGGAGGCCCTTTCCTCAAGCAAGACAGGGCAAAAATATACACATCCTGGTTTGCCTTCTGACTGCTATTAAAAGGAAACCTCTGTTGTGCTTGGAAGTTCACCAGATGTTGGCGTTTCTTTATTCTTAAAGGTACATGCTCCCAGGAGCGAAAGTTTATTTTAAATAATGTCCTGATTCAGGATTTTAGTTGCCCTCTGAATGACATCTAGAGTTGGGTTAATCTGTTTGTAATTAGTTGAAATTACATGTGTGGGGTCAGAGATGGCTTGTTGCCTGTGAATATCGGGCATCCCCTCCTCCTCGGTGACAGGTTCCTGATTTGCTCTGAGGTGGCCTCTACCCTGCAATTGTCAGCGTGATGAGCAGATCGCCTGAGCAAACAGCCTCACACAGAAGATTCTCTGCCACTACCACCCCCTTCCTGCCACCCCGTGAAGTGAGCACTGCCGTGGGAGCGGTTACCCCTCTGACCAAGCTGTTACTGCTTCATATCTAGTTAGGAACCCCAGAGGAGAATGCTAGCTCACCAGCGAGGCTTCCACTGCTGCCCTGGAGCCCTGGCACAGTGAGCAAACCCAACTTCCATACCAGTCTCCTGTACTAGCCTCCCCTTTATAGTGGAAAGGGGCTAGAAAGCCAGCTAGC
Source organism: Mustela nivalis (assembly GCF_964662115.1). Lineage (NCBI taxonomy): Eukaryota > Metazoa > Chordata > Mammalia > Carnivora > Mustelidae > Mustela > Mustela nivalis. Next base: position 65,931,445 of record NC_139024.1, read on the forward strand.
CTCTCTCAGTCTCTTCCTATCATCATTCACCTGTATTGTGCGAACACAGGCCTTTGCTTTCTGGACTAGATAACTAACCACCATCTGTAACACAATTTATGTGGGGAAAATGTATTTGGCACTCCAGACATATAATTTACAGAGCAACATTTGCAGCATGGCCTATGTGTGTGAGTGGATGACTGCCAGGGTATGTGGACTGAGATGAATCAGGACTCAAGAGCCTCCAAATGAAAAATGGATTTGATTCCTAAATATGGCTGTGACTATGCATAGGAACGGATTTAGAGAAGCAAAATCCATAGATGGTTGAATTCAGTGAAATTAAAAAAACAGCACAGAAAACCAACAACTAACAATTTAATGGAATTCAACTATTTCCTCACCCACCCACTTGGCTGAAACCAAAGTGGTTTTATCTAAGGCTCCAAGATGTCCTCAGATCGAAATGTAAATCAGGTCCCCACTGAATCACACATGCATCCCCAGAAGTACCCCTGCATCATGAGTAAGGAGATCTCAGTTCTGTGTTCTTCCTGTTTTCATATAGAAATTTCCATAAGAAATAACAGAAAAAAGTGTCTCAAGTTTGCCACGGCCTCAAGTCCGTATATACTATTAGGACTTTAGTATTTCTCATTTTTTTAAAAGAGTAATGGGACAAATAACTTGAAGTGTACACGTACATGGGATCCATCTTGGGTTTATTTCTTTGTGACTTGCCAATGTCCTGCAGTTGATCAATTTTTTGTAAGGGCATTAAAAATATGATAAAGGAATACTATAACGAAATAGTAATTTTCTGTTTCCCGAAACGGATTGAGAAGTAAGAGCTAAAGGAGGAAGGGCAGAGGACAAAAGACACATGCCAGCTGAGAGTTTCCCCTTTCATTAGAAAAAGTAGGTTTTATTTCCTGAATACTTCACCAGTACACTCTTTTACATTATGTTGGCTAAAATTGAGTCACATGGCTACCATTAGTTGTAAGCAATTTTGGGCACGTTGACACTCTAAACAAAAGCATGGAATTCTTTTACCAAAGAAGAGCTGATTAAATAAGTGCAAGTTAAAGGAACTCAAACCAAAAGGGGACCAAAGAGACAATGACTTGAACAGGCAATGGTACCTCAGGGTGGCCTGGAGCCATGTCACTGGGGCTACCAGGCCTGTGTTCAAGGATGAGCTCTTCCACTGACTGACTGTTCAGGTTTGGAAAAGACATGGAACATGTGCAGGCCTCAGTCTGTTTCTCTGTAAAATGGGGCTAGTAATAATAACTGATACTTACTGCTTTTGCTATTGTGACCAAAGTCACCAGGTCTGATAAGGTATGGATGAAAACGCCATTTTTAGAATGCTGTTGAGGTTCTCTTTGTGTTGGTGGAGCAACCAATTTAAAGTACATTCTGTATTTGCTTTTGAGACCTGGCAGAGAAATTATTGTTAGAAAAGGAGGAGATACTTGTTTGTTTTTAAACGCACACCTTATGATATTTATCATTCTATATTATGATTCTCTTCACAGTACCTTTGAGATTCTCACATATATGCACACAAAAGAAAGATAATTCTAATAAATTATCTTCTTCTTATTATTTTGGGGGGAATTTCATATCTTCTTTACTGTAGGCTACTCTGTCACCTTAGGTTTTACCAGCAAACTTGAGAAGAGGTCAACTTCACCTGTTGCTATAATAAATTGTGTGAGATGGTGGAGGCTCTTGTCCTGTGGTCTTCCAAGTTTTCTCTGTGTCAGGGTCATGGGCCCTAATTCCCAATAAGGTACTAGGGTGGGTGTCATTTATTGAAATGAGCACTGGGGTTGGTGGAGGGAGAACAGAATATGGACATATCAGTTTGAGATACCAATTTGATATTCAAGTGTAGATACCATATTGGCAGTTGAATGTGTGAAAATAAATTTAGGAATGTGGTTGAGGCTAGAGGTATAAATTTAGTAATCTCCAGTATGGCAGGGGAGGAGCAAGATGGCGGAGGAGTAGGAGCTTTAAATTTCATCAGGTCCCAGGAATGCAGCTAGATAGTTATCGAACCATTCTGAACACCTACAAACTCAACAGAAGATCGAAGAAAAGAATAGCAACAGTTCTATGAACAGAAAAGTGACCACTTTTTGGAAGGTAGTGTGTGTGTAGAAGCAAATTTGAGATGATATTTGGGAAGATAGACCACAAGGGGAGAAGGAGCCTCCATCAGGTGGCTGCTGGCAAGTGATAGAGCAGCAAAGGATAAAAATCAGAACTTTTAGAAGTCAGCTCTGTGGAGGGATGTCATTCCAGTGGCTAAGTGGGGGGTGGAACCCTCACTGGGACAGTGTGGTCTCAGGACCCTTGGGGTCACAGAAAGACCAGGGGTGCATGAGTGTGGCAGAGCTCCCAAGTATCAGGCAGGGAAGCTGGCTACAAAGACAGAGCCAAGGAGGGAGACTCTCAGCTTGAAGTGCCATAAACCATGATCCCAGGCACAGTTAGGCCAGTACTCTTTGAGCAAGGACTCCACAAGAGGCAAATCTGGGGAGACCCCCCTTTCCTTCACCAAGAGAGGTAGCACGAGAGCATGCTGCAGGAATCTGCTGGGTTTGGAGACTTCAAATGGGGCCATGCACCAGAGATAGAAATGCTCAGTCACAGACCAGGTGAGCTCAGAGTGGGGCCAGAGACCAGGGAGAGAGGTGAGACTGACTGCTTTTCTCTGAGAGTGAACTGAGGAGTGGGGCCCCAGGGTCTTGACTCCTCTGGGGCCAGTGATTTGCAGGCTGTCATTTTCATTCTTGTTCTGCAAAGCTGTCCAGAAAGCTTTTAAGGAACAAAATCTACCAAAAGCAAACCTGAGCACATTGCTTAGCCTGGCCCCTGGCCAGGCGGTGCAATTCTGCCTCAGGCAAAGACATTCGAGAATCACTGCAACAGGCCCCTCCCCAAGAAGATCAGCAAGAACATCCAGCCAAGACCAAGTTTACTGATCATGAGAACTGCAAAACTCCAGAACTAGGGGAATACAACACGTAGAATTCATAGCTTTACTCCCATGATTCTTTAGTCTTTCAAAATTAATTTTTAGAGTTTTCTTTTTCTTTTTTCATTTTGAATTTTTCTTCTTTTTTCAACCAACATCTTATCAATTCCTTTTAAAAATATTTTTAAATTTTCATTTTAACAGTCATATTCTATACCTTTATTATATTTAACCATATTTTCTGTATATATATATATATAAGTTTTTCTTTATTTAAAATTTTGGGATACAGTTTATTCTAACAGACCAAAATGTATCCTAATTCGAGTGTATGGCTTTGTCTCCAGCCTGAACACGTTCTCCACCCTGGCCTTTTTAAATTTTTTTACTTTCTTTTTTCAATCAACTTACCTATTCCTTTAAAAAACTTTTTTTAACTTTTCATATTTATAGTCATATTTCATCCCTTCATCATCTTTATCCATATTTTTGTATATATATATATAAGTCTTTCTTCAAAATTTTAGGAGAAAGTTTCTTCCAGTAGACCAAAATACACCCAAAATCTAGTATGTGGCTGTTCTATTCACCAGTCTGATCATACTTTTTTTTTTTTCCTTCTTTTCCCCCTGGATTTGGGTCTCTTCTGATTTGTTTAGTGTATATTTTTCTGGGTTTGTTGTTACCGTTTTAACATTTTATTCTCTCATTCATGTATTCTTCTCTGGACAAAATGACAAAATGGAAATATGCACCTCAAAAAAAAAAAAAAAAAAAAACCAACAACAAGAGGGAGTACCGCCTGCCAGGGACCTAATCAATATAGACATAAGTAAGATGTTGGAACCAAAGAGTTCAGAATGACTGTTATGAAGATACTAGCTGAGTTTGAAAGAAACATAGAAGATACCAGAAAATCTCTTTCTGGTAAAACAAAATCTAACCAAATCAAAATCAAAAAGGTTATTAATGAGGTGAAATAAAAAATGGAGGCTCTAACTGCTAGGATAAATGAGCAGAAGAGAGAATTAGTGATACAGAAGACCAAATGATGGAGAATAAAGAAGTTGAGAAAAAGAGAGATAAAGAACTACTGGATCATGAGGGGAGAATTCAAGAGATAAGTGATACCATAAGATGAAACAATATTAGAATAATTGGGATCCCAGAAGAAGAAGAAAGAAAGAGAGGTACAGAAGGTATTTTTGATCAAATTATAGTGGAGAACTTCCCTAATTTGGGAAAGCTAACAGGCATCAAAATCAAGGAGGCACAGAGAGCCCCTCTCAAAATCATTAAAAATAGGCCAACACCCTGTCATGTAATAGTAAAACTTACAAGTCTCAGAGACAAAGAGAAAGTCCTAAAAGCAGCTCGGGACAAGAGGTCTGTAACCTAGAACAGTAGAAACATTAGGCTGGAAACAGACCTATCCACAGAGACCAGGCAGGCCAGAAAGGACTGGAATGATATATTCAGAGCACTAAATGAGAAAAATTTGCAACCAAGAATACTATATCCAGCTAGGCTGTAACTGAAAATAGGAGAGATAAAAAGCTTCCAGGACAAACAAATACTAAAAGATTTGTGAACACCAAACCAGCCCTATAGGAAATATTGAAAGGGGTCTTCTAAACAAAGAGACACCCTAAAAGGAACATAGACCAGAAAGGAACAGAGACAGTATACAGACACAATCACCTTACAGGCAAAACAATAGCACTAAATTCATATATTTTGATAGTTACCCTGAATGTAAATGGGCTAAATTCCCCAATCAGAAGACATACGGTATCAGATTGGGTTAAAAAAAAGAAAAAAAAAAGGCCAATCGATATGCTGTCTGCAAGAGACTCATTTTAGACCCAAAGACACCTCCAGATTTAAAGTGACGGGGTAGAAAACCATTTACCATGCTAGTGCACATCAAAAGAAAGCTGGGGTGGCAATCCTTTTATCAGAAAAATTAGATTTTAAACCAAAGACTATAATAAGAGATGAGGAAGGACACTATATTACTACTTAAAGGATCTGTCCAATAAGAATATCTAATAATTTTAAATATCTATGCCCCTAACATGGAAACACCCAATTATATAAGTCAATTAATAACAAAATCAAAGAAACACATTGGCAATAATACAATAATACAGGGGACTTTAACATCCCCTCACTGAAATGGACAGATCATCTAAGCAAAAGATCAACAAGGAAATAAAGACTTTAAATGACACATTGGACCAGATGGACATCACAGATATATTCAGAACATTCCACCCCAAAGCAACAGAATACACGTTCTTCTCTAGTGCACATGGAATGTCCTCTAGAAGGGGGTCACAAATCAGGTCTCAACTGGTACCAAAAGATTGGGATCATTCCCTACATATTTTCAGATCACAGTGATTTGAAACCAGAACCCAACCATAAGAGGAAAGTTGGAAAGAACTCAACTACATGGAGGCTAAAGAGCATCCTAATAAAGAATGAATTTCCTGGGTCAGCCAGGAAATTAAAGAAGAATTAAAAAAATTCATGGAAACAAAAGAAAATGAAAAGACAACTATTCAAAATCTTTGGCATGCAGCAAAGATGGTCCTAAGAGGAAAGTATATAACAATGCAAGCCTTTCTCAAGAAACAAGAAAGTTCTCAAATGCACAGCCTACACCTACACCCAAACGAGCTAGAGAATGAACAACAAAGAAAGCCTAAACCCAGCAGGAAAAGAGAAATAATAAAGATCAGAGCAGAAATCAATGAAATAGAAACCAAAAGAACAGTACAACAGATCAATGAAACTATAGCTGGTTCTTGGAAAGAATAAGATTGATAAACCCCTGGCCAGATTTATCAAAAAGAAAAGATAAAGGACCCAAATTAATACAATCATGAACGAAAGAGGAGAGATCACGACCAACACCAAAGAAATACAATTTTAAGAACATATTATGAACAACTATGTCAGCAAATTGGGCAATCTGGAAGAAGTGGATGCATTCCTAGAGATGTATAACTACCAAAACTGAACGAAGAAAAATAGAAAACCTGAACAGACTCATAACCAGTAAGGAGATTGAAGCAGTCATCAAAAATCTCCCAAGAAACAAAAGCCCAGGGCCAGACGGCTTCCCAGGGGAATTCTACCAAGCACTTAAAGAAGAATTAATTCCTATTTTCTTTTTAAATTTTTTTAAATTTATTTTTTATTTTTTAATTTATTTATTTTCAGTAAAACAGTATTCATTATTTTTTCACCACACCCAGTGCTCCATGCAATCCATGCCCTCTATAATACCCACCACCTGGTACCCCAACCTCCCACACCCCCGCCACTTCAAAACCCTCAGATTGTTTTTCAGAGTCCATAGTCTTTCATGATTCATCTCCCCTTACAATTTACCCCAACTCCCTTCTCCTCTCACACCTTTTGTCCTCCATGATATTTGTTATGCTCCACAAATAAGTGAAACCATATAATAATTGACTCTCTCTGTTTGACTTATTTCACTCTGCATAATCTCTTCCAGTCCTGTCCATGTTGCTACAAAAGTTGGGTATTCATCCTTTCTGATGGAGACATAATACTTCATAGTGTATATGGACCACATCTTCCTTATCCATTTGTCTGTTGAAGGGCATCTTGGTTCTTTCCATAGTTTGGCGACCGTGGCCATTGCTGCTATAAACATTGGGGTACAGATGGCCCTTCTTTTCACAACATCTGTATCTTTGGGGTAAATACCCAGGAGTGCAATTGCAGCTGACCCTGCAATTCCTATTCTCTTGAAATTGTTCCAAAAAATAGAAATGGGAGGAAATTTTCCAAACACATTTTATGAGGCCAGTATTACCTTGATCCCCAAACCAGAAAAAGACCCCACCAATAAGGACAATTACAGCCCAATATCCCTGACGAACATGGATGCAAAAATTCTCACCAAAATTATAGCCAATAGGGCCTAACAGTACATTAAAAGGATTATTCACCACGACCAAGTGGGATTTATTCCTGGGCTTCAAGTTTGGTTCAACATCTGCAAATCAATCAATGTGATACAATATATTAATAAAAGAAAGAACAAGAACCATATGATATTCATAATAGATGCTGAAAAAGCATATGACAAAGTACATCATCCTTTCTTGATTAAAACTCTTCACAGTGTAGGGATAGAGGGCCATCCTTCAGTATCATAAAAGCCAACTATGAAAAATCCCCAGCGAACATCATTCTCAACGGGAAAAAACTTTACCCCTAAGGTCAGGAACCTGGCAGGGATGTCCACTATCACCACTGCTATTCAACATAAAAGTTGCTATTCAACAAGAAGTCCTAGCCTCAGCAATCACAGAACAAAAAGAAATAAAGAGCATCTGAATCACAAAGAAGTCAAATTCTCACTCTTTGAAGATGATATGATACTTTATGTGGAAAACCCCAAAGACTCCACCCCAAAATTGCTAGAACTCATACAGGAATTCAGTAAAGTGTCAGGATATAAAATCAATGCACAGAAATCAGTTGCATTTCTATACACCAACAGCAAGACAGAAGAAAGAGAAATTAAGGAGTCAATCCCATTTTTTACTGGACCCCAAACCACAAGATACCCAGGAATAAATCTAACCAAACAAGCAAAGAAGCTATACACAGAAAAGTATAGAACACTCATGAAGGAAATTGAGGAAGACACAAAGAAATGGAAAAATGTTCATTGCTCATGGACTAGAAAAACAAATACTGTGAAAATGTTTATGCTACATTGAGCAAACTACAATTAATGCAATCCCTATCAAAATACCATCAACTTTTTTTTTTCAAAGAAATGAAACAAATAATCCTAAATTTTGTATGGAACCAGAAAAGTCCCCGAATAGCCAGAGGAATGTTGAAAAAGAAAACCAAAGCTGGTGGCATCACAATTCTGGATTTTAAACTCTATTACAAAGCTGTCATCATGAAGACAGTATGGTAATGGCACAAAACAGACACATAGATCAATGGAACAGAATAGAGAGCCCAGAAATAGACCTTCAACTTTACGGTCAATTAATCTTCGACAAACCAGGGAAGAATGTCCAATGGAAAAAGACAGTCTCTTCAACAAATGGTATTGGGAAAATTGGACAGCCACATGTAGAAGAATGAATCAGACTGTTTTCTTACACAACACACAAAAGTAGACTCAAAATGGATGAAAAACCTCAATGCGAGATAGGAATCCATCAAAATCTTTGAGGAGAACATAGTCAGCAACCTCTTTGACTTCAGCCACAGCAACTTCTTCCTAGAAACATTGCCAAAAGCAAGGGAAGCAAGAGCAAAAGTGAACTATTGCGACTTCATCAAGATAAAAAGCTTTTGCACAGCAAGGGAATAGTCAACAAAACCAAAAGACAACCGACAGAATAGGAGAAGATATTTGCAAATGGCATATCAGATAAAAGGCTAATATCCAAAATCTATGAATAACTTATCAAACTCAACACCCAAAGAACAAATAATCTAATCAAGAAATGGGCAGAAGACGTAAACTGACATTTTGCAAAGAAGACAGACAAATGGCCAACAGATATATGAAAAAGTGCTACTTGTTATCAGGGAAATACAAATCAAAACCTCAATGAGATACTACCTCATACCAGTCAGATTGGCTAAAATTAATAAGTCAGGAAAGGAAAGATGCTGGCAGGGATGTAGAGAAAGGGGAACCCTCCTACACTGTTGGTGGGAATGCAAGCTGGTGCAGCCATTCTAGAAAACAGTATGGCAGTTCCTCAAGAAACTGAAAAGACAGCTTCCCTATGACCCAACATTGTATTACTTGTTATTTACCCCAAAGATTCAAATATAGTAATCCGAAGGGTTACCTGCACCCCAATGTTTATAGTAGCTATGTCCACAATAGCCAAACTATGGCAAGAGCCTAGATGTCCATCAACAGATGAATGGATAAAGAAGATGTGAGATAGATAGATATATATATCAGCCTTCAAAAATGAAATCTTGCCATTTGCAATGACATGGATTGCAAACTAGAGGGTATCATGTAAGCAAAATAAATCAATCAGAGAAAGACAATTATCATATGATCTCAGTGATATGAGGAATTTGAGAAACAAGACAGATGATCATAGAGGAAGGGTGGGGAAAATGAAATAATGAAACCAGAGAGGGAGACAAACCATAAGAGACTCTTAAACTAGGAAACAAACTGAAGGTTGCTGGAGGGGAGGGAGAGGGACGGATGGGGCAGCTGGGTGATGGACATTGGGGAGGGTATGTGCTATGATGAGCACTGTGAATTAAGACTGATGAATCACAGACGTGTAGTCCTGAACTAAACAGTACATTACATGTTAATTAAAAAAGAAAAGAAAAGAAATCTCCAGTACTTGCATGATTTCTAAAACCATGAACCTGGATATGGTCACCCAGGGAGCAGGCACAGCCAAATAGAGTAGAGGTTGGAGAAAAGGGAACATCAGGGCATGACACCTGCTACTTGGGTTTATTTTCTAGACCAAAATAGATTCCTGTTAGAGTTGCATCCAAATGATAAGTTACTCTAACTTGAAGTGAGAACCTGAAGACCTTTTTCCTTCAAGAAAAAGAAGAAGACATGGCAGTCAGAGACAGCATGACTTGGTCCAATACCCCAAGGGTTATTTAAGAAATAATGGGCAGGTGGTGCCTGGCTGGGGAGGTTATAGAACCCGGCTGATGGGGTGATTCGGCTGGGTTAGTGTCTACCAGCAGGGACCACAGTGCCCAGCTAGGGCTGCAGAAGCAAAAGGAGGCTCCCGTGGACAGACTGAAGTAATATGCAGGGTCAGGAGAGGAGAGAATGGCTGATGTCCTTTCAGAGCTCTTTGAGAAGAGCTGAGAGAAGTGCCTGAGGATGTGCAGCAATACCTCAGAGGAGGCGGTAGGGGGCGCAGAGGAAGCTTTGCAGAGAGCCCAGCCTTTGACCTGCAAGTTCTCTTCAACACCCCAAGGATCTCTGCACCTCTTGTTGAGAAACTCGTATTTCTACCAGTTTCCAGGTTTTATTTATTGACAAGCAGGAACCATAGCTATACATTAGCTTAGCATTGTTTTCTTTGAAGTTTCAGCCCTTTCTCTTAGACCCTTGAGGGTACAGAGGTAGGGCAGAGAGATTAACTCTGGGTAGCCACCCTTCCCCCCCTTCATCTGGACCACTCTCTCCTTATTCTGTTCTACATCACAGCTTCCATGAAGTTTCATCTGAAAGAAAGAGAGAGAGAGAGAGAGAAAGAGAGAGAGAGAGAGAAGATTTCTACAGCTTAAACTTCGTTAAAAAAAAAACAAAACAAAACCCTACTGAACTGTGGAAAGGATAAAATGGTGGCCGAATACATAAAATATGCAGATGTGATGTGTTTGGGAAGCACAGGATGTATTGTTTGACTGATCATCTAAACCAATTAATCTTTGAAACGGAAGACAGAGGGAGAAAGAGGAACAAACCCACAGACAACTGTGGTTTGTAACGGGGTTACTCCATTGGCCCGCTTCTCCGACAGTCCCCTATTCAAATATGAATATGCATCTTCCCGGATGACGTCAACAGTGACCTTTTAATGTATTATTATTTTTTTTTAAATTCTGTGTGTCGTGAGTCCAGTGCAGTCTTAGAACACAGGCATTATTTAATTCTCCTACAGTGTTTCCAGGACTTGGCTAAACAATGGACTGGAGGTTATTTCTCTATTCAGAACACAGAAGGAAATGGGATACCTTAGATTATCAGGTGGCTTTCTTCTTGTAAAATCATTCACCTTCAAGAAGGAGATGGAGTCAAATACTAATAGAAGAACTATGGAACGAAGAGAGGAATGAAACCTTAGGTCCCTAAATCATGAGAGGTTATGGAGTGTTACCCCATTGCCAGTGTGCCTGTCTGCCACATCTTCGAATTCCATTCCTCTCTCAACTCATAGCTTATGTCTCACCTGCTTGGCAATTTTCACAAATGGTCTGGAACCTCTTTGTCAGGGTGTCTGTGTTGCCTTGATCATGCGATTGTGCTCCGTTTTTTAAATGTCTTCTGAATCCATTTGAACATTTCAAATATTTGTTTTGTTCTTGAAGTGGCGTATATTAGATGCTTGAAGAAAACATTCACAGTGCTCTTCTGGCCAAGACCACCAGACATTGACCAAGACTCGTTGGCTCATTGCCATAAGGGAGGACACATACGATGGTCAACTGTGAAGGTGATAGAAGTGATGAATTATAGGGTCTGGGCAGGCATTGGGTGATTTGGGGGAGGGTTTAAGGAAGTGGGGACTGAATACTGTCAGGAAGTGGGGATGATTCTACGATTGGCTGTTTTCCCACATCTTATCTGGAAGGAAGGAAGACTAGCTTGAGGCTAAAACTGTAATTCTTATTAGTCAGGGAGGGAAGGGGGTTTGGGGTCATTTTTGTTTGTGTTTTCATTTTTAGACATTGTTCTGGAGTGGTCTTTTTCTGTGCTGATCCACCATAGACATAGAATGGCCTTGCTGAGTTTCAATGTTCTGTGAAATCGTTTCCATCCAGCAGGAGAACAGAGGGCCCAGCTGTGAGCTTCAGGCCGGCTCCCACTGTCAGAGACTGCACTGCTCTTTCTCAGTTTTGAATTGAATTGATTTTCAGCAGCATTATATTTTTATCAAAGATTCCTATTTGATACCCTGGGTGGGTGGAAGGCATCCCAAGGGAGGGGACCTCTGAGCTTTCTGATCTCTGATCTTCCCTTTCTTACTACACTGAAGACATTGTATAATTTCTTTTTAAGACTGCCTTTTGATGTATGGAGGGGGTTGTACTGAACTTCAAGGGAGTATCATAATTCTTTCCTTTAACTGAAATCTCATGGTAAGGATCAAAACCCGATTTCTTCTGTATGTTAATGGGGTGCTGGAAGCTAGCCCTTAGTTTGAGTATCTCATTCTCTAAAGGGACTAGGTTACAGTGAGCATCTGTGGAAGGGGAGAGATGAGTACTATTACACAACACAGCCTTCTATGCTTGAGGACTGCTTTCTGTACCCATCCAGCATGGCCAACTCATGCCACCTTAATCTGTTTGGAAGAAATGGGTGAAGATTTGCATAGAACTATGTGATCTAATCATACCTATAACATTTGTTTGGTAATTTGCTTGTGATGGATACTGACTTTTGAACAGTAGTTCATAATCCTGGCTGTTCAGCAGAATCAAAGGGGAGCTTTTAAAAAGAGATACTAGTTTAATTGGTTGGTGTGGGGTCCAAGCAGCTTACTAGCTAGCTAGCAATCCAAAACACAATAGCAATAATCACAAAAGTCTCCCAAGGTGATTCTCACGAACTCACTGTAAAATAAGGACCCTTTATTTTGAGTTGATAGTGTGCACTATCGTTTGAGGAGGTCAAGAAAGATTTGTAACTGTAGGTATTCAGACTTGGCATAATTTGTCTTGAAAGAGTGATACTTGTTTGCTTAGACCAACACATTTAGCATGACTGGCTCTTGGAAAAGCAGGACTAAGCTATGGGCTCAAGTGAAGAATGAATTGTCTTAAAGCAGAACTGCTTTCTATAAGGCTGTGGTGAGTTAAAATGATTCTGCTTCCTTGGTCATCCCCACTGCCTTATAAACAGGATGAGGGAGCAGCGGCAGTAAAAAACAGGAGCATCAGTGACTGGAGCTGGGTGGACAAGCAGTCATATAAACAGAGTCTTGGAGGAAACTGTGTTTACAGCTGCTGAAAGGGAAGCCCTAACCCCTGAAGTGACTGGGGGCCTTGGTGCCTATAAATAGTCAGTCAGGTTATTTCCAACATATGATAATAACTCCACGTCAATAAGTATCTTCAAGCCTTATGGAATGGAGATTAATCATTGGTTTGACACCTATTCAGCTCTTGGTCCTACTTAGAGTTTCTGCAGTAACATTGTAGATGAAACCATATGACTTCCTAGTGAAACCTATGACTTCCTAGTGTAAATAGCAATAGTTTGTTTCGAATGGCTGAATTCTAACATTTAAATCCTAAAGGAGCAAGTGACGGGGGATGTATATGTTAATTCATGTAACTCCACCTCCTTTGTGAAGGCCAGCATAAAAGGCCCTTCAAAGTGTTCCTGTGTGGGGCACCTGGGTGGCTCAGACAGTTAGGTGTCTGCCTTGGACTCAAGTCTTGATCTCAGGGTCCTGAGATCAACCCCTTCATCAGGCTTCCTGCTCAGTGGAGAGTCGGCTTCTCTCTCCTCCCCTGCCTCCTCCACTCTCCACCCTGCTCTTTCAATCCCTCTCACATAAGTGGATAAAATCTTAAAAAAAAAAAAAAAAAAGTTTTCCTGTGACCCTGATGGTAGTGATTGCCCCAGAGAAATGGATTATATTTGTTGTAGAGGAAAGCATAGACTGAGCAATTTAATGTGGTATATATGCATGTAGATAGATAGATGTATCTGTCTATCTATATTTGCTGAAATTAACGTGTATGTATTGACTGATATGTTGTATACATAGAAAGTTGTTGGACTCATAGTTCATTATGTTAATAAGTTGGGTTCCTGGGATACATTATTACCTCTCATTACATTCTAAAGGGAGGTTATTAAGAATTTTATTTTAGTGGAAGTATGCTATGGGATGTCCCAAATTTCAAAAGTATTAACTTCCATTTTTTTGGGGGGGGGTTAGGTAATATAATTGAGTGGTTAAGATTGACGAATCTGGAGCCATACCTCTTTGGTTTAAATACTCACTGTATCACATAGGAGCTCTGTGTGATCTTGAGCATGTGACTTACCATCTCTGTACCTCATCCCCCATCTGTAAAATGGGATGGTAACAGCACTCGTGGCACTGTGAGGGTGGGATGATTTAATATACTCCAACATCTGGAACAGGACCTGGCACAGCAAGCACTTATAAATGGCAGGTGCTTTGATTCTTGGTCTTTCAGAGAGAGTTGAATAGGATGAAATGGATTTTTCATTGAGCAAGGGAACTTGCTGAAACAATCTCTGTTCCTTGAAGATGTTTTTCTGAAATGACACCTGGCTCAGGGCCAGTGAAGTTGTGTGCTAAAAACCTGTTCTAAGGAATGGGACTCAGGGGACCCTGAGACTATGCCCATTTGCTTTCCTGTCACTTTACCTTGTAATTCCTGTGACTTGTGAAGTGGAACAATAATTTCTTTGAATAGAAATCTCTCTGTTTCCATCTCAAGATGGAAAAAAAAACCCAAGTCTATTAAAATAATTTCAGAAAGATGTACCTCCTTTATTTGTGATTATTGTGAATAATACTGAATTATCTGCTGTAGAAGGTGCTTTCATTGGCATGGAGGACCCTGAGGGACAGCAAGGACATCTGTAGTCAATATCACACACTTCCTGTAGTCAATATCACACTTCCTGCATGGCTTGATAAGTTTGACTCTTTGGACTCGCTACTCAAAGTGCCAGGTGAGGCAAAGCTCAGTTGGGGCCCTTTCTGGAAAGAAGGCCTTACCAGGAGCTCTTCAGAGGCTCTGTGAGGGCCAGTGGCCTGGCTGGATGCTCACTGGTTTGCAATTGCTAAGCACCTTCTTTAAAAGTGGCAAGAGGAAATCATTACCAAGAGACCATCCGTGGACCCCAGGAGACTGAGGGGAATGTTTCCACACTGAGGCAGTTTGCTGGTCTTTATTTTTTTTTTTTAAGATTTTATTTATTTATTTGATAGCACAAGTAGGCAGAGCAGTAGGCAGAGGGAGAGGGAGAAGCAGAGTCCCCATGGAGCAGGGAGCCTGATGCAAGGCTCAATCCCAGGATCCTGAGATCATGACCTGAGCCAAAGGCAGGCGCTTAACTGACTGAGCCACCCAGGTGTCCCTGCTCGTCTCTCTTAATAAAGGAAATTAAACTGGCTGATGATGATACATGAGCTTGGATGCTAGAGAGTAAATGGAAAAGAGTTCAATGATATTTGTGGGTTCATATCTGAAGAGACAGGATAATTAGTTCCATTTTGATTGTCTTTAAGTGACATGGCCATGGAGTTGAAACAGGAAGGTCCCATTAGTTAGTACCCATTGTCTAAATAATAATAACGGCAAAACCCAAAATGAAGTTTTATTGTATATTTATCACACCCTGGCATGTTTCTGTGCTTAACATATTAGGTATTACTCACTTAATCCTCACAGCGAACCCGTAAATAATCACTATCAACTCAGCGTCTCAGAACATGGGTGGTAGGATATTCTAAGTTGGGAGGCACGTGGTAGAGAGAGCACTGCTGGGATTTACTCAAAGGCATAAGATGATTTAGAGATCATAAAATCTGGATGAAATCCAGGTGTTCGGACCCTCTCTCTCATGATCTGGCATTTCTCCAATGAAAGAGTTTTAAAACCAGAAAAGGCGAGGAACTCCTGAATAGGGAAGTATTTTTATGTAAGGCGAATCCTGTTCATCTATTTATTTAGTGCCCTTCCCTGAAACTACCATTTTCTGTCAGTATTATAAATGCACACAAGCTAATTCAAAGATTTTTTTAATAAAACAAGACAAAAAGATTAGCTTGTTACGTGGCTGTGTGCTAATCCTGGAAATTGGGGGGGGGGGGCTTTTTTCTTCATAGGAACTATATCCTGTGAAGAAAAGATTTACATAATCCCTAATGCTGCCCTGCAGTCCTGGGTGAATTACATTTTTCCATTATAGTCCTTGCTCCCCCACATTCTTGCTCTGACCCTGAAAAAATAGCCTAATTTTCTACCAAGAAAAGGAGGTCATTAGTTTGTGTCTGGAAACAGCGAAGGAATTACTGAGCTATTTACAAGCTCTGCACATGTGGAATCAATCTTATTTTCCATTGGATGGTTCAAAAATGTATTCAAATTATGTAGTTTTGAAATTCTAAACTCTAGAATTTATTTCTCAATAGAAAGCTTTTTAGGATGGCGTGCCTAATGGATATCCCTTTTAGTGAATTTGAATAACAAATTGTTTGTAAGACTACATAAGCAGTCTTAATTTATATTTTATTCCTGTTTCCTGAAGGTCAGTCAGTGTAGGTCTGGCGATATGTTACTATTCCCTCCCTATTGGGGAGGTAAGGACTACAGAAAATTCAAAGAAAATCAGGGTAAGGACATTTCCCTCAATTTTGTTAGGATCCTGTTTTGATATTTGCACATGCATTGGAAATCATAACTAGTCATAATCTGATTTCCATGCTAGGTTTTTCTTAAAGAATATGACAAGGATTAAGCACATTTGAGTTTTCCAGTGAGAACTTTGAAGCAATAAACTGAAGGGAAATAAATGATTAACATAGAATGGGTTATCTATAATAGTTCCTGAGATGAAATACCACAAAATCTGGCTGATTTAGGTTAAAATATGTAAATTTCTTAAAGTTAATGAAATGCAAAGTGAGATTTCAGCTATGTACGGAACAAGATCCATATTCCTGGCCTAGTATAAACTTCCCCCATGTGTTAGTAATAAAGAGGCTGGAGGTATGAAAGAGACCTAAAGGTTGTTGCAGGGAATTACTATTAGAATAACAATCTGTGCTTCTGCACAGGACCCTTGCATATGTAATATCTTTTGATCTGTGTAGCAGTGTCAGCATTAGGTATCATTACCTCTATTTTACAGATTAGAAAGGTCAGGTATGCAGAGGCTAATAGAAACAGTACAGGGAAGATAGCATTGTCCATGAAAAGAAAGTGGCCTTTGGGGATGAGAGGAACGGATGGAAAAGCCCAGTCCACCTCTTCTTGCCTCCTTGAGCTCTGGATACCTCCTTAAGCCTATCTAAATCTTATCTGTAAAACGGGATCATTCCATAGATCTCACAGAATTGCTACCAGCGCCAAAGGCAATAATGCATTTGGAAGGCCCTACCCAGTCTGGGCTTAGCCGTTTTCTGGAAGATGGGGGTGTGGAAGTTGGGACCCTTCAAACCCAGTGCATTCATTCTGTGGTTGAGATCTCATTTCTGCCATTCATGACATGGAGACCCACTTTCCTGGGTGCTGTTGCTGAAGCCATAGGAAGCCCCTGCCCAGAGAGGAGCCAAAGCGACTGCTACCCCAGGTAGGAATCACTACCTTCTTGATGCTTTCCCTCATCTGGATCTCACCATTATTATCCCAAGTAGTAAAGATCTACACATGTTTGTGGACAGTAAGAATTACTTGGTCCTGCCACTTATGTTTTATAAGCTTGGCTTTTTCATTCTTTGTGGGTACATGTGTTCACCAGCTGTAAGAAGCTACTCCATCTACGTACAGTTTCTTCCAACCCCCAGCCCCGGTTTACTGGCCTCCCTCGTGTGCGTGGTTAGGGCTATGTTGATTTGGGACACACCACAGAGGTACAGATTTTGGCGCCAGCTACATCACACAGAAAGCCTATGACAAAGTGGGAACAGGAGCCCACGGTACGCATATCTTGGCCACTTCCCTCCCTCAGCCGGCGAGCCTTGTCCGGGCCCTTTCTGGGAAGACGGCGGCATCTTCACTCCTCTGCACACTCCAAAGTCTATTTTCCCGGGATCCCACCTGCCCAGGTCTCCGCTCACTGGCCCCTTCCCAGACAACTTGTATTTAGCTCTGAAGACAAGGGTTTGCTTGATCTAGACAGGAATCAAAGGGGAGGGCAGACTGCTGGGGCCTGAAAAGGGGAGAAAGAACCCAAAAAAGTGGCCCGGTAGAAGCTACAGGAAAGTCTCTGACCTTGAGGTCCTCAGAGACAAGGCGTTCTAACCCTGATGGTGACAGAGTTGAAATAAAATATAAATGCTTCCAAATATCTGTTGCCAGGAAGCAGATGACATGCTAAATTACTCTGCAGATTGACTACTTAATTCAGCGATTTCCTGAGTCAGGAGTTGCCAGAAGAGCCATTTTGTCCTTTCTGGCAAAAAAGCCGCTGGGACTGCTGTCTCCAGTCCTCTTTCCTGTGCTTCCTGCGTAGGAAGGCCTGTTTCCTGCAGGGAGATGCCTGATCAGACAGCACTATTTTAGTAGGCTGGGGACGAGGTAGCAAGTGAGGTCTTTCATTTGGTATTGATTTGTGGCCGGCGTGAATGTCAGACGTATCGAAGAAGTACAGATCCTTTTAGAAAATGTAAAATAATGAATCAGAAGCAAATAAGATCCAGTAAAGTTTCAAGAAGCTGCCTGGCCACATTTTCACCTCTTTGGTTTGATTTGATTTGCTTTTTGGAAATTTTTGAATTTAGTACAGTTGACACACAATGTTATATGAGTGTCAGGGAATGAGGTAGTGATTCAGCATCTTTATATGACCATCGTGCTATGCTCACTGCAAGTGTTCATGTGTCTGACTTCATAGTTTTGAGAAGCCTGCTTTATTTTTTTGTGTAGATTACTCTGTTTTAGTTTTTGGTTGCCCCCCCTTTTAAAGATTTATTTATTTGTTTTAGAGAGAGAGTGTGTGGGAGGAGGGGCAGAGGGAGAGGTGGAGTCCCAAGCAGACTGTGAGCTGAGGGAGCAGCATGATGTAGGACTTGATCCCATGACCCTTGAGATCATGACCTGAGTCGAAACCAGAAATTGAACACTTAACTGACTGACCAACCCAGGTGCCTCACTCCGTTTTAGTCTTAATGTAGTTCTTCAGAACTGAATTGTGAGCAATGGGGTTAATATTTAATGCTGCTATGGGGTCTGATGTAGGTGAGAAATGACTTCGGGAAGACAGGCTACCAGGAGGCCGGAGCTTTGGGGCTTGCCTGGAGCCAGAGGGGGCACTACATAGAATCTGACGGATGAGCTGTTTGTATCCGGGCTTGTAACAGCTTGTTCTGGGTTCTTTTAGCCTTACCTTCACCTTGTCTCTAAAGAAAGGGAAAGGGTTGACTATGATGCACGTAATTCAGCAAAGCTGAAGAAATACAAAGGTCAGAATATTTAGGCAAAAGGAAAGTGAGGGTGGGAAGCAAACTGGAACCACAAATGAATTTATTCACAAAACATAGAGAGTGACAATTTATTTCTTCTAAAAACTTGTTTGGCTTCGATTCCACATGACCTTGTGTTACTACTGTGTGCGTGCCTTGACCACTTAATTAGGTCGTTAGTTACTCAAGGGCAAGGCCTCTGTCTTGGGTTCCTTGAATTCCATGTCTTGTTCAGCACCTTACTTGTGGTCTGTGCTGCTGAAATATTTGTTATTATTCATGGTGGCAATTGCATTTTTTTTCATTCCCTAGTTTCTCTATTGGAACCCCTGATATTGCAATGTCCTTAAATACATTGGCAATTACTTTGAGAGTTCCTTTGGATCAAAGGGCATCAACTGCCTTTAAGCAAATTTGGGGTCACTTGGTTGAAGTTTCTAATTTCTATCTTTAGGTATTCACTCCAGCATCTGGGTGTTGGTCAGAAAGTTTCCCATCACTAAATGTTTGTGCAAAAGAAAATGTCCATTGGGGGCACCTGGGTGGCTCAGTGGGTTAAGCATCTGCCTTCAGCTCAGGTCATGATCTCGGGGCCCTGGGATCGAGCCCCACATTGGGCTCTCTGCTCAGCAGGGAGCCTGCTTCCCCTTCTTAGTCTGCCTGCTGCTCTACTTGTGATCTCTCTCTGTCAAATCAATAAATAAAATCTTAAAAAAAAATGACCACTGACCATGGAATGTTGTAGAAGGGATTCCTTCCTTGTAGAGGGAGTGCCTCATTTATTCTACTCATATTGTAATTTCGTATTTTACCACAACAATGACTTTGCAATTGAAGTGCTACAGTTTATTCTCAGATTTTGTATTTTTGTAATTCTAAAGGAAAGAATATGAAATATTCTTAATAGATATCTTAATAGATAGCTTTACAGTTTCTGCCTTTGACTTTTTGGGCACTATGTTCCAGTGGGAGGGTTATATAGGTCTGAGGGGGTCTCTGGATACATCATCAGCCAGTCTGGGATTTGTTGTCACCTTTCCAAAAGAATGTTAAAAAAAAAAAAATTATGAAGCTTTCCCTTTGGCTTTTTCTGAGTGCACTGGTGAAAAGTTCAAGGAGAAAAAATTAACTAAAATGTGGTTTTGGTAATATTTTTATTAAAACATGTCAGTCTACTCCATTTACCTAGGTAATGAATAACTAATTCTAGTATATATCAACAATTGATAATTAGCCTAGTGTATATCCAAATAAGAGGGAAAAAAATCTCTAAACAAAATTAACTCACCTTATAAATATAGCATGATTATAAATTTTATTCTGTCTTAATCTGCATTTTGAGCCTTTTTCTTATTTGTAGTTCATAGTCGTTCGCCAATTTAAAATAGAGAACAGATCTCATCTGGAAGAATAAATGGGAAAAATAGAATAAATGCTTTTGAAGAAAGGAAGAGAGTTGTAAGACACGAGGGGGAACTCTCTACATGTTCAGCTGTATTCTAAAGCTGTAATATGTAAATCAGTGTAGTGCTGATAAGAAGTATAGACTGCTCGGTGAATCAAGTAGTCTAGAAATAGATCATATCATAAAAGATCATGTAATATATATAAAGATGACATCCTGAATCACTTTGAAGAATATTAAAAAATATGATGTCAGAACAGTTGGTTAATAATTTGAATAAAAAACCTGTTAGATTCTTATTAATTTACATAAAATAGATAAAGATAGATAATATACCTATACACTAAAATAAAACTATTAAGCAGCTGAAAGAAAATATAGGTTCTTACCTATTTGATCTCCTGAAAATAAATTTTCTAAGGAATGAAAAAAAGAAGTCTCAAAGGGACGATTCTTACATTTGACAACATAAAGAACCTTTAGAAACTTTGTATGTCTGTAAAAAATATTAATTGACTTTTAATAGCAAAAGGCATTTAATATTGGCAGCATATACAACAGACTATGTTACCATCATTATATAAAAGACTGTTATAAATCTATACAAAAATATGAAAATACCAATATATCAAGTAAAAACTATTAAACAGTTAACTGAAAAAAAATGCTCACATGACTAATAAACATCACAAATTCAGTCGTTGATCACCAGAAAAATGTAAACCAAATCGGTAATACATTTTTCTTTTATCAAATTATCAGAAACTTAAAGATTATGATACTCTGTGTTGTGAGGCACTTAATTCGCAGCTGGTAGGGATATAAATAAATATTGTTTTCTGGAGGACAATTTTGAATAGATATTTAAAAGTCTTAAAAATTTGTGCTTTGATCCAGAAATTCTCTTTCTAGGACTATATCTAAAGGAAATAGTAAGAGATGGATACAGTGATTTAGGTGCAAGTACAGATAGTCATGTGGCTCTGTGTCTTATGATATAATACTGGGAAAACAACAGAGGTTCAACAGCAGGAAAATAATTAAATAAAATGTGATAGATCGTATCATGGCCTAATTATTATGCACTCTTTAGGAGTTGTGTTCCTAAGAATAATGACAAATGAAATGCTAATAATATATTCTTAAGTTAAAGAAAAAACAGGATACAAAACAATGTGATCTGAATATTAGAGGGGGTGGAAAGCACAGAAAGGCAAAAAAAAAAAAAAAAAACCACACCCCAAAACAAACAAACAAAAAATGTGTGTGTGCATAAATTAAGAAAAACAAAAATAACAACAGGAATAAAAGAAACCGGATGATAACCAGAGCTTTTTTTTCCCTTCATACTGAAGGCTAATGGATTTTTTTAATATTTAAATTTTATACTTTTCCCAGTATTTGAAATTTTTATTTTTATAGGCAGAAATAAATCTCAGAGTAACTATTTCTTTTTTGTTTGTTTGTTTTGTTTTTGTTAAGAGCACACGGAAACAAATTTTTGGGTGGTGTGGGTGATAAACTTTCCCAGGGTAGAGTATTGCTGTCCCATGACAAACAGGGCTTATCTGTTCTTTCCAGTCAAGACACCAAGAGAGTTTCTGTTCAAGTGCCTCTCCTAAATAATACATTCAACTTGGTGGTTTATAAGGTCGATAAAAGGGTTGCTTAAAAAATGAACCATGTGAAAAATGAAGCATGGCCAGTGACTAGGGAATGATTCACCCACAATGGGTCTTTTATTCTGTAGACCTGGTTCTCTGTTCCTCTGGCTCTTCTCTCACTCATAGTACAGTGTGATGGGGTCAGTTGGATGAACTCTTGCATTCACACCTTCTGAACATGCCTGTCCAGGGGTGGGTCCTTTTCCATGATCACCAGGGACAGAAGTCCCCTGATGGAGAGCTCATCCAACAGAAATTGCTACTCAGCACAGCAAGCTTGGCTAGAGTCCTAAGTGTGCATTAATTATTGATCAAAGAGGGCTTTCTTTCCAGCCCCACTGTGTCTTCTGTTCCCATGAGGTTAAAGGTGAGAAGATCTCAAGTAAATGATTTCAAGTTCTCTTTTAGAAGATTCTGGGCACTGCTTTGTTACATAACTAACAATGTATAATTAAAAAAGGACAGAAGGGTTTTTTTTTTTTTTGGTCTAGAATTGGATTAAACATAATCCTTGGATCATGACACAAATGCATCATTGTCTCTGTGAGACACTTATTTAATTTAATTAATTTTATAATGCAGTAATCACCCATGAACTTACTACCTCATAACTTTCATCTAGCAAACGGTCCTCCACAATCTTATTCTTTGCTTCCTCCTCTGTGAGGTAACCACATCCTAAATCTTGTACTCATTAATTTCTTGCTATCCTTTTTTATATTTTTTCAGCTAATCTCTACATATTCCTCAGTAGCTTAATTTTTATTTTTTTTACTTTATATAAAATAGTATCAGCCTTAGATAATCTTTCAGATTCATCCATATTGTTGCATGTTCATTGCCTTCTGTTTCATATCTTATCATGACTTTATCACAGGTTGTTCCTCTACTCTCTCGTTGATGGACATTTGGGCTATTTCCAGATTTTTGTTATTGTGAACCATGAACACTCTTGTATATATCTCCTGATAAACATGTTTAGAATTTCTCTTGAATATATGCTTAGGAATGAAATAGCTGGATTGCAGGGTATGAGAATGTTTAACATTAGGACCTAATGCCAAAACATTCTGCAAATAGCTTTACTGACTTACATTCCAACCAGTAATGTTTTAAAAAATGCTTTGCGGATATAGCTTCTTCAGCATGATTTGTTATCAGACTCTTTAACTATTGCCAGTTGAGTAGGTATAAAACAATATTCCACTGTGACATTGAATTTTTATTTCCCTGAGCTGAAGTTGGACATTCATTCATGTATTTATTGGCCAGAAGCAATTCCTCTACTGTGAAGTGATTGATCGTATCTTTTGTCTATTTTTCTATTGAGTTGTTTCCGTTTTTCTCTTAGCTTATTGACCTCCTTTATATATTCTTGATACTAATCCTTTGTTGGTTGTGTATGTTTCAGATATCTTCTTTCAGTTTTTAATTTGTCTTTTCATTCTGTTTAAGGTGACCCTTCATATTTCTTAATTTCAATTCCTTAATTTTAATAAGGTCAAATTTAGGCCTTTTTTGCTTTCAAAATTTAGCATGTTGTGTGTTTTAAATTCTTTATTACTTGAAAGTCTAAAACTATATTTCCTACTAAGAGTTTTAAAGATTTTGACATTTAGAGAGGGA
This sequence comes from Mustela nivalis, assembly GCF_964662115.1. Lineage (NCBI taxonomy): Eukaryota > Metazoa > Chordata > Mammalia > Carnivora > Mustelidae > Mustela > Mustela nivalis. Next base: position 65,955,046 of record NC_139024.1, read on the forward strand.
TGTTTTCTTCCATTTCAGAGCTTAAATTAACCTCAGTCCCTTAAAGATCCAGTGAAATTGAGAACAGTGTCTATTGAATCAGACAATGTACAGCAGAAAAAGCAGCAGCACCTGATGAATCTAAGATGCTCAGTAGAGATGGTCAAGGTGCCCTGTGATATCCAGGTCATGGGGCCCTGGTTAGGAGTAGAAGAAAGGAGTATATCTGCATTCAGTAACTTACCAATTTTCAGACCAGACTTGATTATGTATACCTGGGGACTCCCAAAATAGCCATGTGATCATTAACAGGCTTGAGCTTTTTTACTGGATGAGAGAAAGTAACAGTAATTGGACCATATCAATGACCCAAGACCATTAAGGAAAAATTGAATTACACTAACTTCAGAGACATTTCATCTGTTTCTCCAAGTTCAAGCCTAATTTTCCTGTTCAGGGCGTTTCAAACTTCTTCTACATATTTATCTCTGTTGCACTCTCTCCCCACTATGCATCTTTGTAGTAAGAAGAGTTTTATAGGCATCTGTGGGAAAATGAAAAAAATCTGGCTATTTGCTAGAAGTCTCTCTTTCCTTACTCACTTTTTCCCTTTTAGTTGTGTCCTGTTTATTACTATATATGTCACCCCCAACCCCGCCCATTTCTTCCTTTGCTTCCAGAGCCACTTGAGGCACTGGGGGCAACAGGCAGAGTTGTGATTCCCCTTCTGTGTTCCTGAGGCAGGGCTAGTGGCTACACTGGCTGCTCTCTTGCTGGCATACAAATGCATTGTCTTGCAAGCACTGCTTGTGATTCGAATTGCAACAGGTGCCTTTAGAGTGGGCTCTGGCTTCCTGCTACCGGATTTGTTTCTGTTTTACTTTGGACAATAGTCGTGGATACTAGCACCTGGAACTATAAAGAATAGTGATTAGGGTACCATTAAATATCCCCAGACTTTAAATAGCACTTGTATGACAACTTCCTGTCAAATGAAAGACTGTTTATGACATCCTTATAAAGGCAAAAGCTCTCCTCTACTTTTAGCCTTTGCAAGCTGGCCTTTGAAGCAGGTACCATGTCTTTGATCTGTGGCACATTTAGTAGTAATTGTTGCTGGCCTCTAGAAATTCGTGTGCTTTTGGGAAATTTGGTACTAAAAACTAAGGATTCTTTGCAACATGATTTAACTATGTAAAAAGTCCTGTGAGTTTGATTATAGGTATGAATACATAACCATAAATAAATAGGTTGATGAGTTTTAACAAAAAGACATTAGAAAAATTTAAAGGCAATAAGTCAATCCTAAAGCAGGTTTTAGGTGGTAAAATGGGGTTATGGTCTGGAATTAACTCTAAAGTTTCCAAAGCCAAGGCTAAAATGAAGACAATTTCTCCAGCAAAGATATGGCCCTTGGGTCAGGGTCTTACAGAATAGAGAAATATTTAGCCAACACATGAATGAAGAGATGATCAACATCATTAGTGGTTAGGGAAAGTTCAAAACACAACAAATACTATTTTATACTCAGATGATCGACAGAAACTTTAAAGTCTGGTATTATCAAGGAGGGGAATTGATGAGGGTCAAAACAGGACCTGCATGCTTTGGGTGAGAGCACACATCAGTGCAAAATAGTTTGACATTATCTCTTGGATTTAAACAGTATGTATCCTTTTCCCAAGCAATTCTGCTTCTGGGTGTATACTCAAGGGAAACTTATGTATCAATATGCACAAGACATGTATTTTAAAATGTGTAATTTCATTGTTCATCACAGCAAAAAAACCCAGGATCCAGCTCAAGCACCCACCAAGACTGTGGGTTAATGAATATTCATGTGATAGCTGTTGGGCAGGAGTCAAAGATAGGGAACTACAGAGACATGAAATAACATAGATGAATCAAAGTTAAAAACAACTGAACTCAAAATATATACTCTGTAAGGGGTACATGTACATGCTGAAATACTACTTGAAAAGGAACTGAGGGATTTATGAACAAGGGATGCAGGATAACATTTTTCTTCCATCGGTGGAGTATGGGGACTGGGATGCTGGAAATGGCGAAGTTGGATGGAGTTGGGTCAAGGTTCTGACTTTTGTTCTGAGGAGTTCATCTCCGGCTGCTTAGTATATTTATTAGAAATAGTCAACTGAAAAACTAGTAAGAACAACTTCTACCTTATTAGTGATAGAGGTAGTCATGGTTGATTCCATTCTCTCTCCGTGGGGTCTATTGTCGAAATAGAAAAAGTTCTTAGTTCTGAGTTTCACAAAGAATAACAAGTGGTAGAAAGCACAGGGTCATGACAAGTTTGAATTCTGATTCTGTCCCTTACTGGCCATATGATCTTAACCAAACTTCTTGATTGCTTTGACTTTCTCATCTGGAGAAAGTCTCAAAATGGAGATATATTTGTGCCTTCCCAGTAGTGTCGTGATGAGAACTTACTAAGATCACACTTGTAAAATGTGGTGAATTTAGCTTAGTGCCTGGGGTGGGTTAAGTACTCAAAAAATGTTGGCTGATAGCATTATTAAAGTTGTAACAGTAATTACCTTTTATTACTTGGGTGGATGAGGGTACAAATGTAATTTCTCCCTTATTTAGTTCTGTCCCAATTCACGAGTCTTTTCCCGTTATCCTAGTCACTGTAGTCTATTTTCCCTCTTCAGTCCTAGGTTAGGATTGAGAGCTCACCCAGATCAGCTTGGGAGAAGAAAGATCCCTCCCTGTTTGAACTGCACATCTATTCCTTTGGCTTCTTGCTGCCACTAAATGGGCAGTCTCTGGGGGAATGGAATTAGCCAAGAAATCTTTGACTATATAAGGTGCTGGCAGATGCCTACAATTTCTTATTTAGGCAACTCGGGTAATCAGAGAACTGAGAAGATGGGAAGGATGATTTGGTTTTTGGCAACCTAAGTGTGGAAAATAAAAGTTTTCTGGTTGAAATGATTTCTTTCTATAGATATAATACTTTTAAAACCTGAAAGAGCTCATATAAGGGGAAAAAAGTATCTCTACCACATTTTTCTCTATGCCAGTCATAAGCAATGCTAAATAGAAACTGAATTTTTTTCATCTACTGATACTGGATTGATGTAAAGAATTTGGTAGATTCTATTCTTTCTGGTGACAGTTAAATCATAGAAAAAAACCAATTCATTGGTAATGGAATTCTAAAATTATAACTATACAATTATATAAAATTACAAATAAGATTTCTATACGGAGTTCTAATCCAGGTACAGAATGGGATGCTAATTACATTTTTAATGGTTTGAGGTTCCCATGTGTGAAAAAAAAATGTGGTAAAATGAAAAGGAAAATCAAATTATATATATTTTTAAAAGATCAGTTCTGATAGATGCTGGGATTTTATTGTTCCATTAAAAAAAATCTGCATTAAGCTAAAAGATAAGAATTTGCCCTTCCTGAAAAAGGTGAATAAAACAACTTCTAAATGGCCGTAAAAAACAACAACAACAACAACCATGTTTCATAGCCATTTTTCCATTTATTTGTAAAAATCCCAAGTTAAGTTACTTCAAAAGAAATTTGAGGAGACCTCTGCCCTTGGCTGTGTGCAATTTCAATTGAAAATCGCTGTTAATGATGCTTAAGGAACTGTGGGGTAAGGAGATGTGTTCTGAGCCTGGATAGGGACGGGAAAATGGCCCAGTTTTCAGAAAGGGAAAGGAATTTAGACTCTACAGACTACAAAACAGACAATTTGATATTAATACTGACAAAACTTTGGAAAAGATTGTCATGTTGAGCCCATAGAAAGGGAAGAGGTGATCATTTAAGTCTGAGTGAGATGAATAAGAACTCTCGTGAGGGACCTCACTTCCTTTTGATAGGGCCACTGGACTAGCAGATGAAGCAACACGGGGTCTGGTCTCTCCATGACTCTGCAACTGGATGGGAGGGCCAATGTTTTGGAACCCAAAATCACACAAGCTTGACAGGATAGAACAATAGGCCAAATCTAGCATGATAAAAAATAAAAGGGAGTTTTGTCGACCTTAGTTCCAGAAAATTAGTAACGTAAACACAGGAGGGGTGGGCAGATTGCAAACCAACTGAGAAGGTTAAGCAGGTTATATCCTACATACAGGCATCCTTGGCTGAGGGCAAGAGTAGGACTGTGTCCATCCAGAGAGGGTGCCCCTTCCTAATTTGCAAAAAAGTTCCATAGAACATAAGGTTCTTGAAAAAGTGCCAGTTAGGGATTTTTAGTTAACTACACAGTCAATGGATTACTGCTTGAGTGTGATTGTCCAGACTGGGGAGGGCATTTCTTGAAGTATCATGTCCCGAACAGGGGTGGTCAGTGTCCAAGCCAAGCCAGGTACACTGAGAGTAGAAAAAAAGGACATTGCTAAATTGGAACATAACTAGAAGAGAGAGGTGAAAAATATCTGGAAACCATGGTCTCTGAGCAATAGTAAAGAGAAGAATGTTTAATTTGAGGAAGGGAAGACATAGGGGGCGGTGATGGATTCCACTACCAAATTAAGCATGAGCACGGGACATGGGAAAGCAGGGCATCAGGGACTAAAAGGAAATTAAAGAATGGTGTTTTAAAAAAGATTGGCATTTGAGATTTAATTTTTTTTTCATTAAAAGACAGTTTTGAACTAAATTTTCTTCCCTTATTTTACAATTCAATGTTTTAAATTTTTTAATTACAAATCACCTGAACAGCAGAGAGCCCCATATTCTTTTTAATGCTTATGGCATCTAAAGCCTTAACCAATATCATACAGGATAAAAAACTTTCATCAATTTGACTTGTCCAAAAATGGAACGGGTAATGTTGTGATACAGTTGAGCTCCTTGTTGTTGCCAGAGTGGCCAAAACTAAGAGTGAGCACCCCTTCTCGGGTGTGACAAAAGGCAGTTTGTGCATGGATAAAGCATAGGTCTAGATGGCTTTTAAGGTCCTTGCCCATGCCGAGATTTTATGGTTCTCAGAAAAAGCAATTTCTCTTAAGAAAAAGGAAACCTGAGATCGCTGGTCTGATTGTCTGGTCTTTTGTAAAAAAAACTCCAGAAATAGAAATTGTCTTACAACTTGCAAAGCAAAAATCTGGGATGTATTCAATATTTCCTTCTTCTTTCTGAGTGATTTACTAGGGTCACTTCATGAACCCCCTTCTCGGACCTTGAGTATCACTAGTTAAGTGTTGGGACATGGCATTGCAAGGTCTTGGTTTGGTCTTGGTGAGAGCTAGTTAGCTTTTAAAGGTTGGATTTCCATGCAGGCAGATCACCTAGCAGCTACTTTTTGGGTATCAACTTTATTGAAAACTGCAATTGTCTTCACTGAATATGTTCAGAGTAGCAAGTGGACAATGGAGGGTGGATGGATAAGTTAATATTTACCTTTCCTGCTAGAGAAGTAGTGTGAAGCCTCATTCTCCATATGAATGTTGGGGAGCTGCAGCACCTTCTGTTTATTCTGCGTCCCAATGAGACTATCATCTGGAAGTCACTATCCTTACTACTCCTTTGTTTGGGTCTATTTGCAAAAACATCAAACACACGTTTCCTGATACCGTATCTATGGGGATATATATATATATATACATACATACACACATAATAGAGAAGAATTTGATTTTCCTTGGTTACATCGTTATTCTGTCCCCCACCCCGCCTAGGGGGATGTACAGTGTAGCTGAAGAGAGGGCAGTGAAAGGTACAGGCAAAATCGCTCAGAGTTGGCCATGGTCCCAGTGTGCTCCCACTTCCCCACCTCCCCCATGAGCTACTTGACTCTAAATTCCATTGCTGGCTTATGCTGGGGACCTGGAAAGAAGGGCCATGAAGCAAACTTACGTGGAATACCCTTATCCTAATGAAATAAGACAACATAAAGTAAAACGAGCCTTGAAGGGAAAGAGAAATCAAAAGAGGGAAGTCTGAGGATTCAGTGGTTCAAGAAGGAGACTGTCACGCCCCTGTCATTTTGATAATTTGCGTTGCATTTCTCTATAATGGCCGTCTTAACAAGTGGAGGCATCTGGAATACTGCTCTGATTTACATGAGTAGTGATCACTATCTCAACAGACACTCTGAACTCCTTGTTGTTGGCTCAAGATCAGGAAAAACAGAACTTTCTAGCAGGGTTAACTTGGAACAAACAGGATCATTGGAACTTTCTGCATTCGTGGAGCAAAGTCAAAGATGGGGGAATTTTGAGATGCTACACTCCTCCAAAGTCAGGGTGCACTGTCTAAGAGAACGGCATTGCTCTATGCCAGTGTGTGCCAAGTGCACACTTAACTGTGTAAGGGAGGTGAATCACTAGTACTTTGTATTTAAGGGACCTACTGTTAAGTAACATGAACCTTGACCCTCATCCCTTAATAATCCAAGTGGAGTTCTGGCATCAGGTCTGCCTCTAGACCCACAGACAGAGTTACGCAACTTTGCTCCTTAAGTCTCTTTGCGTGTGATTGTGACTCCAGGTCGATGCTTGTGGTAGTTCCTCAGCCTGGACGCTGTGTACAGCTCTGGATGACAAAGATCAGTAGCCTTTTTGGGCATGGCATGTTGCAGTAAGAAGTATGGAATATTAGGACAAAAGACAACATGAGGAAGCATTTGGTGGGGAGCCAAAGGGGGTGGGTAGCAGTAACTAAAGAAACAAAGTGGAGTAAGAATCAGCCCCAGGTGGCTCTCAGTTGATAGATATGATCAAACAATTCAATGTGATTTCTCTGTCTCTGGAGCAAAGTCATTCTGAGATTTAGGAACATTCCAGGGTTTCTTTATCAATTGGGTCAAATACACACATTCCTTCCACTTAAGTAAACTGTGGTTCTACCTAAGGCTCTGGAAGGCTAGTCAGATTTCTTCCACTTAAGGAAATAAGCCTCATAATTGCTATATTTCTCCCGTTACATAAATGTTTACCAAAATTCCTTCCAGGATCATGGGGCCACTGCAAAAACTTGGAAAAATCATCCATTAGGTGAAAAGTTGCTCCTCCAAAGACAGTTTTACTTGGGATTTAAGTTCCTGACCCAAAATGCCCATAAGAGACAAGGATGGATATATATTCCCATGTATTGATATATACATATATACATGGAAATACTAGAGTAGGAGGTGAAAACGTATGGGAAGAAATACTTGAGATACTAAAAACACATTGTAATGCATTAGCTGTTCTGCTCAACTTTCATTCAGTTTTTCCCTGCACACTCACATAATAAACGATGGTAGACTTTAAATGATCCCATTTTGTATTCATTCTTGGTTGAGAGGGCCCTGAGATTGAGGGTGAGAAAGGAAAAAGTACAAGCCCTCTACATGAAACTCAGGGTAAGAGATGGCATTGACCCCATTCCACATTTCAGACAAAGTCACAGCCTCACAGTTTAGCTTTCCCCTAGACAGAGAGGTCGGGGTGGCCCAGTGAGGGAGGGAAGAAGGTACAGGGGCGAGTGGGGAAAGTGAGAGGGAGCACTCCCACTGGGCATTGCTCTAAGTCCCCTCCATGCCACGCATCATTACCACGAATTTCTTTGCTATGACTCGTCACAACCAGGAGGTTGCTGGGTCACCAAATCTTTGAGTCTGATCAAAGAGAAGATAGGATGTTTCAGTCTAAACACTCAACTTTTAGTATATCACTGCATATAACTCTCAAATATCCATGTGAAACATCAAAAAGCAGTAAGTAACTTGCTGTGAAGTATGTTTTCAATGAAACAGTGCAGAGGGGCATAAGGCACTACTTTTTGTGATTGCAAGCCAAGTGGTAAGTGAGATAGTAAATCCACAAATTATCCTTTCCTTCTTCTGTCCTTCCTCTACCGTCACATATATGACTTCTGTACTCATGTGTATCTTATAGTTATTTCCAAAATCTTCTCCCACCTCCCTCTAGTTCAAGTTTGCACCATCTCTTATCTAGATGATTCTACCATGAAATAGCTGTTGAATGTCTACTTTGTGTATTATCTTATACTAGGTATTCAGACAGAGTTTAAAAGGTTATACATGGGTTCCTGCTTTCATGCAGCTTATGTTTTTGCAAGGAAAACAGAAAGCAAACAGCCAATTAGACAACTCATTATTAATGGAAATGATGACAAATGCAACAAAAGCTGAGTGTAGGTGCTGGGGAGCACAGCAGAACCACTTAAGGAAGGCTTGCTTGAGGAACTAACATGTGAGCTGAGCTTTGAAGGACGGGCAAGAATTAACTTGGTCCAAGGGAAAGCTCCAGGCATAGGGCAGAGCATTCCAATGGTCCTTGGTCCAGCAAGAGAAGCTGAAAATGCCTGAAGTAAGGAGAGAGGTAGGAAGAGGCAAGGCTGGTAAGGGAGTCAAGACCAGAACCCAGGGAATATGGATGTGGGAAAAGAAATTTGAGCTCTTCTTGTATAATTAATAATAACATATACTCTTAGAGATAAGTCATCCATGTTCTCCTCCAGACAGCTCTCCTTGCTGCCTCTCTCCCTCTCCCCCTCTTTCTCCCCCACCCCCACCAGACTGGTGCCCATAGTCTATTACCACACACAGTATAGTGCCCTTGTTTGCTCTGTGTCTCTACCGTGCATTTGATGGTGAGCTTGTCAAGGTCAGGAACCATCATTACTCAGCTGTACATAAGTTCCTGTTGAAGGTTTCCCAGTATTCCACTAAATGGAGACATTTGGTGCCAGTAAACATATAACTATCGCCCAGGAAAAAAAAAAATCATGACAGATAAGAAGAATAGTATTTGGTGTTAATAAGAGTTTTAAACATTTTAATCTTTAAAGTTTTCAGAAAAGTGTGCATAAGTATTTAGAGTTGATTTGTATATAAGGAAGTATTTATGGGTATTCAGAATTAAATGGGCTACTAATTTTTTTTATTATAATCATTCCCCCACCCTATACACATGTGTATCTAATAGTAAAAGAGAGAGAGAGAATCCTTAATTTAGTGAAGTAGGGGAATGCTTTTAAATCATATGACTGAGGAGTTGTATATGAAAGATTAGAGGCGAGAGTAGGCCAGAGAATGAGAGCCTTAGCCCTGCCACGGCCTCAATCCCTGCCACTGGCTGTCATCATAACGGCTTCTCTAGCCTCCTGTACGTTCCCTCTGTGTCTCACTCAACGTGGCTTCCTAACGGCCACTACTGCCCTGCAAACTAAGAGATCTGTTAGCCAGTGTATGTGGAGTTCATTCATCCGGAGAGCCTGAGGTGGTTATTCAGATACCTTGATGGTCCCCTGTGTTTTTTAAGTGCTTTAGAAAGGGGTCCCAATTCTAATAACACGTATTTCTGGACCCCATGTCATAAAATAGGCCATATTTATCCTTGGGAATAAGTTATAATCAGAGATTACTTTTCTTTTTTAGAACTTTAGCATCACATTGTGCTTCTTTCTACCAGGTTTCATAAAACTAAAACTGCATTAGTTTTGAACTTCTATAATCATATAAAATACCAAAATTTTTTGAGGTCTGTGTTTATAAATATGTCATTCATTCTGGTCTTACAAAAGGCCCCAATTTACTGTAAAGTGGGCATGTCGTACTAAAAGATGGTTTTACTGAACCACAAATCGGTGCTAAAGCAAATATGCTGACTCTAATAATGTAGGTTAATTATCATATTCATAAGTTTCCCTCCCCCAAGATTTGGTTGTTCCAAATATCTTTTTTTTTTTAAAAAGATTTTATTTATTTATTTATTTGACAGAGAGAGATCACAAGTAGGCATAGAGGTAGGCAGAGAGAGAGAGGAGGAAGCAGGCTCCCTGCTGACCCTGAGATCATGACCTAAGCCGAAGGCAGCGGCTTAACCCACTGAACCACCCAGGCGCCCCATGTTCCAAATATCTTTTGAAAGCTTTCCAGATACCTGAGTTAATATCTTTTTTCCCCCTCCTCATCTGGGTTTACTCTGGTAAGGGAAACATCCAAAATCACCCCCTTGTTCTTAAAACCTTAAAACTGGACTTTTCAAATAGCCTTTACTCTTCAGAATCCTTCCTCCTCTCCTCCACCCCTTCCCTTTCCCCCTCCTTCTTCTTCTCATCTCTGGGTGACTGAATGAGTGAGTAAATAAAAAAGCTAAAAATTCAAATGTAGGTCTATTTAAAGAGAAGTGAGATCTACAGCTGAGAAGTGGGTCACTTCCTAATGCCATCTCGTCATCCCTAGCGCTGAATTGGAACAAGAGCTAGAGGCCCTACTGGGCTCATTCAGTCCTTTAATGGTTCGGTTGGAAAATATACTTTATAAGGACAAGATCTCAGAAATCCTGATGTATTAACCTGTATTCCCTATATGGTTTTGTTGTAAGGAGCTGCAGTGTTTTCTAAGAGATGCCATTTCTGCTTACTGGGCATTTATGACTTAGTCTTTTAAAATGAAATATGTCAAATACACAAAATATATAATGATTAACAAAATTAATTCAGTCTTCCAGAGGCTTTAAGAGTCATTTATAATTTTATCGAGGTAGCAAAATAACTAAGTAGCTCTTACTCATCTCTGCCCATGGGAGAAATCAATAGCTTTCAAATTTATTTGTAGGCAATGCAGCAGACTTTACAATATAAATTCTAACAAACAAAGAAATACAAAAGAATGATAACTATAGGTAGGAGATGGGGAAACAAGTCATTACCCGGATTCTCTACATACGGCGCAGTCAGATCCAGCCCCCATTTCCATCTGGCAAGAGTATTTTCTGTTAAATCCTTGACATTACACACACACACACACACACACACACACATGCTCATATGCTTCTGAGTGTTAAAGGGTACAAAGTTGTGAGACTATAGTCCAGCCAGAGCAAGAATAGGACCCAGCTTATGCAGATGTTTTGATGAGGATTGATGAACGGGGTTGGGTATTTTGGCTGTCCGTGCTTGTCTCCTTGTCCTGTTAGAGAACAACTCATCTACATATGTTTTGGTTATTAATTGACAGTTAGAAGAGTTTCAACAGATTTAGACAAATATGCCATACTTGGCACTTTGATGCTGGGCTGTGCTGGCCATTTGGATATGAAAGACAGGGAGTCTGACTCTTGGCTACCAGTATACATTTCTATGACATAATCATTTCACCTGTTCTTAAATTGTGTTAAAAGAGGGTTGGTTAGTGGCACCTGGGTGGCTCAGTGTGTTAAAGTACTGGGATCAAGCCCTGCATAGGGCTTTTTGCTTGGTGGGGAGCCTGCTTCCCTCTCTCTCTCTGCCTGCCCCTCTGTCTACTTGTGATCTCTGTCTGACTTGTGATCTCTGTCTGTGAAATAAATAAATAAAATCTTTTAAAAAAAGTAAAAGAGGGTTGGTTCTATGCGAGCATTTAAGTATGTTGTCTCATTGCATAAAACCAAAACCTTTTAGATTTCCAGTACTTTATAAACAAAAATGTGTATCGATAGCTAATCTTTCAAGAGGTGATTTCTCAGCGAGATTTATTTTAAACTTGATGGGTACCTTTGGGAGAAATGCTTCTGGGGGGATGGCAGGAAGCGCAGGTAGTTTCTGTGTCTGAACAGATTGTTGGGTGGTTATCCGTAGATGCCCTAAGGCTGATGTTCTTTTAAAAAAGATTTTAAACCGCTGGAGTTCCCCGCCTCCCACCATCCCCCATAGGGCAAGTTCTTAATGGTGCCATCTCAAAGGAAATCCACGATTGTGGGACGCCTGGGTGACTCAGTCCTTATGTGTCTGCCTTCGGCTCAGGTCATGGTTCCGGAGTCCTGGGTCAAGTCCCACATCAGGCTCCCTGCTCTGTAGGAAGCCTGCTTCTCCCTCTCCCACTCCCCCAACTTGTGTTCCCCCTCTCGCTATCTCTCTCTCTCTGTCAAATAAATAAATAAAATCTTAAAAAAAAGAAAAAAAGAAATCCACGATTGTGATGCAGCATGTATCTGTGAGTGTATTAGGAAAGGAATATAGCAAGACAAGAGACATAACTTCCCTTCAAAGATCTTTAAATCAAGAAACTATATTTAGATATAAATATAAATAACAGACCAGTCTATTTCTCTTCCAGTCAGAATTCATCATTCTTTCAGGTTCTTTATTGTGCTTGTCAAATCTGTGTTATACTTATTATCATAGTTTGGAAATACTTCTGTGCAGCTGCATATCTTTCTAGTTCACTTCACAGTGAAGTAAAAGTGGGGCCCCTGCAAAAGTGGGGTCTGGTTTTGCATATCCCCCTCTGTACCGGTGAGGGGCTCACTCTGCCAGTGCACAGAGAAGATGCTCAATCATCATCACTTCCTTTGAATCCAGCATCTTAGACATTTGTATACCATGTCATTCCGTTTCTCTGTGAAGGACTGTGGTTAGGAGACTGAAATCAGTGCCACAGTGGGAATCTCTTTGTGCTCTGAAACACTTTTGTCATCACAGTGTCAATGCAAGAGCATGTTGCAAAAGTCCTTTTGCTGAGGGCACTGGGGGTCCATCACAGAAGCATCGTTTGGTGTCTCTTCTCAGCTCAGGGTGAGGCTTATCCCCCAGGCACAATTGGCTGCCACCCCAGGTAGGTGGACCCTGCAGAAGCCAGGACCCCAGGCTCAGGGTGTGGATGGAGGTGATGGTGGGAATGGAGAGGTAGAAAGCGGGAGGAGAAATTCAGCCAAGTATTACTATTATGACACTGGATCTGGTATTGTTGTGTAGGGTGAAGCTGTTGGGGGTGGGCTAGTTGATGAATGGCTGGGTGAAATGCTGCACGGTAAACAAGGAAACAAACCTTATACTGAGCTGACTTTAAGAAGTAACGGGTGGGAAATCACATCACTACCTTCAGGAGAGTGTCAATGATAACTTGAAGTTCAGGGAGATTTTCAAATCTGCACACCATGGTGGCGCATCGGGGTATATGTGTAAACCGTGTAAAAATAAAACCCACCTACAAATCATACTAGCGGGGCGCCTGAGTGGCTCAGTGGGTTAAAGCCTCTGCTTTCGGCTCAGGTCATGATCCCAGGGTCCTGGGATCGAGCCCCGCATCGGGGTCTCTGCTCAGCCTGCTTTCCTTCCTCTCACTCTGCCTGCCTCTCTCCTCTCTGCCTACTTGTGATCTCTGCCTGTCAAATAAATAAATAAATAAATAAATAAATAAATAAATAAATAAGAAATCATACTAGCTTCTCCCCTTTGAATGGAGTCCAGGGCAGGAAAGCTTCTGAGCCAGACTTTATTAGAACACACTGTGATGTGCTGTTGTATTTCAGTTTCTCGCATGGGCAATGTTATGAGTTATCCCAATCCATTGGTCCCCCAAGAGTGACCCCCTGAAGTCACTAATGACATTGGTAAAATGCACAGTGCAGTCAATGCAGGCTACATCCACGTCATCTGGGGAGCTTAAACATATGAAGCCTGCGTTCTGTTCCAAGACTTTGACTAAGTGGTCCAAGGTGGAGCCTGGATATCTGTATTTTGTGGAAACAATCCACATGATTCCAGTAGCACTAAGGGAGCTAAGGCTGAGAACCACCATGTCCAGGCATTAAGGAAAACAACATAAGCTTCATGGTGGGAGGACAACTGGGCAGGGCTGTGGGGAAAGTAGTGCTGGGACAACTGCAGCATCACTGCTCTAACTCCAACGGCAGTAGCACCAATCACAGAGGTGGCTCGCCTTGGCTGGGAGAACGCCAGGAGAGGGTGATCCCTTGCTTGAATCTGGGTCTCTGCCTGGCACTGGCCAGAGCACAGACACACTCTTCAGTCAGCACTCATGCAGGCAAGCGCTCTAAGCTCCTGGCAGACCGCGCCAGCCGAGTAGACAAGTCCGAGGCTCTGCCTGTGAGGAGAGGAGACGCACATTACAGGGGCATGGCAGAAGGGCACCCAAAGGGGAGCCTCCTTCCACCTGCAGCAAGAGCTGTGTGACAGGAAGGACCAAATTTTCTCAGACTGGCCATGGTGGTGTTAGGGTAAAGATGGGAAAATAGCCTGGAGTTAGAGAACGCAAAGTGCTTAGTGTCTTGAGGCAGGAGGGGGGTCAGGGCCATGAGACAGAGAGCCCAAGGGTCCCTTTAAGGGGCAATATGTAGTGGGACCGCAGTAAGGGTGTTCAGAGAGAGAGTCCTGGGGTCAGGGTTTTATTCTGGAGCAGTTGTAATTGTCTGGATGAGAGAAACTGAGCAGAAATTGTGGAATGGGGAAGAAGAAGATGGTCAAGAGAGAAGATGTGGAACACTTTTCTTCCCTGTGTGTCTTGTTGACTCTTCACATGGTCCTGGTGGCCTGAGTGCCTATAAGCACACTGAACCCCATAAGCAAGGACAGGCACACCATTGTCTCTTGGCATTTAATGATTTTAATTGTTCATTAGTTAATTACTAAAAATATGTGTGTACCACCATTGCTACCTTCCACCAGTTATATCCCAGGATCTTATAATAACACAATCCTACACCGTCGTTCAAAGAAGAGAATACTGTGTCCTCTCTTTGGAAAGGGAGCACTGATTGGATCAGAGATGCAAGATGAGGCCAGTTAGGATTAGACATTTCCTGCAAAAATCCACTCAGGATACATAGAGTGGAGGGTTAATTTCATTGTCCTACTCACTGTGGGTTTGGGGGTGTGCAACAGTGGAGGGGGCAGGTAGGAAGGAATGGGGGAGGCAAGGAAGGCTTTGCCAGGACCCACTCCTGGTTGCTCTCTTCCCACTCTTGGGATCTGTCCAGGTACTGGAGTTCCTGAACCTCCAAATCTCAAATCCCAGCAGGTCTGTGTGTGGGAAGGCAGGAGGTGGGAGCCTCACAGAGGCACCTCCAGTCCCCAGGCCAGTGCCTGCAGTCTGTGCTGGTCTGGCTCCCATGGCAGTTGACCTGCTCATTAGCAAAACCTCAGCTCCTTTCTAGACTCCAGTGTTCCCTTTACCTGCCATACCCAGGCATTACCAGTACAGTGTAGCAGTGGCCACATTTTGAGATTGTCCTTGAGATTTAAAACATTGCCAAGTATAAAGAAAACTTAGGGCCCCATTCTCTGAGCTATTGCTTCCTGTGTAGGGGAAGCAGCTGTCCCAAGTTGTATCAGTGGGGTATTATTTCAGGATAGTCTTTCAAATCTTTTCAGGAGAAGAGACCTGGGGCGGGGGCTAGGGATGGGGGGAGAGAAGGAGCATCCTAGAGGGCGTATAGGATCTCTCTCATTTAATCTGAGATAAAAGCCAGCTTGCTCAATGAAAAATAGCACCTTCTGAGGACTAGAAGGGACAGTGCTGGGTTTGTTCAGTGACCCTGAAAGGGTGCATTATCCTGGTGACAATCACGGCAGGGGAAGTGGCCTTGATGAGGTATGGAGTGCAGACCTAGGAGCTTGGGATGGATTACTCTGGCTGGACAGCGGATCCATCACACCAGACTAAGGTCTCAGTTTCTCTGCTTGTCAGTTACACAGTACTTGCTGAGACATTCTTTAAAGCCCCATGCAACATAGCATTAGAAATGGCAAATACTTCCATCAAGGTCCTCCTGACCCTTTGACTTTAGGGATTTACTTTTCCCTTTGAAAGCCACAAATAGTGGGTGAAGGAGAGGTGGGACTCTAATGTTACTTATCTTTACCAACCATGTTAATTTCTTTCTAAGGAATAGGCAGGTTACATTGTATATTGGATTTCTTATTACCTCTCTAGGAGGAATATTCAAAGTGTTAGACTAAATTCGCTACCTTATTCCAACCAGTCCACAACTCAGTAACCTTAACCCAGTAAGTTCTTAATTTCCTGATCTTACATCACGCCAGGTCTAATGAGCAAATAAGATGTAACAATTCTTTCATTTGTATGATTTTTAAAGCTTATGTTTTGATTTCTCCTACAAGAGAAAATATTTCATAATATGGTGGAAACAAGTGATAACTCTGGGAGGGACAAGCTTACCATGCAGAATACAAACTCCCTGTGTTCATGGAGGGGAGAAAGAAGTAGCTGGGTCGGTATGATTTCTAACAGTGACTTAATATGAATTGTAGCATAATGGAATCAGTGGTTTCCAGCGCCTTGCATCAGTATAGTAACAAAAGGATCTTGAAGAAATTAATATTTGTGAAGAAAGGTGTGTCAAAGAATACAAGTACCATTACATGAAGCATATTCACAGTGAAAAATGAGGGCGCCTGGGTGGCTCAGTGGGTTAAAGCCTCTGCCATCGGCTCAGGTCATGATCCCAGGGAGCCTGCTTCCCCCACCCCACCGCCTGCCTCTCTGCCTACTTGTGATCTCTGTCTGTCAAATAAATTAAAAAAAAAGAAAAATGAATTGGCTCCTTGCAGCAATGTTTGTATTAGGAAAAACTGGAAGCAATTTCAATAAAACAGACAGTGGTGTATTCATTTGATAAAATGTTATACAGTATTTAGAAATTGAGGGAGTTTGAGGAATTGATTTAGAAAAGTGTCCATGTTGTCAAAAGTGGGAATAAATAATTACAGAGTGATACGCAAATCATAACTCCATCTTGGTAAAAGTATGTGTGATGGTACAAGTATATAAGTGTGTGTGTGTGTATTCATCTAGGTGTGGCAGTGTGGTGTGTGCACATGGGTAAGCATGGGTAAATACCTATGTGAATGGAATGTGGGAAGGCAGGTGTTTTATACCACTGTGGTATAAAAAAGAAAACATGCGATACCAACTTTTTATGTATATGTATAAACATACATAAATATATATAAACATAAACATAAAAATATGTATGTATTTTCAGACAATAGATATAAGAAAGAAACATTATCAACAATACATGGGTTTCATCAAAATAAGTGTATTTTTTTCTTTTTTTTTAAGATTTTATTTATTTATTTGACAGATATCACAAGTAGGCAGAGAGGCAGGCAAAGAGAGTGGAAGGGAAGCAGGCTCTCCGCTGAGCAGAGAGTGTGATGCGAGCCTTGATCCCAGGACCCTGAGATCATAATCTGAGCTGAAGGCAGAGGCTTAACCCACTGAGCCACCCAGGCACCCTAAAAAAAAGTGTATTTTAAAACCATTATGAAGATAAGACATTTTATTTAAAGCTATTATGAAAACATATGTGTTTCTGAGCCAGGCCAGAGAGCCTGGCAATTATGACTTGACATGTTGAAGGTCTTTGTGCTCGTAGCTACAACTATTTTATTCATTTAGGAGAGTATACTCCAGCATTCTATCTGAGTAGCCCAGAGATTGAAGTGGTGTAGTTCAGCACTCCAGAAGAGCTGTCATTAGATAATCAGGAACTCAGACACTACTACATTCTGAGCGTGCTTTCATTGCCTGGTATAAATATTTTGACAATAGCCTGTGTGCACCAATAACATTTTGCATAACAAAGAAAAACAGGTGCTGAGAGAAGGGAGGTAAGTTCCTTGAGGATGCATTTTCAATTTATTGTGTGTGCTTGGACTCTTCTAAATGTATAATAATAATCATTATTATTGCTGTTGCAGTGTTGTTGTTTACTATGGACAACCTATGGCCATGAAATGCTTTTGGAAGAAAGTAAGAAATCTGCCCAGATGAGTTCAGGAGATGATTAGGAGGATTAAGAGGTACGTTCACCAAAACTTCCACTTTTCGGGAGTGCTGTCCTCATAGGCCCTGGGGTGAAACTTCCCTGGGCTTTGTTGAGCATGTGTTTTTAGTGAGTTGGAAGAGGCAAGGGGTAGGATGGGAAAACGCAAACTCAGGTTTGCCCATGCAATGACAAGCACTTGGATGGGTCTCTCACATACCCACAGAGAGGAGATGGAGGCGCTTGTTAATTTAGAAATGATGGATAACACCTGAGTCAGCCAGGGCCAGAGGACATGACAGACTTTCTGGCAGGTTGACTATCCCCCTCCCCTGCCTATTAGTGGATATATTTGCAAATCCAGTTTCACATGCAATTGTGATTGGAAAACAAACGGTAAAAGTTTTATCCTATCATGTTTAAGTCATTGGAAATCAAAGAAGGTGGATTCTCCCGTCCCCTGAACTGCCAGAGCTGCAATTTCTGTTAGGATATGTAAACCAAACCCGTATATATCATGCTATTCTCACGTGAAGTCAGCCTGCAAATAGGATTAAAAAAAAAATCCAAGTGAATAGAAAAAGGTGTAATCTAAAGTCCTTTTCAGCCATCTTGGCGTTGGAACCATGGACAGGAAGAAAAGTATGTCTCTGTCATTACATAGAATAAAAATTGTTGGGAAATTAATTCAGTAGTACTTGTATGAATGGCTGCAGAGAAAAAAAAAATAATCCAAGTTCATTTACCCAACATAAAATTAACACACTGGTTTTCCCCTTTTATTTTTGAAAACCAGAAGATAAAGTGACAGATGACAGACCAGTGGCTGACTGAGGATACACAGTCCCATACCTAGAATCTTACTCTATGAACTCAACTCTACTGAACTCTTGTTCAATACATGTTGAGTGATGGAAAAGACATTCAGGGTTTTTGGATTTCAGTCCTGAACGGTGCGCACTCAATTATACTCGGCTTAAAAAAAAATTATACAAGGCTTAGTAAGGCTGAAAGAGAAATCAAGTGTCTCTTTTTGGGAGCGAACTCAACTCCCAAACTGCAGAAACTAAATGATTTCAGCAGGAAAGAGAGCAACAGTCACCTACTCTGCCTCCCAGGTGACATCTCACTGGACATGTTCTTAGAATGCCTGTACCAACAATTGAGTTGTCCTGGATTCTGACATGCTTGGTATGACTCACAGAAAAAAAAAAAAAATTGTAAATTCTATATTGCTACACAGGCTGCCAAGCACCAGAAGTTTGAGTTTATGTGTCAATTTCTATAAGAATTATTTCTAGCAACACGGAAATAAATTATTCAATGCATTTCAAGTGAAAGTCCTTGGGGAGGCAGCAAGAGTTAAATAGTCAAGTGCAATTAAAATTCTTTCAGAAAATAAATTCAAATTTCCTACTGGGTTCATGGACAAACCATAAAATTAAATGTTCAAGGCTGACTCACATGTGTTCTTTAGTGCTGATAATATAAAGTTTTTCTATGCAGATTTTAAAAAGTTAAATTTTCTTGGGGTTGATCAGTGGGCCTTTGCTGTGTCAGGTACCACATTGGGTTTTGGGGTACACACATATAAAAGAAGGTCTCTGTACTTGAGCTTACCCATTTGGCAGTGTTACTATTAATGAATTTCATCAATTTAAGTCAAATCTGTTAATAAAATACTATGTTCCCAGCAAGAGATGGCTTACAAAGTAAGTATAACCAAGGCATTCTCCCTTAAATGCTTAATATCAAAAGGGAGGGGGTAGAGATTTTTGAATGTCTAATCATAATACAATATAGTCTATGCTATAGTTGAGGTCAAGTTGCTGGAAGGTGAGAGGAAAATAACTCCTCTTAAATTTATAGAAATTTTCCACTTCTAAATGCAATATTCCTTCCTAGCCCAGCATATGTAAAATATTTGGATGAAATATGTTTTAAAGAATGTTCTTTCAATGCAACTTTTATTGGCAAAAAAATGTGGGGATTCCTTGAAGGCCGGAAAAAAACATCTATAGGAGTTACAGAAGCTGACTTCTTGTGGGGTTATTGGCACAAAACCCATGTTTTTAAAACACAGATGGGACATTTCTGGAAACTGGTTGGGTGAATTTGGCCTTAAAGTAGATCTCAAAGGCTTTTGGAGAGTTGGTAACACACCTATCACATTTTCTTGCTCTAATGCATTAAGTTAGATCACTGAAAGTCTATAAATTAAGAAATTTAAAATATACTTGTAAATCTATCAGAGAAGAATTAATAGAAATTAGGAAATTCTAAGAAATGAATAATAACAAAAATACTATATTTCAAAATTTGTAGGATGTAGCTAAGACCATGATGAGAAAGAAATCTGTATATGAAGTGCTCAGAATAAAAAAGAAGAATGATGAGGTGCCTGTGTGGCTCAGTTGCTTCAGCAACCCACTTGATTTGGGCTTATGTCATGATCTCAAGATGGTGAGACAGACCCTCACATGGGCTCTGTGTTCACCGGGGAGACTGCGCCCCCTCCCCCACTCTCGTGCACATGTGTTCTGGCTCTCAAGTCTCTCAAGTAAATAAATCTTTAAAAAGAAAAAAGAAGAATGACTAAAAAAAATGAGCTAAGGATCCAAGTTGAGAAGTCATGGGGAAAAACGGACTTGCCAAATAACCCAAAGAAAATTGAAGGGATAGAAATCCATGAGATATAAATGAAAAATACCTAGAAGAATATCAAGAAAAGTTTGTTTGTAAAAGAGTAAATAAAAATGGCAACGTATGTTAGGATTTATCAGGAAAAAATAAAATGAAAATATTAGCAATTTAAAAAGAGAATGTTACTACGCATGTAGCAGTACCAAAAAACAGCTTTATGCTAATAAATTTTAAACCTTATGAGAAATAGGTATGTTCCTAGGAAAACAAAAATGATCAAAACTGACTAAAAAATAAAACAAAACCTGATTTGTGCTGGAACCATTGAGGGAATTGAATTAAAACAAAAGAAACAACAACTTTTTGTGAGCCAAATCCTGGAACAGGACTTCTTTTATAGATGAATTCAAGGTATGCGTATCTCCCACTTTTTGCAAGATCACATTATACTATCTAATTTTCATGAAAGACCTACACTAGTAATTGGTTTCACTAACCAAAAAAATCTGCAGAGGATTTTTGCTTTTATGGTAAAAGGGGAAAAGCGAAGATAGCACTCAGGATTTGTTCTGTGTTGAGCCATTCTAGAAGCAGGGTGCGTCCCCAGCAGCAGGGGGAGCCCAGCCAGGCTCCTTCTCCAGGAGCTACACCCAGCATCTCCCTATCAGGTAGCCAGAGCTTCGAACTGTGTCTGTGAGCATCTGTGCTTTATCTCGATTTATTTTGTGCATCCCTTAGCTAAATGTGTCCTAAGGTATAGAGAAGCCTAAGAGAGTTTATTGGGGGAAGGGGGCTAAAAATGCTCGAAAAAATGTTCTGTATAGATTAAAAGTAACTGCTTTTTCACTTCATTTCGACTTACGAAAAGTCTCATAGGAACAGTCTGTTTTCAGATAGAGGAGAAACCTGTACGGTAAATTTCAAATTTAAACTCTCTCAGAGCACAAAAAAAAGGCAGAGCATTCCTCAACTCATTTTATAGGTCTGTGGTAACCTTGGTACCCAAACCAGACAAGGACAGTATGAGTAAAGAAAATTATGGGCCGAGTTGACAAAATTTAGCCATAGATTAGGGAAAAAAATCATGGCTACATTAAGTAGCAGGTCAAGGGCTTGTGGGAGGTGGATGGTCACTCCTACAGCCACAGAGAAATCCTTCGGTGGAGTTACACACCTATTCATCATTGAACAAATAAGCAAACAAAACTTTTTGTGATAGGAAAATGATCATTATGTTAACTGGAAAAAAATGAATCTAAAATATTTTACTTGTTTTTCATAGATCTGGTAGCTAACCAAAAATGAGTTTGAGTTTGCTTTCTTCCTTAATGGGAGGATGATGAAAAACTGTTAGTATTTAAATAATTGTTTGCCTTATTAAATACATAAATGTGTGTGTTTAATTGTACAGATATAAATATATGCAATCACTCAGAGCTTTCTTCTTTTTTATTTTTTTAAAGATTTTATTTATTTATTTGACAGAGAGAGAGAGATCACAAGTAGGCAGAGCAGAAGGCAGAGAAAGAGGGGGAAGCAGGCTCTCCACTGAGCTGGGAGCCCGATGTGGGGCTCGATCCCAGGACCCTAAGATCAGGACCTGAGCCAAAGGCAGAGGCTTAATCCACCCAGATGCCCCCACTCAGAGCTTTCTTGCACAATAGTTAAGAACATGAGCTCTGGAGGAAGATCGCTAAATTAAAATCCTGGAATTGTATGATTTGTGGCAAATTTCCTAAACTCCCGAGCTTCAATTCTCTCATCTGTAAAATGGGTGAGGAAAATACCTCACTAGGTTTTGCAAGGCTTAAATAAACACATATGAAGCATTAAGAAAAATGCCCAGCAGATGGTAAGCACTAAGTGTGTACTCGTGGCTGTGGTACCTTTTTTTTAAAAAATATCAGAATATTAAGGTCATGATTTCTTTCTGGGAAGAAGAGTCATGGGTGGTTTTTCAGATCTTCTTGACGTTTTTCCCCCTATTTTTCAAAGATCTATTTTAAACACACACACATGCTGCTCTCACTCACCACCATAGCAGCTCATGCTCTTTGAACTGAGTTGACTCGTAGAATCCCCTGGAGGGTTGGCATGGGGCAAAATGACACTTCTGAGAGCTCTGCTCTCACCCGCCGGGGTCCCTTTGCTGCTTCTCCTAAGGCAGGACAGTTGACGTATTTGTTGTCTCTGACCTCATGTATGATCACCCGTAGCTGTCTCCTGTGAGCAGTTGTGACTCCAGAGGAAGGGAAAAGCTCTTCCTTATCACGCGGAGACAACAGGGCATCAGAATCACTCAATGAACTTCCTAACCAAGGATGTTCAGACTCTGACCCTAGAGACTCTGACTTTAGAAGGTCAGAGTGGGGCTCCCGGTTTTGCAATGCTGATAGGCGCCTGCGTTGTGAACAGCTGCTTTATTCTGTTTTCGCTCAACCTTTTCCCATATCCTGACCCAGACAGCTCTGGGTGGGTGAATTTTAATGGTATGCAGCACTTCCAGTTAATTTTAAACATATAGATAGTGCCCGCTCATTCATTCCAAAAAATGGATTGGCTCAATGCTTCAGGAAATATTCTAGATTAGAAAAGGAGTCACAAAGGAGAAACTAACAACATTCCCCATTCTCCTAAGTTTAAATTTTCATATAGGCAAACAGAAAACAGGATAATTAGAGAATATAAAAAGTGTTCTTAAAAGAGGAAGTAAACAGGATGATATGACAGAGTAATGGGAGAGGAGGCTTTCGACAGGTGAGCAGGGACAGCTGTGCGGGGCAGGTGACACTTCAGTGGAGACCTGGGGCTGAGAGGGAGCACGTTATGCTGGGAAAAGAAATGAATGTTTTCCAGGGAGACACAGCAGTCAGTGCTGTGCATCAGAAAGAACACGGCATGTTCAAGCTTTTTGTGTCTGGAATACAACATGTAAGACACAGTGGTGTCAAGAAGATGCTGGAAGGCTAGATGCATAGGGACTTGCCATCCAGGCCAGCACGTTTGGATTTTATTCGGAGGAGAGGAGAAAACCAAAGAAGTCTTTTAAATGGGGGTAGGGTGGGGGAAATAGTTGTTTTCAAAGATCACTCTGGCTTCTGTGTGGAGATAGAGTGGCGGACAATAACAGCAGAAGCAAGGAGAGGCACGGGAGCGGTTGTAATATGCTAGGTGACAGATGATGACAGCTTGGACTTGGGGGCGCCGGAGGAGACGGAGAGAGCTGCCTAGAAGGCAGCTAGGATATCTGTGGCAGATCTGTGCGTGCTGACTGGCTGTGGGGCAGACACAGATCAGACCATTGGGTTAAAAGGCACTGCAGCCTCTCCTTCCCGTGGGTAAATGTGACAGTGCTGACTAATCTCAAGGGTTCAAAAGACAAGTTCCCAGGTGTTCTTTGGACCCTTAGACAAGTTCTCCTGTGGTTGTTATAAAAACCCTGCAAAGGCTGAGATACTGTTTATGCCTTGAGATGCTTCTTCAGCTGCTGAGCTCTGTATTCTGGGGAACACTTAGGGCTCATATGACTCCTCTCCTGTGTCGGCGGTCAATAGGTCTAGGCTTCCTCCAATCCCACGAGGTCTGCCGTAGATTCGGGGCAGGCCCCAGAGTCCACAGGGCCTCTGTGGAGGGACTTATTTCCACGCCACACTGAGGAAACAGCAAGGAGTCCTGACCTCACCTGGCCCCGTGGGACCTCCCCCCAGTGAGGTCCAGAGCTAACCTGCTTCTCAGAGGCTTTTTCTGAACTGAAGCCAATCTGAGTCCGGGTCAGAGTCCTCTGATCAGAGTTCTCCATCTCTCTACACTCTTCCTCTACGTGACTGTGGTCTCTTTGAGTTCACTCAAATCCTGCTCAGCCCCTGGACGGGCTCCCAGGAATCTAGGGCTGCTCAGGAACTGGAGGTGGGGTGGGGTAGGCGGGTGGGAGGAGTGGAACCAGAAGGCTAGGACAGTGGCTGTAGGCAAAAGCAGGAATAGAGTTGGAAAACGCTCCCCTTCCCCTTTTCCTATCAGGGGAAAATGATGAGAGAGTGCACGGCCCACAGCTCTCCTCGAGCCTATGTGTGTAAGACATAGTGAAAACACCTGATTATACAGTCTTCAAGAAAAATGAGAAATAAACCAGTGCATTAGTCAAGTGACACCCCCATTTTCCTCAGCATTAGGAAAAAATATTTGTATTTTGCGTGCCCATTAGGTATAGGTTATGGGAGTGCTTCCAAGAGTATGATTCAAATTCTTTATCTCATCTGCCAAACCCTTTTTATAAAGGACTTGGACCTTTATGCCTATGGCGCTGTGTGAAGGGTCAGAAATAAACTCAGAAGCAATTTAAAGATGTGAGAGCTGTAACCATATGTGTTACCACTTTAAAATATCAAACAGTATGTGGATCGATGCAGTGAGAATGGTAAATACTGTGTAAAGAACTTACTGAAGTTCTCTTGGAAAGTGAGTTTCCGAATGACACATCAAGTATGAGCCATCTAATAAGAAACTAAAAAATTGGGTGTCTCACTAAATCTAAGAAGTATAAGACAGGCCAATATCAAAAGTGTCAATGAGGGAAACCATATGCATTTTAAAATCAATAAACATTTTTATAAATGCTTTCTAGGGTTTTTAAATAAATGTTTTTGTGTGCCTGAGGTGTCGAAACAATATGCTCTAAAATATTAAGAGAGAAATATTATACTTAAAAATGTTAAGATACTTCTGGGAGAGGGGAACGGGATGGGGTAGATGAAGGACACTATGCATGTATATTTTATTCTATATATTTTTATATTATTTGAATTTTTTGCAATTAGCATGCATTGAGATTGTGTGTGTGTGTGTGTGTGTGTGGTGGAAATGACACTGGTTCGTATGGGTGATTTGTTAGTCAAAATTTTTTGTGTATGGAACAAATAGCCTAGTAGATCCTGATTTTGTTAAGCACAGCCAACAAACATAATTCGGGGAAGGCTAAAGAAATTCTCTGTTTGTGCTGCGACTGCACATTCCCACTTGCTGTGAAGTAAACCCAACCTTCCGGCCAGGCTCTGTTGATTCAGCTTGGCCTTCTGGAGCAATCTGGCATTAACAGCCTGAATGGAAAGATGCTGCTTTGGTCAGGGGTGCTGCTGGTAGCAAGGTTTGTGGGAGCGGTAGTTAATTACATTCTTTCCATCAAATAGCAGCACTCTAAGTGCAGAGCTGGGTGGAAATGGATGGACAGGTGTGGTAGCCAAGATTCAGGATAAAGGTAATTCCCCTGGATTTCATCTGTTACCTCTCATGGAGAGGAGGGAATCCAGATTCAGGTCAGGAGGCAAAAGGTTTGTGGGTGGAGGAAGAACACCAGGCAGGCAAGGCCATAAGGTCTGGGAAGGGACTGTCTCATTATTCACGAGGCCTGCAGCTTCTGAGAACATTCTGTACCATGTGCACAGTTGGCTTGGTACAAATTCCAAAGCCATTTTTTATTATCGTTTAGAATCTCATTTTCAGAATAGGTAGATAAGTAAGCTGATAGTTAAACATTTGTAAACCAATGCATTCCAAGGAAATCCACCCATTGACCACGTGGCCAAAGGTCTTACAGCGCTTTCCAGTTAGTTCTGGAAGCAGCCTTCTCCAGTCTCCTGGAAAAGAATATCCATTCATTCTTTCATTCATTTCTTCTTTTATTCAAGAAATGACTCATGGAGTGTATGGTATGTGCCAGCCACAGTGCCTGGAGTATATACTGATGAAAACACATAGAGAAGTCCCGGCTCTGGGAGAGTTTACATTCTGGATGAGTTGACAGATCATGAACAAACAAAAGAGAAATAACCACAGATTGAGACAATGTTATGAAGAGCATGACTGGGGTAACATGACAGAGTTAGGATGAGTGGAAGTGAGGGGGGGCATATATTCATACAGTTTAGGGTGCCATCCAGACTTCTCTGGGGAGGCATCATTGGATCTTACTGCTGAAGGGGGGCAGGCAGCAGTGGGAACTATAGGAAGTATCTTTCTCTGAGGGGCAGGAGGCCTGGGTCAGGCGTGTTCTGCCCTCACTGGCCAGGAGCCTCTGTTTCTGGAGGCCCCCCACCCTCTCTGGTCAGTCTTTTCATTTGCAAAAAGAGCAATGTGTTCCTCAAGGAGCCTTTGGTCTGGAAATCCAAATAATTATGAATCGGTTAACTGAAGAATAGTAACTTGTATGTGAAAGTACTTTGCAAACTGTAAAGAATTTTTGAGTATTACCTCCATTTGATCTTCATAATAGCTCTAAGTAGGTCAGATAAGGATTAAAATTAGTTGGATCCTGGCAAGTCTGGCTACGTAATTTGCACTGCTTGGTGCAAATTGAAAAAAGCGGGGCCCCTTGTTCAGAAATGATTAAGTATTTTAAAAGGGCATCAGCAGAGGATTAAACCACTAAAGTTCTGAGCGTGGGGCCCGTGTGACTGGGGGGGGGGGGTGCTTGTTCACAAAGGCCCTGGATAATACGTTATCGTCAGCTTTGGTGGTGGCGGGGTGGGAAGGAGCAGGCGATGTCATTTTTCTTGTTGCATTTCTATCCAGGGTCCCTGTTTCTGCAACATAGTAAATTGTCAGATATTGGTTTTTCTTTGTCTAACTATACCCCTGAACTTATTCTAGGGATTCTGGTCTGTTTCTTCATTTGATGTTTTCGACCCTCTTCTTATAGTAATTCAGAAATCTGGGAGACCACATAAAGGGCCAGTGTCTCCTCCAAAAATCTTTAGCAGTTGAGCTGTTTTATGCAAGTTTTTTTGAGAAAAATGACTTTTGAGCAGTCAAAAGATCTTGGTTTGAAATAAGAATGCTTGCATGTGAGTCCTGAATCTGTCGTTTGATATTTGTGTGACCTTGAATAAATGACTTAGTCTCTCTGAACTGTAGTTCCTCCTGCAAAATTGAAATATTCCTTTATAAATATGCCTGGGTTTTTGGTAAAGAGTCAGTGGTCATGCCCGGTGGTCTGCAGTGTGTGGCACATGTACAAAATGGTTCTTTGGGGGTTTTCTGTCAGAAGGCTGGCAGGCCTGACATCTAGCTAGCTGGCCTAATGGTTAATGGGAGATGTCATATTTGACTGGAGGCATGTGTTCTTATTGGTTATTAAATATTTTGAACATCACTCTTCACCCTTGATTGGTAGAAAGTGTATTGTACTGGTTTGTAAAAGAACGGCAAGCTTGCAATTTTCTTCAGCATATTAATAACATCACAGTGGGAAGCCGTGATTTATTTTACTTTATTTTATTTTATTTATTTATTATTATTTTTTGGAGAGACCACAAGTTTAATCTCATGACCCTGAGATCATGACCTGAGTTGAAATAAAGAGTCAGATGTTTAACCCACTGAGCCACCCAGATGTCCCCGACATTATTATTATTATTATTATTATTATTATTATTATTATTTAGGTGAGATTCACATAACATAAAATTAATCATTTTAAAACAAACACTTCAGTGTCATGTAGTACATTCACAATGCTGTAGAACCACCATCTTTATCTATTTTTAAATGTTTTCAGTACTCTAAAAGGAAACCCATGCCCTAGGAGCAATCACTCCCACCTTTCTCTTCCCCCACCCCCAGCCCTTGGGCTACCATTGATATGCTTTCTGTCTCTTTGGATTTACCTATTCTGGATATTTCATATAAATGGAACCTATAATATGTGACCTTTTGTGTCTGGCTTCTCTCACTTAGCCCAATGTTCTCGAGGTTCATTGTGTTACAGCGTATGAACCAGTATTCATTCCTTCTTGTGGCTGAATAATAGTGCCCTCCATGCCCATGCCCCAATTTGTTTACCCATTTGTCTGTTGATGGCCATTAAAAAAAAAAAAAATCTTTTGGCTACCATGAATAATGCTATGAACACGCATGTGCGTGTATTTGTTTCAATACCTGATTTCAAATCTTTTGGGTATATACCCAGGGGTAAAATCACTGGGTTGTGTTATGATTTTATGTTTAACTTTTAAGGAATAAGACATGCAATTTCAAGCCAAATAGTTAATTGTAAAGACTATTTTTCTTAAATAAAGTAGAGTAATAGCAAGAATAATGGAATAATAGCAAGAAAAATAGAATAATAGCAAGAAAACACTTCCATTTTTTTTTTTTTTTCACCTTTCTGTTCCAGCTGCTGGTTGTGGAGCAGCTGTTACCTTTGGGCTGACTGATCAAAACTGAGCACTTGGACTCTAGAGCCTGATGGGGAGCCTGCCCAGCAGAGAGCTTGAATAAAATAAGAACATGTTAGATGTTGGGACTTAGAACGTATAAGCCAAATTGCCTGTTGTGGCTCCATCTTTGTCTGTCTGTTATGTGAGCTTATTGCTTTCAATAATCCCTCAGTCAGTCTAGTGAAGAGAACTATTAGCCAAGGTTGATTATCATCGCTGAAATGTGAGTCAATGAAAGAAAGTGAGTCATGCACTAAGGTGATTTTATGATGCTTACAAGGGAAGGGTAAATCAAATGTACAAATCTTAACTACAGGGAACATTCGAGTGGCTGAATCATACGTCTGAGTGGAATCTATTTTATAGCGTGTGGGCCTGTAGATCCTTAACATAATTGTCCCACTGCTTTGGTCAGAGTGTTCTCTTCCTGGAGGCCCGGCAGTGACCTCGCCAAACACATCGAAGGAAACCCAGGGCACTTCAAATGGAGGCCACCCATTTTGGGAAAGGAGACAGCAGGAAGGGAACAGAGAGCAGTAAAGTCATAGTTCTCCTTCGGTTTCATCAGGAGCTAGTTCATATCCTGCAGCTGGCTGTTTTCCTCACAGTTCATCCATGTTAACAAACTTGAGGATGGCATCTTCAGCGAAGTAGTGAGCAGGGGGCTCCTGGGAATGAAGTCACCAAAGCGAAAGGACCGTGCTTCTTCTGCCCCATGGCTGTCAGCCTGTGTTCATCTGGGGTGTGTTCTCATGGCTAAATCCTAGATGCCCTATGCCTTCTTCACTTACTTGTTCATTCACTGATTGAGTTAATGATTGGATCTGTAACTCTGCCCTAGGTACTGTTTCTAATGTTATGTGGAATATGGACATAAATCAGAATGAACTCTGCTCTCAAGAAACGTGCAGGGTCAGGGGAGAGATTAGGTATGGATTCCCATAGATTTACCATGCTAGAGGTGTTGTAGGGTAGGGGCAGAGGACAGACTGTGGGCTTAGGTTGCCTCAGCCTGAAACCTGCTCCACCTTGGCAGAATTACAGACTGCCTGCCTCTTTGGCCTTCCTCTATAAAATGGGAAGAAGAATAGGACCTGCTACATAGAACTATTTTGAGGAAAGCCCTGGGATTGGTGTTGGTTCCAGGGGAGTGTTACATAAGAGTATCCCCAGTTAGAAGGCCCCAAATCAACAAGACAATAAAAACAAGTGTTGGAGAAGATGTGGAGAACCCTCTTACACTGTTGGTGGGAATGCAAGTTGGTGCAGCCACTTTGGAAAACAGTGTGGAGATTCCTTAAGAAATTAAAAATAGATCTTCCCTATGACCCTGCAATTTTACTGCTTGGTATTTACCTCAAAGATACAGATGTAGTGAAAAGAAGGGCCATTGGTACCCCAACGTTCATAGCAGCAATGGCCACAATCACCAAACTGTGGAAAGAGCCAAGATGCCCTTCAACAGATGAATGGATAAACAAGGTATGGTCCATATATGCAATGGAATATTATGCATCCATCAGAAAGGATGAATACCCAACTTTTGTATCAACATGGATGAGACTGGAAGAGATTATGCTGAGTGACATAAATCAAGCAGAGAAAGTCAATTATCACATGGTTTCACTTACTTGTGGAGCATATGGAATAACAGGGAGGACATTGGGAGATGGAGAGAAGTGAGTTGGGGGAAATTGCAGGGGAAGACAAACCATGAGAGACTGTGGACTCTGAGAAACAAACTGAGGGTTTTGGAGGGGAAGAGATTAGGGGGTTGGGTGAGCCTGGCGGTAGGTATTAAGGAAGGCATTATTGCATGGAGTACTGGGTATGGTGCATGAACAATGAATTCTGGAATACTGAAAAAAAAATAAACTAGACTAATAAGAGACAAAGATCCTAACTTAGAAATAACTGAAGTGCTCTGGGAGTTGAGAGGCAGACAAGTGTACTGGGAGTCCAGAAGCCTCATGGTAGAAACGTCTCTGAGGTAGTCCTTGAAAGCTCTTTGTAGCATGGTCTTTGTTCATTTGATCATTTGAATCAGTGCTCCAGCAATAGATAAGCAGGGCCTCACCCAGATTCCTCTGTGCATAGCTGTTAGAGTTTAATATACAATCTACACCTTAAACATGGTTTTTCTTAGCATTTGTTTTGGGGGGTGGAGGGACAGAAGGAGAAGGAGGGAGAATCTCAAGCAGACTCCCTGCTGAGCACAGAGCCTGATGTGGGTCTTGATCTCATGACCCTGAGATGATGACCTGAACTGAAACCAAGAGTTGGAGGCTTAACCGACTAAGTGAAGTAAGTCAATCTGAGAAAGACAATCATTACATGGTTTCACTCATATGTGGAATATAAGAAACAGTGCAGAGGATCATAAGGGAAGGGAGGGAAAACTGAGTGGGAGGAAATCAGAGAGGAGACAAATCACGAGAGACTCTAATTATGGGAAGCAAACTGAGGGTGGCTGGAAGGGATGTGGACGGGGGCATGGGGTAAGAGGGTGACGGACATTAAGGAGGCACATGATGTGAGCACTGGGTGTTATACGCAACTGATGAATTGTTGAACTCTGCATCTGAAACTAATGATGTACTATGCCTTGGCTAATTGAATTTAAATTAAGAAAATGCTTTCTGAGGACACCGAGAAGAAGAATTATTTCTTATATAAGGGTTAGTTACTTACTTATCCTTCAAATAATCAAGCCACTATTTGCTTGACTTTGCGTAAGTCACTTGACCTCTTGGAGATTTGATTTATCCATTTCGAGTAGAAAAGATCTAGACTCAATAAGTGTTATAAGTTTTTAAAAACTAACTCTAAACTATTATGATTATTAACAGTATTGTTATGAGTTTTAGACTTGTAAACATTATTTGTTTGACGGAGAGAGAGAGAGTACAAGTAGGCAGAGCGGCAGGCAGAGGGAGAGGGAGAAGGAGAAGCAGGCTCTCCACTGAGCAGGGAGCCAGATGTGGGGCTCAATCCCAGGACCCTAAGATCATGACCTGAGCTGAAGGCAGCCGCTTAACCGACTAAGCTTCCCAGGTGCCCCAATTTCTCTCTGAAGTTTTATGTTATAGAGTTTTGAAAGGAGCCTTCTAAAACCATGAGACTGCCAAAAATTCTATTTGACCAACAAAGTTTACACTGTCTAGGTCGTATTTACAAATTCCATCCTTATCTACCCACCCACCCTTTTGCCTATTGGCTTTCCCCCATTTTACTAGTTATGGAAAAACAACTAGCTTACTGCGGCAGAAAAGCCACAGTTCTTTCTACAAATACCCAAATCTCTAAAGGGGATTAGACTTTTTTTCACTGTGCTTTCCTCTTCCATACCTCTAATGGCTCCATATACTATATGGCCCAGAGAAAAGAATAGGATATTTGTTGGTTTTCTATAGGCTTAGAAACCATCATTGCATCTTGGAGCATCAATGTGTCCTTTCGTCAGGATACGAGACACATGTTGTAGTGAACAGAAACCACTGAATTGGCCTTCCTACGTAGTTTCTGCCTTTAAGAGAATAAGGATGATATAACCCAAGGAACAAACAAACAAACACACAAATACCCTGAAACTTTAACTGCCAGCTCAAGGAATATTCCATCGTGCTGTAATGGGCATTGTCAAAATGGATGCCACCCTCTCATTAATACCAGCCTCTCAACACCTACAGAGAGACCAGATATTGGGACCTGTCCTCGCCAGGGCTGCTCTAACAAAGTACCAAAGGTTTACACAAGAGAGATTTATTGTCTCACAGTTCTGGGAGCTGGAAGTCTGAGAGCAAGGTATTGGCAGGGTTGATTCCTTTTAAGTGTTTTGAAGGAGAATCTGTTTCATGTTTCTCTCCTACCTTCTGGTGGTTCATTAGCCATCTTTGGCTTCCTTGGCTTGTAGATGCAGCCCTCTGAGCTCTACTTTCATGTTTACATGGTCTTCTCCCTATATGTGCATCTGTCTCTGTGCCAAAATTTCCCCTTCTTATAATTATATTGGATTGGGTCCCCCACCCCCTTTCATGACCTCATCTTAACTTGATGTTCTGCAAAGATCCTATCTTCAAATAAAGTCATACCCAGGTACTGGGGTTCAGGATTTCAACATTCTGGGGGGACACAGTTCAACCCATAATTAAGACCTCTGCAACAGTTGCTGCAGAAAAGACTCCAAACCCAAATGCCAGCACCACAAGGGTGCTACTAGAAATAGCAGAGGTGGCGAATGGCCTTGATGTGGTGAAGCTCACATCCAACTCTTGCATGGTTAGGGCTGATCAGTGGAGGCTAGGCTTTGGAAGGAACTAGAGCTGTAAAGAAATCTGGAAAATGGCAAATGTATTTAGCTTTTTGGTTTTAGCAATGTTAAGGGTGATGGAAAGGAGAAGGATGGACTAAAATAGGGGCTGAATGAGTCAATCTGTATTATCTTCTAATCAGTGAAGTGGAGACTGTGAGAGATGTTGTGAAGACTGATGGGATCACAAGCAATGGAGTTAAACAACAGGATCATTAGTTAGTAGTGAGTTACTACTTTCTGTCCCAGGACGGGATTTATATGATTTCCTTTTCAACTACGATGAGCAATTTATTTGTGGACTGGGAATTTTAGGTATTTAAAAAGGCAAGTTATTTATTCTCTTCTTTCCAGCAAGGTTATATTTAGATCCAATATCTTTGAAACCTGTCAGAGCCCATGGGGGAAATCTCATATTTAAGTATAAAGGGGAGAAAAAGGAATAAAGGAAAACGTGCTGGGCTGCTTCATTGTGTCTACCCACCTGGTCTTCCCAGTGACAAATCTGAGGAACATCCTCGTGCTTCCCTTTGTCTAACTTTCTAGCCTAGTTTTTTTCATTGCTAAATCCTAGGAATTTTGCCTTGAAGTGAATCTCAAATTTGGCCACCTGGCTTCATCCCATGGCCACTCTGAATTTAGTCCCTGGTCACCTCTGGATGGTGTTTGTAATCACCTGGTATTTCCCTGCTCAGGATTCTCTCCCAATCTTTCTTTCATGCTGTTACCAGAGTTCTTCCTACAGATCGGATTTGGCTGTGTCCTACCCACTTCTTATGTCTCTGCTGTCCTGATTATTGTTGTTATTAACCGTTGTAGAAGCAAACACTTGTTCTTTTGATTTTATAATTTTCTTGAACTTTTCCTTCAGCTCCTGTTGTATTTTTAACTGTTTGCTGGATAGCTCTGCCTGGGTATCCCTGAGTATCTCAAGCCCTAAAGTGATTTGATTGTCATCGACTCATCTCCTCTCTGAAGATCAAGGAGGCAGCATGGTCAAGCTCTGCTGAAGGCTCTCTTCTAGACTGCAGACTGCTGGCTTCTCACAATGTCCTTACATGGTGGAAGGGGCTAGGGAGCTCTGTAGAGCCTCTTTGGTAGGACCATAATTCCATTCAGGAGGCTCTATCCTCATGACCTAATCACTTCCCAAAGGCCCACCTTCTAATACTATCACACTGGGCATAGGATTTCAACTTGTGAATGGTGGGGAGGGGTGGACACAATAACACTGAAACTATCAACCTATCCCAATGGCAGGAGGCTTCAGGAGACCATAGGAACTCTACTTCACCTTGGGCTAGTATCTTGTGGTCTAGAGCTCTTCTACACTCTATATTCTTGTGTGAATCTCAGTATAACTTGGCCAAGTTCACATTCCTGTATACTATCCAGTCTAATCTTCACTTTTCCTGTCTTCCAAGGAACATGCCTTCCTATCCTCTTCCATGCATCATTGTGAACATTGTTCTTTCAGTCTAGACCAGGCTCTTTGCATTCTGGAGGTTTCACTTTAGAGTAACTGATGACATTGTTCTTGTGTGGATTCTAAAACCAGGCAGTAGATGTAGACAACTTCAATCTTATTTAGTCCGAAAGACCAAGAGGAAGATTCAAAATCTTCCCGTGCATATGTTCATTAGTGTGCACGTAACCTTGAGAGAGCTTGAAAAACAAGCCTAATTGCTACAAATTGCCCCTGATTCAGATTTTAGGTTTGTTTGAATGAGCCTCTATGTACATTCATAAGTAAAATATATGAATTATCTTTTATTTCCTGATTGCACAGCACACAGTAAAACAAGGCTAGTACTTTTTTTTTTTTTTAAGATTTTATTTATTTATTTGACAGACAGAGATCACAAGTAGGCAGAGAGACAGGCAGAGAGAGAGGGGGAAGCAGGCTCCCTGCTGAGCAGAGAGTCCGATGCAGGGCTCAATCCCAGGACCCTGGGATCATGACCTGAGCCAAAGGCAGAGGCTTTAACCGGCTGAGCTACCCACGCACCCACAGGATAGTACTTTTTTTCCTTTACTCGAAAGCCTTTGTGTTAGGTCTATTCAAGGAATGAGTCCTAGAAAGGCCTTTATTCCGATCTGCTCACAGACAGTATGGCCTTAACAAGAAAAAGCTGAATTAAATTCTCCAATTATTAAGAATCCTGTTTTTCTTTCTTTCTTTACTTATTCCTTTCTTTCTCTCCTTTTTTTTTTTTTGTTTACTCATGTCCGTGTCCAAACCATTCTTAAATTATAAGGCATATGATAGGAACTTAAAACCTTCCTTGCAATTCTAGTTCATTTTATTTCTATGGTTATCTGTTAAGATGAAAAAGGCTTTACAGACTCTTCTATAATAACACCTCATCAGCTTGAGGATTTTATCTACCTAAAGTTAGAGGGAAGAATGTAACTGATGGCCTAAAGTGCATTTGAGGCTGTGGTTTAGAGGTTTTTTTTATCATACTTCTCCATCTCTACTTGCTGACCTTCTACTTTTTCAGCCTCTTTCAAATGTCTCATTCTTCACAAGGGCTTTCCTGGTCCCAACAAGCCAGCCAATGGGTTTCTTTCTCCTCCTCCCCTTTTGAGGTCTTTGTTCCTGCTTTTATCATACGTTCATGGTATAGTCTGAACTGTAGTTACTGGGTGCTCACAGGTCGTAGAAAGGAAAGCTCTGACTCTGAAGTCTGGCAGGTAGGAGCTCGATTGGCATCATGTTGTTTGCACTGTGTGGCTCAGATACGTTATTTCCTCCACTAAACCTCAGTCTCTGCATCTTTAAAGTGGGGATAATAGTATTTGTTTTACAGGGCTGCCATGAGAATGAAAAAGAATATGGTGTGTCTAGCATGTGGAGTCACTCCAGAGGTGCACCTGTTATCAGTGGTGGTAGGAGTCACAGCTTTTCCTACTTTAAACTATTTTCATTTCTTGTAGTGCACACACTCTGTCCTCTACTTCCCTGAAGGTTTCACAGAGCCTGGAAGCTCCTTGAATATGGGTGCTGGAAAAATTTTTGTTGAATTGGAAGAGATTGGTCTTTCCTTCAAAACAAACATTATTTCAGATCTTTTATAGCTTCTTTTTTTTAACTACACATTTATTTGTTATGGCTGGGTATACTGAGCAGCATTGCTACTTATATCCTGAAATTTGAATATTTGGGGATTATGAAATTAGATTACTGTAAGATACTTAAAAGTAGATTGAATCTGTAGATAGTTACAAGCAGAATATGCGTGGTATGGATGTGTAAGTGTGGGCATTTCTGTGGGTGTGTACCCAGAATTGGAAGTTCGCTGTCACTCAGTCCTCAGGGTCCGTGTGGGCAGCCCCTGGTCTCTAAACACAGACATACAGAGAAGTCTTGCAGGCAAACTGTGCAAACATTTTTCAGTTTTCATCCTTCGTGAAGATGAAATCTCATCTACAAAAATTATAGGTTTCCCTGTGTTTTCCCTGAGGATCTTTTGGTCAAATTTCTCTACTGGGAGAGAGAACACAGTTGTCACTATAGATTGAAGTAAAACATGTCATTTGCCCTTGCTAAATGGAGGGTCATGAATGCCAAATGTTTCTTATCCATATCCTTACTCTCCTTGAGGCTGGATGTATCACAGAACCAACAACTGCCTCCTCCCCACCCAGCCTGCCTGAGCCTCCCGCAGCAGCACCGCTGCTCCGTTGGCTGCCCCTTTCCTCCCACAAATGTGTCAACAGAGAATACACACCAGCAGCAAAGATTTTTAGGAGGATACTGAATACTATAGTTAGGAATTCTAATTGACAAAATAGAATTTCTCAAAAGCAGAACAAGTGACAATAAAAACAAAGACAAGGGATCAGGGTTCTGAGGGCCAGAGCACCAAAGAGCAACAGTCACAGAGTTGAGAAATGAGGGACCAAACGTGTGAATAAAATCTAGGTTTCCGGAAAAGGTCTGGTAATTACTAACACAACTTGGGAAAGGGAAAAAGGCTGGACACCTGTATTTGGTTCTCAGGGGTTGATTTGTTCATTAATTAACTAATTAATTTATTAAGTAATTCTTCATTCATTTTAAAAATCTTCCTCTTTCTCTGCTAGGAATGTGCCATAGTTTCCAACAAAGGCCACAGGTGGTCATAAAAGTCTCATCATGTGACAAAGACCTGTTCTACTCTCACAAGCTTCCTCCTTCCATTTCACCATCAAATCCACATGCTGGCTCTCTCCCTAATCCTCTGTTTTGGGAGCTCACTATCTGGTTTTGGCAATGCTCAGCAGGAGGTGGAACTTGTAGCTGTCAGCACGTCCATGTGTGTACAATTATGTTTCATATAATCAAAGAATTTAAGACTGAAGATCATGAGGTTCTCACCACACAAGAACTTTTGAAATTTCTTGAAGCAACCAGCAGGTCCTCTCTAGATTCTTTTCCATAACCTAAGTGCGTCTTTTCAATGATCCTTATTAACGTTAAGCCTATAGCATTAGCATCTCAAGATCTTGTTAAATCTGGCCTTCCCCTTGACATGTAGGCTATTCTTTGCAGTTCTGAGTCATCTGCAAATTTGATCAATCAGTATTTACAGTTCTTTCTGAATTATCTAATTTATTATGAATCAACTCCTCTAATGTAGCTAGTTCTGTGAAGATATTATAGAAAAAGTGGCCAAATTCCTTTAAGAACTTATGCTACATTTACAACATTTCTAATCTGATACTATAACAGTTTTACTATGAAGCTGGTTGACCATGACTTACTCTTGTAAAACTAAGTTGACCTCTTGGTCAACTCATGAGAGATCTCTTTGGTTGGCACTTCCTTTTCTAAGTTCTACGCATTACCCGTTTAATCAATCTACTTTTCTAGATCTTTGTTAAAGATTGATGTCAAAATCATTCATCTGTAATTCCTCTGAGCTGTCTTTTCAAGAACTTGGGCCATTTGTGTCTAATTTTCCAACATTTCTTTTATTTCTATAAATGCAGAAATTACTAAAATTGGCCTTTCAGTCAAAATGTGGACCTTTCAGAAGCTTGAGGTAGTTTATCTGAGCCTGGGAACTTGATCTTGGATAAATAGGGCAGATTTTAAAATGCATTCATTATTTCCTCCACTATTTTGATTCCAGATCCTTGCTATGTTTCTTCTACACTTCCCAGTTTGAAAATACTCTCTAAGATAGAAACAAAATGCGAGAAACATACTTCACCGTTTCTTGTCTGTTCATTTTATGCCGTCTGCCAAACAATGGGCCTATGTCTTTTGTTTTTAAAAAAGACTTTGCCTGCCCTTGGCAATTTGCACAAAAGCTTCTGGGCTTTAGCCTTTTATTTCAAACTCTACTGTATTTTCTCGCCACCCGCACCCACCCCCATTTTTACTGGCACTTTTTTCTTGTATATTATGTACTGGTACTTAGTTTTAATACTACACTTTTCGAGAAGCTTCTTGTGAGAGGCCAGAGTATTTGCACAGTTCTATCACAAGCAATTCTTGTGCCTTTGGCGGACTTGCTTGATCTCTTGGAAATTTAGTTCCCTCATTGGTAAAATGGGGGAAGGAATGCATTAGTTACAAAGTAGTTGTGAAGGTCAAATAGAATGGTAACTGTGAAAGCTTTTGGTAAGCTCTAAAGTGCTGTCAAAAATGTAAAGCCTTGTAATCTGGGGAGCTGAATAGTACTTTAATTAAGCCTATTAATACTGGAAAGGAGCTGGGGGTTTTTCTAATCCAATCTTCTCCATGAACAGACAAGCCAATATTGATTTGGTGAAGGAACTCACCAAAACTCCCAGTCAGAGGCAGCACAAGAGAGAGCTTAGCACTCTGTGGAAGGTGACTTGTTATCTCAGCCTTAACTGTGCAAATCTACGACATTGGTTTTAGTCGTGACCCTGCCACTAAATAATCATGACTTCTTTACAGCGGAGTTTGGGACTATCCTACCTCATCCACCACTGCCCATGGCAGATGTCTCCATTCACCATAGACTTCCTCCTGTTACCTCACGTTCCTTCTTAAGAAAGTGTCACGGAAAGCATGACCAACCTTCCTGACAATGGCTTTGCCCGCTTTGGGTTTTTCTTTTATACTTGTTGAGGCTCATTTGTTGTTCTATGGTCTGAAGGTTTCTTTTTGTTGTTGTTGTTGGTTTGCTGTCTGCTGTTAAGTGGCAGACTAGTTCAAAAGCCATCAATGAAATTAATAAATAATGCACAGGAAACAGAAGCTGTAGGGGAAGGCTGGCATAACTTGTTTTGAACAAAGCATATAAGTAAGTCAAAGTCACAAATATTTATGTAGTGCCAACTGAATGGGAGGTCTGACCGCTTCTATAAGGGGTACACAAAGCACTATAATAGAACCTAAGCACAAGGACTTTCAGATATTCTAAAGGATATTTTATAAATCCATTGTATAAGTTATGCTGCTTTTCCCTATGACTTATAACAAAACCCACAAGTTTTGGAGTGTCTACAGACTGTGGACTTGGTGATTTATTTCATCTTATTTAACATTACAAAGAAGTACTGTTGTTCCCATTTTATGGTTGAGGGGACCAGGGATCAGAGAGTGGAAGTTCCTTGCCGTAGGGCACATAGACCAACTGACTTAATCAAAATTTGAACTTACATTGGCCTGACTAAAGTTTGCTCTTTTTATGAAAGTTTAAGAGATGTACTTCCTGTTGTAAATTACATGTCTGACTACACCCAGTATTATCAAGTCTGAGATGACATGCTTGTTTTCCCCCAAATTTGATTCATCGAAATAATTAGCGATAGAAGCAAGAACACTTAATTTTAGAAAATTAGTTGATGGCCAGATGGAATTCTGCCAAGAACCATTTCTAGCCTGGAAGTTTCCTATCCCTGCTCTGGGTCTTTCTGTCCTCAAAATATACAGATCAAACACTTGTTTTTGAAATTTACCTTTTAAGGTACTGAAGAGCAATAAAATTACTCACTAAACTAGAATCCATATATCTTAATTGAAAGTTTATATATACAACTTACTACATTTTTTTTTTCTTGGCACGCAACAGATGTAATTGATTTCATGGGGAATGCACTGAATCGGCCAGATTTTCTGAGCTAGGCACTCTTTATTCTGTCCCGCTTCAGCTATCCATCCTTTTTTGGAACAAAAGCCTCTTCCCTTAGGCCTTTTCCAAAAAATATTCTGATTGCAACGCTATGGTAATTCTTTTAATAGGATCAGGGAGCCAGCCGCAGGAGCATTCAACCCAAATCTTACCCTTGAGCTTGTGCTGTCCTGATATGTGTCCTGGAGATGAGACTCGGCTGGAAAGCACTGTGGAACATCCGCTGTGTCCCTAGGGACCAGTAATGAATGAAGACGTTAGCGTGTGTGGGTGACTTGGGTTTAGTCTGGGAGGTTTGTTTATTTACTTATAGATAGTAGCACACCATAGATACCCTTTTATTGTTAGGGGTAGATTTTTCTTCTTTAAAGAACTAATATCCGTTTGCTGTTTATAAAGCTGAAATTATTTATGGTGCTGCTAAATGGAAAGAACTGTTATGTAGGGTCTCCTCTGGGATCATTACCAGTTGAATCCAGTGTGTATTCATTTATATACCTCTGTTCAAACAAGTCAGGGGTTTTCGGCTGAATATGTCAAATTGGGAGAGTGGTGATCAAACAAGATTGGGCATCTGTTAGCTTCATTCTCTTAGTGGTTCTTTCACAGACAAACTATGAGAATTTGACCTTTGGGTCTGTTTACCCGTCTGAAAAATAAGAGTAATAGACACTTAGGTATTACTTTCTTATCTCCTTTTTTGGGGTATTGAAGACTTAAGAGGTAAGCTCCCTTAGTTATCCAAATGAACGGTTTGGCAAAAGCACCAACTATGATTAAGGAAATAAGTGACAGGCATTCTACCAACAGAATGTATTTCTGGAGTGAACTAATTTTACGTCTTGATTCTCTGTCATCACATCTGTACTGGGATACAGTTTAGTATCAAGCAGGAGGGATAAGTTGCCTTTACTGTTCAGGCATTGAGGAGCTTTACTTAATTAGGATTTGGTTTGGACAGAGGGGTAAAGAGGTGTTATCAATGATTACTCCTGATACTTTTAAATAGTTTTTAAGATCTTAAAATGCACCTAATCCCAAATTTCAAGGAATAGAAAGAATTATGGGGTGAGGGTAAATCAGAAAGGATTACGAAAATTGCAGCATATGGTATTTTAAGAAACCTCCTTTCTCACTGGCTCTCTGGTTCACTTTTAATCTTTTTACCGGAAAAAAATTGTGCAAGTAAGATTTGTTTAATTTTTTCCTACTTGTCTATGGTATGTCGGAGGAGGGGTGATCCTAGGAAGTTTACACTAAAGTAAAACAATGTGGGAGATAAGGAGAGAGGACGGGGAATGCTTGTAAGTATGTATTCCTTTGCAACTTTTCCTGGGAAGAATTTTGTACAGGGATATATGTTAATGAGAAGAAGTGGTAATTGGTTCCTTGGCTTTAGTCCTTTGTGACTTTGAATCAAGAAATATCAAGCATATGCATAAACATTGGTCGTCATACATGGGAAATACCAAAATGAATAAGTCATAGCCATTGCCCTCAATGTTGCTTCTGTTGAAGGGAGGAGGCAATGGTGTAAGCACTAGATAGAATATGGTTTTAAGAATGTGAAAAGAAGTAGGACAGTTGACATGCATGGAGATAATAGAGGAGGAAAAGATTACCTGGGACCTGGGTGGTCAGGGAGAAACTTTGAGAAGACTTTGCACTTGGTTGGAGCTTTGGGCGGATTTGGGGAGAGAACAATTCATGTTGACATTGACCAAGAAATGCGGACACAGGTGGACCTGTTCAGGAAGTGATGAGGAGATTGATGGGGCTAAAGGGGAGGGACAGTGGGGAGGAAGTCAGAATGGAAATTTGCGGTCAGATTATGGAGGAAGATTAAGGCTCTTCTCTGGCTACAAATTCTTTTTGGAGCAAAACCTAGAAACCTGAGCCTTTTAGAACAAGTGATGTTTGACTAACAATCTTGTCAAACAACGTTCCTTTAAGAAGATCATGTACTGCAAAGTCTGGGCCATTTTAGCAGCAGGTCATAGCTCTGAAGTGGCGATTAGAGTGAGAGGCAGCCACAGAAGTCACCTAGTACAACCTCAAATGAATTTCTTCTTGCTGTTTTAACAAACTGCCACAAAATTAGTGGCTTAAAACAACACTGAGCTAATGTCAAGGTGCCATAGGGTTTGCCCCCTCTGAAATGTGAAAGGTTTCCTTGCCTTTTCCAGCTTCTAGTGGATGCCTCTATTAGTGAGCTTATGGATACTTCCTCTGACTTCAAATGACCTCACTCCAACATGTACTTCCTTTGCCACCTGCCCTTCTCCTCTGACTGACTTCTGGGTCCTTTTTGTAAAGACAATTGGGATTACTTCGGGTACACCAAGATCATCAAGATAATCTCCCCATCTCCAGTTGGTTAACACAATTACATCTGTAAAGTCCCATTAACCATATAAGGTAACAGTCATCTGTTTCAGAGATTAGGGTGTAAACAATTGGAGGGGCATCATTTAGCCTGCCCCAGACCTCCACATTTTGCAGGTAAGAGTGTTCAGACCTAGCTTGGTCTAAGGCCACACAAATAGCTAGTTGACAGACTCCTGTTTCTGACTCCCACTTTTCTTTGTACTGCACTGGGATGCCAATCTTTCCTACTTTCCATGAGGAATCAGTGGTGCTTTCTGAAGGCAGAGATCCCAGAGCCAAGATGAGGACTGACTAGAGTAGCATTTGTGGGGGGATAAGGCATCATGTCACTGGGCAAGCACCCATTTGAGAGAAGGAGAAATGCTCTTTTTAGGACCAAAAAAGGCTGAGAAACTGCTCTCTCAGTGAGTGGAGAAGAGACTTGGGAGATAAAAAGAGATGTGTACAAAAAAGGAGAAGAAAAGAGAGAGTAGAATGGAAAGAAGGAGATGTTTTAGAAAAAAGATAATCATGTAGATCCCATAATGATGCCTCTTTCGTCTATATACATGGTTTCTGAAACTAAGTATCTCCTGCAACAGTTCCTCTTCATTAATGCCTAGATCCTAACTTCTATAATAACTACATTATCTGTTTCTTTATGCATTTGCTGCTCACAAGTTCATCCTCCTCACTATTAGATTCCCCACAGAGTAGCAATAATTTCCATCTCTTTGTTATACCACAGGACACAAATAGCTGTGCTATAACGGTTTTAATCATTTTAATGATGATATACAGAGTGTATCACACTAGTATCATTAGCATTTTCTTTGAAAAAGTTCTGGAAAAATTCCAACCTAATTTTGTACTTTAGCTGAAAGAAGAGCTTGAGGCTAAGATAAAGGGCATATTGTTCTTGAAACTAATAAAGAAAGTGAAGAGCACCAAGAAATGGCAAAGGCATGTGGACATTAAGTTGGGAAAGCCATGCAAGAGATGAAATAAAAACAATTGAGAAGAAAGAGAATGTTTTAAAATTATTTTTTAACTATAAACTGAATAGGGAAAGGAGAATATAAAGTGTTTACATTATTACATTACATTATTTACATTATTACTGGCCTTTCTGATTGATGATATGAAAATAGAAGCTGAAAAAAGTTTTCATCTTTACCCAGAAAGTGATCTATAAGAAAATTTAGACTAAATATTCATTAAAAGAGAGATAAATCAAGTTAAAAGATATGGAACATTAGCAACATATTTATTGAGAAATACTATTTGTTTTGTTTTGTTTTGTTTTGTTCTGTTTTGTTTTGAGAGAGAAACTATGAGAGAGGGTGCGAGCTGGGGTAAGGGCAGAGGAAGAGGAGAGAAAGAATCTTAGTCAGACTCTACTCTGAGCACAGAGCCTGACTCAAGGCTCAGTCTTAAGATCCTGAGATCATGACCTGAGCTGAAATCAAGAGTCAGATGCTTAATTGACTGTGCCACCCAGGCACCCTGTCAGTATTTTTAAAGTAATTGTTTCCATGTCTCATAATTTCTTAGCTTGTCCATGGTAGGCAAGTTTTATGCTATTTTTATAATTTGTCCAATATCTGTTAACTGATTTCAATACACAATGGATACTTAATAGAATGAGATAATAATTATTGATATCAATTAGGGCTATTGAAAATATTTTGGTGTGCTCTTATCAACAAACTGGGATATTTAACTTAGAATATTTATTTTTACTCATCAACACAGAATATATCAAAATTAAAGTGAATGTAGGATGACCCAATTTTTACTTTGAGAACTTTATTTCTGGAAAATGCCTGAAAAACCTAGTCAAATGCCATCGATTCCTGCCCATGCAAATCTCACCTATTCTTTAAGACCCAACTTAGTGACTACCTCCTCACAAGACCTTTCCTGATCCTCTAAGTTATTTCTGACTCTTCCAAGTTTCTACAATATTTTAGATAATTCACATTATCCTCATAATTACATATTGGCTTTAGTTAAAATTATTTCTGTTAAGTCTTGTAGAATCTAATATATAATAATTCTTTAAAAGCTAAGACTACGTATTCATCTTCGCATCCCTGGATGCTTAGGTTAGTCATTATCTACAAGTGAGCAATAGAGGCGCAGACAAACACATGTACACAGCTATAGTTAAGTTTGAATACAGCAATGCAATGACTATTCTGCTGTAGTAACTCTGAATTACCTTTGTGAAATCCTACTTGCTTCACTTGTTGAGTAAATTCTTCCAGGCATGGGGTGGGATCTTCAAATCTGTTATTTTTTTACAGACTTCCCACGTTATTCGTATACAGCCAGTCCCAGCACTGGCACCAGCAACACTTGGGAATAACTCATCAATAAGTCAATCGGATATCAAGTTCATCTTAGTGTGTGCCTGTGAGGAAAGTTCACCATAAATATGGGTAATTAGCAGAGAATAGGTAAACTGTTTTGGAGGGGAGAGCATACATGATTCCAAAAGCAAGAAATGGAGTGTATCAATGAGGGGTGAGATGGGTTGGTAATTCAGATAAAGTTAATCTTCTGAGGAAAACCTCGGTCAGTTCTGTTTAGCAAGCCCAGCTTGATTCCTGCCCAATGGAGAGTTAAATTAAGACCAACCACTAACTAGGCTCTAGAGGACTCTTTCCTGTTCTCCATGAATAATCAGAATAATGGAGTCATCCTCCTTCCCTTCTATCAAGACCTGTTATAATAACTTTATCTATATGTTCATTCTTTAATTCTAGAGTAAATATGAAGACTACCCTTGACAAAAATTTTTTAAATATTTTATTTATTTACTTATTTGTCAGAG
This sequence comes from Mustela nivalis, assembly GCF_964662115.1. NCBI lineage: Eukaryota > Metazoa > Chordata > Mammalia > Carnivora > Mustelidae > Mustela > Mustela nivalis. The sequence continues at coordinate 66,000,012 of NC_139024.1, forward strand.
AGAGAAGGAGCACAAGCAGTGGTAGTGGCAGGCAGAGGGAGAAGCAGGCTCTCTGCTGAGCAAGGAGCCCAATATGGGACACCATCTCAGGAACTGAGTTGAAGGCAAACGTTTAACCACCTGAGCCACCCAGGCGTCCCTACCCTTGAAATTTTAAGTACCAGATCTTCTTCCTAGTTTTTCATGTCATCAATAGTTCCTAGAAGGAAGTTTCATTAAAGATGAATTTCTTACAGCATGCATGGGTGGCTCAGATATTTAAGCATCCAACTCTTGATTTCAGCTTGGGTCATGATCTCAGAGTACTGGAATCAAGTCTCACATCAGGTTCTGTGCCCAGCATGGAGTCTGCTTACCTCTGCTCCTCCCTCCCTGCTCTCTCTCTTTCTATTCTCAAATAAATAAATAAAATCTTAAACAAAAAAATGAATCCTTCTCAGCAATATAATAATATTCCAGTAAAGAATAAAACAATGGAAAAGCTCAAAGACAAAGAGAACTGAAGGAAAATCAGGAGACCAAAGATCTCAACCTTTCTGTGAGATCAAAAGAGGATGAAGTGTTAAGTGACTGAAAAGAGATGAAGAAGCTCCAAGTCATAGGACCTTCAAAGTACTAATGAAATGTGAGCTCATCCCTGTGACAAGATCCCTAAGAGACCCGGAACTGGACACAGCAGGTTCTGCTGAGGGTGGGAATTTCAAACCTAAAAATTGGTTGGAAGTCAGGCTGTTGAGTGATTGGACCCTTAGATTTCTTTCTGTACTACAGGTAACCTGTAATTAAGGACAGGGGATAAGGTTAATTCTTAGGCAGCACTGAATGCGGGTCATTTCAGACATGGCCGCAAGATGATTGGAGGAGACCTGGGCTGATCATGCAGGCCCTGGAAGAGTCTGCGTATTGAATGATAGAAGCCGCCCTTTCTGCTCTGTAGTTATCTTCCAGATGCTTACTTCTCAGGCAGAAAACAGAGGACTCCTCCTCCCAGAAACTGAATGTCACCTGAGAAGAGATTGCCACACCCTGATGTTTGGGGGTCTCACCAAAAATACGTGACTCCTATCCTGGTTGTTCTACGAGTCTCATCGATTGATAAGCAGTGTGCCTTGTTCTTAAATGTTCATCAGCGGCCAAGGAACATCAGATGTTCCAGAAAAATCTTTAACACAAAAAAGAGAGACCAAATATAAAAAAAAGAAAAAAGAAAAACTGCCTTAGGAATTCAGATCATTTAGGGATCATTTCTATTTTCTGAATCACTCTGATTGCTAGCCCTGTCTCAGTTCTAATAAATGGGCTGTTGCCTTTTCTTCTTTCTTTAATGACCAAACTCCCCTCTGTACCTCTCTGGGGGCTCCTACCTTGTTTTCTTCTGCCCAAGACTGTGTTTTGATACCCTACCCAGCATTTACTCCTTTTCAGCCCTAAGCTCTTCCTCCTCTTATTCCTAGCCACACATAGGTCACTTCTCAGTATGCTCAACTTCTGCTCTAGAATCTCAGCCCTGTAGCTTTACCTTGCTTCCAGCCCTCGGTCTTCTCTGACCTACCCACCTGCCCACTTGGCCTGTGAGAGCTTCAGTTTTCTAGTGTGTCACTCCACCCACCTGCTATGATTGCTCAAATTTCACTGGCCCTGCTGTTGTCTGCTGGCTGCCATGCCTTCCCCTCTTGCCACTACCCAACCTTGAGGACACCAGCTAATCTTATCCTATCGCCTACAGCTTTATCTGTGTCCTAAAAACTTAACCCACGTAAATGGACTTTTTTCAATTCTTCATCACTCTATGGCTGAGCCATCCTAATGAATCTTTGAGTGCTAAGTACCAAAATGGGTTGGGCACTTAAAAGTCATCTACTATCCCATAGCCCATAGGCTACTCCACAAGGAGTAAGTTGGTTCAAAGTTGTCTATCAAAAGAACATTGTACTTTGGTTGAAGGAAGAAAGAAAAAACTTCTGCTATTCTTCTAGCTCCCTTACTAGGAGCTAAAATCCTGATTGCCTGAGTCATTCTTTGACCCAAGTGAGCAGTAGTTAAGAGCTGACCTTACTATCTGCCTCTACCAGTAAACCATGCTCTGCTATCCCAGCTTCCACAGCTGTGAGGTGGACCTAAGTACCAGTGCTGCCTTCTTCCAGCCCACCTGGATGCTGAGCAAAATCTCTGACAACGTCTCTGTTCCCAGAATTCCATAGTTGAATTGCTGCTGTGTCTCTGAATACCCTCTAAACAAATAACTTTCTTTGGAGCTGAATTTTTGAACTTGACAAATCTCAGAATGATTAAAATGAAGGCTGATGTGTGACTATACACTCCCAAGAGATATCTTCAAGTAAGTCTTTAAATTTTTTTTTAAGGTTCTGTAGGCAATAAAGGAGATAAAAAACATTATTTAATTTTTTCATACTTATCTTTGAGAAGTAAGCATTCTACTTGGTGAGCCCTTAAGTACCCAATAATAAGCGAAATGCTTTTAAGGTGTAAATTGAAATGAGGAAAGCTTCTAAATCCACCCACGTTTTTTCATTGTTCTTTCTTCCGAAGTCTTATTTAAGTGTAACTTGTTTTCTCATAAAATTGACTTCATATTTTAGCTCCTGAATATTGCCTACTTAGTCCAATATTAAAAATCCTTCAAAAATAGCAAATCATTGTTTTTAGCAAGACACATCATCATGATGTAAAACACATGGTCATGAATGAGAATGCTGATTTAAAATACTTCATTTTAATCAATCATTTTATTTTTAATCCACTGGCTTTGGCTATGGTTGTTATTTCCCAAATGCAAGCTGGTTCCCCTCAAGGCATGGATGTGACTTTCAGAAGAACATAGTAACAAGGATTAATATGAAATTACTTACATAGAGAGAAAGCTTCGTTCTTTACAAATTCTTTTCAGTTCCTTTTCTTGGTGCTAACACTTTTTTCCACTCTAACTTTTGTTAATTTCCCTTTTTTAATAAAGAAATCACACCTCTGGCACTGAGTTTTTCCTGTATTTTAGCTAGAATTATAATCACTTTGTTATGTTTTATTGTCTTCTTAAAAGTAATTGCCTCTTATTTATGAAAAATGATATTGATATTTGATTTATTATTGTCTTACTCCAAGAATTATTAAGTTTACTACAATGTAGGCAGTATACAGATATGATACATGTTGGGCATCTGATATGTGAACATTGAAACTTAGAAAACATTGGTTCTGGTAAATGCTAGGTTTGAGTGTTTAAGCTTGACTTTTTTCACTGACTCAACCAAATCAGGTGGTTATTCAATGTAAAATAGATATAATCACTGGTGATTACAAATGCCACATATTAATAAAATGCATCCAGTCTTGAGTCATTGAAATCTAATGGTGGTTCTTAAAGGAGATAAATTCTTTTAACCTCCTTGAAATAAACATTCACTGGTAGATTCTATCTACCTTTAAATTTGATGGAAGTCCCTGATAATTGGTCTCTTGACATCAACAAAATTACAAACACAGTGCCACCGACAGCAAGGAATCTTGTGATAGGACTTGGTAAAAAAATAATCATAAACACCAAGATTTTTTTGTATATTTAAAAAGAATTATTTTTTCATCTATTATTTGTTAAATTTTTGTCTTGATGAAATATTACAATAAAGAGTCTTGTTGAACTTCCAGAGCTCATCACAAAGTGCATACACCTGAAATGTTTGAGAAATACTGAGCTTCTCAAACATACTCTTTAAAATTAAGAATCCCCAAGAAATACTGACCTGAACGCTGACATGAAAGAGAAGCAGCTGTTCTCTCCTGACTGGATAGATGTACGCGTGTCCTAACAAGTCGTCCTGTGAATCTGTACCATTCTGAGTGGTGCCTCTACCACTGGACTTGGGGGGGAGGGTACTGAGCCACAGATTAGTGCAACACAAGCCTCACTGAGGAAGCTCCCAGGCTACTGGGGCAGACAGAGGAGGGCAGTTATAGGACAAGACAGGATATGAACGAGAGCCTTCATTGCACAGATCAGTGTTGCTAGGGTTTCAATGAGGAAAGCTTCTTATCAGGAGGGGAGTCCCCAAGTCCTAGAAGAGAAGGCATTTGAAATGGGCCTTGAAGAATGAGTAGAATTGAGACAGAGTGGGTATTCGCGATCAGTCCCCCTCAGACTTTTACTGGAAATATGCTTTATACGAGGGGCTGCGGGCACAAAGATTAAAATAAAATAATAATAGTAGTAATTTATTAGAGAAAACCACTTTGGTGGAGGACATGGGTGCAAATTAATTGCTACGATACGATGTATTAACTGGTGTCACAGAACTCTGGAAGCAATGAGGGGGGAAGAAACTAGTTCTGCCTGGGGAATTGAGAACACGTTTATGAAGGAAATGAACTTTGATCTGGACTTTGAATGATGAGTGGAATTTTACCAGATGGAAAAAGATGAGAAATATATTCCAGGCAGCAAGCACAACATATGACTAGACATGCAGACATGAAAGAGCATACTGTGTTTGGGAAGGGTGAGAACCTTCCATGCGGCTGGAGTGTGGGGGAGGGAAGTGAGGATGGAAACAGGGATCGATAGAGAAACTGTCTGGAAAGACATGCAGTGACTAATCTGGGAAACGCTGTGTGTGCCATGCTACGGAATTTGAACTTCATCCTGTAAGAAAGTGTTTTAAGTAAAGCAGTACAGTTTAGATCTTCATTTTCAGGAGTAGCGTGGTGATCGCAGGAGAGAGGTAATGCATAAGATATGGTGCAGGGGAGGTAAAGAGAGGTCACCCCGAACAGAAGGGCTTGCGTGGGAATATGGCCTGGGACTGGGCAAGTTTGGAGGAAGTGGGAGAGAGCCCCGGAGGCTAGACTGACAAGTTGGCACCAAGTTCTGTGAGAGTCATCCATGTGGTATTTTAGGAAAATTGATCTGGAAAGGGTCTATAGAATAGGTAATCACAAAAAGACTCTAGGGCCTAAGGCACAAGCCTGTAGTGATATTCAGGCAAGAGATGCAGCGCACACTACCGGTCATCAACCCACTATCTGTTCTGTCCCTGCTTCTTCCTTCCCAACTGAGTCCTGGTTTTGGTCCATTTATCCTTTCTCCTCCTCCCAACTATGATCATCAGAAGAGGAGGACTATGCCCTGCCCAGAGAGTGCATCTGCTCAAGGATGAGTCCATATGGTCCGTTTCTAGCCAAGGAGATGCAAATAAAATCTTCTAGGGGCCTTCGGGAATTTTTTTTTTTTTTTTTAAAAGGAAACACAGAAAAAGGCACTCTCTTCTTCTGCTGAAAACTGTCCCCATGTGCTACTTGGAGCTGCCATGCCATCACTTTGCTGTGATAAAAGGGACAAGTCTGTGGACAAAGCAAACATTCAAGTGGCCTGATTTCTTGATATTGTCATTGAGCCACTGATTTAAACAAACCTGGTAGTGACTTCCCTTGAGACCTCCTAAAGATGAGCCAGTTTGGGAGAAAAGTTAATAAACCAGATTTTATATATTCTTATTCAGAGGATGGCTACAGATAAAAGTTCAGGGTTGGCATCCTCAGAAATGAGACCAAAAGCCAAAAGTTGCTTGTGCTGTTTTTTGTTTTTTGTTGTTGTTGTTTTGTTTTTTTACTTTGGGCCTGGAGGAATTCTTACATTATAAATGCTTGCTCTTTACTACATTTTCTATTGTTAATTATTCATGTCTTCATAAATATAATTAATGCAATTTATATCAATAACAATGACTAACACATAACATAACAAGCGATTTCTTATTTGGGAAATTTTATTAACGCTTTCACAATAATAACATTGGCGAAAGGATTCTGCTGTTACTTCAAGTCACAGAAATGTGTCCCTGTGCACAAGGGCAGAGAAGCACAGACCTGGGCTCAAACACCTGTTCCTCCATGAGGCTACCACATGGCCCTGGCTGGTGGCTTCATTACCATGAACCTCACTTAGATGAAATTTTAAATGAGTTTTATAAAACTTGCTCTGTAGGGTTTGTGCTTGGTTATAATAATTACTCTACGCATCCACATTTTTAGAGTTGTACTGACCTTTGTTCACAAAATTGTCAGTTATACATTATGGCTACTGATCTTTGATTTCCATTTTAGTCTTCCTTCAACCAAGGTCACTGCTATCTTGAGACCCCTCAGGTCCCAGGAAGGAGGAGTTGCAGACCTGCTGAGTTCAAGGACATGGACAAGGCCATTCAATTGTCTGACAGGGTCACTGCCTCAAAAGCACAGACCTAACCCTCTTACTTTCTCTCTCTCTCTCATTGCAGAATGAGCTTTCCGAGAACTGGACAATTCCTTTTTTCAGGTTCTGCAGTCAGCCTGTGGAAAGGCTGGGGTAGAGTGGTATAATTAGACCCACGGCAGACGTGGGCTATGTATGACAAGGGTTCCTGTTCAGCCTGCCAGAGAGTCCACTGTTGGGATCCTGAAATGTCTGCAACTCAGATTTATATTTTTATTTCTACTTCCCATTGTTCTTCATATGCATACCTCCCGCAGGAAGCTCACTAGAAGGAGCCAATCGGGCCAACATAGGATTTGGGCATTCCTTGCTGTGGTATTGACTAGTCTCACATTAAGGTCCCCCCAAATCTTAATTAACATTCGTGCATCCTAACAGTCAGCAAATATTTATCCAGTACCTACTGTGTGTCAAGCCCTGATTTATGCTATAACAAATATTTTGGGTTTTTTTTTTTGAGATTTTATTTATTTATTTGAGAGACAGAATGAGACAGTGTGTGTGTGAGATTGAGAGAGCGAGAGAGCACACAAGCAGGTGGAGAGGTAGTAGGAGAAGCAGACTGCCTGCCACGTAGGGAGCTTGATATGGGTCTTGATCCCTGGACTCTGGGATCATGACCTGAGCTGAAGGGAGATGCTTAAATGACTGAACCACCCAGGAACCCTTCAGTTTTGTTTAAATAGAGTCTTTTATTTTGAGAGAGATAAGTCAGTGATGCCCTTAGAAACCCTTTAATCCATCACCATTCGGAAGTGTTCACTTACTGGACCATCAACAAAGCTAAAATGAAGTTCTAGGTCTACAAATTTATGAAGGTAGAAACCCAGTAATCAGTAGTAGACTGGGAAGGAGCACTGTGATCCTCTCCATACATAATGTTAGAGATTAAGAACTCTAAAATAAAAGGACCACACATTGCTGACTCAACTGGGTCTACCAGGTGGCTGGTAAGGCAGCCATCTCACCCACACACTGGTTTCCAAGACCAGGTACAAGAGCTCTGCTCTCCTTCCAGGAGCATGGCCCCAGTGACTGGCAGGGTTCAATATATTTTGACTAGACATCAATCTTATCCCTGGATAATCTGAACACTTGGGCTCATTCCTTTTTCATTCAGTGACCATGTATTCCTAGTTAGGACATGTTGTGCTTTGCCTTTTATTGTGTGTGTGAGAGTAGCTTGATAATTACGGATGTCGGTTTCCATTTGACATTTGGGAACAAAAATGTTTCCACTTCACTTGTGAAACTCAACATTTTGCTTTTATGGCAATAAATTCAATGTGTAAACTCTTAAATATATCAGAAATATTTGGTCATTAAATAACTCACTTTTTTTTTTTTTTTTAAATAACCATTCCCCACTGGGGAGGAAGGGGTAGAATAGATTGTTTGTTTTCCTTTTCCTGGGAGTAGCCCAGTAAAAAAAAGAGAGAGAGAGAGAGATACCAGGAATATACTCATGCGTGGAAAAACTTCAACATTTATCTCTCAACTCACACTCCATACTTTCTGGGTGGACTTGGGCTTGCCTGCCTTCCTCTATTACACACACACACACACACACACACACACACACACACACACACATACAGCTTGAGCTTGGATGAGTAGAGAAAGGTAAGACTGAGAAATTTTCTGATTTATTTGAGTATGCTCTCTGTCCATCTGTGCTCTTCTTCCTCATTAAAAAAAAAAAAGCACCAGTATATAAATGTTGTAACCACTAGATAAAAATTAACAAATTTAATAAATGCAAATCTCAGTGTAAACTCCATTAGCATCGACATATTCCAAGCTAAGTAGGATTCTTTGCATTTTGGGGGCAGGGTTTCATACCGAATATCGATATTTAGGAACACTTTTTGGGAAATTGTACAGTAGCAAATCTGCTCCAATAATTTATAGAAAATTTGTATTTCTATACAATTTTAACATGTTCCTTTGGTCTTCCAGGTCCTGGATGAGCAAGCTGTGGTCTCAGGGGCCTGGCTTACCCACCACTCCCTCTCCTGGCCTTCTCTGGAGGCACACTGGCTTTCTGCATTTCTAACTCACCAAACTGGCCCCCACCTCAGGTTCTCTGCAATTGCTGCCCCCCTTGCCTGCACCCCTTTGCCCTCAGACCTTCTCAGGGCCAGTCCTTCCTCCATGTGATATTGCCTCCTCAGGCAGCCTTCCCTGCACACACTTTCTAACACAGTGCTGGCCGGTACACATACCAGGGGAGAGAGATATGAGTCATACATGTACCTGTAAATATTCTTTTTAAAAAGAAAAAAAATATTTTATTTATCAAGAGAGAGAGAAACAGAGAGCACCTGTGTGTGCGAGGAGCGGGGGGGGGGGGGGGTAGGGGCAGAGGGAGATTTTTAAGCAGGCTCCATGCTGAGTACAGAGGCCAGCGACATGGGGCTCCATTCCATGACCCTGAGATCATGACCTGAGCTGATCACTTAACCGACTGAGCCACCCAGCTGACCCAATAACTATAAATATTCTAGTAGCCACATAAAATTTTTAAAAGAAATTAACTGTCATATTTTAACTTAATCCAATATATTTAAAGCATCATTTCAACATATTATAAGTGTACAAAAGTTAATGAGATATTTTAAATTTTTTTTTCTTATACTAAGTCTTTGAAATTGCCATCTTTCTTACCTGGCAACTGAAGTTGGACTAGCTGAATTCTCAGGAGCCCCATGTGACTAGTAGCTGCTCTACTGGACAGCATCGACCCAAGTGAACCCCCACCTCCGCTCACTCTCATCACATGACCCCTGATGGGTCATTATCATAACACTTACTGGTGTTTGGAATAATCTTGTTTATTTCCTTGCATGTTGTCTTCTGCCCTCCCATCCTCTATCTACTCCTGCCCTGAAATGAAACGTCTAAAGGACCAGGAGCTTCAGTTTGTTTTTTTTGTTGTTGTTGTATCCACAGAGCTTGATGTATGGCCCGTTTTCAATAAATGGTTACTGAAAATTAAATGAATAAGAAACTAGTGTTTTGTTAAAACAATGCATCTGTGTGTGGCTTTTGCTTCTAAAAAGTCTTCCCTCTCTCATGCTGTGTTTTGGTTAGATGGAGTAATTACCGCCACATGTGTGCTCCTCTCCTTCCGAGTCTTCATCCAAGTCCTGCTGTAACTGCTCTTGCCTGGTCTGTATCCCACTGTATAGGGCTTCATCACAAAGAGAAAGCACTTCTGCTCCACCTTTAAACTACTTTCAAGTTAGCCTTCAACTCACAGCACGCAGAGAAAAGGAGGCCAACATCTGGACTTTTTTCTTCTTTCCCTTCCTAGCCTTACAGGATTATGGCAAATGTGGTCAGGCTGTAACTTGTATGTATTGTACTGTAAGCCAATGGAAGGAAAACAGGATCTGTGATCAGTTGTGGCCTTGGAAACTGCCTGGAGGCCTGGGATTTCCCTCCATTGTTGCTCTAGAGGTGACCCAGTCTTGCCTGCCACTGGAGCGCTGTGTGGCAGTGGTCAAAGGTTCCAGATCTACCTGCGCTCATTTCCTCCATCTGTAAAAGGACAATCGCAATTATTTCTTATTTCCAGAAGAAGATGCAGAAAGAATGATCGCAGAATATCTTATGCCCAGTGAGAAATATTGCTGCCGGTCGTACAAAGCAGTGGGCATTGACTCAGTACCTCACCTAACATTCTGTTCTAAATGCAGGTATCACAATAAACAAATGTTAGCCTGGAGGGTGGGTCAGTATTACTGGCAAACAGTAAAAAGTAGGCGGGGCTTGAAAAGCGCTCCTACTCTGTCTACAGCAAGCCAAGTTTGTAAAAAGAAAAGTTTCTGCAGATTTGCTTTGGCATTTAATTACGTTAGCATTGGGCTGCTCCTGGATGAAGCAGAGGGAAGAGAAAACTGACCTGATTTTGCCCTCCCCTCCCTCCCTTCTCTGCTTTCCCTCCCCCCAGGGTGTCTTTGGAATTATACTCCATTATAAACCTGGTTCTGGTTTAGCTGCAAAGCCAACAAAAGGGTTGTAAAATTAAAGAATGCTGAGTTTTCAATTCAGAATTCATTCATTCATTAAAAAAAAAAATGTATCATGCACCTGCTATGTATGCAAAAAGTGGAAGTGCAAAAATAAATTAGGCCTTCTGGGGGTGGGGGGGCTACTGTTTTAGCAGATGACACATTCATTAAGCAACAATTTCTGTGATTAAATTTTCAATTACAATCGTGGTAAGAGCCTTGAAGGAGAAGAGCCAGGTGGTGTGAGAAGATTGGAGTCCTGACTTCGTCCATCCTGTCAAGGTGAACTTTCGTTCTGAAATACAGGTAGGGTTTCATGCATGAAGGGGGTTGGGGAGTGTTTTAGGCAGAGGGAGCAGCAGGTATCAATGCGCTGAGGCAGGAGGAACCTGGTGTGGTCAAGAGAAAGAGCAGTGAGGAAGGGAGTCATGGGCCCAGAGGGCTCCCCAGTGAGGAGCTAAGAAAGCATCAGGACCCACGGTCCGCCTAGGGTCTCCCTGACTATTACTGACTGAATGTTCCTCTCCGTTCATTTACCTGACACTTCCATATTTAACACCAACCTGTTATGTGAATCCCCCCAAACTTGTGACTTTCTTGGGGGCCATTAGTAGATAGACACATTGCTCTATTCCTGTCTGGAGGATCCCGGTGCTGAGTCATCTGCTGTAGTAGCAGGCAAGGAGCAGCAGGGGGCGGAAAGCATTCCCTTGTGTTCGCTTTGGGAGACCGCTAGCACCATGGTGAAGACCTATGCCCCTTGCTACCTATCCTGTTGAATGAGGACTGAGCAGATGTGGCTGCTACCTGGGTTGGAGGCCACAGCCTCTCTCATCTTCACTGAGCGTTACAAAAGCAAACAGCACTTAGTTTATTAGGTGTGATTTAATCCACTCTGAATTAAACCAGGAAGCATTACTAATCTGTCTTAATGAAGCTGTGACAGTCACATGATGGTTTAAAAAAAAAAAAAAAGGCCATTTGAGAGGATACTTCTCTAAACCTGGTAGCAGGAAGCGAGAAATGTCATTTTCCACTCTCTTTCAGGATTGCTTGAAACTGGAATGATAGCTGAGAAGAGACCCTAAGAGAGGGTCTGTTGTATGGACCATTGTTGTTGGAGAGTTGTTAATGCTATTAATAGGAAGATAAGGCACCTTCCTCCTGAATGAAGTCAGATGCAGTCTCATCAGGGAGAAGAGACCCTAAGAGAGGGTCTGTTGTATGGACCATTGTTGTTGGAGAGTTGTTAATGCTATTAATAGGAAGATAAGGCACCTTCCTCCTGAATGAAGTCAGATGCAGTCTCATCAGGTTTATGCTAAACTTCTGGCGGCTAGGTTTCCAACCCATGATAAATAATGATACCTCTGGGGAACACAGGAAAACAGACAAGGCTACTCATTACTACAAATTGGTCACGGACTGCGTGGTATTAACCTCACGCTGCTCGTGTCTTTCTGATTGCTGCAGGTGGAAGTCTCACGCTTGCCACGAGTCAGATCAGATAATTAGCAGATGTCCCCAGTGCCAATCTGCTGATGTTTAAAAATGGAACGAGTGAATCAGCAAACTATTTAGGAAGGTAAAGCTGTGCCAATCATTCTGTCATCAAAAGCCCTGTATGGACAGTGTGGTCTGTGTGTCATCAGCATTCCTCAGCATGACCATGAGAAAGAAAAGGGAAGCCTATAGTTCAAGCATAACTATGACCATTGACTGCGTTTATAAATACCATGTTATGGAGGTATAAGCAAATTTCAAAGCAATATTTAAAATGAGTCACTCGAGCAATGCTTCCCTGTTACTCTCATCATGGGTTATTCAGCAAATGGCACTGTTGAAAGTGAGGTAGGATCTCTTTTTTCTGGAAGCACACACTTAAAATAGAATACAAATATGCATGAGTCTAAGAAACATGTAACGAATGAATATACATGAAACCAATAGAGAAAATCCAAACACAGGCACAGTTAAAATAAGAAAGGATGGCTTGATTTAGGGGAAGTTAATGGCCATACTCTCCATGTGACAGGCACTGTGCTGGGTGCCTTGGAGCTCTACTACACGTATACTTCAAAGCAACCCTGTACAGCTGTACGATCATCTCCATCTTTTTGACAGACTTGGGGGAGTGGAGGAGTTTGCGTAGCAAGCAGCAGGCTCAGATGTGGAGACAGATCTTGTCTGACTCTACCGTGGACCCTTGTTGATGTTGATCCTCCAGCATCTCTCTCCTCTTGTATCAGCATACTTCTTTCCTTTGGGGCGTTTGGCTTCTCCTCCATTGTAGGTAGATCCAGAGGGAGCCTTTGGCTAGAATCTTTCTGTGGCAAGGATCTGAAGGGAAGGTCTTCTAGGATCTAAGGCTGGTCAACTAGACTTTCTCTCTTCAATAGTGAGGTAAGGAGGGAAGAAACTGTCCCTGCCAGGAGTCCCTGTCCTGGTTCCTGTCCCACCTCTACACCTGCTTCTCTAGACTTCCCTTGGTCTGATGTGTCGTGCTCACCAGTATCCATACAATAAGCTGAACCAGAGCTGTATTTCAAATACTGAAATAAATTCACAAGTAAAAGATCAGGTAGATGTCCTTTTCATAAATAGAACAATATGCAGATCAAAACACTTTCATTGGGATCCTTATTATTACATGAATTCAATGTATGGACTTTGTAACATCTATGTAATAATAGCTCATCTTCTAGGTAGATTAGAACTGTTTTCTTAGACTATCATTTGCACTGTTTTCTAGCAAGACCCCTTCCCTTTGTAAATCAAAAGTAAACTCCAGCTTTTGTGTTCAGATTAGGCCAATTCAGAATTAGGCCAATTCAGTAACTGCTTTTACACTAGTCCTTATCAGGGGCCATGAGCTATGCTAAACTCTTCACAAAGAGTAATTGTGCATAGTATATGTTATTATTCCCATCTCACACATGAAGAAGCCAAGGCTTGGAGAAGCTAAGTGACTTTCAAATAGTAACATATCTAAGAAACCATGAAACAGACCCTTGAACCTGGCCTGTCCGAGCCCAGGACTTCACATACTCCTGCAAGGTTAGTCTGCTCTCGCACTCTGTGGAAAGCTGCCATTTCTGCTCCCCACTCGAACACTTCAAGGTGGCCTTCATTGTCCCTAGTCACAGACCAGAAAATTAGGAATAAGAGAAGTGCCTCGCTGCGGTTCACGAAGATAAGAACTGATTCAGTTTGCCTTGGAGAGGTCTCTGCCACTCTGAACAATATTGAAAATTAATCACTTGAGCAAAGCTTCCCTGTTACTGTCACTGAGCTGCTCCCCAGGAGGTTTCGTGGTATGCAGATTAAGTAAAAAGCACAGTCATAGCATGCTTATAAAATGATTCCAATCCTCCAAGTGTATTGCACAGTTCCAAGAACCAGGGCACTTTTATGAACCAGCTGGATTCTTTTAAACCAGTAGGACTCTATAGTGGATAGATTAATCCATTTGTGCTGAGTCACTGGAGCCAACCCATTTAAACATCAGTTTTCATCTAGTCATCTTTGGCAAAATACAGAATTCTGGAGTGAAAAGGGTATTAAGAGATGACTTAGTTCATGATTTTGTTTGTTTGTTTTTTTTTAATCCCAGTGGGGAATTAAAGGACCAAACAGGTTGGGAGACTTGCCCCAGGGACCAGAGTTTCTGAGTTGCAAGCTGGGAAAACAAGGGTACCTGTCTCTAGATTCTCAGGTGAGCGTTCTTTCCACAACAAGGTATTTCCTCCCCTGGGTACTATTTAAAGTTACAGCACAAACTAACTTAAGAACAAGTCAGGAGCCTGATCAGCTAATCAAGTTTCCTCAAGTTTCAGTTCTTTCAAAAGCACTTTTTATGCAAGGGCATTTGTCTCCGGAGCAGCTTCTAAGTCCACAGATGAGATGATGTTTAGGGTTGCCTCGTTTGGAGCGTGACTGCTTCACGGTTAATGGAATTTTAGCAGATGATAAGATAGCATGTTGGTGGTGGGGGGAAGACATGTGGCTGCCCACTCATGCTTCTACCTCTCAGCATTCTTTCATTTACAAGGTATTCCCCTGGTGCTCAACTCCCTAAGGGATCCATCACCCCCTCTCCCCCCAACTCTTCCTGCTCAATAACCTTGAGGAGACTTTGATTGGCAGCTTGCTTCGGTGTTCCCATACAGTATGTGGAGCTCCCACTTCCGCCCCTAAAATACACTTCCTCAGCCCCCGTGTTCCACGGATCTCATTTCCCATTCAGCTTACTCACATTGCGTTGGGAGTTTCGTCAGTCCCTAAAGGACCCTGTCTTTGTTCTTTTCCTTGTATAACATATGGCACTGTGACAATCAAATGCTGAGGATGGAGGGAAAGGAGCATGACACGAGGCCAGAAGACAGACTCAGCATCAAAATTCAGTCTTTTTATTAAAAAAAAAAAAAAAAGGAATGCTGTTAAATATATCAGGTGAAAGGAAAGAAAGACTGCACGCCATTTTCTCCGGAGCATTCCTTCCAAAGTGGGAGCCTGTGAAGTGCAGGATGGATGGGGACTTGGACTTACCAGCTGGGGCTGCATGTGCTCCTTAGACCAGTGACACAGGTGCAGCAGCTGGATGGGGAGCTCCCCAGGTGAGGGTCCACTGGCGGGAATTTGCTGATGCTGTAACATAGACTGTTCCAAGTGTCTAGCCTTGCATTCTTCTCCCTCCTTCCCTGCCCAGTTCTGATGAACATCCAGTCCTTTGACTGTTCTGGCTCTTCCTCCACACTGTTCCTAACCACCACACAGGAGATACCATGGTTAGATGGCACTGGCCTGCCCCTGGGTAGGACAGCCTCAGGCTTTAAGCCCAGCCTGCGAGAAGCTTAGAATTGGAATTTTGGGATGATGACTTTTGCCCAGATGCTTCCCAATAGCATTCACCAGGGACTGGACACAACTGATTTGCAACTTAGCTCCGGGATCGAAAGTTACTTGGGTTTCCATATTGACATTGGATCCCAGGGCCCGTGTTGAGCCAAGAATTCTGAAACTGGGTTTTGGGGGCTGACTTGGTTCTCTGAGGCCTTCTAAGGACCTTGAATCTGGGAGCTCAGCTTCAAAGAGTAGCCCTTGGAGGGGTCTAAATTCAGTGGTGAGAGAGGGGGCCATGCTTGTCATGCCAGTTGATGTGGGACTGATTGTTAAGTGTCCAGATGTTTTCTTTCTCAATGCCTGGGGTAAAGAGCCTGTGAGATCAGGTTACAGACAAGATGTAAAGGAACTCATCCAAGTTCACGTAGCAAGGGAATAGCAAAGATGCAGATGATGCCACATTCAAGCTTCTCCCATGACAGCACATTCGTTCCATGGATTTCCAAAAATAAGTGTAAATAAGCCAACTCTGTTCTCAACATGAAAATATTAACCTTTTCACATGAATAGGCCTTGTATCCCCAATTAGGTTCCTGTCAGGTCCTAAATCTAATATTGTATTCTATTGTTGCAAACAAGAAGTACTTTCTCCAGAAATGCTGATTATTATAACGGCAAAGTGGTTTCAAGGATATGTTTTCAGCACTGTCCACCTTGTAACTTGTTCTCCATTTTTCAACTTCAAAAAATTACCATGTCAGTACCTGCTCATTGCAAAAAGACATGGTATGTAAAATAATTGCCTCCCTATCTCAGCTCCACTCCATTTGTTCAAAATAATCAATTGTCCGTTAAGCAGTCTTCCACATCTATTTCCATGTTCATCCAAGCGTAGTCAGATGTACGGAGAGATAGTCTTTCGCTTTCTTATTTTTAAAGCAAGAAAAATAGCATTGTTATCCCATATGCAGTCCTTTGTGTCTTTGTTTACACCCTGTGATGTATATCACACATATTTTCCCAAGTTAGTAAATATAAGTTTATCCGTTCTTGCTCAGAGAATTCTTTTAGCTACTAGGTGAGTAATAGTTCCTCTAATGAGTGAATTGAAATTTATGCAATTATTCCCATATTCAAAGATGTGCAAGTTCCCACAGTCTTCTAAATAACTTCCAGTTTGATCCACATGCTGTGTGGCCTCTTCACACTTCCATGCCTGCTTTTACACCTAGGGTCAATTCATTGTCTAAAATACAGTCATTTACTCTTTGGGCAAACACCTCCTAAACGCTAGGGAATTTGTTTTCTGTGAATTAAAATCACCACATTAAGATATCTCTTCTATTCCGTAACTAAGGTCAGAGAATGTCTTTTTCGTACACTAAGATCTTTTAGGTAATGTGTAGTATACAGAGTATATGAAAATGGAAAACTCTGAGTTTACAAGGGAATCATACATCTTGTGTGATCGTTTCATGTGTTTGGAGTGTATGATTTCCATTCCACTTTACTTGCAACAACAAGGATTTGAGGCTGTTTTTGGTTTTCTTGGCTTTTCAGAATTGTTAAGCTGTCAAAAAACGTTAAGCTCTGTGAGAAAGAAACTAAGCTCAAGTTTTTCTAGTTCTCTAATGTATCCCTAGCATAGAGCATGGTGTCTGATGTGCATAGCAGGGGCTGTATCTATATTAGTTGAGTGAATGAAAATCCACTCAGAAATTTCGCATAGTCTGAAACTCACTGTGTTTAGTCAAGAACAATTCATGTCCTAATCCACATTGTAGTTCTCCTCTTCTTAATGACCACAGGGGTCTTAGTTGCTTGAGCTCAATTAACCCCTGACTCAACTGGAAGTCTCCTGGGGACTGACCACAAGTGAGCCGGAAGCAGAGGCACACATTCAGATACCAGCTGAGAATACAACTTCCAGAATAATCTAGAGGGATAGGTGGTTTAAAAGCTGAAGCTCTCAGGGTATCATTAGTTTCAAGGCCGTAAACATAGGCTTCTGTTGGTTAAATCAAGCATGATGTAGTGGAGTACTATGCTGCCATTAAAAATGATGTGTGAGAACATGGTGTGGCATGAGCAAACAGAATATGCAGTTTCGTGGAGAGTATGATCCCATTTTGGTTACAGAAAATAAGTAGGTGTCTAGTGTAAAGGTATAAAACCTGAGGATGTAGGCTAAAATGTTGATGGTATTTCTAGATGGAAGTGATTGAAAGTTCTAAGAAGTTTTTCTTCTCTTTGCTTATCTTTCTGTCAAAAAATTTGTAGAAGAAAAACAAGCCCTGGAAAAAACTGTTGCCGCATCACTCTTATTTGCCATCTTATGAAATCATAGCAGTTGTTTTCTTTTACCTAAAATGCTTTTGACAAAATAGTGCTTGGGAAAGAAAGACGGAGGAGTGATCTATGTCCCCAAACCCGGAGGACTGGCAAGTAAGATTCTGATTACTAAAGGAACTGGTAAACAGGCCAGGTACAATTTCCCTCCACAGAAATGTTGATAACTGTGATCTAACTTGTTATTATGCTAGTAAGTTCTAGTTGCAGAAAAATAGGTGTCATTAGAAGAGTATTTCACAATTGTGAAGTAGTTTCCTTCAAAAAACTGACAGGTTTTGGGGAGAAACATCTTATTTGCTTAGAAATCTCCCACTGGCACAAAGGAGCGCTATGCAGAGCCCACAAATATATTTTGCAGTGATTTGAGATTACATGAGTATACTTGAGTATACGAGTATACTTGACGCTAAGTGGCATTCCCCCAACCAGCCACCAGGTCCTTGTATTGCTTCAGTATCCACCGTCCTCACTGTTTGCACGAGTAACCAAACCTTGAGTTGTTCCTTTCTTCTTGGTCCTTACGTGCTGGGAAATGTTATATCCTGGAACATCTGGTTTGGCTTTAAGTGTTAGATTAGCCCTAAATGGTGACACTTTATTGGAGAGGGCAGGAGAGCAGCTAGGAAGAATGTTCTGTGCTTCTGCAGCTCTTGCTTCGGTGACCAAATGCAGTTAAAGGCTTGGTGAACATCCATGCCTCTGGTCTCGTCCTGGCACACGGACATAGCACAGTTCTGGCACAGGAGAGCTTCTCAGTCAGTATTTGTTAAATGAATACATTTGCTGTAGAGATGTTTCATATAATATCACATTGCCAATTCAGACTTCCAGTCTCCCCTAGCCTATTTGCTTCATGCACTAAAATTGAGCCACTTCTTTGGGTGGTTCCTGGAGAATTCTGCCTAGAAAGGTTTCAAGTTTTTCTTGATCTCTGGGAAAGTGCCCACAGGTTTTATCTCCTTAATTCTGTTAGCAAAATAAAAATGAATTAACCCAAGCCAACACAACACACATGCACATGAACTTTTGCAGTTAAACAATCTTCCAACATTATAATTCTTGTAAAAAGGCAGACACACACACACACACACACACACACACACACACACACACACACATTAAGTAGCGCTTAGACATAAATAGCAGAACTCTAGAGTCTATGATAATCTCTCAGTTTATTGGGAGATTTTTATAATGTCTGAACTCACTAAAATAATTCTCTTTGTTCTCCTCCTCCTCTACTTTCTCACTCTTTCAAAACAACTAATAAATAGAACTATACTTAGAGAAGGTGGGAAAAGGAGACAAGTAGAAATGTTCTATTATTAAGCATCTGTTGTATGCCAAGCATCATGGCAGGCATTTTACATATAATGTTTCTTTTAATCCTCACAAAACCCTTTACCAACACTATTTTAGTAACACTATTTTATGCCTCAGGGAACAGAATAAGAGGAGAGGAGACTTGCATAAACTCAATCAGCTATGAAATGAGCTAGCCAGGGACTCAAGTCCTTTCCTCTTAAAAGCTTGAAGTCTTCACTATGCCAATGATGTAGACCTCTTCCTGCTCCCTAAGTGTGGTGTCCTTGGAAGATTCTTGGTGACTCAAAAGCCTCATTTAACCAGTGCTTTCCTTAGCCTCTTCCTCCTCTCTGTCCGTGGTGTCTAATTTTGAGCAAGTGGCCCTGGAGCTTGAGCAATAAAATCCTGTGGTATGGGAGGCCACATGGGTTGATGCAACCCTTGTCTGGGTCAGTGTCTCACTTGGTTCCCTTCCTCTTTTCACTTTCAGGTCCCAGCCCGTGTCTGTGTCCTTTGCATAAGGAACAGGTGGCCTCCCACGCTCCCATAGGATGATAGTGCACTGTGTTTATGGTAGTTCGTCTCATGATGTACAGTACATTTTTTATGGCACCAAGGATCAGCAGGAACTTGAGTTCTGTACATAGAGGAGCAAGATCTCTCCCACGAGAGCTGGCACACTCTGGGCATTTCCTTTAGCCTGGTGGCATTTTTATGTGTGTTCCTAACAGATGTCCTAGGTTTAGATAACTTATTTATTTTTCAATTGAACTTCCTAATTGTTCTTCTGGTACAAATGAATCTGGATGAGATGATGATGTCAGGGTACATCGGGCTATTCTTTTATGCCCTTTGCCAATATATTATGAACTTTTACCCATCTATTTACTGGAGAGCTACGATGGTGGTACTGACTGATATATTCACTGGGTGTCTGCAAAAATATACAGTGTTTCTGCTTTTTATGCTCCTGATACTCAGAGGCCCCACAATCTGAAAAGGGAAATGTGACCTCTCTCATGGCTCATGACCATCTTCGTCTTCATCTTGTTTTAGTCAAACAAACTGTGGTGCACTCCTATTTTTTCTATCGTATCCACATTTACATAGGGATGTTACAGAACTGATATTGTGCAGCATACGCTCTTCTGTACCTTACATTACTCACTTAAATAAATTAAATTAATTTAATAAAATAAAATAAATATTTTATTTTTTAATTTTATTTATTTATTTTAAAAATAAAATAAATTAAAAATTTTTTAAAAATGTGGAATACTTCATGAATTTGCTTGTCATCTTTGCACAGGGGCCATCCTAATCCTGTCGGTATTGTTCTAATTTAGTATATGTGCTAGAGAAACAAGCACCTCAATACATTTCATAACTATTTCCCCCATCTCAATATTTTCCCAAAGCACAATTCTTTTAGGCTGTGTACTATTCCCTCTCAGGATATGACAATTTATTTAACGAATCTCCTATCGTTAGAAATTGTTTCCAATTTCTCCTCATTTAAAAAAAATGCTAGAGCTAAATTTTTGTGTATGGATTGTTTTACATCGCCATTCTGATTATAAATTTTTATAAGTATGGAATTGCTGGGTAAGGGGTCCACACTTTTGGGATTCTGAGATATTGTGAAAAGTGTGATTACGTCAGCTTTTACTCTCCCCACCAGTTTTATTTCCCTTCCATCCATGTTGACCTCATATCCGAGCACATGATTTGGGCTCACTTCGAAGCTGGGAACATTTCGTGCTCATTTTCTCCACTCTGCTGAACACCTACTTCTGTAACTTCCCCAAAACAAGCTTTTGTGGAGTCATAATGACTATGTGTCTTTCATTTCATTACTAAATATCTGTACTGAAAGTTAGATGATCCCATCAGTGTCAAATGAATTGTTTACAGCTCTTTGGGAAGCCTAGTAACATGCCAGAGAGATTCTGTGGTTGCTTGTAGATAAGTTTTCTCCTCCAAATAATTTTATTCTTCTATAGCACGAATGCTGTACTCTTCTTCAGATAAAGTGAATTAAACAAGACATACAGTATTATGTTTTGGGATATATATATATGTATATATATAGATATAGATACACATACACACACACACACACATGCATACATACACTCAGGATTCATCAGTAATGGTTTTAGACTTGTTTTTTTCATCAGGAAATATATTGTATCGATCTTACTGAACCCATCCATCAGCTGGGATACCTCTGCCTTTAAGTACAATACCAAGTCATTTCTTTGTACTGGAATTCTTGTCTCTTCTTTATTTCTTGGCCAGGTTAAAGAAATTCAGATAATATTGGTATTGGGAATGTAGTTAGACAAGTGTACCCAGGCACCGGGTTACTATAAAAACATAGGTGTTTGGCATCCAACTAAAAAAGTAAGTCTTCTCATTTGGTGCATACACAATGTTCTGAATGGCTATTATGATTAATTAACTTTTCCATGTTGATGTAGGAAGTTTTACTAGCTCTTAGAAAACTAGCTCTGACTAGCTTTTAGTCTGATCACATACAGAGAACAAGTCAAGTGAAAATGGAAAAAGCCAAGCAACTAATCTTTTAAGGACACGCAGTGATTTATTTTTTTTTTTAAGGCATCTCGATCTAGTTAATACATTGTTACTTCTCTTCCTGAATGGGATATTATTCTGTATGGGAATTGCGAATATACATTTGAATATTAACTTTTCAAGTGCTATATTTGCTACTGTTTGTTCATCTGGTTTAATCTCTGCTACAAATAATCCTTTTTTGAACTCTTCCTGGAGGTCTGGCTTGGGAGTTCTTCAACTTTAGCTGTGCCATTGTGTTAGGGGAGAACCTAACCTCACAGGACTTGATTTTTCGCTCAGTTAAAAACTCAGTTCTACCTACGCAATGGGGTTTAATGCTAGTGGACCGAGGGGGAGTTTCACAAAGATAAACACTTCAATTTTGTAAGCACGAACCAACAATACGTTTGTTATCCAATTCTCACGACACTGTTGCAACTGTTTGACAGATGGTAAAATAGGCTTAACGAGGCTAAGTCTCTAACTCAAGGTCACGCAACTAGGAGGTGGCAATTGGGATATTGCAGTCCGGCTCCTTGTAACTCCAAAGCTGCGTCCATTCCACCACGGGACACTTCTGAACCTTTTCTCACAACCATTTATGCTGTTGTTCTATGAGAGGCCATGGAAGAAATCTCGGGTAAACAAGAGAATGCAGCGCTCCTCTCTCATAGTCATTTCACCCTATGTTTCTGGAAGTACTTCCTTGCCAAGAAGTGGCAGCCTTCAGCAGCACACCTGATTCTCCCCCTTTCAAACCTAATTTGAAGAAGAAGCAGAGCCTGAATGTAGGGTAATTTTGCTTTTCATTCCACACAGGTACTTTTTGCCAGTATCCCTTAAGTACAAGACATAGAAAAGTGAGAAACTTGAGGAAAATTAAAAATATCACAAACATTCATGCTCACATATATGTACCTCCTCAGCACACATGGAAAACACATTTGTCTCGTGTGGCACTATCAGTGGTCGCAAGGACAATGAATAAAAGTGGTCTGTTTTTAAATTCAGACACTCTAAAATTTACCCGTGGCTTGTTAGGAATGTTGGAAACATGATGTGTCCTTGTGGGTTGAACAATGGCAAAAACATACGGGCATTCAGAAGAGTATTTCTTTAGCCATGGACTCTCTTTAATATTCTGGGCAAATTGCTCATTTTTCTATATTTTAAAATAGTTTGGGGAAACATTACAAAGACTATTTTTAAGTTAAATATTACTGTCAGGAATATATTTCTTGTAGCTGCTGGTACTTGGTTGCATGTCCCCAGCAAGAGAGATTTCAGATACAGTACTTCCTAAATGGGTCCTGATGGGCTAATACTCCAAGTTTTCCCGAGATAACAGTGTTTACTCTGTGCTAAGCAGAGGGCTAAATACTTTCGTTTTCACACAACACACCTTTGAGACAGATAATATTATTGTACTCAAGTTTCAGATGAGACAACTGAGACCCAAAGGCGTCAAGGGACTTGCTCACTAGTGTGGAAGGGAAATCGTGGAACTGGGGTTCAAACCCTGGTGGTGGGAGGGTCAGCATCCGGGTACTTAAATGTCAGGCTACACAGCTCAGGGACAGCCAGGCTACTGGCTGGGAAGTTGATTTTTCAGTGAATAGTGGTTCAAAGTGACAGAAAGGTTCTAACCAAGGCTTTATAGATCACCTTCAGCAATACATTGAGAGCATAATGACCAAAGGAATAAAAAAAGAAGAACCCTGCTTAGGATCCAGGCCTGAGCTGAGGACAGTGAACTCCTGAAGACCGACTAGGATGGAGAGGCCCTCTGAGGAACCATTTCTGGCACACAGCCAAGGAAGAAGATGGGGGGTGAAAAAAGTCTCTAGCTGGAAAATTGCTTCAGGCTTCCTGAAAGGTTCACATTGTGAGAAGGATGACTTTTGGACACCATTCTGTCCTTGGAGTCCATGCCTAGGACTTTGGCTTCTGGCAGAGGCAAAGCTGAGCAGCAAACTCTCTTTCCCCCCAGCAGGGATCTTTCCCACGCACCGTCCTGCCATATGGGGGCACACCCACGTGGTGCTCCAGAGTTTTTCCCTTTAAAAACATGCAGGGGTTCAAGGTTCCTTGGTCTTGCCTGGCCTGTCCCCTGGGTGGGGCTGTTTGCTTCTCAAAGCAAAATGGCTGCTATCTTTAGGAAGTTCATCTCAGGCAGGCAAAGCTCCTTTATTTAGAGGCTGATCATTAAGGCCGTAATTGGATCAGGTCTGTGTGCCAGTCACCCTGACATATTTATAGGGTGTGGTTTCCCCAGGTCTGTCCCCTTCCATTGTCCAGGTCACAGGGAAAGTAAGAGAAAAGGAGATTACCTTGTGGGGTATTCCTTAGTGGTGATTTGCCCACTATACATTTTAGCATCGGCTAGGATGTGGAGTCTTCACCAAAAAAAAAAAAAAAAAGGAAGAAAATAAAAAGTAGAATTTGTGTGGGGATCAAGTACAGTCAGTCCTTTCTGGTTTGCTATTTCTTCTGTGCTAATTTAAGGATTCTCTGGATTATGTATGTGCTTTTTTAAAAATTTATTTTGTTTTAATCCAAGGTTTGTTTCAGTTTGTGGCTATTTTTTATCTTATTGTTTTATTATTTCTTTAATAGGATTATTTTTACTTAGAAGAATCACCAGGGACAAACATTCTTTATAATAAGTTTTGTGTCGGGATTAGTACAACTCGGAAAACTTGACCTAGATCCTACCTACTCCCAGACACTGAGCCGTAGGACCCAGGATGAGTCACATAACTTTTGCATTTGTAAAATGTGTTGTGTTATATCAATGTTTTCCAGCATGTCTTGGAAATCCCAGTTACCTGGGAAGTGTTTTAAAATGAGATGCCTGTTACAGAGTGGAGGTGGGGTTGGGGGGGGGATAGAGGTTTTGCAAGATGATGGAATTATTCTATATCTCGGTTATGATGATGATTGCATGGCTGCATGTGTTTATCAAATTCTGAGAATTTCACACTAAGAAGCATGAATTTTACACTCTGTGGGTTATTTTTATTTTGAAGTTTAAAAATAAACTCTTAAATTCCCTGAATATTAACATATTTAAAAACAATGCTTGGGCTCCACCCTGAACCATCTACTTACTGAAGGTTATCTCTTCCTCTAACCATCTCTGTGCTTGTGAATCTAATGGGAACCAACAGACTGGTCCTGCTATAATGATCCCAGGTTCAGGTGTTTGTCAGCTGTAGTCGTGACGTCAGGAGTAACCTCAGTGACAGAGCAGCGCGGGCGCCTGCAGCCCTAGCATGTCTGGACAGGCCACTTAAATCACATGGGTAATGGAGGAAAAAACATGTGGCTAAGCTCTGTTTAATACTCAATTAGAGCATCCTTTGTGATCACTGAGCCGATAACGTGAGAACAGCCAACTTCCGATCCCATATTAGAAGTCAGTGTCAAGATAGAGGATCTTGAACTTAGACCTGTGTATTAATGAAAACTATTGATTTTTTTCATAGCATTCAAAGAAACAATGCTCTGGAATGAGTCTGACACCAATCACAGGCAGTAAGTGTCCAGCAGAAAAAGGACTTGCCAAGTTGAACGATGTGGATTTTAAGAGAGAAGAGAATATATCATTAGGGCTGACTGATATTTTAAGCCCCATGTCAGCCTCTGAGAGGATTCCACCCTGATATTAAAAATATATATATACATGAAACCCTTTGAATTAAAAGCCTTTACTGATAGCATCGGGAATACACTAGACTATGAGTAGGAAAATGAAATGTTGAAAATATTTTGCCTTGTTTAAAAGTCATGAAGAATGTCGTAGGTATATTTTAGAATGTGTCTTATCCAAAATACACTTCCTTAGGACCCTCCCTCACCAGCAGACCCTTCTGAAGCTGAGGGCTTAAGTGACTACAGTTCGAGAGTGTAGCCTGGCTATTACTAATGGGACTGTGGCAGGCACCACGGTCAGCTTGATGGGGGATACTGAA
Organism: Mustela nivalis; assembly: GCF_964662115.1. Taxonomy (NCBI): domain Eukaryota; kingdom Metazoa; phylum Chordata; class Mammalia; order Carnivora; family Mustelidae; genus Mustela; species Mustela nivalis. The sequence goes on from NC_139024.1 coordinate 66,025,343, forward strand.
TTTGGTACCACCAAGATGGCTCTAAGGGGGAAACTGGATCGCAAGGTGGCAGAGGAAGGGGGCTGCAGCTGTGGATGGCCGGCCAAAGCCATGGGCAAATCCAGAATCAGAAGGAAGTAGTAACTACAAGTAGTAAAAACAGCAGCAGCAACAATAATAATCATAGCTAATGCTTAGGAAATGCTTCTGTGCCAAGCATCAGACTCATCCCAGCTGCTGGGAAATATCACTGTCTTGATAATTAAGTGAGGAAACCAAGACAAATATGATCGCTTTCCTAGGGTCACACGGCTGGTGAGTGGCACAGCTGGGAGGCATCCCAGGTAAGACAATTCTCAGGCTAGTTCATGAAATCTCCAGGAGTGATCTTCTGCTTCTTAGGAAGCCCAGGGGGCAGCTGCAGTGAGGAGAATGGGCAGGATGTCCGGGAACAGCTGACCCATGAGGTACAGGGGAACAAAGAGAAAGGGTAGAGCAATGGCCCCATTCCTGAGAACTCGTGGGTTTCCTGCTGCAGTCTGCTTGTGACTTTGCTGTGCTTGGTGGGAAGTCTAAATTTTACATAATCCTGTCCTCCTTGCCTTTATGAAGAACTAGTTTCATAAGAATCTTTGTTCCTTGAAATCAAAGAATGCTAAGCTAGAATGAAGACATATCTTAAGGGAGGATGTGATCGGATGACATTTCTTATGTAGACATTAGGGCAGAGAGAATTATCTTGACTCTTTCTGGTTGTAATACTGTTTTTCAAGCTTTTGAGGTTTAGGAAGATGAGTACTTGCAGTTCATTAAGGAAACATCTTATCAAGGAAAACTCCACAAGAGGATACTGGGCAGCTGAGCAAGCTTAGAATTTAGTATATTACTCAGTGAAATGACGGCTGTTGAACCTAGTTTCTTAAATGTTTTCTTTTAGGACCTTGGCCCCAATTACTTTAATGGAATTATTTATCGGTTTCTCAAAGGTTTTAGCTGCCCCGAGGTCCCTCACACCACTCATTCTTTTCTGTGATGTGAGACACCATTTATAAGGGCTGTGTGATTTTGTGACTCAGAGTAAGAAATATATATTTGATCTTTGTCCTAAGTTATGTTAAATAGGTGACTTTTTTGGAAAGCACCTAAGGATGGAGACTGGTTGCCTGGGGAAACAACCTTGAGATTTCTCAAGGGTTGGAACATTCCACGCCCTCCCCAACCTCAAGGGAGGAAAGAGGGCTGGAAATTGAGTTTAGTCTCCAGTGGTCAACAGTTTAATGGGTCATGCCTGTGTAATTAGGTCTGCACAAAAACCCCCAAAGGATGGGGTTCAGGGCATTCCTGGGTTGGTGAACACATGGAGATGTGAAGAGAATGACCTATTGGGAGAAGACATGGAATCTCTTTCCCCCTACCCTGCCCTGCACATCTCACCATCTCATTGTTCCGGAGTTATCCTTTTATTATAATCCAGTGAGCTAGTAAGGAAAATGTTTGTCTGGGAGCTGTGAGCCATGCTAGCAAATCAGTAGAACCCAAGGAGGGGCTTATCAGAACCCCTAGTCTACAGCCAGTTGGTTAGAAGCACAAGTGACAACCTGGACTTTTGATTGGTGTCCAAGTCTCTGTGTGTGTGTGTCCGTGTGTGTGTGTTTGAGAGAGAGAGAGAGAGAGAGAGCGTGCAGTATTGTGGACCAAGTCCTTAACCTATGGGATCTGATGCTATCTCTAGATACATAGTGTCAGAACTGAGTTGGACTATAAAGACCCACATGTTGTCATTGGATCAGACTGCCACTCTCCTTAAGAATAAAGAATTGGACTCTTAAGTAGTGTGCTTGGAATCCTAAACTTTTATGAGGCAGCTGTCCTATTGTGGAACCAAAATGAGCTGGCAACCTCAATCAGTCGTTTGTGTCTTCCAGGGAAGAGCAGACTAGGGGACCGTGCAGGAGCCCAGGAGCAGGCACACTAGGAGAGAGCTTTTCTCTCTGATGCTCCTACGGAGGTCAGCCCAGCAGACCACAGAAGCACCCAGGAGGGAAGGTGCTCGAATGAGATGGGAAGCCAGCCACTGTGCAAATTTCAAAGCTGTTGGGGCGGGCGCGCGGGGGGGGGGGGCGGTCCGTCCTTAGTGTTCAGGGACTTTGAAAGATGGCTCCATTTTTGTTTTTGTTTTTCGATTATGCTAAAGCTTACCAGCAAGGAAAAGATCCGCTGTGGCTCACCTGTTGGTTTATTCTGCTCTCTTGTGATTTCCCTGAGGGCTTTATTATTACTGCATGATTTTAGCTCTTCGATCCCCTGAAGAGGGGTTCGGGAACTGCTAACCTTTCCCTCTAATCTTTCCTTAGTGTTCTTTCTGAGTTGAGCCATGAGGACTTTGTATGAGGCTGAAAAATAGTGAAGCAAGCAAGCAGCTCCAGCCAGTGTAACATGGCCACAGAGCTGTTGCTAGGCAGGGCATTTTAATATATGAGCATCAGCCTGGGTTGCCAGGTTGGCACCAAGTCATAGGTTACCTCACCTGTCCTCCTGGTTAATCTTGTTATGTTAATGGGTGCGATTTCCCCCACTGTGGAGACTCAATGTTCTTGGCACCTGTTCAGAGCCCTACAGCTTGACTCAGAGGTGTATAAGAACTTGTCCAGAACTTCGTTATTACCAGTCAAAGCTGCAGGCACTCCCTGACCAGTGAGTGGTCCCAGATCCACAGGAATATGCCCACAGGTGGACCGTGCAGGACTCACTCCAGGAAAGCAGCCTTGGAAGAAAGGGAGGGACTTCCGGGAATTCCTTTTGGTCCACAGAACATACTTAACAGTTTTTATGACTTCTTTGTGGTGCTTTTCCTTTCCTAGTGGAAGTATACGTTTTCACATGTGCATGGTGCCCTGAATGTGACATCCTAGCTAAAGCATTATCACATTCCTGTGCATCTGAAGAAGCTTCCTTCTGTAACAGGAACGAGTCATAGCACACTTCTGGAACACCTAGTCGAACCAGTGCGTTATGTGAGAGGGCTGGAGAGCCAGATTTAGGGACCCCCTTAATTATATGGATGAAACAGCTCCCAATAACACTAACAAGTATATATTGGGTAATCTTTACCTTTGAAGGGTGGTGGGCCTCACTGAGCAATTCCATTCTGCTGGAAAGCCTAGGATTTGCCATTACCTATTCTAGAGGTGGTCTACCAAGTGCCAGAAAAATCCATTATTATTATTATTCTTGGCCTCATTTGTAATCTGCAAGGTGCCTCGCAGAAAACTCACCTGTTAAAAAAGCTTTATTTTCAGATTTAGACAAAAAGAATAAAGACAGTTTGAAGCCTATTTTTGAATTGTGTTGAAAAGTCAGATCATTACTAAAACTTTGAAAAGAGTTTTTATCAGATGAAAAAAAAAAAAAAAAGGAGCTGAGTGAGTAAGAGAGGCAGAGTTCTTTTTTGTTAACTATCCAAGGACTTTATTCCTCCGGAGATGGGTTAGAATCCCAGCTTTGCCTTTTCAGCCACAGCTCTCCAGGTGATTTACTCACGCTCTAAAAAGCTACTTCACAGACCAAATGGGAACACATCTGGAACCTGACCAGCCTAGCCTGGCAGATAGTGCCCTGCTGGTGGGTAGTGGTCCTGCCCAGTCTTTTCTGTTAGAAGATTTTAGCCATTCTTCTAGGAAGCATTGCAGATTCTGTTTCTAGATTTTTCTTTCCATGAGAGCCACTACAAACCAGAAGAGAATAAGACCTTTCAACCCTTTACATTAGGAGTACTTAAAATAAACTTAACATAATAAAACTCCACCACCCTCTTTTATTTTTCCCATTATGCGCTCTCCTGTCAAAGTTATGGGAACTGTATCAGGATAAAGGCACACACTCAAAGTCCTGGAATTTGTTGTTTCCCAAAATACCTTTGAAGAGGGAATTTGTGGGAAGCCTATGCGAATGGCCATGGTTATAGACTCATGACATCACTGAACAAGAATCATGGTCATTCTGGGCCACTCCCCAGTACATCATTCCTGTCATATTTGAGTGATAGCCATTTGACTAGAACACAGATGATCGATATATTCATACCTATGGAAATGTGCATGTCTATTAAAATCTTTGGGTGTGCCTGCTTTTGTTTAAAAACATATTAGTTCACTTTTTGAAAAAAAAAAAAAAGCTGTTTTCCTCTGTGTCCCCTGAGCCACCTGCATGTCCCCTTCAAATACCTGATTGACTCAGTACTATCCCCAATTCTAATGTATCTCCCACTAGCTTCTACGCTGATCAAAAGCACTGGATTTAACTTCTCAGTTACTTCTTTTACTAAATGTACAAGCTTGGGCACTATTCAGCCACCTTAGCCTCTGTTTCTTTTTTTCATCTGTAAAAAGGTGACAATACTAGCATTCATTCTCTGTCATAGGTGTTTTTGGTGAAGATTTAAATGAGAATAGAGAGTTTAGTATGGTGCCTGGCAGATAGAGTCCTATAGTCATCACTGTTATTATTATTGTGATGTCAGTATCTAGCATGACTGTTGACTGAAATGAGACTCAAAACGTTTTTAAAAATCGATTTATTGTGGTTACACCGAGTCGTGCTTATCTAGCTCTCTGCTAGCTCTGTGCTTTGATGTTACAGGGCTGAATGTGGCTGGAGAAGAGTAACAACCGTGTTGACGGGCTTCACTTTACATTCCTGACCCTTAATCTCAAGTGGGCACTTCACCCTGCCCAGCGCTCATACTGGGACTCTAACTCAGTCATCCTCTTACTCGTGGAGGTGAGTGGTTCATACTTTCTTCTCGAGCCTTGAGCCTCCCCCTTCTTACTCTTAACTAATAGTCATGCTTCTATTTCAATGAGGAAAAAAAATAAGATGCAATCAGAGGAGGTTGCCCCCATCTACCCCATACCTGTTCCTCTTCTAGAAGCCCATGTGTTCTATATTCTGCCCTAGAACTATGGAGGGACTGCTGTGTCCTTGGCTGAAACCACCCCCTTCTCTCAAACACATTCACCACCACCACCCCTCCCTTGCTCACTTGAGCACATTTCTCTAGCATTCTCCCTTCTCTGCATCATTGATTTTTCTCTTTTTACTGATTATTGTCATTCCAGTACAGGTATTTTATTTTTTTCTCCCACCTTTGAAGATCTTATTTTGACTTTTCTTTGGACCTTCTTTGCTCCTTCAATGACACCCCATCTCTCTCCTTCCCTTTAGTGCAAAGCTCCATGAAAGTGTGGACCATATCATCTGTCTTTGGTTTCTGTTCTCAGCCTCCTTTTGCTGATTACTTAACCTCTAAATGTTAGAGAACCTCAGGATTCAAACTATACATCTCTTTTCTTCACTATCTACACTCTCCTCGTATGTCCTTCCTGGTCAACTCTGGGAACCAGCAAAGTCAACTTCACCTAGTAGGGGGTTAGAAATGGCCCACCCCGGGATGCCTGGGTGGCTCAGTGGGTTAAGCCGCTGCCTTCGGCTCGGGTCATGATCTCAGGGTCCTGGGATCGAGTCCCGCATCGGGCTCTTTGCTCGGCAGGGAGCCTGCTTCCCTCTCTCTCTCTGCCTGCCTCTCCGTCTACTTGTGATTTCTCTCTGTCAAATAAATAAATAAAATCTTAAAAAAAAAAAAAAGAAATGGCCCACCCCAGACTTGCTGAATCAGAATCTGCATTTAACAAGATCCCCATGTGCTCTGTTGCACTTTAATATCTAGGATCACCTCAGGTGAGCCTGTCTGATGGCTTTAAGTGGCATGTATTTGATAAGTTGACTCCTGGATTTGTACCTTGAGCTAAGAATCTCCAGTGAAATACAAACTCATTCACCCAACTACCAACTTTTCCTCATGGATGTTTTATAGTCATTCCCAACTTAACCTGTCCAAAACTGAGCTCCGATATTCCCACTAAAACTGTTTCTCCAGTGTTAGTCCCTCTCTTCATTAATCAGGACTCCATTCTTTCATTGCTCAGGTAGAAATCCTTGGAACTGTTCTTGCTTCTTTCCAATATCTGGTCTGTCAGCAGTCCTGTCAACTCTACATTTTCAGTGTAGTCCCAAGGTGATCATTTTCATCCCCTGCCATCTTGGAAACCCTGCTTCCACCCTTCCTCTAGTGTACGTTGAACACATTTTAGCAGTTTATGCCCCTCCTTTGTGCAAATCCTTCCAGCATTCCCACTTGACCATAGGGTATGACCCATGAGACCCCACATGGTCTGTTTCCCCTACTACCTCTACTATATTCTCCTGCGAATTTTCTCTTTATTTGACTGCTCTCCAACCTCATGGCCTGTTTCCCTGTTCCTCAAACTCGGCCGGCATGCTCATGCCTGAGGGCTTTTTTGTACTTTCCGTTCTCTCTGCCTGAATGCTCTTTTCCCAGATATGAGTATAGCTCCAACCCCTTCTCCCTCCCTTCAAACCTCTACTCTAAAGTCACCTTCTGCTGAGGTTTTTCCTGGCCTTGCTCCCTACAGTCTTAGTCTCAACACCCTTCCTCCACTAGACCCCCTTTCCCTTATTTATGTAATCATTTATCTATTACCAAATCTAATATTTTCCCTCTCTCCTTTGCTCTCTGTATTAGAGTTCTCCAGAGAAACAGTACCAGTAGGAAATGTATGGATATAGAGAAAAAGATTTATTATGAGTGGTTGGCTTACATGTTTATGGAGCTTAAGTAATTCCTTGGTCTGCCATCTACAAGCTAGAGGCCCAGGGAAGCTGGTGGTGTAAGCCCAGTCCAAGCCCAAAGGCCTGAGGACCAAGGGAATCATTGGTGTAAATCCCAGTCTGAGTCTGAAGGTCTGAGAACCAGGAGCTCTGTTGCCTGAGACAAGAGAAGATGGATGGCCCAGCTCAAGCAAAGAGAAAGCAAATTTTCCCTTTCCTTGCCATTTTGTTTTATTGGGGCCCTCATTGGACACATGATGCCCACTCACATTGATGTGGGTGATCTTTTCTCAGTCCACCAATTCAAATGCTAATCTCTTCTGAAAACATTCTCACAGACACACCCAAAATTAACAATTTATCATCTATCTGGGTATCCCTTAGGCAAGTCAAGTTAACACAAAAAATTAGCCATCTCTCTCTCTAGATGATATAGATGTAGACACAGATACACATATTTGTTTGCTTCTGGGCTTTTATCATGTTCCACTGGTTTTATTTGTCAGCGTTTTTGAAAATGCCACATTGCTTTAATTACTGCAGGTTTATGGTAACTCTGTTCTTCTTTGACATTAGAATTAGCTTTTCTTTTTTATTTTCTTTTTTTAAAATTCTTTTGTCAGAGAGAGAGCGCACAAGCATTGGAAGCAGCCGGCAGAGAGAGAAGCAGGCTCCCTGCTAAGCAAGGAGCTCCATGAGGACTTGATCCCATGACCTGGAATCTGGGTCTGAGCCAAAGGCAGACCGTTAGCTGATTGTGCCACCCAGGCACCCTGGAATTAGCTTTCCTTGTCCCTTTGCTGTTTCATACACATTTTAGAATCTGTTTCTTGAGGTCCATAAAAAATTTTGCCAGCATTTTGGTTGAAATTAAATTGAATGTATATATTAACTTAGGGAGAGTCAACATCCTTTTTACATTCAAATTTCCTGTGCATGAAATGGCATTTGTCTTTATTTAGGTCTCCTTTAATATGGTTTAATAAAAGCTTTATATTTTCTCTTAACAGTCAGGCAGCTTTGTTATGTTTATTTCTAGGTAGCATATTTTTTAATGTAGATGTTACATGTGAATTCTTTAATGATATTTTTTTCTTTGGGGGGGATTTTTAGAGTTACAGAAAAGTTGTAAAGATAATACAGAAAATTTATATATACTCCTCATTCAGTTTCAGATTCCACTAAGTGTTATCATCTCCCATTACTGCGGTATGTTTGTCCAAGCTAATAAATCAACATTGGTACAATACTATTAACTACACTCCAAACTGTATTTGAATTTTCCCTGTTCTTCTACTCATGTCCTTTCTCTTTTCCAGAGTGCCATCCAGGATTCCATATCACATTCAGTTGTCATGTTTCCTTAGTCTTCTCTGGGTGAGACAATTTCTCAGCCTTTCCTTATTTTCATAACATTGACAGTTTAAAAGAATATTAGATATTTTGTAGAATATCCTTCAGTGTGGGTGTGTGGCTATTTTTCTCAAAATGAAATTGGGGTTATAGATTTGGGGGGAAATAGCACAGAGGTGACGTGTGCTTTCTCATTACATCATAGTGCAGCATGCCTGCTAGCCAAATGACATCGATGGTGACCTTCACCTGATCACTTGGTTAACATCTACATTTTATTCAGTTTTTTAAAAGAGAGAGAGAGAGAGAGAGAGAGAGAGAGAGAGCAGGGGGAGTAGCAGGCAGAGGGAGAAGGGGGCTACCTGCTGAGTGGAAGACTCAACGTGGTGTTTGATCCCAGGACCCTGAGATCATTACCTGAGCTGAAGGCAGATGCTTAACCAACTGAGCCACTCAGGTGCCCCATTTTATTTTATTTTTATCTTGGCTTTTTTATTTGTTTTTTTTTTGGATGTTTTGTTTTTTGTTTTGTTTTTATCTTTTTAAAAAGTAAAGTCCCTAATTTCAATCTTTTTTTGACAGTAGGCATTCAGTAAATACTTGCTGGATGAATAGATTTTTTCTTTTTTTGTTTTGTATTTACTATTAAATATATTTAATAGTATATAAAATATTCAATAAAATGTCAAATATTTCACATGAATGTAAGACACAGGAAGTCATCATAGTTGATAGTTGATCAGTTGGTCCAGTATGTTAATAGAAGTGGCTTAAATTAAACAAAAACAAAGCCCAAATGCCAATGGGCAGCACACCAAAATCTTAAGACACAAATCAGAATATTATTAAGAAATACTAGGTATATTTTAAGTATCGTATCTTATTTTCACAGAAGTAAAATGAAGCTATTCTCATTCTTGACATCTTGAGGAAAAAAAAATGTTTATTGGATGACTCAGACCATACCCAATGTGTGCTATTCAAAAGCCAAGCATGAATGTAGAATTTGAATTGGATACCACTAGTTTCATCTCTCAGCCTTCTCTCCCCTCTGGCTGTGCTCCTGGCGTATGTACACACGTGTTCTTCCCTTAGTGTGCCTTTCCTTATCTTCCTTTTGTTTGCAATCCTCCAACCCTCTTCTTGAACACGCCCCTTCCTATCCTCATTTCTTCACATGACTAATACTTACTCAAATGAAAACCACTTCCTCCAAGATGACTTCCCTAAAACCCTTAGACGAGGTCAGGTGCTACCCGAATCCACTTGCCTGGGATCATCACTAGATTAGAATCTTGTTCACTGTTTAACTGTTGAACAAATGATTTGCTTATTATCTATAGTAAGGATCTTGTATATTGTGCCAAATACCAAAGGCCAACAGATGCCAAATTGCCAGGACCCCAAAGATTTATTTATGGTAAATAATCTTATGCATTATTTGGATTAAAACCAGTTGTCTCACCATGCCGCCTGATAGCAGCTTTGATACTATGTATAGTTTTTTCATGCAGCATCTGTCTAATTTTGTAAGGAGAAAAGACTTCGGGGATCAAGATGTGTATGTGGTCAGACTGTATGTATCTTCATATTTAGCTCATTGTATCTAGTCTCTTCATGTCTGGAAACATTCTATTCCAGGTCCTTTTTCATTATCCAATTCATTTATGGGGGTAATGTAAAGCTGGTCAATATTTTCTATCTTAAATAATCTAACAATTTAGGCAAAAAGATTTTAATCTCAGGATCAAATATTTTTTACCTCAGTATCTCCATATAAAATTAATTTGCTTAATGCATAAGTTGCATTATGACCCTTCAAAAGAGTGTTATAATATAGTTATGAACTAAATATCTGAATATCATATCACATAGTTATGAACTGAATATCTCTTGATAGCTCAAAGAATGTTCAAAAGTGGTTTCAAGTATCCATATATTTGGTGTACGTTTTAAAATTGAAGCTGAAAGAAATAATTTTAAACCAACTATCGATCTCCCTTTTTTGTGTGTGTCCCAACTGGAGGAAGAAGTCTCCAGCTCCCACATAGGATTGGTGGGACTTGGAGAGTATATTCACCAGCAGTGCTTAGTTAACATAGGCATTTGAGATCAACTTTCAGATGTTACTCAGTTCACACAAGGGGCATCAGAACTTGAGAAATACTCTTACATTATCTGGAATTTTATTTTTATTTTTTTATCTTTTTTTGGCCGTTGTATCAGTCAGGATGGGCTAGGTAATGGTCTGATAACAGCAAAAAAGATTCAATGACATTACATAACAAAAATTCATTTCTTCCCCATAATCATTCTTAATGTATTTCTGAAGGGAGCTGTGCACCCTATGGTCTTTCAGGGATAAGAATCAAGGTAAAGGAAAAAGAAGTTGGTAAATGATGCAATTGCTCTTAATGCTTTCTTGTAAAATTTATATGTGCCACTTCTCTTCACATTTTACTGATCAAAGTAAGAAAAATGGCCATCTTTTAGGTTAAAGGATACAGAAGCATGGAAGTTCAACTGTATCATGTATCCAGATGGGCAACAGGAATGTTTTGCAAAAGTTCATATATGGCATTATAACAGTGTTTAAAAAAAAAACTCTGCTTTTTCCTTCTCTACACTCACAGCAATATGGATGGGGATTCTCTCCTCTAAATATACCGGGGTTTTCCCCACACCAAGCAATTCTTAAATTTTCCAGATAGAAACCCTGGGTGTCTTATAACTCAATTCTGACACTGCCTATGTGAATATAGGGTTAGATCTCACAGGGTAAGGGCTAAGTCCCAGAGGACTGCAGTCCCATCTACTCACTTCAGATGCCAATTGCAAAGCCAGGTGGTTACTTGTGTTTTTGACCAATCAGCTCTCAATTGGAGGTTTGACAACCTGCTCCTGGGATTCCATTAATTTGCTATAGGGCTAATAGAACTCAGGAAAACATTTTACTTTTTAGATTAGCAGTTGATTATAAAAGAATGTAACTTAGAAGAAGCCAGATGAAAGAGAGTCACAGGGTAATATATGTGGAAAGGGAGAGGAGTTTCCATGCCCCTTCCAGGCACGATAACGTCTCAGCACCTCCATGTGTTCACCAGCCTGGATGCTCTCTGAACCTGTAGTTCAGGGATTTTTATGAAGGCTTCATCACATAGGCAGGATTTATTGCCCATTAGTGATCAAGTCAATCTCCAGCCCCTTTCCCCTTCCTGAAGGTTGGGAGGTTTCAATCCTGTCATAGGGTTGGCTCCCCTGATAACAAATCCCAATCCTTTGGGGTTTTTCTAAAGTCACCTCATTAACATAAATGCAGGTGTGGTTGAAAGGAACTTGTTATGAATGACAAAGAGACACCTGTCTCATTTTTATTGCTCTGGAGCTATTTCAGGAGTAGAGGACAAAAACTAAATATAACAAAATGTGCCCCTGTTGCTCTAATTACTTAGGAAATGCCAAGGGTTTGGGGAGCTGTGAGTCAGGAATGGGAATGAAAACCAAATATATATTATTAAAAAAATCATCACAAACAATAATAGAAAATTAGAACTGGTATAGGGGAGATTATCTATTCAAATGTAAATTTGAATAGATATCCATAAAGAAAGACAATATACCAGGTTGCTTTTTTTTTAAAGCTTTATTCTGTTGAATGCCAGAAGATAAAGCTTAGTTGAATCTTAGAACCACTCCAGAGCATCTGCAGTTGAGGAAAGTTGAGTAGTGGGTTGAGGTGGAATTCTGTGGAGCATCAATGTTTGGATGAGCAAAGGAAGCAGTGAGGGAGACTGAAGAGAAAATGTATGAAAACTGGAAAACCAGAAGAGTTTGAGCCAGTATAACAGAAAATTTGCAGAAATAAGGAGTAGTTGGTGTCATGCAACAGAACACTTGAAGAAGCTAAGGGTACCATGCAGGTCTTCGGTTAAATAAACATAGGACCTCAATGGACCTCAAATTCTGCCACTGTTCTAAGTTAATTGTTCTTCTCTCCAATCATACTCTTCCTCCTGCATTTTCTATTTTAATTTTTGGCATCTGGCCACCAAAGCTAGAAAGCCAAGAATAATTATATGCTTCTGCAACACCCACATCCACTCAATTTCATGCACATTTATATTCCTGAATATTTCTCAGATCCTACTCTTCTATCCATCTGCACCCCACAGCCCAAATTAAGGCCCTCATTAGCATTTGCCTGGACTATTTTATGACCTCCTACGCAGTCTCATTGCCTCTGGTCCTGTTCCTGTACATCCATCTGTATTGGTTATCTATGGCTGCATATCAAATTATCCTAACGGTTGTGACTTAAAACAACAGTAAACACTTAAACCTCTCACAGCTCTTATGGATCAGGAATTTGGGAGAAGCTTAGCAGTGCTGTTCTGTCGGGAGGGTTTCTTATGAAGTCGTGGTCAGGTTGTTTGTGGTTGCAGTTTTCTGAAAACTTGACTGGGGCTGAAAGTTCCACTTGCAAGGGGCCTCTTGCAAGTGGTTTGCTGGGGAGGGATTGCTGGTGGGAGACCTCAGTTTCTCTCTGGTAGTCCTCTCCACAGAGTGACTTGAATCACTTCATAGCCCAGCAGTTCACCTCCCACCAGAGCAATTAATACAGGCAGAGGCTGTAATTCCTTCTATGATCTGGCCTCAAAAATCACATGTTTTCATGTGTACTATATTCTGTTGGAGAGAGGAGACCACACAGGCCATGACAATCAGGTGTGGGGAATTTAGCTAATTACTCCATGGTATTGCTGCCTTGGTATCCATTCTGTGGTGAAGAGGCCTGCAGGGATCTTAAACTGACACCAGCTCCTCCCATGAACACATATAGCAGCAGCCCCCAAGTCACAAGTGAATCTAAGTTCCTGATAAGAATTCCCCAATAGCCCTCTTGATCAGCGGTCTCCCCTGCCTTTCAGTGCTTATATATCTTATATATACTAAAATAAGACCCTCGTGAGATTTAGCAAAACTCCACTCTTTTGGTTTAAATTAAACAATCTGGCCCAGGCCTGGAAACCCCAAGCACTCCACTCATGGATGCTAATAAAGGCATCTGCCCCAGGTCCTGCTTTTCTCTCTGTCTGCACTCTGCCTTGACCTCCCCATGGGTCCCTTAAGGCTGCAATGTACTTTCTCCAACACCTGAGATGAATAAACTTCTCTATTTAAATTTCTTTTATGGTCTGTTGTTGAATTGTGGCTCACCTTCCTGCTCCCTGTGCTTTACTTAACATATGTTAATAGCATCCAAGCGAAAGGCTAGTTCATCCAGATCATCTTGGAGTCTGCCTCCCTCCTCACGTCCTCCTCATTGCTTTCAGAGTGTGATCACTTAAATTTGCACATGATAGCTGAAAGTGGAAGTGGTACAGGTGCAGTGGGGTAGGGACGCTGCGAGGGATGGTGAGGGTTCAGCACAGTTGCAGGGAATGGAAAAAGAGGCACTGAGATTACTGGGACCAAGTGAGAGTTTTGCTGAATGGTGTTCTGAGTTCAGCTGAAGACCGTTGAGAGGTTAGCTGTAATAACAACGATCTGATTATTCAGACATTTTCTTTAGTATGCTGTACATTCTAGATGTGGGAGAATGGAGCACAGATTTTGGGTGTGATGAGGTATTGGAATTTAGCAGGAACATGCAGTAATAAGAAGGGTAGGTGGCTGGGAGTTGGATTGCTGATGAAGAATTGAAGTCATCTGCTGTGGTGCCAAGACTAGGTAGGGAAGTAAGTGAGTTGAAGAAACTGAGAAGTTGAGAGAAAATGGAGTTATCGGGAAGAATTAGGGTTATCGGGGGACCTGAAAGAGGTATAGGACACTAAAAGTAGATTTAAAGGTGTCAGTGGAAGTGAAATATTTCAAAAGATAGGAAAGAGATCAGAGTGGGCACTGGAGTTTAAGGTGTCACATTAGGACGGTCTGGCTTATAACATGTCCATGCTGTGGCCATGAATGTAGGTTGAAGAATGTAGAGTATTGGAAAAGTCATCCCTGTGGACACTGATGAATGTCAGTGGTTTTCAGTATGATAGAAGAACATGGAATAGAGAAGTAAGCTATAAGTAGAGTACCAGGATGTAAGTTAAATATCAGGCTGTTAGGGGCCAACAGTCTGAAACATAGAAGGCACAGTAGTCAGATGCCATCCAGATTTGTATGCAAATATGGAGGACAAGAGTTTGGAAGAAGCATTGAACAGCTGTGAGAATCCGGAGACCATCTTGTGGCCACATGGTTGACTAATGGCATTGCTCTTTGGCCAGACTCTCTGCTGATAGAGAGCAAGGAAAAATTGTCATCTTTCACTCAAGGTTTTCTAGGGAGAGAGATTGTAACTTTGTGAAATCGATCCTTAAGATAAGAAGATGAAGTTGTCATTCTGTTCAGGTGTGTTTAGGTTGTATGTGTGCTTCTAAGAGAACTTAGTTGCCATGAAACAGGAATCTCAGAGAGTAGTTGAAAAATGCTGAAGAAAGAAAAGGTGGGAGAGTAGGCTGGTGAAAAGGATGTAGCACTGAGACATCTGAAGGTGAGAGCATGGGAAAACAGAGGAGAAAAAGCTCTCATTTTAGGCAGTGACATGCAGGGACAGGATTTCACACAGGTGGAAATAACTGTCTTTGTGGTGTCAAATGAAATCTGGCATGCCATTTTGGCAGAGGCACAGCAGAACTGACTTTGAGATTGTGAATTAGTGACAATAAAATTTGAGTGGAATATCTCTGATCGGGGTTGGGTCGGGGTGGGGACAGTCTGAAAAGTTCCAGGTGAATCCTAGAGGACTCAACTTCAGGTTTCTAAGAGAAGAGAAACTCTCTCCTATTTAGAAAGGTACTGGCAGGTCAGGGAGCTGAGGAGAATTTCAGTCAATGGGCAAGTGGGTTTAAATCTGCATATGGCCTGCGATCCAGTTAAGTAGATTGTACAATGTTAATTTCTAGGGTTTGATATTGTACTATAGTTACATGAGATTTTTTACCATTGGAGGAAACTGAATGAAGAAGGGTACACAGGACTCTCTGTATTATTTTTTTATAATTGTATGAGAGTTAATAATTATCTCAAAATAAAAAAGTTAACAAAAAAGGAAGATGTAAGGTATGGTCTGAGGGGATCTAAGCCCCCAGAGGGAGGAAATGTAGAGCAGTATACATTGTGGTACCCAGTGGAAGTATATGGGTGACTGACGGAGATGGCTACATGATTTTTTCCAAAAGACTGGGGACTAGAGGAATCTCATTCAAATGTTTGAAGATATTATACATAAGAAGCTGATTTTAATTTCATTAAGTACAGAACCAAAGGTCCTTGTGGGCAGTCACTTTTTGCCTACTTGGGCAACTGATGGATTTCCAACACTTAGGACAGTTGGTATTTGGTGTATATAGGTGCTCTTTGGTTGAATGAATGATTGAATGAATGATTGATTGAATGAATAATATCTCAGGAACTAAGATACTGTGGTCTAGGTTCTGAAGGGTTATTCATCTATTTATTCATGTTTTCCCAAAACTTAAGTTTACTTAATATGGCCTTTATTCTTTCAAAAAGAGATGAATAAATGACTTTTGGAACCCATCCTCGATATTTTAGAAAAATAATTGAAAAGAATTCATGTGGACAATTAGATTTTTCTTAAAAAGTAAAGGAGATACCCTCTTTTTATGGGGCTCTTTTTACTTTTTAAGAGTAAAGAACTCTTCTAAGTTCTTTAATAAAACTTCAACTTTATTGGGGCTCTAGTTGTTTCTAACTCTTTAGTGTTTCTAAGCTCTTTAATAAAACTTCAACTTCCTATTTAAAAGAGAAACCCACACAATTCTATCTAGAAATCTATGCCCTAACAACCTCTTAGCTCTTTAATGGGAGGATAAAAATAACAGCTGCTATTTATTGAGCACTTGTATGGCTTGGCATTGTGATAAATAATTACATACATCATTTTATTTAATTTTCTCAACAACCCTCTGCAGTTATTAGCTCTGTTTTACAAGTGAAGAAAATGAGACACGGAAAGGTTATGTAACCTTACATTCACATAGCTGAAATGTGGAGGAGTCGGGGTTTAGATACAGTCTGATTCCAAAGCCAGGACTTTGAAAAAAGTGTTTTTTCCTATTAAGGTATAAATTACATACAGAATAATTCATTACTTTAAGTGTCCAGCTCCATGAGTTTTGACTAATGCAGACAGTAGAGTAATTACCACTGCAATCAATCTGTAGATAATTCCATCACTCCAAAAAGTTTTCTCAAGCCCCTTTGTAGGTAGCCTCTCCTTCTACATCCATCCCTTAGAGACTACTGATCTATTCTCTGTCTCTATAGTTTTGCTTTTTGGGGGGAGGGGTGTCATATAAATGGAGTCATAGAATACACAACTTTTAAAGTTTAGCTTCTTTCACTTAACATAATGCCTATGTAAGCTTTCTCCATGTTGTCTCAGTAATTTTTTTC
This sequence comes from Mustela nivalis, assembly GCF_964662115.1. Lineage (NCBI taxonomy): Eukaryota > Metazoa > Chordata > Mammalia > Carnivora > Mustelidae > Mustela > Mustela nivalis. The sequence goes on from NC_139024.1 coordinate 66,041,831, forward strand.
TTTCCATTGTTGAATCCATTAGATGAATGTATCTTGGTTTGTGCATCTGTTCACTAGTTGGACAGTTGAGTTACTTCTAGTTTTTTAGCCCTTACGAATAGAGTGGTTATAAACACTCATGTTTAGGCTTTGTGTGAACATAGTTTTCATTTCTCTAAGGTGGGATTGGGAGTGGATTGCTGGCTCATATGGTCAGTTGTGTTTAATTTCATAAGAAAGACTGCACTTATGACCACCAAAGGGGTTCAAGTCATTCTTCTGTAACTGTCCTGGAAGAAAGCTAATCAGGTCAGTATTAGGTCAGAGGCAGAAAGATTAAATACTGAACTCCAGAAACCTGGCATAAATCTTGTATCTTATTATACTGTGCCTCCTTCTATGGAGCAATATTAGAAGAATCAATACCCCATGGGTGTTTCATAAAACAAAATAGAAAATATATTGATGAAGCTTCCTGAATGATGCATCTCTGTTGACCCCTGTCCCCCTGCTTGAAGGGTGGTCTGCTCAGTGAATAAATTTATGTGATGTAACTGTTCATGAAAGGGTTGTCTGGCACATGAGGAAAGAATGTCATTCTGACAGAACATTTCATGACAGATTCTACAAGACTATGTTTATAGCTATTCTCTTTTCAATCATATTTCATATTTCCTGCCTGTCCTTTAATAAATTAAATAAAAATAAGAAATTAGATGTGATTATATAAAACAAAAATATCAAAGAAAATTAAAATAAAAATGATCATGAAAGAAATGATCATGAAAAGTAGTTATGGAAAAAGGAAAGGAGAAATAAAAATATAAAGTGATAAAAATAACTGGAAAAAATGAAACAAGAAAGAAAACAAACAATTCAAGAGTACAATGAATATACCTTATTTTTCTAAGCAGAAAAAATTAATAGGTTATTTTTAGGGATTCTAGGAGGTCAGGAACAAAGGCAGATTTTATTTTTATTGCAATAGGGAAACAGGGCAAGCTGAAAGTTTACCATGTCTTGTATTATTTTGACCTTTTGCCATACTTGCCTTCTCCAAGACTTGAGATTCCTTGCAAGTAGTCTCAGGGTAGAGCTCCTCCAGCCTAAGACCAGGCAAAGAAATGACCCCTGACTTCATCTAGAAGATTCTGTTCACTTTTAATATTTCTCCCATTTTAAGGTGTCTGTGTTGCAGATACTATAATGTGTTCACTTAGAATTTGTTAAACTATGCCTCACATCCTACCTCGTTTGGCCTTTTTGCATTTTCAAATTTACCTGGGAATATGATCAGATATCAGAGTAGACATACTGCTTCTTGGTCTGAATGGAAGGTTGTGACAGTCCACAGACTTCTGAGTCAAATAAATGTGGATTTAAAGTCTAGCTTCACCAATAAATACACTGTAGGCCTTGGTAATATGGAGCAGAGATCCTTCGAGGCCAGCTCAAATCAATAGCATATGGAGTAAAGATTGGCAAGAAGGTGAATTTCAGGGGAAAGCCAGAGGCAAAATCCACATGGTGCTGGGTCTTTTTGAGCTTGGCACTGGAGCTTTGTTGGATTTGGGCCAGCTCAAGAGTCCTTCTGGTTTGTGAACCTACCCTTTTGTGATTAATGTGGCTCTGGTCCATTCCCCAGGTCCACTCTAATTACCTCTCTGACTTCTCATTGAGTAAAATCAATGAGATCTCTCTCTACTTTCTGCTCAATTTTGCTATGAATTAATAAATAATTTAAAATTAAACTAATATTTAATGTATTTATTTAAATTTAGTTTCTTAATTAAAATTAATTTATTTAAATTTGTTTGAAATAATTAAAAATAAAAATTTGATTTATTTATTTAAATTAATAAATAATTTTTAATTTAAAAAATAAAGTCTATTTTAAAAAGTCCCTAAGCAAATAGAAAAAGCCAAACCAAACAAACATACTACCCTACTATTCAAGAGGCAGTAGAACTTCAAGGGTAAGAACAAGACCTCTGGTACCAGATTATCCGGATATGACCTTGACTCTGCTGTTTACTGGCTGCGAAATGTTGGGCACTTTCCTAACTTCTCTGTTCCTCATCGTCTTCATTTATAAAACAGAGTGCTTCAAGTATTGATGGTGGTTACCGTTGAGTAAGTATCTGTGAACAACTTGGAATTGTGCCGTTGAAAATTTACCTGTTATTGTTATTTCCTTTCAGGATTGTTGTGAAAATTAAATGAGATGAATTAAGCAAAAGCACCCAGTATGCAGTATATGCACCACTGATGGACACTTCCAAATGAACTGCCTGCCTGCAAATGTGGACCTTACACTCTGCTTTCAAGGGAACTCAGATTCAACAGCCACCTAGAATGTGCAATCACTGTGCCTTCATGGAAGAGAAATTGAAGAAATGAAAACCAAATAGAAATACGTGGTACTCTACTCCAGACAAAGACAATGATCACAGAATGAAGTGTTGTAGTCTTAGTTACTGCTTTGTTTCTTTTTTAAATATGAGACTTCAACTTCAAGACTTGGCCTTAGGATTAATAGCTCATAACTCCATGAGGAAACAAGTATAATGCCTTCTACTATTACTAAAGTATAAGCTCCTTTGGTGCAAAAATTGGAAAAGTCCCCAAAACAGCTTCTATGAATAGATGACAATATACTGGCAAATAGAAGAAGTGTCCACACATAAAAGGTATATGGTGGGCAAAGTGGGTCTGGGAGAATGAGAAAATTCTAACTTCTCTCCTTCCAATAAGCTGCTGTTAAAAAAAAAAAAATCTTAAAATTTTGCCAGGTTCCCAAATCAGTGATACTTGCTCAGTAAACCCTATAGATTTGAATTTGGTCTGAGAGTGTTCCCATTTCTGCACAGCCAGGGGTACATCCATGTGTTACTCTAAACAGTCAGTAAAAGTATCTGTCAAAGACCCCTATGTCAAATGACTCAGAAATAGCCAAGGGCTTAGGACAAGGTCTAAGTATATGGAAGCCTATGTTACAATGTCCAGCTCTGGGCAGGCAATCCATCACTGAATCATGGGGTTCCTTCTCACTAAGTGCCACAGTCACAATTTGGAGGAGTCCTTGGAGGGTCTGAGGGGGTTGCTGCAAGATATATTATCATCAGACGCTCTCTGGCTTCCCAAACAAATTGACCTGTGTGTAAGTCTTAAGGCATACATCAGAATCTGAGCAGGACATTTCACTGCTAGAATACACCCTTCCTTGGGGGCCATACTGGAAGCTGCCCTTGCAATGTTATCAATCCCACTGCCTTCCTATTCAATGAAGCAGATGTTCCCACTCCCAAGGAGATCAACCATGTCTGTTCTTGGGCTTCCAGCCAGAAGACAGCAATGAAAACTAGAAAACTAGCCCTTCAGTATTGGAAAATTCCCCCACTGACACCTCTTCTTCCTGGCCCACACTGACTGAGGCCTCTGTGTCCCAGTAGAACTGAGGTCACATGGACTTGCCTCCAATTCTGATCTCGGGATCATTTGGTAATTTGTTTATTTATTTAAAGATTTTCTTTATTTATTTGACACAGAGAGAGAGAGAGAGATCTCAAGTAGGCAGAATGGCAGGCAGAGAGAGAGGGAGAAGAAGGCTCCCTGCTGAGCAGAGAGCCGGGCATGGGGCTCCATCCTGGCATCCTGGGGATCATGACCTGAATTGAAGGAAGATGCTTAACTGACTGAGCCACCCAGGCACCCCACCATTTGGCAATTTAGAAGTCAGAGCCCTGGTTCAGCAGACTCAGATCTATCTCCTTCTGATAGCTCCTTTTGGGTAGATTCATCCATTAAACAACACTCAAAGTACCTCGGTAAGCTGAGCAGCGTCCCCAGTCTGAGAAACTGGTGTCTGCCATCACTGCTTATTTTCCCCAACCTGGCCTTCTCCTTCTTCACTCCCTGGACCAATGTCCCCTTACTGCTTACATGACATTCTACCCCCAGACCTGGCAGGTCTTTTTGTACTCGTATTGTTGAACTCCATGGGAAGAGGTCTTGTAGAGGGGACACATGGGGCTTTCCCAGCCAAGATTGTTTCCACCTGGCAGTGTCATCACCTTCCAAAAGCCTTACACCCAGGGCATAGTTTATGATTTTAGATACCACCTTTACCTCTGCTTTGCCTGAGCTGCCAAGCCCTGCCTTTCCCACCCCAGCCCCTAATCTCAGCCCAGGTAGCCAGAGAGTCAGGCCTGTGGTGGGAGCGCCAGACTCCTCCATAACTAACCCTGGCATGGGAGAGAAGGGTGTCATGAAAACCCACCTTCAAGAAACTTGTGTTGGATTTCTATACTTAGCCAAATTTGTATTTTAACTGTGTCCATTTTTTTTTTTTACCTTTATCAACACTGTATTTTTCTACTTTATTCAATACTACTGAGGTCCTGTCATAGACAAAGATCTCAGCTAGACCCTTTGGATAATACAAATATGGATAGGGTAGATATAGTGCTCTAGGAACTCGCTGGCTGGTGTTTTGAAAAGTTAAATAAAAACACAACTTTTTCTACATTGATAAGCTTTATTTGGAGGCTGATTTATTATACCAGACTAGAGTTGAGGTAGACTATGAATCCAGCAGGTTTTTGAACACCCAAATTAATTTTCTATGCAAATAGAGAAGTTTTGGCACTACAAGGCCAACTGAACTACACGAAGTCAATTATAAGTTGTCTGATTTTTATTCATTTAAACAGAAAAGTATTACCAGAATTTTGAAAAGGGAGAAATAATCCAGAAACAGGAAACTATGAAGAGGACAAAAAATTATACTGGGGAAAAGGGATGCGTGAAATTTTCAAGACTTTGAACTCTCCAGTGATGGATTGAGGTCTATTGATATACAAAGGAACCCTACCTAAAGCAAACTAAGCCGATTTAACAGTGAAGAACATAATAACTATGAATCACTAGAAGAAGCTCCTTTGTACTGGCCAATCCCCTCATGGTAAAATGTTCTCCCAGCTTGTGCAGGCCTGACCCAATGCAGTTAGAACCAAGGTAGCAGTCTGTCCTTCCACACTACACTTAATCCCACCTACATCTTGGCTCACAGTCACTGAGGTGGGTCAGAGCTGACTGATGTGACATTATCTGCTTTATGTCGGTGTTTCTGGACTCTTCCATTCTCTGTTGGGATGAGCAGTGGGCTCTTTGTATTGATTCCAGTTCACAAAGAAAGGAACCGCCTGTGTCTCCCTGCTGAGACTGACCTCACCAATGTTTACTCATGAGACTGTGTGGGCAGGACTCCAACGTCCTTCTATTGCTTCTATTGCTTGTTTGTATGGGATAGTCCAGAATGTCCTTTTTTGACAAGAACATTACTCATGCTTTTCATCTCCCTGACGTAAATTCTGCCAATTCAGTGATCACTTGTATGAGTTGGTACTGAGCTCTCCTACACATTTTGGTCCCAGCCCCTAGTCTCCTGTGCCTTTTGCCACAGAAAATTTTTTAAAGCAGTGGTGAGTGTACTTCCCCTCTTGTCTCTGTCTGTAGCAAAACCGAACTTCAGCTTGACTTGTGAAGTTGGGGAGAATAACGTCTCATTTAATCACTTGTGATTTACACACACACACACACACACACAGAGAGAGAGAGAGAGAGAGAAAAGAAGCCAGATGTAGCATGCATTTATCTCTCTGGAGTTGACAGGTTTCAGTGATGATCTCAGCATGATGATATTTTACAAATAACACACATGACCTCCACCTCCTGAGACACTGCGACTGTGTGATTTATTATCCAGGACGGCCTCTCTCACCTGTTATTACTCTCTCTTTCAAGTTCGTCTCCACGAAGAAATTTCATTTTTAAGACATGCGATGCATAAAATTAAGAGCAGCAACTTTCACTTTTTCTTTTATGCATGGGTTGGAGGTCTTCAGATGCCTGTGGCATCATGATTTCAGAGTGATTCCAGGAGAACTGGAAGGGGAAGGAGGAAGCCTAGCATACTGCCCAGAGCTGCACTTTCTGCTCTGTGGCCTGCAAACTGCTGAGCAGGCCTCTGCACAGCTCCTACCTGAGGCCCTAGCTGGAGCTGCAGGTCAGGAGCTCAGATGCTACGGACAATTGGGTGGTTCAGTTGGTTGGGTGTCAGACTCTTGGTCTCAGCTCATGTCATGATCTCAGGGTCATGAGATCAAGCCCAGGAGTTGGGAGTTGGGCTCCACGCTCAGTAGGGAGTTCACTTGGGATTCTCTCTGTCTCCCTCTTCCCCTCCCCCTGCTCTCTCTTTCTCTCTCTCAATAAACAAAATCTTAAGAAGAAAAAAAAGAGTTCAGACACAGAATGTTTTTCCAAGGAATAAACACACTGTTGTCATCACCCCAACTTTCAGCCAGGTAAGACAGAGGAATAAGGTGAATCTACTTCTCCCACGGTGGAAATGGTAATTGGAAATGTTAGCAATAAGGGATTGTTCAACTAGATTGTGGTATATATTCTTGGTGGACTATTACACAGGCTTTTAAAGGGAAAATTTAAAGACCGTGAAGTAACCTGGGAAATATTAGTAGTAAAATTTTGTATAAAAGTCAGAACACCCAATTTTATCAAACTATGATTGCAGCAAATGTGAAGGCATATGGTGTAAAAATGGAAAAATGAGCACTTTGCTATACGTCTGGAACTAGGCATTTTGTTTCTTTTTATATACTTAGAATATTTGGTACAGTACAAGTGCATTGCTTTATAAAATGGAGCCTAGGTATGAATGATTGTATCATTATACATGTGATTTTTTTTTAAGTGGTGTGTTTGATAGAGAGGCAATATCCCTGAACAATGTAACCCCTTTTCACTTCTTATTTTCTTCTTCTTCTTTTTTTTAATCTCCAGAACCAGTGAGCAAAGTGAGTTAACGAAGCCTCGTAACTCTGCATAATTTATTTTTTATTTATTTATTTTTTTAACTCTACATAATTTAAAAGAGAATCTTCAAGTACAATCATAACAGATCAAAACTACTATACTAAAATTTTCATTAAAATAAAAAGAAAGTTTCATGTTCCTTTAAATAGTATTGATTTTTTAAAATATACTTTTTAAGAACAGCTTCAGATTTACAGAAAAATTGGGAAGATAGTATAGAATAATTGGGAAATAGTATCCTATAACTAGTTTTCCCTATTATTAATGTCCTACATTAACATGATTACAATCATAACAATGTTACAATTATCAAACTAATATTGATACATTATTATTAACTAAAGTTCATATTTCCTTAGTTCATATTCCTTTAGTTTTATTCATATTTCCTCAGCTTCATTCTGAGTTCCTTTGTTTTTACCTAGTATCTTTTTTCTGTTCTGGGATCCCATCCAGGATATCACATTATTTGTAGTTAGCTTGTCTCTGAGGCTGTCATGGCTGTGACAGTGACCTTGATTGTTTTTGAGGAGTACTGGTCACGTGTTTTTTAGAATGTTCCTCAAAGGGGATTTGTCTGATGTCTGTCTGGTGATTACTCTGGGGTTATGCATTTTTGGGGGGAAGGACCACAAAGTAAAGTGTCATTTTTACCACATCATATCAAGGGTACGTACTATTAACATGACTTATACTGCTGTTGTTAACCTTGATCACCTGGCTGAGATAGTGAAAGATCTTTTATTTTTTATTTATTTATTTTTAAAAGATTTTATTTATTTATTTGACAGACAGAGATCACAAGTAGGCAGAGAGGCAGGCATAGAGAGAGGGGAGGGGGGAAGCAGGCTTCCTGCTGAGCAGAAAGCCCGGTGTAGGGCTCGACCCCAGGACCCTGGGATCATGACCTGGGCCGAAGACAGAGTCTTTAACCCACTGAGCCATCCAGGCGCCCCGTGAAAGATCTTTTTAAAGCACTGAGTATCTGCCAAGAAGAAAGAGTTAAAATAAACTTGGCATAAAATTACATAAACAAACAAATATGGCAAGACTCTACTCTGTGACTCCTAGACTTTATTAATAAGAAAACATAATTCTTCACATGGGTTTCCCTTCTTACCTTCCCCATATACCATTGCCTCCATCACTCCAGCTCTCCCTGCTTTGGCATCTATATTTTCTTTTATTTATGCCTTAGTGAGATATTTACATTTATGTCATTTTGGAGAGACAATGCCATAATCCCTCCAGAAAGATTTGAAGGCTCCAAGCTTGAATTTTGGGCTGTGAAAACACAAGCCCAGTTTTTATGTAAAGATGGAAATTAAGCATACAAAGTCATCTTTCCTTCATACTGACAGAATAAATAAATTTCATAGACTTGTCAAATCAAAAATGTGCTTTCAGTGATGAGTGTCAACCATGGGAGCCTCTTCAGGTCTGCAGAGGATGAGGCTTATGGTGAAGGGAATCGCTGGGAACAGGCACTTTTCAGCAGCCTCAAACTGTCATTTCTCCCCATATCTGACCCATGGAGAATGCATAATAAAAATGTTGAATAAATAGCTGCATATTTTCATAATGGGCCAAGAGAATATTAGAAATGAAGTGTCCTAGAGTTATTGGTCACTGTCAGTCCTGCTGCAGGCCTTTCTAAGGAAGGTGCTGCCTTTACAGTCTTTGCTCTGTGAAGTCTGAAGTCATTCCAGGAGCTAGACCCCCACATGCTCAGAGATTGGATAAGCTTGACCCAAGGAGAGCTCGTTCATAGATTTCCCATCATTTATTTAGGGGCTGGCATGCAGAGATGAGCTGGACCAACTAGAGTCTTCCCCTGGAAATCTGGAGTAAGAAATAAGGAATGAATTCCCAAAAACCCATTTTACTGGAGTTGTCAAATTGCCACAAGCTTGAGTAAGTCACAGGCATGTGCAATGTGAAGTTATGAAGTGACATATAGAAGAGAAAAAAAGCTGATAGAGGAAGAATGACCTTGAGAGAGACTGAGTCAAAGAGAAACCCTGAGAGGGTATGACCTCTGATCCGTTCTGGTTTGTTTGAACACTTCTAGGTAATGCCACCCTTCTTCTTGGATGTAAGGGGAGTCTTTGTTTTTTGAAGTTCAAAGAGCACTACCTAAAACAGTAAAGTTCTGTAGACCTCTGCTCACCAACAAATTTCTGAAAGATTTTTTCAAATTTGAATAATTTTCCTTGCAAAAACAAACAAACAAACAAACAAACTTTAATGTCATATATCTGTGTATCCCACCATCAAACTTCCCAGTTTACTGTTTCTCAAAAGGCTTTTTAGACATAGTGCAGAACAAAAGAAAAAAAAGAAACTGGACAGTATTCACAGTCTCACCATCTCCAAGGATAACCTGAGGCTCTTTTTCCAGGTCACACTTAGACTGTCCTGCCTCCTAGATGGAGCTCACCGCAAGAGCTCTGAAGTCCATCTTTGCATACACACATAATGATGCAGAAACCTCTTTTCCTGGAAGCTACTGGGATGCCACCCTTAGTCATACTATAGGAATGCATTTTTCCCATCACTAATGATGTTTTTATAAGATCAGTTATGTTATGTGCTTGTTGAGAAATAACACTGTATTTTTTATAGCTGCAAAGACATGACCAAGGAATGTATTAAAACACACAAGTAGAATGCTATGCATAGCAACAGATTTATAAAACACTAATTAAAAGATGATTGCTATTCCAACCAACAAAATATTTAGAAATGATATTTGAATAATTACGCTTCCTTTGAACATCATCTCTGCTTCTTTTTTGTAGTAATTTTTTGTTCCCTTTAAAGTAAATGTATTGATCCTTTTTTTTTTTTTTGGTGTTCAATTTTCTCATTTGGGAAAAATTGTTAAAAATCAACTTATTTAGTTATGCCGAAAATAAATAAAAAAATAAATTAAAAAAAATCAACTTATTTAAAAGTGTAATTGTGGAGTCTTCAATGAATTTTTAAAAGCAACTGTTCTTTTTAGTAACCAACAAAGGTTGACACTTCTTGTGCTTCATGAATTTATTGAGTATGAAATTTGAAAATGTTTTATTAGGTCATAGCTTTGTCTGAAAAGTAGAACTATATAATAGCATTAGAATTAGATTTATATAATTATATCAATTATATAATTGCATGGAATTGGAGTTTTTCTTAAGATCAATAACATAAATAGTGGCTAAGTGTGGTTGACATTGAAATGGATTTTTAATTCAATTTTGTGTTTAAGTAAAGCCTGGCCAAGGACCAGACCAAGATGTCAGACAGATGGAGGGAGAAATTGGTAAAAGTAGATTATTAAGGTGAGTTTCTTTCCATCTTTGAAATTGAGGCTTTACTTAAACTGAAAACAAACTTCATATTTTAACCACTAAAGTTTAAAAGAATATTATTACATCTAAAAGCATAAAACATCTGGGGTGCCTGAGTGGCTCAGTGGGTTAAAACCTCTGCCTTCGGCTCAGGGTCCTGGGATCAAGCCCCGCATCAGGCTCCCTGCTCAGCAGAGAGCCTGCTTCCTCCTCTCTCTGTCTGCCTCTCTGCCTACCTGTGATCTCTGTCTGTCATATAAATAAATAAAATCTTTTAAAAAAAATAAAAGCATAAAACATCTATATATTTCACTAGAATGACTCCTGGGATGGCTGGTAGTGTTGAATGGAAACTTCACTTAACATTGCATATGGATTAGAAAAAATATAGGGGGAGTAGAGTAGCAGCAAAGGAAAGTAGGGCTTGGTGTATGAAATTTGCAAACCATCAAGCCAACAGCCAGTATTTATTCATTCTTTAATTATGTACTCAATAGTTCCCTTATAGACAGATTGTGAACATTTAACTTCAGTTATTCCTGTGACCCAAAAAACAAGACCTGATAATAACTCAAACTCCTTTCATCCAGAGAATGCCTTAGTTTATATTTGCTTTGGTAAACAAAGACTGATGGACACTTTATTTATAGGGTGTGTGTAAGCCTACCTGTTTGAATTGGTGAGGGTTACACCTGCTGGACATTGAAGAAGTAAAAGAATAGATCCAAACTCAATTCCTTTCTTGCATATATAAATAATCATATTACCAAAACAAACTTCGGTCAGCTCAGTTGACAGAACTCTTCTCAGCTGGTAGACATACTCAGTGTATTTGTATTTTCAAGCATTGTAATTTATGTTTGTTTTATCTGTGCCTTTTTTTTTTTTTTTGAAAGCTGCTAATGGGTTAAAAGTATGACTTCTCCTTTCCTTGGAAGCTGCCCTCAGTGCTCAAGATAATGTTGTGTCCACAGAGACGGTTCAGTGAGCACTGGGGTCCCTTGAGAGATGATTAAACTGTTTCTACGCTTACGAGAATATGAGAAGAATGATAATTTTTACAGATTTGTTTCAAATCAAGAGGTTGATGGGTTACTCTTCTTCCTACTTTGTGTAAAATGCATTATTTATGGCTCTCACATAAGGAGCTTCTTTTCTGCTTGCACCATTTAATTCTTGTAGCCATTCTTTCACATTATAAAATGGATAAAAATCATTACAAATATTTCTGTGAAAAACAAGATAAAAAGCCTTGCAAAACTTTACTTAGGCACAAATAGCATTTGTGTTTTCTTCTTTAGTGCTTCTTAGACTTTTCCACCCAAGTAGAAGATCATGAATACAAACCCAGAAACCCTCAATCTTCAGTTAGAACTTAGAAACTTCTGTAAGCTCACCCCTTTTTGGACATCCCCTATTGATTTTTCTTTCTGCTTTATAATAAATATTCACACTTGATTTAATATAAAATCTTTCTGTAAATGAGGATACTTCGAAGAGGTATATTTTGTACTTCCTGTGAGCAAGGCTGTTGGTGTGCCTTTTCCAGTTTAAGTACGAGCCAGAACAAAAGATAGACTCTTTCACTTTGTTTAAAGAATAAGCTATTTTACTTAAGATTTAAAGTATTAATTACATGTGATTTAAATATGTAAACAATGATCAAGTTTATGACATCTTATAATAAAAGCTTATGACTGAATTTTTGTTGAGAAATATGTGATTTGTTTTTATAAGATTTGCCTAAGAGTTTATTAGAAATAATAATAATTTAAAAAAATCATTGTAAAGGCAGCACTATGAGTGACTAAGGTCGGGCTCTGGGGACAGGTCTGAGTCCTGTCTTTACGACTTACCTATCATGTGACCTGCACATGTCACTTCACCTCTTGTGCTTAGATTCCTCATCTATAAAATGGGATCAAGAATACTACTTACAATGTCAGGTTGTAAGAATGACCCAGTTGGTGAATATATGTAAGGCACTTTGAATATTGTCTAGTGCTACAGAACTATTGGAAAAACTTTTATGCGTAAGGAAGTTGATAATATATTGAGATTTGTTTTATAAAAGGAGTGACATCAATGCAGGGTTAATTTCAGAGCACTGTTTGGGTGGAACTCAGGCCCTGGGCTCCCATATGAGTTAGAATACCGAAAGTTGACCTGTTGTACCCCTCCTCCCACCATCACATTGCCACAACAGTTGATAGCAGGCTCTTTCTCTCTCTCTCTTAAGTAAGTAAGTAAATAAATAAAAGCTTAAAGAGAGAGAGAGAGAGAGAGAGAGAGAGAGGAAAAGCCAGTCATTTAGATCAGTCTTGTGAGACCCAGGCAAAGGTTTTGGAAATTTGGAAAGAAAGCTTATCAGAAAACTCCTCCCCCGACTCCTCATTTCCATTCTTTTTCCTCCCCCACTTCTCTCCTCTCTTCTTTTCTTTTCCTGTTTCTTTTTCCTGGACCCTGCACAAACACCATCAACTTTTAGATTTTCTAGGTAAGTTATGACAGACAGAAGTATCTGGAAAGTACTTGAAGCTCTTCAGAAAACAAATTTATCTTGAGAACCCAAAATATTCCTATTTCTTAAAAGATTAACCATTTTATATTACTCCCTGATTGACAAATTATTCCTTTATTTAAAATGGAAAGATGTATTTATATAATGACCTTTGTCAAGGGTAGTGTCTCCTTTGAGCAAGTTGGGGTAAATTCCACTGAGCATGCAGTATCCCAAGATGTCAGGTTTTCCTGGCCAGCCACTACCACTGTTTTCCACTAACTGCCCACTGAAAATAGCAAGAAAGACAGGACACAGAGCAGTTTTCTAATCTAATATACAGTCCTTTGGGAAAGTATGACCCTAACTCTAAACTTTGATGAGCAAAATGGGTTGATATTATAAATGGGGGAATAGAAAGGTACTGAAAGGGAGATGAAGTTTTTATATTTTATTGAAACTGGCAAAATGACAACTGTAGACTGAAATAAACTACATAAAATAAAATATCCAGAGCAAACACCAAAACAAAATCTATACAAAAGGATGCACTCAAAAAACACTAGATAAGTTAAAATGGAGTTCTAAAATACATTCAAGTAACCCACAAAAAGGCAGGAAAGATAAAGAAGATAAACAAAGAACAAAGGAAACAGAGAACAAAAAATAAAACAAAAGCTATAAACCCTAACCTATTAGTAATTGCATTAAATGTAAATTGCCTAGATATATTAAGTAAAAGACAGAGATTGGTGAAACAGATTTTTAAAATCCTAGCTATATGTAGGAAGGTTGAGAGAAAAAAGATGGAAAAAAGATATATCATGAAAGCATTAAACAAGAAGGAAAGAAAGAATAGCTTAAATCAGATATAGTGAATTTTAAAGCAAAGAAGTTATTTAGGTCAGAGAGGGACATTAAATAATGATGAAAGAGTCAATCCACCAAGAAGACAAAGCAATCTCCAAACAACAAAGCTGAAAAATACATGAAACAAAAATCAATAGAACTGAAAGAAGAAATAGAAAAATCCATAAGTGTAGCCAAAACCTTCAACACCTCTATCTCCACTGATAGAACAATTAGACAATCAGATCAGGGTTTTGTGGTAAATAACATTATCAAAGATTTTGGTTGTAATATGCACTGAGGTAGGTATCACTGGGAAGGAGAAGGTTTATGTGGAGGAATGGAAAAGAAGATGAGCTGGACTTCAGTCAAGTTAAAATATTCAAGAGCAATGTCAAAGGTTAGTTGGATATATGAGAAGGTAAAAGGTTAGAAATATAGAGCTGGAGTCATCTACATACACTTGGTAATTGAAGCAATGGGTTTCAGTGAGTTTGCCAAGAAGAGAGTACAGTGTTACATATATAGTTTTTAATTGTAGGCTTGAATTTTGAGGAATTCTGTCAGTTGTTGTCTGTGTAGAGAAAGAACAGTCTATTGGGAAAAATGAAGAAGCAGTCAAATATGTTAGAGAAAAGTTAAGTGCTTGTGACATGGACATTGAAAGCATAAGGTATTTCAAAAAGAATGAGGAGCCCAAAGTGAATGCTGCTGAAAGGACAATGAAGACTAGAACTAAAAAAAATGACCATAGGATTTCTTGACAGTGAGGTCATTAATGACCTTGATGAGAGGAAATTGATGTAAGGAAAGGGGTAGAATCTTGGAGTAGATAAAGCAACAAATGAAAAAATTAAGGCATGTCGATAGATAAGTAGAAATAATCATTTTCATAAGTTTGACTGAAAAAGAGAATTATGAGGAGCTGAGGGAGAGACTTTATTCATTCATTCACTCATTTATTCAGTTGTTTAGACATGGTTATAGGTTTTTTTGTCTTTCCCCCCTCCCCTGTTTTTTGTTTTTCCCTCCAGGGAGAAAGATTAGACAAAAATGAGAAGAAGAGGCTGAGAAAAAGAGAAAGTTATAAAAATTCTGTAAATTTTTGTTAAAGGAAAGGTGGGATAAGAATCAAGCAAGAGCAGAGGGACTGGCATGCCTCTTCTTAACAGGAAAACAGAGGCAATGCGTACAAATGGAATATGATTGGTTGTTTGGTAGGGGGAAATAAAGGGATTTCCTATCTGGTGTTTTTGCTTTTCTTGAAAGTCTTAAAAATCCCCACTTATGGAAAAACACAGAATCATTTTTGACAGATAAAGAAACAATATTTTATGTACCAAAAAGAGAACAAAATTATACAGGAAGTCAGGAGGAGAGTTTGTTGCAAAGCCCTTTATATGAAAATTTCTACAATAGTATAAAAATTAAGGCACACTAAGTTTTACAGTTAGTGAACACTTAACTAATTGTCTACATCACAAAGAATAAACTATTTTGGAAAATCAGGATGTGTGCAGACTTTTGGTTGAAAGTGACACAAAATCCTGGCTAAAATAGCTTAGGCAAAAAGAAACTGTTATTATTCCTGCAATTTTTAGTTTTAGGGGATGGCTTCAGCATGTCTGCAGTCAGGCCCGAAACGATACCATGGAAACCTCACCTCTGCCTTCAGCTACGTTCCTGCAGTCTCAGCTAACCCAGGAAACAGCAGCAATGGAGTCTTCTGCTTTATCCTCTTAGATCCACACCCAGTAAGGAAAGTCTAGGATGTCTTTCCCAGAAGACCTAGAAAAATCTCTTTGGCTTTACTTGGGTCATGGGCCAATCCCTGAAGTAATAACCGAGGAGGATTAGATATGTCAGTAGGATTAGGTTTGTGGTCACTGTGGGAGGTGAGTATGGAGTCACATGCTGTTACAATGGAAATAGATAGATTCCCAAAGGTCAAGGACTATTGATTATTCAAAATACAACCAAAGTGATTAACATTTTCACTTTTCCTCCCTGTATATAACCTTTGAGGTTAATAGCTAATGGATATGACAAATTACTGATTTGAGTTTCTCTTCTGCCCCCTTTACTATAAACTTGTCTTGAAGGTGCTGGACCCCAGTGAGGTGACCAAAAGGGAGATTCTACATGGATGAGCTCTGAATCATGGGGAATGGTTGTGATAGTAACCAATAATTAAAAAAAGAAAAAAATTATTAGGGAAAAAAGATTAAAAGTGCCTTTTTATTTAGCTTTGAATATGCAAAGTTCACTGTGATTTAAAATGTGAAAAGGTATAATTTCAATTTTATTAAACATAACTCCATCAGCATTTATTTCTTTGAATAATGTCCTGATATGGTGCATTCCTAAAATTAGTTTTTATCAACCATAGTCATGAAACATATTTGGGCATATGACATGACTTTGTTTATATTAGGTAAAATACAAAGCAAGCCCTCTATCCAGCAAGGCTTAGGTCAAACCCAGTGTAACAGTATAAAGATGGTAGCACTACCAATCCAGTATGCTGTGAATTCCTTAAGAGTCCTAATTAAGCAGTCGTCACTTCTGTGTTTCTTCTGCCTAGCCCTAGGCACCAGTAAGACTATGCTGATTTGATATTTTAGCTGGCCTTCTCTTAAGGATTCACAAGCATCATCAGTCCACTGAGTTAAAACTTTTAAAGCATCATGTGGTTTGGAATCTTGGCAGTGGGGTACAATCCCTTCCTTGTTTTTCTCCCTATTAATATTTGTGTACACATATTTCTTTCTCCTGAACTGTATGCTGCTTTCAGAGCAGAAACCATATCTAAAATCATAAATTCATTTATCCATTCGCTAATTTACTAACCACAAATATTCATTAATTGTTCTGTACATGTTAGGAAGTGTAACTATAAAAATAAAACAGAAACCACCCCATGAGAACACGTGCCAAGTTTTAACCTGCCCTGTTATGGCTTCTTCTTGTCTTTATTGCAATATCTGGTGAAGGAAGCAGCACATAGTGCAGGTTTTAGAAATGCTTACTTAAATTCTTTGATGAGGGAGAGTTCTACCAAATATAACCTATATCTATAGTTACTGTCAAATCACAATGTAAGTTATTATATATCCTCTTCAAGTAACAGCTAAATAATAACCATCATTTATTCAAAATCTTTCATTTAGGAACCTTATGTACATCATTTTTTAAAACATCACAACAGGCTTATATATTTCCTCATTTTATACAGGAGAACAGAAGACTGGAAGAAACTTCTTAAGTCTTACATGTAAAGTAGCAGACCTAGGATTTGAACCCTGTTCTGTCTGGGAGTGAAGTCTACAGTCTTACTCATTGTCTCATACTGGTTTCAACACTCTTGAAACACCTGCCTCTTCAGTCCTTAAATTCCAATAGTTTTTGGCAGCTCTTTTCTTTCTCGTTGCCCCCAACGTATCTTAATGTTGGACAATAGCAATCTAACACTTCAACTCAATATAAATTCATGTATTTTTTTATGTTAACAGCCATTGATCTTCTGCAGTGAAAGATGGCTCAGCTCTCTTTTCATGGATGGGTCTTTTAACCACCATTTTATAAATTCTTTGTTATGACTCTACCTCTCTGGGCTCAATAGGAAAAGACATACTTCAAACACTCTAAGAGAAGGCCCCTCTTGGCTTTCAGTTTCTGGACCTCAGGCAGATAATCATTCAATGGTCAAAAACAGTCAGCACAGTGATCTTCTGCTCAGATGGAAAACCATTTTTGTGCCAGTGAGCTCTGTGAACTCTGAATGATTGCAATTCTTCTCACTCTTTAGAGATTCAAGTGTGTAAACATCATCAAGAGAGCTTTGTTCTCATTGTTCTTTTCCATACACAATACCTATATTTTGCTCTTGTTTATGAAACCTATTTCTGTTGCATGTTCTTACAACCACAATGAGGCCCTTTCGATTCTGAAGTATTATCCCAGGGCTGTAGTGGGAGCAGATTCAACTGAAAACTGGGCTTAGTGTAAACAGTGTAAAACATGCAAAGTCCAAAGCCTGGTTGCTAGGCTTTCAACACAATGAAAAATACTCACATAAGGTTTATCATAAAGGACCAAGGTGATGGAAAAAAAAGAAAGCAATTGCCAGTGGTTCCAGTGAGAGGTGGTCTCTGAGGTCAGTGTCAATGAGCATCTTCATCATTGTCTTTTTGAAAAGGTTAAAGGTTCCTAGTCCAAATGTGGGAACAAAGAAAAAAATATATACCCTGAAACAATAATCTGTAGAGACAAGACAGCGCCAGAAAGACAAAGCCAGTTCAGCTGTGTTTCCTGACAGCCCTGCCCAGCATACTTCCACCTCAGGCAGAGAACTGAGTTTCTAAAGAATAATTATATCAAGTGATGTCATGATGGATGGCCTCTTTCCAGTGGCTTCATGGCTTATCTTTTGAGCCAGAGAGTTAGGGGAGGTAGCCTGCTGTGAACTGTTGTGGCAGTGTGATGGTGGGAGGAGGGGTACAACAGGTCAACTTTCGGTATTCTAACTCATATGGGAGCGCAGGGCCCGAGTTCCACCCAACAGTGCTCTGAAATTAACCCTGCATTGATGTCACTCCTTTTATAAAACAAATCTCAATATATTATCAACTTCCCTTACGCATATAAATTTTTCCAATAGTTCTGTCGCACTAGACAATATTCAAAGTGCCTTACATATATTCACCAACTGAGTCATTCTTACAACCTAACATTGTAAGTAGTATTCTTGATCCCATTTTATAGATGAGGAATCTAAGCACAAGAGGCGAAGTGACATGTGCAGGTCACATGATAGGTAAGTCGTAAAGACAGGACTCAAATCTGCTCCCAGAGCCCAACCTTAGTTACTCAAAATGGGGGAGGGGAGGAGAAGGAGGGAGAGAGAGAGAATCTCTAGTAGACTCCCCACTGAGTTCAGGGCTCCATCTCAGGAGCCTGAGATTATAACCTGAGCTGAAACCAAGAGTTGGAAGCTCATCCAACTGAGCAACCCAGGTGCCCCACTTTGTCTCATTTTTTGACTAGCTGGTGGGCATGCTTAGGATTTGAGAATGATTGTATTCTAAAAAGTTTCTTGACAAGGAAGTTTCTGGGAAATGTGTAAATCAAATCACTGAAGCAATCCAGACAGTCTCTCTTCAGCGTTTCCCATTAATACCATTTCTACAGGTGAATGTGGAAAACCTCAGTGTTTGAATGGGATGGAAAAAAACCATGATCTCAATCCTTTAATCTATTCCTAGTAGATCACTATCATTATCTACAATCAGTTCTATATATAATTAGAGGGTTTATTTTTGCATTACAAAAACTATCCCTAATTATGTGTTATTTGCAAATTGCCGCACAATTGACATTCATCTTTATGATGAAATAAAGGTCTTGTCCCTCACAGTATTAATATCACTTTTATGCTTTTTTTCTCCTACCCCAAATCTTCAATTTAGTGACCAGTTAAGTTCAAAACATTTTTTAAAACATTCACCTGTCTTCCCAGCATCCATAAGACATGTTCTGGGTCAAAATACCCTTTCTCACTTATCTGTCCTCTGGCAGAAGCAGGTAGAGAGGTAAGTCACAATGGGTAAAAGCAGATACTGAACAGGCTTTCTACAAATATTGCATTTGCTAACTTGACGTTCTGACATAAATGCTTACTATAAGCATTTTCTTGTTCCTTTGCTTAAACATGCCCAGCAAAGTTGTTTTTTTTTTTTTTAAGATTTTTATTTATTTATTTGACAGAGAGAGAGATCACAACTAGGCAGAGAGAGGGGAGGAAGCAGGCTCCCTGCCGAGCAGAGAGCCCGATGTGGGGCTTGATCCCAGGAACCTGGGATCATGACCTGAGGCGAAGACAGAGGCTCAACCCACTGAGCCACCCAGGCGCCCCCCAGCAAAGTTTTAATAAGGGATGTCCTTCTGGGGTGGACCTTCTTTTAGAAAAAAGAGATTCTTTTACACTAAACAAATTGGTCAAGGCTATCTTTGGCTGAGGAGAGATAAGATAATGAAAAATAAGTTATTTCTTCATACTTGAAGCACTCCTGAGGATACACGGACCCGCAAGGTGAAAGAAAAAAAAATTTTGAAGTAGTTTGGAAAGCTAATGAATACACAATTGGAACTAATGATTGTATAGTCTTCAAAATGTATTTCAATGATTGACTAAATTATTGCTAGAAAATTGTCCTATAGACTAAACAGAAGTCCTTTATTTTGTATCTCCAAACATGTAAACGACAAAATCCTTCTAGCACCATCAGATTCAGCTCACTCACACAGAGAAGGAAGCTCAAGGGGCTAAACTGTGTCCCTATGATTATACCAGGATTGTGGACACCAAGACTAAGTAAGTTTCCAGTATGTGCTAGCATTAAAACCACTTTCATTTTTAAGTCTGAGATAAAGCTGAGACATTGAGGATGAATTGTGCAAAAAAGATCAGAATTTTAAATCCCCACTCTGATACTTCTTTTCCTTGGAACTGGATGACTACTGCATTAAAAGCAGTTCTTCATACTGGAATCCATTATTTAACATTTATCTGTAAATCATATTTATTTTAAAAAATCTCAATGTAGATTATATTGTCCCTAGGTTATTTCTTCTACTGTCAGTAATGTAAAAAATCCAGTAGAGTTGAAAATATTATGGAGAATGACCACATTTTGTCATTAAATGATAACTTGGTGAAGTAGTCCTTCAGGATACCTGAAAATATTTAAGATCCCATCATCAATATTATTACAAAGAATATTTATTAAGAGCTTCTTTGCCTTTGCCTTCCCTGTGTTAAGAAAACCTGGTACTCCTTGAGGAAACTGGGAAGGGTCCAAATACTTGCCAGTCTCATCTAATCTTATACCTTTATCTGCTACTCATGCTTGATATTCTCGAGCATTCAGTATTTGGCCCATAGACATGACACCTTCTTGGGCAATCTCACCTCTTTTGCCACTAGTAATTACTCGAACAGGTATTACAGATATAGGAGGACTAGACTAACATAATGAGTAGGAACACAGTTACTGGCCATGAATGTAGGCTTCCTGAGTTCAGACCACCTCTCTGACACTCACAAACCTCTTCAAAATTCAGTTCTCCAATCTGTAATAATACCTATTTGATAGAGGTATGAGGTTTATACATGTTAACGAAGTGCTTAGAACAGTTTGTCACATTGCAAGTGGTCAGTGTTGATGATTATTATCCTTACGTCATTGTTTCTCAAATCTATATTTCTAATATGTCACCCAAACTTTAGAGCTAAATAAATTCTCCCTAAAAAAAAAAAAAAAAAAAAAAAAAAAAAAAAAAAAAAAAAAGTTGTCCAAATAGACTATACTAGTATCACCTGGGGTGCTTATTTGAAATGCAGATTCCTGGACTTCAACCTGTGTTTCATGAATCAGAATATCCAGGGTTAGCCCTCAGGAGTCTGTATTTTAACATATATCCTAGGCATTCTGATATAAAGTAAAATTTGTAATGACTTTTTCTAGGTTTCTGTTTATTGCCTCTGAGTCATCTGTACTAGGCTGACCCCCAAACACCCAGAGCTGAACTTAACCCAAACTTGTTTCATTATCTCACCCTCTGAAAATCATCCTTTCTTAGTCACTGGCATCATCTGTCCCATACTCACTAAGACATCCTAGAATTATCCTTGACTTCTGACCCTGTCAATTCCACATTTGATTCCTATGATTTCTAGCTGTCCTAAATATGTCCTCTTCTCATCTCCCATTGTTATTGACTTGGTCATCCGTT
Organism: Mustela nivalis; assembly: GCF_964662115.1. Classification (NCBI taxonomy): domain Eukaryota; kingdom Metazoa; phylum Chordata; class Mammalia; order Carnivora; family Mustelidae; genus Mustela; species Mustela nivalis. The sequence goes on from NC_139024.1 coordinate 66,063,182, forward strand.
CAACTATTAGTAACCGAGCACCTACTCTGTGGTAGGCAAGGGATACAACCATGTCTGTGTTAAGATTTCAATTTATGGTAGCTCAGGCCCTTATCATTGCTCTCCTGTATTATAACTGCCTACTAGTTCTTTGTGTCTTTAGTCTTCAGTGCTTTCCAAATAATCCTTCACATTGCTAACTAAAATTAAGTCAATCATATCAGTCTGTGCTTCAAGCTCTGTCACTTCTAAAATAAGGTTAACCTTCACATTGTCAGAAACAACCTATTCCAAAATGTGTCGAAGTCTTTGCTCTACTTCGTATTACTCTCTCCACGTAGGACTTTTGCTCCAAAAACACTAAAAAATGTATAAGCCTCTCTCCCACACCATAACTGTGTCAAATGCACATATATTTAGCTTTTTCTCTTTCCAGATGTGTGTGCAGAATTTTTTGTGAGATATGAGAGCATTGCTCAGTCTTGCCCGGTAAGAGAATTTCCTGCTTCATGCCTCAGTGTCTGTCCTAGCATTGTTCTTTCTTGCAACTTCTACAATCCTACTTTCCCTCTCTCCCCAGCGCCCTTGTTATTAGCTTATCTTATTCATCCTTCAAGATTCATCCTTCCCAGTCAATCTCTACATCCTCATGCCTGGCCTAAGTTACCTTCCTGTGATATTTAAAAGAATCCGAAGCATCGTGTTCACTGTGTTGGACTGTAATCTATTTGTGTGCTTGTCTTTCTAACCAGACTGAAAACTCCTTGAGAGGATAAAGCCCGATCATCCTTGAATTCCTGGCAGCCCAGGGTCAAGGCAACCAGAGAAACAGAGGCACCCTCCCAGCCTGAGCCTTTACTCTTCTTACTCCTTAGTTCCCTCTTTCTTAATGAAAGCACATTCAAAATCTCTCCAAAATCCAGCCTCCTCTCTTTGGTCTGAAAACAGTTACTCCTTGGCTGTCCCTTGGACCTAAAAGCTGACATTCCAGACATGCTATCCAGACTTTGGAGAGTAGTAGAACTCAGAGAGTCTGCACCACCCCTAGAAGAAGGCTCAGGTCATCAGGACAGAGAATTCCAGGTCCCAAGTGACAGAACATGGTCTGGTTTGGGGATGGGACTTCAGTAGACATGTTCCCTTTATCTGATGGAGAGGGATGAGACTGAAGGAGAGGGATCTCCCCAAGCACAAGGTTCTGGGGAGCAACTCTGACGATATAGGTCTAAAGGCAGAACTGATCCTATGCTGAATATAGACCAATGGCTGGTGCACAACAGGTGCTCAACACATGTAGTCAAAAACAGAACCTTGAATCTGACATTCTTTTCCAACCCACCAACCCCAATGTCATGACACACTTGCCTGTCGCCATCAATTATGAGTTAATATGTACCAAGAAAATTTTGGATTTTGTTTTCATAAGCAAATTATCACAAATTCAGAGATGTCACTCTATTGATATCACTCCTCACTGCAACTGGCATGGCTTTATGGTGGGAGAGAAAGTGGTGATGGTAGTGGTGGTTTTGGGAGGGTTGAGAGCTCCTGGGTCATATGCACAGCTATATAGCCTCAGCAGGAGGACTCAGGAGTGGATTTCAGTTTATATTTGTACAGATTATAAATTATACTTTTATTTTTCCATAATTTTATTTTGGTGGGAGGTTTATCTGAAATTTAGTTTTCACATAAACTAGATTGCCTGAAAAATAAAAGTGTATAAAAAATACCAATGTTTTAAAGTTGCAAATACTCCATGAAGAGAGATGAATTTCTCTTAATTGGAGAGGTACATAGTGAAATGTCATGGACATTGAAGTTTCAGTTGTGCATTCCAGTTCCAACTCTACCATGTGTAGGCTGTGTTTTGTCGAAAAAGTAGATTTGGTCTTTCTGAGATTTAGTCTTTCCATAAAACAGTGGACTACTTCTCAGGTCTATGGTGAGGTACAAAAGACCTAATATAGATGATTGCCTAGGTTCTGCCTAACATGGACTGTATATAAGAGGTGACATGTTACAGACTTTTGTTTTCATCTATCTGGTCAAGGGATGAAGAAGAAATAAAAGCAGAACACAGAACTAGGTGGAAAAATAGAAAGTTGACCTGCAACTATGTCCTGTTAGAGACATTCTTTTGGCATTCCAGATAGATAAACAAAAAAGGAAACCAAAACAAAAACTAAACTATTTTTCGATCTGCCTTTTCCAGAATTCTTTAGTGAATCAAAGATTAGAAAGAGACAGAGAACCTGCACCCTGGTGAAGGGGACAGCCACATGGGAAAGGAGCCACTCTCCGAGGACACAACCTCTGCATATACAGCCAGGCCGGACAGCTCAGGTAAGCAGGTGTCACAGCATAGTGACAGGCCCTTTGGAAGCCCAGTCACAAAGGCTGTTTAAGAACAGTACTGGGTCTCAGGGAGGGGGAGGGCTCACCTGGAACTTGGAAAGATTAACTCATAGTGGGCCCAATCCAGAGGTAGGAGATCTGCTGCAAAGGGGCCCAGGGTTAGAAGTGTCTGAGGTGCGGCCAGTCTGGCAGAAAGGAGAACTGAGGCTGCAGAGAAGAGCTTAAATTCTCTTTCTAGGTCTCAAGGAGTCATTAAATACTAAGACCTAAGAGTGTAAGTGGAACTGAAGAGTTTCCTGGGAGCCTGGGGTGGTAGAGAAGCAAAGGAGTGAAGCAAAAGGCAGCTGGTAGCTGATGTGCATGAATACTGATGTATATCAGTTTGCTGAATCATTTACCCTTCTTAGCTGTTACTAAACTCAGCCTTCTCCATCTCTTATGAAGTTAGTTTTCCTAAATTCACTTTTCTGCTGTTCTCCCAGAATCTTTTGGACTATGACAAGTAAAAATATCTGTCATCTTCCAGACACTTTCTTCCTGCCCTTACAAAATGGCATCCAAACAGAAATGATTTTGATTCCAGGGGATAAAGATCGGACCAGAAGAGAGGTTAAAGACCATCTTGTCCACTGATCTAGAAACTTCTTTTAGCCATGGGCAAACACAGTTTATACAGAGGCACCATATTTGAAAAGATACAAGGGGAGCTGCTTTGGGTACAGGAAAGGAATATTTATTTGTCGGGCACAGGAGCAGAGACCGGGGAGCTCTGCCAGACTGCTTGTCTCCCTCCCAGTACCCATGTCCTGCTCAGAGAGCAGAGTTTGAAAAATGCCAATCTAGTCCAGCTCCCAATTCCTTATCTTCTTCTTTAAAATCCATGTCACATAGTTGCCCACGTGCAGGGAAAAAAAATCCCTCACTCTCTAAAGCAGCATGTTCTATCTTTGGCTAGTTCTTCCTTTTTTTGTACCACCACGCTTTGTTTTTGTGAAATGTCCACACATCAGCACTCTTTGGTACCATACTAAGACATTTTATCCTGAGATCCCTTGACTTAAATCAAGGATTTCACAAAACTCCTAATTTATATCTTTGGAGTTTATCTGTGTTTCCTTTTTATTACAAACATTATACTGAAAACAGAAAAAGGAATATTATTTTTGGAAAAGGGAGGGTCTGCTAGGAAGTAATATCAACAGGGTGTGGGAAATAAGTAGCATATAAATTAACCACATATATATAAACAAAAGCATAGTCCCTAAGATGAAATATCTAATCAATGTTGTAATGTCAAAATAAAAACAACTGAGTAACAAAATTCCTCAGTAGTAAAGTCTTCTCAGTTAAAGGGGGAAAAAAGCAAAACAAATTTATGTCACAAAAGTGTGTCGAAAGTGTATTTATATAAAGTAGGAATGCATTGTTTACCTACAAAGAAATAGTGTATATAGCAGGCATCGTTTTAAGTTACAAAGTTGAGATAGTATGTATCCCTTAACATCAAAAACAACTATTAAAGTGAAGAATCCTCTAAATATCATGACTTATATGTGCCACAGTTTCTCTTTGCAGTATCTGTCAATATTTAACAGGTTATATCAGGTGGCATTAAGCTACCATGAGTTTCATTGTCATAAGGATATGAACTCTGTGGTGGTGGGGGACCAGCATGCGAATGTAGCCACCAAAAAGGTTAATATGATTTTAAACTGTAAATAGAAACATTGCTCTGGGCAGCAAAATCTAAGTTTGATATTTAAGACAGAGTGTTGGAGTTGTAATCTGGCTCAGACAGCTAGGCTATCTCAAAGTGTTGTGCATTCTGTGTAGACAGAATGGAAACTCCATCATTCAAGGAACAAAGAAAAGTGGGCATAACTGAACTGGAGAAGAGAAGACTCCTGAGGAATTTGATGGTCATTTCCAGGATCTGGAAGGCTGTTTTAGAGATAGCAGAGACATAGACCTACCTCTACACACAGAAATGTTCAGAAATAAAATAGACTTTAACAGAAGAATTCAGACACCAGTCATAGGGGTCATTAAAAAAAAAGCCAGGGGCCTTTTGCTGGAGATGTTTAAGTAAATGTTTTTCAAATATGGTTCCAGACCTATGTGAAAGTCATAAAATGAAACAAACTTAGTGGATTATTACAGTTTTTTGTCCCTTAAAGAGAATAAAATAGGAAATATTCATATTCTGGGCCTGCGGAAAACGTGTATAAAGGCATATATTATTTTGCTATTATTTCATGAAACTTCTGTTATACACACATGAGTTGTGTTCAAGGTCTCAGTATGAAATAAGTCCCTTCTTTCAAGGAAGCTCTATGACCAATGTGGGGCTTGAATTCTTAACTATGAGATCAAGAGTGGCATGCTCCATGGACAAAGTCAGTTAGGCGTCCCCTAAAATGCCTATCTTCTTGTGAACTGCAGTCAAGAAAAGTATAAAATTCACTGTTTCGGTTATCATCTTACTTCCCGGGAGAAAATCAGGAGCCAGACACATCTGAGCTAGCATCTCAGCTAGAAAACTTTTATTTAACCTGTGGTTAACTTCCCCATTTAAAAATGGAGGAAACAATCACAGTTACCTCTGAAATTTACATACATATATATATTACATGTTAAAAAGAGATACATAAATGCTTTTTATAGGTTATGTAAATCATCATTTCTGCCTTTAACTTCTTTAGAATTACTTTACAGAAAGTAAGAGGGTTTTTTGTTTTCTTCATGCGCTGGCCCCAACATACACCAATACAGGTAGCTTTGAGAAGAGAAATCAATAGGCCAACGTTCTTGGGAGAAGGTTGTGGTGGCAGGGAAGGGTAGCAGAGTATGTGCCCAACTCCTTAATACAATAACGCGATTCATTCCCAGACACCCAGATGTAGCTCTTTTGCATTCCGCCATGGCTTTGGAGGGAAAGGAAGCCTTTCCATTTTTCTTCAATGGCTCTTTTGCAACTGTTAACTTTGGCTGTTGGTGTCTCCCCAGCTGGGACTGAACATTCATGTTATCAGAGAACTGAACATCTTGGCCCCTCGTGTGTGAGCCCCATTGTCTGACAAGGGCTGTGGTACAGGGTGCTGTACCAATGGTGTTTATTGCTGTTTGGGTAACAGGAAGAAACCTGGTACTTTTGTACTGTTCAAACACTCATCCTATTCATGGCCACTGTTTATGCCAGAGGAAAATGTTCTCACAGAGAGACCAATAATTTAGTAAATATTTGAGCGGGAGGTTGAATAGTTTCTATTGGTGTCTTTATTAATGATCTCTATTTCTGAATACAATGCAACTCTGTTGTAAAAGTGTTCTCTACTATGGATTTGGTTTATTGCAAGCCAACTCTTGTTCCCCATGTACAGAGTAAAATCTTCATCACCACAAGACAAAAAGCCTGTAATATGTGTGGAATTTTTGCTCCTGACTTCTGGGATGATAGGATGAACTGCAATTATATCTATATGTCTGCATCTATATTTATATGTGCATGTAAACATACAGTACTCTTTTCAGAAGAGAACAAACTAAATAGAATAAAAATGAGATGTCATTGTAGGTATTTTCAAAAGTGTATAAAGGCTACCATTCATTACATTAAACATACAAAGTTTTCCAAATTGGAGCAGTGAATTGGGTAGATGGGAGGGATTTTTAGACTTGGAGAAATATCTGGAGGTTTACGAGCTACTGACACATCTTTCCAACTTTTGATTAGAATAAACCAGCACAACTGAAAAAACTCAATTTTCTGAAATGTTACTTGCGCACATAGTGGGTTAAAAGTCTTCAAAGGCAGGTTTGTAGAAATAAATTTATTTGTCTATAAATTGACTTAAGGTTTATTTCTAACCTGCATTCTTCTTGGTTGTGCATATCTGGAAGGGCATAGCCCTGGCCAACGCTTCGAGAGCACAGTGGCATCTGGTCCTCAGATCATCTTGTCACGCAGGTATCCCCTGAAATATCCTTGGTCCTGCTAACCATTCATCCTTGTTCCATGCAGATCCATGCTTGGTTGTCCTGTGTCCCCAAATGCAAAGCCACTGGGCAGTAGGTAATCACTTGGATCCTACCAAATCCCTCTAGGGGGCACAGGAGTCATTCGACTGCTGCTGGATCATGTTGAGCAATGGAGAACCCCCTAAACCTGGCCAAGTTCAGCCCACCTCAATGCCCACCTTCATATGCAGAGGAGACCTTTTCAGTCACAGACTACTTGGGGATATTAAAGGACTATGAGTCTCCCTAAGGCCTGAACTCTTTTTAGTTTCTGTTGCTCCACCCACACTAGACCCAGGATGCCTGGAGGTCTATGGCCTTCTCTTCCTACGCACACCACACCCGTGGATCTGTATCTGTATCTTCTCTGTTTTTGCTTCTGCCCTGAGGGTAGGCCAAAGAAGAAAGCACAGGTCCCTCTAATCTCAGAAAGCACATCTTGGGCCTTGTTTTCATTCTTCCCAAAGTTTAACCTTTGGTAAGAGACAAGACATAGAATTCATCTTTCTCAGGAATGTATCTTCAGGGTTCTCCTCTTCTTCTCCTAGTCAGAGTTCTTGTCCAGAGCCCTAAGAATTGGGAAAACTTTGTTCTTATGCACTAAATATTCAAAATTATGCACTAAATATTCAAAAAAATTAGACATTTTTGAAACCTCAAAGCCAAGAACTGACTCATTTGCTCTCTGCTTTCTGTTGTGTTATCAATAGAGAAGGTCTAACTGACTAAAAGGGAAAAGGTCAGGGGTTACAGGAAATAGGGAGAAAAAAACCCCAAAACTTTCTCTTTTAAACAATTTCTTTTCACAGTAGTAACTGTCTTCATTGGTTTTGTTGGCTTAGCTGTCATTGTTTGAGGAACTGAAGGGCACTCAGAACTATGAGAATGATGTATGGATTGCAGTAGCCTTGTTTTTTTCTTCCATTGAAGAATACTTGGGCAAAGCATAGTGAAAAACTTGGATCATTAGACCAGACAGAGGTATTTTAAAAATATTGTCTTGGGCGAACAACCTATTTACCTTAGTAGTCACTTTTAACAGGGGTACCCAGGATCCTATTATAAATACAGTTTCTTTCCACGACCTCAAAAAATAAAATGAGAGGGTTTTTTCATCTCTAACATCCTTCATAATTTATCATTAAACTCATTCATGAATTTATTGTTTTCTTTTGAAACTAATTTTTATGTCTTATTTATCTATTATTCTATGTTAACATATTCCAAATTCTTATTGTAATACAAAGTTGAATTTTATTTCCACTTTTACAAGCTTCAAGAGTTACTTTTAGTATGAATGAATTAGGGAAATAATCCTCTCATTTCATATCTGTAGGAACTGATCATCTCCTTGTCTATTTTTGTGGTTTGGATCTTATAATGTTTTGTTAGGTTTTTCTTGAAGTATGGGGAGAAGAATTCTACATAGTAAAATTCTAGATGTGGATGAAATATGATTTCATAATGAGTAGACTTTTCAGTACCCTTTCAAATAAAGCCAAAGCCAAAATGGATAGACCATTTTGTTTCTAGGAGGATAAAGGACTACATACACACACACATGGGTTGTGTTGATTCTAAAATACCTTCCTAGAGATGGCCTGAATCTATGTGTCATGAGAACCACTTGGGCAATTTTTGTGACAATCTTGAGTTGGGAGTTTAAAGAACATCTGTGGCTTTTCTATTCATTCCCATAACTCTGAGATAAGGCAGGGCATTGTAGAAAGATGGTGGGATTTGGAGCCAGGGGCATGAGTTCTAATAAGCTCTCCATCCTTATTATCTGTGTAATCTGGGAAAGTATTTCACTTCTCTGAGTCCTAATTTCTGAGGTACAAAAAAACAATAATACTTAGCTCTCAGGTTTGGTGGTAAAGAATTCTGTGCTGAGTAAAATGTAAACATTAATTGGTGGTGTTATCTATATTAGATTGACATTTTGGGGTAGCCATGGAAAACCAATCCCTTCATCCCTGCTCTAAACAAAGAGTTTCTTTCCACCTAGGTAATATCAGATTGGGTTGGGTATAATGACATATGTTAGTGACACAGAACAGGATCCTCAATTGCAGAGATCAGGCCACATAGTTGGAAGATTTTCAAAAGAACCCCTGTATGGCTACTGGACTCAACAGGAGTTGCACTAATTCATCCACTCACTTATGCATTTATTGAGAACCAACTATGTATCAAGCATTGCACTAAGCGCTGAGGAATAAATCTGAATAAGGTATGATCCTTGCCTTCATGGTCTAGTTGGAAGTGAAGGTGAAAGAAATATAAATAGATAATTATAATATAAAAATATAAGTTCCTCATTAGATGTATGTCTGAAGAACAAAGCATAGAGAAAGGAACTACGAATTCTGCCTGGGGCAGTGAGGGCAAGTTTCATAGTCATCGCTGCTCTTTCGACCAAAGAAGATTAAAAAATGGCATGGGTATGGGTGTATGTATGTGTATGTGACAAGGTTTCAATGTATACTAATTTGTAAAAATAAAACTGACCACGTATGATCCCATTTCTATAAAATACAATGAGTGCCTCTGACCTCCTAAATCCTTTAGACCTTCCCTTTTCCAGAAGATGTGTTTTTTGTTTGTTTTTTTTTAATGGGCTATATACTCTTAGAAGGGATTCATCAAGTGTAATGGAAATATTATGGAAAGGCTATTTAATACATTCAGAGGAATAATATGTCAGCAACTTCAATTCTGTTTTTGACATGAATTAACCATTTTCTTCCTTGGGGTCTTCTCCGACATAGTTCAGTTCTCTCTGCTCATTTTGGTAAAGGTTTTACACCAGTGGTTATCTGAGACTAGGGCAGATTATCTCTGAGGTAGTTTGTCTCTTCAAAATGTCTAAAGGGAACTCAAAAGTTCAGGAAGTAAGAAGCACATATTCTCATGTGAAAGATGTGAGAAGAAGAACAAACTGGGATGAGCTGATAACTTAAACGTCTCCTTGCTGAGCTGAACAATTAGTGGTTACCCAATGGCTTCTGGACCGGTCTTGAATTGGTTTCCCATCTCAATTTCCCAACATTCTCTGTAACAAAAACTACCAAAGCAGATTTCTTAGCAGTTAACTCTTTCGGGAATCTATATGAAACACCAAAAGATGGGTTCTAAGAAGTGTATCAGGAATCAAATAAAGACATCTAAATCCACAAATATATTTTTATAAAAATTTTAATTTAATACTCATCTTTCAAAACTGCAGGAGGATGTAGTAAGCTAAGAATTGCATCCATCCTGTATGCCACAGGCAAGTTTATTTTTTAAGAGTATAAAAAAAGAAGATACAGATATTCAGAAACAGATGAACAAAAAAAAAAAAAAAAAAGCCTAATGACTCAACATTAACTTAACAGTGGGTTGACTTGGTTTTAGTTCCAGGCACGGGCAAAGGTTCAAGTTGGATCTCGTTTTATTCAAACTGGTTTTCCCACCAACTTTAGTTACATCGTGACAGAACTCCCACTACTATGCCTCAAATACCAAACACTTTGCCAATACTTTTATTGGATTAAAGAAAAGAGATCTCAAGTAAACATGTTTTGATACCCCCAAAGAGCATGAATCTCTATTTTGCTAGTGCCCCTTGTTTCTTATTTTTTTTTCTAGATTCTTTCACCACACCTCTTTGCTGCCAGCTATTTTTGTAGAGAAGGAATCTGTAATGGAGAAATGTACTTTTTTCATTGCCCAGTCATCCTCCAGTGAGACCTAAACCTGTTTAGCTGCAAATACAGTATCATTATTTTGCATAAAACTTCACGCCACTGTCATTTAAAGTGGATTGCAGTTCTTAAAATTTGCATAACCCAAGGAATGCCTCAATGTATTTGTCATAAAAAGAAAGAAAAATGGCTTCATCTCATCTAAGAGCCCAAAGATATTTTATAAAGACTACTGGATTGAGCAGGCAGTATTGCTGATATATTAAAGCCATGAACTGCTCTCATCCCCACATTAATGCTATGTATGACATCTCACAAGGTTTAGCAAACTGCATAAAACAAACTGCATTTGTTCCCATATTCTTAGGCCTATGGGCTCAGTTTCTGATTAGCAAAAGTCCACTTTGGGAGGAAAATGCAAAATGTGCCTATTACCAAAATACTTCAAAAATATTAATTTTTGCCTCAAGAGTGCCTCAAAGCCACCTCCATTTCCACCTCTGTCAACTACTTCAGTGCTCAGTGTGAACCATTTCTTTAAAATGGAAGGACTTAGATCCTCTTTTCCATTCCATAACATCAATTGACCTGAACAAATCGTGTTTTTTTCCTCTCTCAAAGGTAGTTTACCTCCCCCAGAATGCCTTCAAACAGTTACTTAAAAGATTTTCATGGTCGGGTTGGTCTCAGGCTAGAATAACTTAAGAGTCAATGGTAAAGGGCACAGAAATAAAGAGAGCCCTGGGCACCTGGTACACTTGATTGAAAAGGAGTCCTACTTTGGGCCAGAAATTACTGTTTATGCTTGGGATACAATAGGCACTACAGTAAGTTATTAGAAATGTGTCTTATTTAAGACCAAAGACCAGATCATAATCACAAAAACGTGCAGAGATTTTTAAAAAGAACATGGAATACTTTAGATTTTTCTGATGGTTTATCACCAAGTACTATACTGAATAAAGTGAATCCAGTAAAGAAAACATGAGACATCAGATTTAATCAATGGTTGGTTATAATTATGTTCTGTGTGTGGCCTTGGAAGGCAAAGAATAAGATTTTGCCAGTAGCATGTCATTTCCTGCCCATTTATGCCCAGAAGCCCAAATGGGTTTGTATGTTGGTGGAAGAATACAAAAGTTTAATCTAATAATAAGCTTTAGTTTAAGAATGGGGACCAATTACATAAAGCAGTTTCCTTCTAAATAAGCATTCTGAAGATAATTACATTACTTAAAAGTGAAGTACTGCAATGTGTTAGTTTCACATTGATGGATTCTGCCCGAAGCTGGAAGGTTGCACAGCGCTCCTTCAGGGCTGTCTATGACCTCTAGCTGGTCAATTTCAGTTCTTAGCTGTATCACAGCCACAATGACACATGGATATTAGTTGTCTCCATATCCAATATATAGGGTTATACCTTTGTTAAGTTAAAAAACCAGAAAGATATCATGGAAAGGTTATATGGTGGGTATGGGTAGGAGGCAGAGAGGTGGAAAGTAGGCAGTGTTCCCTAGTAAAGCCAATTTACACCTTAAGTACATAGAAAACCATCTAAAAAATATTCTGACCATTGCTTTAACTAGTTGATTCAAGAGTTTTTGTCTTTAAGAAATGTGGATGTGCGTACATGACAATCAGAATGACAGAAACATCATTACGTCTACCAATCACATTACCTTACAATATGACCTTTGTTAATCAAATTGTTAAAAGTAGCATTCAGAGAGGTGATTCAGAAATTGTTCTTATCTATCTCATAAAGGCAACTATAACCAAAATGCTACAATGCCAGTGAATCTTCAAGGAAATATTGGAGCCTGTTCTATTGATGTTTTCATTAAGGAAACAAAAGCAGACTATATTGTAGTTGAATAGAAGAAAGGTATTCTAATAGGAATGCCAATGAATATAAAGAAATGACATTTCTAGTAAGAAATTAGAAAAGACATTTTTAATAAGAAATAAAATCAAGGAATATAATAAAGAAGCAGTGTAATTTTTAAATGAGATAAATTCATAAAGTAATACAGAAAGCAATTATTTAAATAATTTAATAAATAAAATCTATTTGAAAGATTTGAAATTAATTTTATCATAGCACATAAGAATGTTGGAAAGGAAGGCGCCTGGGTGGCTCAGTGGGTTAAAGCCTCTGCCTTCAGCTCAGGTCATGATCCCAGGGTCCTTGGTTCGAGCCCCAATCAGGCTGTCTGCTCAGCAGGGAGCCTGCTTCCACCTCTCTCTCTCTTTGCCTACCTCTCTGCCTACTTGTGATCTCTGTCTGTCAGATTAATAGATAAGATCTTTAAAAAAAAAAAAAAAGGAATGTTGGAAAGGGAAGGAGTAAATATTAGTAGTCACAAAGAATATGTGAAGAGGTTAACATAGGCATATTGCATTTTCTTTCCCAGCATGAAAGAATCAAAATAAATGTAATTATTTACCGACAATACAGAGCTTTGAAATTCAAGTTGGTAACAGATCCAGAGAAATTCTTCTATGTTATCTATATTATGAAAGGTTGAAAACTGAGTTGGTCATTTGAAATGACTTAGATATTTAACACCAAATATCTAGCACTGAATGGTTACATAGATAAGAACTACAGTTCTGCCATTGCTGTCATAGGAAAGGTGATTCTGAGTCTCCTTCACTTATTAACATGTATATTCAGGTTTCCTTATTTCTAGATAAGTTAATGTAAAAAGAGGATTCTACTTCATATTTTTCACATAGAATTAAAAAGGAACATAGGAGTATGGACGAATAATTAGTTTTATCCTTGCCAGTTATTACCTTTCTTTTCACTCAGCCAAGTAATTTTAAATTATATGGAAATTATTCAACTAACATGATCTGAAATAAAAACACCACCACACACATGGCTAGAAACTAAAGGCACAGGTGAAAAATGTATCTGTCAAAAAAACATTTCAATAAAATCAAGGGCAAAGGTTAAAATGGCTAAAGGTCAAACTAACCCTCTGGAAACATGGAGACTGCTTAACTGATTTGGGAGACTATAATTGTATTTACTTGTCTTTTGTTGGAACCATTCCAACAAATTCCAAGCCATTCTAGAAGGGTAAATTTAGCATGGTTAAGGGAAGAAACCTCAGGACTTTTTTTAGGGACCTGCTCAGATATTACTTCCTATTCTCTATAGTGGCCTATTAGAGATATTGAGCCTTCTTTATCCCAAGAGCCGTAGTGATGGTTATTGCTTCTAAGGTACTGATTGTGATCCTAGAAATGTCAGAAAAAATACCCAAAACCTCTCACCTGCCACCAAAACCTCTCTACCTGCTTTCTGGGCACAATATCTTAGCTACTGTACAGTGGGGGTAATCTTTCTAGATGGACTCTTTTTTTAAAAATTTATTTATTGGGGTACCTGGGTGGCTCAGTCAGTTAGGCATCTGTCTTAAGCTCAGGTCATGATCCCAGAGTCCTGGAATCGAGTCCCACACTGGGCTCCTGGCTCAGTGGAGAGTCTACTTCTCTCTCTGCCTCTGCCCCTCCCCCCTATTTATGCTCTCTCTGTCTCTCTCTCAAATATATGAAAACTTTTATTTAAGATTTTATTTATTTGAGAGAGAAAGAGAATGTGCATGAGTGGGGGAGTGGCAGAGGGAGAGAGAGAATCTCAAGCAGACTCCCTGCTGAGAACAGAGCCCAATATAGGGCCCCATCTCACGACCCCAAGATCACTTGACCTGAGCTGAAATCAAGAGTCAAAGGCATAACTGACTGAACCACTCAGGTGCCCTGAGAGGGACTCTTTAATGCCATATTCCAGAACATGAAGTCAGGAAGTTAAAAGCCAGGTATTTTTGTTCCTTCATGAAATGGAAGGGAACACAAGCTGCGGTTGATAGATTTTCTGATGTTCCCTGTTGATTGTGAGACAGGACCACCAAAAATGAATTGGACATTTTTTCTTTAGCTCTGTGCCTGTGGTGTCCAATATGGTAGGCACTAGACACATGTAGCTATTTAAATCTAAGTTACTTAAACTTGTAAAATTAAAAATTCAGTTCCTCAGTTGTACCAGCCATATTTTAAACATACTCACTAGTCACATGTGGTAGTGCCCATCATATTGAATAACAAAGCTATAGAATATTTTTATCTACATAAATGTTCTACTGGACAGTGTTGCTTTACAGTATAAATGATGATTTTTAACATCTTATATCTTAAATCTGTATTGAGCAATCTCATCACCATTTGTACTTATAGGCAAAAAAAGTTGTGATTCCAAGAGGTTAAATGACTTGTCAGGGTGACACAGTGAGTGGTGATTTGCAAAAATCTGAGACTCACCTAATTTTAAGCAAGGTCAACTGACGTCTATCAAATGTACTTTCACAGAAACTTCACACTCAAAACAGATGAGTTCCCCAATAATGAAAATTCCCTACTTAAGATTTTTTTTTTTTAAGATTTTGTTTATTTGACAGAAAGAAAAAGAGAGAGAGAGACAAGCAGGGAGAGCAGTAGGCAGAGGGAGATGGAGAAGCAGGCTCCCTGCTGAGCAAGGAGTCCAATGCAAGACTCCATCCCAGGACCCTGAGATCATGACTTGAGCCAAAGGCCAGATGCTTAACCAACTAAGACACCCAGGAACCCCCCACCTGCCTTAAGATTTCTTACACAAGATTGTCAAAGGTGAAGAAGGGAGACTATCATGTGGTTATAGAAATCCATCACTTTTTCCTTTTCCTTGCTTCTAAATTACATTGAACTTTACACCTGTGTCTTATTTCATATTTTGGATCTTTCTGATTCATGGCCACCAATCCCAAATTTTTCACTTTAATTTATCTCATTGAATATTTTACCCTGATGTTCTAGTCACTTCTCTGGATCTAATTCATATGGAAAAACTTTGAGCCACAGATCTAGCAGATTTCTCTCACTCACAGACTCTAAAGGCGGACTATGACTGTGGCTAGGGAAAACAGATGCTAATGTCCAGGAGCACCTGGCTCAGATTCTGATCTTGCAAGTACTATAGGCAATAAGCAAACTGTAAAGTTGTAAACATAGACTATGTGATAGACCACTGTGGGCTCATTTGCAGTTTTGGATTTTTGACGACCAATATGGTCACAAAAATCAACAGTGTTTTAAAAAATGGGCAACAACAAATAGTATAAATGATTTGAATATATTATCTCTATTTTGCTAACTTCTCCATGGTCACAGTTAACACCTGTATATTTAATAAGGATATTACTCAGCCTAAAAATGTACAATTTTAGATATATTTCCTCAATGACCCAAACTTCTTTATGCTTCCTGATTTTCTATCTGTTTTTATCAATTATTGAGACATTGGTGTCTAAATCTCTGGCTATACCGTAGATTTGTCTATTTCCTTTTATAGTTTTATTGGTTTTGCTTTATGTATTTTGAAGTTCTGTTATTAGTTGCATAAATGTTTGCAACTCAGTTATCAGGTGTGTCCTGATTAATTGAAACCTTGATCATAATAAAATGAATTTAATTATTCCTGGTAATATTATTTGTTATCAATATACTTTTTTGGTATTAATATAGTCACTCAAGCTTTTTTTTGGACTAGTTTAGCAGGGCATATCTCTTTCTATCCTTCAAATTTTGACATATTTGTTTCTTTATATTAAACCAATTACTTATAGGTAGCTCGGGTCTTGCTTTTTATCCAGTATGACACTCCCTGACTTCTGGCTGATGTGTTTAGATTGTTTAGACTCAATGCTATTATTGATATAGTAGAATTTAAATATACTATTTTGTTCTTATGTTATTATCTAAACTTTTTGTTATTTCTTGCATATACTTCTCTCCATGTATTTTTTTTTTCATCCAAAGTAACTGCTATTAAAACTCCCCTGGAACATTTGTGTGTGTGCATTTTATTCTGTGCCACATTATTACATGTGTAGATTTGTGTAACCACCACTGCAATGAAGATAAGAGTTTTATCCCAAGGATGCCTCATGCTACTCTCCTATAGCTCCAGCCACCTCTCTAAACTCTGACAAGTATTAATCTCTTCTCCATCTTCATAGTTTTGTCACTTCAAGAAAGTCACCCTACATGAAATAATACAGTATGTAACCTTTTGAGATTGTTGTTTTCACTCAACATAATTATCTTGAGATTATTTTATTTTTTTTTACATATCAGTAGTTCATTCCTTTCAACACTGACTAGGACTTATGGCATATATGTATCACAGTTTATTTATCTGTTCTCACGTTGAAGGATTATTTGGGTTGTGTCCAGAAGAACAAAATCAACAACAGATTTATCTCTGTTAAAGATGCTGCGAAGGGAATGAAAAGACAAGCTACAGACTCAGAAAATGTTTGCAAACCACTTATCCAACAAAGGACTTGCATCTAAAATATATAAAGAACTCTCGTAAGCCAACTGTAGCCAACAATTAGAAAATGGGCCAAAGACATGAAGAGACATTTCACTGAAGAAGTATTCATGTGACAAATGAATATATGAAAATATATTCAGTATCACTAGTCATTAGAGAAATACAAATTAAAACCATGGTGAAATATCACTACATGCCTATCCAAATGGCTAAAATTAAAAAATGGCAATAATACTAAATGCTGGTGAGGTTGTGGAGAAATTGGACCACCCATTCATCACTGGTGGGATTTCTAAATGGTACAGCTAGTCTGGAAAATGTTATGCCAGTTATTTACAAAGAAAGACATGTGCTTACCATATGACCTAGTAATAAAAGCTTGGGCTTTTATTCTGGGGAAATAAAATTTTAAGTTCACACAAAAACCTATATGTGAATATTTATAGCTGCTTTATTCATGATAGAGAAAAATAAAAGAATTTTTTAACAGTATAAATTCAAAGGATAAAAAGTACTGGGGGATTTACTGTGAAACTTTAGGGTTACTTAAGGACCTACTCTTTGCTTGCATGGTGCCTTCCAAGGCTCTAGGAGAAACTCTAACAATGTGTTCAAGTGGTCATTTATTTTTGTATGATTTGTAAAGGTAAGTATTTTTTACTGTAATTAGTTAAGATTGATGTGTATTTCTACTCTTCTCCTTTATCACAATGCGTCTTGCATTGAATGGTGGCTATGGTCACTTTTGGGATCTAAGTAAGGAAGTTTATTTGGGTGTACGTTGAGTTTTGGTTTAAAAGAATATATTTATGTTGCATGCAATCATTTCTGTGAATAGGTGTGTTATCACAAGCCATCCTAGATTCTAGGAATATTTTTGCTATTCACTTTACCAACACTCTAGACATCACAATGCAAATGTGATGTATTGTAGTATTGTAGTATTGTAGTATTATTGTTCCTATGATACTAATATATCCAAGTAGTGCCAAAGTAATAATTAAAATATACAAAGCCAGAAACTAATGTCTTAAAAATTGTTCCAAATATCAGATATATAAAATTTGGTGAATAATTTGGTGTCCTTTAGACCATATTTTTTTCTGTTTTGATGAGAATTTTATCAACTGTGATTTATAAGATTTTTTGTGTTTATAGAATATAGAACAATATTGTCATATACCAACTCTATGTGTAAAGTAACATGTTTTGTGTATCTCAGCTCTCAAAGAAAAAGAAAAAAAAGTTTAACCATGTTAGAGAAAAGGTCAAAATATTGTTCTATTTTCTCTAAAGAAAGTGTTGTTACAAAATTGTTTCCATGTAAAGAGACAATCAAAGTGTATATCATCAGAAAAATTATGGGAGAAAAATATTATAGAATTGCATCAAGCTACTAATCAATAAAAATATACTATCTTTTAAAATTTGTGATATCTATAGTATTTTTAAAAATTTGTCACTTTTAGGTCTTATTTTCTGATTCAAAACAAATATTCACTTTCAAATCAAATTTTGTATTCATAATTTCATCCTCATTTTCTTAAAAAGTATATTCAAAACTATACAAACATTTCTGGTAAAAATTTTTTGTACAAACTTTTTTTGGTACAATTTTATCTATTAGATCTTTCTGAAGAGAAGAGAGGAGAGATGAAGAGGGGAGAAGAGGAGAGAAGAGGTAGAAGAGAAGACAATAGAATCAGGAATGAAAGTTGGAAGCTAGAAAGCAGATGGGTGAGTAAGTAGTTGCTTACTTAGCCAACCAGAAAGTGCCTATGCAAACCATAAAGGTTCCTTAAGCTTAAGCTAAATCCTAAACTGGTGATAGTAGAAGCATAGAAGCATATAGAACCCTAGAAAGGCTCGGATAACCCAAACACAGAGGAGCATATCAAGCTGAAACCAGGAAGACCAAGTAAAATCTGCTTAAGAACTAAGTATTCGTAACATTATATAACAATTGAATATTAATTTTATGAGCAATTGTTGCATTCCCTCAATTCATTGAGAGAAAGAGGAAATTATGTATGAGGAGTGAGATAGGGGTGTAAGCAAGTTAAGTTTTCATAATCCATAGTATGCACTTAATGAAGCTATCTAAATTGGGAAAATCAAGAAAGAAAAGCATAAACATGTTATTTAAAAATATGGAGGGAAATATCAAAAAACTTATTGAAAAGGGTTTTGTCTCAGGAACAGAGTAAGAGAGAAAGAGGGAAAGACACAGAGGTAGTATTTTTTTTTTATAAGCTGTGTCCAAACATTTAAAATTTGTGAATGCACTCAGATGGGATCTTACAAAGCCCTTTGTTCTCCAGCTTGCCTTTGTATTTCATTTTTGTGCCTTGGAGTTCTGCCTATAGCAGTACATATAGGTCTGTTTTTTTCTTAAAGACCAGAGAATCATCTATTTTATTGCTATAATGTAGTTTACCTAACCAAGATTATATTGATGGACACTTAATTTGGAGTCAGATTTTTTAAATTACAAAGCCTTAGGGGCAAATCTCTCATGGCATATTTTTGTTTATATACATATAGGATAAATTCCTAGCAATGTATTTTTTAAAACTATTTCAAAGAGGGTTTTGTTTTATCTTTCTTTTTTACAAAGAAAACCTTTGTAAACAAAGGTTTACAAAGTTACCTTTTTGACTAGTTTTTTTTTTTTAAATGTGGATATAGTACAGAGAGTTTTCATATACTTGTTATTAATATCTTACATTAGTATGGCACATTTTACATTAGTGAACCAATATTGGTACATTTTTATTAACTAAACTGCAAGCTTTATTCAGATTTTTTCAGTTTTTAACTCATTTCCTTTTCCTAGTCCAGGAACCCACCCAGGATACTACAATAAATTTAGTCCTCATGTCTTCTTAGGCTTCTCTTGTCTGCAATAGTGTTCCAGACTTTCCTTGTTTTTGGTAACAACCGCAATCTTGAGAAATAGTGGCTAGGTATTTTGTAAAATGGCCCTCAAATGGGATATTTCTCTTGGTTAGGATGGAGTCATGTCTTTTTCAAAGGAAGACCACAAAGGGAAAGTGTCATTTTCACCACCTCATAACCACGGTGCATACAATCAACATGACTTCTCACTGTTGATACTAACCTTGAGGCTCTATTTGTCATATTACTTCATTGTAAATTTATACTTATTTTTCCACCCCTTTTCTACCCTTTTAACATTTCATGCAAGGCAGACCTGCTATCAATGAATCCTCCCAGTTTTTGCTTGTAAAAAATATTTTATTTTTTCTTGACTTTTGAAAGGTAATTTCATTGGATATAGAATTCTAAGCAGGTTTTTTGTTGTTGTCATTGTTCAACATTTTAAATATTTCAGTCTATATTTCAATCTATCTCTTGTAGTTTGTATTGGTTCTGAGGAGAAGTCCACTGTAATACTTCTTGTTCCTCTGTAGATAAGGTGATTCTTTTTTTGCTCTGACTTTTCTCAAGAATTTCTCTTTGTTTTTTTATTTTTCTGCAGTTTGAATATGATATTCCCAAGTGTGTGGTTTTGGTATTTGTACTGCTTGGTGTTTTTTGAGCTTCCTAGATCTGTGACTTAGTGCTGATTATTAATTTTGGAAAATTCTTGGCCATTATTACTTCAAATCTTTCTTCTGATCCATTCTTTCTTTCCCTTTTTAGTATTCTAATTACATGTATGTTATACTTTCTGAAATTATCCTACAGTTCTTGGATGTTATGTTTTGTTTTCTTCTTTTGTTTGTTTGATTTTTTTTTTTTTTTTTTTTTTTTTTGCATTTCAGTTTGGGATATTGTCTTAATGTTAATCTCATTGGTTCTTCTCTCGACATTTTCAGTCTATTGATAAGTCTCTCAAAGACAATCTTCATTTCTACTACCATGTTTTTTTTGTTTTGTTTTGTTTTTTGGGGATTTTGTTTTTTAGCACCTAATATTTATTTTTTCTTAGACTTTACAATTCTCCACTTAACTACCCATCTCCTCTTACATATTTTCCCATATTCCTTCAAATATTAATCACAGTTATTTTGAATTCCCTGTCATCTATGTTGCATTCGAGTCTGTTTGCCTTGTCTTTCCAAATGTGTTTTTCTTACATTTGGCTTGTCCCATAATTTTTGTTGGAAGTTATACATGTTATATTGGATAATAGGAACTGAGGTAAATGGGCCTCTAGAGTGAGGTTTATGTTAATTTCTGCAGGGGGTTGATCTCTGTTTAATGTTTGAAGTAGCAAGAGAAGCCAGTGGCCTTGAATTTCTTAAGTTTCTTTGCTTTTGACTCCCCTCTTGTGTTTTGTCACCCTTAACTATTCCCCTTGGAGAGAATTTACATCTTTCATCTCTAAGTCTGCAACTCCAAGGAGTATCTCTTTCTCACACTAGACCATACTCAACCTCTGGCAATTTGTCAAAGTTGCCATCCAAGTGTTCCAACTAGTTTGGCTCCATGGGCATCTGCTTCTGGTAAGCAGATCTCAGCTTCTGACTCACTCTCTGGATCCCAGATTTGGGGGTGCCAATTTGTCCTGTGACTTTAATTCTCTGATGAGTCCAAGAAAAGTTATTGATTATCAGTTTATTTGACTTTATGTTGTTGTAAGAATAGGAGTGACCCAGAACTGAAACTGGAAGTGTTGTAGCAGAGGAGATATTTTGATAGATATTGGCAAGTTGCCCTCCAAAAATTTTTGACCAACTCACGTTCCCATCATAATATGTGCAATGATTTCAATATACACTTATTTTTAAATATCTTGACATCCACATTTGCTAATATTTGACCTTGAGACTGAGATAAACTTAAAAGAGAATAGATATTGAAGAAAGTCTTGAAGATAACTTATTTTCAAAATGCATATGCATTTTTGTTATGTATTCACATGTGATTACATTCTATTATAATGGTGGTAGCTGTCTATTTTGATTTCCAAAGGGACTTATTAGCTTGACCTAAAGAAAGAGGAAGTGGGGTTGAGGTAGATTGGGTTCTAATAAGAATTCCTCCAGTTATGTTCATTTTTTTTAAAGACTTTATTTATTTATTTGACAGACAGAGATCACAAGTAGGCAGAGAGGCAGAGAGAGAGAGAGGAAGCAGGCTCTCTGTTGAGCAGAGAGCCAGATGTGGGGCTCAATTCCATGACCCTGGGATCACGACCTGAGCCGAAGGCAGAGGCTTAACCCACTGAGCCACGCAGGTGCCCGTTATGTTCATTTTTAATTAAAAGAAATTAATGGGTGCCTGCGTGGCTTAGTGGGTTGAGCGACTGCCGTCAGCTCAGGTCATGATCCCAGAGTCCTGGGATGGAGTCCTGCACTGGTCTCCCTGCTCAGCAGGGGGTCTGCTTCTCCTTCTGACCTTCCCCCTCCCATGTTTGCTTGCTCTTATTCTCTCTCTCTCTCTCTCTCTCTCTCTCAAATAAATAAATAAAATCTTTAAAAAAAAGAAATTAATAGGCAGGAATACTGATTTTGCTGAGAAAATTTGCATGCATTTGGATTTACACATACAAAATGTGTCAGAATTTTTTGTAAGTTAGCAATCAAAATTGAAATTTATGACCTTGTTCTGGCTTCAGGAGGGAGTAAAGCTCAGCTATTATGTGCATGAACTGACTTCTACACTAGTCCTAGATAGTTTCAAGCTCTGCCTCTTCTTTCTTTTTTAAAACAAAAATATTCTGCTAGAATTTCTCTTAATGTCCTTGATTATTGCCAGGAATGTAATGAGTGCTTTCCTCCCTATCTCTCCTTCCATGTAGAGATGATGAAGCAGAATGAGTAGATTTTTTTTCTTTTTTCCACATGAATGTTATTTTTCCATAAGTGCTTTTTCTGTAACTGAAAAATACACTTCGAAATCCAGTAAATGCTTTTTTAGTCAGCAAATAGTAGAATTTTAGCAAGCCAATGATCTTTCTGTTGGACTTAAATTTTCAAGCATTATTTGATCTCACTGAAAATTTTATCCTGAAAATAATTAATTGTTGGTGTTAAGTAGAATAGATGAAAAGAAAGGTCTGATATATCAGGGCCAAAATGCAGAAAAAGGAAAAAAGTCAAAGAATTTTGAATGATCAAGCCATTTTAACTCAAGTTTATTCTACTCTCCAAGTAAAAGAAGTGGAGACTATTTTAAATGGGCTATTTAATTATTGTGAAGAATCACAGTGTCGTTTGTTCATTCACTGATACAAATGTCTACTCATAGTAAATAAATTCTATATTCTAAGGAATGTTAAAATGTTCTCCATCCTGTAAACAATACGTTATGTAAAGGAAATGAAATATGAAACGAAGCCAAAACTCTTACTGCAGCTTTGTTTTGTTAAGTTCTGTGTTCGTAAGATACTGTCAGCCGTGATGAAATGTAGGACTTTATTAAATGTTATCATTTAACGACATGGAGTATGAAAAAATAAAAGCAAGTCACACTTGATGTTGTGGTTGGGACAAACTGAAGAAGTTATCTTCACATTTATATGACAATATTGCTATAAGCTGTGTTGAAAACTGGCAAATATTCAAGTTTTTAAAAAAATAATTCAGGTTCTACCCCTTCTGACCATAGAAGTATATGTATCTTGTAGGAAATCATCACAAAACAAAAGTTAAAGATTTCATCTGCATCCTGATCTCATTTTTTTAGACACTATATTTTACTAAAAACAGTTTTTGGACCTAAGGAATTGAAGTAAATATGAATTTTTTTAAGAGATTATGCAGCCAATAAAAGTAAATTTAATTACCAAATGAAAACTTACTATATGAACATAAGGTCTTTCACTCCCAAATCCCTCTGCTTCTGTTTTAACAGAGTTGCTGAGTGGGAGAATGTTCTGAAATCGCCCACTTTACAGCTCACTTTCTAAACCAGAAGCCTAGGATTAGAGAGGTTTTATCCGTGTACAGATAAGTAACAGTAGTTAAAATATCTTCTACATTCAGGCATCAGGAATCACCTTTGTTCTCTTGTCTTTCCTTAAGTCAGAAAGAAGTTTCTCAAATATTCTCACGTTACTAAATGTTATACTTAAATATTTGTTTATCCCATTAAAACTGGCACTTAGAATGTATGTGTCTTCTTTTTTTCTTGACTTGAATAGAAAATCATTTCAGAGAAAGCTCTCAATCCTAAAAACTTAAACAATTTTTTGTATCATGAGAAAAACAATGCTTAGAATAATGGTGCCATTTGCAGGTACAGTCCTACCATGTGAACTCTAACCCTAAGCTTATTAAGAGGCATATTAATGAGAATCTAGTCAATTTCATGATGAGTGGGGGGTTAATATTTAGTTGGTCAATTTATTTACTAAAGATTAACTACTTTCAATAAATGATATATCAACTCTTTATTTGTGGGCTAATTATTTTTATTGAGAGCAGACTAGGAACAAGAGTATGGAATGAGAAGAAACAGGGAAAGAGAAGTGAGAAATAGAGTTGATTTTTTACTGTTGGGAAGATAGGCAATTTATATTGGCAATCCTTTCTCAGATGCAGTAGTGAGGAGGTATTTAAGTAACAACCAACCCATGTAGCAGAAAAGTTCTGCTGCCTTCTCAAGCGTATGTGTAGTAATTACCAACTCTTTCTGGAGACCCATTGCTGTCCCTCCTTTTTCTTGGTCAGTCTGACTGCATTTTAGCTCATCCAAGGATGGGTCATTGCTCAAAACCAGTTGTTTCTTTTGCACTCTTTTTACTGATTTTAGCTTTTTGAGCTCCTATAGTGGTATACTGCAACAGTCTGAATCTAGAGAAGCCTATGCAGTTCAGCAATCTCTGTGTTGAAAATGTATTATTCCTAGCCTGTTTGTTGGTATCAAATATAACATTTTCCTGTGTAATGAAATAGGGTTCAATGTAGAATAATGAGCTCCAAAGTAAGAAAGTATGGGGTTATGTCCCATCTCTACCACTGTACCACTGTATAGGTGAATGCCCTTAGCAAAGTGCATTTATTCTCTGAGTCCATATTTTCTCATTGGCAAGTGAATGTAATAACAGCACTTGCTTCATGGATTTTAAGTTATTATTACATGAGCATCTGCCTGAACAGAGCTTAGCATAGAGCATGGGGTATAACAGACACTCAGTGAATGATACCGTAGAAAAGAGGTTGAATAAATAGCATGGCAAATCTACTCTAACTAGAAGGAAATTGAGTACAGTACTCATGCCTTGTTTAAAGCCATTCCTTGGAAATGTGGTGAAGTATTTAAAATTAGTTGCCATGAATCTTAGAACTCAGGTGTCAAGTGTGTAGCTTTCTGGATTCAAGCCACAAACTGGAGGGCACAGAATAGTGGCAGACTCTGATTCTCATAGCTGATGGAGCCTAACCATAATCCATCAGGCCTAAGGCATCAGATAAACTTGTGGTCTTCTTAACATCAGTCATTATTAATTAATTTAATTATTAAAGCAGGGTGTATCTCAGGGCGAATTCCTGCCACTCAAAGACAAGTCTTATGGCTCTTATCAAACAAGGTCCCAAAACAGATGATCTATTTTGTGAAGCTGTTCCTTACAAGCTGACTTAATGAAACAGAAATTTAAGAAACTTCCCTTCTAGAATTATTGAGATTTGGCTTTTTAACTATACATTATGACTCAGAAAAAGAAAGAAAGGGAAAAAAAAAAAAAGTTAAAGAATCAATAACTATTTTCTAGCCAATTACTCCTTGCTAATTTCTAGTGGACTTATGTTTCTATGATAAAGTATGACTTGGAATTTAAAAGATGTGTGCTAAGTAATATAAATATTGCTCTAGTTATTAGGCTCAGTGTTCCAGTTTTGGTCTTTGTGATGTCCTCTAGTTGTTTGATGTAGTTGTGGAGGGTTCAAAGTAGGTTAGTCATTTTTCATTGCAATAGTTCATGCATTTTTTTTTTTATTTGCTTATGGCTACTCAACAATGCTCTTTCCCAGTGTTTGACATTTTATCCAGCAGGTCAGCAGATGACATAAAAAGAAATTAAATACTAAGTTGTAAATTGACTCTTTGTTAAGCAGTAGGGTGGAAATTTTGATAGAAAAGCTATCAACTGTTTAAACAACTGTTTAAAATAAAGTTTGTGAATGATGTATGGTTTCCAATAATCTATTCTTTCCTTTTTCTCCTGTACCACTGATTATCAAGATTCCAATAACTATAAATAAACTCTCCAGATGCAGAGGCTGAAACTGCCAATCAACATTCTCTGCCGTCTTCTATGAGTTCCTGGATGTGTGCCTTCCTATTTTTTCCTGGTAAGGAAATGTGTCCAGCATGCCTTATGCTGGGTACTTCAATATTAACTCTTTCCTGAGGACTTTCTACTTTAACATCTACAAAGTCATAAATGCAAGCTGACATATACAAAAACGCTATATTGATACTATTGCCAAGAAATTTCTTTAAAGCCAGTCACATTCCAAGGCAGTGTTTCTCAAATTGGTCCCATTGAAATTCAAAGGAAGCAAAAGAAACACTCTTTAAATATCTCTGCAATTCCCTCGAAAAGCCCTCCAGTGTCCTAGTGTCCTTTTGTTTGTTTGTTTTTAAGTAAGCTCCAAGCTCTGGGCTTGAATTCAAGATCCTGAGATCAAGACCCAAGATGAGATCAAGAGTCAGATGTTTAACTAACTGAACCACCCAAGTGCCCCCAACAGCTGAGTGTCTTTTACCCCACATTGAAGAATCCAAGGGTAACCTTTAACCTCTTCCTTCTTGCACTGTCCTTTCTGTCTTGCTCCCTTGTTGGCCAGGGAGCCCTTTGAGCTTGAACTTCCCTTACCCAAAATGCAAAGTAGACAATGGACTAGCTACATGGATCATCATTACCGGATCTTTAGTGAGTGAGGTTAAAATTCGTAATAGTCATTAGGATGTTAGCTCAAATCATTTCCATCTTCATTTTTAATATAATAAAAAGTCTTTGACTCAGGCAGCTAAATGATTTCTACAGTTGTGGTTCCCTGCCATTGGTTACTCTTACTGCCTTAGTTTCTATGAGGTTGAGTTATAAATTGCACTGTTATTAGTCTTATTGCCTTGTTTCTATGAGGCTGAGTTATAAACTGGAGAAAGCTTTACTAATCCCAGAAGGCTTTCTGAAATAGTTTTGTAGTTAAAATAAGAAATAATTATTGGGAAGACGCATTTGCTTTAGACAATAGTTAGGAATATTAGTCCATTGCTGCGGGGGTGCTGGCTTCATGAGCAGGTAAGTCTATAGGGGCTCACAGGAGTGATGAGGGAGCACGGGGCTGGCTGAAGACAAAGCAAAAGCTGGCGCCTTGCACCCCCCTCTCCAAACCTCCCTTCCCCTCACCTTCCCCCAACCGCAGGATACATAACCTACCATCCCCCATCCCTCACAACCCGGGGCGGCAGCTCTTCCTGCCCACGGGTCCTGTTCCCGTGCTTTAATAAACCATCATTTTGCACCAAAGATGTCTCAAGAATTCTTTCTTGGTCATCGGCTCCGGACCTCAGCCCACCGAACCTCACCTAGGTTCTAGAACTTCATCAGGAGGACCTCAGGCTTGGTTTAGACACCGCTACTGTTGATGAGGGGGAGCAGAAGGCTAGCTGAGGATAAAGCACAAGCTGACATCCTGCAACCCCTCCACCTCCCAGATGGGACATGTGTGACATTCTTCCTGGAAGCATCAGATGATCTTTATGTTAATGTCTTGCTAGAGGGAAAAACAACCTTAACTTGACAATGGCAAGGGCTTCAATATCCTGGGAGTCCTCTTTAACATATGAAAATCCTTTTAAAACCTCCCTTTTCCTTACCTCCCCAAACTCCTGAGGATATCATCAGTCATTCCTCACAACCCCAGGGTAACCTCTTTCTGTCCAGGGGTCCTGTTCCCATGCTTTAATAAAACCACCATTCTGCACTAAAGACGTCTCAAGAATTCCTTCTTGGTCATCGGCTCTGGATCTCACTTTATCAAACCTCACCTATATTCCAAAACCACATTACTGCCATCTTAAAAGTCTTAATAATTTTATCCTTGAACTCAGGCTTTTAAGTGACATTAAATAGGGCAATGAAACATGCGTTTGAACAGATAAGATACATATCTTATTATGGCTGTGATTCCTTGTTGCCCCATTCTCATATAATGGTCACAGTGGCGCCTGAGCACAGGACTCAGGTGGACCCATGAGGCACAGGAGTTCACTGTAAGGTGGGGCAGATCAAAGCAATATATTAGGTTTATGACTGTGTGGGGGAAGGGCAGTCTGACAACCCTGAAAGGTCCCTTTCTCTTTTTGAAAGGGAATTTGCTCCATATGCAGATAGCAGATAAAGGAGTTCTAAGAAACACAAATAACTAAGGAAGTCTAGCCTATCTTTCCTTACTCCTGTTACTTCCCTGTATTAGCCAATCACATATGCTAGAAATCGTGATCCAAAGGAAAGAGAGTGATCATGGCTACCTTTCCTGTTAGTCCTTTTTTACCCACTGAAGGTAGTGTTAGAATGTGCTTGCACTGAAGGTTGAAGTAAAAACAGCTGAGTTAGTATTCTGCAGCGTTTTTGCCCTTCTGGGGTAAGAATAAAATACATAGGCAATGTATGAGCTATAAAGTGTAATGTATGAGCTATAAAGTGTAAATTGTGTCATTTTGATGATTCTACATGCAAGTTAAAGGCTTTTATATTTGTATTTAAGACTAGCTTTACAATATAAAAATGAATGGTAAAATTCATGCTAATAATTAAAATTTTTACTTTTTCTGTATTTATAATGATTTAAGTAAAAATTAAAAAGACACCATGACAAGTCAAGAGAAAAGACTGGAAGAAAGGGATAAGTGTCACATTTTAATACTTCTAGGAGCATGTTATTTTCTGCTTTTTGAAAAAGAGTTCTACATTTTCATTTTCTTCTGGCTCCTGCCAATGATATAGCTGGCCCTCATTGCTCCAAAGTTGTCTGGGTTTTGCCCTATCATTAAGGGATGGAGTTTGGGACAAAGGGAAGGGGAGGTGAGATGCTAAAGGAACAACTCAAACCCCTTCACTCCTGAGGCCGTGAGGACTTTTCTCTTTATTGTTTTAATGGAAGTCTTTCTTGCCTTTTCTGAAATTATCTTGGTAATAGCAGCTTCCAACCAAAGAATGGTCCCAATATTCCTCCTTGTTTCGGATTTTCTAAATACACAGAAGCTTAAGTGCGGTTTGCTATTATTACTTCCTAGAGAGCAAGTTCAAATGCTTGTGTTCGATCACTTACTTTCAAAACATTTCCTTTTCATTCCATTTTTAATCCCATAATTTGAGGTCACTAAAAGCATTTTACACATATCCTGCAGTTTGATTCTCTCCCTTGCCCTTTATTCTTCCGCTTTGACTTCATTTTCATTTATTCTTAGGTGCATGGCATGACAAGTTAGGACACAGGCCTTTGTAGATATCCTGCAGGTTGCTGCTAAGGGGGAAAAAAAAAAGAGAGAGAGAGAGAGAGAGAGAGAGAGAGAAAGTAGCATTGCTAATGCTCTTTGAAATTCTGCTAGGCAGGGTGCCTAGGTGGCTCAGTCAGTTGACTTGATTTCAGCTCAGGTTGTGATCTTAGGGTTGTGACATCCAGCCCAGTGTTGGGCTCCCCATTTAGCAGGGAGTCTTTGGGATTCTTTCTCTCTCTAAAATAAAAAGAATGAATGAATGAATGAATGAGCGAATGAATGAATAAATAACTCCGAAAAGGCCAGAACCAACTGACCCAAATGTCAATCATGTTTTATCCCCGCTTTTAACTCTAGTGGCCTTTTCTGACCTTAAAGTAAATCTTTTGATGTCACCATAACCTCTGTTTTGCCTTTTCAGTTTCTCTGATATCCAACCTCACGATAATTCCTTGAGTCTTAGTATCAGAAAGTGCTAAGGTGTAAATTCTGTTCTGGTTTCTTTCATCTGTGTCCTAACAGAAGGTTTAAAGTTTCTGGACAGATGAACTTCATGCCTGGCCCCCACCAACATGCCCTGCCCTTACCTGCCTTACTCTGAACAGTTCAGAAATAAAAGCTACTTGTAGTTCTTCGAAGGTGCCCTATGTCTCAGGCCCCTTTACTTGCTTCATGTGAATCTTCCTGTCTAGAATCTTCTCCCTTATCTTCTTCACCTAGATAATTACTCTTCAAGCTCTAAGTATCATCTTTGGCACTACCCCATCTAGAAGCCCTTCCTGTTCCTTCACAAGGTGAATTAAGAGGGCACCTGGGTGGCTCAGTGGGTTAAGCCACTGCCTTCGGCTCAGGTCATGATCTCAGGGTCCTGGGATCGAGTCCCGCATCGAGCACTCTGCTCAGCAGGGAGCCTGATTCCTCCTCTCCCTCTCTCTCTGCCTGCCTCTATGCCTACTTGTGATCTCTCTCTGTCAAATAAAAAAATAAAATCTTTAAAAAAAAAAAAAAAGGAGCCACAGGGTCTCTTGGCTGTCACTCTACTCTGTAAATACTATATTACAGTGAAATCATCTGTTTGTGATAGCCTTCAGACCACATTGCAATATGTTTTTCATTTGCTGCAAGTTCTGTAGTCTTGGGCACACACCAGGTATATATATATATATAATATATACACATATATATTATATATATAACTGAATTAGATGTATTCTAATCTAATATGTGATATCTTTCTTTTCTGGATATTATTTATGTGGCTTTCACCCAGAGATCACCAATATATATATAGAAATTATATGCATCTGTTGGGGTACCTTGGTAGCTCCATCAGTTAAACATCTGACTCTTGATTTTAACTCAGGTCATGATCTCAGGGTTGTGGGATTGAGCCCCAAAACATGTGGCAGTCTCAGTGTGGACTCTGCTTAAGATTCTCTCTCTCCCTCTCCCTTTGCCCCTTCTTCCCTCTCCCTTATCACTGTGTCTCTTTAAAAAAAAAAAAATTAATCAATCTAAATAAATAAAGAAATAGAATGACTTATATGCATTAGCATTATATTTCTAGAGTTTTTAAAGTCATAGATTCTTAAAATTAGAAGGACCCCCAGAATCTCCTACGGATGCTGGGATCCCATTTACAAAGCCTCGGTCCATTTTATTTTATCATTTAATTTAATTTTACTTTTTTAACTGTAGTTGGGGGAAGAGGATGATTGAGGAAGAGAGTTTCTTGGATCCTTTCTATCCAAAGCCAATCCCTAATATAAATTCTCTTTTCCAGAAGCCTATCCCAATCATAGATGAGCTACTCGTGTAAGAGGTAGGGGAAAGTCACCAGAAACTTAGGCAAATCCTTTCATAAAAATATCCAACAGAAGACACAACAAAATTTCCAGGTATTTGAGAGTTCTATTATTTGCTCAGCTAAGAAAATCCAATCAGAAAACACTTTTGGATCCTCTTCGTGGGGTTTAGCCAGAATTTTAATTTCTTAGGACTTTTTCAAATCTTTCCTTCCAGAGAAAAGTTAATTGCCTTCAGTTGTCATTTTCGTCCACATCCTGCATCACTTACAAGATTGACGTCTGTTCTTCTCAGACTAGAACAAGTACACTGAATTGATTCCAAGAAACAGCTTCCATGTTTTTCAAGTTCTTCACTGTCATTATCTCCTTATACATCTGTCATACCTACCTTCACACAAACACACCGACATATATGACTTTAGGCTTCTGGGGACGAGAAAAGCCAGCCTTGCTGCTCAGATTGGAGACTGATCATCAGTCCACGTGTCTAGGGACCCAGCCTAATGAAGAGGGCTTGGGCCAGGAACCTCACAGGTCGCTTCTCCTTCATGTCCTGTTGCCAGGTCTTTATGAGGTTCCAGGGTTTCCTACCTTGTAGTGTCTCTCTGCTGACACCCTCCACTGCCGAGATAGACAATGCCTTCCTAACTTTGCCAGCAGCTAATTTTGAGAGTTGAAAGAAAAAAGTATATGCAGAGTCCAAGGTGCCATCTGTATTGAGAGCTCATTCTTTTATATTCCTTTGCATGGATGGTTAGTCCAGATGGGGTGGAGTAGAGAAGGAAGGGCTATGAGAAATGAAGAAAAGTTAGCCTAACGCTGGTTGACCTGTTTGACCATGTACTGATTTAGACCTCTTAATAATCGGAAGACTCTTGGAGTCAGAATGTTTTTCTCTGAAAAGAAAGTGAATTGCTAAATTATAAAACAATGAGATGGAGAGACTTCTTACCCATGATTTGACTGTGGATTATTTCTTCCTCTCCATGTTTGTCCATTGAGAGTCAGAATTGCTTTGAAATTTAATAGATACAATAGATAACAGAGCCTGGCTTGCTTCTGGGCAGCTCTGGAGGGCCCCTAGCACTCAGAGCCATAGGTAAGTACCACCGTTTATGGCTTGTAGCATTGTGACCACTGGGATAAGAAAAACAATACTTCCTGCTCCTAAAGACAGCTGCACGTGCGGCAAGGGTCATCTGGGCGCCACTGTGTCCCTCCCCTAATGTAGCTGGTGCTTCATCAGTGAGTCAGGACTGGGGGAGACGCGAATTGTTTTTTATTTTATTTTTAATGTTCCCTCTAGGCCCCAGACTCACTGGAGACATCCTGACACAGAATGCTTTGCCCGGCACAATGTGATGCCCTTTACCTAGTAAAAGAGGGAGTCTCATAAAGGTGCTGCCTTCCCCTCAGAACAAACAACGGAAATGCATCAGGAGAGCTCAGCTGCAGACAGAATGCCCATCGTGGAGCGGGAGCCACTCTGGGATTCCTCAGATGAAAGCCGATTTCAATGAACATTGTGCTTCCCAGGCTGCTTCCTCTTGCTCAGTAAGAGCTACAGAAGGAACATCCCACTTGCGTCTGCTGACACAAAAGAATGCTGTGGCTGGGAGATCTTATCAAGCCTTCCTGTGACACAGTAACAGAGCTCCAGTGTGTCTTATAAGAATTGCTCATTGTTTCACAGGACGACTGGCTCCTTGGGGTGGGATCTGATGGCATGTCAGGGAGTGGAGGTAGGTGGTGTGGCGGGGTGGGGGGGGGCGGTTGGAGAGGGTGGTCAGCCAGCCACATGACCCAGATTGCTGGCTGTGGGGAAGTCAGCTGGAGGATGGAGCTGCACCCAGGTTGGCTAGGGAGCTAAATCTATAAAGTTAAAATACGCACATGCCATCTACTTACTAGTATCTTCCACAGTGTGAACTAGAAGTGATGGTCAGGGTTTCTCTGTTGTTACACATTCTTCCTTCTTTATTCATCGATTCGCTTAAGCTGTTTGATTATGGTAAAATAGAAGAGAATAAAGGAGAATTGTTCTGAAAACAGAAATGTATTCACTTAAAATCATCTCTGGACAACTTGGATGTGAAGTAAATGTTTTAGTGTGTATGCTACGAACCTCAGAAATACGTACTTGTTTTATGAGGATGAACCTCAGGTTTAAAATCCTCATATTTATATTTAAGAGTACAAGTTAATAAATTGAATGAACTAAGTTTGGCCAATTTGAGATGTTTCCTTTCCTTAGAAAGTTCATGGCTTCCTAGTTTAGGTCTTTTCTTTCTTTCTGTTTTTTAAAGGTTTATTTATTTATTTACTTTACAGAGAAAGAGAGTGGGCAGTGGGCAGAGGGAGGAGAGAGGGAAATCATCTCTAGCAGATTCTCCACCGTATGTGGAGCCCAACAAGGGGCTCAATCCCAGGACCTGAGATCATGACCTGAGTTGAAAACAAGTCTGATGCCCAACTGACTGAGCCACCCAGATGCCCCTGGGTCTTTTCTAATAGAAAAAATGGATGGTTACCTGTCTAGCTATATGGAGAGTAGAATTGGGTTTTGTTCTCTTTCCTCTTTCTCTTTCTAAAGGTTTGTTACAGTAATCAGTACATACAAGATATATATAGCTGGCAGTAAGACATGCCGAGCAAAAAGGGTGACTGTGAGTTTCTCAAAGGGAGAGTGCTTGAGATGAACGTTTATAATTTTTCCTTTTATATCTTCATGGAGTACATTCTGAAATGGCCTTTGCCCTAAATGTCCTCATAATCAATTACTTCAACAAAAAACCCCAACTATTCTCCTCTTATTCTGTGCAAGATCCTGAGGATCAAGGTAAAACCAAAACACCATCTCTGCTCTTAATATATTCATTATTAAAATTACCAAATGTTGTGATTATGTATAGATTTGTTTTCTCTGAGTGAACTGTGAGCATCTTGAAGACAGGAGCTAGGTCATATCCCTCTTCTTGTCTCCTTTGCTAAGCACAATGTCTTAAACATATTAGTGTTCACTAGACACTTGTTGGATAGATAGATGATGGATGGATGTACTGACAGACAATAGGTGGCTGGCTGCTTAGGCTGTGGTGCCTACATTTACAAATGGGGGGTTCATTCAAGTTGTCTACGTGGTTCTTGTCATGACCACACCTGTTAATCCTCTAGGACTTCATTATTCCATTCTGAGATGCATCAAATAAAGAGATTTTTCAAGATTACATAGTCTAGCTCCTTCCATTGACAGCTAAGGAAACAAGACTCCGAGAATCTAATTTATTCACAGTCCCATCCTAATAAGTAAGTGCCAGATCTGGGTTAAAATCCAGATCTCTTGCTTTTTAGTCAAATGCCTGCTACATTATGTTGTTTTCCATGACTCATATTTGGAGACTTTAAGGGACCCTGTGGAGCAATCTGTCACTCTTGGCTTATCTGTGAGAAAAAGTGGGGCTAGAGCAAAACTAGGTGAGAGGAGCCTAAGGACTGCTGAATTCATTTGTTGATGGTACTGAAGAAAGGTAAGAACAAGAATGACTCATCTTTATTCAGGGGGATGTCATTCATGTTTTTCTCCAAAGATGCAACACTCAAAACTCAGTGGGCATTCCATTCCCTCCCTAGTCTCCTGGACAACATTTGGAGATGGTGCTGTCCAGCCCTACTCCACTGGCCAAGATTTCTGTTTGATGCAGAGTCCAGCCTTTGAAAGCCCTTTCCAAAGAAGCTCATGCTGTCTACCTAGCAGCAAGGCTGGCATGATGACACTATCTCTCCATCCTCTAGCTACTGGGACAGGCTCCCAGCATATAATCTCTGATTGCCTGGATTTCTGTTTCTCTGAATTATGCCTAGTCACACTGCATCTAAATGCCAGTGATTGACCTGTTCTAACAATCCCTTCATTAAGAATTTAACTTTTTAGATTAAACTATTTTAGAACGAACATAACAACGTAGATGAATCTCGAAATAATTGTGCTGAGTACAATAGGCCAGACAAAAAAGAGCATATACTGTCTGATTCCATTTACATAAAACTCTAGAAAATGAGAACTAATCTTAAGTAAGAGAAAGCACATCAGTGGTTAGCTGGGGAGTTGGGAAAGGAGAGGTAGGAAGGGAGAGTTAAAAAAGTGAATTTTGAAGGTTATGAGTATTTACTTGAGTGTAGTAATGGTGTCATGGGTATATGTATACATTACCATTTATCAAAATGTACAATTTAAATATGTGCACTTTATTATATGTCAATTACAAAACATATAATAAAAAACATCTTTTTTAAAAGAATGTAACCTTTTAAAATTTAACCTAAATATGATATTAATCAGGGTTCGATGACAGAAGCAGAAACACTAGGGTGTGTGTGTGAATGAGTATCTGTGTGTGTGTTCATCTGTACCTGATGCACCTATCCCAGGTCCAACCAAAAATACATCACTTTTCCTCAGAAGAGGATATAAAGTTCTTTTCTGACTTGAGGTGATATTTATTCTTAGTGTGATTCTAACAGATTCACATTTTTCCTTTGCTATCCTATAACTTATATACTGAGATAATTAAGTTAACTACTTTTAACACATGTTAGATAGTCAGGGGATGAGAAAAGACAAACATAAAAAATAACTGGTTAAATATATATGCAAAAATATGTTTATATATATACATATATATAGTCATATCATAATGAAGAAAAAACACTCAAAACTTATAATACTTATATCTGCAAATCGTCATGTGGTCATAGATGGTATTTATAACTGCTTCCTTCCAGTACTCATTCCATATTCCCTTTGTCTTTAGCAAAGACCTCAGCTAGTTGTGGATTCTTGCCTGGTGGGGTGAACCAAATCTTTATTCCTGAAGGGTCTGGGTCATTAACCGTCCTTTTTAGCTTAATACAGGATATGGGAGTACGGGGAGATAACCCAGAAGATTTTTAACATCCGAGACACACTCTCCCTTACCTCTGTGCAAGGAAGCCTGAGTGAGTTCAATCACTCCCTTCTTTGTCTGTTGATTCAGTGGCATGTGTCAAAGTGTCCAGGGACATACCAGTTCACTAGAATCATCTTTGGGTCCCCTGGTGGGAATATTCCTCCTTTTGGAACTAAGACTTCTAGACCAGCAGAGTCTGATATCTTAAGGATGGGAAACAAAACTTTAGTGGGTCACTAGTGATAACAGTGAGAGGACCCTTTCCTATAACACCCTTTGGTCCCAGACCCATGAATCTTGGACACAGGAGAAAAAGAAATATATATCAGATGATGATTTAGAGCATACTTTGCATCCTAGACATCCTAGGCCGTTCTGCCAAGCTATCAAGCCAGCATCTTTTGACTGATGGGAGTCCTGGTAAGACCAGTAAACTGCATGAGCCAATTGCTGTATTTCATTTAATATAAAGTAAGTTCCTCAGGCAGATGCACTGTGCACAAGCAAGGCGTAACTGTGTCCAGAGTTAGTGTCTATTCCAGTAGGAACAAAGCATGTCTGTTCTGTGATGGAAGTGATCTGATCTAATGTTATCAACCTGCCAATAGATGGCTAGCTGATAGCTGGGAATGGTGCCATGTCAGGGGCTCAATATTGATTTCTGCAATTTGCAGATGGAGCACTGCACGGTGGCCGTAGCCAGGTGGACCTTGGTAAGCAGAAAAGTATGTTGCTGAGCCCATGTATAACTTCCATCTTTGCCACCATTGTCACTTTATTCATGGACCAATTGGGCAATGACAAGAGTTGCTGGAGAAGGAGGCAGACTGATGTCCAATGAATGGTGCATCCTATCCAAATATTCCTCTGCTGAGTTTAGTCTTTGGTGAACAATCACATAGAACACAAATATTATCACAGGCCATGCCCATTTAGAGAGGTCTGTCAATCTCTCTTTCCTTTAGGTCTCTTTGTTACCAATTTTTCAGTGTGTTCCTTCCAAATCTCTGACCTTCTAACTAAGTATTAGCTATGACCCATGAATTAGTGTGACTTGTACTTCTGGAAACATCTCCTTCCCAGCAAAATGGACAATCAGGTGTCAGCTAAAAGTTCCATACACTGAAATACACTAGGAGTTTTGTCCTTCACCACTGTCCTACAGGGCCATCTCAGAGTGGGGCTGTCATGCTTCACCTGAACATTTTCTTTTCAGCTGTCCACTGTTAAGTGACTTCTGGCCTCTTTTGCTGAATCATGTGCAGACTAGGCCTGAGTTTTTTCTTCCTTCATCACCTGGTCGCAGGAGCTCCCCAAGAGGTCATAGATGCAGGTTAAGAGAGAGAAGACAATCAAGAGTAGGAGTCATGGGTGGTGGGACCACTTACTCATGCAACATGCTTGTGCCTTCAGGTTCGTTCAAGCCTGATTTCGTATTTATCACCCCCCTTTGAGAATGAAGTACTTCTGCACATGCTTAACTTTATGGCTTGGTCAGTCAGAAAATACCTAGTAATAGGCAGCTTAGGTCACACACTTGGTAACTTGGTGAGCCGTCGCTAAGCACTGAATTTCTACTACGGCCCAGTAGAAAAAGAAGAGCTATTTCATAAAAAAAGAATAGTTGTCCACAGAAGATGCAGAGCTTTATTCCAAAATCCTAAGAATCTATATTGTGATCTCCCTATAGGAGTCTGAAAAAGGCTCTAAAATGCATCCCTATCTTGACATTTCAAGTACCATTGAATCTTCTGGATGATATGGTCCAAGTGGCAGAGCTGTTTGTAGAGTGGTCTGGACTTCACATAGAGCTTTCTCTTATTCTGCACCACACTCATGATTAATAGCTTTTGGGTCGCTCAGTAAATGGGTCAGAAAGGGTACCTCAACATAACTGCAATTGGAACCCTAGACCTTTCACTGAGGTTGCAGGTCCCTGGTTTATATGGGATTTATTTCCCTTATCTCAGCCACACTATGTCTTATCATTGTGTCTAGAGCTGTTGCTACTGCCTGCTACCTGAGTGCAGGAATCTGAGAAGCTGATGGAGGATCCAGGGGAAGAAGGCTACTGCCTTACACTTGTGTGGTGAGATAAGCAACAGTGTAGGTAAGCCTGGCTGCTGCCCCATTCTGCCCTCCCCATCTTCCATAACAATCCTTCCTACAGTCCACCTTAACCAGAAACATACTGGACCAGGAATTCTGGGAAAGGTAGTTCATCCTAGCCAAGGTGACACACTACAAAATCACCACAAATACAACGTATAGTAGATTGTTATAGTAGATCATTATAGGGTAGAGAATCCAATTAAAAAAAAAAAGTTCATGGCATGATCTTCTTTTCTGAAGAATTAATCTAACAAAATAGTTCTTTTCACCTACAAGGCCTTGATTCCATGGAATATCTGTGTGTTCTCTGGTCTTGGGGAGATTATCAAAAGATAGCTCTTTTCAGAAACATATATTATTTTTTAATAAATAAATGCTTAACAGTGTGAAAATATATTCACAGTTAGAAGGTATTTTTTTTTTTTTAATCAATTGCTTTTCCAGAGAGACTAAAGTTTGTTTTGGTTTGAGGGTTTTGTTTTTTTTTTAATGTTTCGACTTCAAAGAATTAGAATTTGCTTTTAAGTTAAAAAGTGTGCTTCAGGCCAGCGCAGTGTAATATGCTTTCACATTTTAATGAAAAGAAAGTCCCAGAATTTGCTCTTTTGGATGCCTGGAATGCTGGTCAAACTGGTGCTGGTGAATGACCATTGTGGTTCCAGAATGGGCTCTTCCTGGAGAGGAGAGAATTGACCATCTCAATTTGCGCATGTGTTTTGTACAGATAGCTTTCTTCTTCTTTTGTTTTGGAAGTCTATGGTCTAAAAGGCAGCTGACATCAACTTTTGTCTCTGACCATAGGAATCTATGATTTTCTCTCAGAAAATGGTAAGACAATTGCTCTATGCAAGGAAGGAATGTGTATGTGTGAGTGTGTGTGACATGGCTGGTTTGCAGGGACTTAGAGGACATAATTTATGACAGATGAGAGCTGAAGGAAGAGAAAATACAAATGAGACAAAGGGAAAGGAGGTTTTCAAATTGCCCTTCCTTATCTCAAGCCAATTCATGACTTCTTGATGAGGATATTGTTGGTGTTTTAGAAACACCAACAGCGCTTGTGTTTCTAAAAATTCCCATCACACAATAACTGTCAACACCTGTCTCTGACACAGAAGCCAGGAAAAACCAGAAGTGGGAAAGATATTTAAGTGCACAATGTTACTGTTGTAGTGG
The DNA here is from genome assembly GCF_964662115.1 of Mustela nivalis. Classification (NCBI taxonomy): domain Eukaryota; kingdom Metazoa; phylum Chordata; class Mammalia; order Carnivora; family Mustelidae; genus Mustela; species Mustela nivalis. The sequence goes on from NC_139024.1 coordinate 66,102,072, forward strand.
CGGTCAAAATTGGTCATCCCAGCTAATTTGCTGAGTTGAAGGATTAAAAAAATAGCTGTGTGGTGTCTTTGACGTAGTATTGGCTGAAGAATTATTTAACAAATACAATTGGGTGTTTGATGAAACGGGGAAAGAGTTGCATTTGCTGTTTATATAGACATTTAGCAAATATTTGGTCCTATCCCAAAAGAGTTCTGACTCCCCCCCCCCCCACCATTTTGGTCTTTGAGGCTTTAAAATCTCAAGTAAAGTTGACCCTTACAATGAAAGCATGTTTAGGATCAGAATGGACAGAGACCCCAAACAACTGGACAAAGGAGGGAGGGACAGAGTACAGAATGGAAAGAATTATGGAAATTCTCCACCCATGGACTGGACATATCCGTGCACAAACAAAGCTTTTGGATTAGGGCTGTATTTTAGAAAAATGTGATAAAACTTTTGATAAGCCCTAGGGGGCCCTGAGAGCATAAGCAATAAATTCTTCTTCCTTTTTTAATCCTTCAAAATTCAGTACCACATCCTGAGTAGTTGAAGGGGAAAGACCTTTCGTCAAATCTGTTTCCAAATGTCTCTCTCCCTTCTGGAGGCCCTGAAGTCTGAGCTGCTGTCCAAAGGGAGAGGCTGTGTATCAGCAATTCTGCTTCTGGGTCCATCAGTTCTTGTCCTAACCATGCGAATCCACCATTACTAACTCTGAGAGGACTACTTGGCCCAGTGTCACAGGAGGAGCGGTCAGGCACATTTCTCTCTGGATTGATGCTGTTTCTCCAGCTCTGTGGTTTGCTCTGTGTCACTCAGGACAAGGCAGAGAAGACAGATGCAGGTCCCTCTGGAGTTTTGCTCCCTGCAGGCATCTCCCAGTGCTTTGTAATGGGGAGCCAAATATCCGAGGTCCCTTGAAAGGGTTTCCTTCCCCTAACACATCTTTGTTGAACCACTTTGTCAGAAAAAAGTCTGTCGATTTTTAGGGTTTTGAGACTACAATAAAATTGCTTACGCCCTGTTGGTTAATATTAAGCACTCAGATAATCTCAGAGGTGGTTGTAAACATCTGGCTCTAAGCTGCATTTTTCTTAAAAATAGTATGACCCATCTCCTCCATTTCCTTTTGTGTTTGACTTGGGACTGCCAGGCCCAAGAAGAGCATGCAGTTTACTTGTGGTCAAATGTTATATGTTACTTTGGTGCTTTACAGCTTTCAAAAAGCTTTTACACAAAAATGATCTCATTGAGTTTTCAGAGAACCCAATGAGGTGGGTAGGGTGGTTGGATACTCATCACCATTTCTCAGAGGAGGAAAGAAGAGTAAACGAGTTATGCAACATGGCCAAGGTCACACTGCACTTAAGTGGTGGAAGTAGTTTCCAACAGAGGCATCTATCCTTTTTCTTTTTTTCAGTCTATTTCATCACACCAAGCCACCTCTGAAGGACAGGTCCATGTATCACCCTGATTCAACAGTCAGGTTACATACCTACAAATCTGCAGCCACATTGTGGTATCTCAGTAGCTACGCTTAAGAGGTGACAACTGGTTCCATATTTCCATATCCTTTTTCCTCCACAACTATTTTCATTTTCTTCCCTTGCCTGTATCCCCTGTTTCCCATTCACTAAAAGAAAAAACATCCTCTTCTATTTCTTTTGGTCCTTTTCTTTCTCCCTCTTTTTCTCTCTTTTTGTCTTCCTCTCTCCTTTTGCTTTCTCCATTTCATTCTCTTTCTCTCTTCTTTAAGTTTAATTTTGTTTGTTTGCTTATATATTGGGTACTGAAAATAACACATTACTAGGATATGAGAAGTAGGTTTGAGATTTTCAATTTCATATCACTTTTTAAAAAAAGATTTGTTTACTTATCAGAGAGAGAGAGAGAGCACATGGGGGGAGAGGCAGAAGGAGAGAGAGAATCTCAAGCTGACTGCGTCAAGTATGGAGCTCAAGGTGGGACTTGATCTCATGACCCATGAGATCATGACTCAAGCTGAAATCACGAGTTGGATACTTTACTGACTGAGGCACCCAGGAGACCCCAATGTCATATAACATTTATTGATCACTGTAGTTTGTTTTATTTATAAAATTGTGTTTCCTAAAATAATGATTTTTCTGCAGCAGTGAAGAACAGAAAAGGGAAAAATATGATTTTTGTGTTAATCAAAAAAAAAGTATATAGTTAGAAATGTCTTTTTAAAAAACCCAATTTGTAGATTTCCTTATTCTAAGGTTACAGATGAAGTGACCAAACCTGGCTCACTGGTCTATAAGTTAAATATTTAGTGGTTTTATTCTATAGTTGACTTCCATTAGGCTAATCAATAAACCATTTTTCATAGAAAATACCAGATTATCCAAGATTTAGGCAAGAGAGAAGTCAGAGTTTGAACAAGATGATCCTTGCTTCACCATTATTAATACCTGATACTTTCTCACATTGATGGCATTATTTTAAGCTCAGATCTAATAGTTAACAAAAAAGCAGCAACAAGAGAAAGAAGAGCCAAGATGGTCATCCCAGCACTCTATTTTTCTGGTGCTCTTTATCAAGCTCAGCCATAGGAGGAGGTGGGGGTGTTTAAGTACTGACTAGAAATGAGCTGCATTTAGATACTGTCTACAGAGGTTTCTCCTAGGATGAAGCCCTTATTTAGTGTTAAACCATGGTTCTGTAGGCTTATATGCTCTGAACACAGCTGCGTAATTAGTAATCATCATTAATCATTTCTACTTCTGTACTTCTATCACCAACAAAATTACAGCAACCTATATTTTTAGTAAACTTTAATTGCAAGTTTAATTTGATACTTATTTATCATTTTAAGGAGCAGTTTTCCGAGCTGATTATACAAATCTAAAATGATGTTTCTGAAGATAGAAATAAAGCTTCTTATCAGGAATAAGTACGATTTTCAAAAGAAGAGTATTTTCCTCTAGGCAAGAAAAAAAAAAAAAGGACTTAAAAAGAGTTGGGGGGAAAACCCCTAGAAGATCAGGCTCTCAGGCTTCTTCTACTTTTAATGTGAAAATGAGTGTTCATGTGGGGCTGCTTCAGACTACCTATTGGAAAATACATATCAACTAACAGATGTATAATTTATGGAACTGATCGCTTTAAGCAGAGAAACTTAAAAATGAGTTTTTGCAACTCAGGTGGTTCTCATGTGATACTAACAGATACTAATTATTCAAAATAGATACTAATTATTCAGAATTGAAACCTGTCCATGAAACATACAACAAAAAGGAAATGAAACTTATAGGAATGTTTGAGAAGTAAGATGTCCCTCCTCTCAGGGGCACCTAGGTGGCTCAGTGGGTTAAGTGTCTGCCTTCAGCTCAGGTCATGATGTCAGGGTCCTGGGATCGAGCCCCGCATTGGGCGTCAGTGGAAAGCCTGTTTCTCCTTCTGCCCCCTCCTTGTTCTTTCTCTCTCTCTCTCAAATAAAGAAATAAAATCTTTTAAAAAAAAGTTCTACCTTTTAAAGAAATATTTTTGTGTCTCTTTTTGTAGGAAAAGATCAGATAGAGGGTTGTTTATACTCTGTTTATTTGTTTTGTTTACACTCTTGAAAACTCATTAGAGAGTGAGACGGCACAGCTAAGTTTCTCTCTCTAAACTGAGTAGCTGTTCCTGCCATGCTGTCGTGGGTAGATAGAGGAATGCATGTATCAACTGAAACATAGAAACACCTTCTAGGCGGGACCCAAGACATGAAGGGGACAATGGCTTATTTCATTTATGAAATTGCATCATTAATAAACTCAAGAATGAAAGTCCAGTGAAGATGATTAACATAGAATTGTCACGATTGGCTTATATTATGTCCAGAAGAACTGGATTAGAAAACCAAGCTCCATGTTGTCAGCAGCCTGGGGTGTGCGAGGAAATTTTCTCAAGAAGGTGTGTGTGAAAAATGTCCCGAAATGTAATCTGACACCTGTTAGTAAAAAAGGGCCGAATGTTCTTCACTGGTAAGAGGGGGGCAAGGGAAAAAGGGCAGTCTTTAAGGTAGCTAGAAACCTTCAGTCACATGCAAAAACTGGTTGTTTGAAAAAAACAAACCACCCAAAAGAGTACAGTTTAAATATCACAGCAAATCAAGTTGAACCTGATAAGTCAAACCCCACAGAACAAGGAGTTCCAAGGAGAGATGCACTGAAGTTCCCAAATATTCTACAAAGAGCAAGGTAGCCTTCACTTCCCTCTTATTTCTTGTTTTTGTTACGTTTTGTTTTGTGTTCATTTTAATGTCTTCCCTGGAAGACACAAAATTTTAAATTTTCTCCCATTTAAAATGGTGCAAAAGTTTAAATTTTCTCCAATTTATAAAGAAAGAGGAGGGCCCTTAAGAATAGAATGGATAACAGAGAGTAGGTAGTCTATAAATAAATTAGCTACTAGCTACAAGTAGCAGTTACTTATAAGAATCTCAAAGAACATAATATTGAGCAAGAACAAGTCATAGGAGAATATGATTCCATCTATACAATGGTCAAAAGTAGGTAAAATTAAACAATATAAGAATTCATACATAGGTGGTGAAACTATAAAGAATAGGAAGGAACAGCTAACAGAAAATTCAGGATTATTGTTTTTTGGAAAAAAGAACTGAGAGAGAGATATGTGATCAAGGGGGAACCTGTCATCTATAGGGGGAATATGTCATCCACATTGGCCATGTGCTCTTATTACTTATGCTGATGATGGGTGCTTGGGTGTTTTTTATTATTGTTCTTTTAACTGAGTATACATGTTCTCATGTACCCTTGTAAATGGATGATATACAAATTCGAGTTTGGTTTTTTTTGTTTTTTTTGTTTTTTGTTTTTTTTTTTTCAGAAGAAATGGGTCATTGTTATCATTTCCTTTTACCTCTTGAAATTCTAACATTCCTATCTTCTGAAGATAGCCTTTGCCCAGAGACAACAATGAAAAAAACCTCAAGATCTGGAGGTTCCAGACTCAGACAAGGCAACCATAGAGCACAAAATGAACAAACAACTAAAATAAAAATCAGGAAAAAAAAAAATCCATGGTCAAATGATTTCTAAAATTGGCCTCCACGCATTTGGCCTGCCACGGCCTGACCACTCAAGGCTTTTCCTAGCTGAATCCAGTCTTTCTAAGAATATTCTTCAGAACTTCCCCATAGGCCTCTTTCTGTGTTAAATATTCCAAGCCTATACTTTCCACCCTTGTGCTTTTGGTAATCTCCTTTCAGTTACCTGCATTTTCCAACCACTTGACAATTGACCATCCCAGTTTGACCTCTTCTGGGAAACCACAGTGATAACCTCATAGCCTCAGTCTGAGGCGTTCTGGCCTTTTCCTGAACTCTTAACAATGGGCTATTTAATTTTTCTAGCAATTCACCTTGTGTGTCTTCTGACACCTGCCTTTTCACTAACCAGATTCCTTTTCCTCCTAGGCATGGAGCTAGGCTGCATTTTGACCCTTCCTTGCAGGTGGCTGCAGCCACATGATTGTGTCTGGCCCAAAGGAATGCAGACAGTAGGTGCATCTACCTTGTCTGGCCTGGCTCTAACACGTCCCACAGAATCCTCCATGTCTGGCCCACTTTCTTCTCCCATTGATGGCTGCTTAACGTGGTCCAAGGGAAGCCCTTTAGTGCTCTGAGGAAATGTGGACCCATATCAGAAATCAGCAAGCTTTTTCTGGAAAGGGTGAGATAAATACCTTAGGGCATCTCAGGTACCTAAGGTCTCTGTTGCTGCTGCTGCTGCTTCTGCAACCCTTTAAAAATAAAAAAATCTTTCTTAGCTGGATTTGACCTGTGAACTGTAGTTTCCTGATCCTTCCTCAAGATGGAAAGAGCCTGAATTTTAGAATGTCTATGTAGAGCAGAGTCTTCTCCCCCACTGCCTCCCAGCCCCCAGGCTCCGCAACTGACTCACTCATATTATGGTGGGAATATTTGTTACCAGGCTTAGCTTTCTCTGAACTACAATTATGGGATCTCTCAGGGTCAAATGCCCTGAAGAGATAATATCTGCTTGGTTAATTTGAACCAAGTAGAGTTCCATATTCAAGAAGTCGGGGCCCATTCACTCCAGTAGTCTTCTTCATTACAAATTTGCTTACACTGGAAATACCTTAATTGCTACTCCACTTGGTGTAGTCCTTGCCTAGGAAGCCATCATGACCAAACCAATCTGCCTAGGGCAGAGCAGCCTCCTTTAAAATCACAGCTTTGAAATCAGGCAGAAGAAATTGCCAAGTGGGAGGGAGAATCAAGAGGAGAATCTGAAAGAATAAACAAAGAAAGATGTATGCTTTACCACACATAAATTGAATCTGCAACATGTATGAAAACTTCAGGTGTATGTGACTCGTACATAGTATTAATGTTTTCTCCAAGACTTATAACCTTCCTCCTCTTTTCTGTTTTTCTGAAATAACCCACATCTATGAATTTTCTTTCTTATCTGTACTCTCAGTTCTTATTGATTCATAGAACTCACTAGAATTGACATGCCCAGGCAGCCTTGGGGAGCAAGTCAGAACGGTGTAATGAAAGTTCCAGAAGGAAAACACCTCACCTCAGCCTGGTTCCCTGAAACATGCCGCCAAGATGGTGTAGTTTTCATGTGAGAAAGCTCTCCTTCACCTGTATCAACAGGTTGTTCCCCCTAAAACAGTGGCTTGCCTTTGTTTTGACCCTGAGTAAATAGCTATTTCCTTTCCTTTGCTGACATTATTTTTTCTTTGTTCCTTGAAGCTACAAATTACCTCAAGGGTAATTTTTTTTTCTACATACACTCAGTCATCACTTAATTGTTCACATATAAAACTTGAGTGGCACAAGAGGAAAAACCACCAAGGAAGAGCCAATAGACTCTTGTATCTGTTTCTGTAATGCATTTCTAGAACAAAAGAAACAAGGTGTCTTTTTTGATTGTGATATAAAAAGCAAAAAAGAAAAGTGATAGCTTTCCTACAGTTGTCTTAGTAAAAGAGTCCTCTATGTTTTGGACTCCCATCTTCCTATCTCTGGAAGCATATTCATACCCATATCTTTTCCCTGGAGTAGGCTATAAAATAGACCATAATTCTCAGCAACCGCAAACAATGGACTCTGAACAACTTATTTATATGTGAACTTTGACCCTACCAGTCTCCTTTAATTATCTGGTCAGTTAGTAATATTTTATAATATTCATAACTTATTTGTTAACTTTTGTAGAGAAATGACATTTTACTCAGACCTCTGAAAATTATCACTGTGGAACTTCCATAAGCAACAGAAAACCCAACTGAAAACAAACCAACCTCCTTTCTGGAGGTAGATCACACTATATCACACTGTCCTGGTAGTATCACACTTAGTAACTGCAGACTTCATGGTGCCTGGTCTTCTGGCTTGAGTCAGATGCCTCCAGACTGGGGCTGGTGAAGGGTGCGGAGACCTTGAGGACTAGCCTTTGCCATCCCATGAATGAATGAATGCTGGTCCGGTGTGTGGGGGCTAGTCTAGAATGAGCCAAAGGGATAGAGTAGATTTTATTTTCTGTTCAATCTTCTAAGGTCTTTTTTCTAATGCAATTATTTAAAATATAACTCAATGGAAAAGAGTCAGATTGCTCTAAGTTTCTTGAAATGTTTATTTCATAGGAAAGCTTTTCCTTATTTAAATAATTTTGGGGGGATTTGTAGCATGATATTCTCCTTCTCCACAACCCCTCCAAAAAATTTTGAAGAAAAGATGAGCAGTTTAAAATTTTGAGTATCTGAAGAAAGGCCTTGGCCCTTGTGAAATTTTGTTTGGAAATTCAGAGAAAGTCAGGGGAAGCAACCATGTTCTTAGAAAGTGCCTTTTTTGAGACTCAGTTGGGTCAGTTCTGAGGTTATTCTGGGAGCTGGGTGCATTTGTTCTCCCCTTGAATCACAGATTCTGACATGCGATTTTACAAGTTCTTGGCTGTTTCTAAAAATTGACAGGCATACGGAAAAGTTAATAATTCAGCGAGTAAAATATGCTTATGTCTGCAAACAACAAAGATGAAAAAAGATGCCCTACTTTTACTGTGACTCTTCTTAGGAGTATTAAAAATGCAAACCCAAAATTGACATAGAAAAAGTGCAAAAGATTTTGGCCCTTAAATCTTCTTGGCAGTTTCTCATTGTCATATAGTGTGTTCATTCTCCTTGAAAGGAAACAACTTGAAGACCAACTTTTGATCACTCTGTCCTATACTACAGAGCCTCTAGAATTTAAAAAGGGGTAGAGGTTTTTTAGAAAAACATGGCTTTTGTTTGTGAAATACAGCCATATTTCACAAAATGGTGATTTCTACACTACTGTCTAATTTAAAGATAAATTTAAGGGTGATTAAAAAATGATAGCAATGTCTTTTACAAATGCATGGATACAAATCAGATCTTTTAAGAACACACGAATAGGACTTACCTAACCACTAATATTTACCTTCCATTGTAACTCTTCACAATGATATTCCAGTTATATTTGGACAGTAACTGTCAACCTATACAAATAGCGTCATAGCCCATAAAAATTATGCCATCTTCAAATTAAAGATGAACACTATTTTCCAGAGCATGAAAAGTCCCATAGTTAAGGTTGCTATTCTATCTGTCCATAACTGAGTAGAAAACTACCTACCAGAAACCCAAACTTAGGTAGATCATTTTTGAAGAAATACATAAACTCATTGAGAGAAAGAAAACCATTTATGATGACAGATCTTGCTGTGAAGCAGTGGGACAGGAACAGGTTCTTTTCTCCTTGGGAACATGGATTTCCTTTGCCTAGAATCCTTGTTTCTCCATCTTTGTATGGCTGCTTCCTTCCTGTGGGGAGCTCAGGTTAAAGATCGCCCTGGAGTCATCTTTCTTACCAATCAATATAAGTAGGGGCCCTATTATATAATTATCTACATAGCACTTATCACCAACTGAAATTCTTGGGTTTTGTTTAATGTCAACCTCCTTACATTCAAAGGGCATGAACTTTATTTTATCCATGCAGTAATCCCAGTATTAAAAGTACCTGCTGGGGCGCCTGGGTGGCTCAGTGGGTTAAGCCGCTGCCTTCAGCTCAGGTCATGATCTCAGGGTCCTGGGATCGAGTCCCGCATTGGGCTCTCTGCTCAGCAGGGAGCCTGCTTCCCTCTCTCTCTCTGCCTGCCTCTCCATCTACTTGTGATTTCTCTCTGTCAAATAAATAAATAAAATCTTAAAAAAAAAAAAGTACCTGCTAAAGCAGGTGTTCTAGGTTGAATTGTATTCCTCTTCCAAAGATGGGTTGACATCCTAACCCCAACACCTCAGAGTGACATTATTTGGAATAAAAGTTGTTATAGATGCAATTAGTTAAGATGTGATCATATGGAGTTGGATGGGCCTTTGATCCCCAAAAACCACTGTCTTACAAGAACAGAGAGACAAAGACACAGAGAACACGATATGAAGAGACAGACACTTGGAGAAGAGGGTTGTATAAACTCAGAGGTGGAGATTGGAGTTTTGTTCCTACAAGTCAGCAAATGCCTGGGGATACCAGAAGCTGGGAGAGACAAAGAAGGATCCCCCACTAGAGACTTGGGAAGTAGTATAGCCCTGCCAACACCTCCATTCTCTTTCAAATGTTGGGGGCCAACTTTCCACCCTCTTAACCAGTGGCCAAATATGTCCCTTAAAAAATGAAACTAAAGAAGATGGGATTTTTGCAATTAAAACCATCTGTATAGCAAATGGGCCAAAACATACCATTCTATTGCAGTTTTCTGGTTTGGCTTGAAACAATATTGCTATAATTTCATCAGAAATATTTTGAGAAAAAAAAGAAATATTTTGAAGAAGAGTTTTACCATAATTCTGTGCTCATATTACTATAAATTTGCAAGTTTCAGCTAACATCTTTTAGTAATATAAAAATGCATTACAGATGTATATATACATACACATATATTTGTTTTTTCCCTTTTTTTGTAGTGACAGGAGCCAGGAGCATACCTTTGGGGTACTAGATGGAATCTGATAGCTAAACTAAAGCCAATTCCAGTTTTTAAGAAGAAATTTTCATGGTACTTCCAGATAAGCAAATTAAAAAACAAGATGAATCAGTGTCAAAATGATGAAGAAAGATTATTAATTTACATTATTATTTGTGTTATAATTTATATTATAATTTGGATTTTTCTTTAAAGATTTTATTTATTCATTTGACAGATAGAGATCACAAGCAGGCAGAGGCAGGCAGAGAGAGTGAGAGGGAAGCAGGCTCCCTGCTGAGCAGAGAGCCTGATGCAGGACTCAATCCCAGGTCCCTGAGATCATGACCTGAGCCGAAGGCAGCGGCTTAACCCACTGAGCCACCCAGGTGCCCCTATAATTTGGATTATTAATTTACAAACTCTACATGGTCAAAATGAGTAATAACTCAGAAACACAAATTCAAAATTTACTCATTACTACTACTGACTTTTAGTGATTGCTTTTTAAAAAAATCTGTAATCACTTGAAAATCAGTCACACATATGTATATACGTATAGATAAGTGTGTGTGTGTGTGTGTGTGTGTGTGTGTGCATGTGTGTGAAATCATTATTACCATATGGAAACTAAAAAGATTATATTAAGCATTCCTTTGTGAAACTACAATAACCTTACTATTTATACTGACTATCTCCTTATGACCCCATGGTAAGAGTCTTTCTTGATCCCTTGGTGCTGTAAGAGCAATTTCCTTTGGAGGCATATTGTTCTATTGCAGTTTGCTCTCTGTCTCATCTGGACACAATGCATAGACTTATGCACAAAGAAGCATGGGGAGATATTGAAAGCAAAGAGTCGTGTGCAGGGTCTGAGCACGTTTCCTGTCTCACAGGAAGTGTGCACATCATGACTTGTCATCTATACTGTTTAGCTTAGTGTCTCCTCACTTCCTGGAATAAAACCAAACTAAGCAAAACGATAAAAATGACAACTTTTCTGTGTTTGGGAATTCCAAACTCTTATTACTGGAATGCTAAATCTTTCAGCTCTACTGGCCATTGTGCTCCCCAACATTCATAGTGGTTTTTATGGTAAGCTTTTTCAAATGTAGTGCTTCTTGATACACCCCATATTTTACAACTTATTTTAAATGTTATAACAAAACTCTGCTTGACCCGTGTCAAGGGAAAATACTGACTTATTATTCAAATACTTCAGTTGCTATTTCTGTAAGTTTCTTGGACAAAATTCATTCTCCTTTAAATATTAATTGAGTTTTAGATGTAGGCAAATGCAGGGAAATAAATGATATGAAAGCAATCCTTAGTTTATCCTGTGAATTTACCATTTCTGCCCCCTACTTGTTGGTTCAATGTTTTCCAAAGTTGATGTGTAAGTTTCAACTTGGCTTCTCTAAGAAACCATCCCATATAGAAATGAGGTTCTATTTCATCAGCACTATCCCTGCCAACTACATGACCATCACTGATTTTCAATTTGTAGGAAATCCAGCATTATCTGTCAAGTTGGGAAGATGTCAAAAGTGCGCTGAATGTTTTAGTGAGAATCACTTGTTCAGTAATAGATGCATTTTAGGGACTCGGATCTGGGAAGAGCTTCTGTGTCAGAAGCTGCCACATTGCATAGGTCAGTAAAATGGTACAGATACTAGAGGCCTGAAAATCAACAAAAACCTCTGCTTTTCAAACCAAGCTAAGGTGCCCCTTCTAGTGTGCCCTTGTAGAATATGCAACCATGGGTGAAGTGTGTCCCAAGTAAAGGGACAAACAGGAGCTGGATCATGGAGTGAGGTGACTGTAGGTGTCTGTGTGTGTGATGGAAAGAGGTTTTGCTAGTAAATCATTTAGCAGCTATTTTTAAAATATCCAAACAAATTCAGATTCTGGAAGCAAACGCAAAATTATCATAACATTTAGGATGAAAACATTTTAAAGTCATTTTCTGTTTGGAGCAAACATTCATAGAGTACAAATTTCATTCAGCCTGCAAGAAACATCTCAGGATTACCTAATCCAATGTCTTCATTATACTGTAAGGAAATAAAAGTGATTTACCAAGCGGCTAGAATCCAGATGTTCTGACTGCTAGGCTTCAGCTCTCATTCATAGCTCTTTGAGGAAAGAGGAAAGTCGGAATTAACACTTATCAAATTGCATCCATGGGCCAGATATAGCAATAGCTGCCAGGCATTGTCACTGTGGTTAAAGGTGAGGTTCCCAGTCAGAATTCCTTAGCGGGAAATTTGTTCTGTCTCTTATTACCTGTGTGACTTTGGACAGGTCACTTACGTTCTCTAATTCCTAGTTTTTTCATGTATAAAATAAGATCATAAATGAAGTTTCCTCACCGACAAGGATTAAGTGAGATAATCCTTGCAAAAGTCTTAATAGTGCTTGGCACACAAATGTTGGCTCAATGAATACTGAATTTAATAAAAAAGGAAAAAAACCTTTGCCTGTCATAGGGGTGGAGAGAATAATTTGATGCATCTTTTACAAATGAGAAAAATTAGGATCGAGTAAAATTCAGTAATTCTCCACTGAGTTGTAAAACCAGAATGTGAGGTTGTATCTGTTTGAACCTAAACTTCAGGCCGTGTCTGCTCTACAGCGATGCGCTTCGAAGAACCACATGGAGCTGGAAAGAACACAGAGACCATCCACCTTGAAAGCTGGCTGCTGTTCTCATGCTGAGTTCTGAAAACCTTCTGACACTTTTCCAGCAATTCTGCCAATCTGCGAAGCTCTGAACTGGGTGTTGCCCATTGGCAGAAGCCAATGAGAATATTGAGGTGATCGTGCAAATATCACTCAGCATTGAGTCTGGAAGGTAAGCCTGGCTTCCTTTAGCTAATGACCAGTCCGTTCTCAAGAATAGGGGCTGGGTCTGCTCTTTCTGCAGAAAGGACTCACCCCATACCCAAGACTGTAAGCTCCCTCTGTATCAGCTCTGCCCATAAAGGAACCTTGTCCAGGTCAATTACCTCTTCAAGGCTGGATTAGGACAGATCCTCAGGCCACACCCCCACCCAACTATCCCAGACTCCCTACACAGACCTTGAAAGATCCACTTTTATGTAAACTTTTCACTGAATTAAAGGTTATATCAGAAAAAAAGGTACAAATCCTGTAAGCATAAAATTCAATTAATTTTCACAAAGGGAACACAGTCTCAAAGTCAGTAGTAGAGCATTCCAGTCCAGAAGACAATCCTTCTAGGTCACCATGCATCCTAGGCACAATCTGGTAAGATAATCACCATATTCTGCCTTCTCCCATCATAGCTTGCTTTTACCTATTTTTGAAATTTATATAAAAAGAATCACAATGTGTGTTCTTTTGTATCTGGCTTCTGTTACAATATGTTTGTGAAATTCATCTATGTTATCGCATATAGTTTGTTTTCATTGTTATTTGGTGGGGACGGGGTCCAACATCTTGTTTTGTAAATAAAGTTTTATTGAAGCACCGCCAGGCCAATTCATTGCTGTATTGTCTACAGCTGCTTTCACACCATAATGGCGGAGTCGGGTTGCGACAGAGACTGTGTGGTCGTCAAAGCTGAAATATTTGCTATCTAGCAGTTTACAGAAAAGAAAGTTTGCTGATCCCTGCTCTGTTGTATCTCATCACAACATTTCTTTATTCATTCTATGTTTGAGGGATATTTGAATCTTTCTAGTTTTGAGTTACTGTCAACAGCGTCACTATGAACATTCTGTAAGTGTCTTTTGGTGACATTATGTACATGTTCTACTGAGTATATGGATGGCATCTGTATTTCTTAAAAAGTCTCTGACTTACTCTAATGTACCGACAGTTTGGAAACTGTCTGTTTAAACTTCTTTAGAGAAGTTTAAAGAGTTTAAACCCAAAGTGTTCAGACTGCTTTGCCCTCAAGGTCATGCGGAAAAGAATTGGCAGGACAGAGACTGATAGTCAAAGCCTTGCTTCTTAGAACAGGTCTGGTTTTCCACTATGGGTCCTGTAGTCCTTATCTCCAGAACATTAACTTAAATGCTTCTTGACTTATCCCAAATCCTTCACAAGATGACTCTTTTCTACCACATCTCTTGTGCATTTTCAAGAACAGGACACTCACTATCTTATGAGAATCCTAGAGAAGGAAGGAATGTTATAAATCACTAATTCAATCCCCTCATCTTATAAATTAGTTAATTGAGGCACAGACATACTGATAATTTGCCCCAAATAATCATTTTCAGTGTTTTTATTATTTACTACAAAATGATTTTGAACTTTGTTTTTTTCTTTGCATTTGATGTTATTTCAGTCAATTCATTACAAAAATAATATTTTTTAATTTTAACTATTTAGACATTACAGAATTATCTACAGTAAAACTAGTATTTTCTCCTTCTCCCTCTAGCTGTATAGTCTCTTGCCCCTAGGTCATCACTCTTGACAATTTATATTTATCTATATATAAATGTATAATTATGCCTATAAGTGATGTGAGTCCCAACTTTGATAAAGAAGGCATATAACAATTTTCCTTAACTCAAGTTAATTTTTAGTTCGAAGGTCCGTTGTGTTGGTTAGATGGCCACTCAGTCTCAGTTAGTGTGGAATACGCTCCTTTTTCCTGAAGTTATGTCTACATTTCGGGAAGTTTTATGTAGTACCAAAAAAGTGAGTGGGAATTTGAGCATCGTCACCATCTGCTCCTTGGTAGCCATAGTGATAGTGAGACATCTTTCACTCTAACTGGGCCTTGGCCACCAGTCCCCACAGGTGTGTTGGCCCCTGTTGTCAGACCGTGTCAGGTGTGGTGGTTCAGTGCCTGAGCCTTGGCAGTTTCCGCCAGGCTGCCTGCAGCCCTACCAGCTCTGGCTCACTATAGCCATTTCCTCTGTGGACTCTTGCCAGCTTCCTTGGCCTCTACCAGGAAACTGAGGCCCAATTTTCCTCTGGTCTTAGGTCTCACCAGACTCACTGGAATTTTCCATTTGTCCAGGGTCTATCTGTAGCTTCTGGCATCAACCCTGCTCTGCTGGGCTCACCTCCAACACTCATCACTCTCCTTTCAATACAATCTTGTCTCTCTCCAAGCTGGGCACATCTACTCTCCAACCTTCTGTGAGCATCCTTGTACAGGGTTTTATATGCTAGTATTTATATCTCAGTCAGGCAGTAGGGAGAATACTCTCCCTACTGCCTTAAATGTTTGCAAATTTGACTTTTTGGAAACTGGTTGCTGAGATGATTCTTTTGCTTACCCATACCTCATTGGGTACAACAAGCCCAGAGCAGCCCAAGGGCTTGAATGAGAGAGAGAGTAGAAGGAGGTAAAAAGTGAACTATTAGAAAGAAAAAATTATTGTCAATATCTCAAATTATTATTGTACTACAAAAATAGGCACCTATTTAGGGGAATTATTTAATTTTGCCTTTTTCCCCAAACTGGGGTTATGCAATATATCAAACTATAATTTGCACTTTTTAACTTCCTACTACTTGGACAAATACATGCATACATACACTTATGTTTCATTATTTGTAATGGTTTCATAGTAGCATTTGTTCAGTTATATTCCTTGTTGATGGATGGCCAGGTTGTTTCTGTTATTACAGATAATAATAATCGTTATTTATGGTTTTAAAATGACCAACGTTAATTATGGTTTTAAAATGACCAGATAATGTTCTAAACACTATCTCATTTAATGTTAAACAACATCCAGGAGATAGATATTACTGTTGCTTCATTTTTACAGATGAGAAAATTGAGACATATAAGGATTACATAATTTACTTAAGGTCACAGCACATTAGGATTTGAATCCAAATGAGTATGCTCTTCCCCACTATGTGGTTCTGCCTTCCCTCCCCTAATTAGCATACTTGTACATGTGTTTATATACTTCATTTTTATTTCTGTCCAGTAACTACCAGAACTGAGAACGTGGGCAAGTTTCCTTGCATTTTATATCTTAAGATAAGTTGGCAGATTACTTTTGGACTAAAGCAATTTACAGAGCCACCCCTAGTATTCAGGAGTAATGAT
The DNA here is from genome assembly GCF_964662115.1 of Mustela nivalis. Classification (NCBI taxonomy): domain Eukaryota; kingdom Metazoa; phylum Chordata; class Mammalia; order Carnivora; family Mustelidae; genus Mustela; species Mustela nivalis. Next base: position 66,118,095 of record NC_139024.1, read on the forward strand.
TACCCCCAAGCCTTACCAACACTGGACGTCAGGACTTGTCTGAAGTTAAATCATGCTGGCAGGAGCACTGATCCTTCACCCCTAAATGATTACCAGGTGTTTCAATCTTCATTCCCTCATTACTAATGTGAATGTCAAACATCTTAGGCTTATTGGCCCTTTGTGTTTTCTCTGCTGTGAATTGCCTGTTTGCTACTATAATTTTCTAATTAATTTCAAGAGCTCTTTGTGTACTTGGGATATTAAGCCATTGTTTTATATGTGTTCTAAATATTTTCTCTTAGGAGATCATCTGTTCTGTGCTTTCTACTACATGAAAGTTACGCAAATTTATTTAATTGACCCTTCCCATTCTTTCCTTTATAAACAAGCTACAGAACAATCTATACTATAGTTTTTATTTATTTATTTTTTTAAACATATATTTTTATCCCCAGGGGTATAGGTCTGTGAATCACCAGGTTTACACACTTCACAGCACTCACCAAAGCACACACCCTCCCCAATGTCCATAATCCCACCCCCTTCTCCCAAACCCCCTCCCCCCAGCAGCCCTCAGTTTGTTTTGTGAGATTAAGAGTCACTTATGGTTTGTCTCCCTCCCAATCCCATCTTGTTTCATTTATTCTTCTCCTACCCACTTAAGCCTCCATGTTGCATCACCACTTCCTCATATCAGGGAGATCATCTGATAGTTGTCTTTCTCTGCTTGACTTATTTCGCTAAGCATGATACGCTCTAGTTCCATCCATGTTGTCACAAATGGCAAGATTTCATTTCTTTTGATGGCTGCATAATATACCATAGTTTTTAAAAACATGTATTTGGTTATTTACCTTCAGTTTCCCATCTTGCCAAAGAAATATTTCCTCATTCCACAGGTATACAAATATTTTCCTAATTTTCTCTAATATCTTTATGGTGTTCCTTCTTTTATATTTAGTTTCTTAATATGTCTGGAACTTACTTCTGGATATATTATAATGCAGGAGTTGACATTATTTTCTTTATGTTTAGCTAATTATCCCAACTCCACTTATATTTACTTTGAATTATATATATAATTAATATTATAGGTCCTTCCCCAAAGATACCTCCTCCCAGATATACTTGGCCCCAAACCCTATTCTTTTTCATTGATCTGTCTGTTTTGATTCTGCTTTGATTCTCATCGCTTGATAGTGGGTTTTGATAGCTGTTAAATGAAATACTTCCCTCACTTATGAAACAGAACTTTAAAGTTCATTAGATATTTCTCTTCTCCAGATATTTAATAATATCACAGGAGGCCATGATGCTACTTCTTATAAAAATTTTTTAAAAAGATTTTATTTATTTATTTGAGAGAGAGAGAGTGAAAGAAAGAGAGAAAGAGAGAGCAAGTGAGCATGAGCCAGGGGAGGGGCAGAGAAGCAGACTCCCCTCTGAGCTGGGAGGCTGACCTGGGACTCAATCGCAGGACCCTGGGGTCATGACCTGAGCCTAAAGCAGACACTTAACTGACTTAACCATCCAGGCATCCTATATTGGTTTTTTTGTGAATGTAGAAATGCAACCTTTTTAGGCAAATGAAGTTCTTCATGTCTGACATCATTCAAATTTCATCAAATAATATTATCAATGTATAGACCTTGAATTTGTATTAAAATTAGCATTTTTTTCCAGCTTTAGATACTGTCCCAACTCCAGACAATAGGAAAATCAGCCAGTTAGGGAAAGAAAGCTAGTAGATTTATGACTGATAAAGATCATTATCTTATTTAAATAGAAACAATTGAGTTTAACAATAATTTAACTGAAAAGTTATATACTTACTATTCTTATAGTGCAACATTTATCATTGGTATCTCTTCCCCCATCACCCTAAACTTTACTAATTTGCATCCAGCTTTAATTCGAAAATGTATAAAGATATAGAAAACATCACATGGTTTTTATTTCAAGCTTCATTAAGGAGAAGGGAAGTTGAAGTTTATTTTTCTTTTTAATGCCAAGATCTTAACTAATTCTATATTGAACTTCATGGGTGAATCAGTACTTATGATTTTTGACGAGGTCATTTTTGTCTGTAAATGCAGCTACATCTGCGTATTTCTCTAGATTATATATATATATATATATATATAATATATATATATATATATTCAAGCAATCAAATTAGAACTACTCTGAACATAGCATATTACTAATCTATAATCTGGAATGGGCACAACAGTGATTCATGTGCTGTAATACCCGTTACTGCTTATAACAAGCTTTGAAAAACTTTATTTTGGGAAGAATTCTGTCTCAATATCCCCCACAGTTAGATTTTTGCCCTCATTTCCTTTGTATTTATTCTGGTTGGTGTTTGCAAGACTATGAGGATCTATTTTGGTTGGGGACACTGTTCTCTTCCTAGAGGAGGAAGTGAGAGCGCTGTGCTTTGTCTCCAGCTCCAAAGCTGTTAGACAGATCAGACAGGGAGCTCTGTCAGCCAGGCTCCAGGAAGGGTTCTCTCTTCTGATGGAACAACTAAACAATTGTTACTATTTACAATGGGCCAAATGGAGAAATATTCTTAGAACAATAAGAAAAGGGAAAGTCGGCCACTAGGCAGGAAAGAAGGCTTTCAAGCAACATCAAACTTAAAGAATGTGGATATCTTTTAAATGTAAACAGTTTACCATATCACTTCTCCAAATAACAATACCAAGAGTGCTTGCCATGCGTAGGGCACTTGACGGACACTATTATCTCTAATCCCATATCAACCATACCAGACAAGTATTATCCCAATCTAACACATGAAGAAACCAAGGTCAGAGAGGTTGTAAGTACTTTTCCATGGCTGGTAAATGTGGAATTCTAACACAAACGTATACAACTTTTATATTAGAATCTACTTCTTCTTCTTCTTCTTTTTTTTTTTTTAAATTAAAAAGTAGATGAGGCCTCCTAGGTGGCTCAGTGAGTTAAGCCTCTGCCTTTGGCTCAGGTCATGATCTCAGGGTCCTGGGATCGAGCCCCGCATCGGCTCTCTGCTCAGCAGGGAGCCTGCTTCCTCCTCTCTCTCGGACTCCCTCTCTGTCTGCTTGTGATCTCTCCCTCTCTGTCAATGAATAAATTTAAAAAAAATCTTTAAAAAAGTAGTTGAAAAGTTTGTAATTCTTGATAAGAGACTCTATAATGTCCTTACAAAAGCACAAAGTTTTGAGGAGTTCATTAATAGTTTATGTTCTTTTCCTTTTGCATTTCCTATGAAGGTGATGGGAACCTGAGGAAAATTTGGCAAAGCTGTATGTGATGGCAAAACTGTCCTTTCCTTTGTTACACGCATAATTATTCTCCCTTGATCCCTCTCAAATTATTCAAAAGACACAGAGGATAAACTCTTATTTGTTTACAGTAACTTCAAATCTTACAGACAAGTATGTAAAGATCTAAATTATTAATAACTATCATACTAATTTTCAACACCACTATTGGGTTACCTACTGTACACATATTATATACGCATCTGAAAGATAATGGTCTGTTGTCAAATAATTGTCAAATAATTTTTTTTCCGTTAGAGTTTTAGTATTTCATTGAATGTTTCCTTTAGGTGCCAGATCAATGAAACAATTCTTTACCTTAATTTCACATAATTTATAGTATGTGAGAAGGCAAAATAATGAGTCTAAAAGTGAGGTATGCTTTGGATTGCTTTTGGATATGTAGTAATACACTAGAATAAGTCAATAACTCAATGAATGACATAATGAAGTTATGACATAATGAATGACATAATTAAAGTTACTAGTTGACTGGTTACTCAAGAATAAGAACACAAATGATTTTATAGTTCTTTACTAACTTTTTAGCTTCCACTGTGCCCAACCTGGGCATAATCAACATATAGGTGGAGCAAGGGGCTATTTATATGGTATTATGGGTAACTATATTTCTTGTTGCCCAGTACTACACATGCATTGGAGATTTCCTGGGCTTCAACTCTTGCATTGGCCTGCCCCAGTTTTAGTAGTATCTACCTCATGCTCTCATTAGCTCTAGTTGGTAACATTTTCATAGATCAGTTAGCCATTCATTGATTAGCATCACAGAAAGCCGGATTCTTGGTTAAAAATGAGATGGAAGACAAAAGGTGTGCTGTGAAGTTAGGACGGCAATGGTGTCTGGAACTCTGCTCAGGGCACTGAACATAAGGAGAAGGACAGAGTAGAATGGAGGAGAGAAATAAAGCATGAAAAGAGAAACGTTTCCCCAAAAAGGAGGTAAAAGGCTTCCTTACCCTTTTGCCTAAGGGTCCCTGAAGTTGACTACATCTATTAAAATGCTCAATTTACAAAACACACCAAGACCTTGACACGGCTGCCATGCATGCCCATAGTCTCTTCAGAGGGAAACCACTAAATCCACAGCACCTGTTGAGGAAGTTACTCTAGGAAGTTCCTAAGGCATAAGCAGCCAGGTTTTGCTCCACATCAGCCTGCTCCCCACAGACAATTGGACCAGAGTGGGGTGCCTAGGTGGCTCAGTTAGTTAAGTGCAGGACTCTTGTTTTAGGCTCAGGTCATGATCTCAGTGTTGTGAGATGGAGCCCCACACTAGGCTCCATGCTCAGCACAGAGTCTACTTGAGATTCTCTCTCTCCCTCTTTCTCTGTCCCTCCCCCTGCTCTCTCTAAATAAATAGATAAAATCTTAAAAAAAAAATCAGAACAGGGTATATGCCTAACCCAAAGGCAGTTAATCTAGTCAGACAAACAGCCTCTGCCATGGTCTGACAGCAAAAACTCTGCCCTCTAGGAATGGCGGTAATTAATTGGACAACCTGTTGCTCTCTCTTGAGATGGTGAGCACAGGTTATTTTGTGAAAATAAGCTAGGTGGTAGTAGAATATAGCTACACAGAGAGAATACTTGAGAGAAGGCAAGGGAATAATCAAGTCATTAGAACCACATAGAATCCTGACTCATTTTTCAGAAAATAAACTATGTTCTGGTCTTCATGGGAAACTTCGGTTCTTGTGATTCTTGGTTGTGAGACTTCTTTTGGACGCTGGTTTAGATTCTAAATGCTTGAAGAAGAAGACTGGTCAAGATTCCTGTTTTCCTTTTTTCCACAGGTGTCATTCCACAAAGCATGATATTTCCTCCTTGTCTCTTGAGGTAGAAGCAGTAAATCTCTTCTTTGTAACCAAAGAGGCCACATAAACTGTTATCTAAAATAATTCATTGGCATCTTTTTTTTCTACGTAAGATGTCAGATTATATAAAGGTTTAATAAATAGAATTTTTTTTTATTTGACAGAGAAATCACAAGTAAGCAGAGAGGCAGACAGAGAGAGGGGGAAAGCCGGCTCCTTGCTGAGCAGAGAGCCCGATGTGGGGCTTGATCCCAGGACCCTGAGATCATGGCCGAGCCAAAGGCAGAGGCTTAATCCACTGACACACCCAGGCACCCCTAACAAAATTGTTTTAGTTCATCTTAAAATCCAGTGATGAGAAAAATAGCGGATAAGTACACTCACATTCTAAGGAGACATGCAGAGTAAACTCATGTTAGAAATACTAAAAGAAAGCTGAATTAATTGAACAGCCACATTTGGACTAAGATGTCAGAGGAAAGTTTGCTGGGCTTATAGGAGGTACTGTAGTTTCATCAAGGAAGCTATGCCAAGTACAGGGAACCCCTAAGATAATAGTCATATTAACTTATGTTCTGTAGTGGTGGGCTAGCAAGCTAGAGACTCAGAAAAGCTGATGGTGCACAAGTTTGGAGTTTGGAGGCAATCTTCTGGAGAATTCCCTCTTGCTCAGGGAGATTGGCACTTCTGTTCCATTCAGGCTTTCAGCTGGTTACATGCAGCCTACCCACATTACGAAGAACAATTGGCTTACTCAAAATTCAACAATTTAAATGTTAATCTCATCGAAAACACCGTCCAAATTGACACTTAAAATTTACCACCAGAATACCTGCCAAGGATCAAAGTGGGGAGGGGACCTTCGGTAAGGAAGTACAAGCAACTCCATCGCTGGTTGGTCTTTGCTGAGCCCCAGAAGCTCCACCACCATGGTGGAGCAGGGCAGGAAAGTCCTTAGGAGAACCTGAAATGTGTCTCCTGTGTTTGAGGTCATTGCAAGCATGGAGTTTAGTATTGGTTTCTGCCTGAAGAGTTTTGCAGGAAAACCTGTTGAAGGACAGCAGGCTTGGGCCATTCTAGACTTGGATCATGAGAAGGGCAGCAATTGTCTTGCAAGAGACCCTTGTCTTTTTTTCTGGTACATCGTTTGTGTTTCAAGTAATTTTTCCAAACCTCTACTCTTATGTCATTATTCTTCTGTTTGTGGCTCGTGGGTGTTCACAGAATAGGGTGCTAATTCCTGCAAATGGCTCATGAGCTCTCCATGACCTGTAGCTTCTACCACTCCAGCCTCACTGCCTTTTCTTCTCAGCTTCCCCACTCCCCCACAGCCCGCTGTGCATGTGATGCCTCTCCCTTGCCAGTCAGCTGAATGCCTACACCTAGGAAACTCACACTGCCGCATTTCTACAAAACTTACACTCATCACCCTCAGGTTGAGTTGTCCCTCCCTTTCTGATGTTATATTTTCACTGTAAAACCAATTACACCCTGTAATTTTCTTCTAGTCAGAGAAATCTGCTTTGCCTCTGTGCTCCCAAAACATAGCTCAAGGCCTGAACACAGAAAGCCCTCGATTAATGTCTGTTGCATGAATGATTTAACAAAATATCTGGAAATAAAGAAATTTCAGGTGTTTGAAGAAATATCTGGAAAGAACGGAATTTGAAGTGTTCTCAGTATTTTAATATTTCCTACTTTTTATTTCTTCTCCTTCCCAATTTGTAATTTTTATTTCCCCTTGGTAGAAAGCAGCAGTTCTCCAAGGATGGTCTACAGACCCCTAGAAGTGGCCAAGCTCCTACTAGAAGGTCTATGACATCAACAGTATTTTCATTCACTAGGATCTGCTTTTCTCACTGTTGGACATTTGCACTGATGCTGGTACAAGGGCAGTGGTGGGTACCTTTGCCCCATGCAGAATGGCGGCAACAAATTGTACAAGCAGTCATTGCCGCATCCATACACTGCACTCCACTCATAATTAAAACAGAAAAAAAAGAAAAGTCTTACTTAAGGAAGTCCTGGGTGATGCTGATGAAGTCCCAGAACCTTAAGTCAGGCGCCAGCTCTTGCTTTGTCCTCAGCCAGCCTCCTGCTCCCTCATCAATGCAATAAACATTATTCATTTTATTTAATCTCAACCTTTGAGACCATGTTCTGTCTGATACCATAGGAGTATGAGAATGTACTAATGCTGCCCACCGCAGTGCGAGTTGTCTCAAGGAAAGGCACCTGGGAGATGTCTTGCAGGCTGAACTAGCCAGTTTTTAAATGGAACACTATTTGTACTTGAAAGAACAACTGACAGACAAACTGTGGTTCTTCAGACTTCGGCATCTGGCAGACATTTTCTTGAAAATGAACAAAGTATGTCTGTCATTTCAAAAAAAGACTTGGCAGTAATTGTTGTGAATGATAAAATTTGAACTTTCAAGTGAAAATTAGAATTTTGCAAAATTTGTAGCTGCCATTTTGAGCTTGACAGCTTTCCAAAACTCACATATTTTTTATTCTGATGAGATTGGTGATGATGTTAACAGATGTCATTTTCTTGGTACTGAATAAAGACATACATAATCATTTATAAGATCTGTGTATTTCTTGAACCAAATTTTCCAGATGACCAATACTTAATATTACAAAAACCATGTGTAAAATGTTTGTTTAAGGGGCAAGATATATGAATGGATGTTGTTGATGAATGAATTTTAATGTAACTATGCAAATTTCATTAATATAATTTCTGACTTCCTGTTGCAACTAATCTCTAAGAAATTACTTTTTGTTGAGTTTTGATATAGTATCAAATTACTTCTTGTTGAGTTTTGATATAGTATCATACTCTAGTATGGATACTATAGTATCCATAGTATGGATATAGTAAGAATATGCATAATTATCTGGAAAAGATTTTAAAATAGTCTTCCCTTTTCCAAGCATGTCTGTATAAGGTCAGATTTTCTTCATATACTTTAATATAATACATAATGCAATGAATCGAATGCAGAAGCAGGTATGAAAATTCAGCTATTTTCTTTTAAGCCAGACATTAAAAAGATCTACCAAAAAATGTACAATAAAGTTGTGCTTCTCCTTCATTGTTTCCATTTCAGAAAAAATAATTATTTTTCCAGAAATCTATTACCTATGTTAATAGGTAAAAAGTTAGCATTATTTTAAGTGCATTAATTAATATTTTTTAAATTGCTCAGTTTTAATTTCTGAGATGGTAAACAGCAATTGACATAATCTACATAAACAAAACTTCTTTGAGTTCCTCAATAATTTTAAAATATAAAGGCTGTTTGAGATCAAAAAGTATGAATTACTGCCTTTATCTCTGTCTCTTCTTAAAAAAGGTAGGTAATTAAAGAGGGACCATATTTTTGTCCTCAATGCAAAAAAAAAAAAACCAACAACAACAACAACAACAACAAAAAACAGCCAAAAAACCCCCAAACAGATACAAAAAGTTCATAATACCCTAAGGAAATTTCTGTTTTAAAGTTGAAATTAAAGTTGCAGCTTACATGTCTGAAAAGTAAATTAGAGATCCACATATCCAAAAAACTTTCTGGTTTATTGATATTTTAGCTAGGAGTCCTGTATAGCATATGAATGCAGAGTCATCTATTAGGTTGTATTTAAACTAAGACAATCGTTGCATAAATAAGTGCAACCATTAAAAATACAAAATAAGTCATCTAATTTGAATCAGTGAGCGACTTTCATATTTTGAAAATATATGTATTCTTTAATGCTCCCAGATTCAGTTATAAAAGAACTAGGAATTAAACAAACATCTTGTTTGCACGGATATAGTCATATCCCTTATTCCAATAACAAAAACGAATCCAAATTGTGAAAATTCATGAAACAAGCAAGTGCTCACCGTTTCTTCAGAACATTTGCTAGTATGAGGAAGATTATATTTGGATGAGAGTGGTAGCTTAAGTTTCAACCAAATTCTATTAATTATAGTAAATTTCAACAATGATTGATCTAAATTACTGAGCTTCCAAGATTTTTTCCATCAAATATTACTCAAAATAGGCTATTATCTCTGACTTAAAATAACTTCATTTTTAAGATTTCTCTCTCTATATATATGATATATAAGATTTTGTGTATATATACTATTTATAGTATGTATATACACATACACATACTATATTATACATACATATATATACTATTTATGTTGTACAACATAAATATATATGTGTGGGTATATATATATCCCCATACACATTAAAAGAAATATCTGACCTGTAGTTTTGGGTTTTGATGCAATATTAATGAATGCTTTTCACTAAGAAGTAAGTGTCTTCTCACAGACCTGAGGTGCTGACTTGTTTTTATTACTATAGTTATATTTCTTATACAAGGGAAAAACTAAGCTAGTTTCACACGATCAGTGACGTAGCTTTGCAGAAGCTAAGCCATTGCCAGCTGCCAGCCAGTAGCTCCCACTACTACAGCAGAGCTTTTTGGCTTGATATGCAGATTGTACTACTATTAAGTTGTCTGATGGCCATTCTCACCTGTGACTTCTTGTTTTAAGCAAACTGCAGCAAAACTGTCCTATATACAGGATGCTATGATATCCCTGTTCTTCACTCACATTCTTATTAGCCAGAACACTTAGATTCAGTGGGTACTGGATTCCTGGGACCATTCTCATTTTGGCAGTGACCGCACAAATGATCAATTATTTTTATCAGCTTTAGGAATGAAAACACAAAAACTTAAAATATTTTATAAAGGACTTGAGTGACCTCTAAAGTGTGCCCTCAGAGTCCAGTTTAGGAAACCAATGCTTCAGATTAGAAAGCTTTGTTCAAAGTTGCAGGAAGTACCTTGACTGCAAAGGAGGTGCCTAGGGGTGATTTTACTGGAAATACACAAGCTTTTTAAAGCCTTCAGAGCTGGCCCATTGAAAGGTCACCAGATGGAAAGCCACTCCTTGAAAGATCATTTTTTGGGGGGAAAGTGAAATTTTACACATTGATTTCCACTTTCTGAGAAGGAAGTTTATACCTTTCTCTATTAAAAACAGAAAGTCTCCATGTCAAGAATGCTTTTATTTGCCAATTTTCTATGAAATCACTACTTACTATGTTTTATAAAATATTATTGTTTTATTATTTATATTATTAGATTATTTATTTTATGATCATTTTAAATTTTACATAAGATTCTGGCCAACATTTGTCCTACTCTGAAATCTGGAGCAGGAGTCAGCAAACTATACCAACTGTGAGTCAAATTTAGCCACTGTCTGTTCTTGTATAAGTATGAGTGAAGAATGTTTTAAACATTTTCAAAGGGTTGTTTAAAAAAAGAAAGAGAGAAAGAAAGAAGAAAAGAAAGAGAAAGAAAGACACCCCAATATGAAACAGAGAATGTTAGTAGTAACACAAAATAGTTACTACCTGGCCCTTTACAGAAAAACTTTGCCAACTCTTGTGCAAAGCATTGCTTATTTTTAAAAAAGAAATCATATCTTAAGGAAGCATTGACAACATTCATATTCTGTTCTTCTTCCCCTTCATCCTCTTTTATTTTTTGTTTACCTTTTCCTCACTATCATATTGAAGACTTTTAAGACATTGTTATGGTTTTTAAATGAATTCTGCCCTTCAGTCTTTTATTTTAAAAACAGGTGAGAAGATGGGTTTCCTGGGTGGCGTGGCTTAGTCGATTAAGTGACCAACTCTTGGTTTCTCAGGTCATGATCTCAGGGTCCTGGGATTAAGCCTTCATCTGTCTTTTCACTCAGTGGAGAGTCTGCTTCTCCTCCTTTCTCTGCCCCTTCCTCCAGCTCACATTCTCTCTCTCTCTCTAAAATAAATAAATAAATCTTAAGGGGGAAAAAGAAATTGTATCTTTTGTGAGATACAAAAATCAAAACTGTAGAGGCTCCTGCGTTGTGCAGTTGTTTGAGTCTGACTCTAGGTTTTGGCTCAGGTTGTGATCTCATAGGTTTGTGGGACTGAGTCCCGAGTTGGGCCCTGCACTCAGTGGGGAGTCTGCTTGAGATGCTCTTTGTCTCCCTTTCCCTCTGCCTCTCCTGTTGGTTGTCTCTCTCTCTAAAATACATAAATCTCAAAAAAAAAAAATTCAACACTCTATTTCTATAAACTAGCAATAAATTGGAAACTGAAATTTAATAAAACTACCATTTGCAGTTACACTAAAAAAATGAAATATGTAGGTATAAATCTAACAAAATAAATGCAAAGATCTGTACACTGAAAAATACAAAACATTGATGAAAAATATCAAGAAGTTCTAAATAAAGGATTATACTACCCAGCACAGACAAGGATATAGATGAACTGGAACTCTCATACATTGCTGGTGGTAATGTAAAATAGTAAAGCCACTTAAGATAACAGTTTGGCAATTTCTGATACATGTAAGTTTCCATATGACGTAGCAATCGTATTCCTAGGTATTTACTCAATAGAAATGAAAACTTATGTTTATACAAACAATACAAAACTTATGATTGTTTGTAGTGACTTTATTCATAATTGCTCCAAACTGGAAACAACCCAAATATCCTTCAGCTGCTGAATGTATATTTTATTCTAAAACAGATTCAAATGGCTACATAGGGTGAATCGATTCATAAGGCATTCAAGGAAGGGAAAACTACAAGCACAGAAAACTAATGGCTGCCAGGTGGTGCGGGGGGGGGGGGAGGACTTGACTACAAAAGGGCACAGGAGAATTTTTTGAGGACATGAAACCAATTTAAATCTGGATTTGGTGGTGTTAGCACATCTTTGTTAAAACTCCTGGAACAAGACACCAAAATGGTGAATTTTATTGTACATGAATTTTACCTTAATTAAAAAAAAATTTCCAGTAAAAAAAGTACAGGATGTTAAAAAAAAAAAAAAGTGAGAAAGTAATTTATTTTAATCCTCCTATTTAAAAATAAAATTCCCCTAAAATGAAATAGTTCGTTTTTTGAACCATTTTCCTTTGGGTCAGTAATTCTTGAAAAAAAGAAAACACTACCTATTTGCCTTGAACGCCAACATTCATTCTTTAGTGTCTTCGATTTAAGTTCTCATTCTTTTCTTCAATAATTAAAAAGTGGTCACTAATGCTCACGAAGTTTGGCAATGACTTGAGGAATGTTTAACCTGACCTCCCCGCTTCCCAAATGGAGTAAGTAATTGCTAAACTCAGCCAAAGACGAGCGAGCATTAACCTCATTTTCTGAATCCCTTTTCTCAGGAATTAAAGCATGAATAACATTTGTGTGGTAAAATCTAAATGGCTTAATAATCTCTAAGCCTACAGAGAAACTCCTTTTCAGAGCTGCAAATGGTTTATAAGGTTCATTAATAGTCCATTTTAAGTATGATTAAGTGCTTAGGATATTGTTAAGTACCCACGAATTACTTGTTGGTTATCTATGACGATCTCCTTCACCTGACTCAGAGAACACATTTAAATAGCCCAAGAAATGTCATAATTGCTCACTAAGGAAATAAAATGTGGTGGCTACGTATCTGGATCCTCCGTCATCTCCAACAGCTTCTGTAGCAAAGAACATCTGAAACTAAGTCCTCGGGAAAATGCCGTTGCTGAGGAAGGCGTGGAGACACAGATTGCTGGTGGCAGGATTTGGTCATGAACATTGCATTTGTAAGACTCATGTGAATTATGTTTTGTTCCCCGAAGGCAGATGGGTCCTTGTTGAGCGCTTCCTCAAGCAAAAAGTTAGGATCCCTGCCACATTCTCCACCCCCTCAGTGTCTCAGTTTCTTCCATTCCAGAGCTCTCAGCAGGAAGCAGGGGAGGGTCACCAGGAGGGGGAGGCTGTGGGACACCCTTGGCGGTCTGAGAACTGGATCTGCGTGCATGTGCGTGCACCCGCTGGCCCGGGGATGAGCCCATTGTCACCAGAGAGGCCTTGCCCCTTAAGGAGTGCCGATCCAGAACTTAGCTCCAGAAGCCCTGGCAGTCAGTGGGTCCACACCCTGCACTCCCCTGGCATGTCACGTGCCACCCCTCTTTTGGCACGGTTTCCAGCTAATAGCTCTGTAAAGGACTTTGGGGATAGTTGTGCCCTCCTGGCCTCTGGTAAAACGAGTGAAGCTCTCCGGGGACATAGAAGGTATTGCCGTCCCCAGCACTAGCAGAATCCCGTTGCCTACCTACTAATCCTTCTCTGCAAATTCAAGGCATGATGCCCGTGGTTCCCTGTGCCAGTGCCCCGCCGCCCTCATGGGCGTCAGTGCAAGGCCTGCAGAGGCTGGCTCTGAGCTCCTGTTCTTGCCCTGACTCCTCAGGCCAGCTTGGACCTGAGTTCTGACAGGCCCAGCCCCTCAGATTTTCTTTTTCCAAGTGTGCATGAGTCAGGGCAGCTGAGATCTCTGGGTCTGAAAGCACCCTCTGCTGTGTCACCCCACCCCCACCCCATGACCACCCCCCCCCCACCTTTGTCCTTGGTGGATCTTGACCTCTGACTTTCTCCAAGCAACCAAGCAACTTGAAGTCTGAACTTTGGCTTGCACCTCAGAATCTTGTCTCCCCGCAGGCTTAATGTTCCTACATGTTTTATAAATTTCCCCTCCTGCTCTGAGCTCTCAATCCGTCCTGGCCTGCCTTACCTTGGCCACCCAGCCAGACTGGCAGAGTCCCCAAAGTCAGCGTCTTCATGTCTCTTCACCAAGTTTGTTCCAGCCATTTGAATGCTCCCACATGAGTAAGGTGAGTAAGCTGAGTAAGACAAGGCTTGGAGATAGAGTGAAGTAGATACTCACTGGAAGTGAGACAGGACTGAAAAAAGATCATCTCTTCTACCTGGCTCCTTTCATAGATGAGAAAAAGGAGGACCAAAAATAGTAACTGACTTGGCCGGCATCATTCTGGTTAATATAGAGCAAAGTTGCTTCCTTGATGGGCACAGTGTTCTCCATTTTCATTCATTCAAAGAGACTTCATTGAGTGTCTACCTTAGGATATGTTATTACGATTTAAAAATTCTTGGACATATAATAGCATTAAAAAGATACAAAATAAATATAATAAAGAGATGTTTTAAGGAACATTGTTCTGATAAAGAAAATAATAAGAAAATACATACTAAGCATTTTTAAATAATCCAAGATTATTTAGGTTCGTGTGGTAATAAAAGTGGGGAAATTTTTGTGAAATTCAGAAATAAGAACTATCAATTTGGGTTGTGTTCGCAGGGAAGACTTGGGTTGGATGGTGCAGAAATTAACTGGAGGACAAGCTGGTTTTTAGATAGGTTGAGAGTTGTGAGAAGGGTTTTCAAGTAGGAGAAATTGAAGTTTTTTCTGTTGGAGATCTAGAAGAGAAAGTTGTATAGTTTGTGCAGGAACAAATTATAGAAAGCTTTCGGGGTGGGAAACAATTATCAAAAGTGTTCAGCCGGCACTGGGGAGTCACTTAAGTGTTTAGCAGGAGACCATCCATGAGGAAAGAGATTCAAGAAGATGGATCCAGTAACACTACTTTGGGAGGCAATAGAAATGAAGACAGTGAGAGCCCAGAATTGGTAAGGCAAGTTACCAAGCTATCAAAATAACCCTCAGTTATAGAAGAGTCTTAAAGAAAATCAAGTATATCGTTTTCAAGTACTTAGAATAATGTGATCTCATGATTAAAACATAACTGTCTCCTTCCGTCCTGAGAAATCTGCTGAAGCAAAGAATTTAGATTGTGTGTTCCTACCATGAGGCTTTTATAGAAATGGATGAAGGTAATGCTCAAAAATAAATTGTTCTCAGATTAAGCTAACCACCTACTCCCCAAACACAACTTCTTTTTCATCTATCATTTGTGTTAACATTTCTTTCACAGCTGGTACAAAATTAAACAAGACTAGTTTATGCTCCCATCATGAAAAATTCTCCATGAGTATATTCTAGGTTAATAAGCACTTGCTCCTCTATCAGGGGGTTAAAGATACCAAACAACAACAACAACAACAACAACAACAACAACAACAACAAACCCCATTAAAAACAACTACAAAAAGTAGCAAAATGAAATTCACTCTCATCCCCATTACTGCAATACCAACAGTTTTTCCTCAGCCATGTACTTTTCTCCAGGTCTTGTTCATGTGCTGCTTTGTCTCCTTTCATGATGGTGAAACTAAGTTTTCCCATAACAAGAAATGTAGTAAAACTGACTATCTTTGTCCCTAACAAAGCCATCATTATCTTACTATTATTAAATGTGAAATGCTGATCTTGGTAGATGGCAAGATGAAGTAGATGGACAGTTGATTTCATTGCCTTTGAGTTCTTCAACGTAAAGATCAGGACCGTGGTATTTACTGCAAAAAGCTGGATTCAAGCCAGCAGAATGGTGTGCAGTTAACTGTCTTCTGCTCCAACTAGCTAAGTGACAAAGGGCAGCAGCTGCGCTACTTTCTTTGTGTGTGTGCTTGTGCATCTGCATTTTAATTGCCAAGTTAGACGCTAATCTCTCTAGCAAGTTGAACATGGAGTTGGTTGCTGTGTCTTATGAAAAACATAACCTACATCTCTACATATGGATTCCAAAGAAGTGAAACCCTGGCTATCTATTTCTAAGATGTTTCTGAGAAGCAGTCATCATTTTTGGAAGAATGTTTTAATATTAACTCCATTAATATTTGAATACGATTATGTTCAGAATCTTGTTATATGGACTGTAATTATTCACTTATCATTGATCAAGTCATTATCCCCAGTGAACCAGATTTGCCTGCCTGGAGGCCATGTTCTAGGATGGACTGCATTTATTCAGGGGTTTTGGGTTTGTTTATTTTAATAGCCCTTATTAGAGCTGAAACTTGAAAATTGTCCAAATTCACTACCAGAAAGTAGCTAGAGCTCCAATTTGGTGATGAAAGCATAAAGAGGTCTTGATTCCCAATGACCTTTTATATCTTGATTTACATAAATTTGCATATGCATCATGATTTTTGCTTCAGAGTCACAGAAGCTGAAATGAAGTAATATTGTCTTCAGCAATTGAATACACGCTATGAAAACAAATATGAATTCCCCCCAAAAGTTAAAATTTTAAAATGCTTGAGGTAATTCCATTACAGTGAAAGTCTACTACCATCATTTCTGCCAAGAATTTCATTCCACTGCCAAAATGACTTTTGTGATATTAAAAAAAAAAAAACAAACTAAGATCTATTTTTATAGTTCCAGCTTTTATTCCATTAACTGACACTCCATGTGATGATTACTTCACAAAAACCAAACCAAAAATTATGTGTGCAGGAAGATTTTGTAGAAATGGTCTCTACCGAGTATAAAATGCTCTCTATCTTATGTCAGATTTTAGGAGATCAGCATTTTGTACAGAAGAATTTATTTGCCACAAATTAATTTTTCTTGTGCCTTGCTTTTCTAAAATTAAATACTATCTGTCCAAAAATTGTTTGTCAGGAATAATGGTAATAATAAAGTAATTTATGGAATTTTCCACAAGGTAGATCTCAGTATATTCTCATAAAATCTTGTGAGATAGTAAGTATTGTTTTACTTTTTGATGGGTCAGGACATTGAAGGTCAGGTGAATTAAAAGCTCTTTTTAATTCTTATAACAAGTTGATGGAAAACCCTTAATTTGAGTTCATGGACAGCTTCCCAGTGCATTGTTCTTTTCATCAACCTTGTATATCATGTGTTGACTGCAATGGAGCAATGATTGAAAGTCCCCACAAAGGTTACCTTAAAATCATTTTATTGCTTCAGCCAAAGTGTTTTGTCAAAGTTAAATGCAGTGATTTGTGCTCATATGCTGACTCTATGTTGGTCCACCAGCAGCCTTGTTTGGCACAGTTTTAAAGCTGTGAATTGTAAGTGGAAACATGTGCCTTCTCTCATCTCCTATAGTCACTCTCCCCTCGTCCAGTATCCTCCCTCTTACTCAGATCCTGCCATCTCTATTGAGCTTACCATTATTTTTAAACTTCTTTCGATGAGGTGGTATCTGCATACCAGCTGGGGGAGAGAATGTAATCCATCCTACATAAGTTAAACTGGGGTCATGTGAAGAACAGGAGGTAATAAGAAGGGGATATTTGATGTAACTCCCCATGGAAATGTCAAACTCAGTATCACATGTCTATCTGACTCTAGATTTTAGATTTCATAATGTTTGTACTAAAACTAATCAATGGAAAGAGTTCCAGTTTGGAGAAATTTTTCTCCCAGATTAACAGAGAAAGAGAAGGGGTTAGAAGGAGAAATGGAGGGGTGTAGGAAGGAAAAGGAAGAAAAGAGATGAAGACCAAAAAAGGAAAAGGAAAAGGAGGACACCAGGGTGGGTCAGTCAGTTAAGCATCTGCCTTCGGTTCGGGTCATGACCCCAGGGTCCTGGAATCAAGCCCTACATTGGGCTCCCTGCTCAGTGGGGAGGTGCTTCTCCCTCTGTCTGCCACTCCCCGTGTTTGTGCTCTCTGTCTCTGAAAAATAAATAAATTAAATCTTAAAAAAAAAAAAAAAAAAAAAAAAGTAAAGAAAAGAAAAGGATGCCTGGGTGGCTCAGTTGCTTAATCTTCTGTCTTGGCCTCACATCATGATCTCCAATTCCTAGGATGGAGGCCCATGTCTGCTTCTCCCTCTGCCCCTTCCCATTGCTCCAGCTCTCTCTCTCTCTCTCTCCTTCTCACTCAAGTAGATAAATAAAATCTTAAAAAAAAAAGAAAAGAAGAGAAAGAAAAAAAAAAGAAGAAAGGGGCAAAGGTTTTGGTGCATGCATATTTTCTTTCTCTTAAAAATACATGGTTTTATGTGCTATGGTGAGTGCTGTGAAGTGTGTAAACCGGGCGATTCACAGACCTGTACTCCTGGCTAATAATACGTTATATGTTTATAAAAAAATTAAAAAATTTTTTAAAAATTACATGGCTGGGTGGCTCAGTTGGTTAAGTGACTGCCTTCAGCTCAGGTCATGATTCCGGAGTACCAGGATCGAGTCCCACATCGGGGAGTCTGCTTCTCCCTCTAATCCTTTCCCCTCTCATGCTCTCTCTCTCTCTCAAATAAATAAATAAATAAATAAACGCTTTAAAAAAAAAATACATGGCTTAAATAATTTAATTCATTTGGCCATTGAAGATGGTTTTGGCTAGAGAATTGATCAATTTCATCTGGCCACTGACCTTAATTTGCAAATTCATATCAGAGTTATTGCTGGGAGAGTAATGGTTTGGCCAAAGAACTGGACAAGAGGTTAGTACACTCCTGTTGAAGCACAACAAAGTTTCATGTGATAAAACAATGTGGATATGAGTATCCACATACTTGTTGCAAGCTGGTGGAGCACACATGCTTTAGGTTCTACCCAAGGGAAGGAAGGAGCATTACATGGCCCTGCTCCTCTGATTCTCTCCTCTCAGGAAGTACCACCAGCCTGGGACCCACTGATGCCCTTCACAACTTCTACTCTAGCAAAGGGAAGTAAGAGACTATTTGGGCGGTGGAAGGGTATGCCAACTCGGTGCTCCTCCTTGTTCTCCTCTTTCTTAACTGCAGCTCTCTTACTTCTGGCTGTCATTCAGTTTTGTTAGTATAATAGCAACAGCAGCTTGCTTCCTCCTTCCTCCCTAATCTTGCCACCTTGATCTTTCCAAAACACAAATATGTTAAGGTCCCTTTGCTTGAGGAGCTTAAAATCCTTGAATGCCCTGCACTTGACTCAGGATAAAATTCAAAGACCTTCACCAAGCTTATAGGACCAAGCATGTGAGTCAACCCCCACTGAACTCCCCAGCCCCACTTTTCATTCCTTTGCACACGACCTGACGATTGAACAAAATTACATGCCATTCCAGAAAGGGCCATGCTCTCATCTGGGCACGAGTTTCTCCTTTTGCAGGATGATCTCCCTCACTCTTTCACCTGGCTAGCGTGTTTAAAAAAGATTTGCTCATTTTATCTAAAATGGTAGATATATTGACATATAGTTGTTTACAGTATTCTTTTATGATGCTTGTCATGACTGATGGATCTCAGTCCTGTCCCCCTCTTTCATTCAACAGTCTTGGTTAGTTGTATTTTCTTTTATCACTATTGTTTGGACTCGATTAATTTTTAAAAATCTTTTCAAGGAACCAGCTTTGGACTTTTAAAATTTTCTGTATTGTTTTCTATTTAATGTATTTACACTCTAACATTTCTTTTCTTCTTGAGGCTTCATTTGCTCTTTTTCTAGTATTTCAAGACAAAAATTTGGATTATTGACTTAAAATCTTTTTTGCTATGTAAGTCTTTAAAGCTTTACATTTCCCTCTAAGTACTTACTTAGCTTCCACCCACAACTTTTGAGATGATATGTTTTTAATATAATTCAGTTTACGGTTCCCCCACCGCATTCTGGCTTTATTGACATGTGCCCATTTTAATTGCACAGTTTGATAAGTTTTGACAATTCTATATAATCATATAATCATTATCAGAATCAAAATATACACTTAGGTCTATCATGCCTCTTTGAAGTTACTGTCTTCCTTCAATTCCTGGTATCAGAAATCCCTCTTCTTCTTTAGGAAACTAGAATTTTGTCTTTTCTAAAATTTAATATAAAAAGAATTATGGTATATGTAGCTTTTTGGCTTGACTTATTTCCCTTATCATGATATTTTCAGGCTCACTCATGCTATGTATATTAATACTGTGTTTCATGATAATGTTGAGCATTTCTCAGTATGGACTCACCAATTGGAATTCAGTTATTTTCACTTTTATGAATAATACTACTGTAACATTCCCATAAATGTCTTTATGTGGACATATCTTTAATTTATCACTTTAATACCTGGGATTTGGATTGCTGAATCAGATGATAAATATATGTATAAACAAAGGACACTGCCATACTGTCTTCGAAAGATACTGTGATATTTTGCAGGTCGATTAACTGTATGAGAGTTGCAGTGGTTTCACATTCCTCACCAGCACTTGGTGGTACCAGTCTTTTTAGTTTTAGCTATTCTAAAGGGCATGTAGTAAGATATCATTGTGGTTTTAATTTGCATTCCCTTGATGACTAAAGATGTTGAGTACTTGTCATCTGTATATCTCCTGTATGAAAGATTTGTTCAAATCTTTTGCCAAATTTTTCATTGTGTTTGCTTACTATGCTTACTATGAATTCTTCATAGATTCTTGACACAAGTCGTTTGATAGATGGATGTTTTGCAAATATTTTCTCTCAATCTACAGCTTGCCTTTTAATTTATCTCATTGTGTCTTTCTAAGGGCATTCGATTTTGATTTTGCCCAAGTCCATTTTAACAGCACTGTCTTTTATAATCAGTACTCTCTGTGACTTATTTAAGAAATTCTTGATTAGCTCAGAGTCACAAATATTTTCTTCTATGGGTTTATCTTTGAGTTTTATTGATTTTATAATAAGGTCTATGATCCATTTTGAGTTCATTTTTGCTTATAATTTGAGGGAAGGGTCAAGGTTAATTTTTAAAAAATCTATAGAGATATACATACAATTGCTTCAGTACATTTTATTTAAGAGACAATCCTTCCCACATTGAATTACCTTGACACCTTTATTGAAAAACAATTGATCTTTTTTTTTGAAAGATTTATTTATTTATTTATTTGATAGAGAGAGAGACATCACAAGTAGGCAGAGAAGCAGGCAGAGAGAGAGAAGGAAGAAGCAGGCTTCCCGCCAAGAGCCCGATGCGGGGCTCGATCCCAGGACCCCGGGACCATGACCTGAGCTGAAGGCAGAGGCTTTAACCCACTGAGCCACCCAGATGCCCCAAAACAATTGATCATTTAAGTGTGGGTCTATTTCTGTTTCATTGATCTAATTGTCTATCTTTATACAATTATCATACTGTCTTGAATAGTATAGCTTAATAGTAATGTTTGAAATTGAGTAATA
Organism: Mustela nivalis; assembly: GCF_964662115.1. Taxonomy (NCBI): domain Eukaryota; kingdom Metazoa; phylum Chordata; class Mammalia; order Carnivora; family Mustelidae; genus Mustela; species Mustela nivalis. Next base: position 66,139,146 of record NC_139024.1, read on the forward strand.
TAAGTCCTCCAACTTCATTCTTCATTTTCAAAATTATTATTGCTCTTTTATACCTTTGCTTCTTCTTCTAAATTTTAGATGCAGGTTATTAATTTCTTCAAACTAGCCTATTGGGACTTTGATTGGTGTTGCATTGAATGTATAATTAATTTAGGGAGGCGTCATCTTAACAATATTGAATTTTATAATCCATGAATATTTATATCTCTCCTTTTATTTAGGTCTGCTTTTATTTCTCTTAGCAAGATTGTGTAGTTTTTAGTGTGGAGATCATACTCATCTTTTAATAAATTTATCCCCAATTATTCTTCTGCAAATTATAAATGAAATATTTTTTTCAAATTCAGTTGTTCATTTTTAGTGTTATACACGAGTAATGTATTGCTGAAGATTACATCAAAAACTAATGATGTACCCATATGTTGACTAAGTGAATTTAAATTAAAAAAAGAAATATAATAGATTCAGTTTATTGAATTTATATCTTGCAATCTTATTAGATTCACTTACTAGTTCTAATAACTTTTTATAGATTCTTTAGAATTTTCTCTGTATACAATCATTATACATAGAGAAAAAACTGTTTCTTCCCTCCCAATCTATATGCTTTTTATTACTTTTTTTTGCTCACTACCTTGATGAAGACCAATGAAATGTTGAATAGATACAGTGAAAGTAGTTAGACATCTATGCCTTCTTTTTATCTTAAGACAAAGAGTTCTGTCTTTTAATAGTGACTATAATATGATCCATAAGCAGTCACAGATGGTCTTAAATCAGATTTAGGAAAACTACTTTTTCATAATAGGTACTGAAATTCTATGAAGTGTTTTCTCTGCATTAATTAAAATAATTAAGTTTTCTTTGTCTTTACTCTTTAGTGGTGAAATTTATTTATTAATTTTTAAATGTTCAACCCCATTTGGTCATAAAGTATGATCCTTTTTACATATTTCAGGATTTAATTTGGCAAAATTGTGCTAAAGAATTTAGCATTTCTATTCAAATGGCATATCAAGGTGATGCCTTCTCTTGTGATGTCTTTTGTTTTAATGTCAGGATAACGCTAACCTTGTTAACTGTTGAATGTGTCCCTCTGTTTTCTAAAATAATTTGTTTAGGATAGTCTTATTTCTTCCTTAAACATTTAATGAGAATCACTGTTGAAGAGTTCTGGGTCTAGAATTTTCTTTGTGCAAAGGTTCTTAATTTTGATTTCAGTTTCTGTAACTAATATATAGATATTTAAAATCTCAATTTCTTTTTGGAATCAGGTGTGGTAATTTGTATTTCTCAAGAATTTTTCTTAAGGGGGTGCCTTAAGCTTAAGCTTAAGCTTCTGCCTTTGGCTCAGGTCACGATCTCAAGGTTCTGGAATCACGCCCTGTGTCAGGTTCCCTGCTTAGAGTGGGGAGTCTGCTTCTGGCTCTCCTGCCTCTCCCCCTATTTGTGCTCTCTCCTCAAATAAATAAATAGAACCAGCAGGTGGAGGGGCAGAGGAAGAGGGAGATAATCTCAAGCAGACTCCTTGGTGAGCGTGGAACACAATGCAGAGCTTGATCCCAGAACCCTGAGATCATGATGGGAGCTGAGACCAAGAATTGGATGTTTAACCAACTGAGTCACCAAAGGACCCCTCTTAAGAATTTTTTTTTCCATCTGAATTGTCATACTTATTGGCAACATTTGGGCATAAGATTGTCTTATGACCTTTTAAAGTATAACTAATTTTTATTTATTTATTTATTTAAAATGTTTTCCAGGGGTGCCTGGGTGGCTAAGTTGGTTAAGCGTCTGCCTTCAGCTCAGGTCATGAATCCAGGATCCTGGGATGGAGCCCTCTGTTGGGTTCCCTGCTCAGTGAGAGCCCTGCTTTTCCCTCTCCTTCCCACTTGTGTTCTTCCCACTTGCTCTCTCCGTTACTATCTTTTTCTCTCAAATAAATAAAATAAAAAACCTTTTAAAAAAATAAAATGTTTCCCAGTTTTATTAAGATATGATTGACATATAGCATTGTATTAGTTTAAGATGTACAACATAATGATTTGATATAAATATATGTTGCAAAATAATTACCAACAAGTTTAGGAAACATCCACTACCTTACATAGTTACATAGTTATAATATGTGGTGTGTGTGTGTGTGTGTGTGTGTGTGTGTTGAGAACTTTTAAGATCTACACTCTTAACATCTTTCACATATTCAGTACAGCATTGTTAACTATAGTTACCCTGCTGTACATTACATCTCCAGAACTTATTCATCTTTTAATTGTAAATTTGTAACTTTTGATCACCTTCCCACATTACTCCCACTTCATCCCCATCTTCCCACCTCTGGTGACCACAAATTTGTTCTTTGTTTCTATGAATTTGGGTTTTTAAATTCCACATGTAATTGAATTCATCCAGTATTTGTCTTTCTCTGTCTGACTTATTTCACTTAGTATAATACCTTCAAGATCCATCCATCACAAATAGCAGAATTTCCTTCCCTTGGGGCTAAATAATGCTCCATGTGTTTTACATGCTACAATAATACTCCATCATGTATATGTACACATACCATATTTTCTTTGTTCATCCATCCTTCAATGGACACTTAGGTTGTTCTCATGTCTTGGCTATTACAGATAATGCTGCATTGAACATGGGGGTAAGATAGAGTTTTGAGATAGTGTTGTCGTTTCTTTTGTATATATACCCAGCACGGGATTATCAGCTCATATGTTAGTTCTATTTTTAAATTTTAAGGAACCTCCTTACCGTTTTCCATAGTAATTAAACTACTTTACTTTCCCACCAAGAGAACGCAAAAATTTTCTTTTCTCCACATCCTCACCAACAATTACCATCTCTTGTCTACCTTGACGGTAGCAGCCATTCTTACAGGTGTGAAGTGATATGTTATTGGAGTTTTGTTTTGCATTTTGATATATTATATTTCCATTATCATTTAGTTCAGATATTTTCTAACTTCCCTGTAATTGTTTTCTTTAATTAATGAATTATTTATTAAGATATTTAATTTCCAAATATTTGGGTTTTTTTCTGGGATATCGTATTCCTACTTATTTCTAACTTAATTCTTTCATTCTTGGTATGATTTCATTAATTTGAAAATGTGATTAGAACTTGTCTGTGGTTAGACACACCTATACGATATTACATTTGAAAGGATGGATCTCTTGTATTCTTTCAAATATCAGCTGTAGGAATCTATAAATATCAATTAGGTCAAGGTGGTTAATAGTCTTATAAAAATCTTCTATATGTTTCTGATTTTATTTTGTCTAGCTTTTTCTTTCAATTTTTGATAGAAGAGTATTAAACTATCCAACTATGGGAAATTGAAATTCTTATTTATAGTATTTGGAAATTTTGATATTAGGCACATAAACATTTATTACTCTTATGTGCTTCTGATGAATTGGCTGATTTATCAATATGTAATGTCCCTCTTTGTCTCTGGTGATATTTTTAACTTAAAGTCTTTTTAAAATCTTATTCTAATTCTGAATATGTTCCCTCTATTCCATTATTTGTAAGATTTTGATAAAGATTATCACTAGTTTTTTTGTTGTTGTTGTTAAGTGTTTGGGTAGAAGCTACCAATGAAACCTTGTGGTCTGGGGTTTTTCTGTGCTGGGAGATTTTTGATTCCTAATTCGACTTTCACTCTTGCTATTGGTCTGAGAAGATTTCCTATTTCTTGGATTCAAGATTCATGATTCAGTCTTGGTAACTTGCACAGTCTTAAGAATTATAATAAATGAAACAAGATGGGATTGGGAGGGAGACAAACCATAAGTGACTCTTGATCTCACAAAACAAACTGAGGGTTCCTGGGGGGAGGGGGTTTGGGAGAGGGGGGTGGGATTATGGACATTGGGGAGGGTATGTGCTTTGGTGAGTGCTGTGAAGTGTGTAAACCTGGTGATTCACAGACCTGTACCCCTGGGGATAAAAATATATTATATGTTCATAAAAAATAAAAAATTTTTAAAAAGAATACATACAACTGGATAAGGCCCATATTAACATACCCCAATCCTTTATCTTATAGTTATTACGTATATTACAGCTGGATATGTTACGAACCACAGAAGATAATGATACACTTTATTTTAACAATCACACTGATTATAAAGAAATCAAGATAAAAGAACAAAAATCAAGGTTTTTCCATTTAACCAGAGTGATGCTCTTTTGTGACCATTTCTAATGCTTTTCATTTTTATTTGTGGATCTAAGTTTCCATCTCTTATCATGTTTTTCCTTCAGAACTTCAGCCTCAAGTACCTTTAGGGTTTCTCGTAATGAAGATCTGTTTGTACCATAGCCTCTTAATTCCCCTTCACCTGAGAATGTCTTTATTTCTCTTTCATTACTGAAGGATATGGAATTTTGGGTTGACAATTCTCTTTTTTCTTTCAGCACTTTAAAGATGCTGTCTCACTATCTTGAATGGTTGGAATAATTAAGTTCTAATTTCTTAGCAAGAAATGATAATTACATAATGTGATAGAGGTGCTAATTATCACCACAATGGCAATCATGCTGCATTATATAAATGTATCAAGTTAACATATTGTACACCCTAAATTTACACAATGTTATATGTCAAAAATATTTCAAAATAAAAAGATGTTGTTCTCTCTTCTGGCCTCCATGGTTTCTCAAAAATATCAGCTATTATAGAATTATTGTTCTCTCACATTTAAAGTGTTATTTTTCTCTTGCCACTTTTCTCCATTTGCTCTTTATATTTGGCTTTCAACACTTTGACTCTGCTGATAACTGTTTCTGCAAGATTGGCTTTGGCAAGAAACAAAGTTTTATGCTAAATAACAACCAATGTTGATTCCTTTACTGGCTAGAAAATAAAACATATCGGGTGAGGTCAGGTTTCAAAGGAGAATTTTATTAACTTTAAAGAGCAGGTAATTTAAATGTTATTGAGATTGTCCAAAACGACATTCTTTATATGAAGCAAATATAATATTGATACCAATATCTGATTTAAAGTTTACATAAAAAAGAAATCTATAGATCAATATCACATTGGATTACAACCAGAATCCAACAATATATTAAAAAAAATCATAACCAAGATGATTTTACTCCATGAATACTCAACATAAGGAAATCAATTAATATAATTTGTCTAATTTAATGAGATTTAAGAAGAAATTTCACAAGTCACTTCTGTAAATATAAAGATATTTGACACCTCTATGTTTGTAACAGTATTATTTACAATAGCCAAGGTTCAGAAGCTGCCCAAGTGTACATCAATCAATGAATGTTTAAAGATGGGTTTGACTCTGTGTGTGTATGTGTGTGTGTGTGTGTGTGATGGAATATTATTATTCAGCCATAAAAAAGAATGAAATCTTGCCACTTACAACAACATGGATAGAGGTAGAAAGTATTATTTGAAGTGAAATAAGTCAATCAGAGAAAGACAAGCATCATGTGATTTCATTCATATGTGGAATTTAAGAATCAGAACAAAGGAGCAAAGGGAAAAAAAGTGAGTGAGAGAAGGAGAGAGAAACCAAAAAACACATTCATAACTATGGAGAACAAACTGATGGTTACCAGAGAGGAGGTGGGGGGGATAGGTGATGGGGACTAAGGAATATACTGGTCATTAGGAGCACTGGATATATATATATTTTTTATAATATAAAAAATATATTTATATATACAAGAATGCCCTCTGTACCACTAATATTTAATATTTCATTGGAAGTATTAACTTATGCTCAAACAAAAGAACTACAGTGGTATAATAATTGAAGTGGTATACAGTGGTATATATAATTGAAAATGAAGAGATAGAACTATAACTAATTGCAAATTATATTGTTGTATGGGATTTTTCTCTCATAAAACATAAGAAAACTAACTGAAACTAACTAACTGAAAAATGCTATAATTTAAGACAGTATTAGTAAAATAGCAGGATTTAAGTTAATATACAGAAATCAAGGCTTCCCATTTGCAAACAATATCCAGAAAAAATATTTTGCTATTTATTGCTATTGCAATAGCAATTAAAAAATACTTAGCATAAACATGACATGAAATAGGCAAAATATGCATGAGAAAAACTTGCAGGGAGAAAATACAGTTAAATAAGTGAAAATATATATCATGGTCATAGGTTAAAGGACTCAAAAACATTACAAAATTTGTACTTTCTAATTTAAAGAATTTAAAAATATCCAAGCAAAAATAGCCAGGAAAACATGGAAACTTCCAGATATTAAAATATAATACAAGCCCTCATTCACTGATTATAACACTATACTTGTTAAACACTGTGCTTATTAGCCTTTGAATAGACAGGCCAGTGGAACAAAGTAGGAATTCCCAAAATAGATAAGCACAAGTACATGTAAGAATTTGAATTGGTGAGGATAATATCTCAAATCATTTTAATAAATAGTACACAGTGGGCAAAGGTAATGCTGAGTCCATAGTTCACACCATACTTTAGGATAAATGCCAAATGGATCAAATATTTAGATGTAAAAAATTAAGCCAAGTAAGTACTACAAGAAAATAAAAGTAAATTTCTTTATAATAATATAAAGGAGAAAACGCTTTTAAAATTTAAATTCTAAAGCATTAAGAGAAAATAATGATAAAATCATTAGGGGCTCAGTGGGTTAAGCCTCTGCCTTCAGCTCAAGTCATGATCTCAGGGTCCTGGGATAGAACCCCACATCGGGAATCTCTGCTCAGCAGGGAGTCTGCTTCCCCCTCTCTATTTGCCTGCCTCTCTGCCTACTTGTAATCTCTCTCTCTGTCAAATAAGTAAATAAAATCTTAAAAATAAAAAAAGAAAAGAAAAGAAAACTTAAGCATGGCTTGGGGGCAAAAAAAAGCAAAATCTAAAGACAAAAGAAAGTTGATCAAAATTTTGCAATTTATTATTGGCAATTATATAGTCTCATCTCCTAAATACATAACAGCTCCTAGAAATCAAGATTCAAAAACCAGCAATAATAGAAATGGGCAAAGGACATGAACAAAAAGCTCACAGAAAAAATAAATTTAAATGTCCCTTTAAAATATGACAATATATTGTCATATTCGTGATAAGAAATTAAATATTAAAACCAAGATACCATTTGTCCTCTATTGGATTGGCCAAATCTAGATGTTTGACACACAACTCACTTGACAAGGCTATAAATAGGCACTCTTACACATTTCAAGGCTATAAATAGGCACTCTTACACATTACACAATCCTTTTTAAAAAAGGATTTTATTTATTTATTTGAGAGAGAAAGTGAGAAAGAGAGCCTGAGCAAGGAGGAGGGCAGAAGGAGAGGGACAAGCAGGCTCCCTGTTGGGGGGGAGCCCAATGGGGGGCTCAATCCTAGGATGCTGGGATCATGACCTGAGCCAAAGGCAGATGCTTAACCAGATGCTCAGATGGCTGCTGAGCCATCCAGGTGCCCCAATATTATAGCTCTTAAGGAAAGGAGATTGGAAATATCTATCAACATTGTAGATGCATTTACTTTTTGGTTTTTTTTTTTTTTTAAGATTTTATTTGTTTATTTGACAGAGAAAGAGAGAGAGACACACACAGGAAGGGAAGGAACACAATCAGAGGGAGTGGGAGAGGGAGAAGCAGGCTTCCCTCTGAACAGAGTCTTATGCGGGGCTTGATCCCAGGACCCTGGGATCATGACCTGAGCTGAAGGCAGATGCTTAACCGAAGACATATTTACTCTTTAAGCCAAGAAAACCATGTCTCAGAATCTGGCCTTTAATTACATCTGTACACAAACAAAATAGCGTTTGCAAAAGGATGCTGCTTGCAGCATTGTTTGCAATAGAAGACACCATAGAGTTACCAGGAGACAATAAAATCTAACACATTTACCTAAAGAAAAAGAAAACACTAATTTGCAAAGATAAATGCACCCCCATGTTTATTAAACATTATTTACAATAGTGGAAGATGTGGATGCAGCCCCAGTATCCATGGGTAGATGACTGGATAAGCAAATGGGGTACATATATATGTACAATGGAATCAATCAAATACTAGAATAGAATAAATCCTTGCCATTTGTAACAACATGGATAGACCTAGAGGGTAACTTGCTGAGTGAAATAAGTCAGAGAGAGACAAATACCATATGATATCACCTATTTGTAGAATCAAAAACAGAAACAAAAAAATTAAAAAATGCACAAACAAATAAAAAACAAATAGTAACAGACTCATAAATACAGAGAACAAACTAGTGATTGCCAGAGGGGTGGGTTGGTGAGGGATGGCCAAAATCGTGAAAGGGATTAAGAGGCACCAATGTCCAGTTATAAAATAATTAAGTTATCGAAATAAAAGGTACAGCATAGCGAATATAGTCAATAGTATTGTAATAACGTATGATGACAGACGGTGACTACAACTTAGCCCTGAGTAATATATAGATTTGTCAAATTGTTACATTGCACCGTTGAAATGAGTGTAACATTGTATGTTGACTGTACTTTAATAATTAATATTAAAAATAAACTCCTAGACTAATGCTTATTTTAAAAAAATCCTAGCACATTCATATATTGGAATACCATGCAGCTCCCCAAAATGAAAAGGATTTCTACATACTTTATGGAGAAATCTCTATATATTAAGTGAAAAGCAAGCAAGGTATAGAACAGTAAATTCTTATCTTTTTAACTAAGAAAGAGTATGAGAATATTTATTCATATGCGCATAATGAACTAAGAGAAACAGAAATTCAGTAGCGACTTAGAGTGGGCAAAAGGGCAGGGTGAGTGAGGACAGGAGAGCGCAACGCTGCTCAGTGTACCTTCTTATATAGTTCTGATTTTTGAGACATGTTCAAAAAAATTTTGGAGCAAAATAAACACAAGAAGATCCAAGGAAATAGAAGAATGTTGTAATCTGGTAACATATACGAGCTTCTGTCCTATGGTTCTGTGGAGTGATAGTATGCCAGGAGTCTTGCCTGCCAGAAACGAGGGGCTGGGTCTAGGGGGCCAGTGTTCCTAGAGGAGGCAGCTGGGCGCAAAGCCCTTCAGAACAAGTCAGAGCATTAGCCCAGTTTATCTTGGCCTCAAGCATGGTCTGATTACACTCATTGTCTTGGCTCTCAGTGGTGGTGGTTGGGGTCAGGGAATCGCCCGGGGAAAAGAAGTAATAGGTTATCCAGACCAGCTTCCTCTCTGTGTAACCAGGCCCTGTGAAGGTCTCAGGGAAAAATTAGCAAGTGTTTCCACCACTTTTCTTTGAAAGGTCTTTCTATAATTACCTTTTCTCTTTCAGGAAGGCAGTTCCTGCACCTCATCTAAATTTGGGTTTCCTAATTCCATTGCATATTTTATGAAAATAGTTCAGACAATGTAAATAATTATCCTCTGCGCCAATGTTTCAGAGAAGGAAAGATACTTAAATGATTCCTCTAACCAGAGCTTAGTTGGAAATGGAGGCACCCCCAAGGTCATTTCCCTTGGTAAACTCAAGAGACACAAAGTAGAGGGTTTGACCATGTTGTGCTTGCTGACATGGATTGGTATTTCTGGGCAAGGGGACTGACTAGTTCTGGAGTCTCCCATTGGCTTTGAGCCCAGTGTCGCCTTTCCATAGACCATATCCTCTATTATCCATAGCAGTGGGGGGCGGGGGGGCAAATCATATAGCTGTCCCAGGGCCAGAAAGCAGATACCCCTGGGGCCACATGAAATTGCCATCTGCCTGGGCTCACACAGCAGCAGAGAGAAGAGGGACTTCCAAGGACAGGTCTCCCACATCCCCTCCTCTCTCTGTGCCAGTGGTTTGGCAGTAACCGTGAATAATATACTTACGGTGTGGAAGTCTGGAGGCAATTGGTTAAGATGACTTGAGTGTGACAGGCAGAGAGAGGCCCCAATCTCATTTTTACAAATGTTCCCTCAGAACATATGACCAGAGGCAGGGAGTTTCTTCCCTAAGCGTTTGGATATGAGAGCAAGAGCATAAACAAGGAAGGGCAATGAGAGTATGTGTACAACGTCCATCTGCCTCCCCGTTGCCGTGGCCTCCAGCTCCTTGTTGCTGGAAGTGTGGCCTATAGGCCCGCAGCCTCAGCATCACTAGGGAACTTGTTGGAAATGCAGAGCTTTAGACATTCCTCCAAATCCGCTGAATTAGAATCTGCATTTTAACAAGATCCTCAGGTGAATCACATGCATCTTGAAGTTGGGGAAATGCCTCTCTGACCTCATTCTCACAGAGCTCTGCCTTTCAGCCGCTCTCCTACTTTAGACACCTGCCCTGGCCTGGAGTCTTGGCGCACTCCATAGGTGCAGGTCCCAGTGTGGGAGCCACTGAAGCCACGGGATGGGATAAACCTCCCTTCTGTTGCCATCCTGTCCACACAGTTGGCCCAAAGCAGAAACACCAGACGTTTAAATAAAGCAAACATCTTTATGTTCAACATCAACTTTATTTTAAACATCAACTTTTTTTAAAGTGGTAGAGTAATGAAGTGCTATCTAGAGAAGTGAAGAAAAGGACTGTTTGCATAATATAATTATGAAAATTCTAATTCGAAACACTCCCTAAAATAGGAGAGGAAAAGTCAAAATCTCTTACCCTCCTAAACTGCACCTCTTTTGAGATTCTCCCCTACAGTTCTGCCCACCTCCCAACAATGGGGAGGGATGCTCCCCTCACTTACAGGGAGGGTCTGACTCTTCACACCGTCTTTCCTTGACCCCTGCGATGAGCCAACCTTGTGACATTCTTTCTAAAATTATGGATTACAGTTGACCAGTGAGTGATGTTAGTGACTCAAAGTCCCCTTGTCAGTAGTGGAGGGGGCAGTTCCTGATCTGATTTATGGCTTCGCTTTCACACAAACGTGCGCTGCAGACAGATGGGGCCTGTAAGTAGGGGTCTTATTAAAATAGCCTGTCTTGGAAGAGGCAGGTCAGTGTGAAGGGTAAGAACACAGTATGAAGCTGGACCCCCTAGGGTCCAACCCTAGCACCTGGTAAGCATTGGATAAGTACATAGTATCATTATGTGGGTGCAAATAGTTTCTGGAAATGTTTCAGAATGTTGTTGCCTTGTGAATTCAAGGAGCAATTTGTCATGATTAGCTTGGAGTCTGGTGCAGATTCACAAGCAGGAAAAGTAACAGTTAATGCTTAAGAGCTCCAAAACTATTAGCGGTGTCGGTGTGCAGAAGAGATGTCAAGATTTCTTGGTGCTTCCTCCACAATCCCAATCTCCTGACTTCTCACGGAGGCATCTGAGCATCTTGAATCGCTTAGGAAATCAACTCTGCTTTCCCATTGTTTCAAGTCTCATTATTTCACGGACTATCCCAGTGCTCTTTTCCTATTGCAAACATTTGTCAAATGGGGCATCATTGTTAATTTCCTTTTGAAAAAATGATGGTGGGATAGAGGAGCGGGCATGAAATGATTTCCATGTAATTGCATAACTCTAAGGAATAGAATTAAGGACTCAAAAGAGCTATAAACAGATTGGCAGAGAATTTTAGCATCGGTGTTTCTCTTTTGAAAGATATGCTAATTGTAATAAAGTCTTTTTTGTTCAGGGGTACTTAGAATAGCTCTCAGTAAATTTGGGACCATTGAGAATAATATTCCTCGAGTCACTAGATATTCCGTGCAGTTAGTCAGTCCGGGATGGTGTCCTGCACTGTGTTTCTGCTAGCGTGGCTTCAGGAATCATTGCCAAGCTGTTTAATGTGGTCCAGATATTAAGAAGATGAGAATCCTATTTTGAAATGTGCCAAAACTTATAAAAATAGGGATATTTTTGTCATCATACCAGGTGGAATTTTGCATGCAAGAACTTACAACAAAAGAGAGAGAGAGATCTTTATCATATCAGGTAAAATTTTTGTGTAGGTTTAGAACATTTTTAGATTTTCTATGAAATTTAGGAAGTTATCTTTCATTTTTAAAGTGGTAGGGTAAGGAAGTTCTATCTAAAGATGTAGAGAAATGAACTACTTACATAATATAATTATGAAAATTCTATTTAGAAGAAACTTAAAACATCATCTACTGCAACATTTCATAGAGTGTTGGCATCCCTTTGATAGCATCCTTATTGGAGATTGCTCTGTGATATAGCAGGGAAATTAGAGCTGTAGGAGCCAAATGGACTGGGGATTAAATACCAGACCCATACTTCCTGGCTCTTTGACCTAGGTCGAGTTGATTAATTTCTATTAACCTCAGTTTCCTCATCCATAAAATGGTACATAATACCTACCCTAGAGGTGTTGGTAAGAATTAAATGAGAATATATTACTATTATTATTATTATTGTATTTAGCACTATACCTATGTGTGTCATGATAATTGCCATATAAAACACTTAGCCAATCCAGACAATTTAATGAAAACAAAACCATACAAAACTCAGTGTTCTGTGGCCTTTTTTCTTCCTTACCTACTTTGAAGAGTTGTTATTAGAAATATATATGTATATATATATACATATATATAAATATTTAAAGCACTTAGCACATAGTGGTTGCTCCATAAATTATAAGTGTCATTATTATTTCTTCTAGATTTTCATTCTACATCATTCATTCATTCTTCAAATATTTATTACTGTGTACCAGCGTTTGAGGGAACCCGATGTTCCCAATGCATTTGAAAGCAGTTGGTTTGAGGTGGTTCGAGAGGGATAAGCAGAAGGACACCTAGAGTTTGGGGTCTAAGTAACAGGTAGATGATGGTATAATTAACTGAGCTAGGGCAAAGTGATGATGACAAGACTTTGAGGTGGAGGATGATGGAAGGAAATCAAGAATTCTATTTTTCACATAGTAACTTTGAGATGTTCATGAAACATTCAACTGAAAGGTCATAGAGATGGTTGACTATATGAGGCTGGAAATGATATTTGGTTGAGAAAACAGTGGGTTCATTATCACATATACATGGCATTTAAGACAATGGAACTGGATGACATGTTATAGAAAAAGTATGTAAAGGAAAAGAGAGCCCCAGACTAAAATCTGAGCAGCCCTAACATTTAGAACTTGGTGAAGCACAAGTAGCTCAATGATACCTAGGAAGCCAATGTCACTGTTAGATGTCTTGAATGTTCAGGATGTTTCTTTTGAGCCTGCCCCTTTAGAATTGCAAGGTATTGGCCTTTTGGGAGCAACACAGAACAACTTTGTTTCTTTTCAAATAGATGAAGAAGTCTCCTTGCACATCTTCTATCAGACTTCTCTCTTTTAGCCTAGAAATACCCACACGTCCTAGAAGATGGCTCAGAGGCAGCCATCACCCAAACCTTACTTTCCCATCTTGACCAGCCAGCCATCTGCAGGACTTCTAAGCAAATACAGAGCAAGGTGGAGTAAAAGGAAAACAGATGAATTACTTTCAAAATCCACTGCTGTGGTCTTGATGAATCATGACTGTGGATGTAAGTAAAGTATGAAAATCATCTTCTAGAAAATACCATAAGGCTAAAAGGGCACATTCTATAGTCAGTTGTGCTTCTAGCAGCTTAAAAAATGTGGAGTGGGAATGCATTCTCTGGTGACATTAAAACAACTATACACCAGCTGGACTTCCAATGGAATTAAGACAGGCTGTTCATGTTTCCTTGGGTTCATGACTCCAGCTAACTCATCTGTCTTTGTCCAGTTTTGGTTTTGATTCCCATTTCACAACTCTTGATTTAATGCATTTGTTACTCAGCTACAGGATTTGATATTTGGAGTCCATTAATTGATCTTGGCGTCACTCAAACTCTGTACTCAGCTCTCCATTTTGAACCCAACATTTGCTTACTACTTTGTTCAGTACTTAGGCACTTACGTGAAGTTTTGATCTTGCGGTCTCCTGACATATATAAAGTCATATGCAAAAACAAGTACTACGAGTAAAAGCTCCTGCCATTAGGCGAAGGTCGGATTTTCCTCTCATACTCTGTATGAAACTGGAGATTTACCTGCATTGGCTTATTTTTAGATACTTGTGCAAGTTTAACAGTGCTGCTACCTAGCAATTTCTTGACCAAGAGGCAGATGACTAAACAAGTCAAAACCCTGTCAACCTACTGGCTCTGTGAAGAAAGATATCCGTGTGGGAACTAAGTATCTGACTAGATAGTCAGTTGAGGTGATTCTCCTCAGGTTACCATGACTCAGAGCTGAATAAATATACCTCCCTTTGTAATGCCAACCTTCACCCAAACATAGGACCATAAACTAGGTCCCCTTCTGGTGTGGCTCTTCTCATTCCTTTTCTATGAATTACTCTCTCACTGATCCTCCTCTTGAGGACATCATCTACTTGCTTCTCCTAGCAATGGGTTTTCAAGCCCTAGCTACTTCAGACTAATCAGGAAGAGCTTTTAAAATATATGTAGGATATTCTTTAAGAGACTTTGATTCAGTTGGCCTCAGGTGAGGCCAGAACTCTACAATTCCTAAAGCTCTTTCTGAAGTTTTCTAAACCTTAGTAACCAGGTTTGGGAACCATACTTGCCAAGAACCCAAGTCAGGAGCATGAATGAGGTCATGACTTCATGTGCTACTCCTTCTCTCTGGTCTCACTCTATCTGGTTGACTATTATCCAGTGGCTGTGTTGGTCAGTTTGTTCCCACTTTGACCATTACTATCTTTGGACTGTTCTGATTCTCAGGTCTTAATGGATTTATTGTTTTCTCCAGATTCTCTGATCTTAATAATCCTTTTGATTCCCAGTTCTAGTTCACTGAGAGAGGTACAAATCTTGTTTCTGTAGTTTGATACATGACAAGATGCAGTGACAGCACATATTGAATATCCACGGACTCTGGCTATTTCTCAGCCATCTACCCCCTTTCATGTTACTAGTTTTATCCAAGAGATTGAGAACTATAGAGACACATGTAATGTGGAGGCTTAGACCACTAAGAACTGGTGGGACTTTATATCCCATTTCTCCACTATAACAGCAGTCTTGGAAGCCACATATTGAGATGGTGTCATCGTGAAATGGAGGACAGGCTTGCACCGCTGAGTCATGGCTGAAGGGGAGTCCCCGTCAGTCTCCATCATTTCTCTGTGTGAGCTGTAAATCCTTTTTTTTTTTTTTTTTTCCTGAGCTACAGAGATTTCAGGATTAATTTGTTACTACAGCACTGCTTACCCTGTCCAGAACTAAAGAGAAACCATGACTTCTGGATAAAATCCTGCCAAGAGAACTGAGCCCAAGCCATCACCACACACTGTCCTAATTTCTTGTTCTCTTTCCTTTCCAAATAGCACATATACATCCATTTAATGCCACAGAGTACAAATTATGCTAGTTATATGGGACAAAACAGTTGTGATGAATGGTGAATAAAATGGACTTCCCACTTACACAGTGACTGTTGTTTCAGAAAAGTCACTTACAATTATTTTTAATGCCCTTAATGTTCCTCTTAACTCTTAAACAGAACCTGCCAAAGGTGGCATACTCAGGCAGGAAGCGAAATACATGAAATAAGCAGGTATTAAGACAATGGACAATGGTGGGGCCTTGCACATGTGAAAGAACAAATAGAAAAAGGCGTGATCACCTAAAGGTATTCAACACAAATCAAAGGAAATAATAGCTCTACCTTAAGTAAAAAGTTGAAGCCCCAAACATCAACCTGCCACTGCAACTATGCCCTGAAGCTGTAAGTACCCACTGTAATTCTTGTCAGGCGTAAGTGCCATTTTTCAAATTTTAGTATACACATGACAAAATACTATGCAGCTATTGAAAATGTGATATAGAAAAGTAGTAGCAATAAATAAATATTTTTGAAAATAAATAAACCACATATATACTTAAAATTACTAAACAGTTATAATATAATACAATTTTGCAAAATAAAATGTGTGGGGGAAAAGACTAGAAATAAGATACATGTACCAAGCCAATAGTTGTTGTTTTTTTTAAGATTTTATTTATTTATTTTACAGAGAGAGAGATCACAAGTAGGCGGAGAGTCAGGCAGAGGGAGACAGAGGAGGAAGCAGGCTCCCCACTGAGCAGACAGCCCAATGTGGGGCTCGATCCCAGGACCCCAATATCATGATCTGAGCAGAAGACAGAGGCTTTAACCCACTGAGCCACCCAGGTGTCCCCCAAGCCAATAGTGTTAACAAGAATAGATATCTCTCGGTTGTAGGATTATATGATTCTTATTGACTTGCTTTTATTTTTGTGTATTTTCCATCTCTTCCAAAACAAGCATGTGTTGTTTTAGTAATTGGGCAAAAAATGTTATGTTAGATACTGATATTTAAGAATAAAGGGCAAATATATAAATATATTTAATATGAGATTTTTCTAATATTTTTATTCTAGCTACCTACTTTATCACATGGTATATTGTGTATGGTGTATTTTTGGTCTAGAAATGGCTATACTAAATTATATAAAACCTAGCCTGGAACCACTATTCATCTATGAGTTCTGGGTAAGTTGAAACCCACATCTCTATTATTTTTATGTATTTCAGAAAGAAATTTTGCTGATTTTAATAATTATCATAACTAATGTGCAACAAAGAACAAACCACAACTTAAAAATACACCAACGTGGGGGCAAGTTGTAACAGATAATAGAAAATATCCTGTAATTATAGCTGCCAAAAGAGTACAAATAATTCCAAAGACGTTTTGTTCTCCAAGTTTTTCCACTGTTTATTCATTGGAATGGCTTGGCATTAAGAGTTCACAACTGGCTTGAAATGGATTCATTAAACTCTAATCTGATTAGGATTTTCGTTTCTTTGTTCTCTGCATCCTCAGGTGGCATTTTGGCTGGACATTAGAAATGTTTGTGCCATATCAGGTACAGCAATGTAACTTTGCCTATGTATTATATAATCAGTACATAATTCTAAGGTGCTAATCCTAAAAAGGCAACTCTAGGTAATAGAATTCCACTTCTGTCCACATACTCTTCAGCATATGAATTTTACTTATACATATGTACCAAAGCATTACAATGCATTTTGAACAGATGACCAGATATATCTAACTTCCCAGAACCATTAAGAATTAAATATAAGTTGTTTTTTTTGTTTTTTTAAGATTTTATTTGTTTGTCAGAAAGAGAGAGAGCACAAGCAGGGGAAGCAGCAGGCAGAGGAAGAAGCAGACTCCCTTCTCAGCAGGGAGCCCAATGCCAGACTCCATTCCAGGACCCTGAGCTCAAGGCGGACGTTTAACCAAGTGAGCCAGCCACCAGGCGTCCCAATATAAGTTGCTTTTAAAAATGCCATAAAAGCTCTCCCAAGTGGTTTTTTATCTAAATAAATGAAAGGTTGATTTAATCTAATTTAGGTGGATAGCAGGATAGGTGAAAAACGTGGTAAGGAAGATCACTTGGCAGTAAAGGTGCAGCCCAAGGTTGGTTAGATAAAGAGAATCACAAAACTATTCAGAAAGGCTTTAAATTAGATATGAAATACAATTAAGAGCCCCCCAAATTTTCAAAATTGACAATCAAGTATGACGCACCTTGCTATACTGGTAGGCAAAAGAGACTCTGGGACAAAAATAGCCACTAACTGGATGCTATCCTAGCAATGACTGTTGGCTTACTCTATAAACACAAAAAATAAATGTTAGGAAATTACCACTTTGTTGAATCCACCCAGAATTTTATAATCAAGAAATCACCTAGGGAGGAAAAAAAAAAACTGTTCTGCTATCAACATACTTATAAATTTTGTTATTCCAAAAAATTAAAATTGTATTTTTATTTATGTGCTTAAGAGCTTAGGGGCTTTAAAAGTCTTATTCTGGTCCTGGCACAATTCAGATGAATTGGGAATGAAAATTAAGACACTTATCAGGGGAGGTCCCTAGACTCCACATGTTCTGGATGAGACATGACCCAATAGAAGATAGACTTAAGGCTCTGGAGAGTTCTAGAATGGTGGCTTCTGTGTGTGTGTGTGTGTGTGTATGTGTGTGTGTGTGTGCGCGCGCGCACTGTGGGCACTCTCCAGTCATTGCATAGGCATGGTCTCCAACTTTCCCAACAGCAGACATCATTTGGACATCATTGGCTCCTGGAGAGGCTGCCTGTTTAATGGAGATCTGCTCTGTAGGAAGAAGCATTTTAATTGCAGTTGGTTTTGTAACATTAACACTGGTGGAAGTGTTGGGTTCCTTAAGTGCAATCTCAGCAGCTGAATATGAAAAATGGATGCCAAACTGGCTGCCAACCTATGAATGCCAGGCAGCATCATATGAACAAAATAGGCATGAGGACAGAGTCATATGATCTATGGAAGATGTTCTAAGTCTGTCATGACACCAGAAAGATCTGTCCTCAACTGAAAAGAGCCAATACATTTTATTTTAGAATCTACAGAAACACACCTGTGTTCCCCATTCTATATTATAACTCCAGCGTTTAAGTTTGCATACGGTGAAAGAAACAGAAAATGAATCTCTGTCTTAAGCTTCGGACTACTGGGGACTTGAAGGGAGATCAAAGAAGCCCTTCAAGTCATTCAAGTTTTTTTTTTCTTTTTTTTCTTTCTTTCTTTTTTTTTTTTTTTTTTTTTAAAGTTTTTGGTGTTTAACATGCACACCTAACATTAATAAGCTTAGTTCCATGAAGCACCTTCTGGGCCAAAAGATAAGACTTTCTTTCCCCTGAATCACATTTTCTCAAATATTTTGCAAAGCTGAGGCATAAGTCTTTTAATAGAATTATGCAAAATTTGCCCTAACCCCACATGTTTTCTGAACTAAAGACAGCTTTGAAGAGATGCTGTATTTGCAATGACCACATTGGGGAAGGAAAGCTGGAAACAGTAGGTGGTGAGGGAGAATGAAGCAACACCCCACACTTGGGCTTTAGGTGCTGCTAAGGTTATTTTGTGCAAACTTAAAGCAGAGTCTCCTTCTGAAAGGTCAAACTTGCTGGGATGGAAATGCTGACCCATCAGTAGGGGATTATCTTCTTGGCAGCAGCAGAAACCCAGCTCGAATGCACCTCACTCCTGATTTGAACTGTCTGGATGATGGGATAAAAACATCTCAGGCACAAGCCCGGTCAATGACCCCAGGGAGGCAAAACAACATAGTACATCCCTCCTAAAATGGAGATGCAAAAGTACATTTGTTAAAAAAAAAAAAAAAAAAAAAGGTACAGGGTTCCTTGTGAAATAATGTTCTATTTCCTAGTTTTCCCTCTTCAAATGATGGAAGACATTTTCTTTGAAAGGAGGCTTAGAAAAAGATGACCATAAAATCATTTCTCCAAGTGTGAGACACACTTAGCATTTCAGAACTGGGTAAGACTCCTTGTTTCACAGATTAGTGTATTTGTGCATGGAATATATTATCAAGAGAAGCATAGTAATTGTCCCGATTCTACAATTTTCAGTCCTTCTCCATGTGGGTGAAACAAAAATCACACATTTGAAATCACCACAGGGACACCTGGCTGGCCCAGTCAGTTAAGCGTCTGCCATCAGCTCAGGCCATGATCCCAGATTCCTGGAATCAAGTCCCACCTTTGGCTCCTTGCTCAGCGGGGAGCCTGCTTCTCCCTCTCTGGTCCCCCCACTTGTGTTCTCTCTCTCTGACAAATAAATAACATCTCTCTTTTAAAAATATTTATCTATTTATTTATCTGACAGTCAGAGATCACAAGTAGGCAGAGAGAGAGAGAGGAGGAAGGAGGTTCCCCACTGAGCAGAGACCCGAATGCGGGGCTCCATCCCAGGACCCTGGGATCATGACCTGAGCCGAAGGCAGAGGCTTTAACCCACTGAGCCACCCAGGTGCCCCTAAATAAAATCTTAAAAAAAAAAAAAAAAAAAAAAATGAGCTTGCCACAAGCTCAAGGGCACCATCTTAATTATTATTGTAACTCGCAGGAACTATATGGCTGACTGAAAGCAGTATTTGGGGTCTCAAGTTATAGAACAAGAAGGCAATGTTTGTGTTCGGAGCAGAGTCAAGGCTGTTCTACCTCTGGAACTTTCTGACCTGAGGCCCTCTTGTCCCCTACAAGTGGTGCTTGCAGGAGGAGTGTTTGGCAAAGCACTTTCAGGACAAAGAAAAGGGGGACTTCTGCCAAGTTTTTATTTTGACCCCCATTTAGCTTTTTGAGGTTTACTAGTTAAGATGACATTTATTGCCAAACAGCTATTTCCTAATAACGGGGCCTCAGTGGACAATCTGACTCCAATCATCTTTCTACGTTCTACTTTTATACTTAAAAAACACACGGGAGATAACAAAACCCCCAAACTCCAGCCCTTTCTCCGTCCCAGCGTCACACATGCCTCCGCTGGTGCTTCCCGTTCCTCTGCCTGATGCGCCCTTCGGAGCAGCGCCGTGCCTGCGGGGTGAGGGGAGTCCCCCGCCCCGAGGTTGTTTGTTGCCCTCTGTCTCCGCAATGTGCGCACTCAGCGCGCGTCCCCGCCAAGGAGTTAATGTCGGGAACCGGCAGTTTCAAGGATGTCATCTGAATTTCAAAATAAAGTTCCTGTGCCTCTGGCACATCTGAGTGTTCGGAGCCAAGGTGGGCTTTACTGTGACTTCTCTTGCAAGCTGCTTGGTATTTATCCAGCGTGAAAACGGACGTCTGCGGGTCAGCAGAAGGGGAGCAGTTTCTTCCTTGATTTATTCTTGTTCAAGTTCAATTTTGATTAGAAGCCCCCTCTGTGCAGCTGCTCCAGCATTGGGATTTCTTCTAACAGCACTGTTCAGTGGAATAACATGAATATGAAAGGAATATTAAATATATTAAATTAAATAAATTACTTAAATTAAATATTAAAAATATTTAAAAAGGAATCACTTTTTGCAGTTTAAAGTGATGTGGATGGTGTCCTTTTATTAAAAAATTACGGGGCACCTGAGTGGCTCAGTTGGTTAAGCCACTGCCTTGGGCTCAGATCATGATTCCGGAGTCTTGGGATCGAGCCCCCCCCCCCGCCCCCCCCTTCCTTATCAGGATCCAGCTCCACAGGGAGTCTGCTTCTCCCTTTGACCTTCTCTCCTCTCATGCTCCTCGCTATGTCTGTCTCTCTCTCAAATAAATAAAATCTTAAAAAAAATGCAGAGGGCTGCAGTGTGTAGGTATATGTGTTAATCCATCTGAAGTTTAACCTTGGCATATTTTCCTCTAGAGGAAATTTTTATACAGGCAGAAAGACAAATATGAAAAATTAAATCAAACCTAAAACGTAATTACCAAACGAATTCTGATCAGAATAGCAATATCCTCTTTGTTGCTGATAGATTTCTGAAAAAAATGTGACTCTCCACTTTGGACTGAAATGATGTCATGTTATGCAAAGAAAATGGTATAGCTGTTCATAGGGTTTCGGGTTCACTTTGTTTTAATAATCCCATCCTACCCCTCCAAACCCTGACCCCTCCCCACCCCACCCCACCTCGCCACCTTCCCCAATTAACAGGTATTTCATAGGCACAGATAAACTGCATGTTCTTTTCCAAGAAACTTCTGCAACAGCGTTTTCAGATGGGGTCATATTACAACTCTGAACATGAATAACACAATGGGGGGGGAGGCACACTGGTAGTGTTTGTGTTAGCTTGCAATTTTGAAACTAACTAAACATCTATGGACTCTGAGTACAATTTAGAGATGACTCTGATGCTCTATCTAGTTCATACTGGTTTGGTTGCTGAGTTAAAAGTGCTGGGAAAATGAACAAACAAACAAACAAATAAATGTGATTGGCTGCTTTTCTGAGCATCATTACAGAAGGTCAAGAATGACAAGGAGACCGGATCTGGCCTCAGGGAAAAAAGGTCAATCATATATCCAATATGTATTTTTGACTACACTGTAAATATGACCATAAATGCGAGCGATTAAGCAGACCACTTTCAAGCTCTACGGTTTCCAGAATTTTGAATTTCAGCATAGTAGATTCAGAATAGACCATTGGCCTTCACATTTATCATCTTGTAATGTGCCATTTGATCTTAGAAATATTGAATATTGGTATTTTCTTTGTTTTCTTCCTCCCCTACTAAAACCAAGAGCTAAGGAAGCTTGACTTGTTTTATTTACGCCTCTGGCCCTAGACCTGGACCAGCACCAGGTACATAGCTGTTACTCAATAAATGTGTGTTGAATAAATATTGATTCATCTCTTTTAGTTCTCTGTCCTAAGAAGCGGATTGGTGATGTTTCTGTAACTTCTGAAGTAACACTACATCATTCCATAGTCACTAATCCCAAAAGCAAAATCTCTACCTTTTTATTTCAACATCCAGCACAGAATGAGGATTTTAATATTATAGCTTGAAATGAGGTGAGGCCCCTTTCTAATTCGAAGAGTTCCTGGTTGGTTATCAATTTAACTGCTTATGAGACTGTTCGTTTCTTGAATGGAGGCCAGAAATAACACTGAAATAGAATACTCCTTCCAAAGTTCTCTTATAAACGCACCATCCAATTAAAGAAAGCTGAGAAAACATGACTTCAAAGTGCTTTCAAGCAAGCGAACTCAAATTTTGCACACAAATGCAGTGCTGCTTTCATTCCACATAAGCACATGTATCTGCTTTTAATATAATGTTGATAGGAAAATCTTGTTACCGCTGGAAAAAAACAAAGAACGAATGTTCTCTTACAACTTTGCAAACCTCAGTCAGTAAGTTCTGGACTCCTAGGCCAGTGGGCCTAAGTCTCGGTTGCTATGCTTGCTAAAGAAGGAAGACTCTGGGTACTTATCCGGAGCTTCTAATTCGGGAGATAAAAATAGGGTGCAGAAATCAGAAATGCCTATAATCGTGCCACATGACTTGTATGCAAGTTATCTGCAGATTTTACTTTGAGAAAAATTAAAAATTAAGGCACCTGGATGGCTTAGTTGTTAAGTGTCTGTGTTCAGCTCAGGTCATGATTCCGGAGTCCTGGAATAGAGCCCCACATCAGGATCCCTGCTCAATGGGAAGCCTGCTTCTCTCCCTCTCACTCCCCCTGCTTTTGTTCCCTCTCTCGTCGTGTCTCTCTGTCAAATAAATAAAATCTTAAAAAAAAATTAAAAAGTAAAAAAAGAAAAGAAACAAGATCTCGGTTTCCTTTTGAGCTCAGTTCTCATAGATTGAATTCAGGTATCTGGCTGCCAAACAAATATGTGTATATTTTGATTATAAGTAAAATAAAATGGCCAACAGATTATCAGAACATGCTTATATAATTCTAAAAATGTTCATCTTTTCTATTGTTCAATAGAATCAATTCTATTATTCAATACTCAATTTCCTATTATTCCATTATTCAATAGAAGATTTGTTTAGGACAATGTTACAAATGCTGGCAAAAGTCAAGTGCAGGGAAAAAATCAATAAAAATATGCATTCTTCATTTGGAAAACCACAAAATATTTCCTCACATACTACCTAATTGGTTTCTCAGAGTAACTCTCTAAGGGAGTCGGGGCAGGTGTGAGTTAATCTAATTTTGCATGTGAGCACAATGTGATCTAAAGAGGTTCTCACTTGACTGTGCCAGATAGATTGAAATCAACAGCAAAGTGTGGCCATTCTTCCTGGGACCTCTCCTATCTAGTTAAGTGCTTGTTCAACCACCCTTCATGGACTTCCTCCTTGCCTTTCTTCCTTGACTCTTTCATCTCTGGAAACACTGTATGCAGAGCTCTGTGCACAGTGCCCACCTCATGGTACCAGGAGGAAAAGAGGGCTGAATGTTATTACTGTACTTACACTTAAATGGGATAACGTGTGTGAAAGTGCTTTGTAAGTTACACGTGTGCACACGTATGTTATTATTGCATATACATATGATGAGGATAAGATTACTACTGTTTATCTGATCCTAGGCATTAAAGCTTCAAAAGAGAAACTCTTGAAACTTAAAGTTATCCGAGGAAAAAAATGACAACTACCAACAAAAAATTTAGTATAAATTGTAAGAGAAAAAATAGAGAAAGGAATACATGAGTAAAGAATTAATACTTTTATTTATTTATTTTTAAAGATTTTATTTATTTATTTGACAGAGAGAAATCACAAGTAGGCAGAGAAGCAGGTAGAGAGAGAGGGGGAAGCAGGTTCCCCGCGGAGCAGAGAGCCCAACGCTGGACTTGATCCCAGGGCCCTGAGATTATGACCTGAGCCAAAGGCAGAGACTTTAACCCACTGAGCCACCCAAATTAGGCACCCCGAATTAATACTTTTAAATACAATAAGGAACTGGGGCGCCTGGATGGCAGAGTCGGTTAAGCCTCTGACTCCTGTTTTTTGCCTCAAGTCATGATCTCAGGGTCCTGAGATGGAGCCCCGCCCCAACCCGTGTCGGGCTCCACACTCACCTGAGTCTGCTTGAGATTCTCCTTCCCTCTTTCTCGGCCCCTCCTGTTCTCCTCTCTCTCTCAAATAAAAAAGTTAAAAAAAAAAAAAATCTTTAAAATAAATAAATAAAGTAACGAACTGAGAGTATGCTGAACTTTGAGTCATTGCTCAGATGGGATTGGAGTTGAATCGTAAGAGGAGACATGTGTCCTGTATCCCAAACATCCCCACATGGCACATACATACGTACATACATACACAGAAGCTTAGAATTTCTTGTTTTGGTTGCTCAGCCAATCTCTTCCAGATGCATTTGAATCTGCTTGAGATGTGGAACATTCCAGAGGAACCACACAGTCTGGCTGCTTGTGAAGCGTCCTGAACTGACCAGGTCTGGGAGTGTCTATCCTGAAAGCAATGAGGCATTCCGGCAGGATGGTCTCCCTCCTCACAGCCTGATGAGGTAACACAAACTGACTGCCTCATCGCCTCGTTATTGCCATCTCTTTATGTTTCTTCTCTGCGCTTCAGCTCTCTGACCAGATTTCCCTATGGCCCTTTGTAACCGAATCCTACCTTGGGAATGTCAGACAGGAGCATGAGGAGTAGTCACTCCAATAGTTGCCCTTCTGGGCCCTTCTGCTGTATCACAGCTTAACATGTAGTAAGACATTAAATTGAAATACCCGAGTCCTTTCGATCAAACGAACACTGCCTAATGCTGGCATCAATAAATGGTATGTTACTTGGTCTAGCCCATTTTTCGGAATAGGAATGAAGTCAACATCAACTAACCACAAGGACATGTATTTATGTACAACAGAACAAATTTGTATGAAGATCTGAGGGGCTTAAATGATATTTTGCTCACGTAGTTGAACCTGAAAAAGAGAAAACAAACAAAAGAAAGTTCATCATAGCTGACAGATTCACAAATATCACGCATCTTGCAGCAAATTTAGAGTCACGTATTACTCAGACCTTCCACAGGTTTGTTGTCTGGATTGGATCCAACGTAAACCAGAATCTGGACCAGATAATATCGGATATGTTGCTTGATCTGTTGGGGGCATCAACTGTCAATGCTTCATTGATTCTGACTCAAATGTCCACTCAAGGAATTCATGAATCTCAGCCCCCTCTAGAAGTTTGTAAATCTCCTATGAATCTCATTATACAATAACCACCTGACATCAGGTACTTGAAGGGTATATTGAAACAGTATTTGAGAAACAAAATTCAATATACTCTGGGAGTTCTCACACTTCTTTCTTTCTTCTTCTTTCTTTCTTTTTTTTTTTTTTTTTTTTAAGATTATTTATTTATTTATTTTCCAGAGAGAGAGACACAGTGAGAGACGGAACACAAGCAGGGAGAGTGAAAGGGAGAGAAACAGGCTTCCTACCGAGCAGGGAGCCTGATGTGGGGATCCCAGGACTCAGGGATCAGGACCTGAGCTGAAGGTATATGCTTAATGACTGAGCCACCCAGACACGCCGCCACACTTATTTTTTTAAGGGAAATTTAAAAATTGCTTTGGAATGAAAGCTTTCCTACCTTCTTGAACCTTCTGAAGAGGTGAAAGCAAAAGTCATTTTTCTGTGACATTCCCCCCAGATAAAGATAAGAAAAAATACTTTTAAGATGTTCAGACGACAAAACAAAAAACAAAAAACAAACAAACAAAAAACTTGGTCAATTCTGGGTCCACTAATCTGGTCTTTTGAATGTGAAAGAAATAAAAATATTTCAGATTCTTTACAGACACCCAGAACTTCCAGATGAAGTAGGTATTCTAGTCCCTCCTTTCTATTTTTTGATTCCCATGTCTGAATAATCTTTAGGATGATAAGCATTTGCCCACAATAAAAGTTCTATTTACTAAGAATCCACTGTGTATCAGATCCTAGACTGGGAGCTTCAGAAGCCTTACCTCATTTGGAATGTTTGATCCCTGGAGGCATTGTCTACCTGCCTTGCAATAAACAAAATGAGGGTCAGAAAAGGTAGGTAATTTGTCTAAGACAAGGAGAGAGAGATAGAAAAATGTACAGTCAAGTCTGTCTTACTCCAAAACTGTGCCCTCTGTTTTAAGTCTGCCTGTCCACATGTGTGGGATTCGTCAAACAAAGTTACTGAACTCTCTGGCCCAGAGTGTCACTGGTTATTTGACCACGTGCAAGTCACTTAACTTTCTCAAAGGTCAGTTTCTTGACTGGAAAATGGAATGACAATTTTTGTTCCTTGAAGTTCATAGCATTGTTGAAGAGGTAAAGGAGATAGGTCATATATGGTGATTTTATAAGTGTTAAAATGCTTTCAAATCACTGGCTAGGTCTCCGAGATAGCCCGGGGGTCACCGCCACTCTCCGCTCATTGAGATGTCCTCAAGAGAGATTGAATGCCATCTGCAAGGCTTCTAACCATACCTGGGTGAGGACTTTATTCAGGGAGGTGGAGGCCACCAGAAGATTCTAAGGAGAGGAGGGACATAATGTGACTTATGATTTATTTGGAAGACCACTCCGGTAGCTAGGTTAGCAATGAACCACAGGGGTTGGAATGTATATCGAAAGACCTATTAGGCTGCAACTGAGAGAAAGAGTGAGGTCAATCAAGGATAACAGCAAGATCTGGGGCCTGAGCGACCAGCAGGACCAAGCTGCCACACAATGAAATGAGGAAAGGAGAGGAGTTGGGGGCTTAGGGAAATGGGGATTGTTGGCACTCAATCATGAATAACAGAACTCATTTGGCCTATTTAAGCAACAAAGTAATTGAGCAACATCCTGAGCTGCTGCTGGAGAGTCAGAGAGCCAGGCGGAGAGGTTACAGCCCGGAAGCCAGCCCAAACTGCACCCCCACGGGCTGCTCCGGAGAAGTCTCAATGGCCCTGGCCACTGGGCAGACACAACCGCAGCTGAGGCTGACACCAGACACCGGAAGCTCCGCCCCTGTTGCCAGGAGCTCCAGCTGTCACGGTGATCCTCACCAAAAAAATATAAATAAATAAAGTAGGACACATGCTCCTGCTTCTCACTCCCCGCTTCAGATCTGGGGCATCTGTTGGTAGAACCCGGTCACAGGCCACAGAGCAGTGCAGCTTGAGGATTCGAGAACGTAAGCCCCCGAAAGGCAATTCACAAAGTCTTGATGAGCAGCAAAGCTGGCAAATATCCTGAGATATTTTTGCCATCATCGCTTTGCTTGTTACTAAATGCTCAGTGAACTTTTTCTTAAAAAATGCATTTTTTTTTTTCCTGACTTCAGATCTAGACCAAATTCCCCTAGGATATGAGCCCCGTCCTAACCCAGACTTGGAAATCAAAAAATTTCGAGACAAAGATTAATAAGAGTCTTGAGGTATAGGAGGGAATAGACCTCAAGTAAACAATAAATGGATAATTAAAACTGGTTGTGTCAATATTAAAAAATTGAAAATTTGGGAAGCCCCAGTCTACTGCTCCTTAAGAATAATCACTATCACCAGACAGTTATTAACTACTTATGTTATCATTTATTGAGAGGTTATCAAGGCTAAATACCACTGTGCAAAATGCTGACTTTCAACATCTCATTTGATTGTCTTACTAACCCCATGGAGAAGGACTAGGTTCAGAGAGATTAAGAATCTTGTCTGACTCATAAATGATGGGATTCCATTGTCCTCAACTCTTAGCTACAAGGTTACACTCCTTCAATTTCATCCCTAAGAAGACATGATGTCAAGTAAAGAACCAAGAAATCCAGAGCATAACAATCCACCCCAAATACTCTCATTAATTGTATATTTTAACTTTGCTTTCTAGTCTCATTAAAATAATCTGCTAGGCTATCATTAATCTTTATTATAAGAAGATATGCCTCTGTGTACAAAGGCACTTGATCCAGTTATCTTTGCCGGAGGGGGGGGGGGAACCCTGGAAATCTAATTATTATCTATTATTATTAGGAGCTGGTCAATAAATTGTGACATGTCTCCATAATAGAATACCATAAGTCCTCTAAAAGCATGAGAAGAGTTTTCAGACAAACTTTAAAGTTAAAAAGTATCCACATGGAAAATAGTGACTCTAGTATGATACTATTTGTAAACCTATAAACACAGATTTATATGCTGATAGATGCATAGAACATTTCTAGAAAGATACGTAAACTACTGGGAGAAGAGGAAAAGGGATTTGTAAAGCGCAAGAGAGAATTTACCTTTCAGTTTATATTTTTCTGTATGTTTCGGTCCTTCTTTGTATAAAGATAAATTTTGTACTTAATGAAGGTATTTTCAGTAAATTCTGGATTTGAAATATTATTGAGCCCTTTGAAGAAGTTAGTATATGCCTTCATACACTTCATTTTATTTTTTAATTTTTTTTTTAATTTTTGTTTATTTGACAGACAGAGATCACAAGTAGACAGAGAGGCAAGCAGAGAGAGAGGGAAGCAGGCTCCCCGCTGAGCAGAGAGCCCGATGCGGGACTCGATCCCAGGACCCTGAGATCACGACCTGAGCCGAAGGCAGCGGCTTCACCCAGGCGCCCCAACTTAATTTTATTTTTTAAGAAGATTTTATTTTAGTTATTTGTCAGAGAGAGAGCACAAGCAGAGGGAGCAATAGGCAGAGGGAGAAGCAGACTCCATTGGGGTGTTTGAGTGGCTCAGTGGGTTAAGCTTCTACCTTCGGCTCAGGTCATGATCTCAGGGTCCTGCGATTGAGCCCGGCATAGGGTTGTCTGCTCAGCAGGGAGCCTGCTTCCTCCTCTCTGCCTGCCTCTCTGCCTACTTGTGATCTCTGTCAAATAAATAAATAAACAAATAAATATCTTTAAAAAAAAGAAGAAGAAGAAGAAGAAGAAGCAGACTCCTTTCTGTGAAAGGAGCCTAATGTGGATCTCAGTCCCAGGACCCTGGGATCATGACCTGAGCCAAAGGCAGAGGCTTAACCAACTGAGCCACCCAGGTGTCCCCATACACTTCATTTTAAAATTATGAAGCTGTGGAGGACTTTGTATTGTTTTGATCTTCATACCAAATGTTCTTATTGGTCTTGATTATTTTTCTCAGTGCTTAATGCTAAAGCAAATTGCATAGTGTTAATGTATAGATATTTGTTATAAATGGTCATACTTCCCCTGTAAATAAAAAGAACACAGAATTGCACAAATGGTTAAACTGGTCCCTTTTAGATTATATATATTTTACCACAACTAAAAAAAAAAAAAAACCCAAACCAAAAACAAACAAACAAAAAAAACCCCCACAGTACTTCCTAACATAAAGTCTTCAATGGAACTATATAATAACCACAGCTAAACTTTGTTGTCTGCCCAGTGCCAGGCTCTGGGAAAAGCACATGAGACATTTATCTCCCTGAATCTTCAGACTTCCATAACCTTGGTGCTTTTCCTGTCTATTTGACGGGGAATGCAGACAGAAATGAATTGCCCAAGGGCATGCAGCTGGCTCGAAGTGAACACAGAGGCAGCCCCCAGAGTGAGCCTGGCCACAGGAACCCATGTGCTAACATGTCACTCTCCACTGCCTCTCAATACAACCGAGTTTGACTCCTAGAAATATAACTGTGACATTCTCGAAGAAATTTGATCCACTCTTCCTTGTACATATGTAGTGAAACGTGAAGCTTAACCACATAAAAATTATTTAACATAAGGATCTGGGAATTTTAGAGTTGTATTTTCTGATTTGCATAATAGTAATTTTGACAACAGTTCTCAGTATTCATTGTATGGTTCCTAACTGATAGGTAGAGTTTTTAATAAGCAACTGGGGTACGGCGGCTGGGGAAATTTTCTGGCTATATCAGTGATGAATAGAAAACTTGTCTTCATCTTTAGTACTGAAAATATTTCTGAAATATATCTACCAACCTGCTTTTCTTCATAGAATAGTGATAGGAACTTCTTTTGAGGAAAGAATTTCTTACGCAATCATCATGAATTTCAGTGTTCATTGCCTAACCACACACTAAGCTGAATTTATATTGAAACTGCGCTATAGCTTGAAAATGTCCTTTTTTATTCTAAAGCATCAATATGGGCTTGTTTTAGATGATTTTCTTCTGTGTTTTCGAATAACAGAATTTTCAAAGTCATTCTGGCTAATTGGATGCCCGTTGATAAGGTTTGGCTACACACTCATGTTTCAAGCAGTCCCACCAATGAATAATTCTTGAATTGCTGGGTTTGGAGAGAGCACTACAGCTAAAGATACTAAATCAACACAAGATGGAAATGTGGTTTGTGAAAGAGGAGGCTACCCTTTTACAATTTACATTCCTGTCACACCTTAAATCCCACTCCTACCTCTCACCTAGATACTTCCAGGAAGAAGACAGGAAGGTGTGATACTTGCCTCCCTTGCCCCTCCTCCATACTATACTTTCTCACTTTAAGTCCCCTCACTACAGAGATATATAGAGAGAAACAAAGAGAAAGAATGAGAGAGAGAGAGTACATGTCTTATAGGATTTCTAGGAATCAGCTACTCAAAGTTCTTCCCTAGTGTAGACATGCCATTGGCAGCATTCCTGACAAGACAACCATCTAGTCTGAATGTTAATTCTTTCAGTTCATAGGGACCTCTATGTCATTGGACATTCCTCCCCTTGTCAGACAATTCTAATTGCTGTAATCCTGCTGCTACCAAAAACAAGCAACTCTTGATACCAGCTTCTGGCACTTGGAGCAACTCAGATGATGAACACTCACTCTTCCACAGACAGACTTCTCAAGCCTTCTTTGCCTAAGACCTGTCCTTATCCAGTTAGGAAGTCGCTACAAATGATAAAACCAGGGGCTGAACAAGGCTCCTTATAATCTCTGGACAAAATATTTATTGAAATGTATTGCCTCGTCCTACAACATAAAGCATCCCAGACTCAATTTATTTTTAACCCGGATGGAAGTTACAATTTGCATTACATAATGAATTGAACAGTAAGAGCAGATCATTCTAAGGTATCCGCATCCAACAGAATTAGGCTAGAAGCCATACAAAACAGGTTTTAAACAGACAACAGTTGTTTCTCCTTGAAGAGTGCCTAACACGATCCTCAGCTCCCAGGATGAATAAACGAGGGCTGAATGACTTGTATAAAAATAATCTACACACACAATTATCAACACATAGGGTGACAATGGCCCAAGATAATAAACAGGTAAAAATGTACATAATTAGGTCTTAGAATTTCTTTAGTTGTGAAATGCATGTGATTCACTTGGTGATTCTGGGTGTAGGTTAGGAAATGTTCACCTCTCTTAAAATGACCCTGGTAGAAGTCAACCAGCTTCATGCTTTGCCAATCCACTGGGTGTTTGTCTTGCTGGGTAATATTAGCCAACCAGTTTGACAAGAATTCTTTGTTTTTTTGCACTGATGTGATGTATTTTCTGACTTGCCTGAACAAACATGTTGTTTAGGTCACTGTGTGGAGAAACCTGGAGGTGGTTTTGAGGAAAGTAGAGCACTCGTCCAGGGAAGGACTATTATATGGTTGCAGTCACTGCTGAGAAATGATTCTCTTGGTGTCTACTTGTTGTTGAAGCCACTGGAGGGCAGGGAAGCAACCTTTCAGATTGACGTGAATAGTAGCGGGTAACTCATCAAACCAGTTTCCCCTGAAAACTGGAGTTGAGAATGTTTTCCTCTGAAAACATTCTCAACTAAACTCCTCCTAACCTTTCTCTTCCCTCAGATACCCCTAATAGATTGTAAGGGGAGGTGGTTTACACTGAAACGTATGGTGCTTGTTATAAAGACATACAAAATATTTCATTTGTGGGCAGTAAAATGAAAGAAGAAACCAGGTTGCCTACGAGAAAAGCATCAGCCTTTGATCAAACTTGGAATCAAATCCCAGCTCCACCATCATTAGCTTCACTGCCTTGGATCCTCACTGAATCCTAGTCCTTGATTGTAACGGACTATTGTGACTTGAGTAACTTACATAAAATACTTAAGATCGTGTCTAGTGCCATGGTTCTCAAAATGTGGTTTCCAAAGCAACTGAAGCAGCAGCATCTGGGAACTTATTAGAAATGCAAATACCCCACCCCACCCCAGACCCAATGAATCAGAAGAGGACAGGAAGGAAGTGGCAACAATCTGTTTTTAACAAGCCCTCAAAGTAATCCCAATGCATGATAAATTTGAGAACTACTGTCCTGGCATACAAAAGTTTTCAAAAAAGGGCAGGTGTTACATATTTCATGTTAGTCTAATACTTTGAAGCTTACAAGTTTGCTTTTCCACTCAATATACCATCTACATTGCCAGGGCTAGCATTCCCTTTGACCCAGTAATTCCATGCAAAATTTTCCTAGGGAAATAATCAGAGATGTTCAGAAAGATTAATGAAGTAGGTTATTCATTGAGGAATTAATTGTGCATGTGAAAATTTGGAAACTAGAGTTAATTGAACAATATGGGGTTGTTTTAATAAATTATGACATCTATAAAATAGAACACAGTGTAGCAATTAAAAATCATGTTGTAGATCCTGTTCCTCAGAGCAAGTGCCAAGAATCATCTAGATCAGAATCACCTGGGATGGTTTTCAAAATGCAGATCTCTAGTCCTTACCTCAGATTTATGAGTTAGACTCGGTAGATGAGTGTATCTTCATTTTCTACATGCTCCCAAATGATTCTTGTGTATCAAAAATTTTTAAATTATGTTAGTATTAGGATGCCTGGGTGGCTCGGTCGGTTAAGCGTCTGCCTTTGGCTCAGGTCATGATCCAAGGTCCTGACATCCAACCCCACATTGGGCTCCCTGCGTCTCCCTCTGCCTGCCGCTCCCCCTGCTTGTACTCTCTCTCTCTCTCTCTGACAAATAAATAAATCTTTAAAATAAATAAATAAATAAATATTGTGTTAATAATATGTTAATAGTGTGGCAAGTATTCTTGGTGTGTTACTTAATGAATAAAAACCTATTGTAAAACATATATGTACAACATTTCAATAGTATAGGCCCCATAAACGTGTATGTATAAAGAAGTCCAGTGATTCACATGCTAAAATACTAAATGATTATCTCTGGATGGTAAGATGGCAATTCTGATGGATGTTGATTTTCTTAGGTTCTAAATTTACCACACTCTCTATCATGTGTGTGACTTTTCAACGAGAAAAGTGTTGCTATTTCAAAAACCATGTTTTAGTGCTTATGTCCTTAAACAATGGAGTGGGGACTTCATGTTTATACCTAAGAATAAAAAACTCTGATGTAGACATATGTGCGCAAGAAACAGAGGGGAATAATAAAAATCAAGACATAGGTTAACAAAACAAATGTACCTGTGTCTCAGGAAGGACATCTAAGTCTGCTTGAGGAGTGGGGCCAAGATAAATTCAGAACGAGGCAGGAAACCCTCCCCTGCTCTTCCTTTACTCACCATTTAATACCCAGTGGATAGGGAGGCAGTCTGCCCTCCATTAGGCAATGTCCTTGATGAAAGAAGGAAAAGCAGAAGATGCTGACTTGGTATAGAAGTTGTGGAGACTTTGATGGACTTCTTTTGTAATAAAAGAATTGCCCATCTTTCAGTGATGATGGAGGTATGGTACTTTCCAAGTCAGAGCAATGGTGTAAATTACAGATGAATGTCTTGGCCAGACTCCTGATTTCCCCTACAGTGGGCCCTGGCAGGTGAGTGATGAGAATGGAGGCAAGAAGACAGTTGCTGGAAAATAAAGCACAACCGCCCCCACCCCCGCCCCAACTGATGAGAGCAACTGGCCATTAAGGAAGTACTTTCACAAGTGCATGTTAACTCTCTGTCCTGGGCCACCACCAAGCTGGGCCCTAGAAAAGATATCATAAGAGGTAAAGAGTGAGGACTGCAGGGGCAACCCCTAGCTCAGAAAGGGGCACCTGCACTTAGGGCTTAATGCTCTGTGGACATCTCTTGAAATTCTTAAGAAATTTATCTTTGAATTTGTGTTTTGTAAGTGAAGTGCAAAGAAACAATGGAGCAAGGGGGTGAGGCGGAGCTTGCTTATCCCCTCATTCCAACCCCTCTCCCACAGGTTGTAGGCCTCCAGCTCCCTGCCCCCATGCTGAGTCTGTAGCCACTGGGCCAGGCAGGAATCTGGACACAGGTGCAGGCAAGTGGGAGTCACTGTGTGCATCTGGGGCTCCAAGTTGTTGGGCAAGGCTGGGGGCACCTGGGAGGGTCTGTGCTCACCCCTTAAGTATCCCTATGCTCAAGGAAACATGGTGTTAAACAGCAAATTTAAAAAATACATATCGTGACACATCAAGAGAGAAACAGAAAAAGAAAGGAAAGATAATTTTTCCTGCTTTTTGAACAAGAGAACTTGTGGGTTCTTGCTCTGGGCCTTTTAAATTAGGGAGTTGTCCTGATGAGGACTTAGAAGGGTGGAAGGAATTTGGATATACATATCGAGTAAATGAAAAGGGAGGACTTACTGGAGGCTCATTCCTTGATGAGCACTTACAGTCTGTCTGAGAAAATAATCTACCCAGGAAGGGTGTATCCCTTGAGGGAATCATGCTATAAAGTAAATTGTGTGGTAAAGAAGGACGTTTTCTCAGAAGGAAGTCTCTAGTGATTATAGACCAGGACACACGACTTCGCTTAAATATAGGCAGTACAGGCAATTATTCTAAATACGTATGTATGTACAAACACACACACACACACAGAGACATACAAGAAGTTAGGACTAATTAGAGGGAATATTGAGAATGTAACAGATAAGTTCTTCACTTATGCTGAAGAATGTTGGGAGGAAAAACGTAGAAAAATAAAGCTGAATTGAGGGGCACCTGGGTGAAGCAGTTGGTTAAGTATCTGAATCCCTATGTTGGCTCAAGTCATGATCTCAGGGTTGTGAGATTGAGCCTTGTGTCAGGCTCCACGCTGGGTGTGGCACCTGCTTGAGATTCTCTCTCTCCCTCTGCCTCTGCCCCTCACACACACAAAAAAATAATAACAAAGTTGAATCGAGTTCATCTTTCTTTCTTAGAAATTATCTTTGCAGCCACTTTGTATTTCTCTCCTTTTGAGAAAATAGTTCATTTTCTAAAAGTGAAAATAATAAACTGTGCTTTTAAGAAAGTACGTTATCTCACTTTATTCGTTAGCATTCTGGGGAGCAGAGAGGACACATGCACAAACAAATCACATTGCAAATGCTTATTAGTGCAAAATATATTACATGCATTATTACAAAAATGAATTACACTTCACAACAATTTCTAAATTATCCCCATAAAAGCAAAAACCACTTTGGATGCTCAATAAAGGGAGAAAAACTCATTAAACTCCTGAGTCCTGCTGAGTGTCTCAGTGAGAAAGAACAAGAGCTTAGTAATTATATGTGAAGTAAGTGTGTGTGCTTAAAATGGTCTCTTCAAGGCCTAAACCTTGGCCTAGTTTACCCCATGTCACATGAACTTCTTTCTCCTCTAAGAAGAGAATTCATCAAGATTCTTTTACTTGGGGATGCCTGGGTGGCTCTATGGGTTAAGCCTCTACCTTCGGCTCTTGGGGTCCTGGGATCGAGCCCCACATTGGGCTCTCTGCTCAGGGGGGTGTCTTCTTTCCCCTCTGCTTCTCTGCCTGTCTCTCTATCTATTTGTGATCTCTCTGTCAAATAAGTAAATAAAATCTTTAAAAAAAAAGAAGATTCTCTTACTTGTTTGCATGATTATAGACCCATGTGCAATGTGTATCCTATATTATGGAGAAAGGGGTGTAGGTAAGAAAGTGGTTAAGAAAGCTTCCTGAGCTTAGTCTTAAACCATTCAGAGGTAGAATGTACCTCCACAGCTGCCTCTTTCTGGAAGATTCCAGTTGGTTCTGCCATTAGATCCAGGCAAATGGGGCCTGAGCCTGAGGTCCCTACTCTAGTTTAAGAGGAGAGAAGAGACATAACTACCTGGAATCAACATACTTCCTTCTACTCCGTGCTTCGGGGACTTTGAACCCTGAAATGTTCTTCTTGCATATCCCAGTCTGTGGTCAAAGAGCAGCTCTTTGCAGGCCTCTTGCGTGTGGACCAGGATATCCATATACCCATGAGTGTGCATGAGGTCCCTTAAGTTGTAAGACTGAGCAAATGCTAAGAAAACAAAAGGGGAAGGCCTTGGGTTGGAGGAAGCGGGGGGCCTTCATGTGTACTCTTGCCCCTGTGTGCAAATGCTAGGGCTGAATCTTCTTCTAGGAGACCAGATGCACGAGGTTCTGAGGCAGCTTCTGGGCAGAGAACATCTTAAAGGCAGAGGGAGTTGGTGGACAGAAGGTTGACCCTGTATCAGGGCCTCAATCTCTAGCTAAAAGAATGATTGTGAGGACCATATAGGATCCATCCCTTCATCACTTATAATGACAAGAAACTCAACAGAGTTGGAACTAAAACTTACTGAATAGCATTTGACTTAACACAGAAAATGTTCCCCGAATTATCCAAAGTTCTTGGATTTTTATGATAATTTAATCTTCTGGAGATTCCTAGTGGCATGACTAACAGGTCACTAGGTAGACCAGAAGCTTATGCCAAGGACTAAGAGTGGGACTTCTGTGAGCTCTTTCCTCTGTGTTGCCATTGACACACAAAGAGAATCTGCCTGTTGTCTAAGGATGTCTCCCCACTTCCTGGATCTAAGGCTTCAAGTTTTACCTGGAAAGGATCATTCTTTGGGTTGAACTTATTGAATTTGAGATAGGGAACCCCACATTTCAAGCTCTGGTTAAGCCTCTCAGAAGCAAGGTGGAGGACAGCCATAGGTATGAAGAAAGAATGGTGCAAAACTTCACAAGGTCACTGGTTACCTCAGGGTGCTTGAAATAAAAGGGCCAGAAGTCCCACAAATGAGACAGGAAGGCCTAAGAGAGCCAGACCCGCCACATAGACTTGCCCACCACAGGCCGTGTGAATCCGTGTAGTTTCAGTTCAGAATTACTTACTTTAATTGTCTGAAAAAGGAGACTACCTATACAGAAAGAACAAGAAATTCACACATTTTTTTTAGTCAACTAAATTTTTTACCACACCAAAATTGG
Source organism: Mustela nivalis (assembly GCF_964662115.1). NCBI lineage: Eukaryota > Metazoa > Chordata > Mammalia > Carnivora > Mustelidae > Mustela > Mustela nivalis. The sequence goes on from NC_139024.1 coordinate 66,176,541, forward strand.
CTCCTCTTATGGCTTCTTTTCTTTTAAAAACTTGTGTGGTATTTGGGAGATACATCTTAGAGATATCTATGTGGTAATGTAACTTTCAGGTTAAAAGCCATGTGATACCAAGAATGTGTCTTTTATTATTTTTTATTGATTGACAAGTTACATGTCATCAAATTTATCATTTTAAAAAGTAAAGTTTAACAGTTTTTAGTACATTAACAAAGTTGTTCAGCTACCCCCATCATCTAATTCCAGAAAAATTTTATCTTTTCCCCCAAAGAAACTCCGTTATCCATTAATCATCACTCTTTATTCTCAAGCTTCTCTCAGCCACTGGCAATCAGGGATCTATTTTTTTTTTTTAAGATTTTTTTTTTAATGTTATTTATTTATTTGACAGGTAGTGATCACAAGTAGGCAGAGAGGCAGGCAGAGACAAAGGAAGGGAAGCAGGCTCCCCTCTGAGCAGAGAGCCCAATGTGGAACTCGATCCTACGACCCTGGGGTCAGACCTGAGACGAAGCAGAGGCTTTAACCCACTGAGCCACCCAAGCGCCCTCACGGATCTATTTTGATCTCTATAGATTTGCCTGTTCTGGACATTTCATAAAATTAAAAAATCATACAACATGCAGGCTTCTGTGACTGACTTCTTTCACTCAAAACAATGTTTTCAAGGTTCAGCCATGTTGGGTATGAATCAGTAAGTACTTCATGTATTTTTCATGCTGCATAATATTCCATTATATAGATATATCATATCGTTTAAATCTGATTATCAGTTGATGGAAATTCGGGTGGCTTCACTTTTTGGCTCTTATGAGTAATGCTGCTATTATTATTCATATGAGTTTTGTGTGGACCTATATTTTCAATTCTCTTGGGTTTATACTTACGACTAGAATTTATAGTTACAACTGTATTTTTTTTAATGTCTTCCACCTTAAAGAAATTGAAGGTTGGTGTTTCAAATATTAGTCTGGATCTTGGGTTTTCCACACTCCACGAAAGAGTCACATAGGGTGAGTGTGAAATTTAATCTATTCGCTCCTTTGTTCCTTCTCCTCTTGGCTGCCCCAGAACCCTACAACCCAGAGAAACCATTGGTTGTTGAAACAGGTTTCAACAGATAAAATTAGCTGTGGTGCTTTTCCCAGCTTGCTCACCAATGGAAGACTTTTCTCAAACAAAATTTGTACTTAAACCTTACTTCTAAAAAGTAATAAGAAGTAGCAACATCTGAAATACTCAAAGAGGAAACATGGCTATGTGCTCTGGTTTGGCTGTTCATGAATCTTCTCCTAGAAGCGTAGGGCCATGAAGACCAAAATAACACGACGACTTTGGAAGATGAACATAACGAGTTAGCAGGTGTGGGTGAACACTTTTTATACCGAAGAAGATCCTGAAAAAGGATCAAGAATGGTAAATACATAAACTGCAATATTGATTAATAAGATATGCCCCTTATTTTTTTATCCACTGGGACAGTTGACTTCACTATACACCAACTAGTTACATGTGCAGAATTCAGTCACAGAGGCCATTTGGCATCAGGCCATAAAAAAATAATAATCCAATGCTACTTCTGGTATAGTTTCCCCCCCTTCAAATTCATTTTGTTTGTAGACATAACTGATTTGAAGAACAGAACATGTACTCAGAAATGTGCTACATTGATAAATTGTGCCGTGAAGAAAGAGGCAGGATATATTTTTGACTTTTCAATTTGACTGTTAAAATTTGCATTTCTTACTTTCCATGTGTGTCACCATAGCTTCTCTTTCCTGTAAGTTTTTCAATTCTCTCTCCCTGTTCCTTTCTTGTTTTCTTCCTTTTTGACCCAATAATTCCTGAATCACCATTTTGCCACTTGTGATTGTTTTCAAACTGATGTGTTTCACACATACGTTTCATAGATACATCCATCAGGAGAAAATTGCAAGTGCCAGTAAAAATCGTCTCTCTAATTTGTTAATGCATGTCTGAAAAATACAGAAAGTGTGAGATGAGTACAAAAATAACTTGAAACAGAAGGCTGAGGAGTGGAAGGAGAGGAAATATACATAATAAGTAGTTTGTTGATTTTTTTCCCATCATAAACCAACCACATGTCACTGCCTGCTATGGGGTCATCCACTGTACTTTAAGCATTCTGTGCAGTTCAGCAGTGGTAATTCAGGCATCCAGCATGTTCTTTTCCTGGCAACTCTTTCAAGAGATGGAATGTTGTAGCCTCATTCGAATCACCAGGTTCCTTGGGAAAATCTCTTGGATGCCGTACAAACCACTCAAATCCAATCTCTCACTAGGGATAACCGAAATGTCAGGGGCCACAATTATGATTCGGATTTGTGGTCCTTGTGATTTGTATTAACCATAAGCTTCCTAAGTGTCAGAAGGAGTTCACTGCCTACACAAAGGATTTGTGCTGCCTGCAAAGTTTTGCATGTGCTACCCTGTGTGGAGACAACAGTGGCAACCGTGAACATTTTTCTCTGTTCAGCTGAGTAAGCATTGCTAGGCACAGCAGAGTTCTAGACACAGAGGGAATTGCAAGAATAACTCGTTCTTGAGGAGCACAAGAGATAAGCTATAACAGAAAAAACAAAACAGGGGGGCCTGGGCGGCTCAGTCGGTGAAGCCTCTGATTCTTGGTTTCAGCTCAGATCATGATCTCAGGGTCTTGTGATAGAGCCCAGTGTTGGGCTCCCTGCTCAGTCTGTTTCTTCTCTCTCTGTCTCTCTCTCTCCCTCTGCCCCTCCCCCTGCTTGTGCGGCTCACTTGTTCTCTCTCTCTCTACATCTCTCTAAAAATAAATAAATAAATCTTTAGAAAAAATCAGGCGTATGTTAGAACAATAGATACACAGACACATGCTATAAAATGAATATGTAAATGCTTAGAAAATGAGGGAATCATTACGTGCAAATATTTGGACCAGACTTCATTACAAAGGTAATTACCAAGCAGACCAAGTAGAACTCTAAGACTGAGTTTTTGGCAAAGTAGAGAGAGAATGACTTTTGGAGCTGTGTGGGAAGAATAAAAAGGGTAAAAGGCAAAAGACTTAGCAGTGTCATCTGAAAATTTAAATTCATGTATTCCACAAATCCCTTCTAGTTGGAGGTGGCCCGGGTGACCTAGCTTGGGCCTCAAGTCAAGCAGAACTCTGCTGGCGGCCAGAATGAGAAAGTTTTGCTCAACTCTGTGCAAGGAGGCAGAGGCAGCCAGCCCCCCTTCTTCCTCCTCCTTCTTGCTGGAAAGACATGGAGGAAAGGCCAAGAGAATCAGAATATGCTGGACTCAACAACATCTCTGGGTCCTCTTTTTGAATGTGGGAAAAATAACCCCTCAGGGGTTACCAGCCCCATTTTCTATTATCTGTAGCCCACCACGTTCCTAATCGATGTTCTTAGGTGCATTTTGGCAGCAGGAAGTTGCCCATTTTTTTGTTGTATTTGGTGAAACTGGTTTTAAAATAAGCATATACATGATCACAGGATGATTTCATGAGGAAGCGTTTCTCTCATAGCTTGCAAGTTTATTCGTTTGAAGAATAACACTTCAATAATTATATATATCCATTTCATAATTTGTAGCTAAAAGCAGATTTCCTGAGCTTTCAGCCACTTTTAGTCCATTAAGCCTTACTATCTCGGATGAGCACATCTAAAACTCTCCGCATGGCTGCGAATTTAATAAGTCAGCTAGAACTTCAAGGGATAGATATATTTTACAGTATCAATTATTTTCCTTTGGTTTTTCTTCCAACTCTATGAAGTAATCTGTCCCTGCTGGCATTCTTTTTTTTTTTTTCCCCATGTTTAGTGATTGTTGTCTCCTCTCCAAAATCTAATCTTTTTACAGAATGTTCTCATATTTCATGAAATAAAGGTGGCTTAAAAATTCATAGTCCTTAAGCCATTCAAGAGTTGTTTTTCCATCAACTCTAATAACAATCAGTGGAATAACTGGGAAGATATAAGGATACCATATCTTGGAGGCTAGTAACTTTCCAGAGACTATAAAAACTGGAAGGGGCCATCTAGACTAATGAAGCCCATCACTGACTTTCAAAATCTTCTTGGAAATTTTTAAAAAATAAAATTTCTGAGATTCATGCCCAGAAATCCTCATCCAATGGATTAGGAGGGTAGGCCAGAAATATCTTAAAAAAAAAAAAAAAAAAACTCCAAATACTCATCTGGGTTTGGGAACCACCCACCTAGTCCACAGTGCTTCTCCAAAAGCTCAAAATGACACAACTCAGAGATCCTACTAAAATGCAGTTTCTGTTCCAGTAAAATCTCAGGTTGGCCTGAGATTCTGCTTCTCTAACAAGCTGCCAGGAGACACCCATGCTGGTGGTCTATGAACCACACTTACTTTGAGTGAGTGGAATCTAAGCCACATGCCGCATTTTGTACCACAGGCGAGGAAACAGACTGAGAAAGGTTACGTGGGTCATCTGGGTCACAGAGGCACGTGGCGGCTGTGTGAGACCAGAACCCAGCTCCTTCCACTCCCAACCTAGTGCTCCTTGGTCCTACCGCACTGCCCCCAGAGCAGAGGGGTGTTGCTCTTGGTGTTGATGAGGACTCAAGAAGACGAAACCCCTTTGATCACATTCTTGTTTTTTCATGGAACCCTTCAATAGCTGTGATCTTGCTCTCTATTTGTCTTCCACTTGTCTTTCCACCTCATACCCCACCAGTGGTGTGACCGTGAACATGTAACCACTGGCTCCCTGGCTGGATGAAGATGGAGGGAAGCCCTGATTTGTAGGGTTAGTTGATTTCCACCATGTAAATACTCCCAGCATGGCTAATCTGAAGATAACCAGCTGACGTGACTGAACGTGGAGCTAGGAAAACAGGCAGGTCAGCCGGTTTGCTGGCTCCCGACATTCCTTTCATCCAGCTCTCTGACCCAGAGGACCTGAGGCTACAGGCGGGGTCAGCCACTGTGTTCCCGGCTAGAGGTCAGGAGAAGAAATAACACTATTGTTTTTCAAGCAAGTCAACCTCTAGTGTCACTGGTAGATGTACTGATTGTGTATTAACAACAATGAAAATGTCTTAAGAAAGCTAATGCCAAGAAAAGAGGAAAGATAATGGGGAAAGTATCCGCTTACCAGTGAACTGAATATTTACAAACTGGAAACAAACAGGCAAAACAAAAAAGAATTGGTTAACCCAGAGGTGGACAAGTGTATAGAAAAATACTTCCGTTGAGTCAAAAGAGAACCAATAACCACTGGGTTAATTTTCAGTTCAAGTCAGTAGTATTGATTGAGTGCCCGTGTTCAAGACCTTTAGCTAGGTTCTTGCAGGGTAGTTCTGTTTTCATGTGATCTTACGGTAAGTTTTTTTTGTTTTTTTCTTTGGTCGCTTCTGCTAGGAATCTCACTGGAGAAGACAAGACAAGTCATCTCCTGTGCCAGCGCAGGGCTGACTGAACTCCATCTGCCACCTCATTGGCCATATTTTTTTAAAAAATAAAGGCTCTCTAGTAAAAGAGATTCATTATATGAAGCGGTTTATGCAGTTCTAGAATGAGACTCCACAGAGTCATACGGAGCTCATACCATCGGAGGGAGCAATTACTGGAGTCCATATACCAAAAAAGTTTACGTCATTTTGACATCAGCCATACAAAATCGTGTGAATATAACATTATTATTCTTATTCATGAAAAAATACTTCTAAATTGGATAGATGTGATTTATGAACAATGAAATTAAGTACAAGGAAACGAAAGAGTAAGTATGGACTTTCAACATGGCAGCAGCTCGGGTACCATATATATTGCTATCAGAAAGAGCCAGTTTTTTCTCTTAAATTTCCATTCTGTTCTCTCTTCCGAATAAAAATTCCTTTCTTAAAAAAAAAAAAAAATCTCCTTATTCTCCTTCTAAATGTTCCCACCACTCACCTATTCTCTTGGGCGAAGATTGTCATTCTTTCCCATCATATATATTTAGTAAGTGCTGCATGAGATGAGGAACACCTGTGATGAGTTTGATTTCTTTTTTCTTGTAATCAGTCCCTGTAGTTGAGTGTGACAAAGCAAAAAGCTGAAGAAAATCCACAGAAATTCTGTTTAAAACTACATTTAGAAAACTAAGCCAATAAGTTTAGAAGTAGAAGACTGTTCTGAAGTGAACTTAGCTATACAAAACCCAATATTAATGAATTAGAATCTCTTCATTTAGGGATATCTGGACATTAAATTGGGAAAATTCCTTGAAGGTTTGTCTTCAGCTTACCTGGTAAGCCCTCTAGGTTTGATAACCACAGAGTACCACTTTAATTCAAGAAACTGTTTTAATAAATATTTACTGAGCACCTATTATGTGTGAAAGCCTGGGCAAGGCATTGCAGATGTTGCATGTAATGCAGAGGATATCAAACAATCTTCTGCTTTTTTTGAATGTCACACTACGCTAAGAATTATTTTGAGCTATGATCTAATTTTTAACCCAGAATAGGATTATCCAGTGGGTTTAAAATATGGCTCTAGTAAAGTAACTATTGTCCCCATTATATATTTCTGATAATAATAAATTCTCAAATATTTTGATCACTAGAGAGTCAAGTGAAAGAACATAAGTTCAAAAGGAACCCATCCTGTAAATGAGAACATATTCCGGAGGTCCTAAACCAAAGGCAGAATATTTTTGTCAGTTGCACAGTTTTTCTAGGCTCCAATTTGTACCTAATACATTTGTTACAAATATCACAAGTAGATGACTGTATGGAGAGTTTGTGAACTTTATTTAAAGGACCATACAAATGTAAAATGGGGTAATTATTAATATGTGTAGGTTTTACACACAAAATTTATGGAGGCAACTTTTGATGAACCCATAGCTTGAAAAGTGTATCCAGAAAACATTAGAAGTTAGCCAATATCTGTCTTCTTATTTTCCCACAGTTAATCTGAGAGAACTGTAGCTTCCCTCCATGGTGAGAGTTATAGTTTGCCCTTTAATTCTGGAATTATTTTCCTTCTTTGTTTCCTTTTTTCTCTCTCTCTTTTCAAACATATATCCTCCCTTCCTCAGAGAGTCTAATAACTGTTATTATTATTACTATTGTTATTATTAGCATCTTGACTTTTATAGGTGAGAGAAACTGAGCCTTGAGCTCATCTGTAATATCTATTCATTTTACAGATGAAGAAACAGAGAACCCCCATGAGTCATTGTTAGAGATAGTAGCAAGGAGAAGACTAAAGCCTAGAGTCCCAATTCCTAATCAAGTTTTCTCTGAAGCATTCAACCCAAAAGAAAATAAATAAATCTAAGTTTTGAGGATTTCTAAGCTTTGGCTCAGAGAAAGAAAGTTATATTAAGTCAGAGCTGAATAGGCTAAAAGTAATGTAACTTATATATTGAATTGGAATGGTCCCTTAGTGAGAGACACATGTCATTATAGACACTATCTGTATTTACCTTGAAATATCTAAATTGTTTTGTTGAATTATACAGTTGAAGGCATGGATTACTTATTCACTTGGTTATAGAGAAACCAAATTCAGGTATTTATGCACATTTTTCTTATATTGCTTTCCACATAAGGATTCATCATTATGGTGAAATGTTGGGACAATTTCATTTTGGTCATTTCTTATTTATGGAGAAAAAAACCATAAGTTTTTCTCCAATCTAATTTGGAAATTTCTTTTATATTCATCCCTTGACATCTAATTTCATGTATTATATTTTCTGTTTCAAATTTCTATTCAGTTGTCTTCTATAGTTCTTTGCCAACATTTTTGGTCTTGTCTTTTAATTCCTTAAACATGTATAGCAGTTAAAAAAAAATCTCTGATAAGTGCATTATCTAAATCTATATATGTCTATTCTGTGGATTGTTATTTTGGATTTTGGTCATATGATCTTGTTTCCTATTATGCTTAGTTATTTTTGACTGGGTAATGGACAATATGTATGAAGAATATGAAAATAATTTTAAGCTTTTAATAGATTAAATCTTTCTCTAAGGTTGATTTACTTTTGTTTCCACCAACTAGCTAAGTTTGAGGCTTGAGCTATCTAAATCATTGCAAATCAAATAATAGATTAAGATGACCCAAAGATGGGGTTCATTCTCTATAAGAGCTTATCTGTTACTTAGAATTGGCAATCATTTCAAGGGGAAAAATGGTCCCCAAATACCAGGATCAATTCTCTGCTTCTTTCTTCTTCCAGTCTTTGCCCTGCAATGTTTCACTGAACTGTTACTGCCCTAAAGTAAAATCAATAAATTCTTTAAAAATTTCCCGAATGCCCACAATTTCACGTGCTTAGTTTGGTTCCAAGAACTATATAAAATCTGGATAGATTGATGAGGTTTTTCAAAACATCTTGAGCCATGCAATTCAAAAGGGTAATTTACACAGGTCTTAGTCTTCTTTTCCACATTATTTTTCTGATGTTGTTTAACAGTTTCATATTTTTGAACTTGGGACAATGCTTCATGAAATTTCAGAACCTTCCAGCCTTTTTTTTTTTTTCTTTTAAAGATTTTATTTATTTATTTGACACAGAGAGAGAGGGAACATAAGCAGGGGGAGTGGGAGAGGAAGAAGCAGGTTTTCCACCAAGCAGGGAGCCCGATGAGGGGCTCGATCCCAGGATTCCGGGATTGTGAACTGAGCCGAAGGCAGAGGCTTAATGACTGAGCCACCTGGTTGCCCAACTTTGAGCCTTTTTGAAGGGTACATAACCATAGAGGACTTGGTGTGCTCTGTTAACTTGCTAACTTGATCCTATATCTCACCTACTCAGACTCCTCCTCTGTTCTGTCCTCTCTTACCCAACCCTTAAATTGTGATTCTGCTAAGGCATGGTGAAATAACTAGACAAGACTAACTCTCTGAACATTTTGGGATGCATTTAATCACTACCCTTTAAAATTTTCTATTAATAGGCACACACAAAGGGTTCATTCTAAAATATAAAAGCATTTTATGCTTCATAGAGACTTCCTCCAGAAGGGCTGAAAAATATTTCCAAGTCTTCTATTACAAATCAGGAGGCAGAAAGACATTTTTAACCTGATTTAAAAAAAAACAAAAGCAAAAATACAGAGGACATACATGACAAGGTCTTATCAGATTGATGTCAAAATTGGCAGTACTAGGTCATCCTCCAGATAGTTACTCTAGATTTCAAACCATAGAGGGTAGATATGTTTAAGTGAAATAAACAGTAAGGTGATAAACTAGTAATATCATTCTATCTGTTTTTTCAAATTTTTTTCCTCATTGTTTCAGTTAGAGGACAATAAATTATCTCTTTGCTAACATGGGCAGAAACAGTCAGTAATTTCATTTCATCTGTAGTCTTCTCCATGGCTACAATTGGAGAATATCAGTTCTACCTCCAAATCCCCAGTTTCTGACAATTACATTCAGTAATTATGTAAAAGATGCATATTTCCTTGTTAATTAAATATTTTGTTTATTTTGATCGTAACTTGTAACTTTTTATGTAATCTTTGCAAGGTGACAAGAAAGTTTTTTGGGGGGAAGGGGAATGTCATCCTTGTTTGTATTGTCTTTGCTCATACCCTTTCCTTGTGGATGACATTGCCTCTCCAGCAGTCTCTCTCCTCCCCCCAGCACCCCCTTCCTCTCCATCCCTGCTTTGGAACTCTGGTTATCCTAATTATAAACTATCTTATATAATGAAGAGAAATGATTTTAATGAAGGATAAGTCTGTTATATTTATTTATTTATATTTATAGAGAGAGAGTGGGGGAGAGACAGAGGGAGAGGGAGAGAGATAGAATCTTTTTTTAAAAAATAATTTATTTATTTATTTGACAGAGGTGGGGGGAACACAAGCAGAAGACGCAGGAGAGGGAGAAGCAGTTTCTCCGCTGAGCAGGGAGTCCGATGCAGGGCTTGATTTCAGGACCCTGGGATCATGACCTGAGCGGAAGGCAGTTGCTTAATCAACTGAGCCACCCACGTGCCCCGAGAGATAAAATCTTAACCAGTCTGCACGTTCTATGAGGAGCCTAACACTGGGCTTGACCTCAAGACGCTGAGATCATGACTTGAAATGGAATCAAGAGTCAGGCACTAAACTGACAGAGCCACCCACGTGCCTGGTAAGGTGAGTGTTTACTTAATTAATTAATTTTAAGATTTTTATTTATTTATTTGTCAGAGAGAGAGAGCACGAGAGAGCGCTCTCACAAGCAGGGGGAGCAGCAGGCAGAGGGATAAGCAGGCTCTCCACCGAAAAGGAAGTGGGACTCAATCCCAGGACCCTAGGATCATGATCTGAGCGGAAGGCAGACATTAACCAAAGGAACCACCCAGGTGTTCCAATAGGATAAGTTTTTCTAAGTGCCTTACTTTCATTCCAGAATTTGGGACAATGGTAGATATCTTACTAGAGGCAGCAGTGGCTACATGTATTTCTATAAGGGGATGTTGAAACCAAAGGGCAGCATCTAACATGGAGAAAGACAACAGGGGTGAATACCCCCCACCCCAAATTCACATTATCAACCAGAGTATAGAATATAGTGTATACTCTGTGAGCCTAGCACAATGTACCAATATTTAAGCGCCAGTCACACTTATGGGTGTCAGAGGTCACGTCTTCCTTTGTAGCTAAAAAGTTAAAGTTGACTCTTAATGTCTTTGCTATCGATGTAAACAAAATGTTATGAAGAGAGATGGAGAAGGGGTGAGCGAGCTGGAAAGGGAGGAATAGTGCCAGCCTCCTTCTTCTCCCCAACTTGTGCACACGCTGAGTTTGTAAGGTGTCCAAGGACATCTCCTTACTGCACAGCAGGTGCAAACATTGAAGATTACAGTGAATGCTGACCTCAGATAGCTTAAGTGGCCAATTTAAATTCCACAATCTGTCAATCTGACCTTGTCCTTTCTTCGGGTGTTTATATGGTGCTGGAACAAGAATTATTTCCATTACCTAAAGGGAATTACAAAAATAATGTATCCATAGTCATTACAATACTGCTTCATTTTTACGATAGAGTAAGAATTACAGATCAGCATAAAGTGTTGGCCAGGGACGGCGTTAGCATATTTTCAATGAGACCACTTTGGATCTTTTATTTAGTTAAGTCCATTGAAAATCTTTATGTCATTGGCATTTTTTAAGCACACTGTCATTAAAGGTGTGTTTGGAGTTGACTTCCAGGAGAGAGAGTAAGATATGGAAAAGGAGCAGCTTGATTCAGTTGTGAGATATATATATATATATATATATATATATATATATATATATACCAAATTTTTAGATCTTACGTGACAACTGATTTCTGCAGAAACTGGCTTGTAGAGTGGTATAAGTTATTTTTAAAGAAGCATCTGCTATTTACATCTTAAGCTTGATTTGAGTTTCTTAAGAATTTCCCTTTAAGAATCGCCCTTCTTTCAGGGTCATACCTACTCAAACAGTTGTTACATCTCTAAGAGAAGAGAAAGGGATTTTAAAGGCAAGACTGTTACTTGAGAATATGTGGCTGCTCCCTGTGGCCTGATGTTTCTGTGATGATAGGATGGGGGTGTAAAGTGCCCCCTCCTCGGAAGGTTCTCCGGGGAGCCCTGCCATTGGCAGCTCCCTGGGTGGGCTGGGGCGGGACACAACCACTGTGACACAGAATGTGTAGGAAAGAACGAAGGTTGAACAACACACTGCCATCATTTCAAATGTCTCAGACTGTCAAAACTTTTCATAGAGAAAAGATTCAAAACATTTTTCAGCAGTCGGAGTGGTGCTTATTTGGTTCTGTAAAACAAGCTATCGTCGACACCTACTTCTGAGCAGCACAGAGCTTTACTGTAAATGTCCAAGGGCTTAGTCACACGGCCCACCCCTTGGCGCATTTCAGGAGGACAAGGGGCGTGTCAGCGGTGTTTGCTACTGAGTCACTGCTGTCCTTACGCGGAGCGGAGCGTTCAGTAATGGCTGATCAGGAAGATGACACATCCCACCACGGTTGTGGTTTTCAGAAACTAGTAAACACTGAAATCTTGTTTTAGCTACAAACAAAACCAAACATTGTTACATTTATTTTTCTTTTGAAGGTGTATAGACGTGGGTATAAATGTACTCTTGGATAAGAATGCACACACCTGGAATTTCAAATTTGTGGGGTAAGACTCAAGAGAGGTATGTGCTTAAGTAGGTATAACCAGATAAGGTTCATTATCAAAGAAACCTAAAGGTGAAGCAAATGAAAATGATGGCTTTGCATGACCCCGAGTTTGCTCATTTCAATTAAAGGATGCCCTGTGGCTTTATCATCCCTGAGTTTTGCCTCTACGAATATAGCATTTTTAATAACTCACATAATTTTATATGATGTTGAAATGATAATTATAAGCATACAAATTAGATCCACAAAAAATAAATTTGAGATTCTTTTGCACAGATTTATCTATTTTTTTCCTATTTATGTATTTAATCATTTATTACGGACACCTGGATATTTAGCTTTATGCTTTGTGTTATAATCCAATACTGCTTTACCTATTTTCTCACTCAAATTATTCCAGCTGTGGTCACTGGGAGATTTTTCAGTTGGTTCCTGTGTCATTTGGACATACTCCTATCATTGTGGAGTTGAGTGTTTGTTTGTTTGTTTGTTTGCTGCTGTTACTATTGCTTTTCTTTGAGCCTTTCCTTATTTTCTGTCACTACAAGGTGCCCGGGGCTTACTTTGTGTATTTCCTGTCCCAATCCTAAATCGACCATTTCTCTAAGGGTCTGGTTGCTTTTATGAGAGACTGGTGTTAGAAACCAGTATCTCCTTGCTATTGGGCACAGTTATTCTTACGTCCTCTCATTTGGCAAAACAAAGAAATATATGTGTGTGTGCAAACTAGCATATGTACACATATCTATAAATATTTCGGCACGTATTCATTTGGATCTGTATTAAGATAAACTGCTGTCTCCAGTGCTTGGCCACATGAATCACTCTAGTCTCTCCCCTTTGCTTATCTATAACCTTCTGCTCCAAAAGTGAGAAACTTGGTTCTCAACATCTACCACCCATTTACTTTTTGTTCAGTTCCAGTTTACCTGTCTAGTGGTTTCAAAATTAACCCAGTGGAGCTCATCTTCACCAATAGAGTGCAATCCTTTGCATAGCTGCTTTTCCCATTGGTCTTATATAGCATTTATACTCAATTCACTTCCAAAGTTACTTAGATCAGCAGACTTCCCCCCAACCCCTATGGTAAAGATTATTTCCTACATTCATAATGTAGTTAGATTATTTTGGCATAACTTGCATTTCATCCTGGGATTCCCCCCATCTTGTAAATGATTTTTTAAGTTTGCATATATTAAAAAAAGAAATGAGGTTAGCAGTTATTTATCTGTTAGTATTCTAGCTTCATTCGAAGGCAAGCTAACATACTTGCCCATGAAGCCTTCCTAAATCATTGGAGACTATAATAATTCCTCTTTGACTTGAGATCAGAATAAAGAGACTTCTTTTGCTGTCCTTTACCTAAGAGAATGCTGAGCCTCACAAGGAAGAAATCAAATGACTTTCCAAAACCTTTTAAAAAGACAAATAAGAGACTCTTAATCTTAGGAAACACACTGAGAGTTGCTGCAGAGGTAGGAGGTAGAGGGATGGGGTAATTGGGTGATGGGGTGAGTATGTGTTGTAATGAACACTGGGTATTATATAAGACTGATGAATCACAGACCTACACCCCGGAAACAAATAATATAAGTTAATTAATTGAATTTAAACTAAAATATATATTTATATTATATATAATATATAATAATAATATATATAATAATATATATATAATACTATAATATATATATATTATAGTAAAGCTGGCATCTGGCATTGATTTTCCTTCTCTGGCTTTGTTCAGTTACCTGCCTGACTTTTGCTCTTGGTCCCCAGCCCAATGCTTCCTTACTTTGTCGCCACATTGATTTCGTCTTAACTTTTGTTTTATCTTGAGATACTTCTACTTGACACCAGGCTGACTAAATAGGAACCTCATTTGTTTCCTTAAAATAATGCCTACATTAAATACATACGTTAACTTCTCTCATTTTCTATCAAAGGTGGAAAGAATTGTGATGATTCTCGCTTTCTCTCAACAGCACTTAAATGGAATAAACTTATTTTACTAGCATAGAAATTTTTGAAACCTGTGCCTTGATCTGTGTGTTCTCTATAAAAATGCCCTTTCGCCTTCTACAAAATTTGCATACATTAAGGGTCACTTTTCATGCTGTAAAGTTCTACCCTTCACTGAAAGAGCTGGAGCCTAAAACTCCTGCTGATGCCGGTTCAGGGGTGAGGAGCAGGTGTACACAATGACTTCCTTCCAAAGAATGGAGTGTGGGAGGAGAGAGGACAGTAACTCGGTGGTGGAGAAACCCGGCAAACACTACCTCAGCCAGACGATCAAGGTTAGCATCCTCAATTCTCAGTCATAGTGACAGCAGGTACCCTCCTACGATTCATTGAGAACAACACTCTACCTCTGAGATCTTCCTCCCAAAACCCATACCCCAGTCTAATCACGAGAACAACATCCAAGAAACCCCAACTGAAGGACATTCTACAAAATACCTAATGAAACTATTTTCAAAACTGTCAATGTCATGAAAAACAAGGGAAGTCTGAGAAGCCTACAGAGACCAGATAACTAAATGTAGTGTGGTTTCCTGTATGCAATCCTGAAACAGAAAAAGGACATTAAGTAAAAGCTAAAGGTATCTGAATACAGAATGGACTTTTGTTAATAATATTGTAATAATACTGGTTCATTAGTGGTCACATATGTACCATACTTGGAAAACCTGAATGGCCCACTTGGTTAAGTGTCTGCCTTTGGCTCGAGACATGATCCCAGGGTCCTGTGTTCGAGTTCCACATCCGGCTTCTTGCTCAGGAAAACTGCTTCTCTCTCTGCCTGCCACTCTCCTTGTTTTTTCACTCTCTGTCTCTATCTACATCTTTCTGACAAATAAATAAATAAAATCCCACCACCCCCACCAAAATACAGAAGAAATCCAAATGTAGCATGCTAATATTACCAGTAGGGGAAAATTGGGTGGGGGCTCATGGGACCTACCTTTTTAACTTTGCCATGAATCTAAAAACATTTTAAAATGCAGAGCTTTTAAAATGGAAAAATTAGATCTGATGCCTTAAGAAAAAAAGATTTATAAATTTCAGAAAAAGAGACTATTGGGAGATTTTACTTCATTTGGTTTATAAAATATATTGTTACTATTAATCTTACAAGGTTTTGATTCTTTCTTTCTTTCTTTCAAAGTAGGGCACTGCCTATGAATCTAGCAAGTAGGAATGACCCAGAGGAACTCATCTCTTAAGATGCATTTAGATTGGGTTTCTTGCATTAAGAATGAATTGATGACCCAAAAACCTTATTTCAAATGCTAATCAGCGTCTATTCAACAGAAAATTGTTATATTTTAGAATGCTATCAGGATCCTATAGCCAGTAATTGAGGTGTAAGTTTATGTCTACTCTTCTTTGGTATTATTGCTTTGGAACACATTAAACAATGTTTTTTTGAGGGGAAAACTGGATTTCTCAACCCTGTTGGTCAGCTCAAAACCTACACAACAAGGAATTTTTTCTTTGTCATGAGGAATTATATATAACATAACATTTTTAAGTGTACAATTTCGTGACATTAATTAAATTTACAATGTTATGAAACCATCACCACTATCTATTTCCAAACTTTTTCATCAAAATAGACACTCTGTATCCATTGAACAATACCTTCCCATTCCCCACTCTCACCAGTCCCTGGTAATCTCTTATTTTCTTTCTCCATGAGTTTGCCCATCCTAGAAATTTTGTCAAAGTGAATCATACAATATTTGCCCTTTTGTGCCTCACTCATTTCACCTAGCATAATGTTTTTGAGGTATATCCATGTTGTGGCATCTATCAGGATTTCATTCTTTTTTAATGGCTGAGTAATATTCTACTATATGTATAAAACACATTCTATTTATCCATTCATTTGTTGATAGAATTAACATCAACAGAGCCAACTTTTGGCCATACAACACAATAGGTTTTATAAGTGTAACTTTTAAAAAAGAAAAAAAAAGAAGTTTGTTAAATTTTCCTGAAATTCAAAATTTGCCTTCATTGTAGTTAGCATATATGCCTATTATCTGATGTCACATGATAAGTAAATATGCTCAAAATCAGTCACTGAAGTTTGTGTCACTGGTATCATCAGAGGCAGCTCTGCAGGCCCAGGTTAAAGTCAGCTGACCCAGTAGCATTCTTCAAAAGACTTGTTTTTGTTGTTTGCATATATTTGGTTCTGCTTTTGCAAAACCCTGAAATGTTACGCCCCTGTCTTGTTCCTTTTTTTCCTCCCTTTTCTCATGGCTATATTACTGTCAATAAACTCGGGTTTCACATTTCGACTGTTGCATGTTTAATTAGCACACCAAGTACCACCATAGTTTATAAATAAAGTTCTGCAATCTGGCATAATTTATGTATGAGAATGTGAGCTTGGTTGTGGTCAACAGAATTTATCTGTGGAGTTTACATGCCCCAAATGCGGCTCCTCTTTATCTTGAAAGTAAATTCTCCAGATGCTCTTGTTTAGTTAGTAATATTACTATTCATCTAATTACTCAAGAAAGATCCCAGGGAATTACTCTTGGCTCCTTCCTCTTCCTCATTTCCTGCTATAAATCCTAGATTTTTGCCTTGTGTCCATTTTTATCAAATCATCCCCTACTCTCTTTTCTTGTATCCCTGCCTGCACGGCTATAATGGAAGCCCTCATCATTCCTTGCAGTACTTTCTGGAGACTCGACAAGAGGGGCCTTTGCCCTGGGTGTTGTGCTGTAGAAGGACCAGCATATCACAAACACAAGAGATTGTTGAGGGATACGTGGTGACTGTCATTCAGGATGTGGTGCTCAGCGCTGGAACAAACGTGGAACAAAATAGCTCCAGGGGAGCATTTTTCCATATCTCTTCTCCCCATCTCTTCCCTCAGCTCCCTCAAACAAAAGGCAGCTATCTGTATGTTACTTAAGGTGGGTATTATGTTATTATATACGTAAGAGAAAAACACTGCGTTCTTCATGTCACTGAGAAATTGAAGTGGGCAAGAAGTGTTCGGGTGAAAGGAAACACAAATGAACAAGCTTGCTGTTGTGGGCTGAATTGCGCCCTTCACAATTCACGTGTTGCAGTCCCCACTACCTTAGACTGTGGCTGCATTTGGAGATAAAGTCCTTGAAGAGGTAAGTAAGTTAAGATGAGGTCATTATGAGTGCCTAATGCAATATAACTGGTATTTTTATAAGACGAGGAGATCTGGACACAGACACACGAAGAGGGAAGACCACGTGAAGACACAGGGAGAAGACTGCCGTTTACACACCAAAGAGAGATGCCTCAGAAAAAATTAACCCTGAACGATATCTTAATCTCAGATTTCTATCTTCCTATACTGTGAGGAAATAAATGTCTGTTGTTGAAGCCAGCTAGTCAATGGTACTTTGTTACGGCAGCTCTGGCAAACTAGTATTTGCCCAAGTTCTTCCTCTCAGCATAACAAAATACTGGCTTGTGCACATCCAGATAGAACATGTATAACACATAATACCAATTTTAACATTAACAATGAAGTGAATATTAAAAGTAAAGTTGCAGGGGTGCCTAGGTGGCTCAGTGAGTTAAAAACTCTGCCTTTGGCTCAGGTCATGATCTCAGGGATCTCAGGGATCGAGCCCCGCATCAGGCTCTCTGCTCAGCGGGGAGCCTGCTTTCTCCCTCTCTCTCTCTCTGCCTGCCTCTCTGCCTACTTGTGATCTCTGTCTGTCAAATAAATAAATTAAATCTTTTAAGAAAAAGTAAAATTGCAAATACTTGTGTTTTTATAAACATTTAATGGGATTTCATTAATTAAAAAAAAAAAAACCAACAAACTTTTGTCATTTAGATAACCTTGGTCTGTCCTCATTAGGTGACCTTCCTTCAGGCACCAATAATTTCTTAAGTACTCCTTTAACCTGCACTCTCTACATGGCTTTATAAACATCTGTTTATGTGTCTCACTCTTCTAGGAACTTGGAGGGACCAGGAGCCGCATCAGGAAGGGGCTTCTTTTAAGGAACTCCCTCATTACACTTTATAATCCAAAGGAGATTTTATAACTCAGTCGACATAGAAACTGATTTGTTTTTACCCCAGGTAAACATATCTATCTCCCATTGATATCAAATCCAAAATATCACCTATATTTTGTTCCGAGGTCTCCATCAAATGACTAGTTAAAAGTGAAATTATCAGTTCTTGGCAAGAGTGGAGATAAGTTATTTAATAAATTTTAATAAGCAAGTAGATTTTAATACATTCTGTTTTCTGTCTTTCCTTCTGTTTGTTGTTGTTGTTGTTGTTTTACTTTTAATTAATAAAACCAGTCCACAGGCATACACAAGAATGTAAATGTCCAGGGGTATTTAGTGTTTACCATTGTTTTCCTGAATGCAACTTACATGTTACAGGTTATTACCACTCCCAAATTATTAATTTTAGGCCTCGATCTATAGAAGTATAATACAGATCTTTCCCCTTCTTTAGTGTAAAATGATGATGATACTCTTTCACATAGGAACAAGAAATGCAGGCATTTGGAGCTAAGTAAGTTTTGTTTTGACCAAAGAACTAAGATTTTACACCATTTATAAACAAAGGCAGTTTTGTTTCCACAGTCACTATCTGGCTCCAGGATTCTGGGACAGAGCATATAGTGTTAGTGGTTAAGATTTTCTCCTATGAAATTAGTTTTCATACATCTTAAGAATCCTCTGAATAATCCATTCCATATTGCCCTGACAATTAAAAAAAGAAATAATGTGACATTATAAGATTCCTTCTTAGTGCTCATAATGCACTGATCTTCATAACATTTTTCCCCTATGATTACTTGTATACATTTCAGGGCCTATCAAGTCTTCCTTCTACATTTTTGGACATCAGCAGTAGAAAAAGAAATGGAAAACTCATCCTCCAAAATATTAAACGCAGACTTCCATAACCAAAGTTGATAGTTTCATTCAGAAAGTTGTTTTGTTTATACCGCACTATTTACAAGTTTATTTGTTTGTTTGTTTAAGGGGCACCTGGGTGGCTAAGTTGACTAAGCCACCTACCCTTGATTTTGGCTCAGGTCAAAATCTCAGGGTGGTGTGATCAAGCCCTGTGACGATGGAGCCCAGCATGGAGCCTGCTTAAGATTCTCTCTCTCTCTTCCTCTGCCCCCCACCATGCTCACATGCATTGTGTCTCTCTCTAAAAAATAACTAAGTAAATAAAAGGTTTTTCTTTAATGCCTGATTTTTGAAATTCCTTCATTCAACAAATATTTGTTGAGGTATTATTATACACTATCATTTTTCTAGGCTCAGGGGGCGCAGCAGTGAACCAGACACAATGGCCCCATCTCAGAGGAGTTGATAATCTAATTCGGGAAACAGAACTAATTAGTACATTATAATAATATCAGAATAATCAGAATAATCTCAGATGATTCGCTGAACAGACATAAATTCTGTGAAGAAATGAGACCAGGAAAAAGTGATGCAGGAGGGATCAGGAAAGTGCGCCCACTCAGTGTTGCGTGGCCATGATTCTCCTTGACTGCATCATGGCCACGAGACAGTCAGGTCATCAGCTTTCCCTGCCAGTCATTTAGTGAGTATCATAACCCTTCTACTCTTGCTGTTCTCTTCTCTCTTATTCACATTATTTTCTGTTTCAGTTCTCTTCAGCCATCTCGAAGACCACATACATGATGGGCCAGAGGAAGAAAGTGCAGAAAGATTTGGGTGAAACTAATTTGTTGGTTCAACTCGTCTCCGTTTAATCCCTTCAGGCAAATGTCATTTGGTGAGGAGAATAAGAAAGACATGAAGTTGGGAACTTGGCTTTGAACCTCTTCTTTTCTCCTTATTAGCTTTTACTTAATCGGAGTCATTGTTTCCTTGTGTCCAAATATGGAGAAAATGATCTCTGTGACACGATGTTGGTGAGACGCTAACTGAGAAGTCACACGTGATCATCCAGGGAAGAGGAGGCCTTCTGCTTGGTATTTATCTGACATCAGAATAGAGGTCTGCTATTGGCATTTCAGAAATGTTGCTGAAAACACAGGACCCAGCCCGTACTATTTAAAAAAAAAAAAAAAAAAAGGCAAAATTCCCATTGATAAAAGCCTCTGAGTTCTAGAGACAACATAAAGATAATTTTGAATAAAGTAATAATTCAAGAATAAAATTCAATTATTTAGGTATGTGAAGTCTGTTGATGTTCTGTTGACAAAAGAGAGCATAAATGAAGACTCCATGAATGGATTCACTGGAACCAGGGAGTCATCATTGACTTCTTTCTCTCCCTTACCTCTCATATCCCGTGGATCGCCAAATTTCACCGATTCTGCCTCCGTAGGTCACTTTTCTACTTCCAAAGCATGTTCTTAGCTCACATGCACAGCATCATCTCTCCTGGGATACTGAAGAGCCTCTTCCCTAATCAATCTTCTTTCCTTCTTTCATTTCCGTACCTCCTTCCTCTTGCCAATGCCAAAGGGGAAAACATCCAATCATGGTCCCAAGATTAAGCCTTTGAAAATTAAAACTTAATCTAAACATGTTTCTCTTTTGCCTAAATCCATAGAAAGCCTCTCTTGGGCCTTCACTATGAAATCCACTCTTTATCAGGCATGGCTGCCACTGCTGCTCTTTCCCACCCTTAGCTGTGCAGAGAGCTAACATCAACTGCTTGGCTGCTCATTCTCGAGCTTCTGAGCTTTTGTGCATAAGGTTCCCTTTGCCTTGATTGGTTCCCTCAGCCCTTTCCCCAAGCCCACTTAAATTTCTCTCCTCAGGAGCACCTGGGTGGCTCAGTGGGTTAAAGCCTCTGCCTTCAGCTCAGGTCATCATCCCAGGGTCCTGGGATCGAGCCCCGCATCTGGCTCTCTGCTCAGCAGGGAGCCTGCTTCCCCCTCTCTCTCTGCCTACTTGTGATTTCTGTCTGTCAAATAAATTAAAAAAAAAAAAATTCTCTCCTCAGGGTTTCTATATAACCATCAGTATCATTTAAAGTAGCACTTTTTAACTATCTATTCACCTATCTGCTTCCTCTTCTAGATTGTGTCCATTAGGAAAAGGAGCCATAAGTACTTCATTCTTAGCATTCATTAAACATTTATTCAAGGCACTATACATGCATCTATCCTGGAGCTAAATATTTTCCATATAATAAAGCAGCATGTGAACCTAGTGGCCTGGTTTCTTGTTCCCACCTAGCCTGAACTCCCCATCTCCCTGGTTCACTATTTTTATTTGTAGCATCTCCAGTTTGGGCCCATCCTCTAGCATCCTCTCCCTCTGTCCCATGTATGGTACTGACCTAGAGTCCAAATCCCCTACCTAGTTTCTGTGATCAAATGTCCAGGAACATCATGGCAAACCGAATCTCTGAAATACAGATACATCTTATACCTCAGGATTTCAAGTACTAAAAGATCCACCTCGGCTTCCTAGGCCAAAAGGGGAAAGATGGGGCAGTGTGGAGAGATGAGGTTGATCAGAAAAAGGACCTGATATCTATCTATCTTATTCTATTTCCTTTTGTTGGTCGTAGTTAAAATAACTCGCAGAGCTTCATAACACAGAAAAGGGAAATTCCCTCTGTTTCCCAGAGGACCGTAGCAGAAAATGATTCTCTAATTGAAGAAATAGCTGGTGGTTGTAGAGAGGGAAGCAGATGGACCCTCAGAGAGTAAAGACACAAGGAACACATTCTGGGGACACCAGTGGGACGTTCTCAAAACGTCTTCCCTTCCCAGATCATTCTCTTGCCCCCAAACCTCAGGCGGATGAGTCCCTGTCCAGGCCAGAGACGCGACCAAGAATGATGAGTTTGAGCTGAAAGTGACTCTGTTGCCCCTGGATAGAGAAGTGGGGGTTGGAGTGTAGAAGAGGACACCCTAATTCTCCTTATACAGTGACAGCTTGGCAGATGTCCTAATACCAAAACTGCCGTTCTCACCTCAAACAAGTAATAGGGCTTCCATTGTGCCGTTATTAACATTCTTCATCTATATAGTATAGTGTCAGCTTGCCAGAATACTTTGGAACTAATAATAACATTACCGAGTATCTTTTATATTTCATGACCTGGGCTAAAAATTTCACATATATCTTGACTAGCCCTAATAATGTCTCTATGAAGTGCCAGCATTTCTCTCATTTCCATTTTGTAGAGGGAAAAACTGGTGCCCAGAGAAGCTGCATGATTAGGAGGATGTGGGCCCAAATCCAGCTGGACGGTCTCCCAAGCCCACAGTCAAATCCTCAGGGCTCCCTATGTCAGGTAACATTAATCCCATGCCTTGTAAGCCCTCACTCACAATACTTCTTCAGTCTTTTTCTCTTTGTGTATACTTTTCTTTTGACACTATGCAATTTTTACCAAGTATTAGAATTCTCTTTATACCAATCTTACCATTGTTCCTAGACTTTGAGGTCATTGATATCCTGCCCTGGATTTGATTCGTCTTGGAATCTCAAAAGCTCAGAATTTGCCTTACACATATCAGGCCTTAAACAAACATTTTGAGGGAAGAATGACTGTGAGTAAATACAAAAGTAGATTCCAAATTCTAAACAGTCTGTTTAGAAAGAGCTTTTTAGAACATCACCATTTTGTGAGTTGGGAGCTGCCTGTATTCATATTTAGTAAGCAGTATCTCACAAACTATTCATCACACATCAACTTTCCTCAAGCCGATCAGTATCGAAAACAATATCTAAAACCTTTTTCCTCTTAGACATTCTTTCTTGTATGAAACTATATAAAGAAACAGTCGTAATATATTAAGTATAATAGGAAAATTCCTCAAACTTTCATTTGGCAGATTCCTCCAACACACAAACAATGGCTACCTGTAACAATTGTCAAATTCCCCCTTTTCCTAATTCTACTTTGTTTAATGAAGTTTTTTGAAAAACTTTATTGTTTTGCCACCTGGGTAGCTCAGTGGGTTAAGTAGTTGCCTTTGGTTCAGGTCATAATCACAGGGTCCTGGGATCAAGCCCCACATCAGGCTTCCAGCTCAGTGGGGAGTCTTCTCCCTCTGCCCCTCCCCCTGCTTGCACTCTCTCTCTCTCTCTCTCTCTCTCTCTCTCAAAAATAAATAAAGTCTTTAAGAAAACAAACAAATAAAAAAAAGTATAAACAGTCATTTCTTCCTACAAAGATTGTCTTCTAGGTCCCTTCTATTTCCCTTTGGAGATATTAAACATCAAGTATCCATTCTTCATAGCTTTTGTTCATATACTTTGTACAGTTTGACTTGTATTTTGTTCAGAAGAGAAGAAGAGTAGAAGTATGCAATCCAGTCCCATTCCTTCCCCACACCCACCCACCAGCATCACCCCTAGTCCTTCTTCCCCAGACATGGTGGCCATAAACTTGTCAAACTATTTCTCAGTTCCCTTTTTCTGGACTCTCCCAATATTAAACATAGCAGTTCTACCAGAAAAATACCAACTTTATTTCCACCTGAGTTTCCTGCGTTGGTGCAGACACTGGACAACCACTCACCACTTGACTCATATCACATCACTGACTCATGGCTGTGATCATGCTCTAATTTATAGACTATGGAACGTTTTGTCCATCTGGTCAGAGAGGCAGAGGTGACTAATACGGGTTGTTGCTATTGCCATTGGGATTTTGTTTTGTTTTGTTTTGTTTCATAAAACAAACACTCCATCTTTTTCATTTTGCAATGGAATGTGAGGCCTCAGTTGCTAAGAACTTTTGCCATTTCATTGAGGGATTTTCCATCCAGTAAAAAAAATTAGAACATGATGAAGAAGTGTTCAGAAATAGCTATTTGTGCTTCTGTTTGGTTTTACAACATCTGGAAGTTGTATTGCCCTAAGACTTATCTGTATTGAATTCTATGCATACTAAAGAAATATGAGCTCAAAATCCCAGGTAAACAGCTGACTTTTCTTTAACTAATAATGCAGTGGAATGAGGAGATGGGAAATAGAGATGGAAAGAGGGAGGAACTATATTTTCCCTGGTACAAAGTAACCCTCTGGTTTTATTAAAATTGCAAGAGAAATTTAGTAGGTGCTCTCTGTTAAAAGTGGTCTTAGATTCTCTAAAATCACTATGAAATTGGACAAGCACTAATGTGCAATTCACTTTTTAATAAAGAGAAAAATCACATTACATATCAGTCTAACAAATCTGCTGCCTTGATTTTCTCTGGATTGAATACTTGGGTCTCTTTTAAATTGTTATTAGATTGAAAAAATATATGTCTGTACTGTATTATTATTTTTCTTCTTTCATGAACCTTTTTATTTACTTAGGATAAGATAACTTGAAAGTACATATAAAGATCTGAATCACCATGACAAAAAATATACCAATTATTGCATGGTTTCACTCATATGAAGAATATAAGAAATAGGGCAGAGGATCAAAGGGGAAGGGAGGGAAAAACAGAATGGAAAGAAATCGGAGAGGGAGACAAACCACAAGAGAGTCTTAACTATGAGAAAGAAATTGAGCATTGCTGGAAGGGAGGTAGGTGGGTGGATGAGGTAACTGGATGACAGATATTAAGGAAGACACATGATGTGATGAGCACTGGGTGTTATACGCAACTGATGAATTACTGAACTCTAAATCTGAAACTAATGATGTTCCATAGGTTGGTTAATTGAATTTAAATTTAAATTTAAAAACACAATTTTGATCTAATTTGAAGGGATATATGCACCCTGATGTTTACAGCAGCATTATCTACAATAGCCAAATTATGAAAAGATCCCAAATGTCCAAATGTCTATTGACTGATGAATGGATGAAGACACACACACACACACACATGAATATTACTCAGCCATAAAAAATGAAATCTTGTCATTTGCAATGACCTGGATAGAGCTAGAGAATATTAATTATACTAAGCAAAATAAGTTAGAGAAAGACAAATAACATATGATTTCACTCATATGTGGAACTGAAGAAACAAAACAAATAACCAGATGTGAGGAAAAGAGAGAGGCAAACCAAGACATAGACTCTTCTCTATAAGAACAAACTTATGGTTACCAGAGGGGAGATGTGTGTGTGTGGGGTGTGAAACAGGTGATGAGGATGAAGAAGGGAACTTGTGATGAGCTCCAGGTATCACTGAATTATACTTGAAACTAATATTATACTGTATGGTAACTAGCTGGAATTTAAATTAAAAATATATATATACCCCACCCTATTAGCCCAGTGCCATACTAGCCACAATGAGAGATACAAAAATTCCTGTTTTTCAGGGTTTTACAATCTGATGTTTGAGGCAGAACAGATGTATGAAAAAAAATAAATAAATGTAAAAGAAAGAATGGATTGTCTGAATTCCCATGACACATCCATTTTTTAATGAGAGAGACCCTAGGCTATGGGAAAGCTGACTTCCCTACATCATTTTCAGGTCCTTTTTTTGCTGACTTTAGGAAGGATTAACTAAGATATCATTGTGATATCCATGCAGCTATCACTGTGGAGAGTAGACCCTGATCCAAGAACAATAAAAAAGGTGATTTCTCTTCCTGAGCTTTGAATCCTTTCCTTTTAACACTCCTGTAAGTTTTCTGTTTTGTTTTGTTTGTTTCTGTTTTTGTTTTGCTTTGTTTTGTTTTTTTGGCCAAGCAGGAGAAATCCAGGCCTAAGAATGTCTGAATGAAGGAAGTGTAGTGGTCTTGGTGGAGAGAGTGGGAAGAGTTGAGGCCAAGTCCAGATTCTTATGCCAGGAAGAGTCTGGATCATCCTGAACATGAAGGAGAGCCTCAAATCTCTGAGAAGATAAGAAACATAACATACTTCAGAACTTTGACACTGGTATCTACAGGAGGCATGGAGTAGAACAACTCATTAGCTCTGTATCAATTCAGCTACATTGTCTTAAATGAGTGGTCATGGCCTGGCCTAGACATAGGTATGTCCTCATCTTCTACAACATTGTTGCTGCTGAAAAATATATATTAGACTTCAAGCAACCTACAGGCAAACATACTTTTGAAAAAAACTTGTTGTTCATAAAACAAGATTCTCCTGCTGTGTATGGGGTCATGAGTGTCCAGATCCTAGTTAAAAAAAAGAAAGGTATGAGGCACATGGGTAACTCAGTCTGTTAAGGGTTTGTCTTTGGCTCAGGTCATGATCCCAGGATCCTGGGATTGAGCCCCACACTGGGCTCCCTGATCAGCGGAGAGTCTGCTTCTCCCTCTGACCCTCCTCCTGTTCATGCTTTTTCTCTCTCAAATAAACAAACAAACAAACAAACAAACAAAATCTTTTTTTAAAAAAAGGGTAACAACAATATAATCTCTCGAATATTGAGAAGAACAAGCAAAGCAAATGGGCTTTATTTCTGAAGAGATGAGAAGGTCAGTTAGAAATTTTGCCCAAAAGTCTGAGCTATTTAGATCAGTTTCCATCTGTCATCCTCAAATGGTGATTGATACTAACATGGTGCAGTCATTGGTTCTGCGAGCTCTGCATCCAACATGTATTCATTGAACCTATGTGCCAGATATTGTGCTAAACTCTTTGTGCACATTATTTAATTGGCCTTTCAATTCTGTTAGGTAGGTATTACCATCTTGTTTTTCAGATGAGGAAGTCGAATCTCTGAAGGTTAACTGATTTTATCAGGGACATAGAGTTATCAAGAAAGCAGAACCAGTGATGAACTCAACTGAGCTTAAAGCCAGGGCATTCAACCACTTCCCTGTATACCTCTGGATTGGTCCACCCTCAAACCATTTTTATTTGTATTCTCCAGCTTTTTAAAAACAAGCCCTTTTTAATTGAATGGCTGGCTCAGGTAATAAGTACATTTAAACTATGCTATTTGTCCAAAACATCCCTACCCCTTTCCCTTGAATCCTATTCAAGTACTCAAACACAAGGATATTTTCTGCATGGTTTTCAAGTGTATCATTTTACGTGTCCCAAATCTCACAATAGCACTCAACAGTAAGTAAATATTAATATCCATTAGCTATGGATTGGTTAACTGAGGTAGAAAGAGGATGAATGGCAAGTTCTGTGCTATAGTGGAGGCGAGAGGCGTCTCACAAACGCGGAGAAACTTGATGGACTCCTAAGGACACAGGAAGAAATCACTCATCTTCAGCGACAGCCGGGACATGGAGAGCTCAGGGTGCATGCTTGGCTAATGAACTCGATTCCTACTTCCTCCTTTGATCACAAATTATAAACATAAATTATCGGGCTTATGAGCCCTCGGCTTTGTTGTAACTGATTCACAAGCTGTTCCTGGGAGTCCTTTGGTAACACGTATCAGAATCATGAACAATATCCTTGCCAGGTCAGAGCAACACCCCATATCCAATTAGTTCCAGTTAAGGAATTCCATCCAGTCTGACTCGGGACCACACAGTGACGCCATCACGACTTGGGCCTTGTGGAAGGGATGAATGGGTGAAGAGTGGGAACTAACCACTGTGTACTTCCCAAGGTCCCCCATCTGAGACGCAGGCCTCAGGGAACCCTGCCAGCTAGTCTGCACAAAGTCCTCAGGCTGTTCGAGCCTTAACTTGAGGTGTCTCCACTGTAACCCCAACAACCTGTTAGTACAAGGCAAGAAGAAGCAATCAAATTCTATTGAACCACAGATGTATAAATCCAAGTGTCCCCAGATGCCTTGCTCTGTAGCAGTTTACACATGCATTTTAAAGAAATTCAGTGTCCTTGTGAAACATTTCCCAGATGGTTCCAAATTGCTGTTTGACTACAGAATCAATTTATACATGCACACTTGTGTGTATATAAATATAATGTATGTAAACGTGTGTGTGTGTGTGTGTGTATTCACCAGATGTTGTCCTGGGTGATGTAAACACGTCCCTCCAGTTAAACCACACAACCTCACACTAAGATAGAGGTGGTGTCCTTCTCCCCATTTTACACATGACAACTGAGGCAAAGGTTTGTCAAGGCTGCTCGGAAATAGGAAATCGGGCCTGAGTCTGTCACACTCTCCTGATGGCAGCTATTGTGAAAAAGACCAACTCTGACCAAGTCTCTGTGGCAAAGGAGTCTGACCTTCTGATTTCAGCTTTCTTACTGACCAAACCGGATTGCTTCTTTGGCTAATCCAACAGATGGTGCATGGGTAGCATAGAGGATAGAGGCAGCAACAGGTAAATGGTTCTGGGAACACATCTTCACTCTCAATGAAGGGCTGATGTTCAAAACGTCACCATTATGACCTCAGTTCCCTCTTCCTTTTCTACCCCCAGTATGAAAGAACAAGTGCTTCAAATAAGAACTTAAGAAGGATCACACAAAAAAGCAAATATATGCCTTAAACGGTTCACCCTAATAACTAATTGCATCTGATTAATACCCAGGGGGGGAAAGTAGCACTCTGGCAGCAATAGGCATTTCCTTGATTCCTAGCTCTCTCCTTGCGGATAGTTCCCGTTCCTCTTCTCTCCGAGGCAGGCTCCACAACCATCTGGAATCCCTAACCTCCCACCCCCTACCCTATCTTTCTTCTCTTCCCCATCCTCCGGCAGCCACATGACCATAAGATTCATGGGTCTCAACTGAGGGCCTAATTTTGCTGCAATCATCTATATGTTCGGAGATCCACTGACATGAATCTTTTGTGTGTGTACAGAGTCTAATAGAGAGAAGGAAATGGCAGTGAGAGAAATGGGTAAGAGAGAAGTTTTCTAAATCCTTTCTCTATTACCTTACAGTGGAGGATAATACCCGTCAAAGGGTTCAGATCTCAACTCCAACCCTTACCAACTCCGAGCCCTTCATCTATTTCAGCCTCTGTGTCTACATTTTCAAAATGAAAACAATAATTCCTAACACATCAGATTGCATTCCATGAGATAATACACGTGAGTAGTTAATTCAGGGCATCTCTTAAAAATGCCAATATCTCAGGAGGACGGAACAGTGTTCAAAGGAGAGGCTTTGCTCACAGAGGAAGCACGAAGCCAGGTCCTTTCTGCAGAGGACAAGAGAAATCAGCATTCCAAGTCAGAAAAGAGCAGAAAGGGAGGAAGTCACACTGACAAGTCCCAGGCTTCCCACTGTCTCTCTGCTCTTTGAGTAGAGAACCATTGGCATTTTGAGGACATCACATATCAGCCTTTGTGTGGAGAGGAATCAGCTTTTCCCTCTGAACTGCAAAGGGGAACCTAAAATTGGGTCAGATGCCCACATTGAACACACAAGGAGAATCCACTCAGAATGACTCTTTTTCCAGCCCAGGTAATGGCTGGGCCAAGACCGACACTGAGGTCCCTAATGCATCATGGCTTCCAGGACCTCTGTACTCCACATCGCGGTGCAGGGGCCTGAGAAAGCAGGGTGGGGGGTGGTAAATGGGGTCACAGCAAGCTATAACCAGATGCTTTCTCTATGTGCAGCAACCCACCCAGGCGGCTTGCGACATGAAGCTAAAGGTGATGCAGGCGGCAGAATAGAAACACAAAACTTACAAAGGAGTGAGACCAGGTGACAGCAGGTGCAGGAAAATGAAAAGTGCAGCAGAGCCCCTGAACACATAATGATCACGTAGGTGTCTGCTTTATCTCTGCTATAGAACACTGTGGTAAATTATTAATAAAATGGTTTGTGCACGTGGTGATGAAAAAGAGACCTATTTTTGTCTAACAAACTCAAGCAAATGGGAAACAAAGGCCTTTTGCTTCTCGGTCTGAATGTTAAAAAAAAATATTAAATCTATGTGTATGTGACATCTGTGCTCTCCATAAATAAAAAAGAGAAAGAACAAAGTGTGGATCTGAATAAGGTTAGCTCAGAACAGTGGCATTCTTGACATATTAGCCCTATATCTCCAATCAGCCTTCATCAGGGAAGGTTATGTTTTACATTTTAAGACTAGAAATAGTTTATTCAGTAAGTCCCTTTATTTTTGGAGTAATGCGTTTCCTTCCTAGATTCCTTGACCTGGACACATAGGGACAAACCATAAAAGATTTATTTTATTTAGTAGTTTAAATTTTTTTTTAATTTTCTGTGATTTTTATTTTTGTTTTAAATGTGTTTTGTTTTAAATGTGTTTTTATTGAGTCTATTATTTTTTAATGAGAAATTAAATCTCAGATCCTGGTTTTTTAACTGGAAAGACTGAGAAGTTTGGGGCCCACACTCTTAAGCTAGCAGTGAATCAGCTGTAGGCCAGAAAAGCTTCTTCTGAGGGCCAACAGGTGCCTTTCCTCTCTCCCTGGGTTCCAGCCCTCCTGTGGGCCTGTCTTCTTCACACCTACCCCATCCCTCTTCCCATGTTCTTTCTCTGGCCTGCCTCTTAAAATATTTAAATCTGTTTTAAATTTTCCTCTTCTTTCCAGAAAGAGCACTGAGTTAGATCATTCTTCTCAACCCTTTTCTACTCTCTGACCTTAAGCTATGACACAAAGGTCGTAAGTAGACAGAAGGCACATTGCTGAATGGCATGTTTTTGAACATCTATGACAATTACATTGACTTTTCTTAAGACATTCATATCACATTTAGCAGTTTAATGTTCACTCTTGTGAGGGAAAAGTCATCTTGGGAGATGCCTGTCCTGCAACTCCGTATCCTTTCATTTCTGTGCCTGGCTCAGAAGAGGGAAATAAAGAAATCTATGGCACCTTTTAACTAACAACGCTAAAATAATTAGCAGGCACCAACCAAATTGTTTTGAGATATAATCGATGCCGTAAGTGTCACTTTCCCAAGTATTATTATTTATGCTGAAAAAATGGGAAACCTGCCTGTGAGCCACGGTCCCAACAACATTTGGTAAATAACACTTGCCTGAGGATACTGAGGCAAAATCCCACAGTGATTGACTGCAAGATGGGAGTGATGTGTGCTAAAAGAAGGCAGCAAGTGTTAATCCATCCCTAGTGTGTTCCATGCATCCTATAGATCCCAAAGAATGTCTACACTTGATATCTATGCTGGGGAACACTTGGGATTAGAGCACATGCTGTGCATGGAAAGTGGATTCTCTCCCAACAACCCTGCACCCACCACAACCGCCACCGTCCTGTCCAGCGGCTTAGAAGCAGATGATGTGAAGCTCTTGCACAAGCTGCTAAAGACTTCCAGGATGAACAGAAACAGGACATATGGGAGACTTCCTGGATCTCCAGAGAGGTGCCCTTCCTCTCCTCCCTCCCCCCCCCTTCCTCTAATGGAAGCAAAGCCATCAGGATTTTGAACCTCAGCTTGGAAGCTTACTAGCTATGTTATTGCAGAGCCTGTCAAATGAGAAAAGCTAAATTTTCCCGAGAGGGTTGCTAGGAAGGTCTGTATCCCACTAGAAGACTCGTGTGGGGCCTTCCAGAACCATGTGTTCCTTTTTTCTACATGACTGGTGTCCTGGGAGGTTGACCATATGCACACATCAGTAGGCTCTATTGCCACCTGACCTCCACAGAAGCACCTGTGGAAGACCACGGATGGGAGGTGAGAGAGATCCGGATAATTACTCCCTCAGCTGCTCCCCCACCCCTGGCAGGTGGTCATGGGTTGGCCACTTGTCACATGGAAGCTCCCAGCTCTTGTCTGGCTGCCATCTCTAACAGCTGCAGTCTGTGGGTTCCAGCTCTGGGATCCTACTCTCCAGGGTACTACCCCATCCTTTGTGATTTCTTTAAACTCAGCCCATACTTTGTAAGTCATTCCTTTGTTAAACTCTCCTCCAAGTACCTAGTGGGACTGTGTAGTCTCTCTTTTGCCAGGACCTTGAATAATATTCATGTAAGCACCTTGCCCCCTCCTGAAGACGCAGTAGACAGTAATGATGTTAACTGATGTTATAATTATGATCAGCTTTATAATGTGTTTTAGGTGACCCTATTTCTTCTTTGAAAAAGGAAATATCCTGCAAAAAGGTGATTCTGCATCTACTTCTGCACAATGGCTGAGAAGTAGAAGGCATGAATGAATTCAGTCAAATATGCACTATATAAAAATGACTCTCACCAGACTAGATACAACCTCATAAATTGACACAGCATCTGGAAAAATCAGAGAGAGGCCTTGAGCCCCATGAATCCCACTTGCTTCCTGAAGGATGGCTGCAGCCTGAACTTCTAGAAGAGGCAAGTTTATTTGAGCAATCAGTTAGTAGACTTGTGGTAGTTCTCAAAGTGTGGGGACCAGCATCACCTGGGTGTGAGTTAGAAAAACAAATTTCCTGACCCCACCCCCAGGCCTGCACAACCAGAAAAATCAGAGTTGGAGCTCCATGATCTGATTTTCAACAGGTTCTCCAGGGGATTCTGCAGCACTTTTAAGTTTCAGAACCACTGGACCTGCGTGATTACTAGAATTGAGCAAAAGCCGAAATTCAGGAGTCTACATAAGGAAATGGCTTAGGTAGCAGTGAAGAATTTAGGAGCAGGTGAATTGAGACGGGGTTTGTTTTCAGGAACTCTGTCATTGTGGAGAAAGAATGTGGTCAGAGCCACACTCTAACGTACAATCAAGAAACAATGAAGGTAGCATCCAGTATTATAGATGCTGGGGACTACTGTGAATGAGGAAGCAGAGTATTGCACACCAGGAATAAGAAAGGCAGAAAATTTTTGAAAATCGGGGCCCTCAGTCCCTCATGCCTCAAATAGAACTGCGCCCTCCCCCCACCCCGGACATGTAGGGAGCTCTTTCTGGTGGCAACTGAAAGTTTCAGCTGTGGGGAGGGGGTGAGGACAACAGCCCAATCTTCACGCAACTCCCGACCGCCCACCACCCCTCCTCACCAACTACTCTCTGGCTGGCTGGCTTTCTGATTCAGCCCACCATTTGTCAGACTAACTTGGGTAGCCCCACTGTTGTCAGGTGTTAGTGTGTGGCCGGATATTTTATTGAGATACTACTCGTGCTTTGTTCTCTGTATTTTCTCTTTGCCTTGTTTCTAGAAGTTCGCCTGGCTCCTGCTGCAGCCACCCTCTGTGGCTTTTGCAGGATTGAGAGGAGAGGCAACATCCCCATCTGACATCTGAGAAAGCTGAGGTTTATCAAAGAGCGGGGAAGCTTCTAGCATTCTAGTCCTGGCCAGTAGCAGGTACGTGGTAGAACCCTGAGGGGAAAGTCCAAGATGCACTCAGGCGTTGGGATTCTCAGCCTCTCGAGAAGGTTCTATGCCCCCAAATACAGCCAGGAAGCAAAACTCTGAACACTGTATTCTGAGGCAGTGGAAGCCTCTGCAGTTTTACCCTGAGTCTTCTGATGGGCATAAGAATCACCTGCTGAATGTCAGAATCTGGGCTCCCACCCCAGACCTTCTGATTTAGTAGGAGCTCTGGGGAGGGCCTCCAGCATCCACATAACATATATTGGTGATGTACGTGACTCTGCTTAGAAACATTATCAGGAAAGGTAAAGCAAAAGCTGCAGCATTCTACTCATACCTGCCAGAGGGGCTTTTCCTCACCAATCAGCGTAATAGAAACTATCTTCTTAAAAATAAGCGGTCTTATGTCTTTGCAGCTAAGGCCCAGCAGCCCATGTCCCTGGGAGCAAAGCTGGGAAAATTTCTTCTGTCACTCCCAGGAGGCCCAATTTCTCTTTCTGCCCTTTATTATGAAACAATTTATAACTAGTGAAAGTTAAAGTAGAGCTATCCATTTCATTGTCCATACAGACCATCAGTCAATGACATAACAACCCCACGAATAATGCTAGCATCCCGTCTGCATGAGAAATGTTTCTCCCAAGTGAATTTCCACTGTGTGCTCTTCCACATGTCGTTATTAAGTGGGACAGTATTTGCATGAGTCATTTGTGAATATGCCACTTTGCTTACCAGATGTGAATCTACACTTTACTCCCACCATGGACACTTGGTCTATAATCTAAATAAAGTCACCATACTGTTTTGGGGCTGCATCATCTTCATGTGATAATATTTATTTCCATAGGAGAGATCCTAATAATACACCGTAATCCCATAAGTTACTTGTACAGCTTGCCACTATCTAAGAACCTTCAGCCTCTGTGGGTGGAAACCCCAGGGATCTATAAAACCAGTCAGAGAAGCAGAGCCAGAAGATCAGATCTGACCCACCACTTGTCTTTGTACAGTTTTGTACAGCTCAGGAACTAACAATGTTTTGTATATTTTTTAATTGTTGGGGGAAAAAATCAAAAGAAAAAAAATTTGTGATACCGAAATTATATGAAATTAAAATGTCAGTGTCTGTAAAACTTATTATTGGCACCCACGCACCCTTATTCATGACGGTGCGTGTGGTTGCTTCTGTATTTCCACTGTGGAAGTCAGCAGCTGGGCAGAGACCACATGGCTTGCAAAGCCGAAACTATTTATCCTATAGCTCTTTACAGGAAAATTTTACCAACTCCTGACCTATAACTTTGGACTTCTCATCTTTTGCGTTTTCTGAATGAGGATGAGAGGGTAATAGGGATTCTAATAAAGACCTTTGGGACGCTTGGCATTTACTTATAGTAAGCATAGTAAAGTTTGGACAGATCAGTCAATAGGCAAATAGGTATGGTAGGGGAGGGTCCTCCTTTTTGGAGTGTTAGTGTTTGGTATGTTTCCTTCCAGTTTTTTCCCTATGTGTACATGTTTCTTACCTAACTGGTATAATACTATAAATGCAGGCATATGCGGACTATATACTTACAATATTGTATCCATCTTTTACTCATTTAGTCATCATAAATGGGTTTCATGTCAATAAAAAGTCTTTAAAAATGCGTTTCAATGACTGCATGATATGAAAGTGAACATCTTAACTTCTCTATTAAGGGATACAATATTCATTAAAGACTAATCAGGGAAGTTATTTTGTCCACTGAACTCTCTTCCTTGGAGCAGGAGCCACAAACCAGTGCCTACAGAGGTCAGGGAGGGGATATAAATGTGAGAAGGAGGTCAGCTCCCCCCTCCCCCCAAAAAAAAGGTACTCTTCCCACATTCTTTTGAAATGCATGGCTTTCTCAGTATGTATTTCATTTTCTAATTTTTTAATGACAATGTATAAAAAATTCATGTTTCTCAGTTACAAGAAAAGCAACAGCACAAACAAGATGGTAAATGACAGCTGACTGGAGGCTCAGTAACAGTTAAGACAGTGGGGAATGACAGAGACGGTGACAAATGGAATGCTTTATTTGCCGCCCCAGCACATGGAAATCATGCGGGAATATCTGGCATTTCTGAATTAAGCATCATCATCAAGAGTATTACCAAGAAGAGTTGGACGTGTCTATTGTGGCAAAAGTCTCTTTGCTTTTAAATGCTGGCAACGAATTTTTAAAAATTGACACCATATTGGATGACGCTATGGTCCAACAGTTTCCAACTCCTTGTGATGTTTGGCAACACTAAATATCAGACTACAGACTACAGGATCTCTCTGTCTAAGGATGCATTATTGTGACCAACCAAGCTGATTTGCCCAAGAGTGTCCCTGGTTAGCCCTGGAAGTCCAATGTTTCGAGAAACTACCCGTATCCTGGGTAAACCTGGCAATTTAGTCACTCCGGTCAATGTTCACCACAGTCAAATTAGTTTTTTAATATGTGGTCCACACATAAGCACACACACTCAAACACACAGGCACACACACATACAGGTTGTTTTCAAACTTATAATGAACAGTTGGCCTTTTAGATTTCTTTTCCCCCCTTCTTTTTGTACTTTCTATTTAACAGCTTTGGTTTCTGATAAACCAAACTTTCATGCTGAAAGGTTTGAATTGGTCACAGATGTTACATTGTTACATTCCATGTCTGGGTCTATTTCATCAGCTGTGCCTGCAAGCCGCATTGACCAGCGAACCGCCAAACCAATAGTGAGACTCCATGGCACGTCAGGAAACAGACGCTAGCCTTGGGCAGCCTTGTCTTCATAAACATCCTACCTGAGGTCAGGCATTTCAAAAAAAAAAAAAAAAATTAAAAATAAAAATTAAAAAAAGGTGACCAGATCGGTGGGATTACTTAACATCTTTTCTGGTCTACCTACTAGTTAAAAAGTGGGAGTTAAGAAGGGTAGCCCCACTGCCATGGAGCCAGTGAACTGATTCGAGATGCAAGAGAATCTACTCTTCTTCTTAAACAGATATGCCCTTGTTCAACTGGAAGTTTTGCCCTTATATCACCTGGTGATGGATCCTGTGGATTACCTTGGCTCTCCCTCCAGTCCAGACCCACTGAGGAGTGCTGAGGCGGAAAAGCTAAAAAACCACATTTCCCAGGTGTGACTTGTGGTGCCATTCTGTATGTGATTTCAGCACCTCCAATTAGATGTGTTCACACAAGACTTTGATTCAGAACCGACTCCCACAGGGGCAAGTGCAGGTCCAGGGTTCTCACTGTGCCAGGGCGGATGGAGCCGAGAGTCCTGGATCTGAGGAAGCTGAGGGGGCAACTTCTTGATTTCATAGTTTCTTGACCAGTGTAGAGGTGACCGCGACTCTTCATGGCCTGGTTCTACAGTGGCTGGGAGCTCATGCCTGCTAACTCAACCTAGATTTATTTCCTCACACCTCCCAATAGCCGGGAATTACTGATACTCTCTGGTCTATGCCATTCTGCTTAGCCACAGAAGACCCCATTCTCTGTGAGAAGAATGTTGATTAATACATTAAACTATCCTCTCTTAAGGTCTGCAATTTCAAAAATTATTAAGACTAGAGCAGTGGAGAGTAGAACATTTCTTCTTCTGAAGTTCTTTGGAAGTTCCTAATAGTCCATGGGAAGAGGCAGAGGACAAGGAAAGGAAAGGGTTCCAAATAGTTCAAAATAATAAAGCTTGGATTGTTGGATCACTGATGGTCATTTCACATTTTCTGATTTTTTTTCTACCTAAAGATTACTGGTTTATTGTCCATCTTCCTTCCTAAAGTATAAATTTCATTAGAACAAGGGGCCATATCTGTTTAGTCAACGATTTCTGCTTGATACCCAGCATGCTTCTAGCATAGAGCATGTGGCTGTCTAAAGTCTAGAGGCAGAAAATGAACACTTCAAGGTAGCATGTGTATCTATTCAAAACGTCACTAGTTATTGTTTATCAAGCAATTACTAAGGGAATAGTATTGTGCTATTTTACACATATTATTTTACCCTTCTACAGGATACATTTTTATTACCTTCATTTTACACAGAAGAAACTGAGTCTGAAAGAGGTTAAATAAGAGTCACAGCAAAATAAAAAAAAATTTAAAAAAAAGTCATGGCTAGTAATCGTGCCTTATTCAAACCCCAGAACCTGATTATGAAGCCCATGATATAGTTTGTACCACAATCACACTCCACCTGTTCAGTTTTAAGGATTCAGTGCCGGCTCAGATGATTATGAATCTCCTCACCGTGGCTCAATCACATAGGAAACCCAGACCTCCTACAGTACCTTTTTCAATCCATAGGAAGTCCTTTTAAAAGGATTTCTGGAGGCACCTGGTAGGGGAAGGCTCTGTCTGTTAAGCATCTGACTCTTGATCTTAGCTCAGGTCTTGATCTTAGGGTCAAGAGTTCAAGCCTGGCATTGGATGCCATGTTAGATGTGGAGCCTACTTTATAAATAAATAAATAAATAAATAAATAAAATTTTAAAAAATAGGATTTCTGGCATTTGGCTGCATCTATGTGTGAAAATACTCCACATGAGGGGCTTTCCCTTTCCACTCAGAGGGTCATTCTGGAAGTGGGGAGATCTTCTACTACTGGCTAAGAGGCTTGTTGGCTTTACTCTCAGAATATCTTGGTGATTCTGCCAGCCAAACTGAACAGCCATAGTCACCTTGAGAGAACTTTTGAATTCAACTTAAAAAACGCCTTTTAGGGTGCCTGGGTGGCTCAGTGGGTTAAAGCCTCTGCCTTCAGCTCAGGTCATCATCCCTGGGTCCTGGGATCGAGTCCCATATCGGGCTCTCTGCTCAGTATGGAGCCTGCTTCCTCCTCTCTCTCTGCC
Organism: Mustela nivalis; assembly: GCF_964662115.1. Taxonomy (NCBI): domain Eukaryota; kingdom Metazoa; phylum Chordata; class Mammalia; order Carnivora; family Mustelidae; genus Mustela; species Mustela nivalis. The sequence continues at coordinate 66,214,630 of NC_139024.1, forward strand.
TGCCTCTCTGCCTACTTGTGACCTCTCTCTCTGTCAAGTAAATAAAGGAAAAATCTTTAAAAAAAAAAAAAAAAAAAAAAAAAAAAAAACGCCTTTTAAAAGCCCGTGTGAGCCGGAAGGAACTTGGTTGATTCTGCCACATTTTTTTATTCACCCAAATATTCATTCATCCATTCAACAAACATTGTTATAGCCTCAACCATACGGCAGGAGCTCCATCTAAATGTAGTAGTTTGCTCTCTGCTATCATCACGGCGAAACAAGAAAGGTCAACAGAAACACACTATACCATAGCAAACGTTTTGGGTGCTTCCATCTTTGGAATCTTGAAGCCGGCCTGTAGGACCATAAGAAGCAGTTTCTTGTAGAAATATCTGGACAGAGTTTAGTCACAAAAATACATACACCTTGAACTTGAATGTGACTCATTACCATCCTGACTAATATGTAACTGTCCCTTGGTTACATATCAAGTCCCATATTTAAAAAATGTGCCTTAGCACCTGACATGAAATCCAATATTTGAAACGTAACATTGTCTTTTTGCTTTCTGAGTTCCTTCCCTCCTAATGCTTGTTATAGTAACAACATTTTGCTTCATTCTGCTCTGCTCTTCATAGGGCAAGCACTGAATTAGGAAGAAAAGAAAATACCAACTTTCAGCAGATTTTAAATGAGATATTTTTGCAGGGGCCACTTTAGACAAAAACATATTTTTCCCTAACCTTCATGCTTAGCTGTCCTCCCGAGGTGGCAACTTGGACTCAGGCTAATGATTCATTATAGATTCAAAACCAGGTGGAGATACACTCTAGCAAGTGATCAAAGCTCATTATAGTTACACCTGCAAAGAAAAGTCACTGTGGTTCAAGGTCTATTAGAAAGGTTACAGCATGCTTATAAAAAAATAGCTCTGGGCTAAAATATGGCTTTTGAGTTTTTAGTCCTTCAGTACCTTAAAATTAGAAAACTCAATTAGGTAGTCCTAAATTAAATGACTGTTAATTGGCAGAAAATTGAATTTTGATGTTTTAAAACATCTTGCCAAAAGCTGAAGAGACATTTTAATGTTTAACAATATAGTGAAAATATAGCGCAGTAATTAGAATAAGAAATCTGAGAAGTCAATTTGAATTGGGCTCCCTTCCCACAGCCCCATCCCTGACTATGGGAGACACTTAAATGTGTCTGCTCTTGGATTTCTCTATATGGAGAACTGTAATGGTATTTATCTTCCCCCAGCAGGTGTCACAGAGACAATTTAATGAGTCTCCTCCTCTTCTCAGGTTTCAATAAAGCACTCTTCCAAGGAAGGAGGCCAACAGGATTTCCCCATTTCCCCGGCCCCCTGAGATGAGTGAGCACAGGCTCACCCCACCTCTCCCAAAACAGGAAGACGCCATGATCCTCTTATTTCTGTTTGTCTGGAGGGAGAAAGGGACTTTTCCTTTTGCTAATTCCCAGCAGAGACAGTTTTTCAGCTCAGAGAATCAAGGATTTAATACCTTCACCGACCTGGGTTTGAAATTTAGCGTCTATTTTCTAAATGGGGTGGGGGGGTGCTGTTTTTTGTTTGTGAAGCAAGGATTGCTCTTTGTGAGGAATGAACAAGACAGGAGTTGGCGAGTGCCGGGTGCACATGATCTGCAGCAGTGAACACCCAGTAAAGAGTCCAATCCTATCCATCCACTGGCCAGTCTTGCAGGTCACCCAGCCAGCCTTGGGGAGCATCCTAGCCTAGGGAAGATCAAGTTCATGCAGGCGCTCTCTCACCATCATGCAGAGAAGCAAAAGAAGTGATTGGGACTGGGGAAATTTACTCAGACATTGTTTTGGGTAAGATGTTCCAGCAATAAGAGGTATTTTCATATCTTCTAAGTATAACGTTACGATTTCCCAACCAGTAGCATGGCTTTCCTTTATCTAAATAATTAGTTTCCATAATGATTTCTAATGTGCATGTGCTTATTTAATGGGAATACAATATGCAATTCTATATTTCTTGTTAAAACTCTAAGGAGCAATAACAGTCAAGGCTTGGAAAGCTTATTAAGACTAATACCCAAATGTGGTTAAATGCATTAAAACGCCTTAGTAAAGAATATGCACTATTGATCGCCCTCACAGCCTTGGCTTTTGCACAGGGTCCATTAAAGCACAGCATGTTATCAGTGCAAATTAGTCCCCGAAGTGCAGCTCAACTCTTTCTTAAAATGAGGTGGCATGAAATTGAAGCTGAACTACCAAGGAAATTGCTGAATAATTATAGCTTTTTTTCTTCTTTCCATGTTTTATATAATTTACTCCTATAAGATTTTCAATATTTAGTGTCTCATATGCAATCAGTTTCCAAATTGGTTAATAAGATATAATAAAATACACTTTTTTATATACCTCAAGAAATTGTATCTTCTTCCCTGGGGACCCAATACAAATAAATAATTGACACCAGACCAAGTTAGATACAAATAAAGCCTCATGATTTGACATTTTGTTTATCAAGAAAACTTTTAGACTATTCACCTACATAAGAACCTACCTTTCCCTCTAACTAATTATTATAATTTTATTCCCTGATGAGCAGCCCATCAAAAATATTTTAAGCATTTTCTGTCAGAGGACACTAAATAAGGGTTTTTTTCTCAGTAAATTATTAAAATTGAGGTAAAAGTCATATAATATAAAATAGCCACTGTAAGGTATACAAGTTAGTGGCATTTAGTCCATTTATAATGTTAGGCAAATATTACCTCTATCTAGTTCCAAATATTTTCATCACCCCAAAAGAAAACCCCTGTACACATGAAGCACTTCTTCCCTATCCCGCTTCCCCTCACCTCTGTTCCCACGTCCTGGTAACCTACAAGGTTTGGTGGCTTTAACGGTGCTTGCAGTGCCTCACAGAAAGACATTTCTACGCCTTTACTATGCGGATCCTATTAGTGACCTACAGCACTTGATAAAAACGGACATTCCTGGGCCTCTGCCCACAGGTACTCGATACCATCAGTCCTGGACTCTCAGCCTAGAGGCCGTTTCTCCAGACATCTGAACACACTGGAGAGATTTCTCAACCTCTAGTAAACACTTTCAACATAGTAGGATGGCAGAGATGTGAAGAGAAGTTCTCTTTGAGAAACTTCCTCTGATGGATAGGGCAAAACAAGGTTCGGAGAGAACCAGGTCTGGTCAGGCAAGGGTGGGAATATCATGGAATATGTTCGTGCAGGCCCGAATAGAGACGTGTGCAGGAAGCTCCATTGGACTGCATGCTGAGAAAGAGGAGGGAGGAAGGGAGGAGAGAGGAAGGCAGGAGGAAAGAAGGTAGGGGAGGAAGGGGTAGTAGGTAGGCAGGTATGGTGCTCAGTGGTCCTGTGATCAGCTTTGACAGGAGGAGAGCTGGCTGCTGGAAGGGGTAGCTGTGGATTTGGTGGTGGGGAGGGAAAGTGCTCCCTGACTGATGTCTTCAGCTTTCTCCCCACAACGTGATACACGATTCACTGCTGAGAGTGGGTGGCAGGTGTGTGGGAGTGTGTAGTGCCTTACAGGAGAATGAAAAGGCATGAAGTTGCAGAGAATGAAGGCTCGCTTTCTAGAGGAGCCCGGCGGGTCTGCAGGGCTTCTGTGAAGGTGCTGCTGGGGGCTACCTTGGACATGCTGACTGGGGAGTCGCCCAAAAGGCCCTTCTCGTTAGCCCAGCCAAGGCAAGGCAAGTGTGGAAGCTCTTCTGTGGTTCAGGTTTGCCAGGAGGAGAGAGGGGGGTGAAGGCGTGAACACATTTGCAAGAGAAAATAATTCCGACTCTCCCAAAACTCCAGAGAACTACCAGAGAAAAGATTTTCATCATCCTGAAAATGATAGGAGCTGATTAAGTATTTTTTCCATCCTCACCTAGAACTCTCTCTCTACTCCATTCCCTGCCAGACCTGTCACAAATATTCCTTTCCTTCAGGCTGTATTTTTTTTTTCCCCAGTGAATCCATTTTTATTTTGTATTTCTAGATTTTCAATTATACTTTCAAACTCTGATACAATTTCACTTTCTTGGTTTACATATTTATTCAACAGGCTACATTTTTAAGGACCTTTTAAAAATGTACTGTCCATGAAAAAACAGTATGCAATAAGAGCTCTTACGATCTGATAACAGAAATGTGAAAATGCTTCAGCTTCACCGGCAAAGAAAGGCAAACTTATTTGCTAAAGTACAACTGGCTTTATTTGTTTCTTATAAAGGACATGTGTTGTTTCTATATGTCTAGCCTCCCTATCACCCATTTTTATAACCGGATCCTCTTCTCCTATGTGTATACAGGAGGGACTTCCTGGTTCCCTTGACTCGGGTTGATTTGGGTTTCTGTTTGGAGAGAAGGAACATCCCAGATCTTTCTCCCTACTGCCTTCCTCTCCTCCCTAAGTGGGGAGAATTGAGTGCCTGATCTGAAAAAACTGAGCTTTCCCACTTCAGACTTCTTCTCTTGCCTGTTTTTATGAGCCAATTTGTCTGTAAAATACATATGTCTTCGCCTGCTCTCTGTCTTGTGGCAAGAGGCCTGCCCCTGGGGGAGACTGGAAGCAGCCTAGCTCCATCCTGTGATTTGGTGGATAAATCTGTTTTGTCAGGTCTGAAGGATTAGCAAATCTACATGGCCATTGAGGGACAACCACATTTTATAGGTTTGTCTATAATAAAGGAGATCTTTAGGTTTAAAAAACAAAAAAAAAGAATTCCCTAAAGTACTACTGTTTATTGTCTCAGACAGAACTCAGAACATTCCAGGATTTCTCCATTCCTGGTGCCCCAAGTGTCTCAGTAATTTTTCTGTGGTGTTTCTCAGACCAGGGATGTAGCTCACAATTCTGTTCCTGAGTAGTTAGGTCTGAACAACTTAGTAAGTAATTATGCCATAACAATTTTGTTGGAAAAAAATATGCATGATGTGAAAGAAAGAATAATGGCATTTCAATCTCAAACTGTCACAGTTGCACACACAGTGGGTCCTGCACCACTTCAGGCTGTGCATCACCACCCTCATTGCCTGTCTTACTTTGACTTTCCTGAGGTACTTTTTACCACAGCAATAACTAAAAACCCAGCTTCACAAAGATGTGATGTCCTTAAAAGAAATGTAATGTGCTCTCATTTTGAAACCAGGAGCTAACTTGAGCTAAGACTTCCTGTTCTGTTCAACAAATGATGAAGATGGCTGTTTCCCTCAGAAATTGTGATCGTCCCATCGTGTCCCTGTGAATTGGTTGTGGTGCCCCAGGGCGCTGTGGTATACAGTTTGGAACCACACACCTGAGATGAGAGTTCTGCTTCAAGTTTGGCACTGACACCATGGTGCCTTTCTGGCTCCCCACCCCCGTCACCATGGGGAAGGCGACACTGATATTGGGCATAGACAAAGATCCTGGAAAAAATTCAGGCCCAGAACCGCAGTTAGAGAGATTATGAAGATAAGACTCATAACTCATCCCAGACCAGACTTCCAGGGGCTGGAGTGAGATGGGACACACACACACACACAGAGTGAAAGTGCATCAGAACTACTCTTTGCTCTTACTACATTGTCTTCTAAAGCCGTTCAGTGTTGGTGTAATTCTTCTACATAGACAGCTGTATCTTGTCTCCTGGAGAGTAGAAGAAGAAAAAGAGAGTGAGACATGACCTTTCCAACCCCAGCATGGTCCTTCCGTGATCACTAGAACATTTCTGGGGTAACACACAGAGCGAGGAAAATTATATTAAACAAGCTTTCTCTCAATTTGGGGTTACCTTCTGAAGCCAATAATACCTTTTATGATCTTCTGAAACTTACCTTAGAGACAAATACATTTCTACCAGTGAGTACAGGAAGCAGATTTTAAACTTTTTTTTTTTTTTTTTTGACATGGTGTACATGGTCTTCTATGACCTTGCCGTTTTCCCCTGACTCTACTGTGGCCAAAGGAAATGTATTCTGTGAAAGAGAGATTCATTTTTAGACAAAAACATTTTGATCTTTGGGTCAGTTATCCAATGTGCTAATGATTTTGTAATTAAGTAATTCATTTGGCCACTGAAATAACTACTTTCGTTTCCTTTTTGCCCTGATGCTGGCCTAAATCTCATGTTGCAACATCACAGTCCCCTAAGTACAAAAGAGAGCTACTTTTCTATTTGGCTCTTCTTGGTTGAACATCTTTATGTGATTGGTGAACATCCATTCGACCTCAGATGTGTAGTTTAATGGCAATTCCTTTCCCCCTCTGCTGATGGGTCAGAAACAGGCAGCCTTCACCCATTTGAACTTGTGGGGAATGCAGAGACCCTAACTAACTCAGAGCTCCTGGGAAAAGAAGTCAATCTCTTTCCCTGATGGTGGTGAACAGTGTTGGTTTTGGCAGCTGATCTTAGCCAGGCTCCCATCAAAAAATTGCTACCACACTCAAATTGGAATCACTCAGGAGTGATTTTTTTTTAAGATTTTATTTGTTTGTTTATTTATTTATTTTTTGAGAAAGAGGGAGAGCATGAGCAGGGGGAGGGGCAGAGGGAGGAGCAGACTCCCTGCTGAGCAGGGATCCTGATGCAAGATTCTCTCCCAGACCCTGAGATCATGATCTGAGCTGAAGGCAGATGCTTAACATACTGAGCCAACCAGGTGCGCCACTCAGGAGTGATTTACTAAAAGGGACTCTCTGCAAAGGTAAGGGTAGTGTGAAGTGAAAGCACAAAGGATAAAGAAGCAGCCTGGGGCAAGCTACAGCAGAGAGCACATCACATCTGTGTTCAAAGGCATAAGGCACAAGAGTTACCAAACCCAGAAGAGAGTGGTAGAGAAAGAGCCATCCTGGGAAGAGCTCTGTACTTCAGGCTTTGACCTCACAAAGAGAAGACTAGACAAATAAATATTCCAGCTTCTTTCTCTTCTCTCTGCTCTGTTTCCTACAGGGGCTTCCATTGGCTGACTCCAGGCAGAAGCCAGGAGTTGAGGGAGCCTATCCACATAATCCATACAGCTGGGTCTCTTGGGACACAGAGCAGAGAGAAGGGCGGAGTGTGGGTCTGGAGAGAAATTGAAAACATTCAACACACGAATCTTTTGTGATGGCTTCAATCTGATGCTGCAGAAGTCAAAGAAAGACAAAGTATCTGGGTGACAGGTGACAAGCAGCCCTAGGGTCTTTCCTATCTTTGGATTATCTGCTCTGTAGGACAACAAGTTTCCATACTGTTCAAGCCAGTTGAACTCATAGGAGCTGGGACGAGCCACACAAACTATCTTGACTCAGTATTTTTTTCAAACTGCAAGTAGTAACCCATTAGCAGGTTGTGAAATCAATATAGTAGTTTAAGACCAGCACTTCTTTAAAAATGGAAAGAATAAGCACAGAAAAATTACAGAGTATATGAGAATATAAAAAGAATAAATATCTTTTCATGAAACTTTTATTTCAACCTTATGTATGTACACTTAAACATCCTTCCCCAGGGCAGGTAAAATTTATTTCTTACTGTGTATCACAGTTGAAAAAAAAGACTCAAAAATCTCTCTGCAAGCCAGCAACAGATGTTCTTCCCTCAGAAATTTCTCCTCAGGTATATTATGCTTTCGAGAAATCTCCTTAGCATCAGAAGCCTGTGGGGCACCGTTAAGAGCACAGTAGTCATCATAGTCACAGCTTCTAGAATTCTCTCTATGTGAAAATAGGCCACAAGGTTCAAGAGGCTATAGTTCTCTTTATAGTAATAAAATGTTTCTCTAATATTTTTTATATACTATGTATTTTCAAAGTTTGCTACTTTCTATGCAAACAAACGCCCAACTCCTAATTTCTGCAGATACCAAAGACTAATCAGCATTCCAAGTTAAAAGCTGACCAATTTCTTTCATTTTGATTCCAGAATTCTCTCTAAGAGGACTGCTGAGTGTTTGAGCCACAGGGCCCATTCACAGGCCTTTATTGTAAAGTCCCTCCCTCTAGCCAAGCTTACAATACTAGTAGGCACTTTGACTGTTCTAGCAAATACAAACAGTCCCCTAATATCTGCTGTAAATCACTGAATTTTGAGCTCAAGGCTATAAGGCAGTCTACCTTCACCTCACTGTCAGACAACGATCCCATTTGGTGTCACAAAGCATTCAAAATTAGGGGGTTTAGAGGTGTGTGAGGCTTAATGCGCTTAGGGAAACTTTCAGCTGGCAAGTAACAGGGAAGCGATTGAGGCATTTCATGTTCTCAGTTAACAAGGTGTCCAGAAAGTAGACAGTTCCTGTTCCAGTTTGGGGGCAGTAACTCAAAATGACATCAAGGATTCAGGCTCTTTCCACATCCTCCCACTATACATGGGCACTCACGTCACGGTTATGGAAAGATTGATACCCTGGCTAGTTATGCTCCAGAGCTACTTTGAAGAGAAAAAGAAAAGGGTTTTTTTTAATTCTCTAGAGTTTGAACCAGGAAGAAAAAATCTTTTCTAGAAGCCCCTTCCCCCAGCAGATTTTTCCCTTAAATCTCTCAGTCAGAAGTTGGTCACATGCCAAACAAACACTGGCAAAGGGGAACCATATTACCATGACTGCTAAGACCTCTGACAGACACTCCCTGGAGATCACCGGCTGGGATCTGAATGATATGGGGGTTCGGGTTTGGTTGACTTGCAAGGAGGAAATGGCTGTTGGATACATGCTTTCTTCCTCTTGCTCTGCCAGCAAACTTGGACTGCCTCGTCAGAGCAGGTGGAATGACTTTTATAATGTCTGCTCGCTGGGAAGGCTCTTGGCAAAGGAGGTCACTGGGGGGCTTTCTCCATGTGGGGAAAAGTTTTAAAAACTGACAAAGCAGAAAAAAGTGACCTGATAGTCTTAAATCTTGGCTTCATCAGAAATTTTCACTGAAAATTTTTGAGGCCAAATGCCTACTGCTGCGAGACTAATGGTGTGCAACCCTCAAAATGTTCAGGTTCGTGAGTCAACTAGAACAAATGGCCAAGGACATCTCAAATGTTGGGGTTTTTTGAAAAGATTTTATTTATCTACTTGAGAACGAGAGAGAGCATGTGCTCGAGAGCAGGGGGAGGGGCAGAGGGTGCGAGACAAGCAGGCTCCCTGCTGAACATGGAGCCCCAACCAGGGCTGGATCCCAGGATCCTGGGATCATGACCTGAGCCGAAGGTAAATGCTTAACCAACCGAGCCACCCAGGTGTTACAGGACATCTCAGATCTTGTTTGAATCCTCTGTATACCCATATTTCACAAAATCTTAAGTGCAATTGGAAGTGACTATATTAGGTGCCCATATGTGCATCCATGTTAAAAAACATTTACAGCAAAGACTAAATTAGTTATTCCCTTGTTTGACATACATCTGAAAATACCTCCCTAGTAGATCACCTCATTATTTAGAATGAAATACTGTAAGTTCCTGGGGAAACTCAAAACTGCTCACTTGTATTAGTGGAAATCTTGCCTACCTGCTCTTAAAGAAATGAGCTCCCCCTGCCCTTTTTTAAATTTTGGTGTATCAAATCTATTTTGTTAATACTGAATACCAAGTTGATTACTGTTCCATTAAAGTGTTCAAACTAGTAGCTAAGTTTTTTTAGTCTAAATATAACTATCTAGCAGTCATTCCTGCATTGTCAAAAACTCAGAGATGTATAACAAACTATTAGCATAATTAATTTAATGCCTGAACTTGCCTTGGACTGAGGTATTCAATTATACAGTGAATCATTATCATTATATAGACTTTGTATAGTGATAACAGCCAAAAGATATAGATCGTCTACTTTGTGGGGTATTGTGCTCAATATTTTCCAGACATGTTTTCATTGAATTCTCACAAGTCTGGGAAGGAAGCATTATTTTCAAAATTTTACCTATGAGGTAACTTCTTAGGAAGATGATGTGAACATTCCACAGTTACCAAAATAACATTTTTTAATTGTCAAGTATGTTGAAGTGATTAATACAGAGCTATTAGATTGAACTAAATATTTTACATTGGCTACAGTCTATAGAGATTAAAATTATGATTCACTTAATTTGTTTAGGCTATTTAAGTTCTTTGGTTGAATAGCTAAACAAGAGAAACAGATTCTTGTTAACTTAAGGAAAAATGAACCATATTGGAAGGGCGTGGGGATCACAGAAGGGTGAATGATTAGATCATTCAAAGAGTAAGAACACAGCAGTTCCCAGCATCAAGGCAGATGAACTAAGTTCCCAGCATGAACTAAGGGGCCAGTCCTTCAGCAAAACACCTCAGAGATGATCAGCTCTGGTCACTTCCTGTTGGTGGGGTTCACAATTCACGTTTCTGGGAGGTTGAATCTGAATGGCCTTGCTTGGGTCACGTGCCTTACTATTTCTCCAGGTGGAGATAGCGATCTTGAGTATTGGCACAAAATAGGGAAGGAGAAGTTTTCTAAGGGAAAGGGAAGTTGCTATTTCCAAAAGATGGAGGAGGATACTGGGTTGGCCAAAACATGTGATATCCCCAACAATATGTGACAGAGCTGGAATTCAAGCCTCATTCCAAGTCCTTTGCTCCTAACCATTTTCCTTTCCCTTCCCTTCTCTTCCCTTCCTTTCTTTTTCCCTCCTTTCCCCTCCCCTCCCCCCTCCCCTTTTCAAAAAAAACAAGTAACATAATCCTTAGTAACACAATCTGAGTGGAGGGAAATGAGATAAATATATGATAATGATCACATAGGGCCTGGCACTGCTGGATACAAGTTCAATGAGAGCACCAACACTCGCAGGAGCATCTTGAGGGAGTACAGTGGGTTCTTGCTGGGGGCATCTTGACCATGGCCTGCTTGTTGGGAAGGCCTGCTGGCGGCCAGACTGGTCTAATCAACCACAGCTGCGGTGGCTGAGTTGTCTCCGTTCTCAGTGCAATTGCAGAAGTGGGTACTTCCTATTTCCAGGGGCTGATGTCAGAAAATTTACATTATTGCTACTCTTAGGATCCTCCCCAGTTTCGTTTGTTGTTTACAGTCTCAGCTCTGGGAAACAGCATTTTAGTTTTAAAATCTCCATATTCACTTTTGAAGCAAAGATCTCCCGGCCAAATTTCCGTGGTCTTCGTGAATGGGTAAAGAGACAACTCAGGTTACACAATGTTGCTTTTAAAGTTACTGGTGTGTTTTAGATTGTAAAGTAGCCACCTGAAAGCCTCTTTGATATTTTAAAATTCTCACCATTCAATATCTTTATTCTTTGAAGCTGTAACAGGTATTATTTTGAAGTGCCTAAGGGCTTCATTTGGAACTCTGAAACCAGGCTTCTTTTTTTATTCCCCCCTCCCGGTAGAATGCTGCTTGGGTTTTAGGGTAGCTTGGTCTTAGTGAGTACCATGAAACAACTAAACTGGAGCAAAAGGAAGAAACAGAGAGGGAGAGAGAAAGGAAGGAAAAAAGAAAGGATAAAAAGAAAAAAATATATAAGAATTATGTTTCGCTGCCATTTATTGAGCCTGTCGGGACATGGGGTCGGGTGCGTGTCTGCACGCACAGTCTCATTTGATAGCAAAGGTAATTACTGCTAAAAATAAGTGTACGTCCGTGAAGGAAATGAAAGGATGCGAAGAAAAAAGGAAGCGCGGCATTGCTAGGACAGAATGGACTCTGGCTGTGCTATATTGAAGAATTGAAGAGGAATGCATTTGCTATTTTTAAAAGGCTTCTGAAGGTTCAGTTCGACTTACCAAGCAGAGGGGATTAAGGATGTTGCTCTAGATCGAGACCACAGGAGTTCCCGTCCTAACTCTGTCATTTAATAGCTTTGTGATCGAAATCAAATCCCACACGATTTCTGCACACCTCACCATCTCTTTATGTAGAACAGGGATCATACAACCACCTACTTGGTGATTCACAGACCTGTACTTCTGGGGCTAATAATACATTATATGTTTATAAAAAATTAAAAAAATAAAACCACCTACTATATGTTTTTCTGTGAGATAATATTTCTAAGTTTCTTAGAATGGTTCCTGGACTTTATATTATTCTATCTATGGGTGGGATACGATATTATTCTATCTATGGGTGAGATACGATGGCGGGATACCATGAAAATATATGATGTAGAAAAAATATCTATTGATATTGAAATGTTTGTTATAAAATAGTATATAGAACATGAGTCTAATTTTATTTTTATAAGATATGTTGAGCACTGGGTGTTATACACAACTGATGAACTATTGAACGCTACATCTGAAACTATGTACTATATGTTGGCTAATTGAATTTAAATTAAAAAAATGTGCCTATATATTCATTAACAAAGGAAATGTATAATGTTGAAGTGGTCACCTCTGATAAGGTTATACTTCAGTGATAGGGTTATGAGTGATAATTACTTTATTCGTTGGGTTTGTCCATTTTTTCTGAATTTGGCCAAATGTACCTGACTGACTTTATACTCAGGAAAATACAAAAAGAAATTCACTGTCAATATCACCAGTATTTTTTTTTATAATACTTTTGTCTAAGCAAGAAAGATAAAATCAAGGAGAACTGGGCCTTTCTGTTTTGATGGCCAAGATCATAGAGATCATAGAAAAACTTTCTGGGTTACAGAGGAGTTAAAAATAAAGTGAGGCTGAGTCCAGGGTGTCTGCAGAAAAAGGAAAACAATATGAGATTCAGATTCCAGTGTGTGTTTAGATCTTAACTCCAAACCTCTGATTGCGTGACCTTATATAAGTATCTTAGCACCTATGACTTTCAGTTCCCTATTACACGTTAAGGCTGCTTGATGTCTGTTATGGAGAATCAGCCGTATACAAAGAGTTAGGCACGTAGTACACATGTGAGAAGGATAGCTTTATCTTACGAGGCTGTCAATTCACCACATTCATTACTCATTCAATGAAAAAAAAATGTTTTCATGCTTCCTGTCATAAACCTGAACTTAAGTTAGGCTTATGAATGTAATAAATAACTCAATAATCTCTATTCTTTTTATTAATGTTTGAGTCCAAAGGGCAAGACTGGCTTCATTTTTTTAAAGAGATTATTTCTACCTGGTCTTTATGTAATTAAGGGGGAGAGGGGAAAGGATAACAAAATCAAGTGTCGATTTATTTAGAAAAAGAATGATTTAATTTAAAAAATGGCATTTATATTATTTACTATGGACTTCCGTGCCACCCACCTTGACATCAGGCATTGTTTCCATTCTTTTGAGGTTTTGTAGCTATTTAGTCTCAAGATCAAATGCTATGAGGGGCGGGGTGGGAGCGGAGTCACTCTATCATTACATGGCTCCAAAGCTCCACTTTGCAAATTTTCATGCACATATGCATTTTCTGGGCATCTAATTCAATGGGTCTGTGATAGCAACTATTTCTAACAAGTGCTAGGTGACGCCAGTGCATTCTTTGAGTAGTGGATTCTACAAGGTATAACAGTGTATCTGGTCTAAATGTCCCTACGTCACAGGAGACATAAATAGCGGAAAATGAAAAATTTCATGATCTCAACCCCCTTTCCAGCTCAACCTTGTCTTTAATGTTTCTAAGCTTCTGCTCTTTCCGTTCCTGCCAATTTGCTCTCTAAAGTCTGCCTCCATCCGGTAAATTTGCTAATTGTCTTTTAAGTTCCTCTCCAAAGCTGGAGTCCACCCTCCCAGGACATGGTTGGAGCCAGATCCCCAGCAGATCCCTATAGGCTGGTGGGATGGCTGTGTTCCCACTGGCTCCTCTATCCATCCTCACTTGGGTAGCGATTCATCTGCTCAGTGCCCATCAAAGGCCCCAAGAGTCCCTTGGGTGGGGCAGGATGCCCTTTTAGCCACATTCATCCCAATCAAACATTTTCTCAGACTCTGTAGTACTTCAGGACACCATAATTCACCTGACCAAAGGGATCAGTGACGTTTTCACTCTTGAGCCTTTGCAAAGTCTTTTGAGTCCCTTGAAGGGAAGATATCTATAAAAATACAAGGTCATATACAAACGCCCAAATAGCACAATAGCATGAAGAGCTGTTTTCTTTAAAATATAAAAATATTTCTGTGCCACTATACCTCCTTTTTCTCCGGCAAAAACACACCAAACTTTCTGGCATAGGTGGGCCAAGAAGGTCACACAGTGAGTGAGGGTGGTCAGTTAGGGGCAGTGTCCTGGCAAGTTCCATGACTCATCTGAACAGGGCTGCGTTCAGCCACCCTCCCTCAGGGAAATGCCACCCAGAGCTGCCAGATCTCCCACGTGCCAGAAATCCAGATTTTTATATGAAATCTCCTGCATCAACAAATCCGATTTTTGGTTGTTGTTTAAACACTGCGAAAGCCAAACCAAACAAATCTATGGGCCAGATGCAGCTGGTTGGGGGAAGATGGGTTTTTTTGCATTTCATTTAAAGTGATTCTGCTTTTAATGTAATTTTTCATGTCTAGTCTGTTGAAACCAATCAGAGCCAAGGGTAAAGCTTACCAGTGCCTGACATAGTCTGTCCTTGGTGATGCCATCACTCTCAAGCTGAGAAGTGGGCAATAACGTCAAGTCTTGCTCAAGATACTCTTAGCCCCCATACGTATACATACAAAGCCCGAAACACCCAGAAGCGTCTGGAAAGTCTGGTTCCTATGTCTGCATCAACTGTTGGAGTATTGTTTTTCCTGGCCTTCTTTTCAGAATATAGCCATGTAACATGAGGATTCCAGAGGGCTGTGTGAGCACATCTGGTTATACGGGCAGTGCAGCATCTGATTCCAATTCTAATTGTGCAGCAACTTCTCAAGTCAGGCAGGGGAGGTAAAAGGCTCTCGATATTTAGGTTTGAAACAGCAAAAACAAATCTATGAAAACAGCCCAGGTTGAACTGCAGAAAATTAGTGGGTATCCCAGCAATATATTCTGTATCTTTAACCAACAGTATCCTGCAAAGCAAAGGACTACACCTATAAGAATGTTATGTTTGTGGTGCCAAAAACACTCTTTTTATGGTTTTCATTTTTGTGTTTTCCTCGCATTTTTGTCTTTATTTTTCAGATGGGGAAACAGCCCCAAGCTATCTGAAATGATGGCTTCATGCATTAACAGCTTGGTGTCTTCCTTTCAGCTCAGCAGAGGTTCAATACATATTTGTCAAATGGATGAACAAATGGATGGACACATTACTTTAAATCACAGAGGCTAGGGCAGTGACAGCGTTAAAAATTATTTTAATTTATTTTTTAAGTTTTCCTTTCAATTTCAGTCCATTAACATACGGTGTTGTATTAGTTTTAGGTGTACAATATAGTAATTCAACACTTCCGTGTATCATCCCATGCTCCAGTCAGAGAAAAGACAAATGCATGATGTGTGGAATTTAAGAAATAAAACAAATAAGCAAAGGAAAAAGAAATAAGAGAGAGAGAGCAACAAAGCAAGAAACAAACTCTTAATTATAGAGAACAACGTGATGGTTGCCAGAGGAGAGAAGGTTGAAGGATGGGTGAGCTGGTAGATGGGGATTAGAACAGTGACATTTTTTTACACTGTCCTATGTACAAGACACAAGATCAGAGGTGCCAGTTCATTGCACATAACAATGAATGAATAACAGTGAACAAGGTTAGATGTTTAGAAGGCCAGATGTTTAGAAGCTCCTTCAATAAGCAATATAAAATTTCTAGCATGGCCATTACCACAAAAGTATTAATACATGGTATCATGAGAACATGTGAGAGGAGGATTTGATCTAGTTGGAGATCTCAGAGAAGGCTTCTTCAGGGAAGAGACAAAGGATAGACAGGGCTGTTCATTAGGAAAGAAAGGTAGGGAGATGTATTTTAGCAAATTATGGCCCATGGGCCAAATCCAGCCCATCACATGTTTTTATAAGTAAAGTTTGAGCGGATCACAGCTACACCCATTTGTTTACACACTGCCTACGGCTGTTTCTGCATTAGGATGCATCGGAACATGGCTCATTGATACTTAGATGGACCTATTCTGAAGCCAAACTACACACATACATACACATACACTGTATAGTATACGGGCTTAACAGTAGGCTAACTTCTTCTTCTTTGTTTTTTTTTTTTTTTTAAGGTTTTATTTATCTACTTGAGAGAGAGGTAGAACACAAGCAGGGTGAGGGGCTGAGGGAGAAGCAGACTCCCCACCAAGCAGGGAACCCTATGGGGGCTCAATCCTGGACTCCAGGATCATGACTTGAGCCAAAAGCAGAAGCTTAACCAACTGAGCTAGCCACCCAGGCACTCCAACAGTCTGTTAACCTCTAAAAGTATTTTTGAAACCATCCTTTAGGGATTCACAAATCAACTTAGTGAATTATAGCCATCAGTTTTTTAAAATAAAGTGGAGAGTTTTGTTATTTTTTTAAGTCATAGCACATCACACATAACAAGAAAAGATATTTAGTGAAAATTTTATTCATATACCATATATAGCACCACAATGAGAAATAAGTATTTCTTATTGGGTTCATGGTCCAAGAGGTTTGAAAAAAGTGGGTTCATAAAATAAACTGATGATCTTCCTAACTGCTAGTTTTAAAGTGGAGTTCCCAGGTAGGGTTTTTTGTTTTCTTTTTAAATCAACAGATAATTTATGCATTTTTTGATGTGTCTCATTTGATGTGTTCCAAATTTTATGTTTGTTAGAATCAATGTGCTTTGGGGGACACCTGGGTGGCTCAATCTGACTAAGCTCAGATCATAATCTCAGGATCTTGCTATCAAGCTTGGTCTGGCTTCCCACTCAGTGAGGAGCCTGTTGTTCCACTCCCTTTTCCCCTCCCCTCCAAAAATAAATAAATAGTTTAAAAAAATGTGTTTTTGAAGACACATACTTAGCGACATTCACTTTGTATTCACTCAGCAAAATTTTTAAAGAGGCATATTCAGTGCATAATCAACAACCGCATTTAACCAAAGAGAATTCCAAAACGTAAAAAACAAAACAAAACAACAAAAAAACTCAAAAGGAGATCTAACACAAACCAGTGGACAAAAGGAATTCATCACCAAATTCTATTTCCTCTTCTGTGTTCAGTGACCAAGACCACTGACAGAAATTAAAAGGCTTAACCTGTCATTTCTGTACATGAATAATAGTTTCCAATAATACCCTGATGACAACGGATTTGGTTTCAGGGAAGCAAAACAAATGCCTATTCTGCTAAATGATTTTGTTCCTGCAAGGGTCCATTCCTTATCTAAGTGACCCTGAAATACACATGCACACACAGCCCATGAAGGATTAAAGCTAAACAACCATGGACTTGATCTTGCCAGTCCTCCCTGGGACCCACTCCTCTTTGTCAACCAAGGTCACAGGAGTTATTGAAAATCTTCTTTGTTTGTTCAAGAGTTAGAATAAATATGAGTCGTTAGTTAACCAAGCTGTCATCAAAGGACATTTCTCACTGTTATTTCATGATCATTCCTCCATGACAGAGTAAGAAGTGTGAATGGTACTGTTCCTAGCATCCGGTTTGCAAAAGCATGGCGGTGAGGAGCCTGGCATATATTTTGCTAGTATGTTACCTACAAGCAAAACACTGGGGGGTGTTAGGGCTGGAAGGGACTTCCAGGTTACCTAGTTGGAACCTGTCATGTTACTGATGAGAAAATACATGGTGAAGTGACCTGTTAGAATTCCTCCCAGGTGTTTGTGCCTCGGTTGGGTTCACTCTGCCGCTGCTGCTCTGGGAAAACACCCATGATTGCGCAAAGCTGAAGCCCTGAGTCAGTGGGGTCTGCGAGTCTAATTTTCTGAGAGCTAGAAGGGCAGAAGTCTAAGCAGCCTGGGACTCTGCATTCCACCAGGCCTGCTGATTCGGGGGCCACACTGAGCAGTTACCTTGCTGCCCGCCTTACGCAGCACATTCCGTTCATTTCCGGAGCAACACTGAAGGCAGCGAGGCAGGTGCACCAAACCGATGGTCTCCAAAACACTCTGCTCCCCACTCTCCTCCAAGGGCAGCCCGAGTCACAGTGGAGACTGCCGCAACTTAGGGAGAAGGCACCCTTGCATTCCATTACAGTGTATTCCCATACAAGTGTGTACATTCATGTATTTACAAAACATGTATGATACGCTGAGAACATGCTCTGTGCTCTGTGCTTGCCAGAGCCTTCAGAGAGCGCAACAGCAGCACAGCACGGGGTAGAATGTGATAAATGTCACCCCAGTGGTACCAATACAGAGTGAGAATTAGATTATAATTATTGCATCTGAATACATAGGTCTCGAAGTTATAGTCAGAGTCTTCAGAGACACACGAAATTCTTGCCAGCCAGCAGAATTTCTACCAGCTTGTCCCATGCTTTCTAATCAAGAAGATGTCACCAGAAACAACTTGGAAGAATTTAGAAACTTGGCTCGGGGCCCCGGTGTTACTATTTACTAGCTGAGCGATCTTGAGCAAATTCCCTAATCTCCCTGATCATCAGTTGTTTTTTCTTCAGCAAGCATGATAGCACCTATCTTAAAGCTCCTCAGAGGACGAAGACGATGCACAAGGACAGGGGCTAAAACACAAATCCTTCATCTCTCGGTGCTTCCCTGTCTTCCCGTGTAAAACCAGCATAATAGAACGCTCTTCCAGCAATTCAGGAAATGAAATGAGATGATGATGCCTTCAACACTTACTACACTTTTTAGTTATCCTATGAAGGTGTCCTATGAAGTACAAAATGTTAGATAAAAGTAAAATACTATTAACTATTGAAGTTAAGCTCAGTCAAAAGGAGAGTCCAGGGACCAGAATCATCCCGCGGTGCTACTCATCCGGAGGACTGGATAAAACAAGGCTTCGGGTTCCGCACAGTTCCAAAGTTCACATAGATGGTTCTGCTTTGGTTGTATCCTGCTGAACGTCAGCTTCTTTTCAGACCCTCTCCTCTCCCCTTTTTTCCTAGATTGTTTCTAGGAGGGTAATTCCTTTAAGGATCAGTTCCAAAGTATTTATGTTAGTCCTGCATGCATAGAAAAAAAAAATAATTAAACGACACCAAGGTTTTCTGTCTTAGTCTTCTTATTCTTTGTATTCTTAAAAGCAAGAAGAATGATTTTTACCATCCTTGAGAGGTCGCCTCCTCAAAATGAGATAGCGTAGCACCAAAACAATTTAAGACCTGAAGGGCAATCTGGGTAGAAAGGATGAAATTACCCACCTGAATTCGAAATTACAATAAGAAGATTCAATATTCTTTTCTTTGGGTTTGAACCCATCACTGTTGATGACTGCTCATGAATTTCTGCCTTGGCAACCATTAAAAATTGACTGGTAGGCTACCTTTGACTCATTTTTTAAGATGGCTCAATTCAGGTTTTAAAAAAAAAATTCGTTGGAGACTTTATCACATTTGTTCAAATGACCCATTTTCAAAACAACCAATTTTTTTGTTGTTATTAGAATTCATTCTGTTTCTATTCATACACTAGCTTGCATGTGGAGACAAAACTTAATATCTTAGTTGGTGGGAGAAAATGCGCTTATTAAAATATTAGCTTTTCTCAAATCCAGACTTGTTCAGTCAATAGTAAGCAAGAGTATGTGATGAAGGTATTTAGCTTAAGTCTGCAGAAAGAAAATGACTACCCATGCTTTTAAATTGTTGGCCTTAGGATTTTTTTGAAATGCAAAGTAGTAGGAAGAGGAAGAGATGAAGAGAAGAAGAATCTTGTTACGAAGTATGGACACACACAAGTGAGTGTCAGTTGAAAATTCCAGCTACAGTCATCCACATAAACATGCGTGTCTGTGCCTGCTGCGTAGTTAGAAGACAATTACGCTGGTTTTCACATTTTCTAGTGAGGAGTGCAATTCTGACTTAACTGTCCTGGAAACACCTGCTCTGTTGTGTAATATTGATGAACCTGAGTTTGGAGCTGCTCGCTCTATACTTCTCTCTGTGAATTATAGGACACGCATAAATGATTAAAACTAGGCAACCAGAAACCTGATCCTGCCAGGCCTTCCTTGGGATCAAATTCATTTATCAGCCCACCAAGGTCACTGACCTTGATTATCCAGAGCCTAGCTCCTAAAATGATTAATTGATCCATTCTCTCATTTCACTCATTTAATTTAAAGAGGGGGAAAGAAAAAATATTTTCAATGAATTGACCTGTGCAGTCTAACTTCACCTGCTGCATCCTCTAAAGTATTTATTGATGGTTATGAGAAGCATCAGTACAGGTCACGGCAGAGAGAGGAATAAGCAAAGCAACCATCACTCTTCTTACACATCTTCCTCATATTAATTAACTTGTGATCCCAAGTTTAACCCGCTCTGCAAATCTCTACACTATTCTAACTTCAAAAGGTGTGTAAGTGCATGAATTGGAAGAATATTCTGGAGGAGTTGAAGTTTTCATTTTATTTCTGCAGAGAAAAATTAAGAATTCTTTAGTGTGCATATGGTCATAATCAATGGAGAACCCTAACTTGAGTAAAACATCATTTTTCTCGAAAACTTCAGGGCAAAAATTGTGCACTAGAAGTTCCTTGAAAAAAAAAATTCCTACAAGTGATATTGCCATCTCCTTCATGGAATAGTAAGCATAGAGAATATAATAAAAACATATGTGTAAACTAACGAATTTGCATTGTAGGAACCAAATAATCAAAGAATTCATTTATTCTAACCATCTGGACAGCATCATACAATATTGCAAAATGATTAAAATGGATTCTACTCAAAATATATTGGTAAATATTTAACAAGTGCTTGGACGATGGGAGCCCTGATTTGTTGTAAATACAACCGCTGGGACTGATTTCAAGCTTTCATGTAAAGTCAGCGAACACAGAGTTAGAAAGAAATGCGCTGTGATATACCACTGTGTGGTATTTTCTTCATACAGAATCTGCAAGATTTAACAAACAAAAAGTCAGAATGCCTGGTTAAAGCTTAATTTCAGGTAAACAACAAGTGTTTTAGTATTAGTATTTCCATGTAATATTTGGGGAACAATTATATGAAGAGATTTTCTATTGTTTATGTGAAATTCACATTTAACTGGGCATCCTAGATCTTACCTGACAGTCCTAATGTAGACACTGCAGACAGAAGGAACCTCAGTGCATAAATAACGATAAACCATAATGATGAGTTTCAAGTATTTATTACCTCTTTTAGGAATATAATTTAAAATTTGAGTTTATATAATCTGCTTTTTCATGATGACTGTGTCAGACAACTGTATGCAAAATTCCTGAATATTTAACAATCAGCTTTTACAAGTCAGCTCTAGGACACCTCTGATATTTTACTTAAGTGTAATATAGTTTGCCAGAGTTAAACCTTGAAAATACAATGATACAGAGTTATAAGTGTATCTCAGCTCATGATACTACTAGAATTTTAAAATAACTTACAGACATGGCTTCATTACATTTCACGGGAAGTAAATTTCATTGCAACCAAACTCTCCCAACCTCCACCCCATCCTCCCAGCCCCACCCCTGGGAAAATTTCTCTGTAGCAAGGAAGAGTATGTCTTCAGACTTCTTCCTTTCCATTTTTAGGGTTTTGTGTGGTAGCCGGCCCTCTTTAAAATTGGGTGGGTATTGGGGCGCCTGGGTGGCTCAGTGGGTTAAGCCTCTGCCTTCGGCTCAGGTCATGATCCCAGGACCCTGGGATCGAGCCCCACATCAGGCTCTCTGCTCAGCAGGGAGCCTGCTTCCCTGTCTCTCTCTCTCTGCATGCCTCTCCATCTACTTGTGATTTCTCTCTGTCAAATAAATAAAATCTTAAAAAAAAAAAAAAAAAAAAAAAAAATTGGGTGGGTATTATGGAGGTCACGTATTGCATGGAACACTGGGTGTGGTTCATAAACAATGAATTCTGGTACTCTGAAAAGAAATTTAAAAAAAATAAATAAATAGGTATTAATGGTGTTAAAATAAAATTCAGATTTTGTCATAAAAAATAAAATAAAATAAAATTGGCTGATCTTAATGAAAAAGCTCTAACTTCAAATCTGCCATTTTTCTGTGGGGCTGAAGGGGCGGCGTGGGGGAGGGGACCTAGAGTAGAATGTCCATTTGTTCCTGTGTTTAGCTGAGCAGTTTCATCAGATGTTGGTAATGCAAAGATAAGCCTGGAATTTTGCTTGGGGTAAAGGTGAAAAATCTGCACTGATCCACAACAAAGTAATGGGGTTAGGAGTGTGTAGGTTTGCAGCTAGGGGAAAAACATGATGAAGACGAGCTCTAGAGAACAGGCTACCTAGGAAGCCAAAACAACAGCTTATCTGATTTTGTTTCTTCTGCTTTGTTCTTTCTTTTTGTGCAGAGGACCACGTGATTACAGGCCCTTGATGTGGGTGGAGTGGAGGGGTGTTTGGAGAGGGACTTGGCTATTTCCAGAGTGGGCCTCTGGGGTCTCTGCAGCACCCCCTTTAGCTTCCAGCACCCCTTCCTGCCCTACCTGCTACCAGGTCCTTCCTCAGCCTTGGGAAGCCAACTGAGTGCAGCTTTTATTTCTTCAGGTGATGGCTCTGGACCCCATGAGGGTCACAAATATGGAACGTTTCACTAATCTGCCTGTCATCCTTCTGCAGGGGCCATGCTAATCTTTTTTGTATCATCCCAATTTTAGTATATGTACTGCCAGATCAGGCACCAGTTTGTCTAATTTTTGAAAAATTAAATAGATACATACATACATTAAACAGATGTCCTTCACTTTAGTCAAACATTATGCTGAAAGGCATTTTTTAAATCAAGTCATTTTTTTGGACATTTGGGGGCATTCCTACATCATGGTAAAAGCCTGCAGGGTGAATGACCAATCACCCTAGATCTATATTATTTTTTATTAGACTAGGTTTCCTTTTAGGTTTTATTTAAATGAGGAATCCCCAGTAACAAATATTTTTTTCATATTTATACATTCATGTATGATCTAGTTTAATTTTCATTTAATTTAATTAACATTCGTATTAAATGTTAACTTTAGATGTCAGTGGAGAACATAAAGGTAGACTTTAAACTGTAGTATTAAAAACAGTAGTCTGTATTTTATGCCTGAACACATACCTGATACAGACATCTGCATGAAAAATTGCAAATTTGGGTATCAATACCAGAAGCTATCTAGAAAGTTCTATTTTTCTCATTTCTAATATTAGGAAGTTATATGGCAAATAGGCCCAGTTATTAAACAGATTTGCAGTTCCTTCTAATTACTTGAATAGTAATACAGAGAAGTATTCCTACAGGGTCTTTATTTTGTTTACAAACTTTTTTTAGTTTCCAAACTGAGTTTTGACTATACCAGAAATCTGTTATGTTATTGATAATAATTGAGCTGGACAGAATTAAATCATTTCACTAGCATAACCAGTCTTTTAACCACTTAATTAGACTGATATTGATTGGTTCAAAGATACATCCTAAAATTTTTTTAAAGACGACATCATTTGTCAAAATATTACCTAAAACACTCAGTGATGAAATTAATCCTTCTACATTTTATCGTTCTAAAATTGAATGTATTTCCATTTTTTCTCAGTGATATTGAAGATGTATAAATCAAAGAAAGAAATGGTAAACTTGTCCCAAATAAAAATGAGAAACTAACTCAAAAATTCAGGCAAAATATTTCATAGATACTATGGAATAAAATATAAGAGAAAGTGAAATAAAATGATTATAGCCAAGACTTTGTCTTATTGATAGAGTATTATATTGTTGTTGCTATTGTTACTTGCTCCTATTAAAAAAAGATATTATCGTATATAGGATTTTTGTCTCATTCTTACATAATGTAGGTTTATTGTGGTTGCTATGGTTATTTGTTCCCATTAGTTTTTACTTAAGCCTACCAGAGAGGTTGTAGTATTTTTGATCATACAATAATGAAAAGGCCACCAAATGACACTGAGGGTCTCAAGTTTACCAACTAGCTGGGTGACTTGGGTAAGTCACCCTGCCTCTCTCAGTCTCAGTTGTCTTCCCCAGAGAATATAAAGTTGCAATATATATTTTTTAAGCTTCCTTTCCAAAATTAAAAAATTTCCACTTAAAAATCCTATCACTCTGCCCTCAAATGTAAAAACAAAAGAGCAGTTACTTTAAATGTCCCAGCAATCTGTATGTGGTTAGGATGGTGAATAAGACTTCAGCAGCCCTTTTTGAGTTCTGTTTCATTAGATAAAAATCTCAATTTTTTTCTTTAATAAAAATGTGATAATAATTGAGAATATTAATAAATGTTAATGTAACAGAGTTGTTAGGAGGAAAAGTTACATATTTTGAGGAAAGTAATTACAGATTCCATTTTAACCAGAGCAATGGATTTGTTACCTAGTCACCAATGATAGAAACTACATACTTTATAAATTTGATTTAAAAATTATATTTCAGCTTGAGGGTGCCTGGGTAGCTCTGTTGGTTAAGCATCAGACTCTTGGTTTCAACTCAACTCATGACTTCAGGATGCTGAGATAGAGTCCCACATCAGGCTCTGCCTTGATGTGGAGCATGCTTAAGATTCTCTCTCTCCCTCTCCCTCTGCCCCTCCTCCCACTTGCAAGCTCTCTCTCTCTCTCTCAAATAAGGAAATAAATAAATCTTTAAGATCCACAGACCTGTACCCCTGAAACAAATAATACATTATGTGTTAATAATAAAAAAATAAAAAATAGATCTTTAAGAAAAATAAAATAAAACAAAACAAGATAAAATAAAAGTCACATGTCAGCTTAAAAATTTGCAAGGGAGGGGTATAGTTTTTCAAAATTACTTCAGGGAAAACACTACAAAAAAAAAAAAAAAAGTAAAGACTGCTGCCCCAAACAGTCTTATTTTGTTCAGTGCTTTGTTCCTAATCACAAACATAATACTAAATCCTCAATAAATCCTGAAGAAAAGTACTTGGAAATAAAGGGGATCTTGGCAAAATATTCTAGATGAGTAAATCCTTGTTTATTCTTTGCCACCTAGTATACAAGCTGATCCTCAACAGTTGGTAGCCATTTTGGTATTCCATGTTGAGATGATATACTTTCCCACCATTTTGTTCACCCCTACACACACACACACACACACACACACACACACACACACACAGATGACGAAAAAAGTATTTAACTAAACATATCATCCAGTTCTTCATCACAGTGTCCTCAAAGCTCTGTGCAGCCAAGGTATGGTGGTTTAGAAGTCTGGAACTCAGTCCTTCTCCCTCCAGCTGAAGAAAGGAAGAGAACACAAAAATAGGACCCTGCAGGGTAGAGTGAAATGTTGGGTAAATATGAGGCAGTTAGAAAAGTAATTATTTTTCTTGTGAATTTACATGGATGAATTCCAGGCGTCCATAATTTCCAGAGCAATTCTTTAATATTTGTGTGTCCATACAATTATACCTAAAAAGCATGTATTACTAGATACGTTGATGGGTTTTCTTTTACAGTGAACTAGCAATTGAAAGCAATTTTCAAAAAATAAAATGTTTGTTTCTTAAGCCAGTATTTTTCCAGCTGTAAATCCCCTAGAATTAAAGGTCATTTTTCTCTGCTTTAAAAGTTCTGTGTTACTCAAGCCTAGGGAAGAAAAGGCAAAAAACAAAGTCTTTATTTGTGGATGAGCGTCTTTAAAAAATTAATTTCCCGAGGAAATTATCATTTAGTAATGATAGTTTAATGGCCTTATCCTTTAAAAAACAACAACGAAATATTTCCTTAACAATTTTGCTTTTAGCAGTATATCTGGCAGAAAAAAAAATCATGTGACTACATAAAGATGTTCAAAGATACACACTGCAGAAAAAAAGAACACAGAAAAATTGGGGAAAAAGCTTAATAATCAGGTATTGGATAAACACATTAAAGAACTTTTATAGATGGTATAATATACAGTTGTTTAAAAGGATAAGATAGGGTACCTGGGTAGCTCATTTAGTTAAATGTCTGCGTTCGGCTCAGGCCATAATCCCAGGGTTCTGGAATGGAGCCCTGCACCCAGCTCCCTGCTCAGCAGGGAGTCTGTTTCTCCCTCTTCCTCTCCCTGCCTTCTCCCTGCTCATGTTCTGTCTCTGTCTCACTCTCTCTGTGAAGTAAATAAATAAAATTTTTTAAAAAATAGAAAAAAATTAAAAAATAAGATGGAACTATGTTTGCTGACATTTAAATATGTTAAAGTAAATAAAGAAACAAACAAATTGCAGAAGGGTGTACATAATATAGTTCTATTTTTGTTAATAACCTGCAAACATAAAAGTTCATGTGCACAGAAAAACTTGGAAGAATACATACTAAGCCATTAATTATACTTACATTTGGGCAGTGGAATTGGAGTCAGCTTGGGTGAAAACTGTGACTCTTATTTTATATTTTCCTTTATATAAATCTTAACTACAAACAAATATCATTCTTACAACCTAAAAATGCCCAAAATCACTCACAAAAAGCAAAATAAAGTTAAAAATAAAATTGTTGGAAAGAAGGAATACATTTACTATTCTTTACAGATTATCTTAACTAGAAAAACCCAAAGAATTATTTGAAACTATTAAAATTAATGAGTTTAATAATGTAACTGTTTATAAGATACCTAACCCTCTAAAATATCTTATCAATTTTCTAATCATAACCAGCTAAAAAGTATAGTGTTAAAGTGTAAATGATCAAGAATAGTATTTTTGACTTGCTTTTTCCACTATCCATTCCATGGTTTCTTCGTCCCTATCCAGAACCTCATCTAGCTTTCTTTTCCTGGTGGAATGACCAAGACTCCATTCCTAAAGAATCTGAATCCTCAATGATCTTGACTTAATGTGAGTAGTATAATTTTCCATCAGCTTTCTTTTGGGATATGAGGGAATTTAAGGATAGCCCAGAGAATCCCCTAGTTTTTACAAATAGGCCTTTAACTATTTAGCAGTAACCCAATTTTCCTCTTGGTAATTAGGATAAATCACCCTAGCCCTTGGACTAATTCCCTTCTTTCTCTTTTCGCTAAGTGGTGTGAGGATTCCAAATTGGCCAGGTGGCAGTCTTATGTTCCAATTCAATACAACTATTGTTGTATTCCCAGTACACTATTCTTCCCTTGGAAAGCAAAACCCCCCAAACCATCAGATCTCATAACTACAGGAAAAGAAGCAAAAATTCTGTAAGTAGGTAAAAACTGAAAAACAATAAGTTATTAATTAGCTCAAGTGTTAAGTGAACAAACAGAATAAAAGATTATACATTCTATGTGGTACACTAGAAAAAAAAAATTGGAACCATGCAATGAGATCAGGGTATTATAACAAAGGGATATTCAAAGAATACTCAAAAAAGAGATCTTGGAAATTAAAAATAAAATAGAAGAAAAAGGTTTAATTCAATAGAAGAAGATGAAGATAAAGCTGCTAGGAATCTCACGAAAGGCAAAATAGGAAAATTTAAAGATAGAAAATGAAAGAGAAAAGATAATAAAATTATAGGACCAGTCCAAAAGTTCATCATTCAACTGATATAATTCCAGGAAAAAGAGAGAGAGAGAGAAGGGAACAATGGAAAATATTTAACAAAATATTTTTTTAATTTCCATAATTGAAGAATGTGAGTTTCTTAACTGAAATAGCCCACTGAATGCCCTTAGCAGTAAAAGAAAATAGATCCACCCCAAAGTTCTTCATCAATTATTGCAGAAACTTAAAACAAGAAAAAGATCCTAGAAGCTTCCAGAGGGAGAGAAAAAGTCACATACAAAAAGATGAGATAAAAGAATTTCACTAGCAACACTCAAAGTGATAAACAACCAGAGAAGTGCTTTCAAGATGGTAAAAGAAAATTATTTCAATCCAAAATTAAATATCCACCCAAACTATCAGTTAAGTGTAAAGATAAAACAAAGATACTGTCAGTCATAAAATATTTTTAAATTTGCCTCCCATGAACCTTCTTCTGGAAGCTTCTAAAACCTGTTTCAAAAAACCAGGAGAATAAATCAATAAAAGAAGGAATGGGAGCCAATAAAAGACATGATAAGAATGTCCAGGGTGTGGCTCTCACAGCAAATGGGGAAGGCAACTAATCTATATTGGAATAGTTAAGAATACTCCAGAACGGACTTTTCCATTAAAATAAAACTGATAGACAATTTGGTATGTCTGAATATCTTGAGAAGGTTTAACAATAACAAATAATCTGTGGTTATTTTTTAAAATAGCACCTGAAAAATTAAGCAAATTTATTAACTGGAAAGGAAGAGAAAGTAGTATAGAAAAACAAAAACAAAAACAAAACAGTAATACCCAACTAATTATATAATTTCCAGAAGACAAGATTATGCATTACACATTTTAAAAAGCATTGAGAATATAATAAGGCATTTAGTACATAAGTAAAAGATGATTAATTTCATTTTTATATCTAATTAAAAGAAAAAAGAAATGGTTCAACAAGGTTTCAGAGACAATAAAAATGTTACACCTTCAAGTGATTAAACCAGTAGACTCCAAGCCTATCACCATAACTCTTGATTCCTGACTGGAATGAAAGAGATCAAATAGAAACCCTGGTTGAGTTTATCAATCAGGCTTCCACAGGAAGCAAGTGGAAGACTCCAGGAAGGTTTAGAGAAGGGATTATTTACGAGGTATAGGGAGAAAGCAAAGAAGAATGAGATGCCCCCAGGCTAGTAAGAACAGGTGTTACAACATGTACACATAAAGAAACTAGAGGAGGAAGCTAAACCCAGTGGAAAAGAGTGTGGAAGGTCACCTTGAGAGGAGCTGTGACCCTTAGCCTTGGATGGCAGTTACGTAGCCAGCTCCAAGAGAGGGAAGAAGCAGGGAAACAGAGGACCTAACCTCACTGTGCGCCTTCCCTCTGACCCCCTGCAGGGACTCCTTTTGGGACAAATCCAGTTGGGAACCAGAGGTGAAATGAACTTGTTAAAGGCATTTACACAGGTCAGCAGGGTGGGAATGGAAAGCATCTGGCTCAGGGCACACACCATTTTACATGGTTGCTTTTATCCCACTTGGTACGGCTAATTGCCACATTAAGATAATATTGCATCACTGTGAAAAATTATACACTTTCTTTTCTGCGTGTTTCAACTACAAGGCCAAATACTACTACTACTACTACTACTACTACTACTACTACTACTACTGATGATTCAAAATTTCTCAACAACCATTTTAGTGGAGCATTCTTTGGACACATTCTGATCCATTTGAAAATGAAGAAAAATATTTATGCAGAAAATTAACTCAGTGCATTTTGCATGTGACCAAAGGCAGAGAGGATTATGCAATGGAGGGCAGGGCCATGAACAAAAGAAATTTTGGAAATGCATTTGAAGGGCCAGCATTAATATCATTTGGGGAAGGGGCGATTATTTGATTTCTTTTTTTGCAGTGGGATTGGATGGATGGAAGAAACACTCAGGATATGGGGCAGATAATTCTTACAAAATTACCTGCAATGAAACAATGTGTTTCCTGATTCTAAAACACAATGGAAATCTGATCCTAGCTTTCAAAATGTATCTCATCCACAAGTATGTTTCCATACATCAATATCTTTCACCAAGGAGTCATTGATCACACACTCCGGCTCGTGCTCGGCACCATTCTAGGGGATATTGATGCCACAATCAAAAGATAAGATTGTCTTAGCTCTCATGAAAGCTTTGTTCAATTAAATCTTGTGCAGAAGTCCGTTATATTTACACAGAAGATAAAAGATGAATGATGATAAGAGCAGAGGTGCGCTAGTTTAATTAGCTGTGTGGAGCTTGGAGCCCTCTGTGTCTCCCCATTCTTTCTGTTGTTTGGATCCCCGTACATCAGTATGAAGCCACTGTCTTTAGAAGCTTCAGAATACTGGCATCTCAGGGTTAGGAAATAGCAGTCTCTACAGGAAGGATTAGATTTAAGGAAATCCCAGAAAGATGTTTGCCCATATTTGTCATTTAAAACTTTTAGGGACTTATTTAATTATTAAGTTTTAGAATACTCTTATTTTATCATCCACTCATTCATTCAATAAACGAGTACCTTCTGTTTGCAAAGCACTGGGAATCCATGCTGAAAAGACAAAATCTCCCAACCTTCCATGATGTCCATTCTTGCCAGGAAGGTAGGTTTTAAATACTTAATTACATAACTGGTTATTGAATTCCAGCTGTGGGTTAAAAAGCTAACAACATAGTTCCAAATCAAAAGTTCTTCCTTGTTTCTTGTTTAAACAGAATCAATTTAGAAAAGAAATACATGCTTTCTCTGAGTGTGTGTGTGTGTGTGTGTGTGTGTGTGTGTGAAGTTTGATATTATCCAAGCTTACTTACTCTGGGAATAATTTAATTTTTAATGAAAAGGTGAAAATTAGATGAAATGTCCCCAGACCTCAAATTTATTTTAAAAGTAAAAGTCAGAATGTGATTTTTAAAAAAAGAAAAATCACTTGTTATGGGTGCCATGAAGAGAAAGTACAGGATGTTTTGAGAGTGTGGGCTTGGGAAGGCTTCCTTGAGGAAGTGACATTGGCGAGGATTACCAGTTGGTTGATGGGAATTAATTAGTTCAGGATTGCAAACTCAAATTCCTTTGGGAGGGGGCAGGTAGGTAACAAAAATGTGTGCATCTGACAGGGGATAAGACTGAAAGAAATATTAAGGCCCAAGGTAGACTGGAGGAAGTCTACTGGCCTTAAGGCATTCAAATTCAAACTTTAAAAATCTATTTTGTTTGGGCTGGCCAAACAAAAGAGGTCTGCAGCCAAAAACAGCAGAAAAGCTGGCACACCCCTCCTGCTCCGACAATTCAGGCAGGGGGAGCAGCAGGTGCAACAGCCCTGAGGCAGGAGGGAGCCATCTGTTTTGATGAGCTGAAAGAGAGCAATGGAGGTGGAGGGCAGAAGCCGAAGGACAGAGAGACTCCGAAGGGCAGGTGGAAGGAAGAGAGTCAGAGCACTCAGGCTCATCAGCCCTTCAGGGGTATGGTCTCTATTCCAAGTATCCTTGGATGCATGCAAGGGCAGCAATGTAGGAAAGAATTAAGAGCAGACAGTTAGCAAGCTGCTGTGGTGGTTCCCTATCTTTCCTCAGTTTTTTTTAGACCACATTGTTTAAATAACTGCATTTTCATGCAGTCTTACCCTGGTTTTTCTCAGTCTAGATAACCAAGCTGGACACTTCCTTCTTGGTCATGACTGTGACAAAGAAATCACAGGTGTCTGTGTGTGGAATGGAAAGCCTGAAATGAAAACCTGACAGCCCATACATAGAATCATCTATCTGCTGGCAGATACGGCCTTTCATTCACTTTCCTGAAACCATTATGGGTGAGACAGACTCTATCCTCCAGAAATTCACATGACTGGGGAGAAAGATTCTCAAGCCAATAATATTAAACCCTGTGGTGCCAACAATGCTAACGTAAATCCCAGGCATGATGGGAGCACCAAGAACACATGGCTAACCTGCCCCACGTGGAAAACCAGGTGTGGCTTCACCTGTAAATCTAAAACTCACTGCTAGATTTATCATTTGGTTCAGTGTTTTAAAAGTAATTCTTATTTAGAGATTCTCTCATACAGACTTTTGTCAGGTAACAGACATAAATGAATACAATTATATGACTTGTGTGAATAAATAACACGTGATGTTGGTTTGCCCACTCTCTTGGCGGCCCCACTCTTGGTTCTCAAAGACCAAGGAGAAGGGAAGTGCTGTGAGTCAGCTAGTCTCCATGATGTTTATTGCAAGGTGAAAACTTGAAGATAGGAAAAAATTGAGTAAGCCAGACACATTTGCTTCTCCTTTTAAAAAAAGGAAATGACAAACTGTTGCAATTTTCACACACAGCTCAATATGATGTAGTTATATTTTTGTTGTTATTGTACAAGAGAAATGGGATGAGCATTCTGATGTTAGGATTAACTCACTTTTTCCCAACTTACATGTTTATTGACGTATTTGGGCTCAAAATAATTTCTTTCCACTTTTTGCCTTCTTATGAGTTCATATTAAATATATTCACAGGACATTAAAGTTACAAAAAAAATATCGGGATTAAATGTCATTCCCTTAGTAAAAATTATTTCCCTTGATGTAGTAATAGTCATTCCTCATGTGATGACTCTAAATCTAGATTTTTAACTCTTTAGGTTTATATTAAGGTTTCACACCAGAGCTATTTTGTCCTTGGATAATTGACATAAAATCTTGGGGTGTTGGAAAATCAGCACATGAAGTGGTCATTTGTTTCTGCTCCTGAGGGAAGGGGTCTGTACTGTGATCCCTGAGGAAGAGGAAGACTTTCAGCTTTCAGCATGTGAGCGGAGGACATGGAAGTTTCTTTAACTTCCATGAATAAGAGTGAAGCAAAGCTGTGGGACAGCAGATCAGTCCAGAAATCAGTCATCATCATGCTGACTGATCTGTTTTCATCACATTGGTCTAATATCTTTATTGTGCAATGGAATTATTTATTCCAGAGTATTCATGCATAAATGCCTCAAGAGCATCTTTCAATTGATATATCTTCTGTCATGGCTATCCTATGTCTCTTAAGCAAAAGGCAAACTTTGAGAAGCACCGACTAAGATGAAAGTTCTCCTTCCCACTCTTAGAGGTCTGTACCTTTAATATGGCAAACACATCATGGGGAAAGTAAACCCCAGAAAGCAGAAGGGGTAGAATGGAAAGAACCAGAAGCACTAGCTTTGAATTCCACACTCCTGAGTCCTAGCCAGCAGTTGATGGTTGGGTGACAGGAAAATGGGAGAAGATTTACCCCAGTAAGATCTGGACAGATGCCAGAGTCAATGCGGTGGGCTGTGGTTGAGAGCAGAGCTGCAGGCCTGTGGGGGCACCCGGAACAGTGTATGTTCAAATGGCAGCAGGAGGGGAGAGGAAAGAATGGTTGGGATAGAAGTTCAAGCACATAGTGTGACTAAGCCAGGTATTAGCAGCTCAGCAGTACCAGGTCCTACCTGAGGAGGACCCAGCCTGCCAGGGTATTCTCTGCCCTGAAAAGACTTGGATCAGTGTATCTCTGAACCTAGGTATCTAAACTGGTGAAGCTCATACTCCTTAGCTTGACACCAAAGTACTCCGGGGGTCTCATGTTAATAGAACTTACTCCTCCCACCTACACATGAATGCTCTCTCTACATCACAACGAAATAGCTAGCTTATGCATTCAGAAAGCACTCAGCACTTTCCCAGAGCCATTTCCTCACACTACTCCCACTACCTGGGGTACCCCATCTCCCCACACCCATCATTACTCGTCCAAACCCTCAGCTCCTTCAGAGCCCAGGGCAGAAACATCCCTCTCATCGAAGACTCTCAGATAGGAGCTTCCTGTCCTCACAAATCTCATGGCACTTTCTTTTTATTTCACATTGCCACTTTGTGTTTTGTTATTTGTATCTGCGGCTGACTCCTTTATAGGACCAGAAGCCCCTGGGAGAGAGGTCAAGTCCGTGTGCATTTTTGTACTGACCACAATACCTGGGCTCAGTGCCTTAAATAAAGTGGTTGCCCAATAAATGCTTATTGGGTTGGTCACCAGCTATATTGCTGCCTTGCCTGTTCTACAGAGAGTAATAAGTAACCATAATTTAGTGGCTCCTCTAGGTACACAAGTTATTGGAGCAGAACAAGAGCGGAGAAGGCAAACCATTACCCTACAAAGTATAAACAGTGAAGTTTGTGTGTATGTTTTTAAACTGATACAAAAACATATTTCCAAAGAATATTGCTCCTACAGGTAACAATAAATCCATTTATGATTAACTGCAGCACAGATTTTCCGTAAACTTCAAAGGAATTAAAGGAATGAAGTGAATGGAGGGCTTGAGGATAGGAATTTCAGACGTCCCCTGGGAGTGGGTGTGCGGAGAAACAAGAAAACCAGATTCCCTCCTGCAGTGGAAGTGTGTTCCTATGAGTGTACACAGATGGGTTGTTTCAAGACTTTAGACATTCCTGCTTCACTGACAGCAAAGGAGGGAGAGATTACAGGAAGCCTGCTGCCTACTTCCGCCCACTCCAAGGGCCACAACCAGGACGGTTCCCTCCCTTCTCCTCTTAGTTTCCTTCCCAGCACGGGCTGATCTGCTATGAATCCTACTTTCAATGGAGACAAAAGCAAACGGACATTGAGATGTAGGCCAGGAGGAATTCACCTTGTTAGACTAGCTAATCATGAGGTCTGACTGGCTCGTTTCATTAATCTGGTTTTTGTGATTGGGATAAAAGACCTTGTACGAGTATGCAAGACTGATTTTCGTTCTGGAAATGAACGCGTTGTCCTCACCTAATGTGTTGTCAAAGTCCCCATGGCTTTTGCCCTCAGGAGTGTTGGGTGCCCTTGAGAGGCTGCAAAAGTCAGCCTGGCTCCCATAGCTACTGAGACAAGCAGAGGCTGAGAGAGAGGAGCCTTCACACTACAGGGCCAGAGAGAGCACTGCGACAATGTCCTACTGCTGCTCACATTCTATGACTCAACTACCATCGCAGTGGAAGAGATCGCCTTTGCAGCAGTCTGGGTCACTTGACGCTGGCTCATGTGAAGAGAGAGCAGGGCCTTGGAAAGGCAAACAGATCTTCATTATTTCATGTTAGGAAAATGTTGCCTATGGAGTAAAAGCCAAGGATTCAAATGTAGATGGAAACACAGACAATTTAAATGAGATAATCTAAAGTATAAGTTTAATTCAATTGAGTTAATCAAATCCCACATATTTTCATTTTAAAACTCCATTTTCATTAAATCCAGTTGCTTCCCTCTATGACTTTGGCTTTAAATGAATGTCAGCAATGATTACAATGAATCTTTCCCCTCTCCCCACCCTCCCCCACTCTCCACCCCCTCAGCTTTCAAGGTACAGATGCCATCAGTAGAAGGTTGCACCTACCAAATCCAAGTGCCTCCCATTCAACATAGGGATGACACTTACTAAGGACAACTTTAAGTGAATGCACTTTAAAATACTGTTTCTTAGGGAGGAGTTAAGATGGTGGAGGAGTGGAGGAACCCTAAGTTTGTCTCACCCCTCAAATACAACAAAAATACCGAATTTCCTTTGTTCTTTCTGCTCTCTTGCTCATCTTGTCCCCTTGCCCTCTAGAAAAAGGTTGACCAATGTGTGTTCCTCATACTTTCTAAGGGATTAGCAATTTGGCTCTGGTAAATTCTTCACACTTATCTTTCACCAACATCAGAAGACAGCAATTCAACTCCTAAATCTCATTCCTTCAAACTGACTGACGCAACATTAGCCAGAAAGGGCATACTACTGCCCCGTCTCCACTGTTTGGGCAGGTGTCCAACCTCCTCCCCACCAAATGGAACCTGATGGAATTATTCTCTCAGGCCATCACTGTCTTCTGAGGCCAAACCAGCCTTATGGGGCCTGCTATTTTTCTTGTGGGCGTTAATCACCTTCTTATGAAAAGAGATAAGCATCTGTGGCCCCATGTAAGTGCTTCTGCTGGCTCTGTGGGCATGGGTTTGCTCTAGAAGAAAGTCCCCACAATCTATCAAGTGCAACCCCACCACAAAAACATCACAGCTAATTTTATTACAGTTGTTGGACTTTACAAAACTGAATTCTCCAGAGCTTTGAGGTTAGGAATTTTATGGACAAATTGAGAAAACAAACTTTCACTAGCAATTTGACTGAATATCTTATTGACCTCTGCTTTCAAACAGTATACAAATACGAATTTGGGATTGTTGTTACTACTCCTGGAATTCTTCCCTGGTCACTGAAATGGTGAAATAGTCAAATTCCCAGAAGAACCTCAAACCAAGATGAATGCCTCCATAAATGACTGAACTGTTAAGATCTGTGAAATCAGAAGCTTTTTTGGTGGTCGTGGTTGATTTTAATACAACTGGCTATTCATAAATGTCATATCATAAAACTAGCAGTGATTCTTAACATTGACCACACTTAGAATCATCTGGAAGCTTTAGAACATGTATTGATGCTTAAGGCCCTACCCAAGACTGATTGAATCAAACTCTCTCCAGGAACAGGGCATGGGTGATAGAATTTCTCACAACTCCCTAGATGACTCTATTATGCAGCAAGAGACAAAAACCACCAACCTATAGGCTGAAATGCAAATTTAAGACATAGAAAACAGGAAAAAAAAAGCTAATCTCCTAATTAACTAAACTCTCAATCATCTTAATTAACTCAACTTTTATCATAGGCACTTCAAATAAATTCCAAGATGTCCAAGTCCCCAAATTGCTGTTTGGGGGACAAAAAGAAAGCCAAAGGATTTTATTTGTGCTGACTGTACAATGTAAAACAATAGGCCTTAGTTCTAAGGGACCTCTTTAGATAGCATTTCTGGAGACTTGATGACAAGAAAGCAGTGGAGATCCTTGACTCAAGGTAGTCCCAGGAGCAAGGCTGCTCTGCTTCCTCATCCCACAAAGGGGAGGCAGGAGCGTCTAGAACTATGTTACCAGTAAAGTCCTTCACTGATTCACAGGGAAGAAATAGGCCATCCCTTAGACCTGGAGAAGTAAATACTTTATTATTATTTTTTTAATTTTTTTACTTTAGAGAGAGGGGAGAGGCAGAGGAAGAGACAGAATCTCAAGCAAGACTCCTCCCTGTGTGCACAGCCCAACCCAGGTATTGATCCCATAACCCTGATTCATGACCTGAGTCGAAATCAAGAGTCAGTCACTGAACCAATGGAGCCACCGAGGCATCCCAGGAATATTTTTTTTTTTTTTTAAGATTTTATTTATTTGACAGAAAGACACCGCAAGAGAAGGAACAGAAGCAGGAGTGGGAGAGGGAGAAGCAGGCTTCCTGCTGAGCAGGGAGCCCGATGAGGGGCTCCATCCCAGGACCCTGGAATCATTACCTGAGTGGAAGGGAGATGCTTAACACATGAGCCACTCAGGCATCCCAGGAATAAATACTTTAAAGAGATAAGTGAAGTCTTCTATACATAGAAGATAATATTCTTTTATCTGGTGTCCTCCTTCCATTGTTCATCAGAGCTCCATTAATCAGTGGGAATTGGAACACTCTGGTGAAGTGACTAAGGCCCCCCCTTAACCTAGGATGACTCCACTTTCAGAAGTTGCACTGTGGCAAGCAAGACTATGGTCCGAATGATGTCCTCATCTGTTTCCAGGAAAGGATTGACTCATGCCCACAGGATTCAGCTGAGTTATTATTATTTTATATTTCCAGGGAATTCTCTTTAAAGTTGATTTTATTCATCACCACAACTCTAAATATCAATTTTAAGAAATGACAGGCTATCTGAGGGTTAACAAACATTTGCAAGATATGTCTAACATCTCATTGTTCTGGTGGTTTTTTTTGAGTAACTCAAGCTTCACTGTGTTGTGCTGCCAAGTGGGAAATGGTCCCTACTGAGGCCCAAAGTCTGGAAGGTGGTGGCTCTCAGACTCTAGAGGGCTTCAGAATCACCTGTTGAATTTGAATCTTCATTTTAAAGACAACCCCAGGTGCCTCTGAATTAGTAGGCAGTCCTCAGACCCCAGAGGTAAGAGATGACTACAGGAACCCAGTTTGTGTGTTTTCAGCACAAGGACAATGACTACAGTATCAGTCACATCTGACAATGGTCTCCTGGAAATAAACGGGATTCTTTTAGTCCAGACCTTATTATTAATGTTTACAATATGAATAAAATTCTGAGGCCTTACTGCCCAGCTTAAGTCTCTAAGGGAAATAGCAAGAAAACCATCATCTGCAACTGAAAGATACCTATGAGGCCTTTCCCTTGATGGAAGAAATTTTTATCTCTGAAAGCAATTCTTATCTCCAGTGTTATTAACATTTGGATCTTAACCTTTATCTTTGGGTCTATTTTGTATTTTGCATTTTAAAAACCTGTATCTACACATGACCCAGTTTAACTTAATGAAAATTATTATTATTGCTGTATGTTTGACTTCAATATTGATTTCATGGAGAGAAGAGGCACCCAGCTTTTTTCTTTTTTTTTTTTTTTAAGGATTTTATTTATTTATTTGACAGACAGAGATCACAAGTAGTCAGAGAGGCAGGCAGAGAGAGGAGGAGGAAGCAGACTCCCTGCTGAGCAGAGAACCTGATGTGGGGCTCAATTGAAGGACCCTGGGATCATGACCTGAGCCGAAAGCAGGGGTTTTAACCCACTGAGGCACCCAGGTGCCCCTAGGCACCCAGCTTTGGGTGGCTGGCACATAGGAAGCTAATAGAAGTATTTGTGGGTTGCCTATTTGTCAAATAAGAGATTTGACTAAATGTTTCACATGGCATATGATGGTTCTCAATAGAGACCAGGGACTGTAGAGGAAGTTTAGGGATCTGCTGTGGGAAAGGTCAAAGGGTGGTGGTGAAGAAAGTGTTCATAAAGGAAGCAGATAACTGTGAAGTAGAGAGACTTCAACAGGGTGCAAGGGTATTCCCAGAAAAACCTCAAGCCAAGAAGGCTGCTTTTCATAATGGTGGACGAGGGAATAGAATGGGGTCCATGAAGGCCACCCATGGGTCACTGGCAGAACAGGAGGAAGATGGCCTCCTTCAGTATTTTCCTGGTCTAACGGAAGTAGGTAGTAGATTTGGAGAGATAGAGGCATAGAGATGGAGACAGAGAGGTATGAGAGAGGGAAAATGAGAGAGAGAGAGAGAGAGGCAAGGATGGTACATAAAACAAGGCTTCCAGGAGCGCCTGGATGGTTCAGTCAGTTGAGCAGCCAACTCTTGGTGTCGGCTCCGGTCATTACCTCTGGGCGGTGAGATCAAGTCCTGTATCTGGCTCCAAGCTCAGCACGGATTCTGCTTGAGGCTTCTCTTTCCCTCCCCCTCTGCCCTTCCCTCTCCTCTGCCCTCCCTCTACTCACACTCTCTGTCTCTATCTCTCAAATAAACAAATCTTCAAAACAAAACAAACAAACAAAACAGAAGAAAAAAACAAGGCTTCCAAGACAGATAGCTATATTTATTGTGAGCTCTAACCATAGGCACTAACAATCATAGAGGCCAAATCTAGTCTTATCTGTTCTTTTAGATAAAGCACAGAAAGGTTAAATAACTTGCCCGAAGTCCTACTGAAGCTAAAATTCTAATACACCAGGCAGTCTGACTCCAGAAACTGCATGATTAACTCCTCTGCTTTAGAACTGGGAAAAAAAAAAAAAAAAAAAAAGGAAAGGAAAAAAAAGATAGCTCACAGAGTAGGAATGCTCTATGTTCTGATCATCTTCATCGACCTTTCCTATCAAACTTAAAATCATACCTAGGACACAAACAAAGAAGATTTTAGAATACCAATAGGTTAGTTTTTAAAATATGCAGACTGGGATCTGGCAGCTGTTTGTTCATCAATTAAATAAAACAAAATAAAACAAGATAAAAGGGCTGCTTACCACGAATGGATAAGGAAGATGTGGTCCAAGTACACTATGGAGTATTATGCCTCCATCAG
The DNA here is from genome assembly GCF_964662115.1 of Mustela nivalis. Taxonomy (NCBI): domain Eukaryota; kingdom Metazoa; phylum Chordata; class Mammalia; order Carnivora; family Mustelidae; genus Mustela; species Mustela nivalis. The sequence goes on from NC_139024.1 coordinate 66,254,037, forward strand.
AAAGGACGAATACCCAACTTTTGTAGCAACATGGACGGGACTGGAAGAGATTATGCTGAGTGAAATAAGTCAGGCAGAGAGAGTCAATTATCATATGGTTTCACTTATTTGTGGAGCATAACGAATAGCATGGAGGACAAGGGGAGATGGAGATAAGAAGGGAGCTGGGGTAAATTGGAAGGGGAGATGAACCATGAGAGACTATGGACTCTGAAAAACAATCTGAGGGTTTTGAAGGGGTGGGGAGTGGGAGGTTGGGGGAACCAGGTGGTGGGTATTAAAGAGGGCACGGATTGCATGGAGCACTGGGTGTGGTGCAAAAACAAAGAATACTGTTACGCTGAAAATAAATTAAAAAAAAAAAAAAGGGCTGCTTACCACATCCCAGTAATTTAAAAAAGAGAGACTGGATACCTACAGTTAAAGGGATGGTGCTGTTTACCCAGCCATCACCAAGAGAGTTAAAACGGGCCCCAATCCCTCTATTTCTGAGTGTCTTTATGTTACCACAAATGGTACTAACAAATCTTGCTCTTTCACTCTAAGTACGTTATCTGTGGGGAGTTGATTTATATGATTTTTTTTTCTTACCATTTTATTCTAGAAGTTTTCAAACATACCGCAAAGTTGACAGAATTTTCCACTGAGCCTCCAGGACACGCGGCAGCGGGATTGCCAGCGCTGGGTTATCCAGCATATGTGTTAGGAATGGCTCTCTTGACTGGTCTTCAGCTGTCCGAGTCCCCTCCCAGTGCCCAGCATGATACTTGTTATTACTGGAGTGTTTGGGAGGGAAGCTGATCATCTACTGCGCCTGAGGCAAGGATAAGAGATGAGCAACTCATGAAGGATTCCAAAGGAGCAAAACACAGGGTCTTTGTATGGTGTGCATGTTGTTACTGGTAAACCCTCTATGCATACTTGCAATCAACAATCACCTGGTGGTAAAAGTTTTGTAAAGTTATCAAGAGATCGAGTATCTCAAGCTAAGATTTCTTAGAATCCTTTTTCTCCCTTAATCTCACTCTTGCCTTGCTTTTCACCCACACTGGTAGTAGAATGGGAGGAAACGCACCTGGTGCATAAAGGGACATTCACTCTCACATGGACTGGCCAAAGAATCCCAGATGCACTTGAACTTCTACTCCAACAATAATTGCCCTTGTGGCAGCTGTTTGAGCTTAGAGGCCAAGTTCAAATTTATAGGCACCTCAACCTTTCTCTCTTTAGAAAACTGACATCATCGACTCACTAAAATACCTAGACATATTTCAAGGAAGACATGCACCCTGACCCACAGCTGTGACAGCCGTTGCCTGCATTTCAGTGAAATTATTGGTTAAAGATAAAGAAAGATATTTAAGGGTTGAACTGTCTTTCCACAAAAAGGTATGTTAAAGTCCTAATTCCCAGTACCTCAGAATGTGCCTTATTTGGAAACAGGGTCTTAATAGATTTAAACAAGTTCGGATGAGCTCCATAGAGTGGTCCCTAATCCAACAAAACTTGTGTCTTTATAAAAGGGGGACATTTGGACATAAAGACAGGCGTAAACTTTGGGAAAATGTCAAGGGAAAAAGAAGACAGAGATGAGGTGATTTATCTGCAAAACTCTAGTCAGGGAGAGGATAGAACAGATCCTCTTTCACAGCCTTCAGAGGAACCAACCCTGCCAACACCTTGATCTCAGACTTCTAGCCTCCAGAATTGTGAGACAGTCACCTTCTCTTATTAAAGCCACAAAGTAACCATCTGTGGTACTTTGTGACAACAGTTTAATGCAGGGGTATTGGCAGGGGCTGAGACCACTGCCTTTGAGAATATCTCACACAAGACTAAAAGCAGTGGTGAGAGAAAAAAAAAATCAATTTGAGAAAATCAATTGTACAAATTTCCTTCCAACTGATGTATCAGCATTCTGAAGATCTCCTTTAAAATGTTAAAATAATATATTCTAGAGAGTCTTAGAGACCATACCTGCTGATAACTCCTTTGGCCTTGGAATGTGGCTTCTTTCACTTTCATTGAAACATGTAAATGTGCAACATTTTTCACAATGATGAAAGAGTAAGTCTCACAGAATACAGGTGTGTGACGGGTGAATATATCTGGGTATGCAATTCTGCATCCTCCTACCTGAACTTGACAACATCATTATTCCTTTCTTCTTACAGCATGCGCTTAGAATGATATAGGAAGTGAGAGATTAGATATTTTTTAATAGATAATTCTTCCCCAAAAACTTTTGGAGGACTGTAGAATTTAATTCCCAGCTTTTCCCTACCCTCAAGCCTAGAAATCAAATGAAAGAGAGCAATACCAATGGCCTGTTCTTCATAACTGGAAGGCCTCATGCGTTTTACTTATTGCCAGTCATTTCACAGAATTCACAGTCCTTGTAGGATGGTCCAGATACTTTGGCTTCTTGCTTCATTCCTTTCACCAAAACTGTAATTGCTGTTCAGTCTCTGTCCTCCTAATTCCTGTGGGCCCAGCCCTCCAATACCGGAATTTCATTCAAAGTTATTCAGCTTATGAAACAGAAAGCAGCTCTCCCTCCTTGGGGCACTGTAGGATGACTGGAATTTGACTATGGACCAACCAGCTGCAAGGTAGGTCACTCTAAACTGCCATGACTGTGAGGACATGCTCAAGGGAGGTCAGGATTATGTCACATACACACAGGCACCCCTCTTTCCCCCAAATGTTACCTAAACTGGGTCAAAATTCACTGAGCTTCTGTGACTTTTCTACAACAGTGAAGATAATTTTAGTAATTCTTTTCTTTTATGTCATTTTTGATTGGATATAGAAGTATATTCCATTTGTGTGTGTACATGTATATGTACATAGCCTATCTAAAAATAAAGATAAATTCAACATTTAGCTTTCCATTGCTATGTGATTATCATCAATAGATTAATGAATCTTTATTAAGCCGTGGATCCAGCCCAAGGCTAAGTGCGGTGAGGGCTTTAACAGAAGAATAAGGAACGGTGTCTGTCCTAAAGGTAGATTTGTGCTAATTGAATAAGCAAAACTACCTATCCTCTCACACTCAAAGCATAATTATTTTCAAAACCTATGGTGAGTACTGTATAGAGGTATTTAGCTCCAACTATGATATGAGCCCAATGAAAGAGGTTGGTTTGACTTTAACAACCAGTATAAGCTTCACCAAGAACATCAGATATGAGCTGCCCTAAAAGAGAAAAATGACCAAAAAAGCTGAGGAACAGGGTCTGACATATATATATATATATCTATCTATATATATATATATATAAGCAGAACACAAAACACAGAAACAAAGCCATGGAAATGAGACTGGACATGGTCTGTGTTGAGATAATTAATGTGTCTCATCCAAGAAGGCTGCAAATTTGAGTGGAGGTACATCACAGACAGATATGTTCTCTGTCCTTCTTTTATCCTTTAGTTTTCTTCTTTCCTTTAGCAAATACTTATTGAAAGTCTGTTAGATGCCTGGTATTCCTCAGGTACCAGGATGAGGGACAGCATCCATTGATATGTAGCTTACATTCTAGCCGATAGACAAAATAGGAGGCTGATAACAAAAAAGGAGGGTTGGAGGAACGTGGAACAAAGTCTTAAAATTTTGAGGAAATTGAGAGGAAGAAATTACTTGGAATTGACAATAAGCATCAAGAACAGCTACTGCATCTTCAGACCCAGGGGTCAATGGAGTGTGGGAGAAACTGCCCCACTTGAGAAGCAGGTACAAAATCAATGTCCTGAGGAGAAAGCAAAGATTCGGTTAGATCTAGAAGATGAAGTGCATATCCTGAAAAGAGGTCAGGGACACGTGGTGTATTGCTGATGACAGCGATTTATAAAGCACCAGGTAGAAGTGTTTGGAGACAAGAAAAGGTAAGAGCTGGAATCAACCTCATAGCCTTGGGCCCAACAGGAAAAAAAAAGTGTGTGTGTGTGTGTGTGTGTGTGTGTGTGTGTCTGTATTCACTAGTCAGTTCCAAGTTGGTCTAGATAAAGGAAACCTAATTTGCTAAACGATTATATTCCTTAGATACATCTTTTGCTCTTTATCTTTCTGCAGAAGGACGGGCTCTCCTTTACAGTGATGACATCTCCCTTCATCGTTCACCACCAACCTTTCATCCTTCACTGTCCTCCACACCTTATCTGCCAGCAGTAAAGGCCCTATTCCCTCCATCCTGCTAGAGAAAAATTCTCTCTACTTTTTGGGAAACTCCTCAGACTCTGGAAGCTTCCCTGTATCCATTAAACACACACGCATGCCCTGCCAACTCCGCTGGCTTCTACACGAAGATTGTGTGGCTGCGGTTGTCCAGCAGCATGAAGCACTGGAAGTACGTGGGTATGAGAAACAAGTTTTCACATATTCAGACTAAATTATCATTCCATCCTCTATACAACATATCATAAAATTGTTATCTTTTGACGAAGCAACTGAATAGCATGCACCCAAAAAATGTTGGAAAAACTATGATAGAAGTGCGTCAGGCTAATAAAAATATTGTGCTGCCTTCATAAATTTTGTGATATAGATAACATTTGCCAGCTTTTTAAAATCTGCAATCCTGGGTCTCCTGGGTGGTTTAGTCAGTTGAGCATCTGACTCTTGATTTTTGCTCAGGTCGTGATCTCAGGGGCATGAGACCGAGCCTTGTGTTCGAGGTCCCTGCTCAGCTCTCTCTCTCTCAAAATAAATAAATAAATAAATGAAATCTTTAAAATAAAATTTGTAATCCTTAGCATCTCTTTTCTCATTAAAATAGATATTCCCTTTCATAACTGATTTTGTATTTCTAATGTGCATTCTTTTTCTTTTTCTTAGAGAAGACCTTTGCCAGATTTATGAGCCCTCAAGATACATCAAAGAAACTGAGCATTCGAACTCCTAGTCTGAGGAACATTGCAGCCTCTCGGGTCTACCAGGCCTTTTCACCGTGTCAGAATCAGAAGTTATAAGGCAAGGCAGAACCTGACCAGTGGTAATTTCCACTAAGAGCAGGTTCTCCCTCCACCGCCCCAATGACTTATCCATGTTGAACATTTTGATGCCATGAAAAAGTGGAGAAATTCCCTGATCCCCACCCCCAAACTCCATGCCAGTAGTTTTCCTTTTCCTACATGTCTCTTCATTTCCTGATACTGGCCTGGGCTTGAAGCAAAGATGCCTGAACCCAGCCAGAAAGGCTGTTACTATTATAGTTTGGGCCTAAGAGAAGCAGGAAATACCAACAACTTTATGTGAACTCTTCTCCAATGAAGAGCCAACCTGAATGTGTAAATATGGGGCCCTTGACTATTTCAGATGATACACAGATAAGATCTGCACATTTGGAAACACCTTTCCTCCTACCCAGCAGAGGCCGCTGGGTAGATATGGATTCTCCACAATAAAATGCTGAAATAAAGGATTGTAATAACATTTTTAAATACAAGACCCTGAGAAATAACAAATAACATTTCTACTGGGAATATTATTCCAAATACTAGCTTTAATTGTCAAACAGATAGAAATAAGATTGCCAACAAAAACAGAGGAGATTTGATATTAGGTTTTGAGAAAAGGTATTTGCTGTCCAGTCCTTGCACAATTAATTATGTTCACTTTAATTAGGCTCCAAGGTAAAATAGAATAATGTCACAAGGTACATTATAATGAAAAAGTCAAGGAGAGGGGGAGAAAGAGAGAGAGATTACTCATGCAAACTGCCTTACCTTCTCACAAAGACCATAACCCAGATCATACACCCATAAGGCACATCCCACATCCAAGGATGTCATGCATCTTTCTTTCAGGGAAACATATTACTAACACATTGACATTTTCAATACCTGGGTTCTAAAAGTTCTAAAGTTTGAAACTTAATCTACTTTCCAATATCACCTTAAATACCTGGCTTGGGCAGTTTATGAAAATCTCACTCTTACTTCCCCCTTGCGCAATTTGGAAATTTATATTGTTGTTTGCGGTACTTGACATAATTATTTTGTAGTTCTGTTTACTATGCTAGTACTAGCATTCAAGTGAAACAAACATTTTAGAATTTGCATTGACCTTGTTGTGACAGGCCTGATGAATCACCCTTGCTCTTCCAACCCTGGTTTCCCAGCACTGACACAGGCTGTTTTTCCCCATTAATTGGAGAACGCTGTTTACACTGATTCAAATACATGTCCAGGCTGGGCTGTTGGAATTGCTTCAGGGAAGAGCGCTAAGGCAAGGCCTGTAGGTAGCTTTCTCTCTGAAGTCTAAACAGGAGGAGAGGGTATGGCGTGAGATCTTCAAAACCACTCCCTCCGCAGGACTCCTGAGCCTTTTTCTTCGTATGGTTGTTTCTGAGCATGATTCCATGGTTTCTATTTGCTTAGCTTCCAAATATTTTGGTATTGATGCTTCAACTGTTGAGGATGGTCACCAAACATAGACCATAGGACTAGGCAGAAGGACACTTAGTCACTGGACGAGACCCAGCTTTTACACATCTTCTACAAAGTCCAGCACATAGAATTAGAACTCAGGTCTGCGTCTGTCAATAATGATTAAATAAATGAATAAACACACTAAGGGATGAACAGACATAGGACACGTAGCTAAGCTTTATGGGGAATAAGGCCCTGCCAACCCCAGAGGCTCACTTAGACAACACTCTGGTAACCCTAAAGGCATTTTGGCTTTATATGTTTCCTGGAGCTGATCAGGCCCCACCAAATGACCCAGGTCAGAGGTAAAGAAGGACATGCCCCTTCTTCATTGTGTTAGTGCTAAATTAACACAAATAGCACCGACCATCAACTGTACTGAAATCTCTATAATCTATTTTATAAATTATTCTCACCCCTAGCTGTGGTGCCTCCACCCACCACCCACTTCCTACCTTTTGGACTTTTGACTTCATTCCGATCTCCTTCCAAATTAAAAGTATTAGGGAGGAGTCCTAGAACCAGTTTTTCTCTTAACGAGAAACTCATTTAAAAATGAGACCAGGAAATGGGGTGGGGAAAACGGTTAAGAGAAAAAAATCGCAAAGCAGTTTGATGTGGCTGTGGACTTCAGGTTGTCACAGTGCAACTTCTCTCCAGAATCCAGGTAAATTACGAATAGAAGAGGAAAGGTATTTACAAGTCAACTACTTTTCTTCAATAAACCTAGAGTTTCTACCCATCAGTCAAGCTCATCTTGAGTATAATATCAATCCTATTATAATCATCCCTCCTTATCCACGGGGGATATGTTCCAAGACCCCAGTGGATGCCTGAAATCATGGATAGTACTGAACTCTTCATATACTGTGTTTTTTCCTATACAAAAATATCTATGATAAAGTTTAACTTATAAATTAGACACAGTAAGAGATTAACAACAACAAATAATAATAACATAGAATAATAATAGCAAAAACTGTAATAAAAGTTTCGTGAATGTGGTCTGTCTGTCTCAAAAATCTTATTGGACTGTATTTACCTTCGTTTTGTGATTATGTGAGCTGGCTAAATGCCCACATAATAAGATGAAGTGAAGTGAATGACACAGGCGCCCTGATGTAGCATTGGGCTGTTCTTGATCTTCTGCCAATGTGTCAGGAGGGTCATCAGTTTCCTACCCATGTCGACCATGGTAACTGAAACCACAGAAAGTGAAATCAGGGATAATTAATACTTTGCTTTAGACCTGGAGACGAGAGGTTGGGGGTGCAAAATAGAATGGAAACACTAACAGATGAGACTTACTGCATTTACTAATGAACAACAAAACCACACTGAAGGGAATGGAAAAGGAAAGAATCACACTGAGTAACTTGGGAAATAGTATTTTGTCTATATAAATGAAAAGAATGTACACAAATATTATATTCAAGTAAACTCTGTCTTTCATTGGTATGAGTTAGCAATTTCAAAACTAATTTATGTGTGTAATAGGACTGAACACAAAGCAAGTCTATTATGGACAGTGAAAACAAGGTTTATCTCTGTCAGACAAAGGAATTTCAAATTAGGAAAGGAGGAGACTAGGTAGAATGAATTCCATGGTATTGGATCAGAAACAAAGGTATCAGTATAAACTCATGGATTTAAGTGTGAGAGAGTGTGTGTGTGTGTGTGTGTGTGTGTGCACGTGTGCATGTGTGGGCTACTTTTAGATGACCTGGAACCACTTTTTTGTTTTGTTTTGTCTGTTTTGCTTTGTTTCGTTTTGTTTTCTGATGGACTCATATAGGACCCTGAAAGAAAGAAGGAAGATATATTTTGTTAGTCATTTAAGGAAATACCAGGCTTACCCTAAGAAGTGCTATCTCCAAATGATGCCAATAGGGTCTTACTAATTCGAGGCACAGAACTGAGACAGAACTACATAATGGGGGAGGGGAGTAAGAAAATGCCAATAGCAGCTAAGAATCCCTGTTCCCAAGAGGCCTCAATCCAGAAACCATGTCCTAAGTACTGCAAACTCCATTTACTCCATTCAACTCTAATAAAACTGTCACAAATTTGGACTCTGTTGTTTAATTTTAGGATACACTTTTGATCTATTAAGTTTCCTTGAAGGTGGAAGTCTTCCTGCATAAAATTGGGAGAAGAGCAAACACAAACTCTCAGAGCAGACAGACTGTTTATGCCACTTTAAAGCCACTTTTGGATTAACAATGTCTGATCAAAATGAAAAGCATGACCATTCAAGAGCAGATCTCAGGATTCCTCACACAGACTCAAGAAACTTACAAGCAACCAACTGACTTTCTCCAGAGAACTTTCTCCAGAGAACTTTCTATTAGTCATTTGCATGACTTCAATGAGATATTAGTCAAAGAGACTTGATACCACATGGAATGAATCAGTCTCCATTCGGTGAAGTCTCCGAGGGGTACTGACAAGCAATCCACTTCTCTGTTTCCAAGGAACGATTTATTTATGTGTAAGCTCAAGAAGGACAGAAGATGACTAACACTTTACAACAAACTGAGACTTGAATCAGAAAATAGCAGGTACCCAAAGACATGTGAGGATGGAGAGTATGAGGATAGTGACTCTCTGTAATGTAAGTGCTGTGATTTCTCTGATCTAGGATTTTCTTGTTTCTGTTTCACCATTGACTGTCTTGTCTTACCATTGTCTGTGAAAAACTTACCCCCAACTAAACACCCCTGTCCTATAGCTTCTCTTTTAATCTGACCAGCTGCCTCACCAGACCAAGAAGGTTTAAATCGACATCATGTGTTTGCTCCCTTTACTTCGTTGAGATGTCTGAGAAGTTTGTGGTATGATACATTAGAAATTCAAAAGATACAATCATCCATAAATTATAGGGTCAAGAGCCTAGCCGGGAGCTAAAACGATTGTGCAAAGGTGTGTTTTGGATCTCAAACTCTAGACCTAGAAAAACCACCTCTATTTACAAAGCTTGCCCGATGGTACCTCTACAGGTTTTTTAAATTATGAAATGATTATTTATTTGTTTGTTTGTTTGTTTATATCAAGATAAGTGTACTCTTTATCTCCTTTATCTATTTCATCCATTCCCCTCACAGAGCTCCCTCTGGCAACCACCAGTTTGTTCTCTGTATTTAAGAATTTGTTTTGCTTTTTTGTCTTTTCTTCTCTTTGTTCATTTGTTCTGTTAAATTTTTTCTTAAATTCCACATATAAGTGAAATCATATGGTATTTGTCTTTCTTTGACTGACTTATTTCACTTAGCTTAATACCTTCTAGGTCCGTCTATGTTACTGTAAAGATTGCAAAGCTGAGTAATATTCTATTGTGTGTGGGGGGGTGTATACACACATCTTCTTCATCCATTCATGAGGATAGTTACATAATTTACCTTAATTGAATAAATTGACATGTATTGAATATTGCATAATTGCTAACCCTAAAATCTAGAATAGGATTCATTCATTCAACGAATACTGATTGCTATGACATATTCGACTCTGTCTATTTACTGATGAAATAGAGATGAATAAAACAATGACCCGTGCTCTCAACAAGCTTATGAGGGGAAGGAAAATGTATAACCAAAAGGAACAAATAATCTGATATGATAAAGTGTGAGAAGGAGGCAGAAATAGCATAAGGGAAAGAGCTTTTAAGCCTTGGGTGTCAGAAGTTGTAAAGAGAGGGTCTTGCAGAAACAAGATACCTGAGCTGGTTAAAAGAGAAATGGGAGGGCACCAGGCAGTCCTTAGTGCAAGGGCAAGTGGAGCGATGGGTGGCTCGGGGATTGCTTGGAGCAAAGAAAACAGCAGGCACAAATGTAGGCATGAGATAGTATGTTGTCCTACAAAACTCAGAGAGTATTATTGGCGAGTTAGGTGATGAGGTAAGCAGGTGTCAGATCTGATGGGAGCAGATACGGCCGGAGGTCACCAGATGGTCAAGGTCATTTGTACTACTCCCACACTCATGCCCAGCCTTGATGAACCTGTCAGTGAGATGCCAGGGAAAAGTTTTCAGATGAGACATGATCAGACTTGCATGATGGATAGATGGATGTCTCTGTAGGAAAACAAAATGAGGAACTATGGTGATGGCATGTAGATTACAGTCTGGTTAGAAATGTTTTTCTCCAGTGCCATTTCAATCTTTGAATTTATATTGAAGACCACTAGTTAAAAGCAGTAGCCTTTTTTTTTTTTTTTAATCCTCCAAACTCCATGCCAATTGCTAATGATGTCAGCAGCAATGACCTGGTGTGTGCAGGGTGTGCCGGAGAGGGAGAGGTTAAAACTGCCACCACCACCCCTTTTCTCACCCATTCCTTCAGCTAGCCCAAAGAGACATTTCATCTAAGTCAACACATTGTGCTCTGCACTGACAAGTCAGCGTCAAGCCCAGGCTCTGAGCTCCCCTTTCCAACCCACTTGCGCTCTCAGAAGCCCTTCTAGTATGTAAATACTGAAGCATCGCTGAGTATCAGCAAATGACTCACAGGTGATCCTTTGATTCTTCCAGACCTTAGAGGTCTTGGGATGCCTTCTTGTGTGGGCTCTTTTGAGAAACCTCTCTCAGAACGCCAGTGGTCTACAAATGGCTAGGAGAAGCTCCTGCACATGGGACCTGGGAGAGAGTTTCCATTTCTCAGTGATTAGTACCATTGTCCCAGAAACTGGCAACAGATGTTTTGGTCGTTGGCTAAATCTTCAGCTGAATTTCCCAAGAGTACGAGCAGATATGACCTGCAACATAATCATAGTCTATCTGAAAAGCCAAGAGCCTAGAACAACCCCAGTTTACAGTATTAATGATCATCTGCAAAACCAGAGAGAATTTCCTGCAGTAGTTTTAAAACATAAAATTAGTAGCTACACATCAATACTTTCTTTTTATCATACTTTTAAATAATTTTGGTGAGGCATAGTATGATTACTTTGATTTACCTTTTTGAGTCTGTAAATACTGTTGTCATTTTTTCTCTCCTTTTTCATGTTTATTTTCTGCTGAGCTATTGCCAAATGGTGGATTGTTCATGAGAATTAAAATGACTTCCTTGTTTGAAAAATTAGCATCAATTCATCAATTAGGTGAGATAAACAGATCCTGTCCTTTCTCATCTCACTCATAGAGTTGCCAGATTTAACACGCAGAAATACAGACAGCCTAGTTAAACTTGAATTTTAGATAAACTATGAATAATATTTCAGTATAAGTACATTCCGTGTAATTTTGAGACATATTTATACTTAAAAAAATGTCTTGTTTTCGTTACCTGAAATTAAGATTTACCTAGGGATCCTATATTTTATTTTGCAACCCATTCTCAAAGATCTGAATTTTATTTTAGCATATTTGGTTAGAATATCTAGCCTGGTTGGGGGAGGGCAGCCTTCCACCCAGATTCATAGAAGGAAGTATGGAGAAGTAGCATGTGGTTCAATCAAAAATAATTTGATGTCAGGAGGATTGTTAGATAGCCATTGAAAAGGACATTTTATGGTAAGTATAGACTAACATGGGAAGCTGCACATTATAGGCTAAATAAAAAAAGCAAGATGCACAATTACATAATAGTAAATCATAAATAGTAGTAAAATAATAACAGCTAGCCTTTTGAGAATGCTAATTCATAACAGGCGTGTTCTAACCAGTCTTTGTATTAATATTCACAATTTTATGTGTAGGTACTATTATTATCCCCAGCATGAAGATAAAGAAACTGAAGTCCCAGAAATTGCCTACTAAATATTATATTTTCACATATATACATATATTACCTTATATGGATACACAGATACATAAATATATGTTACCAAAAAGCTACATGAGCAGAAAAAGACTAGAAGAAAACATAACAAGCTGTAATGTTCATTATTTGGGGTAAGAATATAGTGATTTCTAAAATCTTATTCCTACATTTTCTGTATTTTTTCCAAGAGCATACATTGTTTTTTAAATAAAGCAATAAGATAATTTAAATGGAAAAATATTATCTAATTAGAAAATTCTATCCCCATTTTTTAATGCCTGTGTTACCTGCCCGCACCATATATTACAAAACTAGTTTTGTGGGGTTATGTATGTTGCTATAATTTTAAACCACCCGACTGTTCACCAGGTAGATACAGGCCTCCATCTTTTAAATTGAAGACCCCTTGGCAATCAATTGATGTTCAATGCCATGATCCCAAGTGGTCACTGAACATTCTGCTAGAAGATGAAATAGGAAATGGATCAGCAAATAGAGAGAGAGAGAGAGAGGGAGAGATGTAGTTCTGGGGGCTTTTTTTGTGGACATTGCATTAGATGGAGCAATCCTGGCTTCATAACCAGCAAGGAGAAGGACAGGCAGGTTATCCATGCCTTCAAGTCATTTCCTCAACTTGCTTCTGAAGAAGCAGTCCCTTCAGAGACTTGTAGTCTCATCCTGAAAGTTATAAAAGAAACATGACAAATATCATAAGATCTCTCTGATATGTAGAATCTAAAAACAAAAACAAAAACAAGGTCAAAGATACAGAGAGCAGACTGGAGATTGCAAGAGGCAGAGATTGGGAAGTGAAATGTTTTCTTTCTTCTGTCCTTCCTCCTTCCCTCTCTCCCTCTTTCTTTCTTTCTTTCAAAAAATTAGTTGACAGCCATACCACTCTGAATGTGCCCAATCTTGTTTAGAAAAACTAAGTAGACTAAAACTAAAAAACTAAAAACTAAAAAACTAAGTAGAAATTAAAAAAAATAAAAGGATAAGGTGAGGTACTTATGTTGGTGTTGGTGCCCGTACGTCAGGGAGAGGACTTGAGAAGAGCAGGAAGCAGAGTTCAAGATAATCCTGAGCTGAGATGTTTCCAATGGCTCTTATGTCATCACTAATAAGACAGTTGTTTTTATAGGAGGCTGTCTGTAGCAAAAATAAGCTTCTGGCTTTTACTTTAAAGGAAAGATGCCAGCATCTAAGCTCATCTTTTAATTGCCTTATACGCAATAGAAGAGGTTGTTAGTATAGTGAACAAGCCAGAACAGGGATGGGGAAGCCAACTGTTCTCTATTCCTACCATGGAAAGTTCACTGGGAGGTGTGGTTCAAAACCAACCAGAGGATGCAGGAGATTGGAAAAGATTTCCCTTTCCCTTCAGACCCACAAGCAAAGTACATTGCCTTCTTTCCTTTGCAAAGCAAACACCGAGTACTTCTCAGAGAGATGCTACAAAGACGCTTCAGCCTAGAACAAGAGTGAGTCATGGTTTGTACAACTCAGTGGTGCTGCCAACCCGCCTCTGCTATCCCTCACAGTTTTTGTTTTCTTGGTATGATAATTAGTTGTTGGCATTAGGAATGTGTCTTCTGAGGGAAAAATTTGGGCACCTGTTATTTCTGGAATGAGTGTTCCATGCATTCTATTGAGGTAAGCTATCTACTCACAGTCCAAGTGCTGGCCACATGTGGTCACCTAACCCAGAGCTCCATTGTTCTCATGCTTTGTTTTAATCAGTCCAAATAACAAACATGATTTCCAGCCACCATCTTCTACCTTCCGCTGAGATAAACGGAGAGCAAGCTATTCAGGAAAAGCAAGAGTTTCTCAGTTGCCAAAAGCTTGAAAATTATCATCTAATGATTCTTAACTTCAACTACCCATTAGAATCACCTTGGAAGCTTTTTGAAAAATACCACTGCTGGGGCCCTACCCAAGCAGGTTAGACAGACTCTCTGGGAGTGGGGCCAGCCATGGCACTGGTGGTTAAAGCTCCACAGTGATTCTGCTGGAGGGTGGAGGCTGAGAACCACTGATCTCATTCATCCAGGCCCTTCCTAATGAAACAGACCCAGAGGGGCTGAAGGACTGTCCCAAGGTCTCATAGCTTGTTAGACAGTGTCCCCTTCTCTGTTTGTCTTCTTCCAGACTATGAACTCTTTGAGCACCTGAACCATGATGATAACATTTAAATCCACAGTGCCTACCCCAATAAATGTCTGATGAGGTCAGAAAGCCTAGAAGGGAAGGATGGGCAAGAACCTGGTCTTTCCTTTGTCCCATGGACCCTTAGAAGAAAAATCATTATTAAGACGAATTACTACAAGATTTTTAGCTCCAAAACTAAGTCATTAAATATCAGATTCCCCAAAACTTATGATTCATCTGTTTTTGGAAAAATGCTATGAGTCAGATTGCCCCCCCCACCAAACCCCAAACCAAATGACTTTACCCTAATTAATCCAACTTTTTTAAGCTAAGTACTTGACCTTGTTCCACATCCCCTGCCTCACTAAATTCTCATTTTGTAGAGTCTCCTTAATTTCCCCTGTTAAACTTGACACTTTCAAATAAATAGACCACACACAATGGCATGCTTTTCTTCAGTATGAAGATTTCAGAGTGAAGAGAACTATGGAAAGTCTGTGCTCTGATTAAAGAGGCATAAGACTTGAACCTGACAGTTGGTGAGACCTCAGGCACTGAGTTCCTGACTGTTCTGTAGCTATACATCTTTCTCCAGGAAGTCAGATGGAATTCAGGAGAAATCGAGCCAGTGTGTTGAGTTATAAGGGCTCAGAATTGGAGCACGGGTGTCCAGGGCCGTAGAACTGTGGGACAGATACTGTGGTACCCGTGTCCTCACCGTTGGAACTACAGAGCACACAGTCCAGCCTTCCAAATGCCTATAACTCTGCCCGAGGGAATTCTCTGGGTATACCCCTAGGACAGACTGAAGTACTTGAGGATATCTTCCCCCCATCACCCCACCTCCATGGTAGTCTTCAACCCAAAACTAAGTGGAATTGGGGTCTCCAGCTCCCATCTCCCTTACTTCAAGGCATGTGTTGAGTTTCTTGTGGGGTTCCAGCCCAGTTGCCCCGTAGTTACCTGCTTGCTACCATATCTTCTTTTAGTTGCCTTCTCTTCCTTTACCCTTTCCCATTTCCTTGCTGGTCGTTTCCTCACCTTATCTCCCACATAATGAAATCCTGTGTCAAGGTCTGATTGTGACAGAACCCAAAGAAGACAGTTGCCTTGTCAACTTAGAGTCCTTTGATTTGAGAAAAGCTGTTGAACGAGAGTCATTGTCCTCAAATGTAAATTAAGGAAAAGATTTGGGAGCCTCACTTGGTCAGAGCAGGTGAAGAGCTGCTTTGTGTGGCTGCCAAAGCCCTCCCTGACCAGCCTTTCACCTCCTGTCTCCTTCTGGCCCTCAACCCCTTGGGTCTAAGTGCTCCCTCCCCCCGGCTCCTCTCCAGCCACTGGGAGTTCCTTTGAATTCCTGCAAGTGCTGCGTTCCCACTTGTCTTTGGAACTCTCACTCAAGCTGTCCCTCTGCCTGGAACACTCTTCTTCCTTCTGTTTATTTGGCTCACTCCTACACATCCTCCAGCTCTCTGCTAAAATGTCAATTCCTGTAGGGAAGCCTTTTCTGACGCCTAATCTCGGAACGTGCTTTAGTTGTGTGCTACCAAATATAGTGTTGCCGTCGTCACATATGGCATGCATTACAGTAATTTCTGTTTACTTCCCCAAGTCCACCTCACTCCCCATCCACCATCACCACTGGCTATTATGCTCCTTGAGAACAGAAACTCAATTTATCTTGCTCCCCACTCCAGTCCTGACACCCAGAGCAATGTCTATACATAGTGGGTACTTAGTAAACAAGTAATAAAATAAATAAAATAAACACTTGTTGAATAAAATAAACACTTGTTTACTAAACATTAAAGGATTTGGGAATAGACCTTAAAACAATGTTTCAGTCTGGGCTCGGTCTCAAATGGTTGGCACCCAAGGTATGGCTGTTCTCCTTCAGCCTGTGTACTTGAAGCCTTGGGGAAAAGGGTGTGTAAAGGATAGAGTTTCCCTTTAACTTGAGAACAGCTTTATCTTTTTATCCTAGTGTGGGCTATCATTATTTTTAACATGAAAAATTTTAAAGTTGGAAAGCACTGTGTTAAAATAATCTAGCTCTATACTTATTAAAAAAAAAAAAAAGTGGAGTTAAAATCTGGAAAAGAAAGTTGAGTAGCAAACACCGAACATGAACAATGCTTGGAAGCAGAAGTCACCATGTTTATCAACTGTTAAGGACAATGCAGCCTTCCTAGGTATGGGCCTTTCTAACACGTTCCTTCAGACTTGGTGGCCTGATAGGCTTTATCGCAAAAATCCCGGGATCTTCCAGGAATGGAACCAAGTGCAAGGAGCAACTCTCAGTTTTTTCCATCCACCACATGTCTTAGAGTAAAGTCTGAATTTCTTAGCAAGCATAGAAGCCTCCCTGGGGCCCGGCACTGCCTACTTTTCTCTCCATACTCATCTTCCTTCATATCTTGCCACACACCTTCCTTGTGTATTTATTTGCAGGCATGTTTTATATCTCTGTGCTGTGGCTCAGCTACTCACCCCAAGGCCGACTCCTCCCTACTCTCCCACCCTTCTGTCAGTTTTGCTGGGTGACTCCTTTTATCCTCGGAGACTCCACTCAAGCCCCAGGACAGGCTTCTCTGAACTTCCAGAGTGGAGTTTCCACTTTTGGTTTCTACTATCACCTGAGTTTTCTTCCAGCACATTTAAGTGTTGAAAATATTGGTTTGCTGTGTCCCACTGACTCCACCCCCAACCACTTTATGAGTTTTTGGAGGACAGGAACTATGTCTTGTTCAACTTTGTACCCTCAAGGCCAAGCACAGGGTCTGCCATTGAGGAGGTATTCAATAAATGTTTGCTCAAAGATGCTAAACAGTGTGATCATTTGTGTGTGATTTGGCCTTTGCCTGACTTAAAAATAGTAAGCAAACTTTGACAAATTGCTGATGATTGATTTACTACTGACCTATAATTTAAAAGTTTTGGCATGTTCAGTTTAAGTACTGGTCAATAAATTGTGCACAGATTGGAAAAAGGAAACATCTCAGTTTTTTTTTTTTTTTTTTAATTATATAATGTGTCTCTCAGCTTGAATGCTGAGATCACAGACAACAGTCCTGGTGTGAAGCACCTGGGAGAAGGGAAAACATTTCAGGCATTGAGCTCTGAGTAGCAGCTGGCTATTCCTCAGGTTCCTCACGTATGCAAATGTGTGACAAGTATGACTGAATGTTGATAACTCCTAAGAAATCTGTTTTCTATTTCAATAAAACTGAATAGTAGTAGTCCTTTGTTAAGATGAATGAAATCTGCAGTTTGGCTTTGGCATTCATTCCAGAGGGAGGGGTCATCCAAAAAGCTTTGCTCCAGCTCCACCCTGCTGCCTGCACCAAGAGTGACTGTGGTGGGAGTGTTCACACCCAGGGTCAGGAAAAGGTGGAGCCACCAGCCAGGGAGCCTGAAGCAGGATGCAGAACCCCTGGGGACGAGCGGCTGCCACGCCACTACCCTTGTGCTAGGCTTGCAGTACAGGGTGAGGTCTCCCGAGGTTGGGTTTCTGGGGCTCTAGTTTGTTTGGACTTTTGGCACACTTCCCACATCCCCTGTAAACCATAATAGCTGCTATTTATTCAGCTGTTGTTAGATGATGTCCTACACATTTGCATAAAACTTACTGTCCCTCTGCAGGTGGAGTAACAAATAATTTTTTTTAAATATTTTATTTATTTAAAGAGAGAGAGTGTGTGTGAGCATGGGGAGGGGTAGAGAGAGAGGGCAAGAGAATCTTAAGCAGACTCTGTGCCGACTGTGGAGCCTGTCTCGGGGCTTGATCCCACAACCCTGAGATAGTAACCTGAGCTGAAATGAAGGGTCTGATGTTTAACTGACTGACTCACCCAGGCACCCCAACAAGTAATTTTAGAAATAACTTTCCCAAAGTTGGTGAGTTAGGAGTGCTACATTAACACCTGGGAGTCCTTTCTCTACGCATGATGATCGATGCATCAAAACTCTGATAAAACGTATAGCCTGGATGTGATTTACATGAATTAGCTCATTATATTCCCACAAGAACATTTTTAGGAAAGAGGTATCCTCCTCTTACTGATGAGGATATTGAGGCAGAGAGGAAGTATAGAGAAATGTACCTCTAGGAACCATGTAGTATAGTGAGGAGTAGGGAAGAAGTCCATCTCCTGTCTTCTGATTCAGAACTCTGTCTCTCCCTTTACACACAGACACAGACACACAGACACACACACACACACAGACACACACACACACACACAGGCGTGCTTTACTTCTGGTTAAAAAAAAAAAGAGAGAGAGAGAAAGAGAGTGAGAGAGACAGGTGAGAAAAGGACTAGTGAGGAGCCAGATGTGTAATTTACATAACACAGGTTCTTCATAAACATGCCAGATGCCATGAGAAGTAAATTATAAGATCACTCACCAGTAATGGAACTACAAGCTAGGAGGTCTAGTAGACCCCCAAATCGGCTCACAATAAGGATGACTTGAGTTCTGCCCTAGTTTCAATCCCACTTTGCTCTGAAGTATAAACTGCAATTATGAAAAGACAAAGATGTTTGCCATGTTAGCTCCACAAGTAAAAGCATTCAAACAGAATTCTCTGAGGGCACCAAGAAATGTGGTTTCAAAGGAAGACGGGTTATCTCTTGCCATGGTGTATGACATGAGCTCTCCTGACATCTGAAGCTCTCTAACGTCCTCTCAGTCTGAAGGCTCACCCATCACTGCACTGTGGCAGCAGGAGTGTGGTTGAGATTAGAGTTTGAAGAAGCTTTGTAAAAATGAGCTACTGGTCTCATGAGACCTGCTGAGGAGGTGAAGTGCTTAGGGATGAAAATGGTCACCGTCACCCAGGAAACAACAAGGTTGGCTCCTACCACTTGCCCTAGTGTGATAGCTGTTCCTCCTGGATTAACATCACATTGATTAATTATGTCAGTTAAAAGCCAAAGCATGCTGAGAGCTGACCTCCTTGAAAGATTGCAAAGTTATATAAATCTAATAAGGGGCATAAGAAAGGAGGCATGACACAAAATGAGTTTCTTGCTACTCTGGTTGTTAAGGATTTGCATTAGAATGAGGTCAGGTCATCACAATTTCTGTTTTAATTTGTCAATAGGCAGTCATGAATTGTAGTCACTGGCTGCCATCTCCAACTTCCTAGGCACCAAGTGGAGTCTCCTTTTACAGTATTAGAGAAACTTCTGGTCCTGCTAGAATGGCTTTGTACTCTATTTCCAAACAAGAACATAATGTACATAGAATAAAATAGGTCAATATTTAGCTTCAGCATCTTCTGGCAATAGCTTAAACATGGAGTGGATGTAAATTTACCTTGACCCAAGGCTCATCATATGTCTCTTGCTATTATAAATATATCAGAATCATTGAAATTCTGGAAAACTCAGCTTTCTGCTCACACAGTAGACTTTACATACCATAAACTAACTCAGGGACTTTGTCCGTGATGATTTACCTATTAGAATACTTCCCCAGGGATCTCCATGGCTCTCTCCATGGGCTGCCTCAGGCCTTCACTCAAAGTCACCTTCCCAGAGAGGTCTTTCCTGACTATCCTTTTTCAATTTAAGCTGTCCGTGACAGCTGACCTTGTCAGTTTCCATGCCCCTTTCCTTATTTTCTTTTTCTCCATAATCTGCTTTATCTCATACCTATTTATTTTTTTTCTTCTCTAGCTGCTGCTACTAAAATCTAAGCATCGCAAGACCAGGGATTTTTCTCTATTTTTTTCCCTACTGCTAAAATCCCTGCTTATAGATGAATTCTTAGTGCATAGTAGTCATTTAGTAAATTTGTGTCAAAATGGATGGGTGGGTGGATGAATAGATGCATGGATGGATGGACGGACGAACGGACGGACGGATGATCACTGGATCTTTCAGCTGGCTGGAATCTGACAAAGAGAGTACAGCTCCAAAAGTAAATAAAGGACAAGCTTATTTCTCAGCTTTTCTCTCTCTGCATGTTGGCAGTTGTTAAACCATCTGCCATACAAGCCAGCTCTATCATTTCAATCCTGAAACCCTGTGTTAATTACATCACTACATGGTATTTCTTCACTTATCCAGGATAGCCATGTGGTGATAATCTTTTGAGACAATCCTCAAAGAATAGTATTTTATGACTTCATTAAAAGAAGGGATTAAGGTGGTTGCTGAAGTTGTGTCTGTGGGGAAGTCTCAAGTTTTCATGTGTGGTTAAACATAGTAACTGCCTCATAAGATGAACTCTTTATGTAGGTTAAGAGACCAACTGTCAGAGGCATTTTTATGCACTTGCAAACTATTCTAATTTACCTATTCTAAATGCATTAAATGCTAATTCTTATACCTGTTTTTTTCTGTATGTACCAAGGACACTGTGGTCACCGATGTCTTCACTCAAAGGGGTATTCCCAATTGGTTCTGTTGGATCTTAGCTTGATCAAGGGTCCTGTGTGACATTCCTCCATTTTGTAACTTATCCATGTCCCCTTAGCTCTGTTAGAGATGAGGTAGAAGATAAACATATGGAGTTTAGCACCAAAAGATGGTGGGTAATCCACAGGCAATAAGCAGGAGAGTAAAGAGAAGGCTATCATCCAAAGGCTCTTGGGGGTCCCCATTAAACAATAACCTATGTCAAATATGCTTCCATTCAGCTCCCTGGTCCTGGAGGGGAAGGTCCTTCTTTTGCTACTCACCTCTTTCTTCTCTTCCCCTCTATCCATCAATCCTCCCCTCTCCTTTCTCCTGATGCATTTTTATTTAAATAATGAAGTACAAATCTTCTCCATGTACCCTAAAATGTTCCCACTTAAAATGGAGTTTTCTATGAGCCTTTGTGTCTGCTTCATGAGACCGGTGGGGGGGGGGGTATGATCACAGGGATAGGAACACCTAGAAAATGCACAAATTAATATTTCAAGATATACCCATTATGCCTACTGAATGAAATCCTCCATATCCTTTACTCTGAGGCCCACTTCTTGCTTGAGACCTGTTCACTCTACTCACCTGGTATAGATTATTCCCTCTTCAGAAGCACCATGTATGTACCATTCATCTGTCCCTCCTGTTCACACTCAGTCTTGTTATCATTTTTATTCTGTTGTGCTCTAATATCTTCTAAATTCATTTTTTTCTCTCTTTCATGTTATCAACTCCTTTAGAACAAGGAAAATTCCTAAAAAATATTTTATAAGCCTGTACCTTACACACAAGTATTCAACAAAAATCTGCTGATGGCTTGATCAAATCCCAATCAAAAGCATCTGCAACATACAACTGACTAAGGGTGGATGGGGGGAACTGGTCGACAAGAAGCGGTGTTCTGCAACTTGAAGTAGGGAAGCCCTCCTGTCCTAAGTATTATCACTGGAAGTTCTGATACAAAATGCAAGGTAAGGGTTGCATAGTCTAAAAAAGCAAAGTGACAAACTCAAGGAGAAAGTTTATATTGATGATCATCATCATCATCAAGATTTGATTATTACTGTGTTCCAGATCTTTTTCTAGATCCTTTACACATATGAACTAATTTAACCCTTACAATAAATAGCCCACGTGATCTACACTCACAGAGAAAACATTCATGTATACCTTAAGAGAATGGGCTCAATATGAAAGAGCAGAAGAGAAATGGAAAAGGATTAATTTTTCTAGTTAGTATTATTTTCCCATTAAAGTCTCAATATTCACCCCAGGGAGACAGCATATTGCATAATATTAAGGGCATTTACATTTTTTGTAGTGCTCTAAACCTCTCCATTACCAAGGGAAAGGATTTCCACTCAATGAGATCACAAAGTAGAGGATTATGCGGTTTGAATCCCAACACGTGAGAGACCTGAAGACATTGTGCATAAGAAAATCTAACTGAGGCCAAGAAGGGCTATGATATGTGTTACCACCATGGCTGTGACCACGAAGAGCAGTGAAGTGCTTCTCTTCCTTTGTGCCTTCATAGGGCTGCATTGAGGCATACCACTCATTTCCAGCAGAAATGAGTGATGTATCCTCAAATTGGATGTGGCTAGCTGAGTCTAGAGGGTGTCAGTCTTTGAGTTGCACAACGCCAAATGTCAGGACATTGTTTAGTTAGAATGTAAATTAAATCTTTGAGCTGGGACAAGACTGTGGAGAGACAGCAGGTTGATTTGTCATGGTAGGAAAGAGTAAAACACAGTGTTTACTCATAAAACATATTAAAGATGTAAATTTGGGCAGGAAAAATCCTGTTGTTATTACTGCTTATTAAGTGTCGCTGTTTAATCTGAATTCTTCTGAGAAATTTTGAATTTGCCGAGTTTGTGTTAATAGGATTCAATGGAATAAAAAAAAAGTTGAAGGAAGTAGTATTATATTCCCAACCTGGTTTGGTTGTTGATGTCTCTTTAAACCAGGGTAAATATGATATCCTATAAGCTGTCATTTTATTCTCTCCTTAGACTATAGTCATAAAATTATGGTCAGTTTGGGTTTTCTGAATGAGGATTTGCTGACTGGATCATTTTATAATGCCATGGACTCACTAGGACAAAGAGTCCTTATGAACCCCTTTGCTCTCACTGCCACTCACTGAACCCCGGTATACTCACACTGCTGGTCACAACGAGAACCAGAGGAAAGAGTGTGAAGGAAGCAGTGTGAGGTTGATACTCAATGTACAGTTCTAGAATGAACAGTGTTCAAAGTTACAGCCTCAAATGTCACTTGGCAGGAGTTATCCATAAATGTCATCCTTCTTCAGCTAAATTTGATTCTTCCATACTGTAGAATATATCTGAGGATGAAGCAGTAGGAGTCTGAATGGTATGAAACTAGTCGTTTACATGTGTAACTGATAAGAATTTTTCCACTGAGGTGAATAAATGTCACCACCCATGGGAGATTCACAACTAGCTCCTATAAACACACACACACACACACAGAGGGAAGGTTCCAGATCTATAGAATACCCCATCCCAGGCTACGCTATGTGGCAAACCTGTCTAGCCTGCACTGCCCAGGGCCCAACTGAGAAAAACAACTGATTTTCTGTTTGAAATTGGTTCCCCAGAGTCCAGAAGCACCTTTTTTCCTCCTTCTTTGGGGTGGAGAACATGAAAAAAAAACTATCATATATCCTCTGAGACAACAAAGAACCTAGAAGGAGATTCAGAAGACTAGATCCAGCCTACAGAAAATCTTTTTGTCTCATAGAGAGTAAGTTAAAAATTTGGTAAGTTTTACATAAATATATGGTTTTCAGCTTTTATTTAGATGATGATAGACAATATGCAATCACAATGGTGACATACTCCTAGTAGACTAAAAATATATAGAGATATATGTAGAGACTTACAAATAGAAAGTTTTTTATTTTAGGTCTTTTCTTATTCCTTAAGACTTCATGTTTGTGCACTATCTAGAGCACCTTGCAATAAAACATAAATTTGTATTACATTTTATAAGCCTTTCAATGGTCCATTTCATTTATAAAAATAGTGCACAGTGGATCAAAATAAGGCTTTTACACTTTAAGTATACTTTAAGCCCTTCCCAAAATGTTAAAATATTGGTACTCTGTTCAGCCAAAGCTGAAAAGGAATTCTGGGCAGAACTCTAGTAAAACCCTATATTAAAAACTAAAAATAGAAATATCAAATGATAGGCTAGATAAGGAATAAGTATTTTTAAAATATAAATAAACAAACATAGGAATTTTAGAACGTATTGGTCTTCCCCCGCTCTGTTCACCAGCTTTGGTTCAAATGTCAAGTCTGTACTTCAATGACAAGATAGTGTGGAAGGAAAAGCCAAATCAAATGAGAAACACAGTCACTAAAATGTGTTCAATCATTTACAATGTCTGACCTTTCACAATTCAAATGATTTTTGGTTGCACATAACTTTTCCAAGTAGCCAGCTTTTTTTTCAGAATGTTATTATATTTTTAACTAAAAATGTACTTTTCCCATTCCATCTGGAAAGTCTCAACTCTTCATTCAACTCCTGACAAATCTCGGTCTTTGAGAAACTGATGGGAAATTTTCGTGAAAGTCTTAGGACTCAATTTCACTCAAGTTCTTAATCACTACCTGGTTGGATGATTTTATCTCTTTTGATTAAGAAGGTTACTGATAGGGAGAGGCTGTTTGACTGATTTTGTAATCAGTAATGGAAAAAAACTGAAAAGGATGGTCACCAAAAAGAGTAACTACAGCTCTTTACACAAATTCTGTTACATAGACTGTTATAAAAATAAACATCGGTAGCTAATGACTGAATCTAAAGAAAATGAGTCAGAACCTAAAGCAATATGACAGATACTTAGGTCTGAACTCAGAGCCTAAGGGGTAATTGGATTGTCAACATAGATTTACTATACTATTGCTTGATGGATACATTTTACTATATTTTCTATTCTAATTTTCTGTAGATTTCACATATACTTATGATTGGCTCAATTCAGAATGGTGATGTCATTAACCATGATTAACTTTGGGCAAATCAGTCTCTCTCTGGGCCTCAATTTAATCATCTATAGAATTAAGTTTTGGATTGGATTAAAAAGTCTTTTCTGGGGGTTGCCTGAGTGTCTCAGATTGTTATGCATCTGCCTTTGGCTCAGATTAGGGTTGGACCTGGAATGGAGACCTGCATCAGGTTCCCAGCTCAGTAGGGAGCCTGCTTCTTCCTCTACCTGTGCCATTCCCTCCGCGTATGCTCTCTGACTCCCTCCTTGTATCAAATAAATAAAATGTTTATTTATTTATTTTTTAAGAGGAGCTATAGAGTTATGGGTGAGAGGTTGTTAGGCAAAGGAAGAGAGAGAATCTTAAGCAGGCTCCATGCCCAGGGCAAAGCCCCACTTGGGTCTCAATGGGGGTCTCACAGTGGAGCTTGACTTGGGGTTTGGTCTCATGACCCTGGGATCAAGACCTGAGCAGAAATCAAGAATCAGACACTTAACTGACTGAGCCACCCAAGCGTCCCTGGATTAAAAGATCTTTAAGAAGGCTTCAAATGCCGTGTTATGATCTGTAATTCTAGGTGCTAAGTGGTCAAATACTATTCTTTGTAAAAGCCCTAGCAGCAAGCACAGCACCTAAAATCTATGAAGTATATATACAGAGTCAGAGATGAATGGATGGTAGCTTTCAAAGGAGGTACAGTATCTGATGACAATAAGTTGACCTGCGTCCATTCGGTAAGGCACAGGACTTTAAATGTTTTCCAGCTTTGTTGTAACAAGTGCTTTTTGTAACAAGCACAACATTGTAGAAGTTTAAAAGAAAAATTAAAGCCATCCATCTCCTGAATGAAGCAACCATTTCAACTATTTGGTGTATAACTATCCATTCTTTCCTCTATGCTTATAGAAAAGTAAGTTGTTCTTATTCATTAGAAAACATTATACATTTTTTAACTTGACAATGTATTATGCAAGTTTTAAAATTCATACTTTTAATATGTATATAATTTTCTTTAGCATGATTGCATAATGCATTTAATTATGTTTCTATTTCCCCCAATTTTTGTTATTACAACCAATTTTGTAATAAGTACCCCTACATGTAGACTATTGCATACTGGTATATATATTTCCAAAGAGTTTATTCTCAGAAGATTTCCAGATCAGTGGATAGGCCTATTTTAATTTTGCATAAATATTGCTAAATTATTTTCCAAAATATTCACATTCCTCTCAGTGATACAGGAGTACCTATTCCCCAGAGTCTTGCCAGCTTTGAATACATAACTTTGAAAAAAAAAAATTCCAGTCTAATAAGTGAAAAAACGTATCTTGCCATTTTAAATTACATTTTTCTAACTAACAGAAATTTTGGCATTTTTACACATGTTTATTTGCATGTGTTTTTGTTCTTTTGCTGTATGCCTTTACTGGTTTGCTTTTTATATCCTAGAAATCTTTTCTATTAGATTATTTGTTTTTTTTTATATAAATTTGTAGGAGATTTTGTATAGGAATTAAATCAACACTTTGTCACATGGGTTGACATAAATTTTGAAAAATCTTTCTACCTATTACTTACCAAATAAGAATAATAATATTCATTTTGTAGACTGATATGGAAATTGAGAGTGTATCAGTACCAAAAATAGTTTCACATTACAGAATAACTGCTAGGCCCAGAATCCTGTATCCCTAAATTAATACGTGAAGCTCTACCCTTCAGTGGGTTGGAGATAGGCTTTTGGGAGACAATTAAATTTAGGTGAGGTCATGAGGCTGGGCCCCTCATGATGAGATTATCACTCTTATAAGAAGAGATGTCAGAGAATTTGCTCTCTTTTTTCCTCCTACCATGGGAGGACATAGCAAGATGGCAGCTATCTCCAAGTCAAGAGAAAGGTATCATTAGAAACTGACCATGTGGCAACTTGGTCTTGGACTTCTAGCCTCTAATACTGTGAGGAAATACATTTCTGTCATTTAAGCCACCCAGCCCATGGTCAAGGTGACTATAACAATAACAATATACAAAACCCAACGATAATGTTGCCTACAAGAGAGCAGCATCCTTCAACTTCCTCAACAATTATTGATGCCCTTTTGAACATTTCCCATCTAAATTGTTGACTGTTTCCTAACTGACCATTGCTTTTGGCAGTAAAGGTCTACTTGTACTCATTTATTAAACATCACCCATGCTCGCAGAGGTGATGGGAGGGTTACAGGACATCTCTAGCTATGGTTATAAAATACACTACTTCAAACTTAACACCATTTTATTATGTTCAAAGACTCTACCTCTGCTGCACAAAGTCTCAGACCTCAGCTGAAGACCTCAAACAGCTATGTGACCCAAACACTTTGGGGCTGGAATCACTTGAAGGCTTTTCTACTCACAGGTCTGGTGCCTGGACTAGGATGACTTGAAGGTTGGGCTCAGCTGAGATTGCCAATCAGGGTGTCTACTGTTGTCTGTCTTCTCTAAGTAGCGTGTGCTTTCACAAGCTACTGTACCATCACAGTTTTATACAGTGGCTCAGAGCTCCATCTAAGACCATTTCAGTAAACAAATGGGAGCAACATGGCCTTTTATGACCTAGGCTCAGAAATCACAAACATCACTTCCTCTGAGCTACATTAAGCAGTCATAAGCCCACTCAGATTCAAGGAAAGGAGTCATAAACCCTACTTATCAATGGGAACAGAACTAAAAAATGTGTAGTCATGTTTTAAAACCATCACCTAGAGATATAAACTAAACCTAGAGATATAGATATATGTACACATGTACACATGTGTAAGTGTGTGTGTGTGTGTTTGTGTATTAAATCCCTATGATTCTCACAACAAATCAATTGGCTATGTTGTATTATGTCTATTCCAACTTTCCTGGGGTCACATAACCAGTACATTGTAGAGGCAGGATTCTAATCCATATAACCAATGTCATATGAATTCTACTAAACCATGTCAATCCCAGGGGAAACTCCATTAGTTTCAATGCTTAAAACTGCCACGCTAATAATTTTGAGTTGACACTATATTCAAAGTAGCCCATTTCCTCTGAAAACAAAAGAAGCCATAGGAAATGAAATTGTGTTCCATTTAAATAAGCATAATTCACAAAATAGACAAACCCCCAGTAAGCTCTCAGAGACTTTCAACTTGAAGCCAATCATGTCAAGGCATCAGCTCACCCTAAGGCACAACATTTTCTAGAATTCTAACATATGATTTCCTGAATGATTTTGTTCTATCTTTTGTTTTTTGTTTTTGTTTTTGTTTTTGTTTTGCTGGAGCTGCTCCTGCTGCTGGACATATCTACCTCACTCACTCTCCCTTTCACAAGCCTCAGCTGACTTGAATCATCAGAGGAATGGACTCAGCTTTTCATTTCATGTGAACACAGAGACAGAGCCAAAGATCATGCTTATAGAGTAGAGCAAACAAGACTCTGGTATGGGCTACTAATTTCCCTCTAGCATCTTCTCAGTCAATCCCAATCCCAATAGTCTATTTCATTACCTACATGGCAAGGTGAGACATCGACAGGAGCAACTTCTCATGCCGTGGATCATTTGTGTCGTACACAGAGAAGTCACTAATGAACATTTTCTGGACAAGTCACATTGAAAGCACAATTTACTGGCCTTAGTTAAGGAATTATATTGAACATCATCTCAAAGGTTGAGGGTTGAAATAAAACAGAGAATAATCACTAAAAATACACATGCATACAAAATTACATCTTATATAAAGGCTATAAAATGCTTTATCATCTATAGTCTCCACTTCATTTCTCAGTCATTCAGCAAGCAATCCATTTCACAGACATTAATAACCTTTGCAGAATACTCTGCTGACCGGCTCCATTCACTCCCACTGTCTGTGTACATGTGTGCATTTTGTGTGTGCAAGTGTGTATCCATATGTTTGCAGGTCCTCTATCAATGAGATGTACACAATGACAGAGTCTTGCTACAACACTGAAAATACCCTGACTGAGGAGACAGGAGATCACTAAAATAAGAGTGGTCAGGCCCTTAAAAGGGATCTCAAAGGAATATATTTTCTTTAAAACAGATTACTTTTGGTGGTTCCAAATCCTTTGTATGATTTAAACAAAGGAATAGAAAGAAATGCCTAAGTGTGAAGTCTGGGAGAGCTGTAAAAGTCACTGTTTCTATTGAGTGAATTATCACTAATATTCAAATGAGCAATTGCTAACAAATTGATTTGTCCCCTTGGACTACATGTTGTCACACTGGCACAAGAAAGATTTCTTTATGCCTTTGTGTCAATAGAGGCTAGATCATAAATAGATTTGGTGCAATTTTATTATATAGTACCAATGAGAGAAAAAAACAAAGAGAGGGAGGACTGTTTGTGGCTGCCTGAGTGGGAGAACAGGCACAGTTAAAAAGCAAGTAAGAGAGAGTGAGAGAGAGAGAGAGGCAGCACGAGTTTTTAATCAACTACTTCTCTTGAACTAAGAAACTAAATTTTATAATTCTATCTAAAGACATTTCAGGCAATAGAGATAAATAAAAGTCTATTATTTGGTGATCGAAATAAAACTACATGTCCTGGAAAAAAACATCAAATGCCTTAAAGGTGAATTAAATACTATTACTAGATGTGATTTGCCAAGAAAACGCAGACCTTTTTTATTGGTCTCTTCCTGGTAAGTATAAGCACTAGCACATACTTGACATTTAATAAGTAGTATCAAGTCAGGTAACACTAATTTTTTTTTTTTTAACTTTCCCAACTGGAAGAATACAGTTGATAAATACTGACTCTGTCAGGAAGCTGTATATTTATAAATTACCCATTTTTTAGCATAGTGGGAATGGCAACAAATTATAAGTATGAAACATTTTATCCTTATTTGATCTCTTCCCTCAGAAGGAAGGACAACACCTTGTTACTTGCATCTTTTCTTTCAAAAGGCCATGAACCCACTCTGCTGTTGATTCTTTCTGTTTGTACATAATCCTCTCAAAGAAAAGATGCAGTGAACTGACATTTTAGATTTGGCTTTTCTTTTGTAACTTTCCTTTGGTCTAATTCATGAATTAAATGAATTCTAATTTGATTAAACCAAAATATTCTGATTTTTTTTGTTGTTGTTGCTGTTTATTTCTCCAAAAAGGTTTTCATATATACAAAAACAATACAGAATTCCCAGTGGGCTTTCCTAATTCCTAATTACATACCCCACTACCATTTAGGCTGGAGTTTTAAACATATGATCAAGTCATCCAGGACAGAGAGGAATGTAAAACATTTCTCATGATATGGTCTATTTGTGTCCCTTTCTCCTTAGAGACATTTCTCACTAGACAGATATTTTAATGTTTATTATCTTTTGTGTTTTCCAGATTGCTATAGGAAAAAAAAAATCACATTCCATTCACCGACTAAATGTATCACACAAAACACTTTAATCTATGGAAAGATAAGCTTTCTAAAAAAGTATTACAACAGTATATGCTTCTTGTTTTAGAGAATTAAAAATTTAGCATTATTTATTGTTTTGCAAGATCTTTTCGCATAAAATTTGGTACTGATAATTGCTTCAGGAGGTAAATGGGATACATTTTATAGGAGTATTTTACAGGTGAGAATATTGAGGCTCACTGAACTGAAGAAGCTTGCTCAAGGTCACATGGAGGTTACCATACCTTCCATATCCACCAGGCACTCTCTCTACCTTCTGTATAGATGAGTCATCAGTTTTACCCAGCTATTTTATTTTATCTTTTGTGTTATGGTTCAAATAATATTATTGGGAGAAGAAAAGTGAATATACTGCACAAAAGCAAATGGAGTTTCAAGGGATTCTTTTGAACATTAGAGTTTTCCATAAAAAGATGTGTCATCCCAGGGTCAGAATGTCACTGAGGCTTAAAGAAGAAATGGTGGGTCCTTTGTTCTTACTAGAGCTTGGCACATTGGTTAGGATGGGAATTCACTTAGTTGTTCCAGAATCTCAAAGGTATTTAGTGATTCCCACAAATGGTCACTGATGTTAGCTTTTCATAGTTTTTTATCTGATTTATTCGAAAACCATTCATTGACTGCTAAGCATGGTCCAGGCACGCCACAGGGGTTTGGGGCTACAAAAATGAATAAACATGTTTAATGAGAAAAACAGGCAAGTAAATAAATTCATTTAATTAATAAAGCAAGTTTAACGCTCAAACACGATGTTTGAACAGTCCTTACTTTCCTTTTTGCCATAAGCAGTAGTCTATGCTCCTTCGTCAGCACTAATAAGCCTGGTAAAGGAGATGGTAAGTACATGGTGGTCACTGTAGGTCTACCTGCAGGTGATTTTATAAAAAAAAGAGGTTAAGAGTGAGATGAAAGATGCCTTCCTTCCCTGAGTAGCCAGCACAGTGTTGATTTAACAGACTTAATACATGTCTCTATTTATTGCAGTGACCAAAATATGGTCCAAGTAATAGACTCCCGGCCCTATAGGAGAGAGCCCCTGCCCTCTGCCTCTCCTCCCTCATCTGGCCAACTTCTACTCTTTCTTTA
Source organism: Mustela nivalis (assembly GCF_964662115.1). Taxonomy (NCBI): domain Eukaryota; kingdom Metazoa; phylum Chordata; class Mammalia; order Carnivora; family Mustelidae; genus Mustela; species Mustela nivalis. The sequence goes on from NC_139024.1 coordinate 66,285,380, forward strand.
ATTCTTTGCACTCACATTCTCCCTTTGAAAAAAGACTTCCTGGGCCTCCCCTACCCACTCTTGCCACCCTCCAAACCAAAGTGGGGGAACGTCGGTATAGTTATGGCTCTAGATATCGTTCTTCTTTTTTTTATTATGTTCAATTAGCCAACATAGAGTACGTCATTAGTTTTCAACGTAGTGTTCAAGGATTCATTCTTACCACAGTGTGTATTTCTCCACTAGGCTGTAACTTCCTTAGAGACAGAAACTATTGATATTTGTATTCACAGGATCTTGCATAAGATTATCATAGACTCAGAGACAGTGGCAACATCTCCAAGGGATGGCGTATAGTGGGGAGAAAAGAGGGGACTTAACTTTACTTTAACTTCTTCCCCCATAGTTTCTATTAGCCATCGCCTCTTAACCCCCAAGTAAACATACAGGGTACTTAAAATCAGTATGCATGCTAGGCCAGTGTAGAATCAAGGCAAGGCTCCCAGCATCCCTCTCCCATGGGATGCTTAAAGAGCACCTTCTATCTATCCCTCAAACTCAGTAAGTATCTGCTCAAATGCCTTCGTATCTGCTCAAATGCCTTCAGGAGAGAGGAAAGATGCAAAACAGGAAATCATTTGGATGACCATGCTTTTTTAAAATCAGGTTTATTGAATTATAACTTACACACAACAAAACATTCTTCCTCTTTCATATATAAAGTTTTGATGACTTTTGATAAATGCATAGTCATGAGACCACTATCATAATCACGGTAGGGACCATTTCTATAATCCTCAGAAATTCTCTTTGAACTACCAGAATTTTAAGCAAACTCTTTAGAAGAACCACAAAACTGATCAGTGTTGTAGATTAAGTAACATATCCTTGCATCTTGGGCAACTTAATGTATCTCTCCAAAATGAATGGTTTATTTTCCCTCCGTCATAATGCCATCATTTGGTTGCATGGTGTTTTTCTTCCGGAAATCTCAAAGCATTGAGCAAATAAGATTGCACTGTCCTTTCTCAAAGAAACCTGGTCCGGCTATAGAGATTTATACTCCAATGAAATCAATGCATCTCTTCCCAATTGACTTGTATGTTTCTCTTCTAGGTATTGCTTTTAACGAGCTGGCCCCTTGTTTTATCAAGTAGGCATGTGCCTTCCCCTTATTTTTCGATTATACTCCCTCATGACTATGAAAAGATTCTTTATCCTGGAGATACTTGGTACCTTTGGATTTGATCTGATGGATACATGGAATAACACAGCAAACAAGTGAATGACTAAATAAGTGAATGAGAATAGGAAAGACGGAATGAATGAACAGTTGCCTCCATGTCATGGATAGGCACTGTCTGAGAGGCACGGTGAGGTCAGGGGACTGGCCTAGAGCCTCACACACAGACATGCGAACAGGCCAGATCAGAAGCTAAGTTTCTTTTCCTTGCTCTCTCCATTTACCCATCAACTCTCATTTTTAAAAAGTCTCCATAAAATATCAACATTAAAGAGTAAAGATGGGAAAATAGGGCACACACAAATTAAGTGGTGTTTTTAAGAATGAATTTTATGTGCAAAGAATGAGATGGGTAAGGATTTCGGGGGTAGATTTCCACTTGCTAGGTAAAGGCTTTTTGGTCATTTACCAGGGCTTCCTTTCCATCAGATGGTTTCAGTAATACTTTTTAGTCATGTTCTTTGTGTGTTTTACCAATAAGACACTTCGTATATGTCCATTGTGTTCTTTTTAAAGAGCTTTCTTTAGGGAAAAAGGCAGTTGCTTTCACCGTTGGCCACTCTGTGATGACAAGTGGGGAGAGGACACTCGAAGACGTTCTATACGGTTAGTATGAGAGCCTCCATTGTTCTACCTACGCTTGCACCTTATTTCATTTTTCTCCACATTTGGACAGATCAGGAATGAATTTGATTAAATTTCCACCCAGAGACTTATTATATTCAGGAATACGTATCCAAAGAACGTCAATGAGCATAAAACCAAAAAGGATCTGCATTTCACAGGAAAATCTGATTTAAACGGCCCTACCAACAAAAAGAAAAGAAAAAAAAAAAAAAAAAAAAAAAACCACGCTATTAAAGTAGCTCTCCCGAGGGCTTGTCAACTGCTTTTCAGTGCGTCCAGAGCCGGCGTCTTCTCTCCCGGGGCTGCTCAGATATTCATGAATCGCTGCGTCTTCAGCAGCGCTTTCTCTCTCCCTCTGCCTCCCTGGCGCGGCTGTCCCTCCCTCCCTCCCTCGGCTTCTGCTCTTTCCTACTCCTTCTCTCAGCTGCTTAACTACAAGCTCCCACTGGAACTTGCACGATCAAAAACAGCTCTCCTTCCGAGCAGCCTCCAGCCGCGCGCAGCACCTGGAGCCGAGCGGCGGGCCCCGCGCGCCCGCCGCAGAGCCGCCAGGTAGCCGGGGGCGCGCAGGGGGTGCCCCTCTCCGACTAGCCAGCCGCAGAGCAGAGCATCTCCCCGGGATCCGCCGCAGCCCGGGGGGCCGGCCGCGCCGATGCCCGCGCCTCGGAGCAGCGATGGGAAGAGCAGAGCCACTGCCCTTGGCAACTGAGAGCGGGAAGAGGTTGCTGCGGTAGCGACGCTGCAGGATGTGTGAGTGAGGACCCGAGCCCCGCCAGGTTCTCCATCCCGCTCCGTCTTCACTGCCTGCGTCCGGGAGCGCGGCCGGGGGACCCGCTCGCTGCACTCACCAGGCGGTGCCACCCTGGATCTATAACTGTGAACTCCCTACTGTGGAAAATGGTAAACAAAGACATGAATGGATTCCCAGTCAAGAAATGCTCAGCCTTCCAATTTTTTAAGAAGCGGGTAAGGACGGGTTTTGTTTGTTTCTTTTGTTTTCTGCTCTTCTCTGAAATGCTTTTGATTGCTGGCCAGGGATAAGCCAAAGGTTGTCTTGCAGATTCCAGAAGGAAAGGCGAGCTTCTGGATGCCTTGGTCCAGCTGGGAAATATACCTGTCTTGATGCAAATTTGTGGGTGGGGGCGCCTCTGAACAGTGGGGGTGGGCTGGGCTGCCTGCCTTAGAGGGGGTTTGAGCCCGGAATAGGAATTTCTCAAAGCCACAAGATGACAGTCAGTGTTTAAGAGAATTGGCCTGGGGTACAGTTATGACTAGTAATTTAGTCAGGGACTAATTCAGTAGCTCTCCTCTCTCACCTTCGAAGGGTTCAACTTTTTCCACCCCTTTCACTGACTCTGTCTCAAGTGCTGTATTGCCATCTTCATTAGAAGCCGCAGCTTCTGGCTTCCCAAAGCCATGCAGCCAATAACTTGTCTAGTCTCTATCAGCGGTAAAAATAGCAAAGGACTAGAATGGCCTTTTGCAGAAATGATGGAATCCAGCATTTTAAATTCTCTATTTCACGTTGCCTCAATGTTGCTTGGTATGACTGCCTTTCTTTTCGAGAGAACAGTGGACAGTCTGAATCCAAGTGACAAGATGGGGTTATGCTGCTGTATATATTTATCCCTTCAATTCCTTGTTCTTCCATTCATAGTTGTTAACATCGCTTTGATTATAAATGAGGGGGGAAAAAGAGAGAAAGGGGTATTTTTGTGTGTTTCACAATAAACTGAATGCATTGTAATTGTCATGCTGGTGGTCTGCATAAACCTGCAGATTTATACACAAGTGGGAGGTAAGAAATGTATGATTGTTAAGAAACTGATGACTGGCACTCTTAGGGAGAGTTTTGTAAGCAACAGAACCTTCTTTCAGCCCCCAGATGCCCTGTCCTATTTAATCCCCTAGGGCAATTCCATCAAAATGGCTCTCTCCATTCATTCTTCCCGCCCTTCATTCAGGTCCTTTCTGAGCTGTGCCTGACACACAGCCCTTCCCTTAACCCACCAGCAGAACACAATGAATTACACACTGGGCCAGACCACCTCCCTGCACCAAATGGGCAAGCTGGAAAGGCAGTTCTGGAAGCAGTAAGTTAGGCCCAGCTAGAGGCCTGGCACAGGCTCCCTTTGACTATCTCATGGTTAAAGCACAACCTTCCCTCAAGTCATGGGCCAAAACATATGCATTAACAACAAGGCAAAACCACCCTGTCCTTCTTGCTGCCCCTGAAGATCCCTCACTAGTGGAGACTGCAGGCTGAATCAAAGCAAGTCAGTGCAACTTCTCAGAGCTCTGCAGTGTTTCTTGGTTTTCCCTGCAGCCAAAGTGTTTCTTTCCAAGGAATGGGCCCATCGTGAAAAGTCATCACCAACAGCAAACAAATGTTTTGCTAATAACCAAAAAACATGTCATAGCCCATAATTCAGAGCTTAAACTCTTTACTTTCTTTGAATTAATGAATTTATTTAGTGGTATTGGTGGGAGGGGAAGAAGGGTGATATTTTACAACTCCTCAGTTAGGTATTTTTTTTTTTTATCAACCAAGTAGCTTCAAGTAAAATTTTTTCTTTTTTTTTTTTTTGTCACTTACTTTCTTGGCTATCAAAATGTACTGATCGATATATAATTTACTATCTGGTTTCTTTCTGCTTAAAAGCATAATTGACCAATCGTCTTCAGTTGGTACCTCCGTTGACCTTGGATTTTGCAAAGAGCTAGCCAGGGTTTTATCTATTTGGCAGAGAGAAAGAGGTCTATAACAAGATTTTCTGCCTGGCAGCTTCAACCGCTTTCTAACCTGGGTTTATCAGTTGCTGGAGATAGAATCAGAAATCTCCCTCCTGGTCTCCTTACTCCTCAAGGACAGCAAAATCAGCAGAATGAGACTTTGTAAGAAGTCATGGACAGCTTTGAAGATAAATTCCTTGATTCTTGTCCACTGGTATACAGTAGTTCCAAAAGTCGATTTCATTTTGTACCATGACTTTTGCTTTGGGCTTTGCTTTTTTGTTTGTTTGGTTTTGGGGATTTTCTAGTTTTTAATTATACAACCAACATGTAAACAGATGTGTAAAGCATTAAGACAGTGCCAGGTAAATCCCACCTCTTCCCCAGTCTTCCCCAGATGGAACTGTTGTGGCCATGTTGGTGTTCATAAAGTCCAGCCTTCTTCTATGCATTTACATACACATTCATATACAAGAATGTTTTTGTTTTCAGCTAAGAATAATCTATTTTCCCTATATTCTACTGTTGGAGTTCCACACATTTCTGCATTTTTATTTTTAACCTAGATGGACAGTCTTACAAAGTGAACCTTTATCCAGTGCCCACGTAAAACCATGAATAGATCTTAGGGGGAAAAAAAAAAACCCCATAGGTATTTTAGGGCTCACAAGAAAGACTGAGGTTTGGACACAAACTGTGATTGCAGAAGCCTTAAAGAGTGCTTCTGATGCCTCTGAGACATTCCAAAGGGAGCACAGAGAAGCTCACTAGAGGGGAATATTGATTGACCTGTCCGGTCCTTCATTTAGGAGAGTAATAATAGCCATCATTTATCTAGTGCTTTCTACGTTCTAGAGGTTGAGGGCCAAATACTTTATGTGAATGATCTCATTTAATCCTCACAGAAACCCAATGCAAAGTGTGGCTCAGGGAGATTAACCAACCAGCCCAAGGTCATGTAGCTAAAAAATAGCAGAGCTAAAATTTAAACTTTGTTTAACCCAAAGCCTGTGTTCTTAGTCCAGACTTTCGATTTCAAATCATCCTCCCACATTTTTTTTTTAATTTTCCACCACAAAATCTTTTTTTCTTTTTTTCCAAGTGAAATCTTTGTGTCTCTATCCAATGTACCAAACTTCTGAAGGCAGCCGACCCTCAGCAGACAAGCTTCTTGAAGCTCCTTTCCAGCCCACAGTCTGGAGACAGGCAGTCTTGGTGCAATTTCCCCAAATCCTTTGGACTTATGCTTTCCACTCTCATGTCTCAAAAGCTCAACTAAATCAGCTTAATTTCATTTAGCTGAGAATTGCTAAGCTAAACTCCGTAAGAGTTCTACTTCCAATCTCCCCATGTTAATGATAAGTTAGCTTTAGGATATCTTTGGATTATGTTTTAGTCTGAGTCTGTAAAGATTCACTTAAAGTGAATGAAAAGATGTCCTTATCAGTTTTATTCTCCCAATCCGACAGCTTTAAAAGTTATCAGTTGTGTTAAAGATAATCCATTTTCATAGATTTTAAGATATGTTCATAGTTCAGATTTTTGCATTATGACTCAGAAAACACAAACAAATGGCATTGTCTTCAACTTGATAATCCTAGGTCTGTAAAAAAAGACTTCGGTAGCCATGATTAAACTGTCTTCTGTAAAATTTCAGAGGCTATCTGGCCACATAGAATTTTGAATTTGGAGTGAAACTTAGAAATGCTCTCAGTGACCTCTCTGTTTTAGTGATGAGTAAACAGTATCAGGAAGAAGAAGACACCTGCTCAGATTAGAATATGGCTAAGCGCTGCTCACATGGGCAGGGTTTTCACTTCCAGCTCTTAGTGTGCTATCCTCCTCATCGTGCCCTGTAACTAGTTCAGGGCTTCATGCCTTGTCCATTCATTTTTTAATCAAAATCCAGCTCTCATCTTCATAGAATTAACTGCCGAGTGACCACTAGCTTTGACAAGACACTTTTGTCTGGACCCAGTGTTTCATGATTTTGTGCATTTGAACAAGTTCCTTATGTTGTATTATTCTTTAATAATAACAAATTTTATAATCACCATCACTTATACAACACTAACTTCGCTGGGCACTGTTCTCAGAGTCTTAAGTATGGTTATGTATGTAAGTTCTCACAAAAATCCCAAGATAGATGCTATCGGCATCCCGATTTCACAGGTGAAGAAACTGAGGAGTATGGAGGTGGAGAGAGCAGTCCTAGGGTACACTGCCAGTTAGCAGCAGAAACAGGGTTTGGATCCAAGTGCTTGGCTCCACAGCCCGTAGCCTTAACCACTGTCCACCCTGCCTGTTGGCGTTAACCAGTCCAGCATGATCAGAGGAAAAGTGAAGAGGTACTACAGCCCTAGCTTCCTCCTTTCTCTAAACATGTCAGGGAACAAAGCGAAGGTTCTCAGCCCGATTATGTTGTTTATCCTGGCAGAGCTGAGGGGTGAAATTTAGCTCCTCTGCAGTGGTTATTCTCCACCACTGTTCCATTAACAGCATTCCTTTACATGCATTTCCTTTTACTGCCCTATTATGTCTGCTTAAAGCATTGAATTGGAATGATAACAAAGATTTTCTACCTATGTGAAATACTCCATGTCTTCCCGGAGGGTTAACATTTATTGAGCTTTTACTAAGCGTCAGGCGCTGTTCAAAGTATTTTACTAGTGTGATCCTCAGAATCTTTGATTACGCCTATCTTACAGCCAAGGACACAGAGCTTCAGAGAGGTTAAGTAACTGGTTCAAGGTCATAGTGTTATTAAGAGAGGTAACAGAGTTCAAACTCAGGAGTCAGCTCTAGTTCCACCAATCTTTCCATTGACATCTCTGGAGTGCACTACCATGATGCTAACACTGCTTCAGGGTTGGCTCTCCCCATTGGAAACTACTGTGAGGATGATCCAAAGAGGATTTTGTGGGGAGCTTTTGGCCATAGCTATGGAGAGTTAACATTTTCCAAGCGACTCCCGAGGGTAGGAGGAATGCTTTCCAACAAATCCGAAGTCTCCAAGATATATTTGATCATACTTCCTGGCACCATAGTGCTTCCTACTATGCTTTCTTCCGAGGTAGCTAAAACCCGAGTTGTTTGAGTCCTTGTGTGGGCTCCCACAGCATAGCTCGTGGTCCTGCTCACCCTGCGTGGTAACATCAGGACTATTTACTCACCCGTAGCTCCCACAGGGCAGGAAGGTCTTAAAGGACAGAGAATCCATGACCTTGTTCATCAGATCCCTTACTTGTCAAACCAAATTTGTTAGATGAAAGTATATACAAAATGAATGAATGAATCCTTTTGTTAACTTGTCCCTAAGTCATTGTCTTGTCCTCTTCCTCCCTGTTTTTCTTTCTTGAGAGAGATTAATGACTTAGAAGTCTAATGCATTTTAATTTCCTCTCCTTTTAGATATGGATTATAAATAAATGAAGACTTTGAAAAATACCTTAAATCTGGTTCAAGGACAAGTTGTCACTATGCTTGATAGCTGGCAGGTCCTTTGGGGGACTTGACCTCATCTTGTTTGCTGCTGCAGTGTCCACTCCACAGCCTCTTTTCTGTAATACTTTCCCTGTTAGGTCAATCGAGACAGATGCAGTAAGATTGACTACTTTGCTTTATTGTACATGAATATAAATCTGACTTCAGTATTATGTAGTGCTTGCATTATGTATTCTCCACCTGGAATTTTTTAAAAAAAGAATCTTTCCAGCTATCATTTTTCCATGTGGTTTTAGGAGCCACCAAGTGTGAAGAAGTTGACCTCAAGATGCTTTTTCCACTTTGACCACTAAGTTGTTGAGGGGTTGGCCTGGAGTAGGGGCAAGTTCATCCGGTCAGGTGTGGCTGGGCCGGGGAGCTGGGTCTCCAGTATGGCGGCATGCAGGAGAGGCACCATTCTCATGGACTCCATGTTTTGGCACCCTAGCAGCTCTCGAGAAAGCCCGATACTATTTAGGCTCTCACTCTGCTACAGTGCTTGGGAAATATTTTGAGTGGAAAGTGTAGCGGAGTTCCTTGAAGGTTTCGTTTTTTGAAGAATTAGTGCTAATGTGCTGGTGCCATATCTAACACCAGAATAAGAAATCTTCCAAGCTCCCCCATATTTGATGATCTGCAAATGCTTCTTGAGACAAAGCAAAACTAAAATGGGGGTGGACAGCCACTGAAACGCATGTCCCACCCCCCACCTCCCTCACCCCCTGCTGAAAAGGTTTGATTATAAAAACATAAAGGAAAGAACTGTAGGAGAATTGGATTCGTAGAAAAATTTAATTAGTAATTTAGGTCAAGCTAAAGATAGTTCACTAGAAGAAATACTGTGGAGGCAGATTTTAAAGTGTCATTTTTTTTTTAAACACACACCAGTTTTAAGTTTCAGCCGTAAGTATAAGAAGTTAATATTTTTAACATTGGCAGATAAGGAGAAGACTCCTGACTTACCGGGAAGACACCGTCACCTGCCCTCTGACTGACTAGCACCTCAGATCCTAACTTGTCAGCTTGTCTGAGTGTGGACTCATTGACTTCTCACCAACACCACAATAAGGACCTTTATTCTTTCCATGGGGTTTCAGAAAGTTCGGTTCACAGGACAGTTTTCCCAAAGAGCTTTAACCGAAGGAATATGCACAATCTCCCTGGAGATCCATGTCTTCCTGTTGGGCAGAACACCTTGGCCCTTCTTCTCAAGGCCTCTTCCTGGCCCAGCAACAAGAAGGCAGTCAGTCACAGTGATATACCCTGGTCCATGGTCTAAGGGTCAGCTCACCAGCAAGTGGCCAGATTTCCCTGGCAGACTACAGACTCAGGCTGCAAATTTTATACCATTCTGTGTGGGAGGCAGAGGAGAGTAAGGTGGGAGGAAAATGATAAGGAAAAGCAGACCCGGCAAGTTAGGTGCTGCTCGGGCTTCCTGGTGCAGCTATTCCAACACTTGGAGACAGGATTCCTGTTAGTTTGTTTACTCTCACACCTATCGCTTTGCAGCCTTCTAAAACGATTTCCTAAGTATTTACAACAAAGGAAAATGACAATCAAGGCTGTAACTAGGACGGTAGAAGAATGTCCCCCTTGGTAAAGCAAGATGCCAAAATATTACTCTAATTGCTTTCCAGAGCCTGCTGTGATATTTTTTCTGGGAAGAGTCCACTTAGCTATTTTTATAGCACTGGGGTCACCTTGATCTATTTTCCCTTCCTAGGTCAGGGCATTCACCCAAAATGCCGTTTGCTTGGGAAATGATGGACCCTGTGGCTCTTCCCCTCCTTGTCTCCTCTCTCCCCATCCCTTCTCCTCTTCCCCCTCCTCCTCCCCTTCTTCTCCTCCTCCTCCTCGGTCTCCTCCTCTTCCTCCTCCCCCTTCCACCTCCTCCCCTTCTTCCTCCTCTTCCTCTCCGCCTTCTCCTTCTTTCTCCCCACCCTCTCTCTCATCTCTAAAAGGTAAGTTCACATCAAAGTAAAGGAGACAAAAGCCTGAACTGAAATATTCCTGGATTCACATGCCATAGAAAACCCAGAACTCTCATCCCTCTAATCCAAGGGTAACAGGAATATCTTTCCATTTCTGAGTCTGCTACAGAGAGTTCAGCCAGGATGAAAGACCACCACAGATCAAGATTTTAGTTTCTGGAAATAGCAAAGTGAAATGGGTCCCTAAATAGTTCAAAGATTTTAAGGTTCAAGTCCATGTGGGACCAACATTAAAATATACTGAGGGAAAAAAATTTAAGTTAATAGTTTGAGAATTAAAAATAAATAAGAATCTTTATTTTGAGTGCTTATTAGTCACAACTATAATCATTTCCATAGAATGATCTTTCTGAAAAGTAATCAAATGTCTTTTGAATCCTGAATCTTTTGGGACCAGCATTAATTTGGGTTATATCACAGAAAAAAATTTTTGAGACAGAAAACTATGAATATATAGCTTTTAGGGTGGTTAAAAAGATTGGGGTAAAGCTAAGAGGCACAACAGTGGAGATTTGGTCTAGCAATAAATACATTAAAAATGAACTCTCTAGTTTCATAGGGTTTCTCTGAAACCTGGAATATAAACTCCCTGAGGGCAGAGATCATGGCTATCTTGTTCACAGCTCTGAGTTTCTGGTACACAGTAGACACTCAACAAGATACACTTAATGAATCAATAAAGAGAACTTAATCAAATGGTTTGGGGAGGAGGTGTCCTGGTAATTGTAATATAATTACCTAGTTAAATAGAGAAGATATTGATAAAGAGAGGAAGTAAGAATTAAAGAAAATCTTGGCATGATTTCCACTATTTCTAAATAGTGCTGTTTGCATGCCAACAAATAAAAGTGTGAAAGAATTAGAAGCTTATGCCTTAATGAATGAATGTACTTTAAAGCCGGTAATGCAATGATGTATTTGTTTATTTAGGTTTGGCAGAAGCTAGATTTGAGCAATAACCTCCAAACTGGGTTCTATTCTGATGATTAGTTTGCCATTTTTATAATACTAGGTGTAAATAATTTTAAAAATTAGTAATAAGTGGGGCGGCTTGATCTAGGAATACTTATATCTTTTATGTCAATTGTACCATGATGAACAAGAACAGGTGAGTGGAGATATTAACAATTTCCTGAAGAATATATTGATAAAGCTTAAGGAGTTAAGAGATGTCAAATTAAGGAGTTCAGAGTTAAGGAGTTAAGAGATGGCAATTTGTTCATGGAGGGAAATCACAGAATCTGTAATCCATCTTTAAGTGAGAAATAAAAAATAGCTTAAGCCACAGAAATTGATTGTCTCAGAGTTCTGGAGGCTGAAAGTCTATCAAGGTATCAGTGGGGTTGGTTCCTTCTGAGGCTGAGAGAGAAGGATTTCCCTCCAGGCCTCTCTCCTTGGCTTGTAGATGATCATCTTCTCCCTGCGTCTTTTTCTTTTTCTCGTAAGATTTATTTATTTTAGAGTGAGAAAGAGCAGAAGCGAGTGGGGGGGAGGGGCAGGGAGAGAGGGACAAGGAGGGAGAAAGAGAGAGAAGGAGAGAGAATCTCAAGCAGACTCCCCATTGAGCGTGGAGCCCAACACAGGGTTCCACTCCATCCCAAGACCCCCAAGATCACGACCTGAGCCCAGGTTGGAGTTGGATGCTTAATGGACTATGCCACCCAGGCACGCCTTCTCCCTGCATCCTTACATCCTCCTCCTTCTATATGTATCAGTCCAAATTTCCCCTTTTTATAAGGATAACTATAAGGACATTTATACGGACATCAGTCACACCTCATTAGTGCCCACCCCCTTTTAACTTGATTACGTCTCTAAAGATCCTATCTCCAAATACATTCTGAGTTTCTGGGTTAAGACTTTAATATACAAATGGGGGGGTTAATTCAGCCTATAGTTTTTTCTTTACCATCGAAGCCTCATTTATATCTGCAATGGAACATCCCCAATAGATTGGGCTCTAAAGTAGAAATTTTTACTTTATTAAAAATATGGGTAAATTCTGGGAAACAAATATTGCAGAAAATCTATAACATTGAAGAATATCAGGTGAGGCAGAGGTTTGGCAGGCAAAATTATCTTAATTGTTTTAAGGACGGTAATGTGGTAGAAGTAGGAAGTGAGGGATAACTCAAAAAATATTGCTGCTAAGTTTTTATGTAATAAAACTGGAAGAGCTGGATGGCTGATGGAATATCTAATATAACATTTAAGAGCTTACAACTAAATAATACCCATGTGTAAATGAATTTAATCAAAGAATATCAATATAACTATTTTCTCTTTAACCACTCGAGCTCAAAGATTGTTACATAAGAACTAGGACCTAGCAGTTACTGTATACAGGGCCTTAGTTATCAGCTTTGGCAAAGCAGTCATATCCAACTTATTTGTCCATCAGTCAATTTTTCCATGAAAGGGCCCATACCTTCTCACATTGCCAGTAATAAGATGGTGGTGAAGCCATTGCTAATAACTAGTCTTCTAGCATGAAATGAGTTCTTTAAATCAGGCATTTGAGAGTAACTCTTCAGACTTAATCTCGATCACATAGAATTCCAGGATGTGTAATGTTTGTTTCATCCCATATCTTGACAATTAGCTCTTACATTATACATTTTATTCTTTTCCGAAAATCAGAGCAATGAACATTTCTAGCAATGTCCTCCTTCCTAAAGTCATTATCTTCCGATAGCAGGTTCAGAATTAGTGTTGAAACTCACACTTGTGGGGGAGGGTGAAGGTTTTTCATCATTAAGAACCAGTATAATTTACACTTGTGTGTATCAGGCATTAGGATAGAAATGCAAATATAAGAAAGTATATTTTCCTTCACTGTTCATATCCTATCCTAACCCCAGGAACTTTGGTCACATCTTCCTGTCATATACTCTTTGTAGCTTCTTGTACTTTTTTTTTAAAATGGCACCTGTCAATGTATAATCACATATTGATATAGCTATTTAATAAATATCTTTATCATTAATTAATATCCTCCTAGACTCTGGTCTCTTTGAGGGAGGGGCTTGTGCTCTCTCTTGCTTGCAATGATGTCCTCAGAGCTTGGCTCCTGGAATGTTATCAATGAGTCTTTACTAAAACAAAAAGATAAGAAATTATGAAATGCTGATCTAAGAGGGAGAGAAGAGTTAACGCTTAAAACACACAAGTCCTTTCCATTTTATTGCTTTTTTAAAATTTTATTTTGTTTCAAACAGAGGCAGATGCTAAGACTTCAAGTCTGAGACACATTTATATTCCAAATGGCATTGCTTTTTAAGTCATTGTCTCTTCTGTCATTTACTGTTCCTGTGAGGAGAGCCACATAATAAACTGCTTTTATAATTTAGATGTAGGTTAAAGATTTTTCTTTTCTGAAAGAAACCACATTTAGCATGATATAATCCCACAGGTTTGCCTCAGTTGCCAGGAAACTCAAAGCTAAATTTAAAGGTAAATTTCAGTGAACAAATTAGACCAATCTGTAGAAATAACTTACGAGTTGCTAAATTTGGTTTTAATCTTGTATTTTTATTTTAACTCTCTTGTTTTGTGTGTCTCGTTGTAAACTGCCTCAGATGTTTTCAAAAGTAAGATGGCATATTATACTAATGCATTGCTATGGTGATAAAACAGCAAACACAGAAGAAATCTAGTTCTAAATTATGAAGTGTTTCTCTATTAGCTTTTCTTCTTGAAAATACATGCCTCAGACCACATGAAATTGATCACTGGATCAGAGCTAACTTTTAAACTGTAGGTTTATTATCTCAGATGTAAAATGTAAACCTCATGGACTCAAAGTAAAACTATAGGTATGTTTTCTGCTTGTCCCCTTAAAATATATTATAATACTCCAGATCGTGTCAAACTGTACTGAATTTGTTATCTATTGTTGTGTTACAAGATATCCAAACTTAATGATCGAAACAACCAATTTGTTTTTCTCAGGATTCTATAATTTAGGAGTTCAGGTTGACTTATTAGGATAGTACTGCTCCATGTCATTGGCTGGGTCATTCCTTGGCTGTGTTCAACAGGGGGGTGGACTGGGCCAGAAAGTCACAGAAAACTTCACTCTCATACCTAAAGCCTTATTGCTCCTCTCTTTTGGCATCTTTCTTTCTCCATGTAGCTTGGGCTCCTTCCATCATGGTCATAAGTTAGTTGGACGTAGATGTCTGCTGGCTTCCGAGACAAGTGCTTTATGAGAGTGGCAGAAGTTGCCCATCTTGTAAGGCTCTGATTTGGAGTTTATAGTGCTGTTTTCACTATAAAAAGAGTCACAGGGCCGGTTTACATTTAAGGGAAGGAATAAATTCCACCTCTCAATGAGAAGAGTGCAAAGTGAAATTATTGGATGTTTCTATTTGTTCCACTAAAACTACATAATTTTCCAAACTGCACCCAGCTGTACTGAGTTAATCTATAACCTCTTATAATCAAGACATTTCCAGTTGCACTCAAAAAGTAGAAACACTCAAACCCTCATAGGAGAAAGATATTAAGGACTCCTAATACAGGATCAGACAAACCCAGGTGGACTCTTACCTACATTACTTACAAGCTTTGTAACATTGGGCATGCTATTTAATGTTTTACCTCTATTGGCTTATCTATAAAATGGGCTTAATAACAACACAGAACTCAGAGCCGTTGAGAGGATTAAATTACAGAATGCATGTAAAGCATTTAATCCTCATGTCTGAGACATATTTAGAGGCCCAAAATGTAAGATATTATCAAGATGACCTTAAAATTCTGGCTTGTCTTTTTAAACTACCAATTCTACACTTTTTGTTATGGTATAAGTTGTGATTTTCCTCATGAGTCCATTTAGAGACATGCTGCTATTAAATCTCTTTGCTTTTGGATTTTATTGTTTAAAGGTCATTTCTCAAAAGACTTCTTCCTGGTCAGCAGGTTTACGCTTTTACTGAGTTATTTAGTGGTTTCCAGAGGCTTAGGAACTAGTGAACATAATTAATTTCTCTTCTGTAGGTACTCGTCCCTAGAGCAACCCCAGAGGGCTGGCTTCATCACCCAAATAGTACTTAATTTGTACAGGATCCCATTAAATCAAATGGTACCAAATTACTCTGCTTTTTTGGCTTCATGTGCACAAGGTACTGACAGAGAAACAGATACCCAAACCCTTATGACCAACACATGATCACTTATTGATGAGATTCTATCTGAATGTAATGCCAAGTCTTGTTTTCTAATCTACCCTGTTCTTCCAAGTGAAGACTTGGAATTCATTTGCATATTCAAAAGCATGACCATGTAACTCATGAGCACTTGGAAATACTCCTTAAAATCCTTTAATTGCTCCACTTTCATGAAACTATTTCTTATTAAAATCTCAAAAGCTCCTATTGCAAGACAGTCCATCCCTCTGTTTTCTTTAACCCTAAGATCAAGCTCTTTCATTTGTATTTCCTTTGTCCTGCGGATACTTAGCCCTCCTTATCTTAACTTTCCTTGTCTCCACGGGCTTTCCTGGGGACCCCTCCCACCATGAAGCTTCTGTGGTGGCTTCTGTGCCTCAACACTGTCCAGGTTCTCTTCTTACCTCTAGGCTATTGCCTTGTTTCCTTCCAGCCTTCTCCTGCTCTGCCTTACTTCTAATGTGGGAGTGGCTCAGTCTCCAGCCTTGCCTCACTGGCCTCTCTCCCCCTTACTATCTTTGTCTTTCTTTACCCTCTCATTCTGATTCTCCATCTTTCTCACTTTCCCATGTATTCTCTCCTTTAGCTCCTCTTCCTCAGCAATACACCAGTTCATTCATTCCCAGGCTTTAAATACAATCTGTATCTTTCTTAGATTTATCACTTCACTAAATGTCAGATCTCTATTCTCAATTGTCTACTTGATGTTCCTGTAGAAATGTCTCATGGACACCTTAAACTAATCCTATCCAAAACTGAACTCTTGATTTTCCTTCCCGTGTAATTTGATTCTTTTCTCTATTTTCCCCATCTCAAGTAAATGAAACTACTGTCCACTAATTTGCTAGAGCCAGAAACCTACCAATTATTATTCTTCCTTCAATTCTTCCAACATTAATGTAATTCATCGACATATCCTACTGAGTTGACTTCTAAAATAGATTTTTGTTTTTGCTTTTTTTTTTTTAAATTCCCCTCATTTTATCTTTACAGACTTGGTGCAAGGCATGCCCGTTTTTTTGGACTCTTTAATAAAACTTCTTTACTCTTTTCTTCACATCTACTCTTCCCTGCCTTTCTCCTCCTTAACTTTCCCATGAAGAAATCACAGCACTTTTAGACAGATTAACAGCTTTCCCATAGTAGTAAGTTTTCCTGAGGAAACAAGGCAGTAAAAGAAGAAAGAACCTCCCCAGAGTCGTATAGAGAACTGGCAAACTTGACTTTAGAAACCAAGATCCTTCTTTGTGGCAATATAATTTTTTACTCTCTGATATCTACTCCTTTGTTTTGTTTTGTTTTGTTTTGTTTTTCTACTCTTCTTGATTTATATTCTTTTTTTAATTGAAGCATTTTATTTTGTGAAAAATTAAGGGATTTGGGGCTCTTTTGAAAAAGCAGATGCTAAAATGCTTTTGTTTAAATTACATTATTCATGTATGTCATACATGAATATGATAATATGTCAATAATGTCATGTGACATTATTCATGTCACAGAGTTTGGAAAAATTACCAGAGGCCCCAAAACCCTGTCAGAAGGAAATGTCCTAATTCTTTCTTTGGAACTAGAACAAATAGACATATTCAAACATTGAGTATTTCCAGATTGGGAATCTTTTTTCCAGATTGGGAATCTTTTTTTTTTTTTTAAGTGGTTTACTAAACCAGAGCATAATAATAATGTTAGGGACCATACTTTTTATAAATTTTACTTTATGTCAACTGACCACTTTAGATAGTTTTGAAAGTTCTTCCTATTCTGGATATATCCAGCGTATTTTACCTTATCCCCTATGCTCCTTGGCATAGCTCTCTGACGCTAGTAGCTCAGGAATGAACTGGGTGGGCCTCCATCTCATCCTTTTTACTCTTCTTCCATCTGAGAGTTCCTCCTTTGCTCACTCCTCATCCTTAGCACACACTTTGCTAAATTCTACTTATTTTTCTGTAGAAAGCTGTAGTTCCATGTGATCCATGGAGTTTACCCCGCTGCTATAAATTGCCCAGATTTCTCTCTTCAAATGCTTCTTCAACTCTCTGTAAATACTGATTTAGCATACTAATTACCTTTTATTGATTGGTTCTAATATGCTCTCACAAGTAGCATTTTCATAGCACTTAATTTGGAACACATTCAATGATGTTTTTTTTCTCCCTTGTGTCTCCCAGCTCAGGAGTGCAGGTATCCTTAGCCTTGATTCAGCAACAAGGATGCTGAGCATCAGAAAGATTAAGTAAATTTCCGCGGTCACGCAGATAAGAAGGCCCATTGTCTGTTGACAACATTTGAGATTCTGCTTCATCACATCATGTCACTTTTCTGGCAATCATTGTGGGTTTTCCCTGGTCATTCTATGCTCACTGTCTGTTAGCCTAGGAACTTCAGAAACTTGGAAGGAACTGTTTGCTGTCATGTTGGCATCCTCAGATTCTTTGGTCTAGGAGTAGAAGGGAATCCACTTTCGTGCATTCTACCTTCTAAATAACTTTTGGCTCCCACTTCCATATACTTACTGACAGACTGCACTGCCATTTGCCTAGTTCACGTCACCTTCATTCTTCCCTGGAGAACTGCTACCACTGCATAACTGCCCTTTTGCTGCCAATCTTGCCCCCACAGAAACCTCCAAACTTCAGTCTAGAAGAGCTTTCTAAAGCACAAGTTGGAGCGTGATATGCCTATGCTTACTACATTTCAATGACTCCTGATAGCTCTTAAAGGAAGGTCTTAATTCCATTTGCATAAGGTACACTGAGTAGTCAAATTCATAGAGATGGACAGTAGAATGGCGGCTTCCTGGAGCTGGGGCCAGGTGGGAAGGGAATGAGGAGTTAATGGGTTTAATGAATAAGAGTTTCTGTTTGGAAAGATGCAAAGGTTCTGGATAAGAATGGTAGTGATCTGTCCAACAATGTGAATATACTGAATTGCACACTTAATGATTACAATGGTAAATGTGATTTATTATGTATATTATAGTGTACATTATGTACATACAACATCATGTGTGTTTTCTCACAATAAAAAAATAAAATGTACTTTTTTAGATGGGAATGGCTAAGGAAAATAAAGATAAGATGAGGGATTAAGAGGGCTGAGATGTAGGAGGTGATGATAGGATTTACTGTTACAGGGTTCCTTGCTTGTTTTTGCTCAGGACTTGAGTTACCATGTACAACCACAAGTCTGGAAGAAGATTCAGAAAGACCTAAACCTTCCTTCTGATTACCAGTAGATACAAAAGTAAAGCTTTTGAAATGTGGGTTGCTAAATTCCCAAGAACTGGATGCCTTTTATTCTCCCCATGAGGTCAATAAGGGAACTCCTCAAGAGGAATATTGGCATCTCAAACTGTTAGTCAGAACTACCATTTATCTTTTCTCATCCACGTTTCGGTTGGACATAAGCGCTTCTTGGCCTTGCATCATCAAAGAATTATGAGACCATTTCAGGAGGTAAAGATGACTAGATTTTGAAAATCAGATAATTACATCTGATTTATGTTTCCAGTGTCTCGATAAATCACCTTAATATCCAGGCTTCCTTGGGTTGGTTTTATATTATTGACTTTTCTTAACTCACACAAAACACACACACACACACACACACACACACACACACACACACACAAAGAACTCCCCCCAAAAAAACAGTCCATGTGGATTCCAAGTCTAATTGCAACCTTATAGTAAGCGATCTGACTTTTGGGGTTTTTTTTTATATTAAAATGCAAGTTTTTATTAAAGTAAATGTTACCAAATCTTGAGTTTAAAGGTTTTATATCAAAGTTTGATCTCCACATTGTAAAAACAACTGGCCTAAAGTCAAACTTCTATCCAATCAAGGATCTTTTGACTTTGCGATGTCAACCATGCAGCCTAGCTCATTTTTTTTTTTCTTTAATGGTAGTTTGACCAGAATACCTTCTAATATCTTTGCTTACCTCTAATCTAAAGAGTCTGCCATTTAGGGATAATATGACCAGCAAAGCCTTATGAAATTAAGTCTAATACTTCTTTATAAGATTATCTTAGTTAGTTGCAACTATTTAAAATTTTAAAAATTTATGAATCTTTCCCAGTGAAATAGAAGGACTTTTACGACTTACTAGAAACTGGCAAATTACAAACCATTTTACATTGTATAGATCTGAAGTATAAATTTTCAGAGCTTAATTCTTATAAAATTAAAAATATTCTCTCCTTCTGAAACATTCAGACTGAAAACATGAAGGTCAGCTGAAAACACAGCCTAGAAAAACATAAGTTATCTAATTTGGAAGACAACATATGAGTCACAGAATATTTTGGCCATGGAACTGTCATTTAATTTCCTTCTTTAGGTCTTTTTGCATTCTGTCAAATGGGAAGCCTTTGGCATTTTGATCATTGTGAAGATGTATTGGTAATACTTCTAAAGGTGTTAGAAAATGGAAGTATTTAAGTGACTTGCTAAATCAGAACCCTTGACTGAATGAATATTTGACCAGCTTCATGTATAAGGCCAGTTTTGTCCTGTGTCAAAAACTTTTTAAAACCATTCCTTTCATAACTTCAATGAATTTTGGATCCTTTTCATCCCCCCCCCCCCACTTTTCTGTAACTACTAATTAAATGTTTGTAAAATGATCTCTTCTCTTAAAACACGCAATCTCTACCTGCCCTTCCTTTTGTAACAAAATCCATTTTTGCAGAGTGATGAACCTTAAGATTTAATTAGAGGAAAGTTATTTAACTTATCTGAGTCTCACTTGCTCCATCTGTAAAAGGACAAAAGTTCTTTTCACCTCTAAGAAGGTACTATTTCTGCAAAACAGTTTGCTCTCTTGGTGCGACGTGTAAGTAATGCATATAGCTACCACTCCCCTACAGTAGAGGACCTGATGGGTTCTCATCGAGACTCCTTCAGAAGGTTTCTAACAGGGCTCGTCACTGTCTGTCTCGCCTCACTCCCAAACATCCCATGTGGTGGCCAAGCTGCAGATAAACATTTAATATGAAAGTGACAGGTGTGGATCTGGCTTGCTCACAGGATTAATTACAAACCTATAAGCTCGTGCCCAAGGTCTTCGGCAATAGAACGGCCTGTGGAACCTTTCCTCTTCCTTCCCATCGTCTTCTTCCCTGTGTGTTCTCCACAGTTATTTATTTGTTCATTCAGGTGTACTTAATGAGTAGTATCTTCCGAGCACCATGCTATATGCTAGAAGTAATGACGAGCCCAAACAGAGAAGCTCCAGGCAAGGCACTGCTTATGTAAAGACTGGGTTGGGAAGAAGTGGGGAGTTTGTGAGACATAGCATATCGATTGTGAGGCTGGAGCAGAGACCTGAATGTAGGGGATAACTTTGGAAAGTTAAAAAAAGAAAAAAAAAAAAAAGGCAATAATACACACACACACACACACACACACACACACACACACACACACACACAACCATCGATAGGACCTCATGGAACTCTATGGAAAATTCCTTGTTTCCCTAAACCAAATAGTGCTTATACTACAGTCATTTCTATCTCTATGCCTTCTAGACCCATAGAGTCCGACATAGTAGCCACCAGTTACGTGTGGCAATGGAGCACGTAAAATGTAACTATTCTGAACTGAGATGTGCTGTAAGTGTAAAGTACATACCAGACTTTAAAGATCTATTACAAAAAGAAAAGAAAAGAATATGATATACCTCATTGATAATTTTATATTGATGACATTTTGAAAGAATAGTATTCTGGACATATTGGGTTAAATAAATTATATGTGTAAGTAATTCTCTCTTTCTTTTTACTTGATTTGATGAGGTTAGTGGAGCATTTAAAATTACATATGTGGTTCGCATTTTATTTCTGTCGAATAACACTTTTTCAGACTGTACACTTCCTGCATAGTGAATGTTTATTCAATTATACATCTGTTTATCCCTCTAAGTAAGGAGCACACTCCCTTGCCCATAGTGAAGACTTAGTAAATATTGTTTAAATTCTTTGCCATTTTCTAAAGGGTTTTTTAAAAAGTGGTTCACAATTTTAGTACACTACCCACTTTCCATCTGAAATGTATAGCTGAAACTCCATGGGGAAATTAATGGGTGAGGGACGGGAGCACGGGTTCCCATGGACCCTAAGAAGGCTAACGTACTGGACATATGGTGTGACCGTGCCCAACACAGTGGGCTAGGACTGCTGACTCAGAAGGTTTCTCTATTTCCAAAACAAGAACTATTATTGCAGTGTATGGAAGGAGCATTAGGACAGAGGATCCTTGTGGTTTCTCACTGTATCTGTGGAAAAAATCTGAGGTTAAGGTTTAAATTAAACTGACATTATAAAGAGCCTTTGTAGTTACTATGTGTGTTTTTACATCTGTTGCTATAACTAAACTGACACTGATTATTCTGAGTGGTGGTTTATGAGTGATGGAATAAAATGTGGTTTCCTGATTATGAACATTCTCTAGTGTTAACTTGGTCTTCCTTAATGATGAGACAGAGACCAAGGAAAATTACTAAAAGTCTAGAAAACATAACACAGAGAAAAAAGTTGTTCTGATAACAAGTAATTCTGGTATAAGAAAAGGCAGTTAGGATTTCTCAACACCACATCTGTAATTTTATGGATTATTTTTGTTTTGCCTGCCTTTTGGTTTAGAGCAATTCTTCTTATGGGTCATGGAGGCTCCCCCAAGGCAATTCTGCATACACATTTGCCCTTTTGTTAAGGGGCCTTTGAGGATGAGCTAATGTAATTCTTCATAAAATGGTTGGAAACACCTCTTTGCCAGTTAGGAAAACTGATTTCATGGAAATTATGGTTTACACCTGGAAAAGATGTTTAGTTTTAGACTTCTTTTCTGCAGACTTCTTTTCTGTCATGTTGCCATAGGAGCCTTCAGCTTCAACCAAACTCATCTCACCTTGTCCCTTGAAATGCCTGCTGTGTATCCATGTTCATCTCAGCCTTCCCCCTGCTACTGACCCAGGATTCTCTGTGAATATCTTACAATGAAATGTCCCTCAAAAAGTTGTCAGATCACTAATGAAGATTAAGTCTGAGAAGAATTCTCATACTATCCCCTCTCATAGGTGCCTAAATTTAGTTTAATGGTTTGTGGCCAATATGACAGTCACTTTATTGGCTTCTTTTTTCTTCAGAAGGAGCAGAGGATGTGGTAATACCTAGAATTAATAAACTCCTCTCTAATATATCATGTATTATACTTGTTTATATGAATGTTGTTTCTGTTTATTCCTAGGCTCAAAATACTTTTGTTAGAAGTAACTTTTTAAATTACATCAAGTGCGGTTATGGATTCTAGGATTAAAACTGTGCTTGTATATTTGTTGCTGAGGTCCAGCACATTCTGTGGAGAGGCAGTAAGGAGGTCAAAGAGCAGAATTCTAAAAGGAGTCAGACCAGAATTCTGCATATTACTTGCTGTTTGGCTTTATGCAAAGCTAGCAACTTTTTTTAAGGCTCAATATTTTTCATCTGCAAAACGGTAATGATGTTAACCTTGTGAAGTGTTTATGTGTAAGGGGTGATAAATGCACATGCTTACGACACAATAGGCCTTCAACAACAGAAAGCTGCTTCTACGGATTTGGACAAGTCTGTTGGAGTCAGTGGTAGAAATTTGACTTTATTTTTGCTGAAAAGAGTCCTTACTTTATTGAGTGCTCATTTGTGAAACATTTGTGAATCTAGAATAGAGGAGAAACATGAAACTCAGATTCTGTAACCTTGGATAATACATCATTCATAAATGATCACATTTTGTATAGTCATTGATAATATGTGGCACCAAAAATCCAATGAAAGCAAAACAAAACAACCTCTCCACCAATCGTTTGGATTTTAGTGTATTTGATAACCAATATGACCGCCTCGTGCCCCATCAGTGTAGCCTTTAATTATAATGTACATGTGTATAAATATAGTGTTTTTACAAACATTGCCTTTATTAATGCTCGCAAAAACTGTTCTGTCCTGAAAGTAGGCACCTGATAGTGGGGACGATGATGATGATTGGGGAAAAGACCATCATATGATCAGCCAGTGGAGGAGAGGAGAGATTGCACACAAAAGAAAGCACAAGAGGTCTTGGCTCTAATTCTCAATCTGGATGGATGGAGGGAAGTAAGAAACTAAGATGAATTAGGTGCATATTAACTGTCACGCATTTTCTTTGGTCCTTGCCATAGCTCAGTCAATTAAAGGATATTCCCATTTGGTAAAGGAAAAAGTTAAGGCCCAGGGAGTTAGTACCATGACTAGGGTCACAAGGAGCATTCCAGCCAGAATCCAAATCCCAGCCTGCCAAATGCCAACCATCATTTCACTATGACCAGGGTGTACCTGTTTTAACTTGGGCAAGCAGCTTAACGTAATCAGCATTCATTTTCCCAAGCTGTCAGGATGGTCTAAATGATCCCTTAAGCTCTGTTAACCTTCGAACTTCTAGTCTGGGTCAGAGGTTGTCTCTTGCCAGCCAGTGTTCAGCTTGTGTGATCTGAAAACACTCCAAGAAAACACTTGTCCTGATTCATCTTAGACCATTTTATCCATTAGAGTCAATCCTGGATCAGGTGAAGTCGGTGGCATTCTCCTTGTAAGAACATTACTGATAAAACGGGTGATCTGCTTTGGAAGGCAAATGCTTTCACAGCTCCTTTCTCTCAGCTGATCCAAACTCACTGCTTCTGATATTTGTTTCCCAGCATATTTTGTCTATCACTTTTTAAAACTACAGGACTTTAGTATAAAGTTAATTGTCTCCCATTTCGAACGTACATTTGTTTTGGGCCTCCACAAGCACCTAACAAATAATAGCCTTCAAAAATGTTCAAACGTATGAAGGTATGGGTTTGCATTGATAGCAGAGCACAATGTCCCAGATGAAACTCATGCTGGAAATCTCCATCCATCTCCACAGCTAGAGTGCCCAGTAAGGGTCTCTTTACACTAAGTGAAATGCCTATGTGCTTTTGGGTTTGGATTGAAGGAAGAAGAAGGCACTATACAAGGACAGGAGAGTAGATGGGGGTACCGGCCCTTGAGATGGCAGAGGGTAAAGTTTAGAGAGATTGCATAGCATTTGCCTCCCTGCCTACGTCAAGGGATGGGTTTGCAGAGTGGTGGAGAAGGGGATGTCAGGACAAGACACTGAAGGGCAGTATTCCCCAGTGGTTTTACACCTCAGCAATAATTGCACCGCTTGGACGCCTCATGATGACTGAATGAGACTGAGAGCTGGACAGACGGGTGTTTTCCTCCACCCTAACCATTGGTCCCTTCATTGCTCCCCCAGCCAGCATTGACAGGTAGTAGCTAATGCATCACCAGCAAAGGATGCCAGACAGTCACCAGCAAAGGTAGCTGTGCAGAGCCAGGAAAACACAAGCAGGCTGGAGGCCCAGATGAGGCTAAAGACTGCACACAAACAACTGGATTTATTTCTGGAGACACTCTGAGGGGAAACTGCAACTGAGTTGTCATTTGGCCACTACCTTTAACCTGACCTTGATTACACCAAAAGGCTTCTTGAGGGCTGGGGCACATTAAATTAGCGAATCAGATTACTAAATGGTCACTTTAGAAAATGCAAACAATCTGGCCTCATGGGAAAGACATAAAATGTGTTTTCCTTATGAGGATATCAGGACTGCAAAACCCCTCCTTTCAGGAAGAGGGGAAGGAAAGGAAGGAAGAGGGGAAGAGGGGAAGGACACTGGGGGGAAAAGCAAGAACTGTGCAAGGTCTGGGGCAGTGGTTCTCTAAATGGGGTCCCTGGAATAATATCAGCTTCACCTTGGTACTTGATAGAAAAGCAAATCCTGGTCCCCATCCTAGAACTACTGAATCAGAAACTTGGAAGATGGGGTCCAGAAATCTGTGTTTTAATAACCCCTGCATGTGATTCTGATGCAAGCTTAAGTTTGAGAATCACTGCCTAGTGGAAGGCCACCTATGAGGTGGGAAGGAGTCCTGGCAATGGTACTAACCCTGGGACAGGGACAAGAGGATCCCTCTGGGCCCCATTTATGTAATGCCTTTGCCATTGGTCTTCTGCCCTTGCTGGAGGAAAAGTCTGTGGAGCCCAGTCCCATACTCTCCAGAGTACTGCCCTCCTGTAGATCATATACCTTGAGAACATACTCCCTGCTCCCTCCTGAGATTTCTCATACAAATGACCCCAAGCCCTCTTCCCGTGATGACTCTTCTTACAGTGTTGGAGGGCACAGTTTGGGGTCATGGTTGGGGTTGAAGCTTGAGCTCCAGATGATGGAGTGGAGTCTGATGGCTTGGCTGGGGACTAGGGCAGCTCTAGGTGCTGTCACAAATATCTGCCCTTGTGTCCCAGACAAATCGCCTACTCACAGTTTTATCTGAGGGCAACCCAAGTGACCCCAGTTCCAATGGCTGATCTGTGAAAAGAAACAAGACCATCACTACATTTTTCCCCTCAGAAATCTTCTAGTCTTTGGGAGGAAATTAAGAAATTCTATGAAAATTGCTTTGGTATACTTTTGAAAGAAGAGTTAATATTTTTTTGCTCACCAGTTTGTATTCTGTAACCTAAATTGATCATTTAATTACCAAAAAAGGATAGACCTTTTTTTGCCAGGCTATTATAGGTAGAATTCTGAAATAATTTCCAAAAACCTACGTTAACTAGAAAATTAATATCAATTGAACTTGCATTTCAGATTAACTTTAAATTCCAAATGAATTAACCTTTCTTCTAATCAAGAACTAAAAATATTTTTTTTCCCCGCATACCAGCTTTGGAAATTCTTAAATATGTTTGTTAAAAATTTCCCCATTTCTGGGGTGCCTGGGTGGCTCAGTGGGTTAAAACCTCTGCCTTCAGCTCAGGTCATGATCTCAGGGTCCTGGGATGAAGCCCCACATCAGGCTCTCTGCTCAGCAGGGAGCCTGCTTTCCACCCCCCACCCCCCACCTCACCCCGCCCCCGCCTGCTTCTCTGTCTGATTGTGATCTCTGTCTGTCAAATAAATAAATAAAATCTTTTTTTAAAAACTTCCCCATTTCCAGGAAAATGAGAAAGAACAAATAATTAGGAGCACCATGGAGATTTTAGGACCTGGAAAACTCTATTCCACTAAGATTCATTTGTTCTCTTCAGATTGATATGAAATAATACCTTTCCCTTTTTAGAAATACATTTTTAAAATATTTCAAAGTCTAAACCCTACTGAATTAGTATAATTGTATATAATTTAATGAAATTTTAAAAAGCAGAAACAAGATTATATTAACTGGTACCAGAACACATACAATATCCTTCAAGATAACTAGACATAGGGACTGAAAACAGGCATAATTTCCGTCTAAGAACTAATGATTAGAGTTAAAATGTACCTTGTTTTAAATGAGGAAATCCATTACATTCATCTCAAGTTGCAAGGGACGATTATTATATTGTTATTATATTTTATATTGGTCCCATATTTCAGCTGAAGTTGCTGAAGTGTAGAAAAAAATATCGCAAACAATCCCATGAAATGTACACCGGGAAAAGTGAAAGTCAAGGGAGAAACCCTCCGTGAGCATGTGCGTATATCATGGCATCCAGAATTGGGGACGCAGGACACACTTAGTGTATCTGTTTCAACGAATGATTTTTAAGTCACCTCCTAGCTTTGAAGTTATTTCCATGAGATTCACTCAATAGCCTTGAGAGATGGAGATGGTAGCATTAGGCATCTCTACACGATAATGCCATTTGTGCATTTCAAAGTCTGCCTTTTTAGGAACTCCGTTCTTGAGTCTATGCCTATATAGCATAGAATTTGTTTTGCTGGCTAAAAGCACACAGAAAAATTGGCGGAAATTGGACAATGCTAAAGCCATTTGGCTGAGAGATGATGCCTCGCTGGGTAAGAAAACCACTGGCTCAAAGTTTATAAACTTGCTAGCCTTATCCAAATCCTGATCTGGTTGGATGACTTCAAAAAAGCATCAGCTTTATCTTCTCCAAAATGAAAACCATGTGAGCAGCTTCACTTAGTGAATGAATATGCATCTGGGGGCTTCTGGCTTAGTTACAATGATCCACAAAGTGGAAATGTTGTTTATATGAGCCACAGTGAAGTTCTGGGAAGAACAGTTTTAAGGGCAAATAATATTTTAAAGAGCTATAAAAGAGCTATAAGGAAAGGACTCATTTAATGCCTACTACTAAAAAGTACATTATTTTGGCACTTTAAGAGGCTGAAAGATTGGTCAGATTTTCTCTTTGCTATACTTGCTGAAGGACAGCTGCCTTCTTTGAAAGAAGGCTCCATTGAACTTTTGGCATACGGGAGGCCGGCCCAAAGGCACCCTGCTGTCCCCTTCATACATTGGTTTCTCTTTCCCAGGATAGCTGTTCAAATACTGGAAAACCGTTGTCACAGCCTTTCTGGCTTTTCATTTCCATCTTTCTTACTTGATCTCTACATCAGTCAAGGTTCTCCAGAAAAACAGAACCAGTAGGAGACATGTATAGAATTATTTCAATGCTTTGGCTTAGGTGATTGTGGGAATGGCAAGTCTGAAATACATAGGGCAGCCCAGGAGACTGATACTGCAATCTTGGAGCAGAATTTCTTCTTTGTAGAGGAAACCTCAGTTCTGTTCTTAAAGCCTTTCAACTGATTAGATGAGGTCAGTCCAGATTATCAAACATAAACTCATCCAGTTAAAGTCAACTGACTGTAGATCTTGATTGCGTCTATGAAATTCCTTCACAGCAACACATAGACCAGTGTTTAATTTTATAACCAGGTAAGGGGCACCTGGGTGGCTCAGTGGGTTAAAGCCTCTGCCTTTGGCTCAGGTCATGGTCCCAGGGTCCTGGGATCGAGCCCCACATCGGGCTCTCTGCTCAGCAAGCCCCCTGCTCTCTCTGCCTACCTCTCTACTTACTTATGATCTCTCTTTGCCAAACAAATAAATAAATAAAATCTTTTAAAAAAATAATAACCAGGTAAAATAGTATAGCCAAATAGATACCTAGAACTGACCATCATAATCTCTTTCCCCATTCTATCTATTCCTATTTGGGTGTTCCCTAGTTTGTCAATACCCCTGCTGAAATCAAAAGAACAAGTCTAGAACCAGTATTCCAGGTTTGATTTAACAGGACAAAGGGCAGTGTATCTATCACCTCTCTTGCTCTGCCTTCCCTGTTTCTAATAATAGAGCCTCATTTAAGTAGCCCAGGAAAAAAAAAATTTTTTTGACTATTCTAGAAGGCTTACAGTAAACTAAAATCCCTGAGACTTTTCCTATTTGAACTGCTTGCAAGCCAGTGTCTCCTATTCCACAATTAGAAGGAAAATAATTAGTGAGTTGACCTGTCATAGCTCAAATGTAAAAAAGCTCAAAACATAGTTAAACTTTATTAGCATGTGTACAAGTTATATGTGGGATTATAGTATGTCAGAAATGAACAAGATCATAAAGATCTTGACTTCCCTTTGCCCATACTTGCCAAGTGCCTACAACTTTCTCTGAAGTAACCCTAGTGACTAAAAACTTCTTGTCTCTTCTGATAGCCAATTTCATTTTGGAAAAGCACACTGAATAATTACAAAATTAATTACCCTTATAACAGACATTCCTCCTTTTATTATGCTCTGTTGTGTTGCGCTTCTCAGATACCCCCCCTTTTTTTTTTTTTTATAAATTGGAGGCTTGTGGGGCTCCAACTCTATGTTGAACAAGTCTTTCGGCATCATTTTTCCAACAGTGTTTGCTCACTTTTTGTCTCTGTGTCACATTTTGGTAATTCTCGCAATACTTCAAACTTCTTCATTATTGTTATACTTATTATGGTGAACTGTGATCAGTGATTACAACTGACTGAAAGCTCAGATAATGGTTAGCATGTTTTAGCAATAAAGCATACCTTTTAAAAAGGCATATAGATTTTTTTTTAGACATAATGCTGCTTCATACTAGGGCTATAGTGCAGTGTAAACACAACTTTTACATGTACTGGTCAACCCAAAAAATTCATTTTTCTCACTTTATTGCAACATGCCCTTTATTGCCATCGTGTAGAGCTGAACCCACAAAAATCTCTGAGGTGCACCTGTACATGTATATTCATTTTACATACTTAGAACTCACATGCCTTCCTGTTACTACCAGGGACTCATTTTCCAATCCTTTCCACTTGTTCGACAGGTAGGATCATTACCTCTCAAAAGATGAGAAGACACTCAGAATTTAAGTTAGTTGCCCGAAGTCATTCATCTAATAAGTGGTAGAAACAACACTTGAAATCACATCTTCTTAACAGTGCTAAGATACTGAGATAAACACCGAAGTGGACAAAAGCTAAAAGTATGAATAAGTAGATGAAAACATTGGATCATTGGGCCTTCAAAACCTGGTATGATCTAGATTCAAGGAAACTGGAACAGGAAATGGGGCTGTGAAATCTCCAAAGATTGGCTCTGCTAGAACCCCACAGAGTGACAGATGCACACTTAACTACTAATACAACAAATTCTTTGCTGATGTTGATTCATGCAAGACACTGCTTGGGATGGTAAGTGACACGAAGATGCCAAAAGTCAAATCTTTATCTATAAAGCATTTACAGTCTAGTAAGGGACACAATTTAAGAAGCTGAATCATGATTGTAAGACATCTCTCCATTCCTTTACCCATCTATTCATTCAACAAACACTTAAGAATTTCTATGTGCCCTCAAGACAGTCATGAATAAGATATAGGCAATGAAATGGTAATAGGAAGTATACTTTACAGGATACAGATATCTTTCTACAGGGAAAGGCCACTTGGAAGATTGAAATTGGAAGCTTTTCATCCAAAAGAGGAATGTGATGAAGTCAGGTCGAAAGTTCCCAGTAAAATGGGCCAAGAACCCCTCCCCCAAAACAGTCTCATGCTGGGTTTTGTGTGTTTTCAAGGGAAAATGACTAAGCAGGCAAGAGCTATAAGGAGACCAGGGATTTTTTAAGAAGAGTAACAAGTGAGAATATTAAAGCCTGATATAATCAGAGAGGCAAAACTCCAATGGATGGAAAGGCAAGAAGTACCAGGAGAGGAAATTATAAGTGAATCATTGGCCATCACCCAAGTCAAAGAAATGTCTAAAGCAAATAAGTGCTATGGAAAGCATTGGTCCAAGGACATGTCAGGACTTTTACTGCAGCCCTTGAGGTCTCGTAGCCTCCCTGAGAAAAAGGAATAGTAGCAGTGGTGGCAAAGGAATTTGTTTTATGACAGAACGCCCAAGGGAATTCTCAGGGTATAAATGAAGACTTCTTATTTCATGTATATGTTGTGAGTTATTTCTTCCTAATCCTTCTAGCATGACATTATGGCAAAAAAAAAAAAA
Source organism: Mustela nivalis (assembly GCF_964662115.1). Taxonomy (NCBI): domain Eukaryota; kingdom Metazoa; phylum Chordata; class Mammalia; order Carnivora; family Mustelidae; genus Mustela; species Mustela nivalis. The sequence goes on from NC_139024.1 coordinate 66,315,988, forward strand.
AAAAAAAGGAAAGAAAAGAAAAGAAATTCTTCTGCATTTCCCTTGACTCCAGGAGGGGACTATACCTCAGGATAATCATCCATGAAAATAAATACTGGCTAGAGTCATTAAAGAGTGCCTGAATCATGGTGCTATATAACATGATAGATTCACATGAGAAGTTTGAAGTTAGAATGGAGTTTCAAAAAAAAAAAAAAAAGAATGGGGTTTCAAGGAGAAAGATACTTCATGGAGTTATAATGAGCATTTGTTAAGATGTTTTCAGAGCCAAGATTTCAAATTTGGGTAAGACTTGGCCTCAAAACTGAGATGAACAAAGGAATAAAAGGCATCTCTGTTGACAAGAACACATGAACAGCCAGAAGCTCAAAAGAGGTAGGGTATGTTAGGAAAAAAACAAATAATCTGTTTTGGCTGGCATCCGGCACAAAGGTAGGTGAGTTGTGGGGAACAGGATTATAAATTGTGCGAGGGCCAGAGCATGTGGAGAGTCCAGGGAAAATGCTACACAAAGGGGCTTGGCCGGTATTCAGTTGACTGTGAAGAGCCATTGAGGGCCTTAAGCAGGGAACTAACATAATCAAAACCTGGTTTGGGGAAAGTGGATACAGCAGCAAAGTGTAGGGTGGATTGGAAAGGGACAAAAGAAAGAAAGGAAATGAATAGGCTTTGTGCTTGTGTTTAATGACCATGTGGACTGTGACTCTTGGGCTCCAAAAAACGTTCCCTATGGGGCAAGAAAGTGTACTAGTGAGCCAGTTGTCTGCTAACCAGTTCTTCTTTCAACCAACAGCACTTTCTTAATATTCAGTTCACTAGAGTGAGACAGACCTGGAGTTAAGTCCCTCATTGTCACTAATACTGCTTTTGTTTTGCTTTCATGGATTTATCAGCCAAAGTACCTAATAAAACACATTCAAGAAATTTTATTCCATGTTTTTGGAAAATTCTTCCCTATTTTTTGATTAGTTCAGATTCGTTTTTCCCTTACACTCAGAACATTTGCCCTGTTGTTGTTAATGCTGTTGGTTTTTTTTTAAAGATTTTATTTATTTATTTGACAGACAGAGATCACAAGTAGGCAGAGAGGCAGGCAGCGAGAGATAGGGGGAAGCAGGCTTCCTGCTGAGCAGAGAGCCCTATGTGGGGCTCTATCCCAGGACCCTGAGATCATGACCCGAGCCGAAGGCAGAAGCTTAACTCACTGAGCTACCCAGGCACCCATGTTGCTGTTTTTTTAAATGAAATGTAGCTGCTTATTTTATTTCACCCTGGATATGGACAAATGATTTTTTTTTTTAATACCTGCTGGCACTTGGTAGAGTGCTCAAGGACAGCTGGATTGAGGAAAGAAATGAAATCATGGTCATCATCAATTTAGGATGTCAACAGAGACCGCAGGATCCAAAACTGTAAGAACAGCTTGAATTCAAGCAGTTTGACAGCTTTTACAGCCATGTGCCATCTATCTCACAGTCTCAGCCACCATTTCCACAAAAAGCAGCTCCAATACCATCTCCTCTTTCCCCAAACCAGGGCTGACCTTCAGTTAGAATGTACAGTAAGCCATACTGATTTTGAAAGACTAAAATATTTCTAGAAGTGTTCATAGATACCACTGTCCAGTGCCCTGTGAGTGTCCCCTCCCTCTGACCAACCCTGCTATTCTCCCTAGTCCAGGACTCTTCAAGCACTCCCCCCCATCCAGCCAGCAAAGAGATGAAGCTTAGGACAGTAGGGGCCCTACGGGAGCTGCCTGGGACCTACAACCGCATTCATGCTCTGTGTCCCTGCTCTTCAGCTTGAAAAATATCTTGAATTATTATATCTATCTACTATCCATGTGTAGCCACTTTCTCTTCTGTATAATTTAATGCCTTGCATCTAACTCCACTATAGTCTGTATTAAAAAATGCACACTTGCTGGAATCTGGGTGCAAATGTATCTCTGCCTGTCACCAGGTAGAGTGTTATCTTAGGCTGTTCTCTCTGCAGGACAAGACGTGCTGCTGGTACTTCCTCAGGGAGCATCCCTAGAGCTTGCAATCCTAAAGGAAACAGAAGATTCTACCTCCAAGGTTCAGGATGAAAAAATAAAAAAATGATAGCATAGAAAGATTCTGATTGGCTGTGTTTGGGTCACATGCCAACCCTTGGAGCAGTCACCATGGCCAGAGGCATGGGATTTTATCACCATCTGCCTGAATCACAAATCTCTCCTGTTCAGGCAACAATAAACTGTCCTTGGCAGGTCCCCCAAATCAGAATCTTTGAAATGAGTAGTTCCCAAATAAGAAAGTGGAGGTGGAGAGGTAATTTTATAACCTCAATATCTGACTTGCTTGAGTGTTGGTTTTATGCCAGTAAAAGACTGGCACAGCATGATGATAAGAAGTTTCTATCAACCATGTAAATGTTGTAAATGAACATATAAAATGTTATATATATATGAAGCTCTCCTGACAAAGCCAAGGGTTTTCTCTTTTCTTTTGGGGTTTCATGAAGACCACAGTAATGAATGCGTTAAGTGCATATTTCTGGATTATACATTCATTTCTTTCTTTTTTTTCTTTTTTCTGTTTTTTAAGATTTTATTTCTTTATTTGACAGCACAAGCAGGGGGAGCAGCAGGGTGAGAGGGAGAAGCACAATCCCTGCTAAACGTGGGGCTCAATCCTAAGACCCCAGGATCATGACCTGAGTCGAAGGCAGCTCTTAACCTACTGAGCCACTTAGGCCCCCCTCCTTTTTTTCTTTTTTTTTCCCCCTTTAACAAGTCAGCTCACATTGATCAGTATTAATAGCCATCGACACATGATGCTATTTCAGGAGGAATGGGATCACTGGGGACTATGTTGCTGGGATTTTTCTTTGATTCTGACCCTTTAGGTCCATCATTAGCCTTTTTATTATTATTACTCTTATTATTTACATGCCACAAAAATGCATGTGTTCTGAAAAATATCTTGTTTTTTCTTCCTCCACTTACATGGACTCATATTCACAGTGATTTTCCTCTCTATCAGTTGTCCTGAGGTCAGAGTGAGTTTCCCAGTTTTAGCAATTTCCATAGGATCGTCAAACATCCACAATTCGTTCTCCACTTTTTCAGAACCGCACATGATTTTTGGCCATGGTAGGTCCTTAGTAAATATCTATTTATTAGCTGGCTCTCTTCTTGTTTTCAGAGAATAATGAAACCTTACCATTTTCTTTATAAAACATGAAGTGAGAAAAAAATAGAATACCAAAATAGAAGCCATTACCAATACACCACAAGCATCACTTAGAGGAAAATTGTTTTTGCATAAAAATGAAACTGAGTGTGCCGTGTGCTTCTCTTGTAAGAAGACTCAACAAAGGAACAGAAAGAGCAGGGACTAGCAATGAGCCCCATTTTGGATGTTGTGAACCATCTCTCCTTTCATTTAGCATTTTGAATTTAATTAAGTAATGTACACAGTTCAAATAATGAGACTTGATTCATTCTTTATTATCGCTATTTAAATGGATTTTCTAGCAACTGTCCTTAAGACCGTAAGATTATTTTAAAAACCTTATGGTTTTTCTTTTTGTTGTTGTTGTTGTTGTTGTTGTTTTTTTTCAGCATCTTTAACGGAGGGAATACAAGGTTACTGTAGAAAGTGACAGAAATGCCAGGCAGGGAGATGTCCTGGGGAAAGCAATGTTACTTGTTGGAACTTCAGTGGGTAAATAGGCTTGAACCTGTGACACAGTTAGAAAGGACTGCAAGGCTTTCCTGCTCCCAGCCTGCATTTTACAGCTGAAGGCAGTAAAGTTCAGTGGTTTGCATGACTTCCTCAAGGTAGTCACAAAGCCAGGACTAGAATCCAATTCTCTTAATTTAGTTCATTGTCCATTCCTGTAGAAAGTCATTTTTGTATCTTACATGTATTTCTTCTCGTTAATTGTGGGGAAATACAAATCACTTGTAAACTGACTGCTCAACCTCAGAATAATATGAAAACAATACTATATTTGCTGTTTAGTAACCTTTCGTGTGCCTTACCTAACGCTATCCTTAACCATAAGAATACGTTAAGTTCATAATATACCCAGAATATGAAGGTGTCTAACAGCTATATGAAATAATAAACCTCTGACACTAGAATAGATTGAGGGGGATGGAGTGGGGAAAATGGAAGAAAGAAAAGATGGTCTTTGAAGGTCCAGCAGGGAGGCATAAAGGTGCTTCCAATCTATATTATATACGGGGATAACTCCCTCCCAGTGTACCCTCCTGAGTCTGCCCGGTGACCTCCTATTCATGCTACCTGAACCCAGACCTCCAAGCCCTGACTCTTTTCATGCTCCATTCAGCCTTTCCTGACCCTTATCCAGGTCACACAGAGCTTGAAAATAAAACTCATAAATTTTAACAGCCATTTGTAAGCTGCTATTCTATCCCAAACTCATCCCCATCAGAGCTTCCCCATCACAGCCTTATCCTGCTTGTCCCAGTGATGAACCCACACTAGCTTTAACACTGTTTTATAACAGCTGATTTCCTGGTTGATTCTTAAGAACAACTGCCTCTTATTTTTTTTTTTTTTTAATTTTCTGTGCCTTGAATAGCAACTGGCTTTAAACCAATCAAAAAATATTTCTTCATCATTTACTATACGCTGGGAGCTGTGCTAACCTCTGGGACTATAATAATGAGCCTCTCTCGATGGAAGCTTCAACTCAGAGTGAAGGCAGGTGGGAAGTTTGGAGGGGATAAGCTAAGAAGAGGGAACACACAAAATAAACTCTGTGAATGTCCTATTAATGAATATAAGAGAGAAAATAATGTCTTGGTCATGTGAAACACACATTCTAATAGGGGGAAAAGATAAGTAAAGCAGAGTAAATGCGTGTGTGTTCCCATTTAAACAAGTAAACATCAAAATGAATCAAGAAGCAGTGAGAAGTCAGACAATGGAAAAGTGTCCCCAGTATGTGACTCTTAGCAGGACTACCCAGACGGACAAGTTGGGTCAGAGGAAGAGCCTGTACACAATCAAAGACTTAGGAGAGCAGTCTTTAAGACAACCACAAATCAAACAATAGGACGGAAGGTCTGGATGCATGGAGGACATAATGAGAGATGAGAATTCAGACCCTAGGGGACTTGGTATCCAAGGCCAAGGAATGTAAATTTTACTATTTAGATATTTTTCCATTTGTGTCCCACTTATTAGTGGGTCATGAAATCAACTCACTGGGTTGTAATCAACATTTTGAAGGACTAGAGTAGAATAGAAAATGTGAGTGCCTTTCCTGCAAAAAGGGTAAATATAGGAGTGGTACCAGTTGTCTCAGTTGCATATCTCTCTATTATAAATGTATATGAGAACAGGGATTTCTTATGGTACATCAGTCTTGACCAAACAGGTTTGAAAATCACTGCACTGGTGATGGGGAATCACTGAACAATTTAAAGCAGAGATGAGATCAACCTTTGCGTTTAGAAAGATGCTGTGGTCCCAATAAGAACAGATTTATGGGGCAAGGCCATTTAGGAGACGGCTTTCAGAATCCAAGAAAAGGATATAGACTTGAGAACTAAATGGTAGATAAATGTGATGATTCATCTCTCCTCTCCACTCGCATTGCTACTATTCTGGCTTTGGCCCTCATCATTTCTTTTGTAAACAACTCCTGACTCATCCAGCTCCTTGTGTTCTTGACCATCTCATATCCATCCTTCACACCGAATTGAAGACACATCTGACAATCCAACTCTCCAGCTTACAACACTTCAGGGATCCCTTTTTTGCTCCACACCGCAATCTTTCTGTCCGGCTTCAGTTCCTGCCTCTTCTCTTTGGGCTCATTTTCTACACATTCTGTGCAGATCCTTGCCTCCATCCTCTCTGCCGGAAATAGCTTTTCCATTTTCACTCACCTGGCTTCCTTGAACTCAACCTTCAAGACTCAGTTTAGGGGTGCCTGGGTGGCTCAGTGGGTTAAGCCTCTGCCTTCAGGTCATGATCTCAGGTTTGGGGATCGAGCCCCGCAACTGGAGGGTGGGGAATCTCTACTCAGCAGGGAGCAGGCTTCCTCCTCTCTCTCTCTCTCTGCCTGTCACTGCCTACTTGTGATCTCTCTCTCTCTGTGTCAAATAAAAAATAATAATAATAAAATAAAATCTTAAAAAAAAAAAAAAAAGACTCAGCTTAAACTTACTTACCTCCTCCAGACAGCCTTCTTTGACTTCTCCCAAGTGGACCAAAAACCCCCTCTCTTTCCTCAGATGGCATTTTGTATTAACCTCTCTCATTATGTGGAGCCACAACTATACAGCAAATATTAACCAAATGTTCACCCAGTGCTGGGCTCTAGGCTTACCTTTATCATTTCATTTACTTTTCACAAAACCCTGACGAGGTAGATATTAAGGCCCTGGGAAGATGCAGCAATAGTTCTGGTGTTTTCAGCCAACCAGTGTTATTCTAGAGCTCATGCTTTCAATTTTTCGCTACATTATACAGTTACTACATTATGATAAACCACGGACTTTTGGGTAAGTCTCTGAAATGCCAGCACCCTCGCTCACAGATCACAACCTTTAAATGCTGTACAGTAGACAAGTCAGAGAGGTCCTGAGAAGTGTTCATTGGATCGGGCAATGAAGGTTTATTGGCGTCTTGGTGAACACTTGTTTCAGTGGCGTGAGTCTCTTTGTCGTGTTCTTCACTTTAGTCCCTGCAAATATTAGGTGGTCTGTAAACATTTATGGAATGCACTGTAGTGGGCCGAGGAGTTGTGTGAGGTGGTTTTTTCCCACAAAGCGTGGCTGAGAAGGAAAGGAGTTCAAGTGGTGGTGAGAAAGTTTCTGAAAGAAGGAAGTCTGTGGGTAAAAGGAGAGTGTTTTGTTTTGTTTTGTTTTGTTTTAAAGATTTTATTTATTTACTTATTTGACAGAGATCACAAGTAGGCAGAGAGGCAGGCAGAGAGAGAGGAGGAAGCAGTCTCCCTGCTGAGCAGAGAGTCCTATGCCAGGCTCCATCCCAGGCCCCTGGGATCATGACCTGAGCTGAAGGCAGAGGCTTTAACCCACTGAGCCACCCAGGTGCCCCAAAGGAGGATGTTTTGTGTTTAGTTTGCTAGGTTTTTTTTTAGAGATGTTGCAAGAACAACGTGTTGAATGCACTAAGAGACAGTAGCCAAGTGAGGGAGAGGTAAAACAATATTAGAAAAGGGATTTCTTGGAGGAACCAGGAGGGAAGTTTCCAAAACTCTGGTGAATGAGCCGTGGACAGGCCACTCTTTCTTCCCCAGGGGTCAGCCTAAGCATCACCATATTCCAAGCCTCAATTTTCATCCACAAGCGAAATAACAAATACCATCCTTTAGATATAACTGATATAACTTTAGATATAACTGACATAACTTCTTCTTGATTCTTTTTTTTTCTTCTTTCTTCTTCTTCTTTTTAATTTTCTAAATCCAGGGAAGACCAATTCAAACCAAAAGGATTAGCCCATATTTTAGGGACTAAGAAAAATATTACTTCTATTTCAAATGGAAACTTTCTGAGCTTTTTCTTTTTCTTTTTTTTTTTAAGATTTTATTTATTTCCTGAGCTTTTTTTTTTTTTTAAGATTTTATTTATTTATTTATTTGTAAGAGAGAGAGCGTGTGAGAGTGAGCACAGGCAGACAGAGTGGAAGGCAGAGTCAGAGGGAGAAGCAGGCTCCCTGCAGAGCAAGGAGCCCGATGTGGGACTCGATCCCAGGACGCTGGGATCATGACCTGAGCCGAAGGCAGCTGCTTAACCAACTGAGCCACCCAGGCGTCCCTCCTGAGCTTTTTCTATTTACAGCTTGATGGGGTAGGATCTAGTGAGTGCCTCAGTGGGGCAGAGGAAGAAGAGGAGTTTATATTTGTGGAGCTGGAAGTATAGGGCAAAGGCCTTGTTTGGTGTTAAATTCTCTGAGAACTTGCTGGGGTGGGAGGAGCCGGCTGGCAGCTGTATGAGGAGAGGGAGCCCTGGGTACTGTCCAGTTCAGCAGTGTCATGGAGAAGGATGGAGCTATGTATGTCCTCTCTTTCCTTCCTCTTCTCCCAGTCCCCCTGGCTGCCCACCCCCTCCCCTGGCATGGGGAAACACCAGGTTAGACAGAGAATCTAGAACAGGATGTAAGTGCATTGGTCAATGCTGAGAGGAGAGGACTGGGAAATCCCAAGGGCAAATGTCACAGGAGATTGGGGAATTCCAAAAGGCACTCAATCTTCTCAGGGTGCCTGGCCTGGGGAGGTACTACTGTGCGAGAGAAACAGTTACACAGAGCGTATTTATCACCTTAATAGAGGATGGTAGCAAAGCACGTTAAGAACTATAAGTGAATATGGTTGTCAAAAATAAGCAAGCAATTCCTATTTTTATTGCCTACTGTTTGTAAGACCATATGCCAGCCTCTGGAGAATTAAAAAAAGCCTAGAAGCTGTTCTTACCCTTATGGTCCAGTTGGAAAGATGACATAGGCATAATAACAACCAGTGAGCATAAAAGTTCCAAGGTTTGAAGAGCCCGAGTGGCTCACTCGGTTAAGCTTCTGCCTTCTGCTCAAGTCATGATCACGGGGTCCTGGGATTGAGCCCTGCAACAGGATCCGGGCTCAGCAGAGGGTCTGCTTCTTTCTCTGCACCCCCCTCCTATTTTCTCTCCCCACATCCCCTGTTCTCTCTCTTTTTCTGTTCTCTTTCTCCTGGTCTGTTTCTCTCTCAAATAAATAAAATCTAAAAAAAAAAAAAAAAAAAGGTTATATAAGTTTTCATGTAAGTAAATAATAAACACTACAGATATTCAGAGGAAAGAAAACTATGTGATGACCCATACAGCTAGGGTGAATCAATCAGATTACTACCACTGACCTTATATCATATCACTGTTATATTTTAAGAGCCATGCTGTGAAGCCCCCTCGGGCACCAATGTGTGAGAGGGATTTGCTTCCAGGAGCCTTCTCCTGACTTACATTAAGGTCATAACCAACCCACCAGCAGACACCTTCTGGAAAAGAAGGAGGTGTGGAGGTCCCTTTTTATAGCCTATTGAATTATCCAAATAATTCCCACTAGAAAACTCGGTTGCTATATCTGAATTGAAAGTAATTGTGGCATCATATAAACAAAGTCAGTTTTCTCTAATAAAAACACATGCCCCCTGGAAATTGCAGAGTTGTGTCCGACGTCAAGGTCACTTGGATTTTAAGGAAAGCACAGTTCTTCACTCCCAGAAAACAAAAGGAATGATGAGACGAGCATTATTATGAGTTCACAAATAAACACCTAAACACTCTGTAAGTTTTCTGCATCAGCTGATATCATAACCAGCTAAACCATTTTAAATTAAGAGTAATATCTGTTTACTATTACATAAGAGGAAAAAAAAAAAACCACAAGTGGAAAATCCCTAGAAGCTGGCCAATCTATTTAATCACATCTGGCAATTTTCTAGTCTGCGGGATTATTGCTTTTTTTTCGAATAAAGAAATTAATAAACCCAGGGCAGACTGGATTTAACAAAGAAATTGGATTAAGATTTTATGCCAACGCTGTTCAGTAAGAGGAGCCCTATGGGTAAGGGGCAGGGCCGTCCTCTTTCACCCCCGATGTCTGGAGAAGTAATGGCTTCTGAAAAAAATCGTCGGATGCAGTTGGGAGAACAGGCTCCTATAAAGCCCGAGTGAGGGAATTCTGCATGTGTTCAGGGTGAGGAGGATGTCTCACCCTGGTCTACGTTTGTTTACAAGGCTCTCCACCGACGGTTGCTGAGTCGCTCGGAATACAACGAGGGCCCAGATGGCCGAGGAGTCAGGGCAGCGGCTCACATCCGGGCATTCACTTCTCTCACACACACACAGCTGCCGCAGCCTTCCCGGAGCCATTGTGACTGGTCTCTGAGGAGCTCCCAAAGCCACTCGCAGGCAGCTACTCCCTCCGGCAGAGCCTGAGGGGGCACAACAGGCCTGTTGTAGCTCCAACCCCCTCAGGGGCAGAAGCAGTGGTGCTCCACTCACCGGTTTTGGAGGGCACCTTGCTGGACGCCAAGGCCTGAGGGGGAGCCCCGCGCTGCTTCACTCACCGCCCAGCCACTCTCCCGAGATGGAGTAAACATCATAAACCCAGTCCTGAACCAGGCCTGGATAAACCACCTGGGAGGCTATAAAGCCAACAAAATGCGCAAAGGCGTAGCAGGGAAGGAACGTGTTGAAGTCAGAATAAGGACCCAGCAGAAGGAGATAAAGCATTTCAAGATCGATAGCAGGTCATGAATGCCAGCAACAGTCCCACAAAAAGGATCACTGCATCTCCTTTTGGAACCCCTTTCTCCCTGGTGCTTCTGGAAAAATGGAATATTTCTAAATTTCCCTTGGCCACATTCTCTGTAGAGAGAGAGAGGCAGTATCATGTTCCCATGTCCTTAAGACTCAGAATGGGTTAATTTGTTGAAGGTTATTCAGAACCCTGGGCCTTTCTAATGAAATATCACCCACACCCACACCTTGCCCTCCTGGAACGTGTTAAGGCACAAAACACATTCCTACTCTCAGAAGACTTGGGTAAATCACATATTTCAGTAAGTTTAAGTGGAATAGATTCTAATAACCAGAGCCCCTTATCTTACAGAAATATGAGCTTAGTACCTAGATCCAGCCAAGTCATTGGGTTTTTCCCCCAAAGACTTCAGTAGAATATGGCTGTTTGTTTCAAGTCTCCAATTCTTGTTTGCAGCTTGAATCTTTCCTCTGAAATTCAGACTTGATGGTCTAATTGCCTATTTGATAGCACACTTTGATGTCCTAGAGTCTTAGCACCTCTGAAGTCTTTACTGAAAGGCTTCCTGCCTTCTCAGGCCCTCCCACCTCCAGTGATCCTGATCAATCTTCTCTGCTGTATTTACCCTCTTACATATTATAATTCACTTATTCATTTTACAAATCTTTATGAATGAAATGAAATTTTTTTTTTTTTAAAAAGAACGAGGAATGAATGAATGAAAGTTAAAATGTTGAGAACATTAGATTGTTTTTGAGAAAGTAAGAAGATGGGGCTCCTGGGTGGCTCAGTCAGTTAAGCACCTGTCTTCGACTCAGATCATGGTCCCAGGGTCTTGGGATCAAGCCCCATGTAGGGCTCCCTGCTCAGCAGTAAGTCCGCTTCTTTCCCTCCCTCTGCCCCTCCCCCTGCTGCTTTTCTCTCTCTGGCTCTCTTTCAAATAAAGTCTTTAAAAAAAAAAAAAAAAGAAAGGAAAAAGTTAGAAGATATCAAATCATTTTATTTCTACTCCATGGAATTCTACTTCATACTTATTTCTACCTGGTAGAATAACTTAAGGGGGTGGCTTCGTGGCTCCGTTGTTTGGGTGTCCAACTCTTGATTTCAGCTTAGGTCCTGGTCTCTCAGTTGTGGGATGGAGTCCGGCATCCGGCTTGGTGTTCAGCACAGGAATCTGCTTGAAATTCTCTCTCCCTCTGCTTCTGTCCCTACCCCAGCTCATGCGTTCTCGCTCTCCCTCAAAATAAATTTAAAAAAAAAAAAAATTAAAAAAAAAAAAAAGGAATAACTTCAGGAGTTAAATTGTGACCCTTAAAGGTGTGAGGTCTATTTAACTAGGGGTTTTTTTTTCATAATCTTGTTTATTTGTTTGCTTGGGGGGGTTGTTTATTTGTTTTGTTTTTAAATTTAATTGCACTCCCAGTTTGCCATAGTCCCTACGACTCCCTATGTTCATATGCTGGTCTTAGGCCTTTACACATTTCCTGTTCCTGCCAGCCTCTGAAGACACTGAGTTTGCCAACTTCTACCCTGGTAGAAATTGGTTCAATCAATTGCTTAAACCATTAGGTATAGTTTTGACCACATAATAATTTACAGTGTATCTTTGGGCAAATTACTAATATCTTTGGGTATCTTCTAACTCTGAAATTCTATAAAGACATCTATTGGTTATTTGACAGCATATGCTCAAGGTAATCTGAACTCTTTTGGATAATTCTTAGCTGGGCATCAAATGAAATGACAATTCTCTATGTGATTCTTAGTCCCAGTGATCTCTAATAGACAACAAATCAATTAAGTTTAGAGATCAGTGTGTACTTTGAATTGAGATATAATGTCTCTAAATTCTCTTCCTTTGATAAAACCAGTTTGTTTTTTTTATAATGTAATGAAAGCTTAGATTCTGTCACAGGGACATTCTTTCATTATAAATTGAATAATTGTAAGACAGTATTATATAAGATTTGCTCTAAATAAAGTTGTCCATAAATTTAAGATATACATTTCAATATACTAAAATTCTTAATCAGTCAGGCCATATAAATTCATTTGAAGATAAATCTCCTTAAAATTCTATTCACAGAAACCCCAAAGTTAAATCTACTTGGCAAAAGAGACATTGAAAGTAAGCCAGAATAAAAGATTGAATTTAAAACAAGGTTGGCAACTAGTCAATAATGGTCACCAGACTTCAAGCTCAAAACCCTCCGAATATAGTACTACAAACAATTTTCCATCTCTAATGAAATTTAGTACTTTTCAGATTGATGAAAAACACATTTAGTCTTAACATCAGGAAGAGAGATTCTATCATAGTTTCAAACTTTTAGAGTTTCATTTAGACTTTCATTAATAAATCAAATAAACACTGTGAAGATACCTACTAATATGTTAATGGGACCTTGGAGTGCAAGAAATACTCAAGGATACCTCCCAAATATTAACATATTTATTAGGATGGTAAACCTGAAAAGAGAAATGGCCATTGAAAAGAGTATATATAAATAAAGCAATTAAAAGACACATATGTAACCAAAGAAAGAAATATGAGGATTTTAACTTTAAAAGACATTGTTCTTTGAAAAATTACAATGTAAAAAGAAGGAAAACTAAAACACCTTTAATCAATGCATATAACAATGAATATAATAGTTTTTATTTTGCCTGTTAACTTTCTTGTTTTATCTGTAGGTAGAATATACATTTTTATATTTGTAATTATAGTGTCTGAACAATTTTGTATTTGGCCTTTTTTTCCCATATAATTATGTTCTAAGCATTTTCCATACCAGAATCTTTATATTTAATTTTAGTGGTAGCATAATATTCCACCAAATTTCTTAATTCTTTTTTTTGCTATTGCAATTTTAGTTTCTTCTCAGTCTATCCTTAAAATATTTAATTGTAACATTACTAATTATAATTCAATACTGTCATTTCATTTCTTTGTTCTTTTGCTATATGCTGATTTCACCAATTAGGCTAAATCCTCAGGAGTTTCAAAGATAATGGAAGACACATATTAAACCAAGATACATTTCTAGCATTCAGTGACCACAAATCTTACAGTGCTGTAATGTTTGTTAAAATTCTATTCTCATAAAGGAATAGATTTGGATTCAAGGTGACTTTGCTCAATACCAGCATTGTGCCTTGGGGGAATTTGCTTCAGCTCTCTGTGCCTTTGTTTTCGCATCTGTAGAATGGAATTAGTAATAGTAAAAATTGTTCTGAGGATTAAGCAAGACAACCTATGTCAAACATTTACAACAATTCCTTTTATATTTAAAGTGCTATAAAACAATAGCACTTTTCATATTAGAAAAGCTTTCTATATTCTCTGTGCCTTATAGGAATTTTACATGTAAAGAAGACAAGTGGTAAGTTTTCAAATTTTAAAAACAACTATGAAATAATTTCTTAACCAGAAGCAACTTTTATAATCAAGTTTTTTGCAGTAGTGAGATATATGTCAATTCATTTAGCAGCAATTGGGTCTTAAGCTAGCAATCATAGGTTAGTGTTTCCTCCAGTAAGAATGGCTAGCAATTTGTCTAAGACATTTGTGAATCATTGTGTCAGCTTTATCATAATAGTAAGAAAAAAAGTAAAATAGCCACCATGTACTCGAACACTATGTGCTAGGCAAAACAACTGGACATTGAAAAACATTGTAAAATCTTCATGACAACCTGGAAGGAAATATTATTATCCCAATCATCCCCAGATGGGGAGACAGACTCAATGAGATGAAATAACCAGACAAAAACCACACATGCCTAAGAAGTGATTGGTCCGAATTGACCCATTTGGATTGTATTAAGACTTGAAAGATGGAGAAGTCATGAGACTGAACTCTCCTTTCATGAGTATCCCTCCACCAAGTTTCCCACTGGAGTCTCGTTAAATATCACAGGAGGTAAAATGCATTTTCTTCTTTTGTGTCTTGTAGGTACGAAGATGGATCAAGAGCCCAATGGTCAGTGTGGACAAGCATCAGAGTCCCAGCCTGAAGTACACAGGCCCCTCAGTCATGCACATCCCTCCAGGGGAGCCAGATTTTGAGTCTGCCTTGTGTCCAACATGTCTGGGAGACCATGCTTTCCAAAGAGGTGTTCTCCCTCAGGAGAAGGAGTCATGTTCATGGGAAACTCAGTCCGGGTGTGAAGTAAGTTCATTTTTGTTCTGGATCCATTATCCCGAAAGGATTCTAGGCCAAGCATATTTAATACATATGTATGAAGCTTCTGAGGAAAATACTGAATGTGACATTTTCTAGCCCACTGTACTTAATCTGGGAAGGGGGAGAGGGAGAACCTCAAGCAGGCTCCACACCCAGCATGGAGCTTGATGTGGGGCTTGATCCCACAAACCTGAGATCATGACTAGAGCTGAAATCAAGAGTCAGACGCTCAACTGACAGGGCCACCCAACCACCCAGTACTATTTTTTTTTAATAGCCTTTATTTACTGGAAACATTTTAGCTCCACAGCAAAATTAAATGGAAGATATAAAGATTTCCCATGTACTCCCTGCCCCCACGAAAGTACAGCCTCCTCCAGCCCCAACACCCCTCACTAGAGTGGTATATTTATGCCAATTGATGAACCGATGTTGACATATCATCAGCCAAAGACATAGTTTCCATTAGGGGTTGCTGTTGGTGTTAAGTTTGGACAAATTTATAATGACATGTATCCATTATTAGAGTATCATATAAAGCAGTTTCACTGACCTAAAAATCCCCTGTACTACTCCTGTTCATCTCTCCCACACCCTGGCAACCATTGATCTTTTTACTCTTCACAGTTTTGCCTTTTCCAGAGTTGGAATATAGTTGGAATCATACAGTATATGATTCTGACTTTCATGCAAAAAGTATATCGTAACCCTCATTGACGAGTTTATAGCTTTCACTGAAATGTTTATCTCAATATGATTTGACCCACAGGAGAGCACCATATCAACCCATATTTCACTATTTTCCCCATGGGTAGTACTCATATTTTTAATATATTCTCATATTTTTCACTAAGACTTATTCTTTTCCTACTCTGCCAAGAGTTTTGTTTTTTTATTTTTCAATTTTGTAAATCTAAGAAAGCCAAATAACTGACTTACCTTGCAGGTTTTAAGATATCAAAAATTTAAGATTGTATTTTTCACGTATAACTCAGTGAGGCTTATATTTATTTTGACTTTTTAAACCCTTAGATTAAATGCTTATGTTATTTTTATTATCTTATTGACATAAAACCACAAATTAGGAAGACAGAATATGTTATTACAAAGTACAATTAATTGCAAATCATCTACTGATACATTATTTTAGAACAGTGCATTATAAGATGATAAATGTTAATAACTCCTTCCTGCCTTTTTTTTTCCCCTGAAGGAAATGTTTTCCAGAGATAAAAGAATCATTTCAGCTGTTAAAAATGCTTGAATCTGAGTTCAACTCTAGGATATGTGGTATCTCCGAATCTTTTTCCTGCCTACTTTCTAAGGTTATTGGAAAAATCAAATGAGATAACACATATAAATTATATCATAAACTAGAAAGTGCCATGCAAATAGAAATCATTATTACTTATGCTGATCTTCATAGTAGCTAAGCCTATGAATCTGTAACACTAAATTAGACTTCCATTACTAAGTTAACACTTTGCTGATCTATGAACATTTGTCATGGCGCATTTGTTGTTTAGCTAGACACTGACTCAACTCCAGGTTGACCATAAAAGACAATAAATAGATTCTAAATGCAAGGATTGACAAACTTTTTCTGCAAACGGCCAGATAGTAAATATCTTAGGCTTTGCAGGACATTTAGTCACTGTCATTTCTGTTCAGCTCTGCCCTGTAGGGAAAGCAGCCATAGATAATATACAAATGAATGGGCCTGGCTGTGTTCAAATAAAAGTTTTTATTTACAAAAACATGTGGCTGGTCCACCAGCCTTAGTTTTCAGACTCTTAGACTCTTAGAGTCTAAAAGACTTTGCCAACTCCTCAGAGTCTAAAGAACTATTCATAACTTAGAGGTAGAAAGAGGCCTCTAGAAATCCTACACAGAGCACAAAGGCCTAGTACTAACTGTTTACTTGAGGGCCTGGTATATGCCCCATTTGTTAGGAGCTAGGGATAGATTAATGAATAATTGGAATTCCATATAAGAAGAAACAATAAACAAAGAGCTGGAAGGAATTTAAGGCAACACTGTGATTCATCCTTCTACTTTATCTGAAATAATAGGTGAATCATTCACTGATTTACAATGGATAACTGCCTCTGACTTTGCTAAGTTTTTTTCTTAAGGTCACCACGAATCAAGAAGACATTTGATGTGTTAACAATTTAACAATGAACTTATATTTTCTGATCTTATCAGAATGAAACCATGAGATAGTTCCTTGAGAAGGTGCCTCTGTCCTTTTAGGAAGTGGCCTTATATGATAAGAAGATGGAGAAGCTGTTGATACACAGGGCTCGTAGTAAAGACTCTTAAATTTTGCCTCCAACAACTCCTGATGTGGATAATTTTTTTTTAAGATTTTATTTATTTATTTGACAGAGATCACAAGTAGGAAAGAGGAAGGCAGGGGGGGAGGGAAGCAGGCTCCTGCTGAGCAGAGAGCCCCATGTGGGGCTCGATCCCAGGACCCTGGGATCATGACCTGAGCTGAAAGCAGAGGTTTAACTCATTGAGCCACCCAGGTGCCCCTGATGTGGATAATTTTAAGTAAGTCATTAATTCTTCCTTTCCTTTCAGTGTTCCCTCCGATGAAAATCAAGATTATTCACACTTGCCATCTGGTCTTTCTGGGGGTTTTTTAGTAATTTGAGGATGAGGGATTTTTAAAACATTTTGTAAGTGTAAACTTATGTATAAATAGTGTGCTGGAGTCAGGCAACCCACATTCTGATGCCAGCTCTACCACAAAGTCAATATATGAACTTGAGCAAGTCACATAACCTCTCAAACATATGAAGAGCCTAATCCAGTTAACTCTAAACCTCTTTTTAGTCTGAAATCCTATAGTTGGACTTGATCTATAAATGAAAATAAACTCTGTATCTGGCATGAAAAGATAAAACATAGAAAATGAGGTAAGAATGTTTCAAATAAAATAATAGCGCAAATAGAGTACTAGTCCCTTAAGAATATGGGGGAGGGGGTGGGTTCTGACTTTAAAAATAGTACATTCTAAGGGCACCCAGGTGGCTCAGTTGGTTAAGCAGTTAAGAGTCTGACTCCTGATTTTGGCTCAGGTCATGATCTCAGGATTGTGGGATCGAGCCCCCCACGGGACTCCGCACTGAGGGTGTAGCCTGCTTAAGATCCTCTCCCTCTCTCTCTGCCCTTACCCTACAACTCATCTGTGTGCCTTCTCTCTCTAAAAAATAATAATTCAAAAATAGTACATTCTAAATGCAACTTTCAATGGCCAGAACTTGGTAAGAGTTATATTGCAGCTACTTTGTGCCAGGCTTTGCCAATAGTCTACTTAGGGTCCTTTAAACCCTATTTCTCCCATGGAAGATGTTAGGATATATGTATTGCCAATAAATCACCCAAATGAATAACAATATTGTGATATCACCAGTAGTGCTGTCTAAAATGGACTGTTTACAAATTAAACAGAGCTTTATGGAAATGAGATGGAAAGATGATAACACTGAGCTATGTAAGTTGAGTAATTACTACTGAGTATTACTGAGTAATTACTGAGTAATACACACTAGTGGAACTCAAGTTGTAGCATTTCTGTCTGAAATCAACTTTTGGTCCATATAGAAATGAAGACTGACGTAGCTTTTCATTGGGTACATGTTGACTAAACATATTTACAGACTTTGTTCTGTACCATCTCTCACAGCACCTTCAACATCAAGATCAACCAAGCTGAAAGGAAAAGAGAAAGATCTGTTTTAGAGTAGGAATAAGGAAGGAAATCTAGAATGAAGGAAAGCATAGGATTGGTTTAAGATGGCAGCCTGACGGTATAATGTCTTCCCTCCTTCCTGCTCCAAATGACAGGAAAACATACACACACAAACATTTTCATTTATAATATTGCTAGAAAACAAGACATGCCATTGTATAAATAAGAGACAATGAGGAATCTCTGAAAAACAGAAGGCAGGTAGGATTATGAAGTCCAGAAGGAAACCAGAATCCAAAAGGGTCATATCAAAGAACCACTCCAACAGATGGGAACACTGCAAGCCTACATATTCGAAAGGACTCCGTAAGTAGGAAAATAAAGCTGTTCTGGGCAAGGTCTAATAAAAGGAATGTAGTTTTAGCAATATAAATTTTAGACAAGATACAATCTAAGACAAAACAATTTTGAAAAAACAAAGAGGAATATTTCACATTGATGAAAGATACCTGCCAAGAAGATAAAACATTCACAAACCTGGGGCACCTGGATTGCTCAGTTAGTTAAATGTCTGCCTCTTGATTTCGACTCGGGTCATAATCTCAGGGTCATGATCTCAGGTTTGTAAGACTGAGCCCCACATCAGGTTCTGTTCTTACTGGGGAGTCTGCTTGAGATTCTCTTTCTTCCTCTGCCCTCCCTTTGCCCCATATGCTTGCACTCTCTCTCAAATAATAAATTAATAAATCTTTAAAAAAAAATTCACAAACCTTTTTGTACTTAATAAGACAACATGGAGGTCTCTAAAACAACCACTAATAGAAATACAATGAAAAATTAGTTGATTTGTGTCATAGAGGGGAGTTTTTGTCATGCTTCTAGAGTCTTCCGAGAAGACTAAAAATAAGTCAGGATAGAGGATTTTAATAAAACAATTAACGAAATATGATTTATGTAGAAATTTGTATCTAATAAACAAAGAAAACACATATTTTAAGCATACATGGTACAATTGCATAAACTGACCAAGAATTAGATCATGAAGCATATTTCATCAAATTCCAAAAAGCAGAAGTCACACAGACCACACGAGCTGATTACAATTTGATAAAATTAGAAACTAACAACAACATGAGAGCCAACTGCCATCCCCGGGCAATCCTTTCACCTAGAATCCACAAACACCCTACTATTAACGCTGGATTTATTTAGAAAATGAAAAGAGGAAATTAAAAACTTTTAAGTACTTATTCCACTGCCAAGAAAATGCAAAATGAAACTATGAGACTGTATTTGTTTTGAATCGATTAGATTGTTAAAAGTTGAAAAGATTGATAATGTCATATTGGTGAAAACATCGGCCAAAATGTTACTGGTAGAATTTTTACGGCAATGTTCCTCTATTAAAAATTCTTAAGATCTCATACCTTTTAATTTAGCAAATCTGTGTGTCCACATCTACCCTCAGTACATCCTTGCTTGTGTAATGCTGGGGATGGGTACAATAATAACCGTTGTGATATTGGAGGTGGCGGAAAAAAAACAGGGGAGTGGGGGACCATCTGTGGGTAACAAAACTGTAAACTCAGAGGGAATTGTTGATTATGGCATCTCCGTATTGTGGGACAGTATATAGCAGTTAAAAACAATGCCCATATATACTGATGTATCCCAAGTTATATTAAGTTAGGAAAGCAAGTTGAAGGTGAATAATATACATGTATATATATAAAATATGCATATTATATATATACAACATTAGCATTACCACATTTTTTTAAACTTCATATTTTTCTCTCAATGTGTATGTGTGTGTCTATCTATGAATGTGTGCACACAAGTTTGTATGTCTGTGTGTAAAAATGCAAGTAGAAAGATCTGGAAGTATGCTCACCAAACTGAACTGGTAATTACCCCCTTCTGATGATTAGAATAGAGAAGTAATGAGGTAAGGGAAAGGTAGTCAAGAAGGACTTCAGCTTTGTCTCTACTGGTTGAGTTTTTCAGACCATAATAATATATGACCCATGAGTTTGGGGAAAATGCCATGCCCACCAGGAGACTCACTTGTAGAAAGTAACTAGTTACAACTCAGCCTATCCGTTGAAAGTCAGGCACCATCACAAAGATGGTTTCCCACCTCAAAACCATTCCATCACTACAGAGAAAGACTCCTGGAGGAAAATGGACAGTGCATGATCTTTGTGCTTCCACGGCACCTAGCTTCTACTTCTGTTTGTCAGTTATGCTGCCCTGCCCTATTTGATGTCTTCATTGTGTCCATTTATTCTTTACACTCTCTGCAGTCATAGGGTCTAATGTTTGTTCAACTTCCTGTCTCCTCCAGACCCTGTATATGCACTGTAAGTTTGAGGTGTTCTTTTTTTTTTTTTTCCTCATTGCCTTTATTAGCTGAAATTGAAATTTTGTTCATAAAAGTTTTTTGAACATGAAAAGCAGAGACTAAGGCCGCAAACTCTGCAGCCCATGCTGGCTGGAAATCCTATGCATTCCAGAGGCACTGCATGGCCAGGGCTCACGGCTGATTCTCATTAAGCTTGCCCTCTCATATGGGATAGATTTGGCGGAGGGAGGATTTCTTCAGACTCCTCTGTCTTCCAATGGAAGGCAGCTCGAGAGGTGCTTAGTCAGCGACCAACAGCTGAAGCCGGGGCACCGTGCACTGTTTTCCAGGCCCGAGTGAAGTCAGCCCTCCAGAAGGAGCCATCTGACTGGGAGAAGTTATTAACATGTTACTACAGACAAAAGAATTAACCCTGAGTCTTTGCTGCGATGAAATATAAGGTCACTGCCTCTTCTTCCTCCTCAGAGACTCACCAAAGACAATAATAGAAGGCACTTCTAATGAAGCAGACTTTACACAGTTCTGGGAGCGAGTCAGCCCCAAGAGGCTTCTTCAGTGTTTGAGAGACCTTACCTCCATCTGTTGGGCTACCACGGCCCAAGGAGGCGCACCGTTATTTTATTTATTTCCTCTCAAAATTGTTGAGCTCCTTCTTTGAAGCCCAGGAAGCTCAGTACAAAGTGGTCAGCTGAGCAATAGTTTCCATGCTGGCTTACTTTCATATCGCTTTGAGTTTTTCTGATCCTTCTTAAGAGGAGACTATAAAAAATATACTTAAATCATCCAGATGGCCTTATAGATTTCTGGTTTCTTTCAATTTACATAGTAAAAAAAAATTTTTTTATGAAGGCTTATAGGGAATAAAATAATAGTGCTTCTATTGCCCTCTTCCCCCAGTTTTCTACTCTTGGCATGACATATTATGGTCTCCGAAGGATGTAGGGTGATTTCTAGGCTTAGCACTCATAATGGTTCTTGTTCTGCACCGAATTTTATGCCATGTAGTCTTTGGGAAAGCTCTCATCACATAAAACAAAAGATGAGACCGCTAAGTGGGGAGGGGGGACAAGAAAAAGAGCCCCCTTTGTTGCTCTGTATATTGAGAATATAGTGGAGTAGATGGCATTCTATCCAAAATCCTGGGTTCTACATCAGGCTCTGCCTCTGGCAGATCACGTGCCCGTAGTCATGTTTGTTTGTTCTTCGATAGTCTGAGGCTCTCCTGCAAGCCCTGAAGAAGAAAACAGTGCTGCCCACCTCACAGGACCCCTCGGTGAGAGGATGAGGAGCAAATGAGCTCATAAGAAAAACAAAACCATAGGCAGGAACACCTGGGTGACCAGACGTTTAAGCACTGGACTCTTTGTTTCTGCTCAGGTTGAAACTCGAGGTCCTGAGATCGAGCCCCCTATAGGGCTCTGCTCTCAGTGGGAAATCTGCTTAAGATTCTCTCTCTACCTCTGCCCATCCTGCTTGTGCACTCTCTGCATGCCCCCCCAATAAACAAATAAACCTTTGGGAGAAAAAAACATAAATAGCATTTGAAATATTATCAGTTGGCAAACACACCTAAGTGTAATAAAATCTGGAAAGACTTTAAAACAAGTAAATCAGTCTTAAGCAAAACATTCATCACATTTCTACACTTTCTTCATTAAAATAATAATAATAATAATAAAAGAATACTACCTGGAAAATAATAAGTCTTAGGAAACATTAAAAATGACTCACTAAGTTACCCCCTTAGGATAGTGAAAATCTCTCTAATTACTATTGCCATTATATATCAGAAATTATTATTCTAATACAGAGGCAGAATTAGAAGAAAGATAGTTTTACCCGCCCCCCCCCCAAAAAAAATAACCTTGGAAATCTTTTCACTAGAAAAGCAGCATTTTAAAAAATGTGTATTTCAAGCAGGGGTATATAAAATAGAGGAAACCCTATTAGTTTCTCTTTTATGTTTTCAGTATTTTTTTCCTTGTGTTCTACAGTATTTTGAAATGTCCTAAGTGACTTCTAATTCAAGCAATTCTCTTTGGCCAAGAGCCAGAGGGAAGATTGCCTTGTCATCCTATAGCTTCTGCTAAGAGCTATTAGCTGGCTGAAATACCCATTTTTAGGTTTTGTGTCTTTTAATATCGTCTACCTCTTTTCTAACTTTTCTGCATGATTTTCAAAATTCAGATAAGAATTATTATAGCAGCTTTATAGACATGTGGGAGGGAGACAAACCATAAGAGACTCTTAATCTCACAAAACAAACTGAGGGTTGCTGGGTCCTGGGGGAGTAGTGAGAGGGTGGTTGGGTTATGGGCAGTGGGGAGGGTGTGTGCTATGGTGAGTGCTATGAAATGTGTAAGCCTGATGATTCACAGACCTGTACTCCTGGATCAAATAATACATTATATGTTAATAAAAGTGATTTTTTTAAAATGGAAAACTGCTAGCCAATTTAGATCTTTTAAGGAAACAAAAATGCTGCTTTTCCTGTTTAAGGAGTATTATGAGTAAATTTTTAAATCTGAAAAAAAAAATCCATTTTCTTTATATACCAGCTATGTTTTGGTGCATGTTCTCCCTTGGTTCCCCACCTCCCTCCCATCACCTGTGTACTTATCTTGTACCTGGTTGTTGTCATAGTGAATATGTGATAGTGAAGCTGCCTTTTTCTCACTTAGCATTCATTGGAAATATGTATATGTTGTCAACGTAAGTTTAATAACTATCATTATGGTTAACATCACATCAAATTGATATCATGTTATGTAATCATCTATCTACTGTTAGTCCTCTCATGTTATTATTTTTCTCTTTTTGATAAGGCCACAAGTGATTTTTTTTTCTCTTCAATTTGAATAACTTTGGGATAAATCGAACCTTGGTATAAATCCCCCATAATAGAGTTTTAAGATAATTACTGTGCTTGTCAATATATTACTGGGACCAATTTAGGAAGAATTGAGTCAATCCAGCATTATATGAACAAAGCTACTCCACTAGCACACTCTCCCTTGAAGGTGGCATGTTTTAATTTTTGTACTTTAATTAAATGATACTTCAGCAATGGGATATGCATTTCTCTGGTCACCAAAAAAAAAAAAAGAAGGAATTTTTCCATTTTAAAATGTGTGACTTGTAATTCATCATGGGAATGATTTCATTCTACCCTGCCTCTTTCTCTGTTGCAATTTTGTGTTCATTTTCATCGAGTTAAATGAATCCTTTCTATATAGATTTAAATTGTCTTTTAATCCAATCTGTGACAGACTTTTTTTCCCCCAGTCTGAGTCTTGATTATTACATTCTCAAAATATGAACCAGGTCTGCTTTTTGGACCATGAGAGGAAATGTCTGTGTTCGCTTCAAGCTAAAATGGGCACACCCTCTTCCTTCAGAAAAGGTACTGAGTAGGGACATGCTGCCAACAGAAGGGTTGCATGGGAAAGAATGCCAGGTCCAAGGTGAGTATGGCTTTCTACCTGTGCCATGTGTACATTTCACATCTGGCCAGACAGCTCGATAACCAGGAAGCCGTCTCCTCCTTGTCCAAGAGTGCTTCTGTGGTTCCAGTCCATGTTTCCAGGGTTGTTAGAGCCAGGAGACCACCTCCATCCAGTTCAGTGCTGCCTTTCTCTCCCAGAGTCAAGACCAGGGCTCTGGAGGAGAATTCTGCCAGGATCCAGGGCATAAAAGGAGGCAGCATGGACTCCGTGTCTTCCAACCAAAGGACTGTTTACACACAACTTGGCACATGCTTCTGCTGTGTTTAAAGACATGATTCAAGGCACAGAAGTTAAATTTTAGAGATGAAGCTTGGGGGTATAATAAGTTTATGCCTGCAATCATATCTCACTTCATTTTTACAACCCACGCTCTCCTACAAGTTATATCCTACTAGTACTCCTCCTTCCCAGGTGGTAAGTCTGGAAGGGGATAAGGGAATCCATCCAGGCTATTTAGGACATAGAATATTCCAGGAAAGGTCCCCCCTGCCTTCTAGAAATCTCTAGCCAGTGCTTACACTTACTCTTGGGTTGGAGCATATCTTGCTGGCTCTTGTTACATGTAACCAAATCTTTCCTGCTTCTAATTAAACTTATTCTTTTCAGTATAGTCCTTCCCAGAAAACATATAGCTATTTTCCCCTAAAATAATAGTAGTATTTCTTCTTAGTAGTTTTGAGACTGAAAATTTTTAAAGAAGACTTTTCATAAACTACTAAAAGTCTACAAGCAAGGGCAAAATTTAAGAAAATAAAGCAAAATTTAATGGTATGCCATTTGATTTTTTGCCATTATTTCATTTTTTCCTCAAGGGTTATGCTATATTTTCCCTGGATTATTTACTGAAATGATAGAATTTGATCTATTAAATAGTATCCCTGTAGTATAAACTACTCTATAGAGAATAAATTAAACCAAGAAATGAAAAATTGGGGGGAAAGACATAATGGTAATTTCTTAAAACAGTGAAACGATTCTAAAAATTACCTGTGGGAGCCTGAAAAGACTCTTCTTATAAACCTTTTAAAGAAAAAGGAAGTAAAAGTGATTAATATATTCTTGATATTTCCTATTCATATAATGTAAATTGCTCCTCACTCATTCTGCTTACAGAGAACTTCAGACGAATACTTATGGGCCAAGACATGCATTGGCCCTTGGTGTTCATAATAAATAAATCATTTTATTTTCACTTGTCACTAATGTTAGAGCCCCTTGTCCTTGTAGCTAGTAAGTAAATCAATCTATTCCTAGGCAAGACTCTAGCAAAGCTCAATTTGAGTGACATCATCTCTTGAGAGAATCATCACAACCAGCTGAGTACACCAATATTATATAAGTGACTCAGCTCTATTCCATAAGAAGATTAAACTTTTCTTATCGACCTTGAGTAGCAGACACTGGCATAAGAACATATAAAACTCCCTTTGAAGTCAAGCCAAACTCCACAGCTTGCTATCTATAATTTTAGTTTATTTTTCCAGTGTCCATCAGCCTTGATAACTGTAAATACATAATTCTATTCTCAAATCACTCTTCCCTCTTACTCTGGTAGGTGTTTTCCCTTTGTCTTGATTATAAAATAAACATTTCAGGAGATTCACCTAGATTTCTATTTGAGGGAAAATGCAAGAATTCAACAACTCTGGATGGATTAGAGAAGTAGCAGAGAGGTGGCTCCCTAGGTAAGTAATAGGGAGCAGGGCTTCTAAGTCTTTATAGATTAGAAAATTCTAAATGCATTAACTTGGTGGTACCAAAAGAGGAAAAGAAATTAATGACCCTTAGAGTTCTCTTTTTGGCTTGAAACTGCATGTATCAGCAATACTGTGTTATTTTTAAACTGATCAATCTGATACCAGGATGAAGGCAGACCTTTCAGCTAGTAACCACATATGCAAAATGGTGGCAGGGACACAAGAATGCCAAATCCCCTCCCAGCCCACGACCAGAGCCTTGGTTTTTTCTCTCAAATAGTGTTTGTTAAGAGTTTCTGTATAGACCAGACAGTTAAAGTATCCCATGCAGTGCTTCCAGGAGAGTGGCGAAATATTCACAAGTAACCAGGCAGTCATGATCACTGGGATACCTGCTACCATAGAGGAAGGTAGGGACTGCACATAAGAGGGTCCCGTAGCTGATGACATGGGGACCAATAAAGGCTTCCCAGCAGAAGAGTAGTTTTGACTAACTGGTAAAGGATGAGTAAATTAGTGAGGTAGGAAAGGATGGGGATAAGAAGCCCAGGCAGATGAGACCAATAACCAAATGTCTGGAGGACTGAAGTAACCTAATAAAATTAAAACTAGGAAAATAAAACTGAACTGGAAAACAAGAATCCAGGTCATTAAAGCTTTTTGCAAGGCGTTTAAAATAACTTATATACTATCCTCAGGGAACAAAAGTCCATTTAAATGTTTCAATCACAACAGTGCTATCATTAGGCATAAAGAATGGATAGGAGAGAGTCAGATTCCAGAAATTCTTCCTTTGGAGATTTATGGCCTAGGGTTAAGGTTTATGGTTCTGACCCTGTTAAGGACAAATGGGCCTGAGATTTAATACAATAAGCTTCGTTCTTGTTTTGTAAAGAGAAGCAAGGATTTCAGGTTGGGGAAAGGCTGATACTAACCAAAAAGTTCTCATTACTGAAATGGGGGGGTGGTTTCAAAAGAGGGTCAGAACCTCTGAACAAACTTTGTTTTTCGTTACATTTGCCATTATTTAGTGACTAAAGAGAAAGGTGAAATTAGGATGTAGAATTGAAAAGCTTCAAAGAGGATGGCAATTAGGGGGAGGGGAGGATACAGTGAGAGAGAGGAAACTTTTTGGGTGTGATACCAAAGATCACAGGCTATATACTCCATTTGGTGTTTGACTTGAGAAATCCCACAGCCTCTTGGAGAAGTAGAGTGTCTGGAGGTCTGAGTCAGGGAGTTCTGTTTGGTAAGATTGCTTGTCTATGAATAAGCAAAAAGCTGTAACTAGTTGAAGAGAACCAGTGTCCCTAAGGTGTATCTGCATAGGTGTCACCAGTCTTTGTATGGAGGAAATGACATTATTGACATTGTATCAATGTTGAGTATGGTCTGAGCTACATTTCCTGGCATTAAAGACTGGATTTGTACCGATCTGTTTATATTCTCTCACATAATCTCACCATACTCTCATAGAACAAATTTTTAGTAGACTTGGAGGGTTAGTCTGATTGACCTCCTCTGGGCTTGAACAAGGGGCCTTGGCCTTTAACACAATGCTTTCATCAACTATACTAATCATACCCATAGCTTTAGATAAAAGCAAGTGGAAAAAACAAAAACAAAAACAAAACAGAATTTGAAGAAATGCTTTTTTGAGTAATTTCTAGTCCCTGAAGAATGCAAAAGTTCCAATTTTCTTCATAATTGAAATCCTAACAGCTATAAGAACTTGATGTTTATCAAAGATGCAAGCAGAAGTCATAAGACTTTATTTCATGGATTAAGTCTAAAAGCTATATGCATTTTCATGAAGGCTCATAATGGACTGGTAATGGTTATTACGGATGATAATATTTATTTAGACAAGTTAGAAATACCAAGTGCAAAAGATGTTTAAAGCAAAAATGGCATAGACCATTTCACAAATGCACAGACCGAAATTATCTATAATTTTGGTGAATGGCATAAATTGTATGACATAGAGTTGGCTGTGGCTTTCATTTTCATCATAAGGACAGCTTATAAATCAGTGACATGACTAATGGGTCTCAGGGAGGGTGCATCAATCTAGCACCTGCTTCCCCAATCCATCAAGTTACATTTCATATCCAAACACAAATAACCGTATTATTAACCTCAGTCATCAAAATTAATCTCTCAGCATGGAAAGGATGTGAATGTTTAAGCTAATAGGGTTTGCTTCCTCCTTGTGGTATAACCCATGCACTTAATTCATAAAAACAGTGGCGTTTCTCTTTGTTGAACATCTCAGGGGTCAGTGCTATTTTGGGTTCTGTGTTTGTGGCTTTGTGTGGGTGATATAGGTAAATTTTACAGAAGGCCACAGCAGGTGTGACTTTGAACTAAGTCCATGTGACAAGCAAGAGCATGCTGCCTAAACCTTACTTTGGGGAAATCCAAGCTTCGAAGTGGCCATACAGGATGTTTCATCAAAAGAGGGATTTTCCCCTCTACTCTTGGACACACTGCTTCCTTCCTCTTCCTTAACTCTGCAGTACAAAAATATTCTCAAAGCAGCTAACAATATGCCATGTCATGGGTGACCGCATTGGAGGAGGGGGTGGGTAGGGATGGAGAACGGGGAGTAGTTTAAGCTCTGGGGTTTAAAAGGGACAGTAAGAACAAACCTCTGAAACACACTGGTCAGCCTGTCATTTCTCCGGGCTTGTTACTTGATATTACCCAACACTAAAGAAAAAAACATTGGTCACTGGCCCGCATATGCATCCAGCATCATTTTGGAATTAGATCTCCATTGAAAGCCCAGCTCTAACATTATCTGTGTCTTAGAGTTTCCCTGTCTGCAAAATGTATAAGAATACAAACTAAATAGATTTGCTGTGAGGTTTCAGTGAGAGAAGATATGGACACTTACTTCATTTCTTTCTGCTTCCATCATCCCCCAAACCCCATTTTAGTCTCCCAAGTCTAAAAGAAATCAAACAGGCCCACACAGTGAAATTTTATCATTCCAAATGACATGTAATGTGGCAATCTACTACTTCTCTTCACCTTATAACGTGTATCCATTGGATACTAGCCTTATTAATCACAAGTTTATGTCCAGTGCTTTTTTGTTCAGCAAAAAGACAAAAGAGGAAGTAGAGATCACAAAGCAAGTACATGATTGAATGAGTTTGTGTCAGTATAACTTCTAAAGAACAAATGAGCCTTTTATTAGTCAAGGTATTAGGTCAACTTATTCCCAGTCTCAGTTGCTATGTCTGCTTTCCAAATCTCTTGAGCTAAAACTAGTGAGAAAACTGGAGGAAAGGTCTTCAAGTGTACCCTTTCTCTAGGGCAAAATTTTTAGGATTCCCACCCCCAGTTCTGAAGGTTGTATCTTCACTAAAGACTGGTTATTGACAGAATCACACAGATTATTTGCCCAATCCACACTATGACCTGAAATGTTGTCATGGAAAAATAATTATGTTAGCATTTTATCCCATGGAACTTTAGCCTCCCCCTAACCTCCTGGAAGGACAGATTTTCTGTAGAATCTCAGAAGGCATCTCAAGCAGGTGTGTCCTTATCTTTATTTGTAAGAGATAATTGCTTCCCCAGAAGACAAAACTATTATGGCCTAAAACATAAATAAAACCACAGCTCCTAGATTTTTGTATTGTTGTCTAGAATTTTCTTAGATTTGATTTTATTATTTTAAACCTTTTTCTCATCAAGACCATTTTTTTCACCTATAAAGATAAAAATGGAATTGAGTATGGAAAACATAAGTAAAAATTATCCATACATTGATGAACAACATCTTGAGCTTTCTGAGAATACACCAGATACTATAATTCCTCTGTGCAGAATTAGTGAATAATATAAATAAATAAATCACTAGTGATTGAGTTTCTTCAAGGACTGTATCTTAAAACTATAAATTACCATAAAAATAACAAGGCTGTAAATTGATATGTAATGAATTGCCCCAGTTATACTTTTATAATTTACTTTTAATATGCCTTCATTCAGGCAATTTAGAAGTAAAGCTTAATCATTAGTGTATTAAAGATGGCATAGATTCTTGAGTATTCTCAGATTAATTCATTAGAATCAATTCTGTGTTTCCGGCATCAGAAGGCAAAAGCTAAAGAGGGAAATGTATTGACGACAATGCTTTTAAGTGGTTTTTAATTTGGAAGGCATGAGAATCTTTTTGAGGTTTTTCCTCACTAGTTGAAATATCTGTTCCAACTGCCACTGTATAATCTAGATTACTCTTTTGAACATACAAAAAAGTCTAAAGATTTGAAGCATAATAAAGCGACATTAGCTACCTTTCACGTGCTCAAAGCAGCCCCACCACTGGCCCAGACCACCTGTTTCCCTCACTCTCATGCCTTATTGCAAAATCTCATTTCAACATCAACAGTCCATCCAATTGCCACCACGTTCCTCAAACAGTAGTCCTGCTCCAACTCTCCAACTCTGGGAGTCCTGAGTATGACCACTGGGCACTCACGGCCGTTCACTCAGGCCCTTCTCTCGTTTATCCTTTTTCTCACCCAGCACTGCCATGGGCCCCCTGGCTTCCCCATTCTACAGCATCTTCTGGGACTGCTGTCAGTAAACGCCATTAAATCATTAAACTTTTCCTCAGAAGCCTCCTTCTGCCCTCTTCTCTTCTTCTGGAAGATCGGGGTATGTGCCACATATTAAACAGTGTTTGTGGGCCAACTGTATTTTGAAAACACCAGGTGATATGTCTCAGAGACATTCATTTGGACCATGTGCTCTGAATCCCCATGAGGGAAGAGCCTGAGCTTCCCCACATACATTGGACTAAAAACCATTCTTAAAGAAACATCTTCTGGAAAATGCTGCCTTAATTGAAATTTGGCTTTGTACTAAAGGTGTCACATCTTCTCCATGACCCTCAAGCATGAACAGCTTCTTCTCCAGCTCCCTCTGTCTAGAGGCCAAGAGCTTGGTGGCTATTCTCTAACTTAGCTTTCAAGAACTTCAGCAGCTCTATTGAGCCATGCCCTTGACACTCATCACCTACTAGGTCTGCAAGATTCTTCTTCCTCTTCTTTAATCACTTTAGTGCCTGATGTAACAATTTTTCTCTTACTCTTTTAGTCGTCCTGGGAAAATTCAATATTCACACTCACCTGTAACAGTACCAACAATGACACTAATGATCACTAATATGTCATTTTGAGTATCTACTATGAACTACGTATCTTAGCGTTTGATATGCAGTATCTCATTTAATCTCTACAGTTATCTCCTCCCTGGCTGCCACTGCTGTGCCCTGTTCCTTCATCATGCCCTTCATGCATTGCCTTGCACGGCTGCTCCTTGTAATACAGACATCATGGTTCTCTGCTGGACATTCCTACAGTGGGCTTGCTGCACTGTGGACCCCACAAGCTAGCCATAGTTTGTACGTAGCTTAGAGCAAGGGTGGCACCGGCTGAATTTGCTGGCAGGTTTATAAAGCACATTTATTACCATTTGAGAGGTCATCTTTGGATGCAGTGTTCTTCCCAACCACCCGAGGCCATCAAGCAACATGACCTGTCTCCTAGAGGCAGCTTCAGTGTTTGCTGTCATTCCTTGCTCCTCAGTAGCCCTTTCACTATGTGGGCAGCATATATTCTGTAAAGTCACAAGCTGATGAGATGTTGGGATCAGAAGGGGCATAAAATTCATAGACCCAACCCCCCCACCCCACTTAGAGTTAAAGAATTGAGGTCTGGAGAAGCCCATAAACTGACATTATCCTCAGAAATTGCCGAAAGATTAGGTAAAGATAACAGAATTTGCTTATTCCTTTTCAAAAAGGGATTTATTTTTGTTGACTATATCCTTGAGGACTTTTTATCTACCAGGTTGTCATGATTTTAGATACAAGTCTGTTAGAAAACACCCTTTGCACATATATTTATCTTGATCATTCACTAATTGAGAAACTGATGTGTTGTCAGAGGGAAGTAGGGCAGCCTGCTTTCCATAGCAGCACAGTGAGGTTTTCTCTGTTGGGTGGGACATTTGGTTCAGATTTCCTTTGCACCAGATGGTTGTCCCCCAAAGGCCCCAAAGCTCCCGGGATCATTAGGATTCCAGATGTGCTTGCTACTGTTGATCTGGGGTGATGTGACCACACTTTCCTCCTACCAAGTATGTACTCAGCTGTTAGACTGAATTCAGAAATATTGGCTGCCATGCTTCTAATAAATTTGGTAGTTTTTATTTTAATTTTGAGCCTCCAAAGAGGCTTTATCCAGGAAAGATATTTAGGATATATAGATAGAGTAGTTAAAAACCTCACTGTATGAAGAGTGTGTTCTAGAATCGTATTGGTGAACATCTGAGACCATCTAATTCCCAGGCCCCAGAGTTCCAAGGCATCCCCTTTCTTAATGCATTGAACTTGTTCTGAATCCAATTATACTCTTTCCATTTTGCAAAATATCTCATTTCGTGTATTCAACAGTAGAATATACTTTGATATTGGGGGGAAAAAAGTGTTTTTACTTTAATGTGCTCCAGATTGGAGACCCTCATTAAGGCCGATCTGCCTTCTCTCCCAGCTGTGCTAATTAAAATCACTAATTATTTCCATGTCAGTATCTCAGGATCATCTTTTGATGCATGAACGTTTGAAGGAATTGAAAAAAAAAAAAACTGACTGATTTTGGGAATCATGTGAGAAAATTAATATTCTTTAGTCCTAATTTTTTTTTAAGTTTTTATGTCAGTTCATTTGACTTCCATTCCTACTTCATTAGTTCCAGATCTGTTCTGGATTTCTGCCATGTGGGAAGTAGTTGCGGGAGTCCCCTTTCTTTATTTAGTGGTTAGTGTAATTAATGCTGAAAGGGGATTTACCTCACTCCTGATGTTAATATGCTTCTCAAAAGCAGTTTTGATATCCAATACTTGTCATTTATGAAGGAATTAATAAACCAGATTCCGAGGTTCCTCCCTGCCATCAAAAGTCAATGATTTTTTAAGACCTTATGGTCACTTTCCTAATTCAAAAAATCAACCCACTTCTTGCTCTCATGAGAAATAATCCAGGTGTGCTTGGGCAGGAAGTAAGTTATTTACTCTTCTGTGCAGAAGGTGGGAGAATGGAAGAAAGATTATCTTTCCAGCTGGAAGGCAATCCTTTCCCAGAGATACAGATAATCTCTTTGAAAAGTTTCTAGACTCCAGAACAATTAAACTCTAAAAAAAGAATTATTAGGTCACATAAATTGAAGGAACTGTCACATTGGGAAATAAGATTTCCATTCACATTTTTACTGGTGCAAAATTTCATGTTGTATGAATTATTTGCAGTATATTTTTCCCCATGACAAGTTGATTCTGATTTAAATCCTCTGGGACTGCAAACACATAACTTATTTACTCCCTTCAGTGTACCTTAGCTTGAGAGAAGAGATTTTTTTGGTGGCAAGCTGTTTCAGTGGAGTCAGACTATGTAATAGGATAGAAAAAAGCAAAAGGCTAGGAGAAAAATGAGTAGAAAAGTTTCTTCCTAAACAAAATCTGAATAAATGAAATTGAGTTTTGTTTTTTTTTTTTAAATAAGACCAATGAAAATGTTGGTGGGCCATGTAAGGAAGCTGACAATAGCCACAGGACCTTCTACTTTTGGAGTTAATCGCCTTCTGATGGCAGGGGGGGGCGGTCAGGGGCATTGTAACTTAACAGTTAGTAAATCATTCCAGTCTGCAATTAGTGTAATCATCTCAAAAATCTTGAACATTCAATCCTTAGAACAAGTCTATTTCAGATATTTGAGTTTCCGGCCAACTACCCCAAAATAGTCATTTCTTGACAATTTTTTAAAATCACTTCTCTTAGGCTACGGATGAAAACAGCAAACTCTGGGGATGAAACACAGAAGCAATTATAGGAAAAGAAAGTACCTTATACTATGCAAAATGTGTGAGAACTGAGTCATATGTAAAAATTTTTTAACTTCTTTACTCTTAAATTGTGATTCCTGGAATCCCTTCTTCATAACTGACTCACAATCTATTTTGGAACAAACCTGGCAGCACTACACTCCTTTCACGATAGATTAAAATTCATACCAAAAAGTCAGAGACTGATGGAATAATCAGGTAATACTGACTGAGGAGCCTCGCACCCACGCAGCCCTGTGTGAAACACTAAGCATATGGCTTTCAGGTTGAGGCTGACCTAAACTTCCATGTTTTGTAGTTATGTTTCCTAATGTTGTGTTTGGAAAAATGAACCTATTAGAAATACCTAAATCATAGTTCAGGTGAGATGCTTGATCTTGTTCTTTATTTAAAATACCTATTTTTTTCCACTTCTAAGAGTTCTCTAGATTTTTTTTTTTTTTAAGATTTTATTTATTTGACAGAGAGAGAGAAAGAGCACAAGCAGGGGGAGCCTCAGGCAGATGGAAACAGAGAAGCAGGCTCCTAGCTGATCAGGAACCTGATTTGGAACCCAATCCCAGGACCCCGGGACCATGACCTGAGCTGAAATCAGATGCTTAACCAACTAAGCCAACCAGAGCCCCTTCTCTAGAATTTTTATAATGAATTTCATCATTTTTCAGTAATTCCTTAATTGTATTTTTTTCTAAAAAGAGTTTGGAGCTTTATTTTCATCTTGAATTTAGTTGCTTCTCCTCCTTTTGTTTACAATATTCAGCTCATTTTGTTTCAGAGTTTACATTTACTTCTTAACTTTAAAAAAGATTCTTTTCAGACACCTGAAACACAGGCCCAGAAGGGACATGCGTTTACCCTTCCCCTTTAGGCAGTCTTCCAAAGACGATGCTACCCAAGGGTGGTTTCTCATAGCTCTAGAAAAGAGTACACAGTGTCCACCTGCATGTCATCTTGACATTTAAATACTTCTGCTCTGTCTAACCAAAGCCTTGCCACTTCAAATCCGGCCTGTCTGCCTCGTTTGGTATTCAAGGCAGATAGTCGACCATTTCCTTGTAAAAAGCCCTCTCTTACCTTTAAAGAATATATTCAATTGCCATCTGGTTTTTCTTCAAGAAAATGAGTAACAGCCCCATTTACCTCTCTTCATTGGCCTTCGCTTCCAACACTTGAATCACTTTACCATCTCTGTGGTTGTTTCCTAAATAACTTCAAAGTTCGTCAGTCTTTGAACATGGACTCTCAGAGTTCAGAACAATCTAAGTTGGGATTACCCCAACAGCTCCTTCACATCATCCTCTCATTCTTATAAAATTCTCATAAAAATATATTTATTTTTATATTGGTCTTCTTAAGTGTCTTTTTAAAACCTTTTTCTGGTCTAGATTTAGATTTGTTTTTAATGCAACTGATTTAGTAGATTTTGTAGAGGATACATTGTATAGAGTCTCTATGAGGTAGCCATTTTTATGCAATGCTGAAACCTAAGTAAAATTTCTCTAAGAGACATTTATAGAAATTAAAATCACAGCTAAAAAAAGTTTTATTGTATTTCTACTTAATTTTTTTCAAATATTTTCCTCTACTTAATCTTGGATAAATTTTCCAATTTTATACTTTTCCAGCAAGTTTCTAGCCAAAGGAACAAAAAAGAGAAAAAGAGAGAGAATCAGAAATTAGCTGCATAACACCAGTGCAATAATTATGCCAATTTAGTTTGGCATCAGTGTGATTATGAACAAATTTAGAGGCTTTAGAAATGTTTTGGGCTATTTCTGCATGAATTATATTTGAATCTCAGGTCTATTGTTTTCCTTTTTTTTTTTTTTTTTTTTTTTTTTTGTAAAGCAGCCTGAAAATTACAATATATGCC
Source organism: Mustela nivalis (assembly GCF_964662115.1). Classification (NCBI taxonomy): domain Eukaryota; kingdom Metazoa; phylum Chordata; class Mammalia; order Carnivora; family Mustelidae; genus Mustela; species Mustela nivalis. The sequence goes on from NC_139024.1 coordinate 66,351,526, forward strand.
AGTATGCAATTTGTAGTTCATTAATTTGATTAATACCTCTGAAGGTCTGGGCTTCCTGAAATGGTAACCTTATCTAGCATATTCAGTCTTGGTGTTTGGGAAGTTTAACAAAGTGTCCAGGTCCATGGAAAAACTAGATAATGGACATAAAGATTGAGGCCATAGGACTTAATGAAAATCTTCATGGAGGAGCCTTGACACTCCTTGTTCCCTCTTTCCCAATGAAAATGAACCTCTCATGGGTTAATATTGGAGAATATTATCTCTGCACATGTCTAAAGAAACTCAAGAACACTACACGCCGACTGAGGACTAGAAGAGGGTAGACATGCATTCAAGATCATCAGTGATTCTATGCTGAAAGATGCATGAGACTATAGCTTCAAAATACACGCACATTTTATATATAAATATATTTCCCTCTCTTCATTGGTCTTATTTACCAACACTTGAATCATTTTATATATAAAAATGTATATATTATATTTATATATAAAATGATTCAAGTGTTGGAAAATAAGACCAATGAAGAGAGGTAAATATATGTAAATAAATATATACTTTAACTATATACTATATATATACTATATTACATATTATCTGTAAATTATATATATATTTAACTATAATATATTATATTGCATATTTATATATAAATTATATATATTTTTATATATTTTATCTTGACACTTTACATCAGGGCCTTTTCCAATCATTAGAACTTTCATCCTTCCATTTCCTAGAGAGGGAAAAAACTGGTCTGTTTGCATTAAGATAGATAGATTTATAGATATCAATGTTAGATAATTTTTACATTATGAAGATAATATAAAAATGCTAAAATTTTAGGAAATGGGGAAAAAAGAAAAACATCTATAATCCCACTAAAGTAAAATAAGAAGCATTGCTTCATATATTGACTTTTATGTCCTTCTGTACACATTTGAAGTACAATTTGATATTGTGATTTCTCTTTTTTAACATAACAATAGGTAACATTTCTCCATACCATGGAAAATACTTAAAAGGCACTATGAGCACAGTGGCTATGCTGTTCTTTACTTAATCATTTTCTCATTAAACATTAAATTGCTTTCAGTGAGTCTTAATTATGGATAATGTTAAGACGGCATTGTGCACACAAATTTATGAATTACTTATTAGGATAAGTGATCTAAAATGAGATAAATAAGATAAAAGTATTGGGCATCTTAAAACTGTTAAAATATAACAGCTTTCAGAAAACATTTAAAAATCATAGTAAAAGGAGAAGTTTATGAGAATACTAATTTTACAAAACCCTTGCCAGCACTGAATATTGTCTTTTAAAAAAATAAGTTCTGTTTATTATTAGGAATATAATTTTCTCTTAAAACATATATATTCTAATCAACCACCATTATTCATAATCCTATCCCTTTCCAGGGGGAAAAGAGAAATAGGTATCGCTTAAAATATATTGGTAAGGCATTTTCCACTTGGGTTTTCAAAGAGCAGCTTGGATTACTTAAGGATTGTGGTGATAAACCAGCACACTGTCTTCAGTTATAACCTGCCCCAGTAACCTTTGAGGCAGATTTTCCATAACACCAAGGGCTAAAGTCTAACTCATTTGGAGGAGAGTTATATAAACTGCTGTGTTCTGAACCATCATCTTCCAGCCTTACTCAGCATCTGTACTGCAAGGTCAAGTCCTGTTAATTATCACATCAAACTCTTAAGGGCTTCTGTACAGAGACTGTTTAGTGGTTTTAACTGGGGGAAAAGGCATTGATAAAAGAAGTGTTGAGTTCAGAAAAGAAATGGCGAAGTTTCTAAGCAAGACTTTTCCTTTTCTTTTTAACTGACGTCCCCATTCCTGGCCTTGAGGGCTCATCCTTTCTATTCGCCACAGAGACAAAGTCTAGATATATATGTAGAATTGTGTGCACACACACACACATACACACATGCATGCGTGTGTACACACACGCACACACACACACACACACAAAGAAGGAATTGTCGCGGATATATATTTGGGTATGTATGCATGGGAGTTTCCTGGAAGAACCCACCAGAAACTGTTGGTGATAGTTCCTGGAGACTGTTGGTAATGGTTGTGGAACTAGGGACAGATTTTCTTTCTTCCTCTCAAAGATCAATTTAGTTAAAAACCAGTTATGCCCATCAATGTTCTGAAAAGATATTCTTCTGTTTTCTTTAAGAAAAGAAGCATATGTGGCTATTATAAATGGAACTGGCACTTTTGTGTGGCTATAGAGTAAATAGTAACAGGATGAAGTGATTTGAGCAGATGTGTAAGTAGTACACTGCTCAGATTCATTTTCTTTTATGCACTCAGGTGCTTCACGCTTAACTCTCTTTAGGTTAAAATACCCCGGGAAAAACAGAAGGAAGTTTTCGGGACCACATGGAGGCATTAACAAGCATAGCATACGCGAGTTGAAGCCTTGCCATCAATCTCCCCATCTCCACAGCACCAGTGATCTGTAGCAATCGACCACAGCAGGTGCAAGACCTGAATTTTCATTCTCTTGACAAACATCGTTTGGAACCCCCATGGGGGACCTTGGGATACATTGAAAACAAGGGAACACAGCAGTGACCTGTCTGTGTTTACTTTAGGGCATGCTTCCGGTTTTGAGCAGAACTGAGTAGTAAGATATCTACATATAAATGTAAACCCACAGTTCATCATCCATTCTTTTAATAAGTATCTATTGTCACTTGGCTGTGTAACTACTTCTGTGGCTGGACTAGTATGCTAGTATGCTAAGGCACTGGGATTTGGTGAATAAGTCAGGACACAGCCCCTTTTGCTATAGAGCTCACAGTCTAGGAATATCTAAATTATAAGTAATGAGCAATAGAAAGGCTTCATTTTTCCAAGAAGTACATATTTTTGTACTTTTTCTGCTCCCTACCTTTTTGTGAATTTCTATTCCCCTGAAATGGAAATTTTTTTCTCCCAAGTAACTTTTAATCATTGCTTTGTGAAAAGAAGCCTCCTTGGGGTGCCTGGGTGGCTCAGTGGGTTGAGCCTCTGCCTTGGGTCCAGGTCATGATCCCAGGGTCCTGGGATCGAGCCCCGTGTCGGGCTCTCTGCTCATCGGGGAGCCTGCTTCCCTTCCTCTCTCTCTGCCTGCCTCTCTGCCTACTTGTGATTTCTGTATGTCAAATAAATAAATAAAATCTTTAAAAAAAAAAAAAAGAAGCCTCCTTTTATCATCTTTATTTTCCCACAGCAAATACTTAAAAACAGCAATGTATTTTACACCGTCTGGGAAGAAAGTGAACACAGATGGTGTCAAGAATAAGTTCCATTCTTTTTTCCAAACAGGTTAATAAGGGAGAGATAAACCCTCAAATTAAAAAGAATTAAACCCTCTAATTAAAAATAATAAATCTTGAATAAAATTTTCAAGTAGATTTTATTAGTAACTCATGTATAGTATTTACAACCTAAGTCATTTGTAAGTACGTAGATATTTGGAGGCATTCTTGTTTAGTGATTAAAAGCCTGGGCTTGATAGCTGCATTTTCCTTTTCTGAGTTATCTTATTTTGGCATCTGTAAAATGGGCATAATGATAATAATACCTTTCTCATAGTAATGTTGAGAGTTCAGAGTTAGCTAATGTGAAGCACTAGAACCTCTTGGCTCTAAGTGTAGTCTTTTGCCCTAGAAGGCTACACTTGTGTTTTGCCCTCTGAAGTTTTCCAGCATGTGCTTTTCTGGCCTGGCTGAGTGTTGGGTTCCTGGCAGCAGTCCTTTGTAGCTCCCAGACAGGTTCGAAAAGACATGCGCTACAGGGCCAGGGACTGGGAATGAGGCAGCCAGAGGGAGAGCTGACTCTTGAAGACTGCCACTGAGCTGAGGAGAGGTTGGGGTGAGGGCAAGTAAACACAAAGCTTTCCTACCATTTTTAGGTTGCCCGCCCCCTTTTTTAATTCAACCTTCACTTGGTCGTGATAAACCTGCTTTCTGGAGTTCTAACAGATTTGGTTCTGACAACTTCTCCTTGCTTTTTCATGTTTCTGCCCAAGAACAGGCACTTGGAGGAGCCAACTCCACCATCTTGCTGATTTCCCTGGATAAGATTTCAAAGGTTAATGTGTCCACACTTCCCCTCCTCCCAAGAATGGACAGCAAGAATGCCCAGAGTTTGTTCAGAGGGTTCACGGAGTAATGAGATAATAAATATGCTGACCCATTGTAAACACTCCATAAAAATATGACTAGTGATTATTTGCTGAAATACAGTGAGACTTTAAATTCTAGGTCTAGGGAAAACTTCAATAGCAGATTGCAGTGGCATTTGTTTGCTTTTTTAGGACAACTAAAGGTAGCATCATTCAGTCCTTAGGAACAGTCCTATATGCCTTTAACGATCTGGAGCATCTATTTGATCCTTGACCAACCTCTGGATCCACAATTATGCTTGAATGATAAAATCCAAACTCAAGCCACTTCAGGATTTTCTAGAGCCCACTGAAAAAATAAGTAGAAAAAAGTATAGAGACAGAAAGAAAAGAAAAAGGTGAACTGCACATGGAAAATACCTGCCCAGGGAAGCAGCTAATGCAGGATCTTCTTGGAACACTCACAGGCCCACGATCTTAACCTGCTTACTTCCCAGAAGTTACTTCCCTCAAGTGTTCTGGCTGGGATCAGAACCTACACCTCTTAAAGCTGAAATTCAGTGCTTAGTAAAAACTGTCCACTTCTCCACATGTTATATAGATGTTTTTCATTCCCTGGACATTTTCCTACTCATTTCTCCATGGACCTAATGACCTACCCACTGAATACCAAAGACATGTTGGATAAAGGATCATTGTCAAGTTGTATGACTAACTTGGCTAAATGCTAACACAGTTTTGCAATGAAAACCTTCCTTCTCTGCCATTCTAAACTTTGTAAAAGATGTATTTATTCATGTTGTTTTTGTTTGTGGAAAAGATACATTTCATAATTATCAGCTATTTTTTAACATATGTTTCATATCAGATACAAAAAAAAAGGTCAAATGAGATCTTAAAAAAAAAAATGTTGGCTGGATCTGCTAAAAGTGAGTCTTCCAGCACATCTGGGAACCTCTGTAAAAAATTAACTCAACATTCTGGGCTCTTGGGATGGCCATTTTATTAACTGGTTTTGCAGAAGCACTCTGTGAAAGCCAAGGCATATAAGAAATATTTTTAGACCTGTAGACCATTAAATACTGTATAGTTAGCCCACTGCACGAGAAAAACAGCAGGTAGTTAAATGGAGGTGTCTAGTTCCATTCACAGAGGGAAAAAGAAACCATGCATTTGTTGGCAATTGCATTTGAAAATTTAGACTCTGGCTAAAATGTTATTGGAAGATTGAATATCAGACTTTTTTATTAAAAGAAAATTAAACATCAAGAATTATAGCAAAGAGCAAATTACAATCACATTGGCCTTGAATCTGACATAGCTTCTGTATAGAAAAGCAGTAGGAACATTTTATCCTAGGACCTTACATAAAATCCAGATCCAGATTTCTATTTCTGCCCCCCCCCCACCCGTTGTCAAATACCTTTGTAGAGATTTGCTCAAAGAGAAAAATACTAAAGAACATTGTCATTTGCCTTGAAAGATACTCCAAAAAACCCACATTTCTCTTTTTCTCATAATGCCTAAGATTAGGTGTTTGTTCAACATTTAACTTAGGCCTGGAAATCATCCCTTATGTCACCCTTATATGCTACAGTGATCCTGAAATCACCATACTTAGTTTCTTCCCTATACCCAGTGGATAAATATGACTTAATCGGTGTTACTTCTGTTTGACAGAAGTTGGTTTCAGCATGACAGAGATTCCTGAGGAGTTTACCATTATGTGGTACTCCAGTCCCTCTCCCCTTGCATGGAGTCCTGCACTGGTATTTATTTTTTAAGTTTCTTATTGCAATGTGTAGCCTCATTTGAGAACAACTGGAAAGCAATGTGCATGAGTAGGGGAAAGAAGAATCTAGTGGACTAGACACGAACTCGTCATGGACAAATCCAAATGATAAATTGAATTGAGCCTGAATCTATGCACAGTTTTGAAGATTATTCTTCCCACCTATGGTGTTATAGTCCTAGATAAGAGTCTGAAAGATAAATAGAGCCAATCATTAATAACTTTCTCCAATGAATGTATTGGTAGCTCAGTAGAGCCTAAGCAATTTTCTACATCTTTATGCAAAGAAAAATAAATGGTTTGATTGGAATGGCAGGAGCTAAACATCAGGCCAGGTCCTGGCTTTACCGTGAGACAGGCCTCCAGTTTCCTCCATTACTATGTATTTCTGGAAGCATCAACTACTGAGTTAACCCCACTCTCAACCACTTCAGAACTCCAACACCAGGAATTCAGGAGGGTTCAAACATGTGTTTGAAAACATGTGTTAAACCATGACCTTTTGGCATAAAAATTGTCTCCTTCAATTTCTAATAACTTAAATTGAAGGGGACTTACAGACTTCATTTTTAATTGTTTAGAGATTAATAATTCAATCATTTAGCCCATGTTTGCTGAATGCTTATGGTGTGCAAACAATCCTCAGGAGTCATGAAATTTATAAAAGACCATAAAAAATGAATGAGACAATTATAAATTAAGTGCCATTGGGAAATAAAAAGCAGAAAGGGAAAGATATTTCCAAAACAGGATGTCAGGAAGGGCTTCACTGGAGCAAATACCTGGAGAAGATGAGAATTATGCAGATACCTGAGAAAAGAAAGTTCTAGTCAGAGTGCTCAGCAAGCACAATGCCTGGAAAGAAGATTTTCTTATTTTTTGCTGGTACTATCGGTATATAGATAATTCAGTTAACAGAACAAATGCTGAAAGAGTCTATCTCTTCTAGCCTCCAGTCTGTCAGGATTCTCCTGTTAACATGTTCAATTGTATGACCATGGCTAGTAAAACCTATCAATTATCAAGCCCTACAGGAAACTAAGCCTAAGCCAGACCCTAAGCCTAACTTTAACTTTAACAGTTTATCCAATAAGAAGACTAAGGCTAAAAGAGATTATGTAACATTGCCAGGGTCACACACAGAACCAAGTGTGGGGTGGCCATATTTTATTACAGGTCTATATGACTCCAAAGCCCATGCTCTAAACAGCCATATCCAGTTATTTCTACCAACTTTGATCTAAAATAAATGCAAGGAAGTTTCTCTTAACCACAGTGGAGGTATTGCAAACAACAGGAATAACTTCTGGCTATCTGTGTGACCTTCTGTATGTCACTTTACCCCTTTCAGAATTTGTTTTCCCATCCATTAAATAAGGAGTCTAAACTAAGTCATGTGTTAAATCCATTCTACCCACAAAATATGATTATTCTGTGATACATTAACTAACGCTGGCCCCTGTACCATCTTTTGAATCCTACCAAACCGAAGATGTAGTTAGTGAACATGCAGTGATTACCTTTTCTGGGCCAGGCACAAGCTACAAACACCATTCCTCCAAATAATTTCTACTTAAGAATGTAGTTATATGCTTTGGTACAGATTATATAAAGGTTTGACCTGGATGTCAGTCAAACCAACTCTGTGTGTCTTCTTTGCTTTTTGTTTTAACTTACAAATGAAGATGTATGATTGTTGGTTCTGATGCTGTTACTGAAAAATTTGTAGGAAGATAGGATCCTTTAAAGCTTCTAAAATGACCGCATATTGGGGTGCCTGGGTGACTCAGTCAGTTAAGTGTCCAACTCTTGGTTTTGGCTCTAGTCATGATCTCAGGGTTCTGAGATTGAGTCTCACCTGCAGCTTGGCACTCAGCAGGGAGTCTACTTGAGATTCTCTCTCTCTCCCTCTGCTCTTCCCCCCTGCATTTGCACTCTCTCTCTCTCTCTCTCTCCCCCTCATTCTCAGTAATAAATAAATCTTAAAAAATTAAAAAAAAAATAAAGTGACCACATATTACCTGATTCCCTACTCAGGTCTTCCTGTTTATTGCTGCCATGGTGCTCTTCTCAACAGCTGGCATTAGGAAACTAGTTCTGCAAGGGCAGGGGCACATCCATCTGGTTCCCAGCTATTCGGGCATTGTCCTTACGATTCAATATGTTTTCCACAAATATTCATTCGATTTAATGTATAATTGAATTAATTTCAAAATTGAGGAGAAATCCAAGTTTTAAGAAGCCAACATCAGTTCTCAACAGACATCTTGAAATGTCAAGACTCGGACTCTGTCCCTCCATCAGTCACTCACTTATGCTATGTTCCCCACTAGTCCTCAGTATCTTCATCTATGAAGCAAGAAGGAAGGTGACAAAAGATCTCTTACAGCTCCCCACATCTCTGATCCTTTCAACTCTACTAACTTGTGGTTTAATAGAGGTTTACCCTGGACATCTTGATTTTATGTAGACCAGAATTTGAAACTGAAATACTTGCTGGGCCAGCAGGAAACATAAATAAGCAAAGTGGGTTGGATGATAAATTGTCTTAAGCAATTCACAGTCATAAAGACCAAACCAAAAAATATTAAAAAATCAACAAAAATGCAAGTGAAATAAAGACTCCAAAAGAAGAACATTTGTCTACTTGATTGGAATCACAATGTTCTCAGGAGCCAAGATTAGTCCCTATATTCCATGTCATATGAATGTAATTAATGTTAAGCTGCTGAATTATGATAAATCATTAGTTCTTTCAGAACTGTAAGACTTAGGATCTCTGTTGAAATTCTTTGACGAATCTCTTGACCAGACTCTTGCTGTCCTTGTGTACACTGTCAGGTTAGTGATACCAGATACACAGAGTGTGAGATGTTTGTTGTAGTGAAATAGCGTGGATGAATTCTCATCCTGCCATGAGCAATGTGGAAGATTAGCCCAAAGTTGGAGACTTGAGAACCCACACCTACCTACCCCCATTTACAACTGTGTAAGTGTCTCCACTAAACACCCAAAGATTATATGGTCTGGGTAGGTCAGAGATGAAGCAAGTGCCACCAGAAGGACTGTAGACACAGCACATGAACCAGGCCCTAAGTATGCTCCACAAGCCCGCCATGTTTTCTGAGGCAGAGGGTAGAGTGATTTCTTTAGCTGCCGGGGACTATGGACAGTCATGGCCACAGCTGACCATTCTTCTTGGTCCCCAAATTCCAAAGCTCTGAAATATTTAGGACTCCTCCCTCTTTCCCAATTTCTGGTCACCCGTCAAATTTTACAAAATCATTACAGCTGCCCTTCATAGCCATCCCTCCCTTCCGATTTTCACAGTGCCCTCGCTCATTGTGCTCTTCCTCAGTGTTTCCCTGACAGCACAGCAGCTTCCTGATCTCCTCAGCTTTGGTCCTTTGTGACTCTGGTCTTTCATACAAACTGCTAAGGCTCTTGAATTCCCTCAGAGTGAAGGATTCATTGACATTCAAAGCATTTCACCATCTGGCTTCTACCTACTTTCCAGTCATTTCTCCCATGAGCTTTCTATTCCCATGAGGTAGTTCCACCAAGAGTTGCCTAACCATGCCTTATTAAGTTTTGCTCCCACACCTTTGTTTGTAATTTCCCCTCCCACCCTGCATGCTTTTCTACTGCCTGTCCACCAATCCAGTGTTGCCAGTATTTTCCAAACCTGCTCAAGTCCTCCCTGTTCCTTAAAGCCTTGCTCAACAACTTTGCCCACACTATTCATTCCTTATTTAAAAGTGGACAAAATTTAATAGCTATACAACATTCTTCATGTTGGATTTAGAGGAACTTAATATGAGGTTCCATAGACATCTTTGTAGATGTTTATGTCCTGTTACCAAAATCACAAGGTAAGGACCTAGTGATCAATGCATTTCCATTGTGCCCTTATAACAATCAGGGTAGCCCTTTGGTCTTCAACAAAAGCTTAATAAATACTTGTTGGATATAATAAAGCCATCTGAGAGAAAAAAAAATTAGGAAGACTTTTCTTCCCCTGGGTACACAGAACTGAATTTAAATTTAATATTTGCAGAATGACTTTATATCCTGTGATAGTATCTAGAGGACATTTTCTAAAGCCTCACTAAAGCAATTTAAGAAGCAAAAACTTATATCCCTAGATATAAAGTGTTCTTGCTTACTTTTGAACATCATGTAACCTGAGTTGGGAGAGACTCAACTTCCCTGGTTAAGAACAAACAAACATGTTGAGAGTTTCTATTGTATTTCAGGGAGAATTAATGACTTTAGCAGTAAAGTATACTGCATACTTTAGTAGCATGCTGCTAAAATCATAAAAAGTCATACACAAATTACAATAAAGTCTAAAGTAAATGAGGGACAAATCTATACATTCTTATTAATTTTTCCTATGTCATCACCACAAGTGATTTTTAAATTATTCATATATGCATGTATATGTACTTATTGTGGAGCAATGTTCTTTAAATCGGGATAAGATGGAATGAGGAAAGGTGACCATAATTGTTTCCTTTCTGGCAACCCTATGGATATTACAACTTGTCATTAATTGAAGGCATTTTGTAAAATTAAGATTTGGCTCATTTCTCATATCAGTGGAATATCTAATGATTTATTCACAGGTTCATTTCCCATGTTCAAAATTTCTGAACATCTGACATCTTCCTAGATGTGTTCATCTGAAGCACCCTACCTTTTAGTGTTAAACTACTTCTATCCTTAGTCAACTGCCCTTATCTTTCTAATGTTCTAATGTTATAGTAACTTACGAAAGTACTTCTAGATCTCAAAACTCTAGGGAATAAGCATTCAGCAATGACCTTCTAGAAGTAATCCTCTTTCCTTCACCTTCACTCTAAAACTTTAAATTCTATTAGGCAAGGAGATTTTCCCTCCTTTCCCTCCAGGGACGTATTAGAAATAAGTTGAAAGATGGTACCTCTTCTATGAGAAAAACATATTTTTTTAAGACAACCTTCCCCCAAAACCTGTAAGGATTTAAATAAGTGTGACTAAGTCCCATCAACTTTGTTGAATTCACAGTTTTAAAGGATCTCTTTCTAAATTGTCAGTTCCAAATTGCTCTGTATGCAAAACAGTGCAAGAGATCATTTTGTTTTTTGAGAATGTTTATGCTGCCATTTATTAAATAAACTTTAACAGGCTTCATTAAATTTTAATAAATCTAATTATGGTTTGAATTGTCGGTTGTGGTAATGGCATGTGGTTATAGGGGGAAAAAAAGTCATTACTTAAAAACATTCTAAAGAAATTGCAACTGAAGTGTCACGATGTCTGGTATTTGCTTCACAATATTCCAGCCTAAAAAAGAGGGGAATAGATGAACTAAGACTGGTAAAATGATAAAGTGTTGAAAACTGTTAAAAGCTGTATGATGGGTACATAAGTGGTTATTATACTGTTTACTTTTTTGTGTGCTTGAACTTTTTACCTCAGTAAAGAGACTTAAATATCATGACGAAGAGAGGCAAAAAAGAGGCCTGCCACCCTGGAAATGGAAGGCCTGGGTGAGACAGAATGACTACTCTGAAATATTTGAGGAAATCATTTCCCAAGGAGAGCAGATGTTCTAGGCAGCTCAAGGGTGAACTATAACAAGTGAGCAAAGTTTCAAGGATCCAGATTTCAATTCAACCTGTAAAGAACTTTCTAACAATTGGAGCAGTATTTTAGTGGACTACGCTATCCCTTCGAATGAATTTATATTGAGGCCGCTTAGTGAAGTTGGAGGGATTTTTGCATTGCTGCTCAGAATGTCATGTGGTCCATACATTCTTCTTCTTTTTCCTGGAGATTTAAATTTTCATGATTTTTCTTTTTTTTACCACAATTTAACTTCTGGAATCATATTTCCTATCAATTAAAAACACATTACACTACCAGAAAACTCCATGAATAAAATGTAGACTCCTTCCATTTTTATTCATCAAATATTTTATGTACCTATCTGATCTATTCACAGGTGTAGGAGGGTGACTGATCCCTTAATTTTTGTGTGTGTGGTAAGAACAATTACCATAAAATCTCCCCTATTTACAGATCTTTTCAGTGTATATTACAGTAATACCAACTTTAGGCACAATGCTGTTCAACAGATCTCTAGAAATTATCTCATGTAACTGAAACTTTATACCCACTTCCTTCACTTCCTCCTTCTAGCCAGCCCCCGGCAAGCACCATTCTACTCTCTGATTTTGCATGTTTAGATAGCTCTTAGAAGTAGTATCATGTAGTATTTGTTCCTCTCTGTTTGGCTTATTTCCCTTAGCCTAGGTTAATTCACCTTGTTGTGGATGGTGGGATTTCCTTCTTTTTTAAGGCAGAATAATATTTCATTGTAGGTATTATACCACATTTTCTTGATCCATTCATCTTTCTATAGCCTTGTGGGTTGTTTTTATCTCCTAGTTGTTGTAAATGATGCTGCAGTGAGCATAAGGGTGCAAATAATTCTCTGGGATCCTGGTTTCTACACGTTCTTTGCTAGTAGTTTCCACCAAGAGAAGGAGCCTGTGCCAGGTTGCATATTGATTCATTGCTTCTTTTAACAGTAAAGACCTGCTATGGAAAGGAAAGTTCAGCAGACCTAAGCAAAGTATTAAGTGACATTTTTGAGTATTTTGATTGTTGCTGCAATGGAAGGAATTCATCCATGAAATAATCATAGGAACTTTTCACGAGTAATCAAATTTAGATATAAAATATATCTTCTATATACAATAATATAAAATCTATCATAAACACTAAAATAATATAAACATCTATAGATACAAAAGACATCCTCTAAATTGAATGTCCTTCTTACCCTAAGATTTCTATTTCCCTAACTGAAACTATTTTTGAAAGCCACACATCACATGAGTATGAAGTTGCACCCAAAAAGAAGATTAGTGCTATTCCCTAGAAATTGTTGTGAGGAATCTATTATTTGGATATGCCCTAGGCAGAGATGTTAGGTTGAATGCAATATATATATATGTATATACATATATATATATATATGCTAGTATTTTAAAAATATAGATTCTGTTACGATTATAAAATAAGAATTCATTTTATTTCTTTGTTTCAAGTTTTTAATTAAGTTCTCATTTGTTAACATACACTGTGTTGTTAGTTTCAGAAGAATTTATTTTAAGGTGCCACTGAATTAAAAATAATTCTCCCTTATTGTGTATTTTCCCAAGTATATATGCTAAAAGTACCTTCTCTATTATGTAGAAGTCCAAAACACATTTCATGTGGTAAGTGTCTTTACATTAATACATTGCTAATCTTACAAGGCCTCTGTGTACAGCTGTATAGTTTGCACACTGCAAAAAGCATGGGATAAGGGAGCTATCGGAAGCTGAACTCCAGCTCCCATGTGGTTATCCAGCCATGAGTCCTGGCAGTGAAACTCTGTCAGGTCAAGGGTTACCCACAATCCCAACTGGCCAGGAGCTGCCATATGCACTAGCTTCAGCCTTGGAATCTTGCCTATAGAACTGTAGGTTGGAAACAGATGAAACAGTGAATCCATTTTCACATCTCTTCTTTTCTCCTTGTTTTCAAGGCGAAAGAGCCATGTAATCATGCCAGCATCCTGACCAAGCCTGACCCAAGAACCTTCTGGACTAATGATGATTCAGGTATTATTGGAAAAATACACTCTCACCCTGGGATGTACAGGAAGCATTTGTAGTAAAGCAGTACGCAAAGGCAAGGTTTGGGGGGAAACTGTGTTTTGCTTGTTTGTTTGTTTGTTTGTTTATACCTAGTCTAACACTTGACTATACTTCACAATCAATTATATATATATATATATATATATATATATATATATATATTATATGTACACAGGTACATGTATATATAATACAAGTCCCTTAATTTTATCTTATTTTTTAGTATGTAAAGCATATATATGATCAGGCATAACTTTATGGAGTGTGAAGTATCTTCAGGCATTAGGGGCAACAGAGGAATGAGTCTCTTTCCTGGACTGGAGGACGGAGATAAAGGATAAGGTGGCCAAATACTGGAAGTTTCTCTTCTAGAGGAAGAAGTAGATTAAAAAACCCAGGGGGAGTCACACTTGAGAATACTTAGCGGAGGGTAGGCATGACTTCTATCCAGGGGTATAAATCTAGTCAGAATCAGAAGAATGTCACTTTGTGAGATCAGAGAGAATTTGCTTCAGGTTGTGTAATTAAAAATCACTCTCAGAAAAAGAGTATGGTATAGAAATGCAAGGCATTTTTTTCCTTTATTCACAGCTGAGACACAAGGCCTAATTGTGAGAGGTAAAGACCCAACTACAAATAAAAAGATAAAGTTAAGCCAAAGGAGCTAAAATATCTAAGAGAGTGTTACCAGAGCTTTCACCTTTTCTACTTAAAATAGGATCTAATTCAATAGAGAGCAGTAGTAGAGTAGGAGAGATAATACCTCATATTTGTATTGGGCCTCACGGCTTTATGAAGCTCATTCACAAGAATTCATGTGTTTTTGGCAACCCTGTGAAACAGGAGGGGCAGCCTATCCACCTGTCCCTGTGTGAGAGATAAAAATCAGACCCTGAAAGAGGCTGGCTGACAGAGCTAATGCTCATGACCAGAAAATACCAGAGCTGGGAGTAGGTCGGAGAGCCTGCTGGCCCAGTTCTATAACATGCTTCCTCAGAAGAAGCTGTCTTATGAGAACCAACGTGGGCTAAGTCCCTGCTTTAATCTTTCCTTTATAAAAGAGAGTCAGAGACTATGCCCATTAGCAGAAGCTGGAGGGGGGCCTAAGAAGGAAGTACAAAACCCTCTCATGCCTTTTTTCAAAGACAACTCTTAGAGTCTAAACTTACTATCAATTTCCTCTGTCAAAAAAAATGATTGTCTTGTTTTCTGCCTTTTGAACAGAGATGAAAAGCATGAAAGTGAATTGGCCTATTTATGCTATCATTTTGGTCCATTAGTAATACAAGCACAGAATAAACAAGCCATCCACTGGCTAATGCCACTAAGACCCGCCGCACATGTGTTGTAAAGAAGCTATGTAGAACAAGACATCACAATTAAATAATAAAAATGGTTCCTAAAATTATGTACAGGCTGGAATAGGAAGGAAATCTGTACAGAAAATAGTGTTCAGGCACTTTCTGGAGCTGGAAAAATTATGCTACAAGAAAAACTAATGCAAGTGAAGGGCTGCCTGGGTAGCTCTGTCGGTTCAGGTCATGATCTCAGGGGTCCTGGGATCGAGTTCCACATCAGGCTCCCTGCTCAGTGGTATGTCTGCTTCTCCCTCTCCCTCTCTTCTGCCCTTCCTGCCTTGCTCATGTTCTCTCTCTCTCTCTCTCTTCTCTCAAATAAATAAATAAAATCTTGAAAAAAAGAAAAAAAGAGAAAAACTAATGCAGAACATATAAAGAAATAGCAATAGAAATACTTCAAATCTACACATTTAAAAAACTTTTTTAAAAATTATTTTTGTGTCATCAGTGGGGGTACAAAGATACCGTGTTCCCTTTGAGGTGGCTCATCTAGCAAAGAGCTTTTCCAGTAACCAAGTCCAAGACTAGGGTCTATGTCTAGTGATTTTGGAGGGAAGGGAGAGGGGTTCACTGTTCAGTCAAATCCCAACACAAGGATATTAAGATCTCTAACTATGGGGTGGAATTATCTTTAATTTTCTAATTAAAATTATCTTTAATTTAAATTATCTTTAACTCAATCAATTTTCATCTCATATATTTCAAAGCTCTGATACTAAACCATAAATTTTTATAAGTTATAGTTTTCGGATGAATTGATCATATCCCACTTTATCTCTGGTAAAAGGTTTTGTTAAAAGTCTGGCGTTTTTATTTTTTTGGTTTTTTTCCTGATATTAATATAGCCAAGCCAGCCTTCTCAAGCCTAATCTTCACATGGTATATCTTTACTATCCATGTACTTTCAACTTACCTGTCTGTGTCTTACAGTTAAAGTGCTTCTCATATACACATCTTATAGTTAGGTTTTCCTTTTAAATCCTATCTGAAAATCTGTGGGGTTTTTGTTGTTGTTGTTGTTGTTGTTGTTATTTGGAATGTTTATATCTATACCTATGTATAGCTATACAATGGGATATTATTCAGTCATTAAAAAGAATATGTATACCGCATCATTTTTATCCATCCATCTAGGGATGGACACTTAGGTTGCTTCCATATCCTGGTTATCATAAATAATGCTGCAATAAACATTATGAATGCCTATATCTTTTCAAGCAAGTGTTTGTGTTTTCTTTGGTAAATATCTAGTAGTGGAATTACTGAATTGAATGGTATTTTTATTTTAAATTTTTTGAGGAATCTTCATACTGTTTCCAGAGTGGCTGCACCAGTTTGCATTCCCACCAACAGTTCAAGAGGGTTCCTTTTTCTCCACATCCTCGTCAATGCTCATTATTTCTTGTGTTTTGATTTTATCCACCCTGACAGATGTAAGGTGATTGCAGTTTTCCTTTGTATTTTCGCATGATGATTAGTGACGTTGACTATCTTTTCAAGTGTCTGTTGGCCATCTCTAGTTCTTCTTTGGAAAAATGTCTATTCAAGTTCTCTGTCCATTTTTAAATCATATCATTCAGCTTTTTGGTGTTGAGTTGTGTAAGTATTTTGGATACTAACCTTTTATCAGATATGTTATTTCACATATCTTCTCCCACTTAGTTGTTATGTTGATGGCTTCCTATGCTGTGCAAAAGCTTTTTATTTTGGTGTAGTCCTAATAGTTTATTTTTGTTTTTGTTTCCCTTGCCTCTAGAGACATTGATAATATTGCTAAGGCTGATGTCCAAGAGATTCTGCCCCTGTTTTCTTTAAGGAGTTTTACGGTTTCAGGTCTCACATTTAGCTTCCATAATTTCCATACAAATTTTAGGATTAGTTGGTCTGGTTCTATGAAAAATACTGTTGGTATTTTGACAGGAACTGTATTGGATCTATGGATTGCTTGGTGTAGGAGGGACATTCTGATGATATTAATTCTTCTAATCCATAAGTTCAAAATACCTTAGTATAATATGTCACCTTCCACTGCCTGCTTTAATTTTTTTAATCTTTGGTTTTTGTCAGTTTGACTCTGATGTGTCTTAACTAGAGTCTGTGTTCTTTAAGATGTAGACCCCTCAGGTTTATGAATTTAAACATCCTTCTTGTCTATTGGTAGATTTCTTAGAATTTGAATCTGAAGGATGCAATGATTTCTGCTGTGGATTCTACACTGCCCTGTGTCCTTTGTTCTTCGGGATATCAGGATTTCAACTAAAACTTTTCCTAAATGCCTTCAATTCTATTAAGTGTAAACACCAACTAAAGCAGTTTTTAGCCATCCTCTGCAACATGCAAACATGTGAGCCTATACATGGTCCTTTGCAAAGGCAGTGTTCTAGTCACAGCAAGAATTTTGTTATGGGAACTTTTACCACCTCCTGAAATAATTGTGATATCATTCCATCATTTCCTACAGCAAATATATTACAGTGAATGGCATATTTCCATTCAAAGCTAGTCATCATCAGAGTATTTTACTTATTTGACTTAATGTATAGTCCCTAGATACACAGTTTAAGTAGAGTTAACTATTAGGGGTAATTAGTCCACACTGATAGAAAGAGATGCCAAATTTTAAAATTATTTTGTTTTGAAATAAAGGTTTACTGAGGGTCAGCGCACCCTGAAATCTGGTGGGATTGTCTGGATATTTCATACTCACCGTCTTTTTGCATGACTATCGGAAGCTAGGACCGGCTCGCTCAGTTGCCTCGCACAGCTATGGTAGCTGGAGAAACAAAAGTAATTTTAAAAAAGTTTTTTTGAACACAATATAGAAGTGGCATCTCATCATGGGAAAGAAATGGAAAATAGAGAAAGGAAGAAAATTAATCACGCGTAATCCTCCCGCCCACGCTTGTTTTCATTGGACTGGACCCAGCATTTGTCCTGACAATAGGCAAACAGGCTACACAAGTTTAGGCTCTTTCTTATTTTCTTTGTTTTTAGGCTTTGAAACTCGAGTTGTTTTTTTGCACACCTTTGTTTCTCAATTGCTGGTCCTGCAGTGGCCTGTAACGTTCTCTTACATTAGAATATCAAGGTAAGATGAGTTCTCCACTCTTTCAAAATGGGCATTTTTCCCAGTCCTCATACTGGCTACACAGATAATGCTCTTTGCTTAGAGGAAGTCAGATAATGAAGTGGTTAAACAATAAGGTGTCTTTTTGCAAAGGCCATGATTTTAACTGGGCACTTGATTTGCCAGGTGCGAAAATGGAACCCTCTGATATTCTCTCTGGGCTTTGATTTAAAGTCACCTTTTCACAAGAAAATGTAATTTTTCCCTTGGGATGTTCAAAATGTCTCTATTTCTTTCAAGCTAAAAATTAAAGACCAAGAAATCATTATTGTGAAAATTTTTTCCAGAGGGAAGAAGAAATGATTTTTTTTCTTCTGTTTTTCAGGATTATTCTTTGTTTCTTTATATTTTCTAATGAGTCATTACATTTTAAAATTCAGCCCAAATTTCTGGGGATGTAGAAATCACCAAAAAGTGGCAGATTCATATGTATTCAGGAGCAGTAATAGTTTATGTACCAAATGTAGAAACAAAATGATTCACAGTTTAAAAACATATGGACTACAGAAATATTTCAGTATTTCAGAGAATACGTAAAATTAGATCATTGAATTAATATAAGGAGAGGGAGGACTTCATTACATAGATTTTAAAAAGTGAAAAAACATAATTTTTAGACTTTTTTTCTTAAAAAGCAAAATGGTCTCATATTTATATCTAGAAAACAGTTGCTTCACCCCTCAAAGTATGGCATTATCTAACAAAACAGAAAAATGTGATACAAGTTAAACAGGATCTGCTTACACGGAAACTTTCTATCTGATACATGCTAGCCAGTGTAGACTTTGCCTCTTGCCATTGAAGATAAACCATTTGGTAAAAATCTATGGATATGTGAAAATCCTGTAAGTGGATTAACCTTATTTACTCAGGTTCTAACCACAGAAAGGTAGCTATCTCAGTAGTAAGGTCATCATACCCAGAGTGAGGAATTCCAGAGTTACCTAAAGCCATCAATGGCACCAGAGTAGAGCTAGGCTTTGGAAGGACCAAGAACACAATCATAAGGACTTTGCACTTGATGGGGTTTGGACTGACCCTATTTCAAAATCCCAGACTTGGTATTAATTTCCTCTATCATAGATTGGGTATCCATAATCATCCTGGGTTTCCTGAACCACATCTCTTTCAGTCAATTGGGCCCACTCACATGACAGCTGACCAGCAAGCCCTTTGGCCAGGCTTTCCAGTGAGCATGTGCAGAGCAACAGGAAATGGCTCAGCAGTTCACCTTCCGGTGTGGTTGTTGCTGAGCTCCTGAGAAGGGCCCCCGGAGTTGGCCACCAACCTCAGTGCTTGTTACCCATGTGACTTGGACAAATGGTTTCACCCTTCTGTACTTCCCCTTCTTTCACCTGCAAAAAATGGGATATTTATAGTAGATCACAGAGTTTTGTGAGGGTTTAAGGAAAGAATGCAGGTAAATATACTCAGAACTATATTCAGCATATAGCTTGGGGTCAACTTATGTTAGCTCTTCTTACTTGTAGAAAGAATGATGTCATTTAGACACATCTGAACACAGATAGCCCTGCTCTATTTAGGGCTTACAAACCATGGGTTGAAAGAATACATTTTATTTTGTCATTGCTGTTACTGTCTCTTACTTCACTGGACCTATAGCTTGTTTTTTTCTTTCTGGACCACAAAGTGCATTATTCACTGTCAACCGTTATCTGGTTCCCCAGACACAAGACTGATAAGTTTCCTGAAAATAGACATATGGCTGGACATAAAATCCTCAAATTGGAAAGAACCTTAGACATGGCCTAGTCATTTAGATAAAATATCACCTTCTTCAGCAAGGATCTGTAAAGCAAAAAACACTTCGTTTTCACATGACTTTAACCTTTTCCCATGCTTTAGAGGGTTTCAAGTTCAAGGACGAGTTATTTATTCCAGTGAGTAGCAGAGTATCATTTCAGAACTCCTCTGTTTAGAGTCTGCTCATCTAGCATTTAAGCCATAGTTTGATGGCAAAAGTTTGTCAAACCCAATCCTCCTGATTGTCCTGCTTCCAAATGTGTGCATATGTGACTGCAGACTCAGGTCAGCTCAGCACAGAGAAGCCCCTTCCTCTCCCTCAGACTGTGGAAATTATGAGTTTAGCTTTCTGAAGCTTTACAGTTGGAGCAAAATCTGTTTCTGCCTTTGTTGAACTCACAATTGTCTCTTCGTCTGTGTGGTGACCAAAATTGCTTGTTATTGTTACTGTTTTACCCAAGGCTGAACTAACAGTGTTTCACAATGGCTGATTTTTCTGATTCCAGAATTCTTTTTAAATGTGGTTCACACACTACTTCCTTGTGCCTGTTTTATCCAGATCATTCATTTAATGTCTAAGATCTTTGATTTTCATGTTACTATTTTATTAAGGGCATTTTATTATGGCTAAAAATAGTACCAGAAAATTTTCTCCCTTAAACAATGCGAGTAAAGTACATTAAATTCAACTTCATAGCTTTCACAGTTACTTTCTCACATTTTAATGGATATTTTGCTTTATTAGTTTACTTCAGACTAATCAGACAGATTTTTTAAATGTAGTGGATTTGGGTTGCAGCTGATGTGAAGATGTCCTAATGTAGTTTATTATTTTAAATATGCTGAAATAGTCTGCCTCTAATAGCTTTGCTTTTGCCCAAGAAGAGGTGTCATACATGAGACAATATTTCAGGAGGTTATATGCTATCATAGGAAAAGCCAATGAAAAAAGGGCTTGGGATTGTTGTCTTAATAACAGAAGCATTTTATTTAGTTAAATATAAACATAGTTTTCAAAATTCGAAGAAAAATTACTTTTCAATTTTATAATTGTACCTTATAAAGAGAACGGGTCAGTGACTGATAATGCAAAATAAAAATAGTACCAGAAATATCTCAGGGATGAAAGGGCCCATGAAAAGGGATAGAAAGGGAGGTATTGGGAATGGAGCGGGGGGATGCACGGCGGCAGGAGGAGCATTTATACATACCCAGGATGCTCAGACTGAAAACAGAATTGGAATTTAGGACAGGGAGCCTCCAGCAAGTCCATCTGTAAAATGGAGAGATAGTGGAAGTAAATCAACTCTAAGTTGCTTTCTTATTCAGAAACTCTTATTTGTTGAAGACTCCCAATTGATAGTGAAAATGAGGTCAGGGAAAAAAAAAAAATAGCTCAGTGTGAGTTGGGGCCTTTGCACAGACTTCAGTGAACAGTGTAGCCCTAGGGGCCAGGCTTTCCCTCCTCTAAAATATGTGGCACTGGGTGTTGTATGTAAGTGAAAAATCACTGAAATTATACTCCTGAAACCAGTATTGTACTGCATGTTAGCTAAAATTTAAATTTAAAAAAAAAAAAAGGAAAGAAATACGTGGTGATCAGCATTTCCACTGATTAAAATTTTGGTCCTTAGAGGAAAATTTTATGGGAATAGTTCATCTGCGCTGTCCTTGTAGGTATAACATTACATATAACACTTGCCTTTTCTAATTGTCTTCCCATCCCTCACCTCATCTGATCCTTCCAACTGCCCTGTGGGATTAACAAAATGGGTGTTAACCCAGAGGATCCTTGAAGAAGTTAAGTGTTTTGCCCAGAGCTAAATGTTGAGTCATAAATACTAAAAGACAGAACTGTTATCAGATCTGGAAACTCGTCCAGCTCTCCTGCTACAACTTCATGAAGGTACGAAGGGAACTTTGTAATGAAAGTCACTTGAATGTGGACACAATGTTTGAGGAAAGGACAGAAAGTCAAGAATGAGATTCAGACTGAGATGTGGTCTTGCCACAGGTTGGGGGAGCTGACAAAAGGAAGAAATTAAAGTAAGTTCGGGCTTTGTCTTATAGGAGGGAGGTATAATGTTTCCCTTCCTACCCAGCACTCTGCTGGGTTCTATGGGGAAAAGGAGCAACGGTTTTCCCCTTATACGTTCAGGTAGATAAACCGGACAGACACCTGTAGGATATGAACAATATAATGTAAATCCAAGTTAAAATAATTATAGCTGCCTAGGGATATGTGAAGGACTATAATTTGGAACAGAAGGTAAGGCAGATTATTTCACTGGTGTAAAGCAGATCTTTCAGTGTCAGAAAAACCTAGATTTGCATTCTGGTTTTACCTTTTCTAGCTATGTTGTATCACACAGCTAATGCTAACCCCTTTAAGCCTCAGGTCCTAAGAACATAGAGGGGGTAGTAAGTTCTTCATATGCTTCTTGGGAGGATCAAATGTGAAATTGCATTAAAAAAAACAAAAAACAAAAAACAAAAACAAAAACAAAACCAGAACACTAAAATATAGTGCCTGCCACTCAGAGTAGTCATTCAATGTTAGCTATTGTAATAGATGTTCTATAGGACTTACAGAGAGGAACACGTTCATTTCTGCTTATCCACATGCCCCTGGTAACACCAGGTATGCTGGGGTTAGAACAAGTAGAGGAGCTAGTCCTTAAAAAAAAAAAACTCCATAAAAATAAATAAATAAATTAATTAATTAATTAAAATTAAAGTTAAAAAAAAAAACTCCTTGAGGATATTTGAACATGGCTTATAAAATAACTCTATTAATTGATGTCGGTTGACCACGGTAGGGATCGCCTTGGAAGTAGAGTGATTCCAGTGGAAAAAATAAAGAAACAAGAAACAAGCTCGAGAAATGGGTTAGCAGGAACATTGTAGGGAGGTTCATAGCTCCTAAGGGCCTTTTCACACTGATAGAATCTGATCATGATTCTATGAGTACCAGGAAGTGGGAACAGCAGTGCTGGTCAAATAAAAGCCCTAAGTTTCCCATTAATACCATAGTTTCAAACACTAAAACAAAGAGAAAAAGAGAATTTCGCGTGGGGGCTGTGAAAGGTCCTCCACACACATGAGCACATGACTACAATAGAACAAAGGTAAGTTGTGGTTGGGTTATTTTTAGAAATGTCAGGGAGTCTGCAATGATCTAGCTGCATGACTTTATCCCATCTCTTTGTGAGACAGATTATCCGAAAGTAGTCAAAATCAGAAAGGGTGGCTCTGGGAAGAACAATAATTGTCTTATGTGGGATAGATAAGATGTCAGATCCCCAGTTCATGTTCTAACAAGGCTTCCTGTGTTAGATAGTCTTATTTCTGGAAGTAACCTACCTAGGTCTTGTATGTGTGTTCTTTGTTCTTCTTTGATATCTTGATGTAAATGCATTTTTTAAAACATTCAAGTTTTAGTATTTTTATAATATGAATGTCATACACAATGTAGATTCTGTATCACATACAAATACATATAACATAATGCTAACCCTGTATAACTGTTATAAGAAAAAATATGGGGAAAAAATTACAGCCCTGACAGACCTTACAAGACCCCCATTAACCTTACAGAAACTGATAATCCTAAAGAAAATGAAAATCCTGAGAAAAGTAGACAGGAAGTGGGAAGAAATAAGAAGGAGGCAGAGGAAGGTGGTAGCAGGGGCTTAGACAAAAACTGTGTGTGTTGGGCTCATTCCTGCCCTTTGGATTTTGTTCCCATTGTAAAAGGAAAAGTCAGAAGGCAGTGGGCCATTAGTGATGCTTCCAAGACCAGTCTGGGGATGTAAAGGTACAGTATTTACAATGTGGTAAAGAAGAAAAACAATGCTTTTGCTCTTAAAAGGTAAACTCGAGGCTTATGAAACAGGACTTGACAAACTAGATTTATGTTGGTTATATAAAAAGATATATAAACAACACGATTTGAAGAATGAATTCCAAGCAGGTCTATCATGATGATCTATGCCTATGTTCTAAGGCTTTTGATTTTCAAGCAATATTTTATAAATTGTGAAACAGAACTCTTGTAGATACTGACAGTATTAGTCTTATCTCTTTGGAATACTCATTTGTTCTAAATGAGAGTAGAGTACAGTGGAATTTTAAATATAAAGCTTTATAAACAAATAACATTACAGCAACTTCTCTAAGTGGCCATATTGATTTAGAAACTGAGACATTTTTCATGATACCTGTCATTTGTTCACATCTAATTTCTTCTCTGTGATGTTCCTGCAGTCTATACAAAGCTTCTTTTCTTTTTTTTTTTTTTTAAAGATTTTATTTATATCTTTTGTGCAGTCGTGATTATGGAAAAAGCTTGGTGTTATCTACATACACACACACACACACACACACACACACACACACACACACATAACAGAAGCAGTTAATATATCTGAAAGTCTTAGCCAAACCATCAAATCATTCTTTTAGGACAACCAATCTTATTTGTTAAAATAATTCTGTAGTCACAGCTCAAAAACAAATAGTACTATCAAAAGTGTCTGAGGGTATAACCCCATACGCTCTTAGAAAATTTGGCAATGACAACTAATCATGGTTCTGATCCAGGATATACTAATAAAAAACAAAAATAAATATACTCCCATTAACTCGCCTAGAATAAATATCTGCCATTGCAATGTGTCACCTAAGTGAAGGATCATGGCTTTTAATATGCTCCTTAGGGTTTTAAAGAGGAGTAAGTAGGAGAATTTATGGTGGGCCCAGCAGAGAGACTTACTCATTAAATATGTCCAACACTTACTGTACATTGATAATGTGCAAGGCATATGTTAGGAAATGAGGGGAGACAAGTGCACAAAATAATCCTCCTTTTTTCATGTCTCTAATTACTAGAAAAGTACAGACATGTGCACAGATTCCTACCAACCCTGCTCAGCTGAGGGGGTCACTACTAGTGGGGATGAGACCATGGAGTTACTGGTGGTCTTCAAGGTTGGGGACAAGCTTCAAAACTTCCCAGTAAGATCTGTGGAAAATGAAGGCCTGCTCTATCTTCCAACATTCTAGGAATAACCAATCATGGAGGCATAATGGACGCCTCCCTAAGTCACGGATATCAAGAAGCAACATTTTCTTGGGGCTTTTTGAAGCATCAGAAGGACTCAGGTGCCATATTCTAGTACCCAGAGTGTTCAGCAACCTCAAATTGCCACGTTGTGGTTCTGTTGTGTAAAACATAAAATATGTTTTAGGTGACCCTCTGAATTTTCCACAGAAAATTATCCAGTGCTAAGATAATGCCTTCCATACTTTGATTCGATATTTTTCAAATACATTAAGTGGGTGGTCAAGTAGTATAGTTAGGGCATCACTAATATTTCTTCGAATTTTTGCTTAGTAAGCTGATGCAGTGCCCAATTTTCACAGGGTTACAAAGAATATTGTAAATTATTAGCTAAATGAAGAGTGGGAGGACAAGAAAAACAACAAAACCCAAATATCAAAGCTAGCCAGGAATATTCTAAAAATAGTGAACTGTACTCCAATCTACTAAGTGCTAAGAAAGTGGCAAATGATGTAGAATTCTCAGGAAATAAAAATCCAAGCACTTAGTATCAAGTCAATGGGATAGTGCATTTCCAAATCTCTGTGTGAGATGAAGCTTGTGTGTGACCCCCTCGGGTTATAAATGACACTTCTGAGATAAGGACACTTCTAAACACAATCATGGACGCAGATAGCCGCAATCCCCATTCCTTTCTGGCACACTGTTGAAGGACAATGGTGAAGGAAATCCTTTCAGTGGTCAGAACTGAATAGCAGTTCACATGGTTGCTCATTTTGCTAGGAAGGAGAACTGGCCAGACATGTGATTACATATCCATTCATGGGAGAAGGCTAATGATTTAACTGGATGCTCAGGCACTAAAAATGGGTGACAAGAAAGTCTGGGGAAGAGAAATGTAGATAAATTTTCCTGAATAGGCAAAAAATGTGAAGATGCTTGTGTTCCATGTGAATGACTTCCAAAGGGTGACCTCAGCAGAAGAAGATTTTAATAATCAAGTGGATAGGATGGCCCACTCTGTGGATGTCAGTCAGCCTCTTTCCCAGCCACCCCTATCATCGCTAAATGGGCTAGTGAACAGAGTGGCAATGGTGGCCAAAATGGAGGTTATAGATGGGCTCAGCAATGTGGACTTCCATTCACCAAGGCCAGCCTAACTACATCATGGCTGAGTACCCAGCCTGCCAGCAGCAGAGACCAATCCTGACTTCTCTGATGTCACACCATTCCCCAGGGTGATCAGCCAACTATCTGGCAGGCAGATTACATCCAAACCTCCCTTCATGGAAGGGACAGCCTCTTGTTCTTACCAGAGTATACACTTACTCCAGATACAGATTTGCCCTTCCTGCACACAATGCTTCTACCAAAATAATCATCCGTGGACTTACATAATGCCTTATCCATCATCATGGTATTCTACACAGCACTACTTCTGATCAAAGAACTAACTTCACGGTAAATGAAGTATGGCAGTAGGCCCTATGTTCATGGAATTCAATGGTCTTACCATATTCCCCAATACCCTGAGGTGACTGGCTTGATAGTGAAATGGCCTTTTAAAGATTCAGTTCTGGTCCCAGCTAAATGGTAACACTTTGCAGGGCTTGAGCAAGGTTTTCCAGGAGGCTATAAACGTAGTGAACCAATACATATACTGGTCCTCCTATAGCTGGGGTTCATAGATCCAGAAGTCAAGGAGCAGAAATGGTAGTGACACTACTCACAATTAGCCCTAGTGGCCTCCTGGCAACATTTTTGTTTCTCGTCTTCCCAACTTTATGCTATGCTGGCCTAAAATCTTGGTTCCAAAGGGAGTAATGCTTCCACTGGGAGACACAGTAATGATTTCATTGAATTGGAACTTAAGACTGCCACTCAGCTACTTTGGGCTCTTTATGCCCCTAAATCAGCAGGCAAAGAAGGGAGGTACTATGCTGGCTGAGATGATTGGCCCTCATGACCAAGGAGAAATTACATTGTCACTCCATAATGGAGGTAAGGAAGAGTATGTTTGGAATATAGGAGATCCTTCTAGGAGTCTCTTACTGTTACCACACTCTTTGATTAAATTCACTGGAAAACTTCAACAACCCAGTGCAGACAGGACTACTAATGGCTCAGACCCTGTTGGGAAGGAAGGTTTGCGTCACCTTATTAGGCAAAGAACCACAACCAGTTGAGATGCTTGCTAAAGACAAATAGGTAGTAGATTAAAATAGTTATAAATACCAGTTGTGACCCCATGACCAATTACAGAAACAAGGACTGTGATTCTCATGAATATTTCCTCCTTATTTGTTATGAATATGTTTGTGATTGTGTATGTAAATCCCTTTGTTTTCTTCCCTCTCTTATCCCATTATCATGTAACATAAGATTCATTGACTTTATATCACAGTATTTAAGAATTGTGAACTTCATATCACAGTATTTAACTTATAGGATATCAAAAAGAATAAACATCCCATAGGAACTTCACATCCTCTTCTGGGGAAAAGGTTATTAGGTTTTCAGTTAAATGCAGGATAGTTGCTCCATATTAGGTGAAAGTATTGACCTTATTATAGTCTTTGTATGAAGATTAAATATAATTTAAGAAGATGCATATGTGTGCCAAATTCACAGGAAATGAGCTTGTGGTAGTTAATTTTATGTATCTACTTGGCCAGGCCACAGTGCTTAGATATTTGGTGACACATTATCTTAGATGTTTCTACAAGAGTATTTTCTCTATGAGGTTAACATTTAAATCAGTGAACTTTGAGTAAAGCAGATTGTCCTCCATGATGTGGGTGAGCTTTATCCCAACAGCTGAATGGCAGAAGGCTTTAACAGGACAAAAACTGACCTCCCTTGAGCAAGAAGGAATTCGATCAGCATTTGACCATCAGACTTGAGCTGCGACATTACTTCTTTCCTGGGTCTGCAGCCAACCAGTCCACCCTATAGATTTTGGACTTGACAGCCTCTATAATTACATGAACCAATTAAAAAAAAAAATCTTTCTCCCTGTCTCTCTCTGCACACACACTCACACACACACATACCCACATACACGTAATAATATGTACATATATGTATATACATGTATATACATATGTAAACACACACTATTAGTTCTGTTTCTCTGGGGAATCCTGACTAACATACATGGAGGTCCATGTAATCACAGTGATCCAAAAATGCAGTTGCTCACCGACCTGCTCCTTGTACATGCACATGGTCATTCTGCTATGACACACTAGGAGCACCTGGGTGACTCAGTTGGTTAGGTGTCTGCCTGCAGCTCAGGTTATGATCCCAGGACCATGAGACCAAGTCCCACAGCGAGCTTTCTGCTCAGTGGGGAGCCTGCTTCTCCCTCTTCTCCCCACTCATGCTCTCTTGTGTGCTGTCTCTGTGGCTATCTCTGTCTCTGTCTCTCTCTCTCTCTCTCTCAAATAAATAAATTTAAAAAGTAAAAATAAATAAAATAAAACAACATACTAGATGCTGCACAACAGGGACCCTTTTATCAAGGCCCTACCATTGTGTAGCAAAGAATATTTTTAAAAGAAAATAAAGTAGGAGTGTTTTGTAATAAATGTTCGTTCAGGGAAATGTTCATCTTGGGGAATCATTGGTTTAATGACAGAAATCAAAGAGGCTATGTCAGCCTGCTTTTCTATAAACCAAATTCATATGGTATCATTAATGAGGAGGGTTTTCCCTACCTTTATTCCTATGTATCTACAAATACACTGGGACATCTTGCTACCATCATCTACTGAAGGCACATCTGCTTTCACAGATTCTGCAGGGCAATCATTGAAAGCTGGTCAGAGACTTTGAGAGAGAGCGCCAATTGCACCACTCTGGGAAAGACAGTTTGCTATTTCTTTAAACTTTAAAAAAGCACAGTTCTCCTTAGTCAACTACCAACATTTTACGAATGTGATCATTGCACACCTGCAAAACTGGGGAAGTTCATAAAAGGAACAGGCCAGAGTGCCTTCAGCAGAAAGCATAAGTATCATGGAACCTAATGGATTCTCACTTTAAAATTCTTAATAGCAAAGAATTGGGGGAGGCAATGGAAAATTTAGGGAGCAAGTTTAAAAGGGGAGAAAAAAGAGGATACATTTTTCTGACCTGTTGGAAGATTATCTGTCATTCTTGGAATAAGAGTCCAAATTGGCATTTTACCAAGCTGGGCAGAGGAGAGCCTAGATGGCCACCCTCCCAATGGTTTGATTTCTTGGACTTGACAAAGTATCCATTGAATGTTATCTGTAAAAAAGAGTATGTATTACAGTTTTCTCAAAAAATGGTTATTCAATATGATTGTTCAGTGACCTCATTAGACCAAGGGAATAGCCTTGATTTCAAAATCTTCATTGTACATCATTCATAAAATTTAGTGCCTCAGTTTTCTGAAGTTGAGTAGCATAATATGTAATATGTAACAAAATGCCTGAACTCAAGAGTTTTTTGTTTGGTTTGATTTTCTCTTGCTTTTCATAGTGAATTGTAAAGGGATTGCTAAGAAAACATACCCTTGATTATTAGGTAAAGGCAGGAAAATAAAATTTGTTTTTAAATTCTGTGCCCAGCAATATATCAGGGGCATACCACTAAGTCATTTCATTTATTAAGCACTTGGTTTGGGCCACACACTCTTCTGGGCACCAGAGATACTATGGAGAATAAAACAGATATTCCTGTCTTAGAGAGACTGCTTTCTAGTGCAAGGAGACAGACAATGAACTCACAAAAAATGCCAGATAATAAAACTAATATGCAGATAATTGAAATAGGGTGAATGACAAATGATGGCCAGCTGGTTAGTTTAGGTCCACTGTGTAAGTGATATTTACTCTAAGATCTAAACAGCAAGAAGGATCTAGCCATGGGAGCACCAGGAGGAAATCACCCCAGGGGGAGGGCATGGCATAGATAAGCTCCCAAAGACAGACACAAGGTTGGCTTTGCAAAAGGAAGAGAGCCAAGATGGCGCCAGCCTGGAGAGCAAAGGGAAGAGTGGAAAGGGGGAAGCAGAGTAGGGCCTGATTAAAGACCATTAGTCAGGCAAGAAACATGAATCTTGCCCAGGTGGTCTCATCTTCAAGGAACTCAACAGTCCAGAGAGGCACTTGAGATGTAAATAACTAAGCCACAAAATCCCTAACTAAGGCTATAGTGGGGGGCGGTAGGTAGAGAAGGGGAGGTTCCAAAGGATTAGACGCATGAGGTTGTTCTCGGAATTCAAGAATTTCCTTTTAGATTTATCTTTTTCCAGACAATCGCAGCTATAGGAGTACTTTCAGCTTAGTCCTCACTTGAAAATTTAAGTCTTCCAAATGGTTAAATTTGCCCAAGACTATATTCTAATGGCATTTGGGCATAGCTGGGCCTTAGAGAAAGTAGAAGTATCTGTAAGCTTACATTTGCTTTTGGGAAAACACTGTCCAATTTAGCCAAATACATATGGACCATGCCCTCCTGGAGTGTGGCAGTGTTGCCCATCTTGGGTATCTTTCTTAGAACCAGGACTAAGCACACCACCTGGCACAAAACAGTGCTCCATAGAGGTCTGAATGACTAAAACTAACAGGCCACACACACTCGGGTGGACCTGGTTCTTCTTTCCCTGACAAGTTGAATAACAGAGGAAAAACATCTTCTGTGCTCGCTAGCCTTCTCTGACCTGCTTTCAGTGACCCCACCCTCTCAATAGGCCCAAATGTACTTTCTATTGTCTCCCATACACCCTAAACAATTAAAAACTCTGCTGGGTTAGCTTTTAGCTTAGTCCCTGATTTTTTTACTTAAACTTTAGCTTTGCTTGATAAATAAGTATTTATTCCCTTATCATGGCATTTAGTACTTTGATACAACCCATTCTGGAGCATTGTCTGTGGGGAGATCAAAAGAGGAGGGGGACATCTGAAGAACAAAATGAATTGTCTTTTCAGGCCTTTGATGGAAGTCCTATCATGCCAGCCTGTCCTTGGCCTAGCAGATTAAGTGGCCCATACAGTTCATGGGCTTAAAGCACAGTCCATAACCATTATTTTCTTGAGTTGTGGGAGCCATTTGTGTTGTATGATATGTTCTGTTTGTAGCTGTGATGTGTGCAGGGTGGGGGGGAGGAGCATAGACATGTCTTCGGTCCTACATGAGATTCCAACCTGAATGAGGCCCTTACTAAATTCTCTATTTCAGTTACTTTTTGTAACTTATAGTAAGTTAGCACCCCCATTATACAGGTCAGCAAGGCTCAGAGAATCCTTTGTTTAGGATCTCACAGGTCCAATGAGCCTCAGGGGTAGCCCACTAACAGGGACCACAAGGAGCCCCACCTTCAGCAAGCTGCAGACATTCCAGAGCTTGCTAAGGGAGGTAACATAAAGGTATGTGTAACTTCCACTCAGGATTGAAATTAAGAGGAAATTCCCTAAACTGTATTACATTCAAATGATCCCCATCAACCTTCCACCAGCCATCCTATCACTGGTTTTCCCATTTCGGTTACCGTTAGATTTATCTTATTTTGTTCCAGCAATTTGTAGGCAGGGTTTACAGGAAAACAATCCTTGGTTGGGACGAGCTTCTGTTGCTGCTTGCTAGATAAATTATAGGGTCATAAATGGGAGAGATTTAGGGAGAGATTTATTCTGGGCAAATTAAAGCTTTCAGGTTTCCCTTCAGTCTGGCAAAAGCTGTCTGCCAAAAATCCAGGTTCCTTATTTACTCTTAGCACATGGTAAATGGAGTCGGGCTGAAAGAGAGCCCTTTATACTGTCTCCATGTAGGTTACAACTTTGATATGTGTGTCTCAGAAGGATCCAGCCTGGGAAGACTTTTCAAGCCTGTGCTGCCTGGGACCGACAGGGAAAGGGAGTGCAGGTGTGTATTCACCTGGGACAGAGTGAAGGAAGATGTTCTGAAGGCCAAAGCCGGCTGGATTTGCTTGTCTCAATGCCTGGCATTTTATCATTACAAATCAATATTTTTGAATTGACAGAGGCCTTTTAAAACACAAATGCCTGGGGCACCTGGATGGCTCAGGAGGTCAGCCGCTGCCTTCCGCTCCTGATGGCGGTGGGGTGGGGCAGGGAGTCCTGGGATCTAAAGGGGTCTGGCTCCCTGATCAGCAGGGATCTTGCTTCTCCCTCTCCCCACCCCCTGCTCATGCTCTCACTATCTCTCTCTTTCCTTAAAAAAAAAAAAAAAAAAAAAAAAAGATGGGGATAAGGTGGGTTTTCAGCCTGTGCTAGACCCCTTGGTTTGTTGTTAGCTAGATTACCATACCTCCCCTGTTGAGAGCTACCACCAGCCTCCTTTCCTGATTGAAATAAAAAACTTACTACCAGACCATGACCCTATCCCCCACCAGCTTTCCTGTGGTGTGACTTTCTAGGAGAGGGAGATACAGAACATTGGTGTCATCCCCTCCCTCTGTGAGATTGTTCTACCCTGTGCCAGATTATAGCTACCCTTGTCTAAACACTCATCCATCCCCCAGCTATGTGAATTTCCCATTCCAACTTCCAGCTTCTTCCCTTATATGTCTGTGCGTGTAAACGTGTTCATGTTTAATGAGCCAGGGGTATTTTTAAAAAAGCAAATATCCTTTGGAGGAGTAACAATTGAGTTATCGATCACACGTTGGTTTGAATGAACTTTCCAAAACATACCGGAATGTGTCACCTTAAAAGCCTTGGTGGGGGAAAAAAAAAAAAAAGTAAAAGCCTTGGTGGGATAATTTTCCTTGTGGCTTTTAATCCTTTCTCAGTAGGGCTTAGTGTGCCTTTGTAGGTGACTTCCCACCTGTCCCCTCCCTGGGTGAGTGCTGTGCATCTGCATACCTCCTGCATCTAGCAGTGTCTGAAGCATAGTTCTGAAAGAATCTGTTGATGGATGGATGCACTCGAGCCATGCCTAGAGCTGTACCAGAAACAGAGATACCTGTACAAACTAATACTTGGCAGGCCTTTAAGTGAACACATTTTTAAAACATTGTTAATTCCATAAGTATGGAGATTGGAGAAGGAGAGGCAGTGAGAGGGACAGACAGATTTATGCCACTGGGATTTTTTTTTTTTTTTTTCGTGTGAAAGTGCTGTTTTGGATGCCTGGGTGGCTCAGTCGGGTAAACATCTGCCTCCGGTTCAGGTCATGATCGCAGGATCCTAGGGTAGATCCCCACTTTCAGGCTCCTTGCTCAAGGGACTGCTTGTCCCTCTGCCTGCCACTCTTCCTGCTTGTGCTTTCTGTCAATTACATACATACATACATACATGTACGTACGTACGTATGTACCTACATATGTACTGTTTTGTTCTCGCAACAGTAGCAATTTGCATTTTGCTTGTGCGAGAGGTCCAAGTAAAGGCCCTATTTCCAAATCATTCCAGAGATGCTACATGGCACCTCAGAGTTCGGTACTTGTGCTTTCTTCTGCCTAGAATGACATTCCTCTTTGGTCCCCAGCTGACCTTTCCAGGATCAGCCCAAATATTACACCTTTGTGGGAGACTTTCCTCAACAACTACACGTTTGCTGCTTTTCCCCAGTAGAAAATTCCCCTCTCTCTTCTCCTAAGGTAGATGGCTGGGACCCCTGTTTTAACACTCATCATATCCTCTCATAATTTATGCATGTGATCCCCACTCAGAATGACAGCTTCTGTGAATCTCAAATAACGGGATTAGTCATATTTGTGTCCCTTGAGCTTAATATTCATACTTACTTAATAAATGCTTGTTAAATGCTTGCATGAACAAATGGAAGGAAGGGAGGAGTAGAGGGAAGGAGGGAGGAGGGGTGGACAGGAGGGAAGGAGGGGGAAAGCCAGGGAGAGAGGGGAGGAGAATCAGGTCAATACCTCCTGGGGCGATTAGCTGTGAGCCCGGCTTTGAGACAGCTGGCATTAGCAGAGAGGAGGGCGGAAGGCAATACTTCACAGTCTGCAGGACCACAGAGCTCAGGGGGGCTGTGGGTGGGAAGCGAAGCAGGAGAGGCGCCGCAGCTCACTCCAGTGACAGAGAAAGGTTATAGGGAGGAGATAAATCTGATTTCAAAAGCAAGTTTCGCTACTTCACAATTTTACCTATCATCTGCTCAACTCGGAAGAAAAATAACAATTGCCTAATCATCAATAGCTGAAGAGTGCTGTTAGCACAACCCAAGGTCTCTCCACTAGACAGCCACATGTACGTTATGTCGCAAAACCCTATTCCAAGGTTCTTCCAGTGAAGAGCCCTGCTTTATGCAAAACCACAGTCTTGGGAAAGAAATAGGCCCTGCAGAAATAAAGCACGTGGTTTTGTGAGTTTTAATAACATTGAACCTTGCTATTCTGAAGTAATGTGTTTCTCTCATAGTTATCTCTTCAATCTCGTCCTTACCTTCTTTATGCCTGTCACTTTCAACAATTACGAGCACGAAACATAGTAACCACTATAGGATCTGTGGTCTATAGACTCTTTTTAACTACCATTGCTGATTCCTTACTACAATAGCTCTTGTGAATAAACTTATTTGCTATCATCTTTTTCTGTTTGATGAATACTGTAAAAAAGGGGGGGGGCGTGCATTTGGTGACAACCTTCAACAAAAACTGATGCATTTAGTTACTCTCTGGAGTAATAATTATGTTTTTTTGGTGTTTATACTTTTTTTGGTGATGGTTCAGGAAAAGGATGCTATTAGCATCAATGAAAGAATCAGTCAAACTGTGCACATAATTGTTCTGAAATTTTGGGCCCTTTGGGCAATACAAAACAATTATATTGTCTTTATCATTATCAATGGAAAGTATTCTAACTAGGAACTGAAGACACTATAGAACTAACACACTTAAGAAGTAGTCAAAGAGCTAAGTCCTTATACAAATATTTTTGGGGACGCCTAGTGACTCAGTCGGTTAAGTGTCTGACTCTTGGTTTCTGTTCAGGTCATGATCTCAGGGTCATGGATGGAGCTCAGCTTTGGGCTTCCCGCTCAGAAGGGAGTTGGCCTGAGGATTCTCTCTCCCTTCCCCTCTGCCTCTACCTGCCCCCTTGTTTGCGCTCTCTCTCTCAAATAAATAAATAAATCTTTAAAAAATATACTTTTCAAAATATTTGCTTTCGCATGTTGAGAAATACCAGGAATTTGTTTTCTGAGCCTGCGAATTAAAAAATGAAAAGGGTCCTATCTTTGTAAAGCTTTCAGGTTTCAGTATTTACAGTCCTTCCTTAAGGAAAATTAAAGTAGAAGAACTAAATGATTTTCTTAAGCATTAAAATATACATGCACTGGAAAATGATTTGTTTCCATGCAAACTTTATATCTTGGTGAATCATTTCCATTTGAGTGTTTTGATTGCAGTTTCCCCACTATGAGGCATAAATGAGATTACTGGCTTGGAGGAGTGGGGAGGTAATTAGCCTACCTCCTATCAAGCCATCTGTATTTTCTGTGACTGTATAAGGTGTTGTAGAGAAATTACCTGGAACTGATTAAACCTCAGGAGAAGTGGGGGAAATTCTGCATGCCAGAGTGGTTCTGCCAGAGAACACGATCGCCCTCTGGATTGCACTTCCAAGCATAATTTGGTGACGCAACTCTGACCACTTCGCCACCAGGGAGTAAGAGGAAAGGGGCCGGATTCCTCCCTTAGGAAGACGACCTGGACCAAAGAAAGAGGCTGGCGACAGGAAGGAAGACCAGATCAAGCCTTTGAGTAGCGTCCACAGGGCTACCCAAAGCCCAGACAGAGTTAACAGGCACGCGTCGCACACCGTCCCCCGTCTCCCGCCCCAACTCCCCTTACCCCATCCACCCACCGCTGTGTGTCACCTTCCTGTTCGGAAGTCTTAGTAGGTTGCTGGGACAGAACAGGGGGCGCCTGCTCCACCCTTCAGGTATCCGGTTGGAAGAAAAGCCAGTCTCAACAACTTGAGTCTACGTTAAATGATAAGTTTAGCAGACCGTCCGTCTCCAACTGCTGAACATTAGGGTAGGGGGAGGAAGGAGAACATCAGACGTTCCTTTTCTGTTCCAACCACAAATCATACGGTTGTGCCTCTTCTCTATTCCTCTTAGAGCCCTCTAACTTGAATTCCACGTTCCTTCTGGAATGCACGTGGCAGAGCGTCTTTGAAAATATGAAGGCTCTGCATGTGTTTTGAATTTTTTCTGGACTGATTTGTAATGATGATCAGTCAAGTTACATTTCTTGTGTGTCTTGCTGGGGGTGTAATAAAGTCAGGACGCTGAGGACTGTAATTTTCTGAGTGATGTTGCAATGGAGAGAATAAATGGCCTAGTGTTGAACTTTGCAGCTTGCTCCTTCCTGTATGTAAATTGCCTTCATATAAAGTGGGGTGCCTAACAGAGGACGGCTGCCTCTGACTCTTCTGCTCCCTGTCATCTCAGTTTTCAGCCTTATCAGGCACATAGCAGGGAGGCTGTTCCAACCATAACTGAGCTCTACCTCCAACCTCCAGAAAGTAATCCCCAACCTTCATATCCTAGGCAACCTGAAGAATGAAAGAGGAAGCTCTAAGATCCCCTTTGAAAGGTTTGTGTACTTTTATTACTTTAATTCAGAGGGAAGGGGTAAAAGGAAGATGCTTTAGAGGATCTGAGGTTTCTTGGCCTGGGGAAGGCACAAGAGGTGGGGATGCAGTGGGGGAGGGGTCTGATGGAAGTTTTCTCAGTTTCATACTTTAAGACCAAACAAGCAGAAATCTTGGTGCAGGCTGGTATTTCTTTGCAGTCTTTGCAAGATTTGCTCTCTTTTTTCTTTTTATTAAGTGCAATTAGCCAACAGATTAGGTTTTGATGTAGTGATCAGTGATTCACGGGTTGCCAGTGCAAATTTGCTGGCTTAAAACAGAGCTGCATGGTGTGGGAGCAGGAACCGGCTGGGCTAGTTGAAGTGGAACATGGGGGAGTATGGGGGCCATCAGCAGTAACAAAGTCGTATTATATGAAGAATCCATGGAAGAGGAAGCAGGAATGGGCCAGTTACTGTGATTTGGAGTTTCCTAAACCCTGCCTGAGGTTGGAGCGTCAATTTCAGGCACCTGAGAAGTGCTTTTTTAGGTGGGTGCTGAGCAACACTTCCCAGCCACTCTCCAGGAGAGATGATGTGTGTTCCCTTCTCCCAGTCTGGAGCTGTTGTAACTGAGCAAACCAAGAAGCAGCTGAGGCTACAGATCATATTAGGGCAAATGAGGTGGTTGTGCCTGCAAAACAAATCCCTGCCCAGGACGAAAGAAAACCCGCTTCACAGGCTATTCTTGGTTTGACAGCTGGTGTTTCAAAGGGTGTCAGACCCAGTATGCAACTCCAAGATGGCAGGGCCCTTGACAGTCAGGGGTCACGGCAGGGCAGGCCACGGCAGACAGCACCGGCAAGCGCCAGGTACCGGCCCTGCAAACCTTGGTAACTTGCCGCCGTCTCTCGCTCTGGCCCAGTTGCTGTGCTCGTGGCTTCCCCGGCCAGCGCTGGCCCGAATCCTCGCGCCGCGGTCAGACTGCAGCGCCCAGGCATCTCCCAGCGGCGGGGTTACTGGAAGGCACCGCTCCGCCGCTCTACCGAGCCTCCCTCTCTCCTCCGCTTTCTGGAGCGCAGGCACCCGGCTAATCTTTCGCGAGTGCTCGCGTCCAGTTTATCGCAGATAAACTGGGACTCGAGAGAAAGAGCAAGGTGGTTAAACTGTAAGAAGACTCCCGGGTCAGTCCTGGAATAAACCGGAGAAGGGCCGGGGAAGACGAGGACAAACTGAGGGTTTTAAAGACAATGTAAGGCGACCTTGCTACGTTGTCAGGTGGAGGAGCGGGAAAGGGGATGGGGAGTCGCCGGTGCCCGGGGTCACGCCAGGTCGGCGCCTAGCGCAGAGCCACCACTCCCCGAACTTGCCACTTCTTCACGTGTTCTTGGCGTGGCGGAGATTAAAGATGCAAGAGAAAAAAATTACATGCGGAACGGACAGAATGTTCTCAAAGATGGGGGGGGGGGGTAAAAAGTGAAATGCAGATTGTACTTTTTTTTTTTCTTTAGTGCAGAGACGACTTTTATTTCCGCCCCCTCCCCTACACATTCCTGACCTCTCCCTCCCCCTTCCCTCTTTCTTTCCTTCCTTCCTCCGCTTCCAAGTTCTGGGATTTTGCAGCCTTGCTTGGCTTTGGCCAAAAGCACAAAAAAGGCGTTTTCGGAAGCAGCTCGGCCGTGCACAAGGGCCATTTGTTTGTTTTGGGTCTCGGGGCAGGAAATCTTGCCCGGCCTGAGTCACGGCGGCTCCTTCAAGGAAACGTCAGTGTTCTCCTGTCGCCCTCGCCCGCTGCGCGCCCGGCCGCCGCTGCCCATGGGGGAGATGCAGGGCGCGCTGGCCAGGGCCCGGCTCGAGTCTCTGCTTCGGCCCCGCCACAAAAAGAGGGCCGAGGCGCAGAAACGCAGCGAGTCCTTCCTGCTGACTGGCCTGGGTAAGCGCCGCGCCTGCCACGCGGGGACTGTTCCGCTCCGCCGCTAGTCGCTCGGCTCCCGCGAGTAGGAGCGGGGCGGGGTGTGGGGTGTGGGGTGTCCGGTGGGGTGGGGGGTGCGCGTTCTCAGGGTGAAGGAACTGAGGCCGGGAGAGAAGGCGGCAAAAGCGGGGGTCCCACCGGTTGTCCCGGACCCACGGTGACCCCGCAGATGAGAGCGCGCGGGGCTACCCTTGGCCGACGGACACCTCCGGCTGGTGGTGCACGGCCGCCGGGTCGGGGCTGATGAGGCTGCTGGGGAAGTTAGGGGAGAGGGCCGGCTCCGGGACCGGGAGGAAATCGGCAGTCAGGGTTTGACTAACTTAAGCGGGCACAGAGCCACCCGCTGGCGGAGCACCGGGCGAAAAGCGCCCTGTGCCGCGACTCTGATTTCCTAGCTGGGCGGAATAAATGAGAAAGGTGGAAAATTACCCCGGACTCTCCCTGCCCCCGCCCCCTCCGCCTGCGGTTTCCCTCTCCCTGCCGGGGAGCGGAGAGAGGCAGATAACAGTCCCGCGCCGGGCCTCCCGGGCAGTCCCTGCGCCCGCCGCCCCCGCCCCCGCCCCGGGCTCGCCCTCGGGCGGGGGGCCGAACCGCCCTCCACCGCCCGCCAAGGAGAAGCCTGCCTGGCGCCGCGGCCGCTGGAGGTGGGGCTTGGGGCGGGGACTGGGCGGGGCCTCTTCCGCATTGTCGCGTGGGCCCCGCCCCTGCGGCGGCTCAGGGCTTATAAAGCAGGCGGTGCGGCGCGCGGGCAGTGTTGGCTGAGCCGGTCTCCCGTCACCAACGTCTCGCTGCGCTCTCTCTGCGGAGATGACGGTGAAAACCGAGGCTGCTAGGGGCACCCTCACTTACTCCAGAATGAGGGGAATGGTAGCAATTCTCATCGGTGAGTGTAGGAATTTTACTGAACTTCTAGGACACGCGAAGAGGACATGTTTTTAGGGTCGCGCATCAGATTAGTTTGTGCGGCGTCGGACGTTATGAAGCCATCTAGACTTTTATTTATTTCTCCTCTCTTAATTCACAGCTTTCATGAAACAGAGGAGGATGGGCCTGAACGACTTTATTCAGAAGATTGCCAATAACTCCTATGCATGCAAACAGTAAGTTTTGGGAAGGATTGGGAGAAATAAAAATTAGTAGTAAAGTTTCATTTTACCAGCCCTAAAGACACAATCTCATCAGAAGGTTGATCAGAAAGCTGAAACCTTCCCAGAGGGTGGGAACCTTTTCTGTTTTAAGTCCCAATTGAAAACATTTTAGACGTTAAAACTAATGTGCTCATTTGGCCTGTCCTAGAGCTGAAAGATAAAGTTTCATGTTGGCTTAATTCACCCCCTGTTAACATGAAGAACAACCCTCATCCTTGTATTTAACTGGGTTTATTATTTTCTTTAACTGAGTTACTTCTTTGGGTGTTTTTAGTTGAAACGCTCCGAAGAGGCGGGGTGGGGGGCGGGGGAGCGGCAATTGAGCCCGAAACTTACTACTGGTGTTAGTGTGCCCCCTCGTGTCGAGTTAAAGAAGTTCTAAGTTGTTCCTTTCTCTGCAGCCCTGAAGTTCAGTCCATTTTGAAAATCTCCCAACCTCAGGAGCCTGAGCTTATGAATGCCAACCCTTCTCCTCCAGTAAGTATTCTCTCTTTGTGATGCTTCTGTAGAGGAATCTTGTAAATGAGTCAGTTAGTATTCCTACATCGATGGATTACAGTAGCATTTCTAGAAATTAGTATCAAGGCAGGAATGCCTAGTTAATGGCATAACAAGTGACATAAGCAGTTATTTAACTATTGAGTCAGTGAAGTATTTTAAAAGGCCTATTGCCTAAAAGTCTTATCTGGGTACAACAATTGTGTACAATTTCCGTACTCTCATACAGTAGTCTTGGTTAAGTTTGGGAGGGGTGGTGATGACTTGCCTCAGTCATTTGCAGATATAACACCTTTTACATTGTCTGTCCTTTATCCTTGTCTTCCTTTGAAGCAAGGGTATTAAAAGAAAACGTTTTCTTTTACAGCCAAGTCCTTCTCAGCAAATCAACCTTGGCCCATCATCCAATCCTCACGCTAAACCATCTGACTTTCACTTCTTGAAAGTGATTGGAAAAGGCAGTTTTGGGAAGGTAATGTCAGATCTGAAGACCTAATGACTTCCAGTCTTTCATGCATTCATTTTACATTCTCCCTGGGTGTAGATAGCAAAATGATTTTTTTTTAATTGACATTCCAGGTTCTTCTAGCAAGACACAAAGCAGAAGAAGCATTCTATGCAGTCAAAGTTTTACAGAAGAAAGCCATCCTGAAAAAGAAGGAGGTACGGAATGCACTGGATGGATTGGAGTTGGAGATAGACATTCATTTAATGGTTTTACCTTGGAATTCTGGTACCAAGTTGAAATTTGCCACTAAATCTTAATTGTCCTTTTTCTAGGAGAAACATATTATGTCGGAACGGAATGTTCTGCTGAAGAATGTGAAACACCCTTTCCTGGTGGGCCTCCACTTCTCTTTTCAGACTGCTGACAAATTGTACTTTGTCCTTGACTACATCAACGGTGGAGAGGTGAGTGGAAGGAATATGAGCTAACCTTTGAGTGTCTGGGCACAGCATTCTTGGTTTTAGTTGTAGAGGAAAGTTTTTCAATGATGGGGGGAAAAGTTACCAGAATTAGCCTTTCCTTCAACCTGAAGGTTGCAAATAGTTAATAGACTATTTAAGGCCATTTCCTGCAATTGTCCCCTTTAGCTGTATATGTCGAGACTTAATTAAATGCATTGTTATCGAGCCTTGGCAACCCAGCCTAACTTTGTTCTGTCTCCTGCAGCTGTTCTACCATCTCCAGAGGGAACGTTGCTTCCTGGAACCGCGGGCTCGCTTCTACGCTGCTGAAATAGCCAGTGCCTTGGGTTACCTACACTCTCTGAACATCGTTTATAGGTGAGCTGGAGAGCTCTCAAGGTTACCTTTCCGGGTAGATAGGAGACTGAGCCCTAGCCTTCCACGGAGCCTTAAAATAAATTGTATATCTGTATAGCTCGGTAACCTAAAACCAGATCCCTTAACATGGGAGCTGCCTTGACTCCATGCCACCAGGAGCTAGCTGGCTAGGATTGTGCCTAATCCAGAATAGATTAGCAGAACAAGGACTCCCCTTTTTAAATTCACTATACAGCTACAGTGAATTGAAAATGCTTCTAAATAACCCAAGCTATTATTTTCACAGAGGCTTTCTTATGAAATGAAATTAACTTACACAACTTTTTTGGTTTTTTACAGAGACTTAAAACCAGAGAATATTCTGCTGGATTCACAGGGACACATTGTCCTTACTGACTTTGGGCTCTGCAAGGAGAACATTGAACACAACGGCACGACATCCACCTTCTGTGGCACGCCCGAGGTAGGAGTGCTGTCCATTTGGTGTCCTGTCTGCCCCTTCCTGGGAGAGCCAAGTGCAAAAATAACTGAAACTACCAGAAGGGTGGGTTGTTCTTGGAGGTTTCTCAGTCCAGTTGAGTCCAAGGGAAATATGTGCTGTTTGATGCAGCATGAGAAATCCCAAGGCCTTACGTTGCTTTCATTAAGACCAGATGTTTGCAAAAGCCATGTCATGAAAGGTTGTAAATTCCAAGTAAGCGATCCGTTGGGTGCCCAGTCACTTCCTAAATATCAGCACCCATACCTGGCCAGTCAGCCTCCCAAGTCCCGCAGTTATTGGGAAGTAATATAAAGAAATGTATCCTGGAAGTGGATTCAGGGTCTCAGCCCTTTCAAAGTGCAGGCCTGGCTGTGGGATTGCGCTGTTTCACAGTCTTCTAAACTCTGTCTTCTGGCTTTGTGTTTCAGTATCTCGCACCTGAGGTGCTCCACAAGCAACCTTATGACAGGACAGTGGACTGGTGGTGCCTGGGGGCCGTCTTATATGAGATGCTATATGGCCTGGTGAGTAGGTGCATTGAGAGCTATGGAATCTTCCTCCGTGGTTTCATAAGTCCAGACTTACCTGGGCGCCCAAGCCCCATTGCAGATCTGGTCGTTGTATTTTGCCCTTTTATCAATAAGCTTATCAGATGCTGATAAGAGAAGCCCATTGGTTATTTTATAAGTGTTTTAGAGTAAGCTCTTAGTGAATTTTTCTTTTGTAAATTCACCTTCCACCAGATATCTACCCCTTGATAAGGGTCCCAAAATAGTTTCAAAATCCAGGGCAAAGAATCTATTAAGGGAAAGGCTTTGTCAGATCTAGCTTAATCTAGTTGAAGACTTTTTCTCTGTTGGTGTGGCGCCTGCTGTACAAACGTTCCAACCGAGCATTTTCCCCCTTCTTTCAGCCTCCTTTCTACAGCCGCAACACAGCTGAGATGTACGACAACATTTTGAACAAGCCCCTCCAGCTGAAGCCAAATATTACCAACTCTGCCAGACACCTCCTGGAGGGCCTCCTGCAAAAGGACAGGACAAAGAGGCTGGGTGCCAAGGACGACTTTGTGAGTAACTTTTTCCTGTTCTCCTGGGCTCTCTGGGAAGCTGCCTGGACCCCACTGCCCTTCCTGAATTCCACCTGTCTAAATTCATCTCCTGTTTTCTTCTCGACAGATGGAGATTAAGAGTCATGTCTTCTTCTCCCTAATTAACTGGGATGATCTCATTAACAAGAAGATTACACCCCCTTTTAACCCAAATGTGGTGAGTGTCTTTCTGAGTCTAGGAGGGTCCAAAGGGTGCTTCTTGAAATCAGGATTGGTGGTGGGGAGAAGAGGGCGTCAGGGAAGACATTGGCAGATCTTTTATTCACAAATCATTGTCTTACCTAGATTAAAAAGTAGAATTTTTGTCCCACAAGCTAACATAACCTTTCCACACATTCGTTGATTAAAGTACCAAAGGATAAAAAGGGAACACCCTCCTCGTTATGTAAACTTTGTGTGGCCTGTGGGTTTTGTGCCTGAAATGGAGGGTTAGTGTGGGAGTCTCCATATAGTACCCCAAAGACTGGAGCTCCAGTATTTAAAGCCCCAAAATGAGGATTTCCATGTCCTGTCTGCACACAGAATTCTTGACACTGAGTGTCTTTATTTTTCTCCACCGTAGAGTGGACCTAGTGACCTGCGGCACTTCGATCCTGAGTTCACCGAAGAGCCAGTTCCCAACTCCATCGGCAGGTCTCCCGACAGCATCCTTCTCACAGCCAGTGTCCAGGAGGCGGCTGAGGCCTTCCTGGGCTTCTCCTATGCCCCTCCCATGGACTCCTTCCTCTGAACAGTCCTCGGGGTTGATCTTGAAGGATTTTATGTGTGTCCGTAAGCGTTTTTAGTTAGCCTCGTGGCGGAGCTGCCGGCTGACAGGACATCTTACAAGAGAATTTGCACATCTCTGGAAGCTTGCACATCTTGGCAATCTTATTGCACACTGTTTGCTGGAAGCTTTTTGAAGAGCACACCCTCCTCTCAGTGAGCTCATGAGGTTTTCATTTTTATTCTTCCTTCCAACATGGTGCTATCTCTGAGCATTGCGTGCCGCCTTGGACAGATGGCAGTA
This sequence comes from Mustela nivalis, assembly GCF_964662115.1. NCBI lineage: Eukaryota > Metazoa > Chordata > Mammalia > Carnivora > Mustelidae > Mustela > Mustela nivalis. Next base: position 66,395,507 of record NC_139024.1, read on the forward strand.
GTCTTAGTGGGTGACGCAGTTCTGAGAAGGGTTTTCGGAAGGGTCCGTCTGGGCCGTGATAACGAATCTTACGAAATGTGCCTTTTCTGATGAGATCGTGTTAGCTCCAAAGCTTTTCCTTTTGCAGAGTGTTTCAGTTCTTTATTTTTCCTTGTGGATTTCCTGTGTGAACAGTGGTATGAGTGTGGTATGCTTGATCCCAGACGGATTTCGTTCTAAGCCTCAATGTGACACTTGCAGGACACTACAATGTGGGACATTGTTCGTTTCTTCCATATTTGGAAGATAAATTTACGTGTAGACCGTTTGTTTTTGTTTTTGTTTTTTTTGTAAGATACAGTTAATAACGAAAATTTATTGAAAATGGTCTTGCAATGACTTGTATCCAGATGCTTAAAGAAAGCATTGCTGCTACAAATATTTCTATTTTTAGAAAGGGTTTTTATGGACCAATGCCCCAGTTGTCGGTCAAAGCCTGGTATTTTTCATTGTTTAAAATGTCATCTGTAAAATGGGCATTATTTATGTTTTTCTCTCTTTCTTTCTTTCTTTTTTTTTTTTTTTTTGCATTCCTGATAATTGTATGTATTGTATAAAGAAAAGTCTGTACATTGGGTTATAACACTAGTATATTTAAACTTACAGGCTTATTTGTAATGTAAACCACCATTTTAATGTACTGTAATTAACATGGTTATAATATGTACAATTCCTCCCCCCACCACCACACAACTTTTTTTGTGTGTGATAAACCAACTTTGGTTTGCAATAAAACCTTGAAAAATATTTACGTAAATTGTGTCATGTGTGTTATTTTGTATATCTTGGTTGGGATGGGGTGGGGGAGTAATCAAGGGTCCCTTTAAAATTTATAAACCTGGGAGATGCTGCTGTGCTTTACAGCTCAGTGGTTGGCCTCCAACAGTAGCTACTTCAGACTCCAGGGGGCATAGAGTGGTCTCAAAGCCTGTTCATCTTCCCAGGTCTTCATATTTTATGATGTCAGTCATTCACAAATCCATCCAAACAAACCCTTTTCAATGTACAAATCTGTTTCACAAGGACAGCCACGAAGCCAAGTTCCCTATGTTGATCACCTACCCTCTGAAGTTGGCTGTTTGTCCTGACATTTGGCTTGCCTAAAGAAAAGGTATTTCTTTTGAACAACTAATCTGAGTGCCTCCTCTGGGCCAAGCCCTGCCCTGAGTGCTGGGAATAGAGCAGTGGGCAAAGCACACAGATCTCTGTCCTTAAGGAGCCTCATGGAAAAGGCAAACTTTTTAGTGTGTTAAACTGGATAGGAAGATAATAGTCTGCCAGCAGAATGCCACTGAAGAGGGTGGGGATGTTGGTCATAAAGGGAGACGTTCCCGAGAAGCTGACCTGGCAGGACTATAAGTTTCTGAGAGCACCCAGACCTGAACAGAGTGCGGGGCCAGCTCAGAGAGGGACCCCCGAGGTGCCAGTCCTTGGCTTAGCTCAGAAGCCTCTTGAGCTAAACCTACTGCCCCTGGGTCTGGTGTGCAGAGGCCACTCATGGGACCATCTCTCAGGACTATCTACTGAGGAAGAAGGGAAGATACTAAGATATTAAGAGATCATCATTTTGAGTCCAAATTAATTGTACTTTCTCACTTTTCTAGGCCTTTCACACAAATTCCTGGCAAACAAGGGAGTCCTCAAACAGTGGATTGCTGCTGCCTTTACCTCTAAGAGCTCTCGATTTGCTCAGGGATTCCCCCAGGGAAGTTGTGATCTTCTTCCCCTTGATACTGCTGCTTACATCTCACTTTACACACACACCCTCTCCCCCAACACATCCCCTTCCAGGGCTTCTAAGGGCTGGGCAGGTATTTGGAGATGACTGACTTCTCCCCACCAGCAATCCACTGAAGCAAGGGGATTGAAGCGAGTCAATGACTTCTTGCTGAGGGTGGGCACCCCCCAACCCCTGCATTTGAGAAACTGTTGAACCTACAGGCACTAACTACACACTAAATCCCCTCCCAGACCCACATGCCAAAGTCAACTGGAGAGACAAAGGGAATCTAAAGCCTGCATTTTCCTAATAAAGATTGATACCAGCTCTGACTGAGAGACTGTTTGCCTGTCTTCTCTTCATTCTCATTATCAATAACAGTAACGCATTCCTTCTTGAACAAAGACTGGCTTAAATCACATTTTTATCGGAACACAGGCTGGGCGTCCCCAAAGTAATTATAGATAAGTCAGAGCGGCTAGGTGTAGATGACAGAGCTTTTTACTTCTTTAGGGTAGAAATTTGGTTTATTGGCTTATAGTCCATCACTGTAGAAGATCTCATTGTACTGCTTGGGGAATTGTTAAGAGCAGAGAAGTCCCAGGCCTTGTCACACAAATAGGAGGAGATTAGATCAAACCCAAGTGGGAGGGAAGAGAACAAGGTAAGAACAAGGAAGTCAAGAAAGAACAAGGGATCAATTTTAAAAAAGAGCAAATATTTACTAAGTATTATAATGTCAATTGACATACATGGAGAAGTATCTTTTATCTACAAGAGTAAGTACATCCCTGCTAACATTTGAAAGTGCGTTTGAAAAAAAAAAAAAAATGGGAAAAAAAAAAAAAGTGCATTTGAGCATCGTGGTTGCCAAGGCGGACAGTGCACTTCTCCATTGTTCTCTCCCCAAACAATGGGTTTGGGGAATGTATTGAGCTATGATCCCCACAAGTTAAAATGAGACTTTGAAACCACTACTACCATGAAGACTAAGTCAATGACTTCGCTTAGGGCATTTGCCATCTACTTGGGGAGATATGGCACCTACTGATGGTGTCTGGCTGGTGCTGAATAAAGGATAAAGAGAACTTTAGAAGTCCAGAGGCTTCTGTGGGGTCAGTTCCCTGGAGCAGGCTTCACAGAGGGCATGCCAAAGATTCTTACACCAACTGATTCTATTTGTAGGAACTCTAACTGGGTACAGGCCCTGAGCATTAGAGAACACTAACAGCTAAGACTACTGAACTCTTACTCTATATGCCAGACAGTATTCAAAGCCCTGTCAATTTAAATCTTCAGAACAACCCTGTGATGTCAAAAGTGAACAGACTAGCATAGGCAGGTAATTTGCTGATTAGTAAGTGGTGAAGTAAGAAGGTGAATCTTGATGGCCCGTCCCCAAAGCCTGTGCTTGTGACCATTATGCTTTTCTGCCTAACCCGTGACAAAAAGCAGAGGAGCAAATGATTGTGTGTTTGTTATCCATTCACTTATTATTTCATCTGACTTCTACTAAGATACCTTGCAGGTGTCATCCTATGCAGAGGGAGAAAGAGGGTGGGATGTACAATTATAATGTGGACACTGTTGGTTGTTGATGAAGATGAAGCACAGCTGGAAATAGACTTTGTCACGGGAGCAGAAATTAGCACAGCCACTTTGGAAAACTGTTTGGCACTATTTACTAAAGATGATCATACATATAATTTTATGACCTACTAGTTCCACTCCATGATTTATACGCACAAAGAATGTACATAGAGTCAATAAAAAATTTGCAGGAATGTTCATACTAGTACCATTCACATCAGCCCCAAATGAGAATGATTCAAAATGTCTACCAATAGTAAAATAAATTAGTGTATGGCATGGAACATATATTGGAAAATCTATAATGGAATACTATACTACAATGAAAATGAACGAATAATCCGTACATACAACTACAGGGAATAAATGTCACAAACATAGAAGCCAGACTTCATGATTTAACTTATATACAAATCTGAAAGCAGACAAACAAAATGAATCTCTGTGGAAGTCCGGATATGACGACCTTTGGGGAGGGGAGGCAAGTGGGGATAATGATCAAGAGGGTCCAGGAAAGGGGTGTTCTTCTGCCTGCCTGTTAATTTCTTGATCTGGTTCGTGGTTTCAGGGAGTGATTTTGCTGTTTGATATTTCGTCAAGTTTTATGCTTATGATATGTGCACTTGTCTCTGTGATGTATCAATAGAAATGTTTATTAAAAAATTAGTATAATAAAAACAGGATTTCATGGGAATACAGAGGAGCATCTTACCTACTTGGGGGTCAGGGGCTAAGTTTTCAGGTAGTTTAGGCCAGAGATGCTTAGGGAGATCTGGAGTGTTCAGATAGGCTGTATTGAGAACCGAATCTTAGAAGTGAGGCAGAAAGAGGGACATTTCGGGTGCTGGCTGGTAGAGGTCAGGGAGAGAGGGGGCAGCTTGCATAAGCACAGTAGATGGGATATTGAGAAAAGGAAGGGTATCAGACAGACTTAGTTTCAAATTCCAGCTCTTCTGATCAGCTTTCCAGCTTTTGACAAGTGGTAACTCTCTCCTAACCTACCTCTTCACAGTTATCTGTGAGACAAAGCCAGAAGGAATTGGAATTCAAAGAACGCAAATTAATTTCTTCTTTCTCAAATCATTACATTCCTCAATTTCCTCTCCTCTTCACTGGAGTATAGGAGAAAAGGATATTTAAAAACAGTGAGGAATCATTTTGAATAGAGAGATGGACCTTGTCACTGCTGTTTCTGAAAATTTCACAGAGAAGTTTAGAATCCATAAAGTAGCATCAGGAAGCATTTAAAGGCTTTCCCCAAAGAAAGGAGAGTGATTGGAAGGAGCGCTCTGGTGACCCTTGCCAAGAGCTGGGAGTGTGTGGAGGCTTCTCAATTAAAAGAAGAAGAAATAAGGAAGCCAACTAGGAGACTTCTAGCAGTCATCCAATTGGTGGTGACAAGGAAAAGATAAAGAGATGTTTTGAAGACCCCTAAATCAATGGAGTTTAGTGAGTCACTGGAAATGGAGGAAGAAGGGTTGATCCAAAACAAGACACATTTAATGTAGTTTGTTTCAATAAGGTAATGGACTTATTGAAGTGGTCATAGCTGCAATAATAGCATCTACAACAAAGGTCACCCATTAGTTTCTTCATAGTTCCCAAGACATAAGGAATCACATGATCAACAAGCATAATTAGCAAGGCAAGACTTTACATACTGAAGCCAATCTGTACCCTATCCTGTTAAGAAATCTTGCCTCATCCATTAAAAAGCCTCTAAGGTCCTATTCCATATTTCTCAAGCCTTGTCTTAAGAGCAAAATGATGTTAAAGTTGACCTGGTGTTAAGCAGAACAACACTTCTGGGTGACTCAGTGGGTTAAGGCTCTGCCTTCAGCTTGGGTCATGATCCCGGGGTCCTGGGATTGAGCCCCAAATCAGGCTCTCTGCTCAGCAGGGAGCCTGTTTCCCCCTCTTTTCTCTGCCTACTTGTGATCTCTGTCTGTCAAATAAATTTTAAAAAATAATAATAAAATATATATATATATATATATATATATATATATATATTCACCTAAATTAATTAAGCCCAATTTGAAAAGTTAAATGTTTTCCTCTTTTTTGGTTTTGTTTTGGTACTTTTATTTTTTAATTTAAATTCAATTAATTAATACATAATGTATTATTGGTTTCAGAGGTAGAGATCAGTGATTGAAAAATTATATATAACACCCAGTGCTCATTACATCCCATGCCCTGCTTAATATCCATCACCCAGTTACCCCATCCCCTCACCCCCACCCCTCAAGCAACCCTCAGTTTGTTTCCTGTGATTAAGAGTCGCTTATGTTTTGTCTCACTCTCTGATTTCCTCTTTATTTTTCCCTCCCTTCCCCTACACTTTTTTGTTTTGTATCTTAAAGTCCACATATGAGTGAGATCACATGATAAAAGTCTTTCTCTGACTGACTTTAAGTGTTTTCCTCTTATTGCATGAAAATTGTTACCCATTCACCAAAACCAACAATTAGTGATTATTGCTTAGACTTCCCTTGTGCTTAAATGTGATCTTTCCTGGTCTACTTTGGCCTTATATACCTGTTATATAAAAACATGTCTCATTTATACATGTTTTTTCTGCTTTCCACATCTTCTCTGTGAAAAACTGTGGCAGCAAGACTTGGGGTAATCCTTGATGTTTGTTTAGTGTTTACCTATAACATTATGTTCGGACAGATAAGATTGTGTATTTGGATACCTTGGAAACCTTGGGCTCCAAAGGGTAGTGTTCTTGCTTTCTTGTTTTCCGTGTTGTCTGTTCTGTGCTCCACCTAGCATATCACAGCAAGCATGATGATGATACTGTAACAACCATATACAAGGTACAGACTGTTTCCAAGAGAATATACACACAGACGATCACTACTTGTGAACAGTAGGCCAAGGGTTATAAGCATAAAAACATAATGTCACTTTACATACACATATATAAAACAGATGAGTGACAGCCAATTTGTTCATGACTCTAGATAATTGTAACATACTCCTGCTCAGTCTGATTTTACTGCCACTTTGAATAGGCATATCCACTTTTAATGGAGCATTCCAGAGGCAAAAGTCATTGCCCTCCCCAACCAGACCTAAACTGCTCGATTCCAAATGTGTTGCTGTGTTGCTAGTGAAGTACAGTACAGATCTATTTGTTTGGGCAATAATTAATTAAATTAGAAGGTTTATTTAATTAAATTAATTAAAGTAAGACTGGAAATGACTTGGAGTCCAAATTAAAAACAGTGATTATATTTTCCTCTGAAAGAAATATGGTGATGATCTGATCCTCTAATTAAGTTACAGGATACCTAAAGTGATGGACACTCTGGGATAAACTCAGAGAAAACATAATTTTTCAAATCAAACATATATGTGACAACTCTTTTAAAAACAGAACAAAATGAAGATGAAATAATCAGGGAGGAGGAAAGAATGAATGAAACTGTGCTTTCCTTTATTTATAAATGGATAACCGCTGATGGTAAAATAAATAAGTAAAAACATGATGGGTTAAAATGAGTAATAATTTCACAGTTGCCTCTCCCAGCCACTCCCACCCCAACTTCCCCTTGGTGGGAATAGCCAATAGTAAGCTTTTTAGTGTATCTTTTCAGAACTGTGGTATGCATGTACAAGCATAAAGGCTTCCTTCCAATAACACAGAATTAGAATTTTAAAGGCGGGAGCAGAGGAGGTGTCTTGACTGCTGGTTGATTTCTTTTTTTAAGTTATCTTAATTGTTCATATTTTTTAAGAAGCTCAAAAATCTCACTTGTGGGATTCTAGTGTCTAAAAAAATGTTGGTGCAACAGAACGCTTAACACCACACGGGGACTTTTTCATTTGGTGCTGAATGAAAACACAGCAATCTGGTTTCATGTTGCAGAAAAAAACAAACAAAGTGGTAGACTCACTGAGACACAAGACTGGGCTTTCAAGGTTGCCCTTTGCAACAATGTACAATTTTTGCCTTGCCCACAGTCTTTGGAACCTAACAGCTCAGCAACTTGGCTCTAGCTACACTTTCTAAAACAGCTGGAAACCATCTTGATTTTCCAGTCACTTAAAGAGCGGTTTCAAGCCTAGGGCACACCTGAATGTCTGCACAAACATCACCTGGTCAGGGGACAATACTTGCCCTTCCAACCATTCCCACATTTCTTTAAGTCATTCTCCCTCTCAACTATCCTGTCCTTTCCAGTTCCACAGAATCATAAAAATGTCAGGGAGAGAAATAATGCTAGGTCCAGGGGTCATAAACTCAGCACCTTTAAGAACCAGACTTGTAAATCATCTTAGAATAAGACACAAGGAGTAATGGACAATGCATGTTGTCTTAAAAGCCTTGAAATTAAAATAATAATTAAGATCGAAAATAAAATTTGTGTTGGCCAAGTAAAACAAATCTAATAGGCAGAAACATCTGGGAATTTTCTAGTCTAATCTCATATGCAACTATGCAAAATTTAAGGAACCGCCCTCTCTTTGGCATTCTTGTCATTCCTTAACTATGAGCAACACAACAAAAAACAAAACCCTAAACTCTGGGGATTGAAAGGTCTGCTTCTCTCAACTACTTGACAGTAGGGAAGAAATGGGCTTCTGAGGACAGGAGTCTGGCATTAGATGGCAGAGCCCATCCCTCAGGGTTGATAGAGACTGTCTCTAGCTCCCAATCATATTCACACATTGGGGGTCCCAACTTCCATCAGAATTCCACAACCAGTTTTGGAAAGGAAGCTGGCAGGTTTTTTAGTGTATAATCTAGGAGCTTTCAAAAGACCCTCACTCACAAGGCAAAATGGATCAGGTATAGTTTTATAATAATCCAAAGAATGTTCTGTCTCCTATAAAAGGATAAAGAACGAGCTTGGCCAAGCTATCCTAAGTTCCAATGAACAGGATGCCAAAAAAAGATAGGTTGACTGAGGCAGCATAGTAAATTAGGGGGAAAAATCTCTGATTTTTGAAACCCATCTCCACTTCTTAGTCTCCCTGAGCCTTCCTTCCTTCTTTCCCAAAGAAAGGGACTAAAATCATTTCTTTTGTACTCTAAAGGATCTGAGATAATATGTGTTGCAATACAGAAAAATGTAATTCAATAAATAAGTAAATAACCGTGCTCTTGGCACTTGATTGGGGGAGCTGAGAGGATGGGACCACTCAGCTCTTCCGATGCTTCATAACTTAAAGTACTGTTTCCAGCCAACTTCTCCAACTGTGCATCTTTAAAAGAACGGAGAATGATCGCATCCCCTCACATCCCTAGGCATATCCACCTTCCAGCTACAACAGGCAGATTGTGAAGAGTTACAATACAATATGCAAGTAAACAATCCCATGTCCCAGTTATATGGAGTTCAAGGTCTTCCTAATAGTCCCAAAGGATTATTGAATTTTTCAAATTAAATTCCTTTTATGTTTCTGAGGCACACAACATCAAATAAGAGTGAATTATGCCACATAACTCACCAACAAAAACAGCGGTACTGTGTTCTATAGGCTGACAGACACTGTACCATGTCAACCTTTTCTTTAAAGATAGAAGAAATGAGTCACACATTCACAAAAGCTTTGTTCTTACTGTTTCGTTATCACTAACAACAGTAAGGTCAGATCTGTGGAAGAAACCCAGGGTTGTTGGGGGCATATCTGGATATAAGTCAAAAGATTTGGCCTCAGGTTCTGCCTTCACCATCTTGGTAAATCTCCTTTCCATGAAATGGGGACACTGATAACTAACTCTTCTGCCAGTGCAAAGATCCAACAAGACAGATGCTGTATGAGAATGGGCTTCACCGACCAGGAAGTGATCAGTTAGTTTCAGATGCTTCTCCGGAGACAGCTTGCTTGGTACTGTACCAATTTACATGACTTTTTATTTTAATACTTGAGACCTCTAGGAGTCTGTTAAGACTTTCGTAACAGATTTTCCTACTCAGAGTTCGTTACTTAGTAGAAGTTGGTTTTTAAACACATCTAATGTATATGTTTATTTGAATTGCCTTTGAAATTCTTTCCCTTTAAAAACAGGAAGCTTGGGGCGCCTTCACAAGACATTTAAAAATAAACACCAAATGGATGGAAGACCTAAATATGAAAGAGAATACTATAAATCTAATAGAAAAAAAAATCGAAGACTATCAAGTCATTGATTAGCTAATTAATGAACAGGTACATCAAGTTGAAACCTTTTGGTTTGCGAAGCTGAGAGAGTCTTCTGCATAGGGTTTGGGGATGACCACGTAGGTGGGATTAGGATTTTAATGAACATGGATTAAGCTTCCAGATTATGAGACTGACGCGCTGCCTACTGCGCTAAGGAGGCAGGTTGGATTAAGCTTCCAGGAAAAGCAGGAACAACCTACCTCCACAGAGCACTTCACAGGGTCACAAGCTGACTCGCTTTGTCTTATCAGATTGGAGAGGCCAACAGGGTTATTCTCTTTTTATATACACTGAAGTTGAAGCTCTGAGAAGTTTACCTGACTTGACACCCATGGAGTTAATGGAAGAGTCATCCCCGAAGCCACTGTGTCTGACACCTGAGACCTTGTCTTTTCAAAGCCTCTTCAGAGTATCCTGAGCCCGTGAGCGGAAGAGCCACCGCCTGCAAGGGACAGGCCAGCTGTTTGAGTCTCCCTTCCTTAAAGAGTGCCAGTATTTGAGACAGACACTTGAAACTGGAGAAAGAAACCTAAACTCAACAGCAAATAACTTTGGAATACACTGTTCACATTTCCATGAGCCATTTTAAAGTGAATAGAGCCATTAAAATTTGTTACAAATCTCCAGAGAGGCAGTTTCTTCTGCTTAATGGTGTCTAAGGCTTGTGTTTAAGAGACGGGGATATATACTCTACAGTCCACCTAGAACTGCTGTAAGAATCAAATGAGAGGAGTTTTTATATATAAGGAATGACCATCCTTTTTAAATTTCCTGATTCCCTTTAACAGTGTGAAATAACGTCAACATCAGTCTGCATCGCCACCTAGTGGATAAAATGGTGCTTTTTTTTTTTTTGGCCGGTTCTCAGGCAATAAACTACCTGTATTATAGGTCTGTTACTCAGGTCTTTTGCTTACACTCAGTATATTTCTTTCATATTTTTTGATTTATAAAAATAGTTTATGGGAGGTCTCTCCACTGTATATTATTTTCATAACTCATGAGGAAAAAAAAGCCAAAGTTCAAAGCAAAACCCGTATTTGCAGTGCTTCATCCTCTGTGGCTGTTCTTGTCAGAATTGCAACCCAGCTGTTTGTCTAATAAAGGAGCTATTATTTAACGCACAAGAAACCTGGAGATGTTGTTGGAGAGGTCTGTTTCCTTCTTGATGTAAGTCGTACTTAAAATTGCTAAGTCCACACTTGAATTTTTTTCTTGTTGCAATTCACGCATTAGTGCACATATCTTTGCCTTAATAAAAATCCATTGCATATTTTTAATATTAGGTGTCATGCCCAGTGCTAGGCATACCATGATGAGCAAAAAAGAATGTGGTCCCTGCCTTTATGGAGTTTGCAAATCTAGTGAGAGAAATACACAATAATTCAATAACCATACAAATGTTGCCTCCCTGAGCTCAGGAAATGAGAGCATTTGTTTCCTTTTACTTTTTTCCAAAGCAGCAAGAGTCTAATTTGTCCTTATGTGTATCTAGGTGTTTGGGGTGCAGTGGGTTTACAATGGTGTTTAAACCCGACAATCACAGGAAGAAGAAAGGAGTTTTCTCCACGGTATAGGATAACCGTGGGAAGGAGAGGAATTTGGAGTCAGAAACACCAGGGTTTAAGTCCTGTGATATCTTACTGTTCTTCGACATTCAACAAATGATTTTCTCTCCTGACACTTACTTTCTATTTTCTGTGAAATTGAACTAATAATAATACCTCTGCTGAAGAGGGAAAGCCACGACTATTATAGCACATGGTATATAATAGGTGATTAATAAATACTTTGTTTATAGCATCATGTGATCAAAGATCACATGATTTTTAATGCATCAATTCATATTCACTGACCCTTAAAATGGTACACAAAGTTTAAAGCAAAGAGGAAAGTATTGTAAAGTAGATTTAAAATAAGAGAACTTTTGAGACATTAGTGTATAACATTGTGATATGAGAATGCAAATAAGTGCTATTTATTTTTCAAACACATGCAGGGATGATATCAAAAATCTCATTTACTAGCCCCAAGAGTCGGGGTAAAGCAGATGTTACAAATTCAACTGGTCAGATGAGGGAGGGAACAAAGCTCAATTAGCTAGCTTGGGTCTCACGACTTGTTAAAAGGTGAGACGGAACTAAAATCCATGACTCCATCCCTCTGAGTTAAATACCACTGAAAAGACTGGGTACTTCTGAAGAGCTGAACAATATTGACAGAAAATACTTCTCAATATTGTTAGAAGTCTTGCCATGCAGACCATCTTTCAGAAAACTTCCTTATCTTACATAGGAACAAAGGAAATGCATCAAATACTGTTCCAGTTATCAGAATACATACCCATTCCTACACACAGCTCAGAATATCTCAGAGAGGAAGAAAGATTAAGGGCTAACCTTTGTAGGAACCCACACATGTGTTAGGGACTGTGGATGTATTATCTTATTTATCAGGCACACTGTCCCTGAGTTATAGAAGAGACACTGAAAATAGCAAGGATAAGTGATTTTTCCGGGGAGCTAGTGAATGGCAAAGACAGAACTTAAGTCAGGTCTTGCTGACCTCAGAGACCCTCATATTTTGATCGCATCCCACCCAGGAGAGTGACCAATGGAAACATGCTCATCTCTGACCTGAATGTCTTTCACTGTGTATGATACTCAGTCAACCGGCAGTCAAATTATGTGACATTAGGAAACTGAAGACTGCTAATGTCAACCTCCTCATTTTTAAAGAGAAAGTTGGGAAAGCTCAGATCCTTCCCTGGGCATTACTAGAATCAAAGAGTTCTCTTAAAATAAGTTCATCTTACTTTATATCGTCTTCTTTGGGGGAAGTACATGGTTACCAAGCTTTTATTAGTATTTCTTTATTCTCAAGCTCTGACTCCATTTTTATAACTTTTCTCTCTGCAACATGGACCTCTGAGAAGGGCCCACTGGGTGGTTCCTCCTTGGCTCATGTGCTTATTATTTAATATGATATAGAAAGAAGAAGGGAAATTGGAAGTCAAATCTAATCTGGGAAAGAGACTGGTGTCACTAGACCTTGATATTAATTTTCCAGATGACTTTGCAGCTGAGTTGGCATCACCGTTTGACACTAGAAGATTGAAAGTAGGTAATAAGGTAAATGGAAGGTTTATGCCTGCAGCCACATACCGGGTGCCGTGAAGCAGGAATAGCATACACATATTTGCACTCATCACATACAACTACTGAGTTCTAAAAGCCACAAGGGCTTTTCCAAAAGGACTGCTTCACAGTGTTTCTGTAGCAGCTCAGGCTGGAATACCTGGTCCATGGTCTTTCTCAGATGAAAATTCTCCATGAAATGGGCGTAAGAGAGGAAACCAGCAATTGCCAGGGGACAGCTGGGGCAGGGCTGGTGAGGGCGAGGGCTGGGCTGAGCAGCCAGGCTTCTGCAGTCAAGGCTGTGCTCTGGGGGAAGGCATCTCATGGTGCTCTGGTTTGCGAAGCCATGAGCATACCCAGCAGGTCCTATCCTGGGGGCCTAGGTGATAGATGGAACCCGATAGACAGAAACTAAACTAGACCATGCATTTCAGGACCCAGGCATAGTGTTCAGGCTCTTACCTGTCTCAGAGCTTTCCATTGGCTCTTCCTACTTTCTGAAAAGCTTCTTCACCTATTTCCATTTTGGTGAAGATGTGCTCCCTCCACCCTACCTGAAGCTTCTCCTAGCATGTTTATTTCCTTCAGCACAACAACTCAGCCATTATTCATTTGTGTCTCTTCTTAGAGTATAAGTTCCCAGAGGACAGAGGCTCTATCTATCTGATCTCTATTAAAATGCTAGCACCGGGGCTAAATATAAAATCTTTTAAAAAATAAAACATAAAATCTTTAAAAATAAATAAATAAAACAAAATGCTAGCACCCATATGCTTAGCATATAGTAAGTGCTCACTTGATACATGTTTTTTAGATGAACAAATGAGTTATTCAATTGTACAATATATTTTTTAAAAGATTTTATTTATTTATTTGACAGACAGAGATCACAAGTAGGCAGAGAGACAGGTCGGGGGGTAGGCTCCTTGCTGAGCACAATGCCCAAAGTGGGGCTCCATCCCAGGATTCTGGGATCATGACCTGAGCCAAAGGCAGAGGCTTTAACCCTCTGAGCCACCCAAGTGCCCCAATTGTATAATATTTTAGAGCATTAAAAAAAATCTCTGCTAGAAAAGCAGAGGTGATATGACTTGGATCAATGTCAACTGGTCATTTAGTCAAAACAAGCAAATGAATGAAACAAGTCCAGAGGCTGATGTTAAAACCTGAGACTAAATAGAGGAGCTATAGCATGATATATGACAGAGTCTGAATTCAAAAAGATTATTGAGAGACAAAAATGGAAATTGGTAAAAAGCAAATGTGAAGTTTCAGAGAAGAGCCCAAAGAGTCAATTTCATAACTGTAAAAGTGCAAAGATCAGATTTAATAGTGCATATGAAAATTAGACAATTTAATTGATCGCAATCTCAGGATGAGTCAAGGACAAACGAAGTCTCCCAAAACCAAGTGCACTCTTAGGCTGATTACTGGGAATACTGCATTCAAAAGAAAAACAATTCTGTTTCTTTTTACTCATGAGGTGATACCAGGAGAAGAAGCGTATCTCAAGAAAACCACCCCAATTAAATGAGCAGGGTGGGAAAGTTACTGAAACCAGTTACCATACACAAAAACCAAATGTCTAGCTAGGAAAGGAGGCATTGTAAGTTGGCAGAGAGCCTAAAGGGGGTGTGCAAATAGCTGTGCACTGATATTTCATGTGGAGGAAGAATTAGCCTTCTCTTGCTGTCCTGTGTGGCAGGACAAGTGGAAATCACACAAAGGCTGGCTTCAAATCCGAGGAGGTAGTGAGATCTTGGGAGTTGACATGACCATCTTGTGACTTTGGGTGTTAGGGTTTTCTAGAGAAATGGAACCAATAGGATTGGTACAGATATGCATAAAAGGAGATTTGTTGTAGGAACTGGCTCATGCAACTAGAGATGCTAAGTCCCACAACCTGTCATCTACAGGTTGGAGACCCAGGAAAATCAGCAACATCAGTCAGTCTGAGTCTGAAGGTCTGAGAACCAGGAGCACCAATGTCGGAGGGCCAGAGAAGATGCATGTCCCACTTTAAGCAAAGGGAGCAAATTCACCCTCCCTCTGTCTTTTTGTTCTATTCAGGTCCTCAACAGATGGCCTGGTGTTCACCAACAATGGTAGGGATCATCTTTTTAACTCAGTCTACTATTCAAACTTTAATCTCTTCCAAAAACAACCTCACAAACATACCCAGAAATAAAGTTTTCCCAGCTATCTGAGCATCCCTTCGCCCAGGCAAGTTGACATATAAAATGACTCACTACACTCTGTACCTACTTTGGGGGCATGTTGTACTGGGTCAAGGAGGGACCTGTGCAGGTAACCCCCACATTTTCTTCCAGCTCCAAATATTTTACATTTCTGATGGTCTTTCTAGGATGTTGAGAACAAAAATAAAACATTTAGAAGTGTATACAAGCCTTTTCTGTCTGCATAGCCTACTATTTTTATCTGCCATTAAAATTTTCTGCCTAAACATTATTATTTAAACACAGGTTTATTGGAGTTCTTTGAAATAACTAAGAAAGGGTTCGAAGAGTCCTAGAATCAGATTATAACAAGAAAATGGAAAAGTTATTCCATTAACTATTTTTCAGCAATTGTGATATCAGAGTGTCATGTTTGCAGTTCCCCAGCTTGGAAACCTACTTCCAGCAGAAACATGGAGACCAAGCCCCACTCTCTTAGAGGCCTGATAAGAGCTCTGTTGATGTCAGTCGCCAATGTTTCACAGCAAAATCCTCAGGGAAACTGGATTAAGGAATTCTCTGGGAAAAGCCCCAGAACATTTATTTTAAACTAGTATTAAAGCAGCTGTCAGATTGGCCTTGGACACATTCTGGAAATAGACATTCCCTTGGCCTTCCTCACTCCATGTCCCCTAACCTCACTCCAATTCACATGTGAGAGGGCATGAGTCCCTTTACACAGAAGGATTTTCTGACAGTGTGGGTTGTGGGTTAATAAACTCTGGAATGCATTCTAGGGAATGGCTAAACAGAGTCCTTCCTTAGAAGTGAAAGTTAAATAGGATAGATTCTCATTTGTCAGGGTGATTTAAAGTCGTCATCGAGGGTAGGATAACTGTGCCACCCCAAACCCCCAGGACACACCCCTGACAAGCACCTACCCAGAGGTTACTCAGGTAAAAGTTATCTAAACCTAGAATCACTCTGATACGATAACCTAAGTTACTGTAGATGTAGATGTGTGTTGAGGCTGATGTGGTATAGTTACTGGGCTCAGGTGGAGAGCAGGTCCTCCCCAGTTGCTTGCAGGTAAGTACATGGTCATCTCATAACATTTTCTCTGGAGACAATTATGCCAGCCCTTGTGTTCACCTAAAATTACAGACCAGTTGCACTGAATTGCATCTAAATTCTAGGTAGAAAAAAATAAAATAAACTGTTAGTAACAGTCCTTAATGGATGAGAAATAACTTCTAAAACCGAACCTGGAACTAATTTTCCATGAGAAAACATCCAGGAATCTGGAATTATTCCTGGGGTCAAGGAGGAGCAGAGCTAACAGTTCCTGGGTGTAGAACAGGTCTCCAGACCTACAGAAGAGACTGGCTGTTGTTCCTCAAGCTCAGCTCTTCTGAGACCTGCTGTGGATGGATTGTTTCTGCTTGACCCGTAAGTCTTTGTTTCCTCTGGCTTCTTCCATCCATTTTCTCCCTGGACTGCAGTAAGAAATCTGGCATCCCAGTTGTCTCTCATTTTTGCCAAGTCTTTGACTTCATGTCCTTTAAATCAGCCTTCTTTTAAGACATTTGACTAAATGGATGTAAGTATTATATTTTCTTTGAAGCC
The DNA here is from genome assembly GCF_964662115.1 of Mustela nivalis. NCBI lineage: Eukaryota > Metazoa > Chordata > Mammalia > Carnivora > Mustelidae > Mustela > Mustela nivalis. Next base: position 66,411,958 of record NC_139024.1, read on the forward strand.
AAAGCTTTTAATTTTGCCATGGATATATGAATAATTGCTTTGTTTTGCTTTTTTCCATCCCCCAAAATAGGTAGAGGTTCGATTTGAACTTTCTGTGGCTTAGTCATAAAAATGTAAGCAACGTAAGAAATGGTATTATGTCCAATGCATTTGGCACAAATATTGAGATCAAATAGCCAATAAAAGTATTATTAGTTTAACTTTTTCAAAGGAAGCCTATTCCTGATCCATTATCCCAGTGAGTAATGCAGAGACATTTTCTAAGCTATTTTTTATCCAAGACTTATAAGTGCTGTATAAATGCAGCATCGGGTTACATTTGGTGTTGCTATTATCATTCCTATTTTACAAGGGAAAGTGAGAGGTTAAATGTCTTAGAGCTAAAGCACAAGTCATCTCCCAAGCCAGGATTTGACGCCATTGCTACTGACTTCCCATCTCCATTTTACCAACAAAGTCATTGCTCTCTCCTTCCTATAAATGTTCTCCTGGTCGTGGTGTAAAATCTGCCAAAGGAGCATCCAACACACATGACAAGGTCTGAGCTTTAATCCTGCATGACCACAAGTTTGCTCCCCATTCTAAAATGTGTCTAAGGCTTAACCATCTGGGCCATGCAGGCGCCCCTACGGATAACTTTTGGTTTGCCTATTTTAATTTTGAGTGGTTTTTTTTTTTTTCCTTTTTTGGTTATGTGAGAAAAGTTGCATTCAAGTTATCTATAGCTACAAGCGATCTCCGACATTTTGAATTAACTTCATTATATTAATTAATTCTATCATCTTTTTTGGACTCACAGACTTTCTAAAATAGTGACGGGAACAATAGTCCCAGGCTGTCCAGGAAATCCAGAATTCTGTCTATTTGTGTCCGTGTGAGTTTTTTAGGATCCTGCTTCCTGAGGTCCCTATCCTAAACATTTTAGTTTTCCCATCGAGGTAACAGTTCTGTTCCCAGCATTTCTCAGGCTACATTCCTGTCCAAGTATTTCTGAGTACCACCCGCAGTTTGTTTTCCAGAGTTCTGCTTTTGTGTCCCACTGCATAAATGTTCTTGTGAAGCCATGTATTTCAGAAAAGTACAGTGTCAATGGTTTATGGAGTGTCTGAGAAAAGTAGGTCAGTTCATTCCATGATTCACTGGGGAAAGTTGGTTATTTACTGTTTATAAGCAGAGAGACGGCCTATCACATATTAGTGGCCCTTGTGCTTCTCATAGAGAGATGGTTTTATTAGCTCAAACTGGTATATGCCGCTGTTCCCTCGCCTCTCTGGAGGGGGTTATGCATCTCAGAAGATAGTGTGAGCCAGCAGTACCCCATTCCCAAAGTAACGTCCTTGTGGTCTTCCAGTGGCAAAAAAAAAAAAAAAAAGATAAAAAAGAAATGCCTATCAAGAATATCCAATGATTGGGGCGCCTGGGTGGCTCAGTGGGTTAAAGCCTCTGCCTTCGGCTCAGGTCATGATTCCAGGGTTCTGGGGTCAAGCCCCGCATCGGGCTCTCTGCTCAGCGGGGAGCCTGCTTCCTCCTCTCTCTCTCTCTGCTTGCTTCTCAGCCTACTTGTGATCTCTGTCAAATAAATGAATAAATAAAATTAAAAAAAAAAAAAAGGAATACCCAATGATTGAATTGGGGCCATAACTATGAAAAGCAATTAGGATGGAATTATGACCACCTGTCTCCAGTAATTGAATGTTCCACTCGGAAGGATTTAGCATTATTTTGAGTTATGCTGATAATCACTTGTGAACTCTTGGGTTAGTACTCCGATGGCCAGTTTCTGCTACAAAAATAGAATTAACATTTTTCCTCCACAGTGGAGAGACTTTTCTCTGCAAGGAACACTAAACAGGGCAGAATCACAAATATTTTGAAAGAAACTTCTACGCTCTCTTTAAATGCAAAGCTTGAAAGGAGAGTAATTCAAATGAAAATAACTGGAACATACAAAACCTGTGAAGACATTGCATCCAAATCTGAGGAAGGTGTGCAGTGCTGTGACGAATTTACTGGGGGTTGGGGGGAGCACAGTAGATAGGGCTGGGAAGTGGTAATTGGGCACGCTAGGTTGCTTGGGAGAGCTAAGGAGAACCAAGAGGAGGAAGACCTTCCATAGAACATATACTTTGGAAACATTTATTAAGATCAGCCATCACTCTCTGCAAGGGAACGGGACCAGGTGGTATTTCTGTGTTTGGAGGGGGGAAAGAGAGAAGCAAGGAAAGAAGAGAGACCTAATCATTCCAGGAAAAGATAAAGGAAATGCCTCCATGAAGTGAGAAAACTGCCTCACTCTCAGGGGATCCTGAGGTAATTTTGTGCCACCATAGGAGAATAGTCACTGGGCCTTGGAGCTAAAATTGCTACTCTTACTTAAACTGGCCTCTTCACCTCAAGGGGAGTTCAATTAAATACAGATCTTCAATAGCTTCCTGAGTACCTGTTCCCCGTGGGAGTCCTGATGTTTCCAGGACTTTCTACTATAATAGGCCAGTGCATTTTCATGATTCCTCCTCAACTGGCAGCTTCTGAGAACTTTCCTTCATTCTCTTTGTCAAGTTTTTAGTATTACTGCAGTAGCAAAGTGGGAAACAAATTTCCCATGAGATGATAAGAGTTCTAAGAGGATTTCGCTGCGTGTGTTTTGAGAAGTCCACACGATTCATGCAAATCCTCTTAGATTTCCCTTTCAGGGCATAACTGCTGTGCTGCCAGGTAGGAAAAGGGTGTAGCCTCCGTCTGCAGGAGACTAGAAGCAAGAAATTGAAGCCAAAAATCCTGCTAACAAGATGGTTCCTGAAAAGGCATTAACCTCTACTTGAGAAACACTGCTGAATGTTTTAGGCATAGTAAGTCCTCACTAAAAATTTTTAGCTTACTTATTGAAGAATCCAAACTTTAAATTGGACCTCAGGTGAAAGTGAGGAAGCCTTGACCCCATAATTAAATATCTGATGAATGAAATCATTATAGCCAGTTCTGTTCCCCCAACCTAAAAATTTTATAGCAATCTTATTCATACCTTGCCTTTGGACACAATGATGCAGTCAGTATATCATAAATGTTCTTTAATTTTTTTTCATTCCTGAACAAACTACCATAAGCCAATGACTAGCTGATCAACACTAGAGATTCCCAGCATTGGACATGCTAGTGATTGGTCTCTCAGTTTCAAATGTATTGTTTAGAAGACATATCCTTTTCTATTTATAAACCAGCTTCCTGACTTTCATATGTTCATCTTACAATTAATTTATAAAATAATAAGTTCTGATACAATAAAATATTTTCCAACATTTTCATCCACCCTGCTGCACACACACTTTACAAGGAGTCCAAAACTACCCATTGGCTGTCACGTAGTGACCTCATGCAGAAGCTCAAAAGTTTTGTTCCTCAGGTAAGTCTACAACAGTCTAAAACCAGCACTACCAAGTGTGGATTAGGGAAGAGTTGGATGTTGCTTTTATAGAAAAAGGTTACAACCGGGGCAAGGGAGAGGAAAAACGTTTGTTACTTTTTACGTATTAGATACTAGTCATTTGTAACCTCCTTGGGAGTTTCCCAGGTATAATCTGAAATCCACCCCCATACACATAGGGCAGGAAGAGACCAAAGAAAGAGGAAAACCGTTCTAGGTGGGTAGATGGATGTTTTAGAAATCAATAAGGAACTGACTTACAAGGCTTGTCTTGGGCATAAGATGAGTAGTTTTCCATACTTGCCCACGGAATCTTTCAAGTTTATATAGAAAGGCCTTAATTAGGGTTAATCAGGTATACCATCCAGATGCTCTCAACACCCCATTTTCTATCTCAAGGCTGTCTCTTGGGCAGCTATCTGGGAAAAGGGAAAGCAAGAGGAACACATATTCCGGGGACAACCGAGGTGGTGAGAATCCTCTAATTGCCTGGGTCCATTTCACAGATCAACAGGCAGTCAAGTCTTCTTGATGACTGCCCCCAAGAAACCCTCCTACTGGGAGGGTTATTATTTTCTCCATTTTAAAAAGATTTATTTATTTATTTAAGAAAAAGGGAATGTATGAGTGGGGAGAGGGACAAAGAGAGAGGGGGCAAACAAATTTCAAGCAGACTCCCCAGTTGAGTGCGTAGCCCGACCCGGGGCTTAATCTCACAACTCTGAGATCATGATCTCAGTCAAAATTAAGAGTCAGATGCTTAACCGACTGAGCCACCCAGGCTCCCTATTTTCTCTATTTTTTTTTTTTTTTTTTTTTTTTAGATGAAAAACTTAGGCTCAGTGAAGTTTAACATGCCCAAGGTCAAATAACTAATAAATACATGGCTGACCCAGGACTAAAACTCAGAAATATTTAGATTGAAAAATTGTGCCCCTCCCAGGCATAAACAAAGTACTCCAAAGCAGTGCTTCTCTCCTTAAATGACACTACTGTGACAGAATTTGCTGCTGAAACTTCTGCTGTGTTGTTACCGTTGTCATCATTCTTATCATTTGTATAACCTACACTGAAGAACTTGGAGTAGACCAGATGCTCTGTCTCTCTACACATTTTTTTAAAAAAAGGAAAAAACAAAATAAAAAGAAAAACAGTCCCTGGCAGCTCTAAATACCACAATGTTATCGAAAATGCAAAAACCTTATATCAAAGGTTACCCATGAAGGCTTTGTTGTATATTTCTGACTGGGTTCATTGGTTTCAAATCTGATCTTCTTTAATGAATTGTCAGACACTACAGCAACATCAAGTATACATGAAAGAGAAAAATCAAAGCAAAGTGAGGTGTTTGAGAGAAAGGGCTATTTTAGAAACCTGTAAATGAATAACAAACCAACCAAACTATTTCTCTTAATCAGTTGTTCATTCTTATGAAAACATTTGGCTGATGAATCACCTTAAAAATGCCTTTTAAAAATCAGAAATATGCTGTGCTGGCTTTATAGCCAAACTAGATATGGTCAAACATGTCGTAGCTGACTCAGACAGATTCTGTTTGGCCAGTTGTTACAATGAAATCACTTTATGTGAAAATGTAGAGCAAATCTAGGTAGTCTAAGTCCCTGTCTGCTCAATTAGTTAGACATCTAGTCTTTTCTTAGGGTTCACCTCCCCAGTCATTTTGAAGAGTCCCTGGGTGTTATGTGTGCCTGTGAATCAGTTTCCTTTGCCACCTATTGGAGAAATGGACAGTGACAATTTACACTTAAAGTCAGGCTCCTTACAGCAAGATGCTATTGTGGGAATTTCCCATTGTCTTCCGTCTATTAAATTTTTTTCAAACCTATATGCAGTAAGTTGTACAAGTCATAAGTGTGTCAATTAGTAAACACAAACACACACACATATGTATGAAATCAAAACCAAGATCAAGATATGTCATGTTTTCAGTGCCTCTGAAGACTTCCTGAGCTTCTCTCCCTCAATTCATCTAAGATAATCACTGCAACAATGTCTTTCAATTCCTAGAGATTTTTTTTACTGCATTTGGTCTTCATTTATAGGGAATCATGCAGAAGTTGGTCTCTTCTGTTTGGCTTCTTTCACTCAATATTATTTCTTTGAGAGTCACAATGTTGTACCTAATCTGATTTTATTCTTTTTTTAATTGCTGAATAGTATTTCATGCCATTCTACCATACCAGTTTAAAAGCAAATCTTCTCTGAACATTCTTACGCAGGCTCTTTTTGTACAGAAACACTCATTTCACTCAGTATCTATTTAACAGTGAAATTACTGGATAGATTAGGAAGGCATACACATATTTACATAGAATTATATGTGTATATATAATTTATATACAAATATTGATTGGCTGATCAATTCATCGCTGGAATGTAAGGTTTGTAGTTTATTTATTTTGGTAGATACTGCCAGTTTCTAAAGGTGTTGTACCAGTTTACACAAGCGTCCTCGGCTCGATCCTAATGGCACAGCTGATCTGATACCACCACCACTATTCCCTTTAAAATGAGAGGATTTTGTTTGTTTTAAGATTTATTTATTAATTTGAGACAGAGAGGGAGAGAGAGAGCAGAAGAGGGAGAGAGAGAATCTCAAACAGACTGTCTGCCAAGCATGGAGCCTGATGCTGGGCTCAAACTCCAGGACCTCGGGATCATGACCTGAACCAAAGGCAGAGGATTAACTGACTGAGCCACCCTGACTGAGCCACCCAGGCACCCCTATAATTCTCTTTAAAAACCAAATTGAAACCCATGTTCAGTATTTCCTTTTATTTTTAATTATTTAAGTATAAAAGCACTAAGGGAATATACCCTTATTATAAAAAATTCAAGCAATTCAAATGAAAGTGATTCTCAACCATTACCCCTAGTTAGAATCCCTTATAGAGCTAACTACTACTACTAGTTTGGTATTTATTTATCTTTGAGAGGGCATGATATTTATGTTTTTATTTATATCATCTATGATTATATTATACATATATACATGAATGTGTATTATCATTTTTGTTTTACAATATTTTAATATTGTATCATATTTTAATGCCACACTTTCTGTTCTGTGACTCACTTTTTCATGTAACAATGTCTTTCTGTGAGTTTTCCATATCAGATATTTAAACATAATCCTCTTTAAGCTGCTCCATAGTTACAGTAGTTGGATACACTTGGGGTTTGGTTTTGTTTTGTTTTTAACTTCTGTTAGGCATTTAAGCTGCTTACAGGTTTTTCCTTTTACATACAGGGCTATGATACACAACCTTTAATATGCTGCTTTGTGCACATGTGCAAAGTGTTTCTCCAGAAAGAAACCAAAATTTAAATTTCTGGATCATAAACTTTTTAAAATTTAATTTCAAAATTATACCAAATTGCACTAGGTTTTAAAACTGCACTCTAGGGTGCCTGGGTGGCTCAGTGGGTTAAGGCCTCTGCCTTCGGCTCAGGTCATGATCTCAGGGTCCTGGGATCGAGGCCCGCATCAGGCTCTCTGCTCAGCAGGGAGCCTGCTTCCTCCTCTCTCTGCCTGCCTCTCTGCCTACTTGTGATCTCTGTCTGTCAAATAAATAAAAATAAAAATCTTAAAAAAAAATTCTTTAAAACTGCACTCTATAATATTATGGAATTTTTAAGCATGAGAAAGTCTCTTTACCCATACACTTGCGAACAATTTTATCAAATTATAATATCTTTAATATTTTTTGCAACATACTGGGTGAAGAAAGGTATTTCATGAAAGTTTGTGTTTTGGCATTCCCCAGTACGTGGTACAATCGAGCATCTTTCTGTATGTTTATTGATAATTTGTATTACCTATTCTGTGAATTTTCTGTTCATATTGTTTATCTTTTACTTACAGATTATGAGTTCTTTGTAAAATTTTAGATGTTGATCCATTGGTTATGTATGTTACAAATACTTCCCCTCAATCTACTGGTTGCCTTTTAACTTTATTTAGAGTGATATTTATTACATAGAAGTTTAAATTTTTGTTAGGATTAAATATATCCATCATTTTTCTTTATAGATTTTGCATCTTTTATAATGTTTAAAAAGGCATCCCTAGGCTGAATTAAATTCTCATTTTTTTTCTTTTATATACTTTTATAGTTTTTCAAGCCTTTGATTTGTGTGGAATTTATTTTTGTGCATGATAGAAGACAGAGATCTATCATACTTTTTATTCAAGTGGATTGACAAATGTGATTTTAGACAATTAACTTAATTTCATTTTGCTTCATTTTCCTCAGAAGAAGGGAGGACTCTTCTCTTCCTCTATGGAATTAATAAATTCCAGGGAAGCACTCTGCCCTCCTGGCTAGGACTTTATGCCCACACATGCCCTGAGTGACAGCTGTCCTGACTCACGTAGAATGAGGATTTGGGAAAAGATCTCAAAAGAGCAGATGATAGTCCCAGAGAAGAGAAGGCAGAAAAAATGGGCAGATAAACACAAAGATCCCCACCACAGCCCTGACAAATTTCTTTTATCCTTTTTGTGCATTTCTCTCTGACCTTTCTGTTTGCGTCTATAGAGAAGCTATAGAAGCTACAGCTCCAACTGACGTGGAGCACGTCTCTGTGCAGACCTGTGCTATGTGCTTCACAGGAGCTCCTTTTAAAGATACCTCTTTGGTGGAAGAAGACTTCATCAAGAATTTTGAGTACAGTTTGGAGCTGAGACAGAAGCTTTGAATTTAGAGCTTTAAAGTTTGGAAAACAGGGGCGCCTGAGTGGCTCGGTTGTTTAAGCAGCTGACTTTGGCTCAAGTCATGATCTCAGGGTCCTGGAATCGAGCCCCACATTGGGCTCCTTACTCAGAAGGGAGTCTGCTTCTCCATCTCATCTCTCTCTGTGCTCTCTCTCTTTCTCTCAAATAAAATATAAATAAATAAATAAGTTAGTTCAGGAAACAAAAGCAAAATTGAATCCTTGGAACCTCATCAAGATAAAAAGCTTCTGCACAGAAAAGGAAGCAATCAATGAAGCTAAAAGGAAGCCTACAGGGTTCCCGGGGTGTCTCAGTTAGTTAAGCATCTGACACTTGATTTTGGCTCAGGTCATGATCTCAGGGTCATGAGATAGAGCTCCACTTTGGGCTCTGTGTTCAGCGTAGAATCTTTTTTCTCCTTCTTTCTCTGCCCCTCCCTCCACTTATTCACTTGTGCATATGCTTTCTTTCTCAAACAAACAAACAAACAAACAATCTTAAAGAAAGGGTAGCATATGGAATGGGAGAAGATATTTGCAAAATGCCATATATGATACAGGGTTACTATCCAAAATATTAAAAAAAAAAAACTTATCAAACTCAACACCCCACAAACAAATAATCCAGTTAAGAAATGGGCAGAAGACATGAATGGACACCTTTCCAAAGAAGACATCCAGGTGGCTAACAGACACATGAAAAGATGCTCAACATCACTCAACGTCAGGAAAATGTAAATCAAAACCACAGTGTGCTACCACCTCACACAGGTCAGAATGGCTAAAATTAACAAGACAGTAAATGACAGATGTTGGCAAGGATACAAAGAAAGGGAAAACTTCATACACTGTTGGGAATGTATACTGGTGCAGCCACTCTGGAAAATGGTCTGGGGATTCCTCAAAAAAGTTAAAAATACACAAAAAGTTAAAAGTTATGACCCAGCAGTTACACTACTAGATATTTAAAGCATACAAACAACAGATTCGAAGAGAGACATGCACCCTTGATGTTTAGAACAGCATTATCAACAATAGCCAAACTATGGGGAGAGCTGAAATGTCTATCAACTGATGAATGGGTAAAGAAGGTGTGAGATAGGGATGCCTGGGTGATCCCAGCATCCTGTGATCGAGTCCCGCGTCAGGCTCCTTGCTTGGCAGGGAGCCTGCTTCTCTCTCCGCCTCTGCCTGCTTGTGTGCTCTCTCTCTCTTTCTGACAAATATATAAAATCTTAAAAAAAAAAAGAAGGTGTGAGATATATATATATCTATGTCTATATATACAGAGAGATATATATAATGGGATATTGCTCAGCCACCAAAAAGATAGAAATCTTGCCATTTGCAATGACAAACAGAGATGGAGCTAGTGTGTATTATGCTAAGCAAAATAAGTCAGTAGGAGAAAGACAAATACCATATGATTTCACTCAAAACGGATGAACATATGGGGTGAGGAGGAGGGAGAGGGAAACAAGCCATGAGAGACTCTTAACAAATAGAGAGCAAACTGAGGGTGATGGAGGGATGTGGGTCAGGAATGGGCTAGATGGGTGATGGATATTTAGGAAGGCACTTGTGGTTAGCACTGAGTGTTGTATGTCAGTGATGAACCACTGAATTCTGCTTCTGAAACCAATATTGCACTGTATGTTAATTAACTAGAATTCAAATAAAAATTTGAAAAAAAAATAATTTTAAAAATTAAAAAATATATTTACAATTGTTTCCAACAAACAAACAAACAAACCCTAAAAACAAACCCAAAACAACAAAAAAATAATAAAACTCTCTGGGTGATTCTAATGAGCAGTCATAGCATTTGTGATTACTAGATCCGTGTCAAAATACAGTCTGCTTCATATCAGTAAAATCAATCAGTCAATCAATCTTCAACGTTCAGTCCTCTTTTTCTAGTTATAGAAATGTAGCAATCTAATAAGCATAGGAGATGCTTGTCAGAAGTCAGAGGACATAAACCCACTCTGCTCCAAACATACATTATATGCGATAAACAAACAAATTGGCGTTCAAGATAAAAATTCAGCAAGATTATGTTTACAAAAGCAGTTACTGGCACAGAAAGAAAACAATGACATCATGCTAAAAAGTGTCTACGTGCTTCAGTTTGGATTCTGGTTCTACCATTTGCTGTTGTGAGACTTCTGACAAAGGTGCTTAGCCTCCCTGGGCTTCCTCATTAGGAAAGTATGGACACTCACACTTCCTACCTCACAGAGGTGTGGGAAATCTCAGATGAGGCACCTGATGAGAGGTGCTCAGCCCTACAGGTGGAAGGCGGCAACCCCTCTATAGGTGTCAGCCACTGTTACTGTCTCCAAGCACAGTGAACAAAAACCTAAGCATGGGAAACAATCAGAAGGAAATGCACAATATGGGACTAGCCAAAGAACTACTCCCGAAAGCAGCGGAAAGAAACTCCAGATATTTACAATGAAGTAGCTCTCCCTTTAATAGCCCAATCAAGTCTTAAACACCTTAAATTTAGCGACATCTGCTGGGAGAAACGTGAATTATTCAGGTCACTTATACTATGTACTAAATGCCTATCCTACCGCATTCAATTCAACAATGTATCGGCATAAATTTGGCATCAGATGCTTTGCTAGATTCTGTGCAAGGCAAATGATTTCCTTGCTCAGAAAGCTTAGAGCCCAACTCTAAACTGCCTGTGTCTGAGAAAGCAAAAGAAAAAAAAGGACACTGTCCCCAAGGACCTTTAAATTCTGCTCAGAAAATAAGATCTATGACCGGGAAAAACTAGGTTAAATTAAATACATGGTTGGTATTTTATGAAATGCTACAATGAAAACTATGGGTAAAAGAGTCATAGGGGCGTTGGGAGAGAGAGGAGGAGACCCAGGAATGGACACTTGGAAAGTCATTCAAAGGGATGAATCTGGACTTTCTGTTCATGATGCCAGGAAGGAGGAGCTTTGGATGTCTTGAGAAAAGAAGTGATGATAAAGTAGTATTCTAGGAAAAATAGCCTTGTGGTGCCGTATAGGATGCATTGGTTGGAGGGTGGACAAAGAATGATTTGGATGCTATAATGATTAATAGCTAGGATGATAAAGATTTGGATAGACTCGATTCCAAAGTAGGTACTGAACAATCATCTTGGTAAAAGTGATTCTACCAGATTTTGTGACAGACACATAAAGAAAATACCTGTTTCTGTAAGAATGGACAAATAAGGATATGTGCCCACAACCAGCTTGTGCTCCTACAACCAGGTACTCTCAGTCACTCCTTTATGCAGAATTAGGAATGAGTTTAAGATACTGCAATTAAGGGGTGCCTGGGTGGCTCAGTGGGTTAAGCCACTGCCTTTGGCTCTGGTCATGATCTCAGGGTCCTGGGATCGAGTCCCACATCTGGCTCTCTGCTCAGCAGGGGGTCTGCTTCCCTTCCTCTCTCTCTGCCTGCCTCTCTGCCTACTGGTGATCTCTCTCTGTCAAATAAATAAATAAAATCTAAAAAAAAAAAAAAGATACTGCAATTAAATGTTTTACAAACCACAAGAAGCGGCTGCTTGTAGTTCCCAACTCATGTGAAAGACAGAGTTAGAACAGGATCTTGACCCCCATACCACAAATTCAACGAACACCTTTATTCAAGTCTATAGGAACTATGGATAGAAACGCTGCAAGAGTATAGTTGTTCTCATTGATTCAATAATCTGCTTAATAAAGGATTAAACTTCATAATTTTGAAACATGCCATTGACAATTTTCCGAGGGATACTTCTTCTGAATATGCTTTTCTGTCCCAGACATAAAGTTAAGTATATTTTTATCTTTCTTCAATTTACTAACAATATCTCAGGTTCATAATAAGCGGACCATATAACCTATTGTTCAGATTGCGACAAATCTGAGAGTGAAAGGAGATGGGGCAAAGGCCAGCCTGGATGGACTGTGTGGGTCCTCAGACCTGTGGACAGTGGGGCTATGTGCTCATCATAATGGTGAGAATGCTGTTGTCTTGAGTGGTTTCATCCGAGACTCCCCGGAGTCCATCCACTGTACATGCCTTTGGTGCATCCTATCCTCCCTTGTTTTGTCTCTCCTTCCGTACAGTTTGGTCTGGTGGTTCTCCTCTCTGCTTTCTTCTGTCTTTGAAGGTTTGCTGTAACCGTTTCCTGAGTTTAGAAAATCTCAAGGTAACCACTTGATCTTGTGCATATCTCCAGGTCAACTGTAGAAAGCCAGGCTGTCCACCACACAGCTGTCTCAAAAATAAACAAACAAACAAGCAAATAAATCAATAACAAAACAATACAAATTTTTTAAAAAGTTCCCAAGAATTCAATGAGATAATGGGTGTCAGAATGTTTGAAAATTACAAAGGATTATGGGAATCCAGAGACACTGTGGAGGGAAAGCAGAGTCAGCAAGAGCCCCTGCCTCCCTCATCCCCCACTCCTCTTCTTTTCCCTTCTCCCTCCCCCTCACATTCCTCCCCCTTTCCCCCTCCCCTTCTCCCAATCTCTCCCCTCTCCCCTCCACCGTCCTCTCTCCCTCCCAGCCACCTGCCCCTGAGCCAGGTCAGGGCTCCAAGTGATGCAGTGTGGGGCCCCAGGGCTCCCCGTCTGGTCGAGGGTCCTGCCCCTGAGGTTAAAGCCTGATGCTGCCTTCTCACCACAGCAGAAGTCTTGTTTATTCATGTGTCCCCCACTCGGTTTCTTTGTGTGCTTCTCTTCTCTGTCACTTACTGTGTCCGTGACTGAATGTTTCCCATTCAGGGCCTCAGAGGAGGGGCTCTGTTTGGCCGAGGGTGTCACCATGGATTGTGGAACACTCCCGTCAGGCACAGCTGTGGTGCCAACCCTCTTGGAAGCGACGGGCTGGGTGACAGAGAGCTGCTTCGGGTCAGATGCCGCTACTGTCACCAAGATCCTACTTCTGTGTGAAGCCGCTTTCAGCTGTTCGCCCTGAGCGAGGTCCAGCTCCCTGGACCCCTAAACCCTGCCATCGCATGTGGTATTGAATCCTTTTCCTTTAAGACTTCAGTTAAATCACTTTATCTCATTTATTCTACACTTGAAGGGATTTCTTAGCAATTGCATACTCACCACCCAATTCCTAGCACCTAAAATAATCAAATGTGTCATCTTTGAATATGAATGCTCCTTCTAAAACAAGAACAAAGATAATTATAATTCAGCTCCTACTATGCCGCACATTTTCCGTACATTCATCTCACATTGAATGGTCACAACCTCGATGCAAAGTTGGTAAACTTCATTTTGCTGGTAAAGAAAGTGAGTCAAAAAAGAATAAATAGGGGCATCTGGGTGGCTCAGCCAGTTGAGCGTCTGGCTCAAGTCATGATCTTGGGGTCCTGAGATCAAGTCCCTACCTGGGTTCTGCACTGCACATGGAGTCTGCTTGAGATTCTCTCTTTTTATCTCCCTCTGCCCTTTACCTTGATCTCCTGCATGTAGGAGATCATGAAATAAATAAATAAATAAATATTTAAAGATGTATTTATTTATTTATTATAATAAATTTATTTATATTTATATATAAATTATATATAAATATATTTTATATATTTTATTTTATTTGTTTTATTTGTATTTTATTTATTTTATAAAATCTAAAAATATAATTTATATATAATACATATACATATTTATATATGTTATATATAAATAATTTATAAATAAATAAACTTTAAAAGTAAAGAGAGTAAATAACAGGTTTACAGTTACAGGACTCGGATTTCAATTCCATTGGATTCTAAAGCTCATGGAATTTCTTCTTTACCCATGGTTACTTCCAAATTTCCTATTCCAGACTCTTTTCTTGATTTTTCCTTTTTTCTCTAACTTCTCCTGAGATCTTTTTTTTTCCTTTTCGTATTATTGTATCAGAATCTATGCAATATTATAATTATATAGAAAGTTTCTGAGGCCTTGACATAGTATAATAATGCTAATATGGTGTTTTTAAAATTTTTTGGTGTTTCACTTTTATTTTTCCATTAAATTTTTGTGTAAAAATATTACTTCATTATCTGTCTCATCTCCTCCTCTCCGTAAATCATTAACCTTCTTCCTCTCTAACCCCTTAGGTATAGCTGGGTAAATGCTTCCAGGAAAAAAATTCTGTTTGAATCTTGTAAGTGGTCTGTATGTCATCATTTCCAGCTCTAAACTCTACTAAGGTGTTCCCTTTGCTCTTAGTATCTGCAAGACTGTAAGAATCTTTGGAACTTCTGGATATTTTTCAAGTTCTTGTCATTTTGGCTAGGATTACTACATGACCAGGCCTGGCTGAGAGGTAATAAGAGGAGGCTCATTTTACCACAGAAAGGTCATCCTGATACCACATTTTATCCTCCTCTCATTGCTAAGGTAGGACATAGGGAAGATTTAAGGTAAGAGGTGAGCTTTCCCAGTCAACATTGGTTTTCATTGAATATCTTTAAAAACTTAACTCATATGGACTTGAGGAAAAAAGATGGAAAAGAGTTTCATAACTTATATACCTAAAAAGGTCATCAGATAGAGCTTGAACCAGGAGCATAAAGAAGGTTCTAAGAATTCTAACACTGTGCTCTGTTTCTGGCTCTGAGGGCTTTTACTCTAACGCACAGTATCTCCCTGTGTGATGGAGATCCAGGTTTAAATGCTCTGAGCTCTAGGTTTCCAGAAAGCAGAGAACTTCCCCAAACTTCAAACAAGGGTCTTGGCCTTGATTTGGTTTGGATCACTTGCCTACCAATGAGCAAATTGCTGCAGTCAGAGAGCTGGGGTATTTGATGGGCTTAAGCTGGCCCTTCTCTGTGCCTCTCTCCTTGGTTTTCTGGATGTTTAGAAGAGGAGCAATATGAAAAAGGAAACCAGGGGCTCTCTGAAAGGAGGGGAAGAATACCATAATCCTCTCTCTTTGGAATATTAAGTTAAAGTTTTCTCTCAGGGTAGACAGATGGCCTGTGGACAGAAAGGTCACCATTGGCCCCACCTGCAAACAAATCTTAAGGGGAAAGTTTGGGCTCAACAGTAGAACCTGGGGGTTGGTGGCTAAGCTTTGGAAGCTCCTCTGGACTTCAGAATGCTTTGGGAATAATGGCTGAGCAGTAGTTATGAACCAATAGTTGTCCTTAGACCCCGTAATGAGCTGAATTGTGTCCCTCACCAAAATTGTATATGTTAAAGTCCTAAAACCCAGTATCTCAGAATGCAAACTTATTTGGAAATAGATCATTACAGATGAAATTAGTTCAGATGAGGTTATACTGGAATAGTATAGGCTTCTGATCCACTGTGACTGGCATCATACAGAATGAAGCAGTCTAGAAATGGATACACACATAGGGAGACTGCCATGTGAAGACTGGAGTTACGCCATCACAAGCCAAAGAACTACCTGGCCTGGAACAGATTCTGGGAACCTTCAGAGGGAGCACAGCCCTGCCAACACCTTGAATTTGGACCGCTGACCTCCAAAACTGTGAGACAGAACATTTCTGTTATGCTAAGCCACCCCGTTTGTGGTCCTTTCTTTTGGCAGTTCTAGGAAACAAATACAGAGGCCAAAGTTGGGGTACCTCAGTGACCTATGAGAGACTGAGATTTAGAACCAGTGGCCATCATTGGATCTGGGGATAAAGGTCCTCTGATCTGTGCACAGTTGGTGCTTAACAGGTAGCATGTGACAGAGAATCTAGGGTACCTGTGGGCTGAACATCTGGTGTTTGAAAGACGGATGACTTCTTTTACCATTGAGTAGGTGAGGTGATTAAATATAATTAAATATATTAGATTATATTAATTGGAAAATTGCATTTCCTTATCAAAATGTTTGCTTGCTTGCTTGCTTATTTATTTATGATGGAAATCTAATTAACATATGGTGTTATGTTAGTTTCAGGTGTACAACATGATTCCAATAATTCTGTACGTTACTCAATGCCCACCACAATAAGCAGAATCACCATCTATCACAAAAAACATTATTATAATATATTAACTATATTCCCTATGCAGGGTTTTTCATCTCTGTCACTTATTTATTTTAAAACGGAAATTTGTAGCTTTAATCCCCTTTATCCATTTCATCTCCCTTCCCACCACCCATCTTACAACCACCAGTTCGTTTTCTGTATTTAAGAGTCTGGGGTTTTGTTTGTTTGTTTGTTTTGGTTTTTGTTGTTGTTGTTGTCTTTAAAGATTTTATTTATTTATTTGTCAGACAGAGAGAGTGTAAGAGAGCACAAGCATGGGTAGTCACAGAGGGAGAGGGAGAAGCAGGCTTCCAGTTGAACCAGAAGCCCAACATAGGACTTGATCCCAGTACCCTGGGATCATGACCTGAGCTGAAGGCAGACACTTAACTCACTGAGCCACCCAGCCATCCCAAGAGTCTGTTTCTTTGTTTGCCATCAAAATATTTCTTGAATATCTAATATGAACCAAACACTGTTCCACGTTCTGAGAATGTGGTTTAGAATAGCATCGATGAGGTTTCTACTCTGGTGATGCTTAAAGGCTAAGACCCTATTTCCCCAGCAAGTTATAAAGTAGGATTTGCAATCCATGGTCCCTCCAGCTCCATGCAGGTGATACGCCAATGTCATTGTAAGAATCTAGAAAGCCTAGTTCAGATTTGAACTTGTCTCTTGATTTCTAAAAGTAAAGCCATCTATGTTAACTGTAATGTATGTCGTTTTTCATTTATAGATGGAGCATGGAGTTTTCATTCTTGTTTCCCACTTAGTTAAACCACCGTAACCAAGCAATCGTTTAAAAAAATTAAAGATTTTATTTATTTGGCACAGAGAGAGTGTGAAAGAGCATAAGCAAAGGGGATGGCAGAGGGAGAGGGAGAAGCAGGTCTCCTACTGAACAGGGAGCCAGACGGGGCCTCGATTCCAAGATCCTGGGAAGGCACTTAACTGACTGAGCCACCCAAGTGCCCCACTTTTAAAATTTTTGATCTGGTCAAGTTATCTTTAATTAGTCTAGGCTAGTGGCTCTTAATAAGCAGCAACAGAGTCCTATGTGAACCTTTAGAAAGGACAAAATGCCCAAGTTCATTCTTAGGATTTGTTATCTCTTAGCTGGAGGCAAGAAGAAAGAGAGGAAACAGACATCGTAGTTGTTAAAGCTTCACGGATGGGCTACTAAAGTTACCTCTAATTAACCATTCTTCTAAACCTCACATCTCCACCTCAACTCCACCTCAATTGCCTGGAGTGTTGTAAAACCACTAAGGCCTGGGCTCATTCCCACCCCAGTCTACTGCTGCAAGATTCTGATCTAATTAGATTGGAGTATGCCTTGGGTATCTGAATATTTAAAAGCTCTCCAGTTGCTTTTGATGTTCAGCAACACTTGAGAACCACTGTTTTAAGCCATAGAAATTCATTAAGCATTTTTCAGTTGTGGTTGACAAGATCAGAACTTGGCTTGAGGGAAATTAATTTGGCAACACTATATATGGGGTGGATTGACGCTGAAAGAAGTTTCAGGGAAAGGATAGATAGGAGACCAATGGAGTAGACTAAAGTTAGCTAGGGAGGCCTGCGGGGAGAGAGTGCAGCAGACAATGCAGATGGACAGAGAGTGGAACTTTGGAACTGGTTTCAGAGGAGCGAGTCTCATCATTGAAAGTCCTTTTTGATCCAACAACATTGCAATGACCAACACATCTAAATAGGAAGATGCTTTTTCAACTGATACACTGATGAGTATCTTCAAAGAAAATTTCTTGTTACTCTTAATGCCTAAGCGAATTTGATGTTCCCTAATGCAATTCAGAGAACCTGCTACTCGTTTACTGTACCAGAACCGTATTGCTGAGTTCTCAGCTGAAATCTACAAGTATTTCCATTGTAAGTGATGTGACTTATGATATGATAACTATTAATAATCAATAAATAAGAATTATATAGACATAAATGAAAGATTATACTATATGCTAATTATAGCCATTGGCTTTTGTTGCTATGGACATTTCATAATCATAAAAAATAAAATAAAATTATTTAGCATTACTTAAAATCGAGAAATTATTGGGGGGAAATGCAGAGTTGGTGCTTAATGGGCATAAATTTTCATTTTGGCAAGATAAAAATATTCTAGAGACCTGCTGCATGCTAATGTGTATATGCTTAAAATTTTTGAACTATACACTTAGAAATGATTAAGATGGTAAATATCATATATGTTCTTACCACATTTAAAAATTTTTAACTGAAAAAATACAACAAAATCTAAACTAAAATACTAAGTTTTTATATTAATTATCCTCCAATGTTAGAAAGAATATATATATATATATATATATATATATATATATATATATATATA
Organism: Mustela nivalis; assembly: GCF_964662115.1. Classification (NCBI taxonomy): domain Eukaryota; kingdom Metazoa; phylum Chordata; class Mammalia; order Carnivora; family Mustelidae; genus Mustela; species Mustela nivalis. Next base: position 66,430,464 of record NC_139024.1, read on the forward strand.
TATATGCATGTTATTCTGTAAAGATAATTAGAAAATGGAAAATAGCCATTGGAGAAGAAAATGGAATTTTTTTATTATTATATTATTACTGAACAAAATTTTGGAAAAAAATTGTAAAATTTAAACTGCAGCAGTTAGGCTCCAAAGATGGCCACTAACAAACCACACCTCTTAGAGTTTTCTGCATTGTGTAGTCTCCCTCTCATATTAGTTCTGGGATCGTCCTATGACTTGTTTTGACCTGTAGAATATGGCACAAGTGACACAATGTAAGTGATTTGCAACTTCTGCTTTCTCTTCTGAAGATGCTTCTTTTTGGAAACTACCACATACTAGCCACCATGTTGTAAACGAATCTTAAAGAGCAAGTTAGAGAGGGTAACAAAGAGAAGAACAGAGGCCCCCAGCTAAACTCCCAACCGACGGCCAGCACCAACAGTCAGTCAAGGTAATGAGATCACTCTGGACCTTTCTCTCATCCCAGCGCAATCTACCACAGCCTGCCTTCGATATAACGTTCATGTATCTCTTATGTAGAAACTTACTCCCTCCCTCTTTCTAAACTTTCTTCCCATTATGGTATCCGCTTAAATTCTAGATTTCGTCCTCTAAATCAAGGATCTCCTCAGGTGTTGACCTTTAGATATAGCTCTTCAGATGAGGTCTCTGGGTCCACATATCCCTGTGAACTTAATACACAATGTACATGGTGAAGAAGTGATGGAATAATTGCATTGTATATACCCATTCAAGAAGAGGAAGAGGGATGGGAAGCACCTAGCTGTTACCATTCTAAAATTCAAAGAGACACATGCTGTCACTTCCTCTAACTGTAGGGACAGAAAACAGTTCTTATTTGGATCCAGTCCTTCTCCTTGGGAGTAGTTCTCCTTGACTCTTGAAGTTACCCATTGGTTTATTCTTCTGATTCTTAAGAAATGGCTTGTGTTTGCAGCTGAGTGATTCCCTGCTTCTCACTTGTACGAAGTTGGGGGCCCAAATGCCTCTTCTTATTTTGAACTGACTTTTTTTCCTATATTCCAACTTTGTATAAAACTGTGGACTTGGGGCACCTGGGTGGCTCAGTGGTTAAGCCTCTGCCTTCGGCTCAGATCATGGTCTCAGGGTCCTTGGATCTAGCCCTGCATCTGGCTCTCTGCTCAGCGGGGAGCCTTCTTCCTCCTCTCTCTCTCTCTGCCTGCCTCTCTGCCTACTTGTGATCTCTGTGAAATAAATAAATAAAATCTTAAAACAAAACAAAATAAAACTGTGGACTTTCCAGGACAGTTAAAAACCTATGTGGGTTTCCTGTATATCAAATTATAATGCACCCCTTCAGCAGAAGCCACGTTCACAAGTCTCTTTGACATATACTTCTCTCTCTTCTTTGGGCTGAGACTCAAGCTGCTAAATGAGAAACAACCTTCAGAATGTGGGAAGCCCTATTGTTTAATTGAGGATCTCAACAACTGAGAGGGTCTCATGGCTACACCTTTCATCTGATCTTTATTTTTTATCCTGAGAACATGCTTTATAGGGTACTCCATGAAGTAGAATTTTTTTCTTCAGAGATCATTTCTTAGTTCAAGAATCTTTTGCTCTCTAAACAAACTGAGAATGAGTAATAGTTTGTTTCTAACCCTACATGTCCCAGGATGAAAATATTTTCTCTGAATTATTTTTTAAAACTAAACGTATCCTTCTTTAGCTCTGCTCACCCTTCCTGTACTTTATCATTGGCAGCCAAAAAATATCAGTTGACATTTTCAACATTTTCTTTAACTATATCCACAGTATAGTCCATATTACTACAGAAAACAGCTTTGTTCATTTCTTTTGTCTGCACTTAATTTATATCACCCCTTTCTTGCCTCTGGTAGTAATTTCCTCAGTGGTCTTTTACTCTTTGTTAGTCTTCTAAAGCCTCTACAAACTTCTACCCATTTGTTCAATCCCAAAACCAATGCCACATGTTTTAAAATTCCTTTATGACAAATTCAGCTTTCAGACACTAATTTTGTTTTGGATATCCATTGTTATAACAATAACTGTCCCAAAAATTGAGTGGTCGACTATAATTTATTAGTCGACTACAATTTATTATTATTATTTATTAGTCTCACAGTTGTACAGGTGGATTAGATTTATTTGGGCTATTCTTCTGCCAGTCACCTGAATTCCTTCAGGTCAGATGCTGGGCTGGAGTTCTCTGAAGGCTTTGCTGGGCTGGGCGTCCAAGGTAGCTTCTTCAGTCATGTGCCTTGCTGCTCTTCCACATAGCCTGTCTCTTCAAGTGGCATCCCAGCCTCCAGGCCTTCATGTGTGGCTTCTTTCTCTTGAAGAATAAGTGTCTTCTCATAGTTGATTATTAAGAGAAAAAAGACCAAGTGTCAGACCTTCTTAAATGTTAGTTCTAGAACTGGCCTAATATCAGTTCTGACATTCTGTTGATTAAAGTGGGGCTTAGAATCAGCCCAAATTCACTGTGGAATTCATACAAAATGGGATCCTGGGAAGTGAGATTCACTGGGGGGTGTATTTTGAGACTACCAAAAATTGAAAAGACTAAAACTACTAGTTTCAACAGCATGAGACATGTTATGTGAATGATGGGGCAGAATGTAAATTTACTTTTGCTTCACGTCAACCAGAAATGAATCTCAAAAAATTTGAAGAGGCAACACCTGCAGAATCCACTAAACTTAATATATTTTCCCCTAATCCAGTCATATAACCTTGTAATTGAAATAATAAACAATAGGATGTTACTCAGAAAACTAACTCTATCAGTCAAGAAAATTAATTCTTCCGAATTACAAATATGATGTTTTAGAAACCTATTACACACAAATCTCTTAAGTATCCAGAAAACTACTAGACTTGCTTTCTTTATTTTCCCTCCAAATATTTTGCTAAATTGCAAATTCCTTGAGGATGGAAAAAAATTAACTGAAAAATAAGAATGTATAAAAAGATAGTCACCATTATCATAAAGTCTTAGTAATCATAAAGAAAGTAAAATGACTTAGAGGAAGGCAGAATTCTAAATAGTCTCCAAGTTTGCACCCTGGTGATATACACCCCCAGTATAGTTCCCTCCCCTGCCTTTGAGTGCGAGCATGGACTATGAATGACAGACTAGTTTCTCCATCATTAGATTACTGTAGCTGAATTTGGGAAAAGGAGATTGATTCCTCCAATCTCATCAGGTGAGTCCTTAAAAGGGACTGAGCTCTTCCTGGGGATGGAGATTTGAATGGGAGAGCCATTTGACTCATAGAAGAGACTCTAATGATGGCTTTGAAGTCAGAGGGGACCACAGGCTAAGGGACTGAGAATGGTCTCTTGGCGTTTCGCATAGCCCTGTGTAACAACCAGCAAAGGAACAGGGTCATCAGTCCTATGACCATAAGGAACTGAATTCTGACAACAACCTCTGGAAGCTGGAAGAGGACCCTGAACTCCAGAGGAGAAAGCAGCCAGACAATAGCTGCTGAATGAATTCAGCTTTGAGAGAATGAGAGCAGAGAATCCAGGTGTGCCATATTGGAACTTCTGCCATACAGATCTGAGCTGATAAATGGGTATTGTTTTAAGCCACTTGGTGTGTAGTAATTTGTTATACAATGGTAGAAGACAACTCAAAAATTAGTTTTCATAAGACTTAAATAATAGTGGTATGTATTTGAAGTTAAAATCTGATTTGAAAACACATGAAGGCTGCAGGGACAATGAGAGATGATATTTGGCTATTCTTGAATATACTTACACACAACACAGAGTTTGGCAAAAAAAAAAAAAAAAGTGTCCAACACAAGACACAAGAAGATCATCCAAGAGACCTCTTGAGTGTGATACTGGGAATTTCATTCCTTTGGCAGAAACCATAACAAATTTGCTAACACATGGCCTAAAAGATGAAATGCAAAACCAAGCAATTAGAGTTATAGTAGATGAATGAATGAAATAATTTTGAAAAAGACAATGCATACTAAATACTGCTTAATTGTTTTTGATAAAACCTCTGATGTATGGAGGGATTAATCCAGATAATTACGTCTGGATTTGTGGATTCCTTAAGTGTAAAAATTTCTATATTTATGTATTTAGAGAAATGTGTCTGGTAGATAATATGGTTTCTAGTATAATGTTTTTATATACCTATAATTGCCTCAAATTTGTTGATTCCTTAGAAACACAAGACTCAATAGCCAGTTGTACTTGTGGCTGAGATTTATTGTGATAATAAACACAGAGCAAAAACAGCAGAGAAAAGGTGCACTGGTGGGATACAGTTACGCCAGAAAGGGCTTCTGAGTCTTTCCTCATCTGAGGCCACATACAATGTGTGATCTCTCTGATGGAGAGCTACAGTGACATGAATGGAGAGTGTCTACAGCCAAGAAAGCCTATCCAAGTTCCAGGGTCTGAGAATTTCATGAGGTGCTAAAAACATAAGTATACCCTGCTAGTCAACCAGTCATAGTAACTGAAACTCAGAACCTCAACAATGGAAATAGGTAAACCTTATCCAACTTGCTGTTTGTGCAAATCAACATGACCGGCCAATACAGGATGACCCACTGCTCCAGATATAAACAAAAAAAAATCATCAATCACCAATGTAAAGAACATTCCAAGGGCCACATGTCCAGAGGTTGGCCAAGGGTCAATCATGATTCTAGGTCTCCTTGAAGGCATGCAGAGTAAGCAACCAGATCTCTGTTAACCCTTTCCTCATACATACTTATATATATGATACATACAAATATATAAAATAATGCTGTGTATATATGTTACATATATATACATATATACAGACACACACACACACACAGAATGCTCAAACTGTGAATGGAATATATATATAATATATATGAACACACGGTATCTGTATCTTGCTGGAAATGTGAATTAAAAACCAGATTTCAATAGAAGATCTTTTTTTTTTTAGATTTGTTTATTTATTTTAGGGGGTGTGCAGAGGGAGAGGAAGAGAGAAAATCTCAAGCAGACTCTCCCACTGAGCATGGAGCCCTATATGGGGCTAGATCCCACGACCCTGAGATGATGACAAAAGCCGAAATCAAGAGTTGCGTGCTGCTGAATCAACGGAGCCACCCAGGTGCCCCTCAATTAAAGATCTTTAAAAAGTATTAATTTAGGCTACAATGAAACTATCTGGTGTATGAAAACACTTGTAACAAACACACATTTAAAAACTTTACTTAAGGGATGCCTGGGTGGCTCAGTTGGTTAAGCAGCTGCCTTCGGCTCAGGTCATGATCCCAGCATCCTGGGATCGAGTCCCACATTGGGCTCCTTGCTCCGTGGGGAGCCTGCTTCTCCCTCTGACTCTGCCTGCCACTCTGTCTGCCTGTGTTTGCTCTCGCTCGCTCTCTCTCTCTGACAAATAAATAAGTAAAATCTTTTAAAAAAAATAAAAATAAAAATAAAAACTTTACTTAAACCACAAGAGGAAAGTCAATAAAAAACTCAAATAATAGCAGTATGCAACCATCTTTTAGAAGTTATTGATGCATTAATAAATTCTAGAATACAAGCAAAAAGTATATCTTTGAAAAAAATAGATGTTATTAAATTCATCTTATCCGTATTAGTCTGACATGATATTTTAAGTAAAATTAATGTTATAAGCAAAAGAGGCCAGAAAACAGAATTCAGGGTAACAAAGCCTTTGAAATCATCAAAGGCCCTAAGAAAATCTTTGAGGAAAAACAAACTGTGTTTATGAGAAATGTGTAATTGGTATTAAAGGACAGAGTACATTGATATTAATGCTGACTTCTCCACATAGAAAACACTAGAAATATTAAGAAGATTTATTTTAGCTCAAAATCACAAGATTTGTCCCAGCTAAGAGCCAAAACCAAACTTCAAAATCAATTCTTTTCCTATAGTGGATGTAAAAGCACTAGTATTAAAAGAAAGGGTCACTATATCAAAAGAACATTATGGCTTTTTCGGTGCCAGATTACCAAAGTAATTTGCAGAATTACTGGAACATGTAAACACTTCCAATTTAAATAGAATACCAATCATAGTAAGAAAGGTGATCTTGATGGGCAGCAATATGTTAAGTTTTTTCCTAAAATCTATTTTAAGTCCTATTGTAATCCAGCAAAATTGATTTGAGTTATGTTTGACAAAATTGATTTATGTTTGACATTATGTAAATTTAAGGGATACAATGTATTGATTTGATATATTTATATTGCTGAATACAGCAAAGTTTTGGAAGAGAATTTCCTGGATGTATTTCTGAAAACCTCCTTTGGATATTACAGAATATATGTAACTTTGCCAACGTTGGTCAGCAGTGGAGAATGTGGTTCCTCAAAATGAAAATTTATCAAACATGACATAATGTCTACAGAGTCCCATGAATGTCCAACCTACTAACTATTTCTTTAGGGAACCCACAGCACATAACCTCTAGCAACAAGCTTTGGAATAGTCAAGGTCAGGAAAGAACTGGGCACTGGGTAGTCTTCTCAACCCACTCTTCTGCTACCAGGACAGACTGAATATACAAACAGACAATGGCCAGGTCGTATTTAAATACAGAACTCTGATCCACAGTTGCAACAACCTACCCAGGAAACCAACCTCCTTATCTACAGTAACCAGCCCAGGAAACCAGCTGGCTAGAAGTCGGACTGGGAGGAAGTTGGACTGCTATGTTTAGTAACAATCCAGGAAGTAGAATAATAACTTCTTTACCAATTGGCTCAAAATGTCTAGAACTTGAATAATAATTGACCACTCCCCTAATTCTTGTCCCATTTCCAATTTAGGATAAAGCAGAGAAAGCCAAATTCATACCCCCAACCAGTCACCAGGGATGCCCCACTTCTAGTTAGCCTGCTCATAGTTTCCCCAGTGCAACCACCCCTCCGCAGGGCACATCTGAAGCTTTCTTTCTCTCTCTCTCTCTCTTTTTTTTTTTTTTTTGATTATAAAGCTTGCCCACTCCTCTGCCTTAAAATCACTACCAAAACACACGTGTGGGTGGCTGATTCCCCTGCAGCTCTGAATAAATAGCATTTGCTTTTCTCATTGGGTTGATCTTCATTTAATTCCACAACCCCCAAACAGCTTTTGAAGAAAAGTGGGTGCTTACTTCAGAGAGCTCCAAGTAGGGACCAAGAGATGTGGATGAAAGCCTGAGCAAACTTTCCAGCTAACCACGGTCCCGGTGGGAACAAAGGTAAAGACAGCTCCCTCCAATTCTGGATGCTGTACAACCTTCAACTGAGAGAAGTCTTCCTTTGGCCACTGAGGGCTTCATCTTCTTCATCTTGCCTGTCGGGGTCCAGGAAGGTGTCACGAAGGTGCCCCCAGCCTTGGGCCCAGTCTGCCCACGTGCCCGCACAGCCTGGGGACTGACCATCCCATGGAGATTCTCCATCATTTATAATTCCCCTTTCAGTACTTTATCTTGGAAAGTGTGATGTAAAAATGAAGTAGGAATCGGTTACTTAACATTCAAAGTGTATTTTCTCTAGTCAAGAGCACACACTCCAGAAGTACTTAGTTAGCATTGGAAACACTCTAATCAGGAGATCTCACTCCAGAGGCCACAGCTCTGGGATCCCACTGTTTGTAGCAGTCCTGTAAGGGTTGTTCATCAGCGGAAGAGTTGTTAGGATTAATTTTACATTGTGAAAATGAGTGGTGTTCAAGTTTGGGGATTTGCTTAAACCTATTGCACAGGAGTGTTTGTCCCCATGTAAACTGGAATCCTAGGCTGAGATGAGCACCATAGCCCGGACCCTTGAAAACTCATTCTAAGCTTCAGATAAGACCGGGCCACCCCACTTCACAAAATCACCTGATCACCAAATCACCTGATCTGACTAGATCAGCTCAATCCTGCTGCCAGGATATCGTCACATCCCGTGAATCTCCTGGGCAAGGTAGTCACAGAGATTTAACAATAGACTGCATGGCTATTACTGTGACAGCTTGCTCAAAGCTGTTTGTGTAGCATAATTCAACCTGCATCTTGCTTTCATGCTAACATACACTGATAGCAAAGTTGCGGAGTGCACCCCTAACTCTGTCTTCTACCTCATCGCTGGAGACTACTGGTATGTCCCAAAAAAGAAGCTATTTCAAATGGACAGATGAGCTTAGACTGGTTTCAAGGGAGAAAGGAGTGCCTTAGAACCCTATCTGCACAACGTCACAGAAAAATCTATTCCATTCGTCAAATGACGAACAACTTTCTTAATTTGTGGAAATTCATAGAAAAACAAGGTTATCAGGCAGAAACACCCAGGTTTCTTTTTGCATTACTGTGAGGATTAAATCAGACAACATTTATCAAGTGCCTAGTGTCACATCTGTCCCTTGGTAAGTTTTCTGAGAGGTAATTAATATTTTTCATAATCAAGTGTGATGTCTGAGAAATAGTCAGCGGAGACTCTGAAGTTGCATTTACTCAATAATTCTCACACAAATTTAACATATTTTTGGAAATGCCTCCCATGTGGAGGAATGGGTGGGTGCTTCACCGGCATGTGTGGAGAAGCCTAGCTGTGGAATTGACATGTGAGCAGGGGCCTGACTGAGGTGAGGAAGCACATTGTTGCGACATCTGGAGAAGGGTATGCTGGGTGACTACCACAGCAGGTGCAAAGGCTCTGATGCTGAAGAGTCGAAACAAAGAGGAGGCATGATCTGGTTTATATACTTAAAAGATCCATTCAAAGACATTTCAGTCGTCCCGGGAGAGAAGACTGGTTTAGCACAGGATGTTAGCAGTGGGGGGAGATTTTTAAAAAGTTACATGTATTTTGAAGGTAGAGCTGGCAAGTTGTCCATGGACTAAGTTTGAGATGTGAGAGAAAAAAGAAATTAAAAATGTCTCTAAGATTTGGGGCCTGAGCCAGGAGATGAGAGGTGATGTCATTGAAGACGATGGGTAGAAACCAAAGGAAGCTGCTGTGGGTAGGACAGGAGGACGTGTGGTAATGCAAACATCAGATCTGGATGGGTTTCAGGGATTCCCTGCCATTAGTGTTCAAGTGTTGATACGAAAAAATTGACTATTCAAATTGAACAAGAGTAAGTGGCAGCAAAGGAGACAATGTGGGAGTCAAAAGTCCAGAGCATTAGATCCTAACAGGACAAAGGCAAAAACTTCTGGTAGCACTTCTACCAAGTCTCTGACAAGGAGGAACATGAACTATTGTTTAAACTGCACTGTATGTTAGCTGTGACTTACATGTCTGTGGCTGGTCACAGAGGCTAGCATGGAACTATCCCCAGGGCTCCTCCCCTTGACCTTCTGAGGAGAACTCTTCCGGGGTCTGCTGTTCTCCTGGGCCTTTTTAATATTGATCAGGGTAATTGATGAAGAGGAGATTTGGCAGGAGCTGAGAAAAGAGAGGCAAATTTACATTGGAAAGGGCATGAGCCTACAGAACAAATCTTAAAGCAAAAAAAAGGGGGACAAGATACCTGTTGGCAGAAAAAAAAACAAAAACAAGGTATACATGTCAGAGTAGCCCTCAGTCAGTTCCCAATCCAAGAGAACACGGAGTGACTCTTACTGCTTTCCTTCTGTGATAATACCCACATTCTAGACATTGTTTTTAGTAAGTCTATGTTGCATTTCCAAAAGCACTACTCTTTTTTATTTGTTTATAGCTTTCTTTTGCAAATTTTGTCACCCTCATAAATTAAGTTTACAGAAAAATGTGAAAATTCAAAGCAAAACTAGTGCTTCCAAAAAAAGAAGCTGTCACCTGAAATCTCACTCAACGAAGTAAATTTTAAGAGCTTGAATAATTTCAAGAGATGGAAATAAAAACTTCAGTAACATTTGAGACTTTCTATTATGTTCTGCTATTGCAGAGATATTGAAACAAATGAATAAACAAATGAGAAATATCTTAGAAACCAGGAATATTCCTAGAAAGCAATCAAGAAGCTTTCATTCAGGTTTGCCTTAAGAAGGAAACAATAATAATCACTAACGTTGGGCGCCTGGGTGGCTCAGTGGGTTAAGCCTCTGCCTTCGGCTCAGGTCATGATCTCAGGGTCCTGGGATCGAGTCCCGCATCAGGCTCTCTGCTCAGCAGGGAGCCTGCTTCCTCCTCTCTCTCTCTCTGCCGCCTCTCTGCCTACTTGTGATCTCTCTCTGTCAAATAAATAAATAAAATCTTAAAAAAAAAAAATCACTAACGTTCACTGAGCACAAGTAAGCCCCAGGTACTGTGCTAAGTAGGTCCACTCTATGGATGAGAAAAACCCAGGGAGGTTAACTAACTTGCCTTGTTCACACCAGTGGGAAATAACATACCCAGCGTCCTTCGTCAGTAAACCAAATTGTGAAATTATTTGAAAAAGAAGAAGATTCCTTCCCTTTCCATGCCAGCTTAAATAAAATTCAGAAAATAAACCAAAGCGAAAGCAAACACAAAGCCTTCACCATTTATCAACCAAAATTACATTTTGTAAACTCCGTATTAACTTCACCAACAGATGGCAGCATTGGCTCGGAAACGTCTGACCAGCCCACTACAAAGGACCCTTAGAGAAAATTCTGGCGCTGGAGCAACAAGCAGCTCTTTATGGCTTTTTCAAAGAGGGTTTTGCTTTTGTTTATAGAGGGACGCTGTTGCTTTATTACTTTATGATTTCTCTCGAATCTCCAAACGTTAAATTTAAACTTGGAGCAAAGGAATATTCTAGAAACTTTAAATTTACAAGATTTCTGTAATAATACTTTGGTTGGACTCATTTTATCAGAAAGAAACCATGAATGTATGAAAATAAAAATTAGGTTTGTTTATCATTTTGAAAACTGAAAACATTTATTTTTATCTCATTTACTTTAAAAGAGACGTGAATTGTCCCCAGGATTGAAGAGCTGTAAAATCACAGAATGTAAAGACTGGGAGGTAATTAAATGTTAAATCCCTCATTGTATTGCAGATTTACTGAAGAGAAGCACCATAAACTAAGATAAATTAGATCATTTAACAGAAAATCCGGTAAATCCTTTGTCTTACATAAATATGGTTTGTAAATATCTACTTGCCTGATTGTCCCAAGGGTCTTGGTTCTATTGTCCAACTTATATTTTTCACTAACAGTAGTTAAAAAGACTGTAATGAACACATGGCAACATTGCTGTAAATGCTGAATATTTCAGAGTCACTTCACCAAAATTAAAGGAAACTTCACTAAGCAGCTTTGTTTCAGGGCTCAAGTACTAATTTAAATGGAATTAACTGCTGTTAATGCCCATCATGATCTTTTAAATCAGGAACAAGTTAGACATGGAATATTTCCTTTGACTTAGGAATAATTTCATTTTAGCTGATTACACCTATTTTGAGCTTAATCACTCTACGGTTTCCATTACCTGTGTTGGTGCCACCAAATGATAAGCTTGCGGAATGACTCATCAGTTTCTAGTACACATTACAGTAACTCTTGGTTAATATTCCAAAGAGGATGTCAGGGAATTTAAGTCTGGATGTGACTTGATTTGTGCATTCACTAGTGCGTTCTTTCATTCACTCATTCATTCAGTAAATGTATACCAGGCATCTAGGTGCTAGGGTTACAGGGTTGAAGGAAACCGTTAAGGCCCTGCCGTCAAGAAACTTACATTCAGAGTGACTTATAATAAAAGCTAACATATATGTTTAGGGGAAGACCCATTTGCTATTATGGTGGAATTTTACTGGTTGCTTTAAGCAATACTCCACATTTCACAATAAACTTACAAAGTTGGTACTAATTTATATGAATTGTGAATTGTGAATTGGCTTCATACCTAACAGCCTATTTTGACCTTGGAAAAGGCTATGGAATTCCTTTCTCAGTTGCCAAAAACCGCCAGCTGGGTAATTAAGGATCATCCATGATTTAGATCACACTGATTTTATCCATCAAAGAAAATTTGTTGAATACAATGTGCTGATACTATGCTATAAATTAGTTAAGAGAAGCACAATCAGTCTCTGCCCATAAGGTACATATACTCTGGCTGTGTCACTGTATTCATTTGTAGTCCATAATTCAAAATGGCATCCGACAAGAATCCTCCAATCCGTCTTCTTTCTGCTTATTAAAATTCTTGGGAAAAGAGAAGTACATGAAGAAATATATGAAAGCTTACAACACTAAAAACTAAGACTAAAAGAAATTTTCCTTAATTCTATGGGAATTCCATTTCAACCTGGGTTGAAATGCCTTGCCTGTACCATGTTGTTAGTACCTTCCAGATCATGTGCCCCCAAGCCAGAAAAGCAAGTCCTGATCTAAAAAAGAAATCTGGGCGTCTCTCCCTGTCCCTTGTGGCTTTTGATTTTATAGACTCCCAAGTTGCCATCCTCCCCTCTATCCACCATTCCCATTCTCCATTCGGTGCCTTTCTTCATATATCTGTTTAGGAACCAGGGCTTGAGGTAGACGATTGGACAAGGAAGAAATGCATTGAATCTAGGGATGTGTAGTTTTATAACTCAAGTGCTATCAGTAGTGCCAGGTCCAGAGGGAATCACTTTTTATAATCTTTTTGTGTTCAGGGTCAGAAAACTGGTAGAGTAGAATAAAATCCCATCAGTTCCACAGAACAAAGATAGATGAACGTAATTTGTAAACTGCTAGAATTTGAGCTAGGAGTTGAGATTGCTAACCTATTAAACAGCCACAGATCTAAACAGAAAATTTATCTAACACCCAATTGTCAGAAATTGAAACCAAGGGCACCATCCACTCCATTAGGCAAATTCTAGATCTGGATGCAGTAATTATCCCATCGTGGGACTATGAATATCCAAACAAATAAATGAGAAAACATGATGCATCCATTAGCTATTATTGCATAAAAAACAGCCACAAAATCTTAGGGTAGTAACATGTACCAATAAATATTTATTCTCAGGGATCTGTGGCTCAGCTAACGGTTGGATGATCTGGGGTGGACTCGATTGCTTGTATTTCACAGAGGTGAATAGTCTTTAGCAATAATCGAATCTAACATATACACAAACAGAAAACATAGAGATTCAAGAAATGTCTTTCAGAATAAGAGAAGAGACTTGTGGTATTTAAGACACAGAAAGAAAAGAGGAAACCTGTGAAAATGATTTCTTGTAGAACCCACCCCCAAAAGTTGAGAAAACTGTTTGAAATTTTCAGTAAAATTCAAAATGACACTGTCTATGTCAAACAGGACCAGAAAGTTATAAGGAGAGGAAAATCTGAAATTAAAAAAAAAAAAAAAAAAAAAAAAGGATACTAGGATAATAAAAGTAGAAAAATCGTGAGGCATTTTAAATGAGCTAAAAAATGAAGAAATAGTTAAAAGTCCACATTTAAGCCAATAAAGAAGAGACTTGATATCAGGTAAAATCCAACTAGTAATGTGTAGGAGCCTTTGTATAATGTACAGAAGGTGACAGAAAATAGACATTCATAATATGAGGTTAAGGGTTCCCTGAAGAAATAACTCAAGCAATTGAAATAAGAAATAATTATCCACATACCGAAAAAAGGTTCCTGAGTTGTGTCAATGCCCCTTAGTGGAAGGCTGCCAGGAATTCACTCACAGTTAAACAAAGTCTGTCTTAACTGTTTGTTGCAGGAGGGAGGACACACATGGTGGGGAACTGTGGTAAAAGGATAGAAGAAAAAAACTCAAAGGACCCAGGCTTGTGTTAGGTGATTCTGAGGAGAATTCAAGGAAGTAAAGTTTTGTTCTGGATTTGATTCTGTGGGGGAAGAGGGTTATTCTATGATTGGCTATTCATTAGTTTCTAGTGTCGCCACAACAAAGTACTATAGACAAGGTGGGCTTAAACAAAAGAAATGTATTGTTGGGGCACCTGGGTGGCTCAGTGGGTTGGGCCTCTGTCTCCAGCACAGGTCATGATCCCAGGGTCATGGGATCCAGCCCCGCATTGGGCTCTCTGCACGGCGGGGAACCTGCTTCCCCCTCTCTCTCTGCCTGCCTCTCTGCCAATTGTGATCTCTTTCTCTGTCAAATAAATAAATAAAATCTTTGAAGGGGGGGAAAAAAGGAAAGAAAGAAATGTATTGTCTCAGAGTTCCAGAAGCTAAAAGTCCAAGATCAAGGTGTCAGAAGGACCAGCTTCTCTCTGAAGGCACTAGGGAAGACTCTGTTCAGACCTCTCTCCTGTCTTATAAGCAGTTCCTTGTCTTGAGACAGCGCAATACCAATCTTCACATAGTGTTCTCCCTTGTGTGCATGTCTGTGTCCAAACTTTCCCTTCCTACAAGGACACCAGCCATATTGGGTTAGGGGCTCGGCATGATCCCATTTCAACTTCCTTCCATGTGCAACAAACTCATTTGTGAACAAGGTCACGTTCTGAGGTGCTGGGGGCTCGAGCTTCAGTACACGTAGGGTGGCACAATTCCATGCGTGGCATCTTAGTGAATCTTACCTTGACAGAACAAGACAAGGAGGCTAAGGCTGTGCCTGGTAAAGAGGCAGCAGTCAAGTTCACTGATCAGGCTAGGAGGATGTTTGGTCATTTTTGTGGTTTGGAGAATGTTTGTGTTTCTCTGTGCTGAGGCATGATTAAAGAGCAAACTTGTTTTTCTCCTAATCCATCACCATCCCAGCTGGCCTTGCCTAGTGTTGATGTTCTGTGCATCTGCTGTCATTCAACAGTGAGAGACAGAACTTAGATAGGAGCACCAGCCGCCAGGGCTGGCGAAACCCGGATCTAATTAGTAGTCTGGGCCAGCTCTTTGCTCCAGGGGCTGCTTGCCTCATTCCCACTCTACCATTTTGGTTTGTTTGTTTGTTTGTTTGTTTGTTTTGTTTTAAAATATTTTAATTTTATTGTGTTTATATGACACAGAGAGAGAGAGAGAGAGCACAAGCAGGGCGAGTGGCAGGCAGAAAGCAGAGGGTGAAGTACATTCCCCACTGCGTGGGGAGCCCAATGCAGGGCTTGATACTAAGACCCTGAGATCATGACATGAACCCAAGGTAGATGCTCAACCAACTGAGCCACCAGGTGCCACCCTTAACCCACTCTATCATTTTGATCAAGGGTAGATGAAATGAGGTCACAGGACACTAATTTATGATTTCCAGATCTTCACCCTGATCAAAATTTTGCTGATTAGGAGGTATTCCCAAGAGCATAGTGCCTATTTCTCTATTTGAACTATTAAAGTCTTCAACATTAGCTCTTATATAACTCTCCTTTGAAGAGAGTGGAGTTCTTTTTCATTCTTTCCCCAAAAAGCTAACTTTACCCTAGTTGAAATTTTGCCAGTAGAAAGATAAACTAGAAAATGTACTATCAGAATATATGAAGTAGTCAATCCCCATGTTTTATATATAAAGGCAGATTCCATTCTATGGAGAGTCAAGGGCAGAGAGCTGTGATAACATCCCTTGGATATATGGAGTTTTGAAAGCTCCATATATTTTTGTTTCATTAAAGAAGTTCTGAATTACTGTGACAGTGAGAATTTTTTCATTCTAGTGTTTCAGCAAGGGTGAATGGATAGATGCTAGGTTTGGTCATTATTGAGAAACTTTTAAATCAAAGCTGTGCAAAGCTCCAGATTTATCTGTGGCCGAAGGATATATAAATCTAGTCTAGATCAGAATTGTGAGAATGAGCTTTATTTTATTACTAAGTGCTAAACCAGCTGCCTCATCACGTTTTAGCTGTAGATTAGACAAAAAATACAATTCCTGACATAAGTCTTTGGTTTGATCATGAGATTTATCAACATGAAACACTTTATGAATAATGGCCAAGTTTAGGATTAAAGAACATTCATACTCAAAACAAGGTTTCTGGAGTAAACTTCATTGTTGAGTTGTGTTCAATGTTCCCTTTATGTTATGTGTGTGTGTTTGTGCATAGAGTTGTGATATTTATATTTATGAATATATACAGTGAACTTTATATATATATTATATATATGTAAAGTGAACATATATATGTCTGTATATATATGTGTGTGTGTGTGTATAGTGAACTTTATGAGGCTCTAAAAATCAGTTCCCAGTCTTTCAGTTATGTTGCATTCCTTTCCCATTATTGCTAATTAAGAAGCCAGTACCACTTCAGTAAGATATAAAATAATGGCTTATCTGTTTAATCCCACTGCCTCACCCATCTCTCTAAGGAAGCTCCATGAGTTTAAAGAAGCCAGAGTGCTTTTTAGTCTTCTCAAATGTACTTCTGTGGCTAATGAATTTAAATTCCAAAAAAAAAATAAAAAATAAAGCAAGATTCTGCAAAATCCTAATCCCCACCCTTTTACCTTTAATTAATTTTTAAATTGAGATATTATCTGATATACAATACTACATAGTTTTCAAAGGGCCAGCTTTGAAAATTGCTTCCTGTTTCTTTCTTCCCCTCCTCCTCTTTCTCTTCCAATTTTTTCCTCTCCCTCCCCTCTTACCAAAATGTAACCGCCTGTGCTCTATTTCTTGAAAGTCAATCTTGTGATTAATTTGATTTAATCCACTTAAACCACCAAATTTGTGGTGGGAAACAGCTAAAGAAGTTACCATTTCTTTAAAAATTTTTCTATCTACTTATTAGCTCAAATAGCGTGGGTCAGTGTAATTCAAAATTTCAAACGTAGGATAGGGTGGATTTGATTTACAGGTACAAAGGTGTTATAAGGAGCAAGCATCTCTCCTTTTATTATTTTAACTGCGTAAAATCTGGCTCTGCTTTGTGTTGACAAGATGGTGGCAAAAGATATCTGGGCGACCTGCTTCTTCATCCATGTCCAAGGAAAAAACTTGTCCGTGCTGTATTTATGGTTCTATTTCGATGCTGGCCTTCCTGGAGGCAGATCTGTTTGGAAAGACCTATTGACTCAGGCGTATCTGTTAGCAGGCAGCTGCCTCCACCACCAGAAGGCCCACTTTGAAGGGGAACATTCAGAATTGATGACTTTGTAACTGGCCAGAGTTCCATCCTTCCAAAAAAAGATTTCTGTCCATCACATACAATTTGTCCCCTCCCCCAACCCCTGACCCCCCCTACCCCAGCTAAAACCTCAATGCGCCTGAGGGGAAGGAAGTTAAACTTCACTATCTTTCATCTCCCTTAACAGTGTTGAATTTTAAACCGATCCATCAGAAATGCCTAGGACTTAAATAGCAAATACGATTTTTTAAAGGTGAAAAGAATACATATTTAGACCATTTGTTTGCATTTTCTTCTTAATATATAGGAAAACTGAAGGAGGAGAATTGTTTTTTCCCCTTTCTCATCCTAAGAAACTAGATTCTGACTAGGGGCTCCATGACTTCAGGGATATTTTTATGGCGAATAGAAGGTAAGAGACACTCAGAGTTGGCCGTTCCCAGCCCTACCAACCTTTTTTGTTCTGGAAAATGGTCCACTGAAGGAGGCAGCTACTGTGGGTGGAGAGCCAGGACCAGCCAGAGGAGCCTGCAGGAGTGCTCATTCCAGAACCAGAGGAGGAACAGGTAGTTTGGGGTTCACAGTGGGTGGCTGTTTGTGCTCCCAGGGGACATAGGGCCTCCCACATGAAGTGGATCCTACCTGAAGGAGGAACTGAATACTGATGTCAGGGGGAGCGTGCTTACTTCCTTTCTTCCCTTGACGAGAGACCTCCACAGAAGTCAAACACCTGATCTCTCTCTACCACCACCACACACACACACACACACACACCCCTTATCCTCCCATCCTCCCAGGAGAGAAGAACTTGCTCTGGTGAATGAGATGGGAGAAAGAGAGGCCTGCACACCCAAGCTCTTCTCCACTGTTTTCTGATCTGTTTTGCTGTTTATTTTCTAGGCTCTGCCTCTACCGGAGGAGGACTGCCATGGCCCACAGCAGCCTTGGCTGGGTCAGTGAACCAGTCTAGCTTGGTGGGTAAACCAGTTGAGCTCTGGAGCTTAGTTTCAACAAACCATTTGGCCATTCCCTCTGATGTAGCTTTACCGTATCTGAAGTGGTCTTTCGATCTCCTTCTGCATGGTTGCTGTATCTCCCAGTTCGCCCTGAACTCAAGCGAGAAGAAAAGGGGGTCCTGGGTATTGACCCCTTCGGATACCAACAACTAAGAATCATGGCCTTGGACACTGGAGTTACAGAGCTCTTGCCCGCTTTGAATAACCTTCCAAGCATTCATTCAAATTCGTATCGGTATGCTAGGCACAGTTCTAATGGGGAGGGGAATACGGCAGGTGGGTGTCTCAACCATGGCGATGTTGTTCTGAAGACTAGAAACCTTTTTTCTATGTCTGAGGGTTCCATAAGAAGCTTCAGATCCTTAATGTCACCCCCAAAATATGACTGATGTATTTAATTTCGAATAAATAATCCAACCTTTCTTACATGTAGGAACTATAGATCATGTTAATAACTGCTACTAATAATTTAAATATATTTTTGAAAGGGTGGTTGTTATTGAGACATTTGGAGGGTAGGATAGGAAGGGAAATGATGGGGCCTTCCCTCAGGTGGTATGGCAGTTATACAGTGTAAAAGGTGATTGTCTTTTTGCATAAAGCTACTCTATTGCTTGGGGAAAAAAAAAATCCTAAACTTCAGGTAAATTCGTTTTAAAAAGAGAAAGGTTGAATGTAAAAAAAAAAAAAAAGGCCAATAAAAAGCAGCTGTATTCTCTGTTCTTTCCATACCAAACAAACAAACAGACAAACAAACAAAAAGTTCAAGTTATTATACAGAGAAATAAATCCAAATATGTTAACCCAGTGGGTTTCTAGTTTAATGTAATCTGTACCTACCTGGGTGGCCAAAATACCATATTTCTGAGGAGTGAATGTTATTTAATGTGACGGAAGAATAAAAGAAAAAGATGATCATCCTTAAGACCTTTGAAAAGAACATTGTAGTCCTCATAACTTGCTCACTTCCGAATCTCCAAGGGAAAAGTATTTGAAGACTGAAGTGCTAATGATTAGTATTCTTCTCACTTTCAATTCTTATCTTTGATAAGGGCTAAATGCCACAAGCTCTTAAAATTTTTCCAATTTTCTCCTCATTCGCCACATTTGCCAAATCCAAAAGTGGTGTGCAAGAAATAGCTTTAGCTTTTTTAAGATTTTTTTTTTAATATGTGATAGAAAAAAGACATAACACTGTGCCAATTCCCACCATGCGCTAATCACAGAAAGTTGGGTTTAATTTGTATAATAGCTGTCACAAAACTTGTTTCCTGGCAAGGTGCTCTGGCTTTCAGCAAAGTCATGAATTGGGTGAACACTCTTTGGGCTCATCCAGTTCAGTCTGTCTAAACCCGGGCCCCACTCCACCCCGGATTCCACTGAGGCCTCCTTCTCTGCTTCCTGCTAGGAAACTCCACATTTAGGGTTAGTGGCTCTCCCCTAGTATATTTTAATTTTATGACTATGCAGATAAGAAATGCAAATGAGCAGAATGAGCTATGAAGAGGCTTCCGTATAATTCTGGGACTACGTCTATAGTATGATATGACATTGTGCCCCAATTTGTTTATACACCTGACTCTCCCACTCGACTAAGAACTGTGCAGGTTCACTCTTATTCACATTTGTATCCCACATGCCTAGCTCAGGTCAAGGTGCACAGTAGGTGGTTCATTTATTTTTAATGAATTAATAACGAAAGAATGTTCTCACATTTGGAAGTTTCGGCAACGTACCAGCTGTTTCTATTCATCTAAACTGCTACCTCTCATTCCAATTTCATTTTTCCTCAAAAGGTACATACGAAAATTGGATCTGAGTGAGAAGAATGGAAATGTAATTTCCATGGCATGCAAGCAGAAAAAACAATTTTCTTCTTTCTCTTCGTTGCCCTTACCAACCTGCCCTTATAGAGATATTTCTTCTCCGTTTGTTGGATAACATCTGAGGCAGGCCCCAAGAATCTTATAATAACTCTCAGAAAATAAAAATGACCTCCAGTTACTTCTAGTCATAGTAAAAGCTTCATTTCAATCATCAATGTATCTACTTCCCCGTGTTGTAAAAATTCCAGACTTTATTAAGTAAAGTCTTCTCTCTTAGCCAGCCCAGGTTGCCTCTGGGCTGGAAACCTGCAGTGAGAAAGAGGGACATGGTCAGATTCCTTTCTATTTCCTTGAGCTTCTTTCTCCTTTCTACCAACTGATCTGACGCTCTAACTCAGGACGCTCTAACTCATTCCCCGTTCCAAGATGACCTTGTTGTTTCAGTGCTCCCATGGGGGTTTTCAGAGGCCCCTTATGAGACCTCACATCATATAGTCCTCTGATACGGGTGTTGCAGTCCCTAACTGATCCTTCATGCCAACCCCTCCCCTTAACGCCAGAGCCAATGTGTTCCCTTGACCTGATACTGATGGCATTACCTCACTCACAGCTCTTCTGTGTGGGGCTCCTTCCAGATGCATCCAGGATCAGTCCCCACTGTCCACTGGGTCTGTGGTATGCTCAAGCATTCTTGACTGTACCACCTCCCCAACAGAGCCCGTTTTCCTTTCCCATCTCCATAAATGGCTTCAGCTTAGCCTTTTAGCTTTGGTTCCATGGGAATGGCTCAAATTGATTCCTAAACTTAGAAGCACCCATCCAGCTTTCCAAATGTGTCTCTGAAACCGTTGTCACCAGCTTCAGTAGAGAAGAGGCATTACTAGCTACCTTACTATCATTTTTTCAAAGTTACCAGCTACCTTACTAGCATTTTTTCAAAGAAACTTCTTCTGCAACCTCTACCTCTCATACCCTTTGCTAGATGTTAGGGTAGAAGGGTCATGGAAACAGCTTTTGATCACCAACTTTGCCAGCCCTGCCTAGGAGGTGCAATACCTCTCTTGAGAATATAGGACCATTTGCTGCAGATTAGCCTCTACTCAGCCTTTTGAAGCTGTAGCCAAAACTGAGGGCAAGTGTCTATTTTAACATCCTATACAAACACAGAAGGCAGAGTTCATAGTAGCCTGTTAGTTCATATCCAGAGTCTTTAAAATAAAGGTGTTGGCTTTCTCGTTCAAAGGTTTGGACGAATGTATGTGCTACACGTAAGAAATACAGAGGGGAAAACAACCACAACAGGCAAACCACAGTGGTGGTTTTGACTGATTTCTGGAAAATGGAAAGAAGGTTGGGGAGTACTTTCCAAGCACCCCCAGGAGAAGGCTGCAGGAGAGGCGGCAGCTGTTCCCATTTGCAAGCTCCAAGGAAGTGCTAAGCTTAGCATAGGCAGGTTCCAAGGAGTGGGAGGCCTTCATTTGTTGGAAGGCTTTCTCCAGAACATTAGTGCTAGTGGCTGCCTTCCCATCTATCATCCCTCACCTCACACTTAACAAGTAATTGGCTGCTGTCTTTAGCCCAAAGGGGGAAAAGCCACAGAGACACGGTAGCTAAAGAAAGGGAGTGATCTGCTACACAGAGTTAAGGGCTCCAAGAGTGGATGTCGCAAATCAAACTAAAACTTTAGCCTTTTTGTTGACAAAATGAGCCTATGTGTTCCGTGGGGCTTCCACCCAGTAGTAAACCCTGTCGTTCAGTCATGTGTATGCATACACAGATGTGCGTGTGTGCACTCACACACACACACTCACTCACACACACACACACCCCTTCACCTGACCATATGCTGGTTTCAGGAAAATTCTCATTGGGACAATAGACCTAGGCAATAGCTTTGGAAACCATGCCAGTCTCCTCCATTAATCAGTCTAGCCCTGCATGCAAAAATAGGAAAGGACAGCCAAAGATCACCAGACCATTGCCACAGACATCTAGGCAAACACCAGAAGCTATTTGCGAGGACAGTTGAGAGGACTGTGGTCTCTGACACCCTCCAGAGAGGTATGCTTGATCTGGGAGCAGCAGAACACGTGGTGGGGCTGGTCTCCAGGAGGAAGACCCTAATTCTTGTTGCTCTTGTTTTGTATAAAGTGAGCATGACAGTCATCTTGGATGAGGAAAAATAAACATTATGGTCTAGGGTACAAAGAAGTCTGAGCCTAGACATCAATGATTTAGGACCCTCCTAGGAAATGCAATTATTCTCATCTGGAGATTTTGAGGGTGCCTGTAATTGTGAAACATTGAATTTCAGTACCATTCCTCCTTGTGAAGGCCCTTGATTACAAAGGAAATTTCAGACTCTGCCCCTGAGAGGCGTGAGCCATGATTCTCAACTAGCTTGTTGCCAAGGAACCAAGAACAATTTCCCAAAATTAGTCATCAGGAGAAGGACCAAGAGGAATAAACAGTATGACTAATCCCAGAGAAATCAAAGTTTACCCAAGAAACCCAAAAGGAAAAAAAAAATAGAAAAGATATTGTGCCCACCACACTCCCACATTAACATCTGCCCACCTACCTGCCTTCTGAGTAGAAGTGTTGAATTGTCAAAGCAAACTCACTTGAATAATAGAGCTCACCCAGCAGCAAACTTCACTGATAATTTGAAGACTATGGGCAAGAACTAGGCACACATGTGGCATTTCTTTTGGGAGGAAGGAGGAGCCCAAATCTGTCAGACTCAGCTTTTTAAAAATGTCTCTTTCTCCTTCATCAGAATGCATTTTGTTTTCAGATCAACAATTGGTTTTGGAACAATGTTTGTGGTATTAGGGCACTGTCTGCTCCCCACCCTGTCACTAAGCAAAATTCCCTGAAGTTCCAGGCTTCTTTATAATAAGCAATCTTGATCTGATATTTGTTTCTTTCTTGGATTCATTGTAAGTTTGGCTGAAGTATAGCTTCAGTGTTCTTTTCTCAGAGGGCATATGTAGAAAATCTTCTGAGGTACCCATGTCTAAAAATGCCTTCATGTTGAAATAAGAGTATGGGTTGTTATATAACTAACTCTATTGTCTTAATTGACCACCTTGACATGGGGCAGCTCTCTTTCTGTGTGTGTGTGTGTGTGTGTGTGTGTGTGTCCATCTAACAGTAAACATCGTTAACATATTTATAAGGGGTGTGGTTAGCATATTTATAAGGGGGTGTGGTCCACCTGCCCTGTCTCCTCAGTAGGAGGAGGTCACAAGGTCACATTCCTAGGTACATTTCCCTTCCCAAGCTTTAATCCTGCTTTTTACTAAAAAGTCTCTACACTGCTGTTTAAGGCAAACCTTTCCACTTGTGCATCAGATCCTGTTGTCTTTTATCTGTTAAAAGCTATTGCTCTAGTTATTGTTCCCTTTCTCTCCTGTATCCCTTAATATTTTTCTCCATTCTTCCAGATCACTGCCACGAGCACAAAAGCATACAGTAACTTCTCACATGTTAAATAATCTCAATCGTTCATCCTTGTCCACCTCCTGCCCCATTTTCTCAGTTTCTCTTCATAGAAAAACTCCTCCAGGGGTGCCTGAGTGGCTCAGTCTGTTGAGTATTTGACTCCTGATTTTGGGTCAGAGCATGATCTTGGGGATTGAGACCCTCATCCATGGCTCTGCACTCAGCACGGAGTCTGCTTCAAGACTCTCTCTCTTCCTCTGCCTCTCCCTCTGCTTGCTTGCTCGCTCTCTCTCTCTCTCACAAGTAAGTAAATAAATCTTTAAAAAAGAAAAGAAAAGAAAAACTTCCCCAGTATATCAATTATTTCTCAATAAAATTAGGAACAAACTTCAAAGAAAAAAAAATTTCATGGAGTTGTCTAGTTCCTACTCTAGTTCTTTCCCTCCCATTCTCTTTTGAACCCACTCCAAATGGCTTCTACCTTTATCATTCGACCATAACTGTTCTTGCCAAGCTCACAATGATGCCATGTTGCTCAATCCAATAGGGAAGTTTTCAGTCCTCATTTTTCTTGACTCATTAGCAAATAAAACATAGCATTGACATTGTTAATCATTCCTTTCTTTTAATCATATTCTTCACTAGACATCCAGTACATCACATTATTGTAATTTTTTCCCCTACTTCATGGGAAGTATTCTCAGGAAGAACAGGCAAATAAAGAAGAGGAAATCTTAAAAAGCATAGATTAAAAGATGAAAAATATTAACAAATAAAAACTGCAGGAGAAAAACAAGGCAGGTGAGGGGTGATTAAGAGACATGGGATGCAGGGGACAAATGATAGGGTGGCTCTTCCATGATCCCCACTTTCTGGTGTTCATGCTCTGGTATAGTTCTCTCCCCTTGAGTGTGTACTGGACCTATGACTTTCTTTTAGTGACTTGACTACAGCAGAGTTGACAGATGTCACTTTTGTGGCTACATTACCTTATATAAGATCTTTTCTTGCTAGAAGACAAATGCTAGGGATTCATTCTCCCCAGCTGGTTTGAAGAAGAGAATATTTGTGTTGGGAGGCCTATGTGGCAAAGTATTTGAGGGTGGTTTTGGGGAGCTGAGGGCAGTCTCTAGCCAAAGCCCCCAATAAGCTAGGGCCCTCAGTCCTATAGTTGGAAGGAAATGAATTCTCCTAAACTTGGAAGCAGATTCTTCCCCAATCAAGGCTGCAGATGAGACAGCAACCCAGTTGATACTTTAATTATGGTCTTTTAAGACCGTGAGCAAAGGACTCAACTGGACTGTGCCTAGACTTCTGAACCATGGAAACCATGAGATAGTAAATGTGTTTTAAGCTGCTGAGCCTGTGGCATTTTGTTGCACATTAATAGATAACTAGTACATGTGAAATCAACCCAAAGTCTGGTAAAGGAAAGTTCTAGAAATTTAAAAAAAAATACAGAAAATAAAGGGGAGGAAGTAAATTATGCAATATAAGAATTCCTAAAATATAAAAAGATTAACAACTCTGACTGAAAACTGCTGAGAGGGATGAATGGGTACAAAGGAAAAAAGTTTTATACCAAGATAGGAAATTTCAAAAATCCAGGAGTAAGTAAAAGAGCTTAAGAGATTTTGAGAGGGGACGCCTGGGTGGCTCAGTTGGTTAAGCAGCTGCCTTCGGCTCAGGTCATGATCCCAGCGTCCTGGGATCGAGTCCCACGTCGGGCTCCTTGCTTGGCAGGGAGCCTGCTTCTCTGCCTCTGCCTGCTATTCTGTCTGCCTGTGCTCTCTCTCCACCCTCCCCCCCTGATAAATAAATAAAATCTAAAAAAAAAAAAAAAAAAAAAAAAGAGAGAGATTTTGAGAGGAGGAGAAGAATACAGTTTCTCTAGAAGGAATGAAAATTAGGTGGCCAGCCTATTGCTGGATGCCTTCAGAGTTCTGAGGAAGAGTCATGTTAACCTAGAGTTATATACCAACCCCCACCATTACGCCAACATGAAGGCAAAACAGAGGTATTCTGAAACATGCATAGCTGAAAAGGCTTTCTACTATTTCTCTTGGGGAAAAAAATGAGGATTTACTTCAGAAAAACTTAAACTGAATCCAAGAAAAAAAAAAGTATGAGGTCAAGAGACAGGAGACTAACCCATGATGAAGTTTATATAGCAGAGCTGAAATGCAACATGTTCATATTAAAACACGAAGCCAAAGAAGGTCAGTGAACTCAACTCCAGAAATATCTTTAAGAAGCTAGATGATCTTAGTGAAAAATATGGTATCTGTTTCTTTTAGGAAAATAAAAAGGCAATTAGAGACTTAAAAACAAACATCCATAAGAAAATCAAGGTTCAAATATGAAGCAATAAAAAATGTACAATTTCAAATAATTGGTAGAGTATAAGAAAATAAATTATTTGATTTTAACATTTGGACATATCTTTCCTTTTAATATTACAGCTTTTAGTGTACATACATTTCTGTATGTATCCCACCGCACCACTTCAGTTAGTTTTGTAGTGAATAATGTATTTACAATTAGTATCTTGTTATAAACATGGTATGGTGAATAGCAGCTTTTTTTTTTTTAAGGATTTTATTTGTTTATTTGACAGACAGAGATCACAAATAGGCAGAGAGGCAGGCAGAGAGAGAGGAGGAAGCAGGCCTCTGGCTGAGCAGAGAGCAGAGAACCCGATGCGGGGCTCAATCCCACGACCTGGGATCATGACCTGAGCCGAAGGCAGAGGTCTTAACCTACTGAGCCACCCAGGCGCCCCAGTGAATAGCAGTTTTTAAAACAATCTACAGGTTGGGGCACCTGGGTGGCTCAGTCGTTAAGCCTCTGCCTTCTGCTCAGGTCATGATCCCAGAGTCCTGAGATCAGTCCTGGGATCAGTCCTGCGATCCTGTGATGAGCCCTGCATAGGGCTCCCTGCTCTTTGGGAGGCCTGCTTCTCCCTCTCCCACTCCCCCTATTTGTGTTCCCTCTCTAGCTGTCAAATAAACAAAATCTTAAAAAAAAAACTATAGGGAAAGTATGAAGAAATTAATTAAAGCCGAAGAGACTATAAACACAGATGCTATAAATATTGAGCATGTAAAAATAAGTTTAGTTTTAGAAGTTAGAAGGTGCTATAGTGAGAATTGGAGGCATGTGGAAAAATCCAATCAAAGCATTAAAAATAACTCTAATGAATTGGGAACGGAGACTGGTACTGACAGGTTTGTCAGAGTGAAGGAGCCAGTAGGAACTAAAAGCCATTCTGCAGTCTGTTCATGAACCCCTGTGTGTGAAAGGGACAGCTGGGTCCCAATTTCCACAAGGACTGGGTAGGGAGAGGAGGAGCCGCCTCTTAGTGAACCTAGAATCCGTTCCTCTGAGCTTTCGGACAGTCCTGCTCCAAAATACTCAAGACAGTGTGGATATGTTGGGACGGCAGAGTTTTGCTTCTCTAGGTATAGAAATCACAAAAGCCCCCATTTCCTTCTCTGGAGGGGAGCTCTGGAGAAATGTTCCTCCCCTGTAGTTGCCTTGAGTCTTTTCAATCCTGAGCACTCACTTCTCTTGATCTCCCTCTTAGGCAGCATAATTCCCCTCCAGCAGCTGAGCCCTCGCAAAACAAAAGCCAGGAGGGGGGGTGTCTTCTGGGTGCCTGGCAACCGCCACTTCCTGCCGGGAGGCACAAAAGCATTGAGTCTGGCTTGGAACACAAAGGCCTGGCGATCTTCTGGGAGGGGGGGAATAAACACTCCCTAGCAGCAAGACAGAAACACCAACTGATATTTTCCAAGAATGATCTTATAACATTCTTGTCTACCTCCCATCTCCCCACCGGATCTTGGAGTCTCTGAAAAGAAAACATTTCCCTGTCCCGTGGTCCATCCAAGAGGACCAGGTCTAGGTTTCCTAGGAGGTTAGCTCCCTGGACTGAAGCAGCTTCTCAGTTGGTGAGGGATCTTCCCCATGTTCTCTGGACTACTATCAGGGGTATCCGGGTCCCCAGCAAGTGGATCAAGAAGCAACTCCCCAATTCATTATGTGCCTGATGCATAGAATTTTCTTAGGCTCTGAGGCCCCTAGTAAAACCTTAATTTTGGGAAGCGATGTTTGGCTCAAAGGCAGCTAGAGAGGAAGAGAGTCCATTTTTGACAAAACGAGATCCTGTCTCCTAACTGGGGATTGTGCCCTCTTCTTCCTCAGTATTCTTTCCCTCATTTTTATGATCTCTGTAGTGTGGAGTAAAAGGGAAAACCAAAGAAGACAGCTAAGCCTAATTTCTTACTGTGTGTAGTGTCTCCATTCTTTGCTCCCTCCCAGATTCTCCACAATTAACACAAACACACCCTATTTTCCTCTATTTAGTTGTACATTCACTCCTGGGTACAGCCCACCACAAGAAAGGCAAACACAAGCCCATTGGGCTTCCCTAAACCCTCTGGTGGCTTGCTTTGGATCTTCCTACCATGGGGGTCCTTGTCTCCCTGGGAGCCACGGGGCGGGGGGGGGGGGGGGGTACTTCATGTTTCAATGGCTTTGTTTCGGTTCTAGGCTCCATTAAGGACCAAGTAAGACCCATTTGATGGGGTACCAGACCAGAGGGTACTCTCTCTAGGGTGCTTCAGGACCCACCTTTCTTTTTTTTTTTTTTTTTAATATTTTATTTATTTATTTGACAGAGAGAGATCACAAGCAGGCAGAGAGGCAGGCAGAGAGAGAGGAGGAAGCAGGCTCCCTGCTGAGCAGAGAGCCCGATGCAGGGATGCAGGGCTCCATCCCAGGACTCTGAGATCATGACTTGAGCCGAAGGCAGCGGCTTAACCCACTGAGCCACCCAGGTGCCCCAGGACCCACCTTTCTAAGAGGGCATCCACACCAACTTCCCCAAAGCCTGCCTTTTGGGAAGTCAGGGCTTTTTGTTGCTGTGGTAAATTTCCATCTATTATAACAGGCAAGATATGGGCCACTGAAGTCAACCTACTCATGCCTTGCTCTTGTACTCAGGTAACTGAACAATAGCTTCCTCACTCCTTACCTCCCCCCTTTCCTTCACCCATTTCAGTGGGTAGGAGAGCAGTTGGGGTGGGAGATGGAGCAAGGTGAGGCCCTCTGTTTTGCACATACCCTGTTTTAATGAGCAAATACCCAGCTACAGGTGTCTAAATCTCCTGGGCCATCTCCTTCTGCACCAGAAACTCTAATCTCAGTATAAAAACAGACCCCAGCCTTTTCGACAGCCTTCAGGTGGGTGTTTAGGAAACTGACCTGCAGTGTCCTCTGGTTTTCAGTGGATTCTAAATCCTCTTCTGAAGTTCTTTGACATTTTAGTGCAATATCTGCAGAAAGGCTGCTCTGAGAAGAGTTCCTGTTGTGTCCCCGTCCCCAAATTAATATACTGAAATCCTAAATCCCAGGACCTCAGATGTGACTTTATTGGAAATAGAGTCTTAACAGATGTGATTAGTTAAAAAGAGGTCCTACTGGAGTAGGGTAGGTTCCTAATCCATGATGACTGGTGTCCTCTCTTTATAAGACGACAGACACACAGGGAAAACACTAGTTGAGGATTGGAATTACAAGCCAAGGAACTGTCAGAAGCTGGCAGAAAGGTCTGAACAGAGCCTTCCCTAGTACTTCAAAGAGAGCATGGCCTTCATCTTGGACTTCTAGTCCCTTGAACTATGAGACAATACATTTTCCTTTCTTACGCCCTTCAGTTTATGGTCCTTCATCACAGCGATCCTAGGACACTAATGCACCTGAGCTATTTCATAGGTGATATCATTTCCGGCCTGGGACACCTGTCACTGTGAGACCATTTACTTCCTACCCCTACTTCTGTCAGACTGGTAACTACAGCCACTCACTTACTGATTGATTTCCATCATGGGCTGCCCCCACCCAAATTCCAGCAGCTCAGCCTGTAACTCAGGTGGCATGGCCAGGTTGGGTTACACTGGGATGTTCTCAGAATTCATACAAGGTGGAGGGAAAATGTGTTCTTGGATGAATCTTTAGATGTGTATTTTTCTATCTCCAGATTTATTTGAAGCCCGCATATCTGATGTCATCACCCACTCATGACGGCTCAAACTTGGAAATAAGCACCAAAAAAACGACTTGGGCTACTCAAAAGAGATCTCACCAGGAGAAAGATGGAGTTACTTACCCCTTCCTTCCTCAGGCACAGAGCCTATTAAATTATATAAATGTTTTCTGGGGAGCTGTTTTTCTTAGTTCCATCCTAGATTCCAAGTGGAGATGTAGAGAACCTGAGATGTGGGAAAAGAGGGGGTGAAGAGCCACAGCCTATCAGGTCCCCCCAAAAACTCAGCAGGCTGGTCACAGATCAGGATTTACGAGGAAGGAGAAAAGACTGCTCCCCTTTCTCTGTGTTGGTCCTAAGCAAGTGCACAGATGATTGCCTCCACTCCTCCCAAAGTAGCTGAGACTGGCCACTACCATTTGCCAAACCTGTGGACAATGTAGACGCAAAGAACAACAGCTCAGAGGCTCAGGGCTAGTCTGATGTTAAGTTGCCTGCTGTGCACCGGCCTGCCTCCAGGTTCAGGTCCCCTGGGGTATCATTCCTGAGCCCTTCTTTCTTAAAGCCCCAAAGAAAGAACATTTCCTTACCTCCCTGCCCAACCTCATCCCAGTCCTCCAAGTTGTCGTTTTTGGTTTCTAGATCTGCCCCTTTCACAGGAGTGATTGTGGAAAATTTCCACTTGCTTCCTGGAATTGCATTCCCAGTCCAGAGGGGGTGGCTTTCTTCCCTGACTCTGGCAAGATAACAGTATCCAGACACAGCCAACCGAAGTTAGCATACTTCTCCAGGCCAGAGTGATTTAGGCTGGTAGCACAGCACCTGCCAGACACACACATAGGTCAGTTCAGACTGAGCTTGGTCAAATCTAGTCCAGTTGCCTTTTTTTTTTTTTCTTTCTTCTTAAGGCTTTATTTTTTAAAGTAAGCTTAGGTTCACTGCAAAATTGAGCAGATGAAGATTTCTTTCTTTTTTTTTCTTTTTTAAGATTTATTTATTTATTTATTTTGACCAAGAGAGATCACAAGTAGACAGAGAGGCAGGCAGAGAGAGAGAGAGAGAGAGAGAGAGAGAGAGAGAGAAGCAGGCTCCCTGCTGAGCAGAGAGCCCGATGTGGGACTCGATCCCAGGACCCTGAGATCGTGACCTGAGCCGAAGGCAGCAGCTTAACCCACTGAGCTACCCAGGTGCCCCGAGCAGATGAAGATTTCTTATATTCTCCCTGGCCCTCCCATCAACATCCTCCACCAGAAATGGTACATTTGTTATGACTGATAACCCTACATTAACATCATTACCACCCCAAGTCCATAACTTACATTAGTCGTCAGTCTTGCTATTGTATATTCTGTAGATTTCGACAAATGGATAAAGACATGTATCCATCATTATATTATCATACAGAGTAGTTTCACTGGTTTAAAATTCCTCTCTGCTCCACCTGTTCATCCCTCCCTCCCCTCAAGCTCTGGCAACCACTGATCTCTACCATACTAGCTTTTCCAGTATGTTATAGTTGAAAAAGCCTGTTTTTATGGCTTCTTTCACTTAGTGATATGGGTCTAGGGTTCCTCCATGTCTTTGTCATGACGTGACAGCTCTAGTTGCTTTTTAACAATATCTTTATCAGGAGATGGGTGGGGAGCATTCCCACTCCTCATGCAAACTTCAGGTCTCAAGTTCCAACTCAAGGGAAATGCTCTTTTTTCTTTCCCTCTATCATAAGTCTATTTTCCAACAAGAATTCAGAAATGTGAAGACCGTCACAGAAAGGTGCACACTAATGTGGTTATTTGAACTCAAAAATGAGTTTAAATATTTCCTGGTTGAGAATAAGTATTATTTGACTGTTCGGTTTGGCATTGAGGCCCATCATGGTATGTGAAAGGTGTTATTCACAGATTGAATCTAAATAGTTCCTTGCTTTTAATGAATATATCCAAAGAGTATATATATTCTGCAGTATCCTAGAAAATACAGACTTTGCAAGGATTTAAATTCATGGTAAAACATTTAGACTTCAGCTTAGAAATATATGAAGAGCTACTGAATTTCTCAAGAGTTTTTCAAATTCTTTTACAGTATCCTTGAGCAAAGATGTTTGAGGGTCACAAGCTCGAAGCAAATAAGTAAAGGAGCAAAGGCAGCTTCATATTTTCACGTTAGTTACTCTTCAGGACGTCACTGCATGACAACTGAACATAGTCATTATCCAGGATAACCCAGGAAACCTTCCATCTGGTTTCTACCTTATGTCAGCTAAGGCAGGGAAGCATATAATACAAAATCGGCCTGATGATTCAAGTGAAATATCTTTCAGAATGCTCATCAAGAGCCTCATTCATCATCTAATTGCCTAGCCATCTCAAATCTGGCCATTCTTTAGGTTTCTTTCTTTCTTTCTTTCTTTTTAAGATTTTATTTGAGAGAGAGAACTTGAAAGACAGAGAGAGCCCAAGTGCATGAGCCAGGGGAGGGGCCGAGGGAGAGGCAGAGAATCTCAAGCACATTCCCCTCGGAGTGCAGGGCTAGATACCAGGACCTTGAGATCATGACCTGAATCCAAACCAAAAGTTGGATGCCCACCAACTGCGTCACACAGGCCCACCTCTTTGGATTTCTCGTTGCCCTCCATGGTGTTTAAATGTTTTGCAAGGTAGAGAAGGAAATGGAAAGGAAACCCCTTGAGAGACTGAGGACAAGGAAAGTTATATTTACTAGGGCTTGACGTGAATCTTCGTCTTGTTCTTCACCTGCCCCTTGGCCTTGGATAAGACTCTCTCCTTGTCAGTCCTTTGCCAGGGGTGAGACAATGGGAGAGTGGCATCCACAGGGCCCTGAGCACAGCAGCCTGTCTTCGGGCACAGCACCCAAAGTGACCCCAGGTTACTAATGTTTTTTGATAATTATAAAGATCAAAGATGACATGAAGTTAGTAATTCTACCATATAATAATTAATGGCTTCATTTATATACTAAAGCGACTGAGTAGGTTACAACATGGTTAGTTACTTAAGCACTTAAGGCCTCAATTTCTCTACTTGTCAAAAAGGCACCATGAACTTGATAGTCTCTGAGGTCGCTTTCAGTTCTTACATGTTGTGGTTCTTAATGATGTCATTATAAAGCTGAAGAGAAGAAATGGCCAGGGATCAGTTTACTTATTCAATGTCTGTGCATCAGGGAGATCTCTCCTGAGCCCAGAAAAGGTTAAGCTGTGGGCAGAACCCTTTAGAAAAGTGCAAATCTCCTAGTCTTCTAGAAATAAATTAATAAAGACATGTGAATGGTGCTCAACTTGTGAAAGATGCTTGCTCTTTGAATTAACATCTCTGCTAATTCAATTTTATTATGTTTCTTAGACATACAAATCTTCAAACCTGGGTTTTTTTCTCTTTCATCCTCAAATCTCTGCTTCGGAAGTAGGGAATCCATTGAAGACTCTCGAGTAGGTTACGTGGGTTGTGGAAAGATTTAAGTTGAGTTTGTGATGCACCATTTAAGATGAGTTGTGAACCCGAACTCTGCTTGCTGCTGAGTATGGTGCTGGTAACAGGGTCCGGGGAGGGGAGGGGGGTACCACTGCTGTCCTGCCCATCAAAATACACAGATCTTGGTTCTTCTACCTTTTTCAGAGGGCAGAAATAAGTTCTGGCAAAAGTTCATAGAGCAATAAAATAGAACTATTTTCTTCCAGCCAATGAATGATTGAATTACCATACAGTAAGGGTGATTGAAGTGACAGTGTCTCAGCCTATCTGGGCTACTCTGTGTGCTCTGCAGGGGGGCAAGACACTAGAATTTGCCAGTAGATTCTTTATGTCACTTAGAAGTTTCTATGAGGATAGAGGTCCAGGAAAGAGATGGAGGGGCTAGAAACTGCCTCATAAATGTTCCTTACAGAGAAAATTTTTTTAAATTATTCCATTTGCTGTAAACCATGCTCAAGAAGATGACACATGTATCTTAAGAATTCCATTTGTATTTATTCCCAAAGTGAATACCTTTTCATGACCAGGGTAGCTTCAAGTAGACTCTGTGACCCAGATCCTGCCTCAAATATCAGTACAAAACAGAATAAAATAAGAGTTCTGGAGACAGTAAAAATTTTATGAAACTAAGGAGGTCATTTATGACGAACCAGCAAAATGCCCTTACAAACATTAGCTGGGATCTGAAAAACTGAAAAGATGGCTGTTTTCTGAGATAAGAAAGAAGTCTCTATCGGCAGCTGCAGTCTGAGATTCACAGAGAGAAAGGAAGATATTGGACACCGAAGGAAGGTCAGGTACAGGCACAATGAATCCAGTCACACAGCCTGGAAAAGTCTTTGTTACTCCCACAAGAGTGCCTTGTTCATGGTTCTATCCCCATCCCTTTGTACCAGGTTATCACTGTTGTATTAGTAAGCACGTAATAAATATTTGTATGGATGGATGAGTGAGATTTTGAGATTGCCCATATTCCTTTCCCTCCGGGGCCCAAAGAAACCTGAGGAGGCACAGATGTAGCATGAACAAACAGCTTACCAGAGTCACAGAAACCACACAGAGCAGCTGTCAAGACCAACTCCCACCGTTGGTGAGGAGCTCTCTCTTTTCCTAGCAGACCCTGGGGACAACTTGTTTCAATCTCTTCAGCCCCTCAAGGAGGTAGACCTGCTCTTCCCTCTACCTATCAGGAGGGGGCAGCAGAGAAGAGCAAATTCTGGTCTGAGGCCTCTGGACGTAAAGCCCACCCCAATCCCACAGATAGTTCAATGTAGATTTTCCAAGCTGTGTTCTTCTAAAAAGTAATGGTTTTGTTGTGGGTTTTGTGGTTTTGTTTTGTTTTGTTTTGTAGAGAAATTACAGATCTAAAAGGTAGCAGAAATCTACGTTAAAAGTGCTTAGTGTCTATATGGAAAAATTTCTTAAGAGTGTGGGTGTTCTAAGAACAGCATACCCTATTGGACAATTTCTCAAATCTCCGGATAATGGAAGACACCCCCCCCCCCCACATTTTTTAAATTTTTCAGACTACCTATTAACCTCTCAGAGGACACTTTGTAGAAAACAAATAAGGAATCTCTGTCCTAGCAAATCCGTTCTGTCTTGATGCCCAGGTTGACTCTCTGAGCTTTAAAGGTGAGAGAACTTTTTTTGACAGCAGGGAGGGAAGGACGACGGGGCTGCCCTTGCTATTTCTTAGAGTGAACTGTCTAAAGATGGAGCTTGAAAAATGTAGATATACCTTCAACCCTTTATACTTGGAGCTTTCCCTTCTCACTTTTCTCCTAGGAAGCCAGGCCAGCCCCCATATTTTCATGTGAAAGGTAAAGATCTCACCCAGGGCCTCCAGTTGGGTAATGTGGCTCTGTGAACTGTTGAGTCAGGTCATGCTATTGTAAAAGCTGGGGATTCGTAGACTTTTCTGGTTTATCACCACTGTATCCCTTGCCAATCTACCGTCATATGCTGTTTCTGTCCTTATTTAGAAATGGAGTGCATGATCTGGATGGATAAACAAATAGCTTCTCTTCTACAGTTACTGTTGCTGTGGCATTGGTGAATAAATTGTATTTAATGTAGCACCTTAACAGTTTTAAAAGTGCTTTCAAATTCTTCATCTGATTTTATCTTCACTAAAATCCTTTCAGAGAGTTCATGTTCAGAATTTTGGACTCTGGCCAGCATTAGTCAGAAATGAATCTGTTGCTTGGTTTCTGGAGTGGTTTGGTTTGTAGAACTGAGGGGGGCAATTGGGAGAACAAAGTCATGGAGACAACCAGGAAAGTTCTAGAGAAATGGGTAATAGGAATTATTGCATGTTCTTTCATGAATTCTGCCATTGGGAATGACTGACTTACAGTCCCTGTGTCACCTCTGAAAACCTACATTCCCAAGACAGAACATCTCATTGTCACGGCAGGCAGTTACGAGCCTATTCCTTGACTAAAGGGTGGTGTGCATTAGCTGGCAGGTCCATCAAAACAGCATATAATTTTCCCAAAAGAAAATTACAAGGGTATTTCCAAAAGAAGGGAGCTTGGCCACCTGGCAAAAGCAGCTTTGGGCAAGGAAAATAAATGTCTCCCTATCCAGATAAGGAAACTGAGCCTAGATGGATACTGTGAAATGTCCAAAGTCATCTGGATTAAAAAAAAAAAAAAAATCCAGCCTTAGAGTTTATATTATCCTACTCTTGACCTAGTATTTTTTTCTATTATTACTCTAGACTATTATACTTTTCTATTATTCTATTATTTCCTATATTTCTGTGGAGTCCCTTGGATGCAAGTAATAACAACGGCTATGACTTATTAAGGATCACTGTGGTCAGATATTGTTCTAGATACTTTCTGTATATGAATTCATTTCATTCTTATAGGAAACCTAGGAGATGGATGCTATTATTATCTCATTTTAGAGACAAGGATATCAGTCTCAGTTCCCAGACTTCCTTGCAATCAGGCTATAGATTGTCAACTACACGCATCTGCACGCAGACAGATACAGATTTTCTCTGTCTCTTTGGGGAGTTTCTGCTAGCCTATGGGATCAGGCAGTTGTGGAATTTTCCTGAGGCAGCATTCCAGCATCAACAGCTTCCTGAAGAATGCAGTGATGGTGGCAGTTATGGTCTGATCCCTAGATTTAAGCAACACATTCTTGAACTCACAGATCTATTAGGTGGCCTTGGATACAGGAGCTCAGCTAAGTCAGCTCTGTATTATTCTGGGAGTCATTGCTTCTTGCTTGGAATCTGATCTTTCAGGCCTTCTAATGATTTTATAAGCATTCATTTCCCTGTGTTGAGTTTCTTCCATCTTAAAATTCCAGCACTGAACCCTGACTAATACCAGCAGTCCGTAACTGAATTCAGAGAGGGAAGATGTGAAAGGCCCATCCTGTGGGCTCCCTGGGCAAGACAAGTCTATTCCTGGTTTAGTGAGTTGTGCTGAGTTAGGACTGGAACCTCCACAGTGATGACTGAGACAAGACCCTTTGCGAGGGGAACCAAGTCAAGAAGCTGCTGATTGGGGGGCCCCACTGTAGAATCTGAAATGGGAGGAGATTGCAGAGTTCAAGTCCAGCAGGGACAGAAGATGGGTTTGAATATGTCAGCTCAGCTAGAGTCAGACTGTTCAGGGTATCTTAAGCCTCATTAAGAAACTTAAACCAATCCTCGGAACACTGGAAACGGATGAAAGGTTTAAAAGGGCTGGAATTCATTAAAGGGTCTAGATGTGAGAGAAGAAGTCTTTTTGGTGCCCTATGGAAATAGCCCTGGGGAGCAAGAACACAGTCAGGGGAACCTATTAGAAGTTCTGCCCACAAGGCAGGCAGTCAGGAAGCCTGGATTGAGAGACCAGCAGCGGCAAAGAGAAGAGAAGAATCAGAAGAATGTTTATTAAGCATGTTCATCTGGAGAGAACACTATTTCTCAAATTCAGAGTCCGATCCAAATTTTGTGGGGCCAGAAGGTTTTTAAATTTGGGGGGCTCTCACTTTTATAAAATAAAAATGCAAAATTAAGTATGAAAGGAAATATTCATTTAACTAAATTACAAATACTAAAAAGCTGCCAAGAGTTACAAACATCACAGTATCCCAGATTGCCTGATACATCTCACATTACTTTTTCCCCATTTCCTCTTCATACACATGTTTTTGGTGACATTATTTCCTGCAGAGAGAATGCAAAGAACCCAACCCATCCTCTAGCGTGGCCCCTGGTGCCAGAAGCCGTAAGACAGGTTCCCATCGAGAGACACCCTCTAGGTCTGGCCCTTTCCTCATTGTGCCCCATGAGTGACAATGTGGAATACGTGCCACATGAGGTGGCACAGTGGGCAGCAGGAGAATTTCTGGAAGTCCTTTTACAAGGAGAGCTAGCAGGAGTTTAACTAGACACGAAGTGCCTGGGAGCCACAACAACCACCACCATTGTGGCCTGGATGGGGCCAGAGACCCCTGTTGTTTTTTTGCCACTGTCTTCTGAAGGAAAATCGGGCTGTGTGAGCTGTTCAGCAGAGCCTGGCCCTATGTGTAAAGGAAGCCAGGACGGGGCCTTCCCAACTTCTGTGCAGTTGATTTTCTATTCATTGCCCTCCTTGGTAATATAAGGACCATGTGAATGTGATGTAGACCAGAGCTTCCAAACCAATAAAGGCTGCTGTTGTCACACAGGATGAGCAACTTTTTCTGACATCAGGGTATGAAAGGAAGGATAAACTAAAGGAAAGGCTGAGTCATTGAAAAAAATTTGCAGATGCCTCCATCCAAAGACCATGTAAGAGTAACTGAGGAAGATTTAAATATTAGAATTAGTTTATTTGGAAAAAAAATTGCTGATTGAATGAAGAAAGGGGCTCATTTATATAGCTAAGCAGTACAAAGCAGATATGAGCTGACAAATCAATCAGACAGTGTAATTTAAAGGAAGATTATAAGGGGTACAGCCCTCTTCGTTGTTCAAGTGCATCATTGTGCAAAGTAGAAAAAGCTGCCCCTGACTCCTGACATTTTTAGTATCATTTTCTGGAAAACTGTTTTACAATTAGTTGTACAATGTATAAATCGTACAGTAGTGTATGGTAGCACTAACTTTGAAAATTTTTCTTCAGATTTATACTCAGATATACAATATTTTAACAACATTAAGGGAACATTTTTTTTCTGAAGATTTTTTTTCTGAAAATACTCTTTTACACGATTTACACATGATTAGGATTGGTCTAAATTTCTTAATGTGGACTAAGATTACCCTTCCAACATTACTCATGATTTTCAATTTTTCCAAGTTCCCTTCTAGTGTCTACTAATATGCACATATGTTTTGAAAAATTATCATAATGGTAGTCAGCATGCAATTTTCTACTCTGATTTCCCATTTACAATAATAGAATAACATTTTTATTGCTATACTGTCTTTCTTTTAATAATCTATTCTATCATTTTATATTAAACAGACATATCATAATAAATTCAACCATGCTTCTTCTGTTACTTGAGGAACTTTAACCCATATTTTATGACTGGTTATATTCTACATATAGGAAACAAAGTTACACTGAAATCTTTTAGAGAAAGAAGTTATCTAGATAGTATAAACAGGTAAAATGATAACTACCCTTCAAAAAAATCATACCAAGATGAATATTTCATTGGATTATGGCTAATGAAGAGCTGAATTTATTTTTCTTTTCTTTTTTCTTAAGAGGTGAATTTCTATCTGGATTTTTTTTTTTTTTTTTTTTTTGTCTAAAGATCATATTTCCCCATTTGTGTTCACACTGTAATGAACCATTTTAGGATTAAAAACTCTGGAGGTACATTCCACATAAACAGAGTGCTGGAAGATACACCGCAGAGAAGCAACGGGGTGTAGTGGAAAACATGTGGGTTTTGGAATCAAATGGACTTGGACTGCTGTGCTTTGAAATTGTACATTCTACAAAAAAGACTTGCATAAGGCAGCTCATAACGGCTTTATATATAACAACACAAACTGGAAACAGTCCAGGTGAACATCAATAGGAAAACGCATAAACTGTGGTATATTTGCCCATGAAATAGGATTCAGCAATAACAGAATGAACTCCCATTACACACAAAAACATAAGTGACTCTCAAAACTCTGGTCAGAGAAAGAAGTCTTACACAGCGCCACATACTTTATGATTCTGTGATGTGATGAGCTAGGACAGGTGAAGTTAACACACACACACACACACACACACACACACACACACACACATCAGAACATTGGTTCCTTCCAGAGGTTGAGGTGGGAATTTGCACAGGAGAGACAGAAAAGAACTTCCAGGGATGAAGGGCATTTCCTGTAACTTAATGGGGGTGGTATGTGCTTTTCTGAAATCATGTCATGGGACCTTTAGGATTTGTGCTCTTCATTGTATGTAACATGTCTCTAAGAAAATAAAAGAACTTAAACAAATATTAAACTCTAGTTAATGGTACACATACCAAAGTATTGCAACTTACTTTGAAATTCATAAATGCTAAGATGGATTGATGGCTAGATAGAGGGATTGAGGAATAGACAGGTAAATGAACGAGCATTGATTTCAGACTCTCTGTTTTCCGGTGTTGTTGAAAATGTTTATGATAGAACATTGGAAAGCCTTTTTGGATCTTGAGCATGCTCGTTAGAATTTGAAAGCTTCTCAAATTCAAGTTCTGCAAGAGGGGGTGGTCATATATACCTGATGAAGTTGTGAAGGTAAAAACAAAAACTGCCACAAAAATAGGCCTATTGTAAGGTAGACGTTCATGTGCCTGGCAATGCTGTTTGCCTTCTCCCTGGCCCCCTCTTATTTGTCTTGCCAGTTTATAGTATGTAAAAGATATGTCTTCTAGGATTCCATAGCACTGCCTATGAGCAGGTGGTCTGAAATGGCCTGTAGCGCAGTTACTGGGGTGATGGGGGAATGAACTGTGTGCTGTCCGTGGATGATCTATTTCTTGAGTGGAGGGACAGCTTTTATGGATGGCAGTGGCTCAGACTCCATGAAGGAGGGACAGCCTGTGGTGATATTTGCTCTGAAGAGACTGATGGAAGAGAGAGGGATGGACAGAGTATCACAGGCAGTCATCAAATGGGTTTTGATATTTAAAAACTAAATAGTTCTTCAGGTCACTAAAAGCTCCATTTGTGAACACACACGTATTTCAGAAATACTTACCCAGGGGCATCTGGGTGGCTCAGTCGGTTAAGTGGCTGCCTTAGGTTCAGGTCATGATCCCAGCATCTTAAGATCAAGCCCGGTATCAGGATCCTTGCTCAGTGGAAAGCCAGCTTCCTCTCACCCTGCTTCTCTCCCTGCTTGTGTGCTCTTGCTCTCAATCTCTGTCCAGTAAATAAATAAAATATTTTTTAAAAAGGAAAGAAATACTTATCCAAGGTCTACAGCATGCCCGATATTGTGCCAGGAACTGGGGCTGCAGAGATGAACGAGGGCTCACACAGACATCGGTGCCTGTTTACTTGGAGTTGACAATCTAGCAGTGCTAAAGTTGGTCAGACTTACAGGAATCCGTCTGCTAGCCAGCAAATATTTACTGAGTACTAACTCTGTGCCAGACTTGATACCATAATGAACCAAACATACTCCACACTCTCACAGAGCTTACTCCCTAACAGAAAAGCCCAATTTGATCAATCCACACCAAAAAGTCCGCTATACATTGGAAATGTGTAAAATACTATGAAGGAGAAGTACAGGTGACTTCAGAGAAGTACAGGAAGAGAAAGTTATTCCCCTGTCATCTGGGTGAAAAGAATTTTCCCACTAAACTTTGCCTGGAGTTAGGAGAGTAAGCTAAGCAGAGAGCGGACCGGGAGAGCCATGCCACATGCCACGTCGACAATGGAACGAAGAACAGAATTCGTTACACCAGGAGACAATGTAGTCAGTCACGTTGTTTGCTCACTCTTTTTGATTTTTTGTTGGTTTATGCCTTAGAAGTCCCAGTATAGTTCGGCTACAGAAAGTAAAGTAAGAATGGCCTTTAGCCGTACCGAGGAATTCTAGAATTAAGTTTGTCTTCAGTCCGATCCGAGACTACAGCAAATACCCCAACACTTCCATGGTGCCAAAAAGCTGCTGGAGGAGACACAGGGTC
This sequence comes from Mustela nivalis, assembly GCF_964662115.1. Classification (NCBI taxonomy): domain Eukaryota; kingdom Metazoa; phylum Chordata; class Mammalia; order Carnivora; family Mustelidae; genus Mustela; species Mustela nivalis. Next base: position 66,471,363 of record NC_139024.1, read on the forward strand.
TGGGATCCTTAAATGAAGCAATTACACGATTGACCTACTGCAAGGACATTTTCCCTGCACCCCGGCTGAGATCACTGGCTCTGAGCAGAAAAGGTAGCAGCAAAGAGAACATGAAGAACTGATGAAAGGTATATGTGTGTCACAAAAATTGCTGCTCCTACAATTATAAAACATTCTGGGAGCAAATAAACACTAAAAAATCGTCGTACTACACATTCTTCTGTGGGAACAGGCTGATCTGGGGGATTCTGGACCACTCACCTCTGAACCAGGAGGGGGCTGGGCTAAGTTTGCAGAACTTCCCTTTCCCAGCACCATCCACAGACATACAACAGGTGCGCAACCAATACTAGTTGAATTACTCTAGGTTTCTTTGCATTTGCTCCACGATTTCCTGGACGGAAAAAAAAAATATAGAAGTACCCAGGATGAGCAAAGGAAATGTACAAATGATACGTTCATTTAGAGCTGTGTTTTGATCCAGCCAAGAAGTCAAAATAGGTCCTGAATGGTTCAGCTTCTGCCTACAGCACAAATCTGCCTCTCTGTCCAGGGAAATGACTAGGACAGAAGGGCATGTTTCATGGCATCCTCTTAAAATCAAGAAGGGCTGAAAGGGAACAAAGTCAAGAAAATCAAAGAAGAACAAGGCTGGGAAGTTAGGCTGTAGGAGAGCTATGGCATTAGACTGCCTTATCATCACACTCTCATCCCCTCCACTAACTGCCAAGCTATGACACTTAGGCAAGCTGTTCAGCCTCCATGGTCTCTTCTGTATTATGGGGACCTGCTCACAAATGTGTTTTTGTTTGTTTGTTTTTGTTTTTAATGCAGAAGAATCATCTTTTTTAAAAAAATCATCTGAGTTAATGCCCTCAGCACAATTTCTGGCACATAATAAGTACTCCGTAAATTTTAGTTTTCACTCTTAGTGATTTTCTAAAATAATTTCAATTTCCTCTCTAAGGTTTTTCACTAAACATGATTTGTTAACTATATAACTAGAGGAAAAATGTCACAAATCTCAAAGGGCTTTGGTATAAATATATTCACAAATCAGGGGAAAAAAATTCTACTTCTCACTCCCTGATTTGTGAATATCTAGGGCCCCTCACGCCCACATAATGGGGTCATTAGTCTGGTCTCTCTGAGTTGGAAGTAGCCTCCTCACCCTGACAGTAGATTGAGGGTTGGTTCCTCTCTCAAAGACAATGATGCACAGATAAACTGGATTGCTTTGCTGTAAAAAGCTAAAGAATCTCATCAGTCTGGGGCTGTGCATGCTTGGTTTCTGGCCTGGATTGGTCCGCCAGGCCTTGCAGAGAGAGGGGGAGGAAGAAAGAGAGAGAGAGAGAGAGGACAGACCTCATCCACCTAAAACAAAATCAGGCTGACACAGGAAAGATGGCTTATGCTTTGTTTAAAGGCAAGTGTCACGACTTTTGGAGTAACAGTCGTGCTGAAAAACTGACACACTTTTCCTCCTGGTATGGCTTTGCATAAATTGTTCCCCTCCCTGCAGGAGTAACCGATACCATCTGTGAGCCTTCTGGGCCCGCAACTCTCCTGATTCCCTTTCAAGCTGCATATTTCTCTTCTTTGCCTCTTTTCAAAGGTGTAGTTACACAAGAGTGTTCCCGGCCACCCCAACCCCCCACCCCAAGGTCTTGGCCAAACACTAGGTCTGAGCGCCTTCCCCAAGCCTTTTAACCCCTTGCTTCCAGCCCGGCATCTGAAGGCGAAAACAATCCTCGGCGCCCGGCCCTCCCACTGCCTGTGATAGGCTGCCTGAAATAGCAACAGCCCGTGTCACCGAAAAGGGCAAAGCCTTCGGAAATAGAAACAAAGTTGGTTACAAATCACACTGGTGTTTCTTTTTTTTTTTTTTTTTTCACCCTTCTTTAGCAGGCGACCATGGGGAAAGTGACCACTGCCGTCAGAGCCGGCAGCCCGGGTGGCTCGGGGCCGCGGGGGCGCCTGTAACTTCTTCGCGACCATGGTACCTGTTGAAAACAGCGAGGGCCCCGGGCTGCTGAGCCCCGGGAGGACAGCAGCCGAGACCGAGGGCAGCGGCGCAGCCAGCGGCAGCCGGCATCCTCCCTGGGCCAGAGGTAAAGCGAGGCACGGGCCGGCGGCGGTACTCGGCTCTCGCTCGTGTGTGTGTGTGTGTGTGTGTGTGTGCGCGCGCGCGCACGTGAGCCGGCGAGGTGCGTGGAGAGAAGGGGACAGGATCCGGTGGGAGCTGGAATGACAAGGAGCTGAAGTGTGAAGATCCAGGTCCCACTCCTGGCGGGATGGGTCCATCGGTTGTATTGGCGGAGTGGAGAACGCTTACATTTTGGGAAAACTGACCCACCAGAGAGTCCCGTGTGTAAACACACACACACACGCACACACTTTTTCATTTATTGGCCCAAATGGGCAATCTGTAACAAGTGGACATTTAGAAACCCCGTGTTTTACATCAGTGTTCTCAGGAGGCTTCACATAAGTATTAGTTACGTAATTAATCAACACAACTTTCTTTTTTACGCTCCCAGCCTCCATTTGTGAAGAAGACTTTGTAATGAATTCAAGCCTGAAACCGCTGCTTGATTTGCTCCTGCTCTCTTTCCAACAGGCCTTTCAAACTGAGGTGCCTTTAATACTCTTTCCTTTCTGAGGTGAAATCTGAAAAAGTTTTAATTCATTTCAGTGATCTTGGCTCTGCGGAATGCTGTTCTTCATTTCCACATTGACAAATCCCACAAACACGCTGCAAGCTCTTGGCTGTCCTTTCCTACTCTTCCAGTTGGTTCCCAAAGGAATAGAAACCAATCATGATAGGAATAGAAACAAACACAAATAATTCTCTCTCTAAGGTTTTCCTCAGCTCTTCTCCCCTTCACCATTCGAAAGGTTCCCAGGCCAGAGATTGGAATTTCATGAATAATCCAGAACACTAGACGATACAAAAGGCACCTACCTTTCACCTTGCAGTGGATCTATAAAGTTATGTTTGTACCCTGGGTTTGTCTGATCTTGGATTTGAATCCATGACCCCTCTGTTGGAGGCGTGGATTGGGTCCTCGGCAATGAGAAGCGATCGGCCTTCCCTTCCCTGCTCCCTGCTCAGTTTTTCTCCTGCTTTCCCACTTCTGGTCAAGAATGAAGGTCTGGGGTCGTCCTTCAGGATGGCTGAGTCCCTCTCTGAAGCAGAGCTGCCCCTTCCTCCACATATGTTCTCTGGCTCATTAGTCTCAGAGCAGCCCAGGGAAGCTTGTATGTGAGGGTTCAGGGAAAGAATCGCAATGTTCTCTCTGAGTTCCTGAAAGATTGAGCTGCAGTGTTTGCTGAGGTGGCCATATCAACAAAAGAGTTCACTAAATAGTCGTGATAATGTCACAAAGAAGAAAAGAAACTTTGTCCTGAGGGGGCCTCGGCAGCAACAATTAAAAAAATGTACTATTTAATTTTGATACAGCTTTGAAAGCATGGTGTACTCCTAATAGGTTAAATTGTGCAAGTGCACAAGTATCCTGAAGTAAGGTCACAAGTATGTGTGTTTGGAAAGATTGAATATATTCACAAAATGAATTTAAAGTACAACTGTTTGTGTTCTAAAGAAATGATAAGTGGGTAAGTACCGTAAGTTATTTTTTAAATTTAATTCTAAATGAATCTCTGTTATATAGAAAAGGAAGCCGAAATGTTTCCCCTAAATCTTAAATAAATACAACTGATTTGTGCTATAGTTTACATTTAGATGAATACATATATTTTAGTGTCACTTGTCAATTTTCCCAAGTTGTCTGACACATCTCTTGGTCCCCAAAGGCAATTATATGTCTACCGAATTCATAGTGCAGGCTCGCTGTGTGGTTTGGGATGATACTTTAGTCTGTTTTATGAAGATGTTGAGGCGTCTAACAATAATGCTTGCCAGATACCTCTTTTGACGTCTTTATATTTCAAACTTTTATAGTTATATCCAGGAAATTCAGAGTATTTAAATATGCTCAATAATAATCATTCTAATCCTACCTTTGACGACTGAAGTTTTATATGTTCCTAGATGGGAAAATTAAAGCACAAGGAGGAACTAGTCATACAACCCAGGGGAAGATAATTAAGTCATTCGAGAGACTGAAAAACAAACAAACAAAAAATTCCCAAACTCCATGATTGCATATCCAAATGCTTTTCTGCCCAATGAAGAGTGTTGGCAGATCTTCTTTGGCCATCCCTCCTTCAGCTGGTGAGAATGCTTTGTTCCAGTGATTAGAAGGTAATGAACTTAAATTCATTTTCAAGAAATTATGACACAAAGTGCATATATTTTCAGTAAATTTTTTAGTTTATAATCTACAAACATGTTATAATTGACCTCATAGGAAGGGTTGAGCTCAATCCTGGTGCCGACCCTAACATACATGTTATTGGAAAAGTGCAGTACCAGAACATCTCACACAAGAGAGTGAAGATGCGCAGTTGGCTTGAGTTCACTCAGTGCTGGTACACAACTGAGTGTGGTGTTTCTGGCTCAGGAGGCCAGATGCCTGCTCTTCCATCTCAGGAGATGGGTCTCCCAGGCTATTCTAATTTAATGTTTCGAATGACTGGCTGAGGGGATGGTTTCCTTAAGGCCCCCTGTACCCCAGCAGCAACTGCTCCAATGTTCCGAAACCAAGAACAATATTCATTGTATGAATGCAGGTTCTCAGCACGTTAGATCCAGCTGTTGAATGCACTGGAATTCAAGTCACTAGAACTGGACTCACTGACCCAGCCGAAAGGGCTGGGCTCCATCCTCCTCAGACCCTTTTCAATCCAAAATGCCACAGCCTGAGACATAAGAAATGCATCCTTGGGCTAATCAGATGAGTGTTCGAAGGCATTTTTCTCAGACTTGTTTAAATCTGTGAAACTCCTTTTGATAAAGGAGAAGCTGAATAGGTGATCGATATGTAAGAGAAGTCATCATGTCGCTTCTCTGGAGATAAGAGGGGAGGTAGGGAAAGGAAAAACTTGAGGCTGGTGGCTTCCTGCTCCCTTCTCACCCCTTGTATCCCCGAGCAGACTCCTGGGTGGGACCACATTAGCAAACCACAAGTCCATCACCTCTCTGCTCATGCAGGCCATGCTTAAAGAGGTCAGGGCATTCTTACTACGCTCCCACTGAGTCTTGGAGTCCCATGGTTAACCTAAACCAGGCCTCCTTGAATTCAGTCAGGCCTAGTTTTCTCAGGCTTCTTTAGGCAGCCCCATAGGAAGTCTACTTTTCAGAGAGCTGAGGAGACTTTTAGAAGCAAGCTCATCCCCAGGGAAGAGTAAATCAGACCAACCGGCTTGACCTCATAACAGAGCCTTGGTTGTGAGAGGAACAGTTCTAACAATGAACCAGTCATTTTGGGAAGACCCAGGGCGTTAGCCATTACCATTCCTCCAGGCTTTCCATGTATCAAAGAATGACAAAACCTCTGACAAAAATTATTGTGTTTTAAAAACAGACGTATTTACTAAATTAATGGCTGATAACAACAAAAAGTCATTGTATGAAGCTTGATATTGCCAAGGGAGGGCCAGGATTTATAGACATGTGAATCTATGAGGTGCTGTAGACTCTTTTGTCTGAAAATAAGACCAGATTTAAAGATAACCACCTCTCTTTTCTCTTCAGTCAAATTTTCTCTATGATTGTGCATAACACATCACTTGGAAATGACATCAAAAGTCTTAATTTGAGGCTTTTTGTGACTGTGAGGCTCCAGCAGGGGGCTTCTCCAAGATCTAGAAAGAGAGAAGGCTCTAAACAAACATGGCGGCACGGTGTTACACCACAAACACTGGGTGGTGTGTCGCTCACACAGCAGGGCTCTTGTTTCCTCTGGAGATCAGTCTGACCTAGAGAGGGCAGAGAAGTTGCCACTTGCCACAGACTAGCTCCCAGGGGCCACTGCGCAGCAGACACGCATTGGTGGGAGTCGGCGGGTGGCAAGGCCTGACAGACACTGACAGAGCCTTAATGCAATGTGGCTGACCTGATGGGACTGAAATTAATCAGTAGGCACCAGTGTGCCTGAGCTGGTTTTATAGCTCATGTCTGTTCCAATAGGTCAGTGCCCCTTTCCCAGCTGTTAAACATTTGTAATATCACCCTTCTTTCTGGTAGGACTGCTGTCAGGAGCCAAGGTCTCTGAGATCCCAGGAACAGGTCTAGTGGTAGCCCTTTACTTACGATGTTTGTGAATTTTCAACGGGGTACTTTTTAGTGGGATGGATCTTCTATTAGCTGGTTAAACAAGCAAAAAGAACAACCAGTCCCAACAAAGAATGACTCCACCCTGGAGCTGCCTAAGGAAACTTCAACTGACATGTGGAAATCAAAGGTGATTTGGCCAATTTTAAAATGTTATTTTTAATTGCTGTAGATATGTGGGATTCTATTTTTCATTCAAAAATAGTTCTTGAATATGGTTTTGTAGGTAGCATTTTTTCAATAGTAGGAACCTAGGTAATACTTAGCCTAAGGGTGTGAAATGTTCTAAGAGCTCCCAGTGGCCCTCCATTAGTGTGCAGTTGACTTGTGCCTCTAAGCATTGAAATGGCTCTTTACTCAGATTGGGTGGGAAAGCACCGGTTGTATGCAATTCTAAAAGATCCAGAGTTGGGGTTCCCTAGTTCATTTTTCTTCTCATCCACAGTCTTCCCCAAGAAAATGAATTATTGAATAAAATAGGGGATGAAAGCCATGTAAAAAGACATCGAATTTTGGTGGGGAGGAAGGGGGGAAAGTCGACATAGACTTCTTCCCAAGGAGCTATTTGACCAAACTCCAAATAAAGATATTTTCTCATCCATCTTCCTTCAGAAAGTACCCAGTCTCTGTTAAAAACAAAACTTGAAATCACCCCAGATATTTCCCAGCTGAAACTTGGAGTCAAATACATAATCTTTGTAGTAAATCATGAATTCATAGGTTCTTTTCAATTTATGTTTGGTTTGTTTTGGCTCATTGGTATCATTTTAACCTCCTATGTCACAAGAACAGTCATTTATGCATTTGCTAAATGGCTATGCCTTGGTGATATACTAATATTTTATACAATTTAGTAGAAGTAATAATAAGACTCAGATAAATGATCACATAATTTTCGTTTTAGTAGCGTTCATTCTTTTCTGAACAATTTCTCACATTATAGTGTTCTGCCAAAATACAAGGGAGAAAAGTGCCATCCTTTGTTTGACTTTTAGGAATATTTTTTTTTCAAAGATTTTATTTATTTATTTGACAGACAGAGATCACAAGTAGGCAGAGAGGCAGGCAGAGAGAGAGAGGAAGAGAAGCAGGTTTCCTGCTGAGCAGAGAGCCCGATGTGGGCCTCCATCCCAGGACCCTGGGATTATGACCTGAGCTGAAGGCAGAGGCTTTAACCCACTGAGCCATCCAGGCACCCCAGGAGTATTTTTTACCTGGAGTAAATCAAGTGTAACTCACCTTGAAGCTGTTATCTGGTGCTTCCCCTGGAAGTAATTGTTTCTCAGGAACACTCATGACTCAGGTCTGCCTGGCATAATGAGGGTCTGGGGGCTGTTGGTTACATCCATATTATTTGCTTCAAAATGTTATGCTCCTGCCTGCACCTGCTTCCACACTTTGTGGAAGTCGGAGTTGGTAGCAATGTGCAGTGCTAATTTAGAAACCTGCCCGAAATGATATTTCAGCCTCAGATGTGCAAGACTTTTACGAATGGAGAGAAAAGTTGTGATTAAGATCAATTTGTAAGGTGAGAGAGCATTCCCAAACTAATGAAATATTTCAATTCCACTGGGAAACAAAATTGTTGAAACCCCAAGGCAAAATTACGGGAAGAATTTTCCACAAGGTAAGCCCAATTATGTAGGTACTGCCAAAAACGAAGGAATTCAAGAATTTATGGAAAGGCATAACTGTTATGCTGGGATCAAGGTATCATTTTACTTCCTGCACTATCAGTAAGGGAGACTGTTTCCAAGTTTTACTTCCGTGTTATGGCGATTTTACCCCACAGATTCAGGCTAAACAAATCTTTATGGAACGATTATTGTGGGTCAAAGGCTTCTATTACTATTATCGCTTCTTATCTTTACAACAACCTCAATGAGATATTATCCCCAGTTCACAGATAAGCAAACTGAGGCTAAGAGAATAACAGCAAACATTACCATGCCCAACGCAGTTTTCATTCTCATGGATTCTCGTAACAACTTTATGAAGTTGGTAATGTTGTTATCTACATCTTGGGAGTGAGGACACAGAGGAACAGAAAGGTTAAGGGACATGTCACAAACTAGCTGGTAACTTGTCAGGCACTCTGACTCCTGACTGTACCTTCACCCTTCGGCCCAGGCACCTCCAAGGGGGAAGAAAGGGATGCTCTCCAGGAAGCATGGGTAACGTGTGCCAGAGTCTCAGTATCCTAAAATCCAGTCCAGGGTTTTGCCCGCCTGACCATTAATACCATCCAGCACTGATGTCTCTACTTCCTGCTCTGTTCTGTGATCTGATCTGGAATTTGGGGTCTCTGTTACAATCATTTCAGAACTTTATTGCTTTTTTATTATAGCTACTTCCCTAATTTTCCATGCAATATGTCTTTGGCTATAAGGTTATGGGTTTCTGGGTAAAATATATATTCTGGTACCTATTCTGATTGAAGGTACTGTGAGCTTGGGCAACTCATGAGAAGTAGGAACTACGTCTTTCCTCTGTATTTCCGTCAGGGGTCACAAGCACGTAGGACAAGGAAGCACCATCTTGAGCCATCAAATCCAGATATAAGGTGGGAAATCTCTCAGCGCAGTGCTCGCAGTGACCACCTTGCTGATTGCACTATTTATCCAGATAAACCTCTCCCAACAAACACAGTGCTGGCCCGTGGTCCATCCTTCATCGTTACATGGGTAAATGAATTAAGGGTTTGTTCAGCTAAACTAAAGAACATTTTCCTTCAGCAAGACTAAGTGAGCTGGATACTTCCGAGTAAAAAAGGCCACAGAAAACCTGACCCATGGTTACAGATTTTTCCACCTCATCAGAAAGATGAGAATCTAAGTAATTACAAGATGATTGCTTAGCCAATGTTGAGTCCACTAAAACTCAGATATGATGCTAGACCCTAGGTCCAGTGGTGAATAAGAGACAATCATGTGATGTAGATGCTTATTACCAATTGGTGGAGAGAGAAAAGGGATCGGGGAGCCCCCGATGGAGAAGGTAGCCGGATGAATGATACTCTGCTAGGACCCAGGTGGGGGGCGGGGTGGGCAGCTCTACCAGCTTTTAACGGATTCTGGGAGATAGGAGAGCGAAGCTGAGTTAAGAAAGCATAACTGAGGTCAATGCATTTGCAGAGAGCATTAGAAGCAGAGAAAATAGCTTGTGCGCCAGTTCTCAGAAGAGAGAATGGCACATTCAGGGACCTACGGATATTTCTGTATGACGAGAGCACAGAGTTCATCCAAGGGCCAGAGTATGGCAGAGGAATCTGAAGATGTAAGCAGGGACCATATCAGGAAACCTTCGTGCTAAGCACCACGAGAGGAAGGATTCTTTGGAAGAGGCTCTATCAGTTTAGAGAAACCAAGCCAGTCTCCGCACGTGATCGCAGTGGGGACAGCATTAGGGACCCCCAGAGAGCCTCACCTGCATGTTGAAATCTGCTTCCTGGGGTCACCATTCTTTTAATATTTCAACAGACAGAGCTCCAGCCCCTCTAAGGTTAGATTCACATGCCCCCTTGCTCCCCACCCCTCTCTGCCCATCCTCAAACTCACACTGTCTCCCTTAGGAGCCTTGTGGCCCTTCTGATCACTTTTTGTGCCAACTTCCCGCCTCTACTGATTGTTAACTTTCACCTTGTGCAGCGAGTCCTTTCCTCATGTCATTGCTCTAATCCACGTGTCGATCACCACCCCTTTTCCTTCCCATTCTCAAATCCCATTCATAGGAGCTCTTTGTGGATCGCTATAGGACAATTAAATATTTGATGGGCACATTAAAATTCTCATGTCAAATCCACCGTAGGAAATTTCTTGTAAACTGACATATGTAAAACACATATGGCTGTAACTCTGTTGTTTCCTTATGTGGCTTTACAGCCCCCCAGTCCCCAAAACCCGACAATGTGTCCGTTCTTTTTCTTCCATTTTTCCTCTTTCTGGACATTCTTCTCCATTCTTTCTTGAACTCTCTTTCTCTTGCTCTCTCTGTTTCTTTCTGTCTGTCTCTCTCTCTCTCACACACACACATCAGAATTTGTCCTTTATATTATATGAAACCTCTTGACATTTTTTTGTTCTCTCCCCTTCCCATAGTCCACCTGTGTATCATCAATGTGTCCCATGCTCCTCTCCCTTAACACCAAGGGAGCCATCCAGGTATTTACGTTTGGTAAATAAAGTGCCCTTCCTCAGAGTTTTGCATCCATAGGGTTTACAATCTTATTTGTTTCTTCCCATTGTATTTCCCTAATTTAAACATTTTAAATGCACTAAGGGTTATTAACCAAGGGTTATTCGCTGTCATTTTCAAGTACGTAGATTCCTTTAACAGCTCCTTCAACAACTTTAAATACTCACATCATAGTCTTTGAAGTTTTATATTTATTGATTTGAAAATATGGGCTGACAGAAACTTACTGTGAAATCAGGGGACCTTTGCCTTTTTTTTTTTTTTTTTTTAATTTTTCATCATGTCTGCATACATCTGAAATCTTAAAGTTCAGGTACGTGTGCTACTATTTTCTTTCCAACATCCACTAACCATTGATGGGATGAAGACCCTTTTTAAATATTTTATTAATCCTCCAAATTCCCTAGCTTACCCCAGCTTGCACACATTGAGAGCCCCACCCAGGAAACCTCAGAGGTCTCTAGGTAAGATTGTCTGCTGGTTTGTTTTCCTCATTCATCCCCCCACCCCAACTGTCTGTTAAAAATATCCATAAAAACATGGAAAAGATGGAAAGAGATGCAAAATCGCAAAAGCATGAAAGCCAGATATAGTCATCAGTGAGTTAGGATTTAACCCTAAATAAGATGCAGGCATGGACTTAATTCATAAAAGGCAGTGAAATTTTAGCTTTGCACAAACTCGCACGGGGCATCCCTAATTGAAAGACTTTTCAGGAACCAGCTAAAGGGCAGTCATTTCCACAGACCCCTGGAGCCGCCCTGGCAGAGGGTCGAAGTTTTGCTCCACAGCCTGATCTTCCCAGCCATCTTGTTACCGTTCCTTCTCTTTCTCTCTCAGGAACTACAGTTTCCAAGATGTCCGCACCTCCGGTCAGGTAGGAAGGACAGTGGCTTATTGAATTCAGGGACATGAAATCAGTGTTAGAAGGGACAAAGCCCAGAGGAGTCACTGGAATGGTGCCTTCCAGAAGTTGTAGTTTGGCAGGTACTTGTTTTGACAAGCGAAGGACTATGGGCCCTTTTAAACCAAGCAGGAATGATACCTCTTATTCCTAGTCAGGGGCCCAAAAAGTGGAAGCAAAAAAAATTCCTTTCTCAATCCAGTGGAGTCACACCAGAAGAATAACTGACAGACATCAGAAATTTGGCTAGCAGCTACAATGTAGTTTTGAATGTTGGTAAGGTCCAGAGTTGACAGCCAAGAAAGAGTTCTTGAGACATCTTTGGTGCAAAAAGGTGGTTTTATTAAAGCACGGGGACAGGAGCCGGGGGGCAGAAAGAGCTGCTGCATCTGGGTCATGAGGGGTGACCAATTGTAGACTTGGGAGTTGGGGATGCAAAGAAAAGGGAGGTTTTCTAATGAGCTTTTGTATGCTGAAGATGACCTACGAGACACTGGAGGCCTTGCCATTGTCAAGTTAAGCATTAACTTGAAGATAGTTGGGAGTTTCCTTCTGGAAGTTAGGTTATGGATAAGAATACAGTTTTCTTGTAAATCACTAAGACACTTTGTAAACTGATAGAGGCTTCTGTCTTTTTTGGACTGTGATCTTTAGTAGTTAACCATTTGGTCCCCCCCCCCCTTTCTTCCCTTGGTTTTAGGGCAGCCAGGAGTGTCTGAGGAATGACACACAGATCCCTTCTGGGGCCATGGGGTGTCAGCTCACACTTGGCCCTCAGCTGGCCTTCTGCTCCCTCATCAACATTGCACCTCCTGGCCTAGCTAAGAGGGAAGTAGTGGCTAGAATGAGGTGCGTCAGACACTAAAAACCCACTCACTCTCACTCCCTTCTCATTTTCGGCCTTTCCTAGCTGCGGAACTAAAATATTCCAACGCTTGCATCTCATTCTCTCTTGCCAAGATGGATCATGGAACCCACTGGTTCTGGCCAATGAGACATTTGGGTGAGTCTTCAGCTGGGTCTGAAAATGAAGCTGCCAAAGACAGATTAGAGAGAAAAGCCTCCAAATGTATTTAATGTAGGTTCTGCACGTCATGGGAACCTCCACTAGGAAATAAAAACTGTAAGAAACGGCTAAGTGTGTGTACACTCGGTCTGATGATGAGTGGACAGGCATGGAGTAACATGGCAGGTCAAGCTGTATGAGGTTAAGCATAGGAAGCTAGGGGACGCTTGGCAAGGCATATTTGTTCAGATCCTTCGTGGTCTCTCTGTGTCTTCAGAGATAAGATTGCTCCTTTCCTCTGGGTGTAGGGAGGGCATCTCTCATGTGAGGGTTTGCGACCTGCTTCCAGGGAGAAGGGCAGGGGGAAGGTCAGAGGGATCCTCCTGCTTCTGCTATTTTCTCAAACTCCTTCAGATTAAAATACTCAATAAGCCAAGGTACGTTTTAGGGGTAGCACATCCCGAAATCCATCATCTTCCGCGGTACTTCTAGACAGTTTCCTCCCTGATAAAAGCAAAAAGGCCTTGCCCCATGCCTTCTTCCATTGTCACCTGCCTTTGACTTTGGCTTTTTATGCGTGGAGCTGCCACCTTGCACATATGGTGGCAAATCAGGGACAAAAGCCAATCCTCTGAGGAGGCAGGAACAGAAGGATGGATATAGTGTGAATCCTTGGAAACACCAAACTCAACTTGGTATTCTCACTAATTAAACCGTAAATGCCATAATGTTTTTAATCCTTGTTTTTTAGGTTTTGGATTCTCACAGTCAAAAATATCATAACTGCTCTGGGGGCTGGGTAAAGAGAAGGCGGCAAATCTGGCCAGTGGCAAGTCCATTTTAAACACAAAGGCAAGGAAGGGATGCATTTTGAGATTTCTTTTTTAAGGGACCATTCGTAAGTTTTGGAAAGCATCTGATTTCTGTTCTCTGTAATTTTGTAAAAGTGGACTCTGAAAAAAGAGATTAGGACAATGCCTGACAATGAGAATAAATTGAGGTGATGACGGCGCTGAGGTTGGAGGTGCAGACAGACCCTTCCGAAACTTTAACGAGCGTGAGGACGAGAAAAACCGCAGGCGTAAAATTATCTGGAATCTGTGACACGGAGGATAAACGGGAGATACTCCTCTAGGTGTACATAGCACAAGATGATGGAGACCGGCAATGAGATGAATATATACGATGAACACCTACATAATTATCACTAAACAAACAAGGGGAGCAAGAGCCAGGGACAGACGAAGAAGCCCACGTAAGCAGTGTCCCCTCTGTGTACCTGCCCAGACCACAGAAGTCAGAGAAGATTGGTTTCCGGAAAGTGTGTCCATACAAGTCCTACTGAATCAAACCTGAGATTTGAAAAATGAAAAAGAAAGCAAAGTTCCTATCCTTCTGTTTTAGAAAGGTCAGACCCTAGCAGGTGTAGAGGGAGGCCAAATTTTCCACTGGGCTGAGTTTCATTGTATGCTAAAGAGGATTAGGGGGCCCAGGAGGGGGAGAGGGGTTAGAAGGCTAGAGCCCAGTGTTTGCCACCACAGGGGGGCCCACACATGGCCTGGGGCTGAGAGGCAGCATCTGGGACCTTTTTGGCCGCTGTTGGAACTAGCTCAGCTCTCTTGGGTCTGCGGGAGCTCTCTCTGGTCAAGCCAGTGCTCCTCCATGTGACATCCAGTAAGCCTAACGAGCTCTCTCGGATCCCTTGAGGGTGATACTCCTACTCTCAAGGCGCTCCGGATCCAAAGTGACTGGCATAACTGAATAAAATGCAGGGTACTATGAGGCCACAGGAGGAAAGGCAAGGGAGAGGAGAGAGAGCAATGCTAACCAAAGAGAGGCCGTCTGGAAAGGTTTTGCAGAGAAGGGGAGTTTCAGACTGTATCTTCAGAGATGACTCAGATCTCCCTAAACTCCGAAGTTAGGGGAGAGACATGCCATGAGGGGGAGCAGCTCCAAGAGAAGCACAAGCCCGGGAATGTGCATGGCATTTTCCAGAAACAGCAAGTGATGAGGTTGGGCTGAAGAGCTGGTGCCTGGAGACCACTGTGGGGCCTGCAAAACTGAGTCCCGGATGGGCCTGCTGCATACAGTCTGAACATCTAGAGAACAAGGCCGTGCACAGGGCTGCTATTTCATAAAGCAGAAATATATGAGCGATAATGAAACAATTTATGGTCTCTACCGCGGTGCTGTATTAACAGGCTAATAACAGTGCTGAAAGCTTTATAGAAATGCTAATGCTGTGCTGCTCAGACGCTAAGTATTTGTGTAAATACAGAGTTGTATATGCTCACTGTTCCAGAATATTCCGCATTCATCTTTTAGTCTACTGACAGGAACTTGGGAGGAGAGGACCAAGGATCCGTATTCTGGAGTGCTGTTATCATTCATTCATTTATGCAATCACTCAAGGAACATTCACTGAGTATGTATTTACCTTGTGCCAAAGACCAGAGATGAGAATACAGAGATAAAGAAAGCGGAGTTCTTGGCTTTAAGGACTTTCGGTTGAACAGAAGACAAATGAATAAATAAATGAGCACCTTGAATGACAGGCGCCCTAGAAACACTCTCTTTGGTCAGGAGGACCACCCAGGGCTTAAGGGTGAGGCTGCAGAATAAGGCAGAGCTGGGTGACTTTACTGGGAGAGATGGCACTTGAGATGACTCTTGAAAGACGAGTTGGGATGAAAGATACTCAGAAGGAGTGGAGAAAGGGGAAGACCACGTCTGCAAGGCCATTTGGGGGGTCACTGCAAATTTTTCCTGAGCAAGCCATGAAGTAGGGGGTCTTCTCCATTTCTGAGACTTTGGCACGGGGCCAAGTGGTCTAATCCCTTGGCTGCCTGCCAGAAGGACTTGCGCGCGCACACTCTGCCCGGTGTGGTAGGGCTTGGTGAGCGGGCAGGTGTTCACTGTGTGTCCTTTATGCGCATAGGCTATAGTCGGTGTACAGGGAAGAAAGGAAAGCAGAGAGCCGGCAGCAACTCAAATATTATGGAAAACTGAGTGTCTCGTGCGTGAGCCAGTTAGAACGTGGCTTCCTGTGAGTCACCGTGAACAGCAGACAATGCAGCCTTTGTGACCTCGCCAAGGCAGCAGAGGTTCCTGCCCTCTGTGTCTTCCGTGTGGGTCTCGGGTGTTCGTGTGAAGCACCTTGCTTGTGAGTGCCTCTCCTGTGAGCGGTTTTACCTTCTTACCTTGTTATAGAATCCTCATGACACCAGAAGGCACACTGCTGGTCTTCCGGCAAAGCAGCCAGACGCAGGGGGAGATACGAGCCAAGGGACGGCGGGTGCCACTTGCATGTGGTTTCTGTGATGTCTGAAAAAGGCAGAGACGTCTCTGTGGCCCTTTTGGGGAAAATGAATGAAGGAAGGGCCCCTGTGAAGCAAGACCATGAACAAAATGGAGAGAGATGCTCAATTTCACCAAGAACGTAAAGTGCAAAGTGTTTGACTTCATGGCTGGATGTTCTTTGAAAAGGCATTCATTGGAATTCCTTGTCCTGCCCTCTCCTTTAGCTCTGGCTGCTTTTTCTGGGCACAGTGAGCTGCCTAAACTCTCCCATCAGTGTTCAGACAAACATAAAGCCCACCTTCCTGCCACATGTTCTTTCATTGTTCATGCCCAGATCTCTTGGAAAAGAGATTTCTGCTTTCTGATGCCCATGGGATAATGCCTTGCTTTTATCATCATCAACCAAAAGTAGGTAGGGGAAAAAAAGCCCACTTTTTATGTTTCTCTTCATTGTCTTATGATCAAATAACTCCAGGAAATTGCCCTGTGGTGGAAGTCCCACAGTGGCACAGGGCCACAATCCCAGGAGCATTAGGCACTAACCTCCTACAAGCTGCTGGAATTCAAAATCCCAAATGGGCATCGTGAAACGTGTACAGGACCATCGGCAGTACTAAGTAGCAGTATCGAGATGAGTGGAAGTTGTGTTGGTCGGTTTCCCTTAAAGCAGATCACAAGGAAGACAAACCCCTCAAATAAGATGCAGACAGTGAAGACCTTAGCCTAATTCTGTGGCATATAACGCATGTTGGTAGGCCCCTTGTGTGGGAATAAGGCCAAAGAATGTCTTAGTGTACATTTTTAGGCTTTTAAAGGCCAACTCCCTAGATAGATTGATCAATCGATCGATAGATGTGTTATGTAAAATTATTTTAGAACTTGTAATTTTATAAAAATAATTTTTAGTAATTCATATAGAAATAACTTTATTATATTTTTTTAAATTTTTATTATCATATTTTAAAAGAATTTTTATTATCATATTTTGAAAGGTTCTCATCCTTGTGCATGATAATTTATTATATTTTTAAAACTCTTAGCTGCTGGGTCTCCAGAGGGACATTGACAAACCAGGATGGGTTCCAGACCCTTGGCACACATCCCAATTCGGCAGTGTCCCGTGAACACTGACAGAAAGAACAAGGCATATGAACCCGAGTCCCGAAAATGGACAAAGAAGCAGGGTCTCTCCCCTGTCAGGAGCATTTCCCCCACAATACAAGAAGCAGGCTTGTGACTTGCCCCTCGCCTCACACCCACTCCTCCTTAATTCACTACCTCAGACTCTGTCTGAAGGAGAATGATAGAGCATCAAAGGAAGGGACTCTTGTATCTCAACGGGTCTTTCTTTTGGTAGGAAACCCTATTTCCCACCCAGCAAAGTGGGAAAACTCGGAAGGTGAAGGAGAAGAGCAGAGTGGCCAGGACAGTCTTCTGCTATTCAAGCGGCTCCAGCATCTGTTCTGCCATGTCCTGGACTCCGTATCCCCATGCTGCCCTGTGTCACTCAAAATCCCCTCCTGGGTTGCCTCCCTCAAACTACCTTTTAAGTGTTTCATTCTCCGATGTTACTTGTTTCTTTAATCTGAATATCGGTGACCAATTGCCCAAACACATAGAAGCTAATCAATATGGCAAACAGAGATAAAATGAATGACAAGTAGAGATACCAAGTAATAGGATATTCTTATCCAAATGAGAATTTGACCCGATTCTCCTTGTGGTAGAGAAATATGTTGTTTTAACACTAATTTTGGTGTGTGTGTCTATGTGTGTTTGTGTATAGTGAAACATGAGGATATTAAGACCACAATGGGGAAAATATGTGGAAATTTAGGACATGAATGAACCTATAAGAGAGTACTTTCAAGTCATTTTACAAGTAAAGATTAAAGCAGTGCATAATAAATGATAGATAATAGAGATATCACCAGAATGTTAAGTTTCTTGGGGGGCAACTACTAACTACATCTGGTTTCTTTCGTTGCTACAGATATGCCTCCCATACCTAGGAAAATGTCTGCTGTGTACTGCCACTAAATATTTGTTTTCTAATTCACTAGATAAACCACTGATTTAATTTTCACTTAATGGTTTGTGTTCACTATGCTCATGAATTAAATTCTATGTTATTGTGGATTCTTGCATTTTTATTTGTTCCTCCCTCTAAATAGTCGATCTTTTTTAGATTATTTTTTTGAAGTCACCTATGTCCCAGGATCCTGGAAATGTAAAATGCGTTGGATATTTCTTATGGGAGGAAATTCAGACCAACTTTATTTGACCTGCTCTTTTTCCTAACCCCCTACAATGGCAGGGTTAAAGGGCCCTTGCTCAGCCTATGATAAAAATGTACCCGCATACATGTCTAGTCCAGTCTATACACATCTCAGGTCTTTTCTTCTCCATCTCCCTTGCTGTTTTCTCCTCCTGTAAATGTTGGCATTCCCTAGGTCCCAGTCCTAGTCCTGCTTCTCCTGCTCCTGCTCCTCTGTTTATTCTCCCTAAGTGATCTCATTCATTCCCATGATTTTAAATCCCAGATGCATGCTGCTGAATCCCAAATATATATCTCCAGCCTTGACTTTTATTTTATTTATTTTTTTAATATATATATATATATATTTTTTCTTTTTTAAAGAATTTTAAATAGAAAACTGGGTTTTAAAATCACAGAGTTTGCATCACACATTTGCTGTACTAACATTAGATTATAAAACTGGGTGCAGTGTCAATTTAATTGCCAGCTGTAGAGAGACCAGATACATGGTAAATGATCAGTATTCATTGCTCGGTTTTCTTCATGTCCAAGATGCCATCACAGTTGTTAAGACCTTAAAAGATAAACTTAGGATTGGCAATTATAATTATAAGATGCCATTGAAGGTAAGATACAACTCTACTTCAGAGTTCCCAAAATGTAAAAAATCTGTATCTGGAGATCAATGAAATATGATACTGTTATTAGCCATTAAGAAATACTTACTGAGGGCCTTCTATTGTCCATAGTTTTAGCATTGGGAACTGTTAGGTATATAAAAATACTATACATACCAGCCTTGACTTTGAAACTCCAAATCTGTATATTAGTCTGAATTGACATTTTTAAAAAGATTTTATTTATTTATTTGACAGAGAGATAGAGAACACAAGCAGGGAGAGGGAGAGGGAGAAGCAGGCTCTCCGGTGAGCAGAGAGCCTGATATGGGACTCAGTCCCAGGACTCTGGGATCATGACCTAAGCCGAAGGCAGCTGCTTGACTGACTAACCCACCCAGGCACACTGAATTGACATTTTTAACTGAAGGTCTTATAGATAAAACAACTAAAACATTTCAGTAAATCTAAAACAGAGATCTTCTGATTTCTACTCCTTCTTTAACCCCCACTTATAACCAGTTGTCTTCTCAGTCTTCCTTTGGTCAGTATATTTCCCTGAACAATATATAGGCCTGTACACAGGGTATTGAACATTGTAAAATCACCCAGCCAACAGCTCAAACCATGGAGGCATCTTAGGTTCTGACCCACCTCTTCACATTCTAACTCCAATTCATGAACAAGTGTAGTCATTCAGTTCCCTTGAATCTGTCTACTTGTCTCCAGGTCTACTCTGAACATCCAAGTCTAAGCTACCATCATTTCTTGTTAACTCTAAGGCAACATACTACTCTTTGTTATCAGTCTTGCTCCTGGAAGAACTAGTCTGCAGCCAGCAGCAAGGAACTCTGAAGTCCATGCCCCCATACCGCTCAGTGTGCATCAACCCCTTTATACTTGGAAAACCATAAGAAGTTGTCACTGTGACTTGCAGAACCCTGTCTGAAGCATCCCCTCTGCACCTCTCCAAATGTAGTGGATCCTATTTACCTCTCCAAGCTGCTGGGCCCCACATATGATGTACTGGCTGTCCAACAGTGCCAGAAACATGCTTTCCTGTGGTACACCTTGCAAACTATTGTTTTTGCAGCAATGCTCTTCGGTTGGTTAGTTTTGGTTTCATTTTGTTTCTTTCTTGACAAGTTACAAATATATAACAGACATCCACATACCTCTTTCTGAACATTAATGACTGTTTGACTTTTGTTATTTTTCCTCAGTTTTTAACATTAAATTATAAAACAATATGAAGTCCCGTTTGTTCTTCTTCCCGCTAAGTTCCATTCCCCTGCCTCCTTATTCGGAACAAGTAATGGGTGCTATTAGTTCCCTCCCTTGCATCCATTTCTTTCTTCTTTCTGGTGCAACTTTAACTTTGTTAAGGCACACATGCATGCACACATGACCAATATCCTCATATGTTTTAGCAAGAGCCAATTGTGGCCGGATGTGGCCAAGGAGATATGAGGTCAGGTTTCCTGGAGGCTGTGCTTCATTTTTCCCCAGGTTATACCGGGGGACACCTGTAGCACTTCTTGAGGGCCCTACCCTCTCTACTCTGCCTCACAGGTTTGCCTTTAGAGGACAGCCTGCAGCAGGATCTGAGGAATTGGGCTGTCTGAATTTCTGATCCAACGCCAAAGCAGGAAATAAATGGTGTTCTTGTTTGCTCAGTCTTCATATCTGTCATCTGCTTATCTTGCATAGCTCTCTACTAGTAACTAAAAACAGCATCAGCAACACGAACAGAAGGAAGTGACTTCCTAAATGTATCCCCTCTCCTCCCAAAAATGAAAGAAAAGGATTTTTCTTTTTACATCTGATCATTTTTGTTAATATATTATTTTATTATAACATGTTTTAGTACATTCCTTATATATTTATTATTTTATTATTATATATTTATTTTGATATACTTTAATATATTTATCTTATTTTTATTATTATATTTATGTGTGTGTTTCTACTCAGTGCTCTGAGAAACTTCCTTATATAAGGTTAAGTCTCCATTCAGACATAAAGTGTTTAAAATAACAGTGCAGAACTGACCTCTCTGTCTCTTCTCTCTGCCTGTAGGTTGCGGCATGTTTACTCTCCTGTCATCCACCACAGCTGCTGTCAGTGGCCTCCTGGTGGGTTATGAACTTGGGCTCATCTCTGGGGCCCTTCTTCAGATAAGAACCTTATTAAACCTAACCTGCCATGAGCAGGAAATGGTTGTGAGCTCTCTCCTCATCGGGGCCTTTCTGGCTTCCCTCACTGGAGGGGTCCTGATTGACAGGTCTGGAAGAAAGGCTGCCATCATCTTGTCATCCTGCCTCCTTGGCCTCGGAAGCCTAGTCTTGATCCTGAGTTTATCTTACACAGTTCTCATAATAGGCCGCATTGCTATAGGCGTTTCCATTTCACTCTCTTCGATTGCCACGTGTGTTTACATCGCAGAGATTGCTCCACAACACAGAAGAGGTTTTCTCGTGTCCCTGAATGAGTTGATGATTGTCACTGGCATACTTTTCGCCTACATTTCAAACTACGTGTTTGCCAGTGTTACCCATGGATGGAAATACATGTTTGGCCTTGTTATTCCCTTGGGAGTTTTGCAGGCAATTGCAATGTATTTTCTTCCTCCAAGTCCCCGGTTTCTGGTGATGAAAGGACACGAGGAAGCTGCTAGCAAGGTTCTCAGAAAGTTGAGAGGCGTCTCGGATACAACGGAGGAACTCACTATAATAAAATCTTCCCTGAAAGACGAGTATCAGTATAGATTTAGGGATCTGTTTCGATCAAAGGACAACATGAGGACCCGGATAATGATAGGCTTGACACTGGTATTTTTTGTGCAAGTCACTGGTCAGCCAAACATACTATTCTATGCATCAACTGTTTTGAAGTCTGTTGGTTTCCAAAGCAATGAGGCAGCCAGTCTCGCCTCCACGGGGGTTGGAATCGTCAAGGTCATCAGCACCATTCCTGCCACTGTCCTTGTAGACCACATTGGGAGCAAAACCTTCCTCTGTATCGGCTCCTCGGTGATGGTAGCTTCACTGGTGACCATGGGCATCGTGAATCTCAACATCCCCATGAACTTCACCAGTATATGTAGAAGCCATAGCCCTATCAACAAGTCCCTGGATGAGTCTGTGTTTTATGGGCCAGGAAATCTGTCAGCCCGTGATGACTCTCTTAGAGAACTCTTTAAGGGGATGACTGCCCACACCAGAAACTCCCTAATGCCCACGAAAAATGATGTGGATAAGAGATGGGTGACGACCTTTCCAAGTGCTGGACTGAGCCAAGCTGAATACCAGACAGTCACAGACCCTGCGGACGTCCCAGCTTTCTTGAAATGGCTTTCCTTAGCCAGCTTGCTTGTTTATGTTGCTGCTTTTTCAATTGGTCTAGGACCAAGTAAGTATTTTATTTTTTTATTCCTTCCTTCTTTGCCCTTATGAATGTTAACAGATTGCTTTTGACCATCAGAGCATCTTATGGCTATGGTACATTTTACATAAAACTACTAGAAGTAAGATGGGGATAATACTGGCCACCTGATGTTTCTACTAATGTGGAAAGTATGCTTGGCTCATACCTCCTTTGTGAATGTGCAGGGCTGGTATTCAACAGAAAGATTAGTTTTCCATTATCTGTCACATGAGGATAATTTAAGAGCAATTGATTGGAGTAAACCAGACCTCGAAAGATACATATTGCCCAAGAGAATATATTGTTTTGTGAAAGCAGTTTACTGGGATAACATTTTCTTCTGTATCATTCCTGAGTTCTTTATAAATGGAAGAAAAAAATCAATCATTCAGATTTTCTTAAAGGCCCACTCTGGGAGGCATTCAGTAAAGAATGAGGGACAGGAAACAATGAGCTGGGAAGGAGGGTGGATTATTCCTTTAAGGACCATGTGTTTCATCACCAGAGTAACCTCCCTGAGCACTTTACTCATTAAGCAGGAGAATGGGAATCATGGTACTCCCCTTCAATACAATATAAACAATTTACAGGGAGATAGCTACACGGTTGTCTTATTTTATACAGCCAGTCTACTCCAACGACGAAGCTTAAACACTTCTCTTGCGCAAACTCTCTAGAGTTTTCTAGAACAGGTTGTTGCAGTTCCTTGTCTTGCAGCCTCTTACCCAGTCTAAAACTCTCTTTAGCGAAGTAAAGTGCATCTCTTACACCTTTCTTTTATTCTCTCAGACTTCTCTCCCCTTCTCCCTTTCTTCCCTCCTCCCTCACACAAAGTCTTGTTGTTGTTTACGAGGATCAAGGACCAAAGAAATGTGCTCAAATAAAAGGAAGTAGTGGAGCTTGGGAACATGAGAAGACATAGGTTATGCTGAAGGAGAAGGAATCTCATGGACAAATTTTGGTTTCTGGTGTCAGTGTTTCCAGAAAGAAGGTCACTTTAGGGCTTGCTCTGGTGATGTACGGTTAAGTCATTAACTCTTCATTCAGGTGATATGTATCAAGTGGCTAGTTTTTCACAAGAACAAAGAACTATGCCAGATGTTGGGGAAATAGTAATGAACAGACAGACACTGTCCCTGTCTTTAAGGAGATTACACCTGACGTCACTGAGCTATATTCCCTCTGTCTGCTGCTTTCTGGTCGGGGACTGGTGGGTTTGGCCTGCTTAATCTCAGTTATTGAATAACTGGATTTGCACAGGGCGGATCTGGCCTCTCCTGCAGCTCTGTTTCCTCACCGTGCAGTGGGCTGTGAGATCAGCCTCTGGATATTGACTCTTTCAAATTCTAGAATGAGAGAAGGAATCTCATTGACTCTGCTCTTTGCTATGCAGAGTTAT
This sequence comes from Mustela nivalis, assembly GCF_964662115.1. Taxonomy (NCBI): domain Eukaryota; kingdom Metazoa; phylum Chordata; class Mammalia; order Carnivora; family Mustelidae; genus Mustela; species Mustela nivalis. The sequence goes on from NC_139024.1 coordinate 66,494,707, forward strand.
AATTGGTTGTTCACGGACACCTCTAGGCCACATAGTCCAAATTATGCATGACCAGAGCTGGCCCTTCCTCTGACATTAAGAATAGACGGGTCTGCTTACGAGACCTGTACATGGACGGATAGAGTAAATACTACAATACCATCAGTTTCTGATCTCTCTGACTTGTTTCTGAACCCTGACCCACCTTGTTAGGACTTAACAAAGATAAATATTATTAATGAACAGTTTCCTAGAAACAGGTTTCTACTATATTTCAGGATTTAGTTATCTTGGGTGTGTACCTGGGAGACATTTGTCTTAATCAGTTTGGGTTGCTATAACAAATCACCAAAGACCATGGCTTAGACAACAAAGGTTTATTTCTCACAGTCTAGAGGCTGGCAAGTCCAAAATCAAGGTGCTGGCAGATTTGGTTGTTGGTGAGGGCCCCCCTCCTTGTTTGTAGCTGGCCATCACTTTCTTGGTGTGTCCTCACATGGCAGAGGGATGGAGAGAGAGAGACCTAGCTAGCTTTATTATGTCTCTTCTCACAAGGGCATTAACCCCATCATAGAGCTCTACTTGATGACCTAATGACCTTCTACAGGCCCTACCTCCAAAGATCACATGGGGAATCAGGACAACAACATATGAGTTGCAGAGAGGACACAAACATGTAGTCCAGACAAATACTTACGTCGTTATTCTGGTACAGGAAGCTAATGAACTTTGAAAAAGCATCTTATACTTTTATTTTTAGGAACTCTTTAAAGTCTACCAGAAGGGCAAGAAAGAAGTGTTGGTTTGTACCAAGGAACAACTTAACCTTCTTTGTGAACTTTCCTGGATTGATAAGTACAGTCAGTTTTGCTCATATGATAAACATCAGGTGATAGTGTCCTCATTGATTTCCTTTGCCAGCATCTTTTTTTCTATAGATTTGTTATAAAACAAAATATTTTTTACATCAATTTTCTTGATAGGATTTTTTGAAATATCAAGAATCAACTAAGAATCTAAGGAAAGCTTAGCAAAAAGAAAAGGATGCTTTCTTTGTTTTAAGTCAGAGACGTTGATCTTAAACTTCAGAACCCACCCATTCATGGTCAGAGTTTTCCCCAGCTCATACTCCCCTTCTCCCTTTAGTTTTTGGGTGACTTTGAAAAAAATGCAGCAAATTCTCAGCACTAATGTATCAATCGATGCATTATTTTATTAGAACAAGAATTCCTCTTTTCAGGAAACTTTAGTTCGATTTTGGGAAAAAATATTGGGGGCTGTTAGTTATGTGCCTTTTAGGATCCTTTAAATAGTATTCTAGGCTAATTTTTTAAAATGTGATTTGGGCTTTAGATTTGACTAATATTTATTGACACTTCTTACATCAGATACATAAGAGGAAGGCTTTTCATACTTTGGAGCATTTCATTTTACTTTCACCACAAGCCTGTGAAGAAAGAGTATTCACCAAATTTTATAAATGGTGGCACTCTATCTCAGAGAGCCTAAGTAACTTTCTCAAATAGTTGAAAATATCTCCTGTCTTCTGAAGTTCAGTGGTATTGCCTCGTCGAGGACACGAATAGACAGTCCAGTGTTGGTCTTGTTAGTAATGTTAATTCCTTTTAGTTCCCTCTGCCATGAAAATACATTAGAAGTAAGAATGAATGGAAATAGTGAATCACTGTCCACTGTGCTTTGGGCCACTCTGCATTTTATGCAAGAAAGAGATAGTCTCTCTTTTCTGAAAATCTGCTCTGTAAGCGAGCATGTCTGTTTATGAGGCTGAGCTATACCGGATAAGAGAGGGAGGATAATGATAAGTTTTGATGTGTCTTCACTTGAATAACTGAACTTGATTCAGATACTATGTTTTATCTGATAATGTGTATTTGGTTAGAATTCAAGCTCAGCCATAACAGAGACCAAAGTAACAGTGGGTGAACTAAGGTAGGAGTTTGTTTATCTCTCATTTAGCACCTGGGTAGTTCTGGGGGCTGTGGAGGCTTCCAGGGTCAAGTGCCAGAAGCCTATCGATGGTGTTCCCACACCTCCCTGTAGCCAGTGCTTTACTGTTGGTTCTCTATCATGATGCCTACTTAGAAATACTAAGATGCATTTTAAAATTTCATCACCCTTTTCTGATGGCTAATGGGTCCTTGGGAATAAGGGAAAGGCAAGAAGTACAGTCAATGAAAGGGAGGCTGGGTGTAGAAGGGCCTGGATAATAAGGCGCTGTGAGCAATTCCATCAGGGAAGCAGAACCACTGTGAGGGATGCGGGCAAGGAATTTCCTACTAGGGTTGCGCCTCACACTGGGGAAGATGAGAAGGGAAGACAAAGGGGACGGTGAGAGGAAAAGGAGAAGGTTGTTTCTCAGGGTCACAAAGGGAAACTGGTGAAGAAGCCTGTGGAAGCCTGTGGAAGCCTGTTGCCTCTGCCTCAGGCTGTGGCCTGAGGTCTCTGCAGGTCAGCAGGGTACAGGGAAGAAAAGCTGGACTCAAAGCCAGGACAAACTGGAATCTGTGAGAAGCAACTGGAGCCCGTATCTGTCTCTCACCAGATCAACTCTGAGGACACTGGTCACCTTCAGAAAAACAGGTGTCCTTCTCCACAGAATCCTGACTGTGTGCCTGGTCTAGTAGTAGGAAAGGCTAGAGGAGGGGACCCATTCACTGGCTGCTTCCCCAGACCAGCGAGGAGAGGCAGCATGTCACAGCAATGTGATAAGCTGCCGTGATGTCTAGGACCCAGCATGGGGCTGATGTGTCACTTTGGCCTTCCAAGTTTCTTGCAAATATATTTTACTACCAGCCCTCACCAAAACCTACACAGAGGAGGGAACTCTGGGAAATGTAGTTCCAGCTCTGCTAAATGGACACAGTATAGAACCGCCCAAGTAAGAAATTCTGGACTCAGAAAGAATAGCTGTAAATATGGAAAAAAAATATTCCAGAAGGTCAACGGCCCTGAATTCTCTCTTCAAATGCTGTGATAGGTATTTATTTCTTTTAATTAAAACATTAATTGTTAAAATGGATGACTCGCTTCCATTCCATCTCTTTCTGAAAAGAGATGAGGTCATTAAATTAATGTCTCTTGGCTTTTGATTCTCTAGCTATAAAACCAAAAAACACTCATTTGCTAATGCACTGTAAAAGCCTCCACATTTATTTTCTCAGGGGCGTTCATGATCTCCCTTGAGCTGATGACTCTCACTTATCTCTCCAGTTCTATGGTGTCATATGGCTTCTAGTTCCTTTTCTCCTAATGAGTACTGGATTTTTCTACTTTTATACTTTACTATCAGCCCAAGGTGAGAAGCCCAAATGTTGAATTATTTTCTTCCTTATGCCAGGGAAATGTCTCTTGCTGTCATTCAGTCTGGTGTCCTGGGCCTTTTCTCAATCCAGTCAATGACCAAATGTTCTTGCATTTCCCCTCACAAATGGCTCCTATGTGTATCTTTTCCTTCATTTCTGCCATCCTAGTCTACCCCATATAAGCTCATGCCTAGATTCCTGGAAGACCCTTCTTGTAGTTCTCTAAACACTGCAGGTCCTTCCCATGTTCACCCATCCGCCATGGGAGAGCACCTTTGTTACCATGTTCCTCATGTCAGCACGGCTCTCGAATCTTCCATGGCCTCCTACTTTCTACCAAATCAGAGAAGTCAAATACCTTTCAAGATGAAACTAAGATGAGAAATGATCTAGCCCAACATATTCCTTTTGTAGAAAAGAAAGAAGTCCAAGAAAAAGAGGTGACACAGATTTAGGACTAGAACCCCAGGCATCTGGAGCCCCATTCCATCCTCTTTCTACAACTATCTGACCCATCTCTGAGGGAAAGAGGGTGTGATTTTCAAGGCCCACCATCATCTTCCTCAGCTCTGTCTGCATGCCTGCACATCTCTGGGGGCACCATTTACCTTGTAGTCATTGGCTTTGTGCTTTGGGGCTACCATTCGTACAGAAGTACATGTAGACGCCTCATGCCAGGAACTGCAAAGTGAGGGACGCTCCCTGCCCATGTGCAGTGCTCTCTGTGCTGCTTTATCTCCACTGCTCCACACCCCAGTCAAGGTCAAGGGACACAGGCCCTGGTGGCCCTTCTCATTCCCTTCTACTCTACCCAAATCCTTCCTATCTTTAAGATTTAGTAGAAGTCTTAATCTCCTTTATGAATTCACCCCGTTTCTTAGAGATCTTTATTTGTATGAACTAGGAAGTATTTCTAGTGTAACGTAGTTCAAGTCTGGGAGACCAAGAGCCTGAATTTAGAATCAGAAAAGCTGGGTTCTTCCAATTCCAGCCTTCCTGCCTACCGGCTGTGTGATCTTTAAGTTAGCTATCATCTCTGAAGCTGTTTCACATCTATGAATTGTGCATAATAATGCTTGTTCCATCTCATGGGGTGTAGTGAGTGTCCTATGAGCTGATGCACGGGTGTGTTGGGGTTGCTGTTGCATATGGTGGGAGTAGAAGTCACAACTGGTGTGATAACACGACTTAGTCCTTCATGATGAAATGTATTTCTTCTGTGTGTTTGTTTTGGCTTATTAAACAAATATAGTTATTAGAATAAGCTCTTTAATGGAATAAATGACATCTCATATGTTCTTCCTTCTCTGCCTCTAAGTGAGCATTGCGAAAGTCTGTTTGGAAACCACGAAGGAATACATTACTCTTTCTAAAAGGGAGGTTGGGGAAGAAGGGGTTTAAAAACGAGATGCGAAAATAAGAAAGATCTCGAGTGTGTTTTTACGTGGGTCAAGCTGTCCAGGGCAGGCCGAGTGCCACATCAGCTGAAAATTAGAAGTTTCTGCACATACTACTGTCCCTGCCAGTCACTGTCATGAGGCTTTTGGCAGAGCAATCCATCACTTGGCCATAGTTCCAAAAATCTCTTTCTACTTTTGCTCCAAAGATAAAATGTTGGGAAGTCAGGAGTGCTCAGAAATAGGGCTTTTCTTCGTTAAATTGTGAGGAGTTCTTTGGGAATTTCAGACTCAGAGTATCTAAATGTAGCTCTGGGTTTGTCTTGGATACCTCTGTTTTTTCCTGCTGTATGGAAAGTTCTTTTTTGCAAATGAGATGGAGAATCTCATGGTTGAAGGAGGCTTGGGTATGGGAAAAAGAAATGACCCTTCATCTCATGGTTTCTCCAACTTATAACTGCAGTTCCAAGGACTGAGCTGGATTACATGTAAGTAACAAGGTATGGGTTCAATTTTTTAGAAGCATAGACTTTGAAGCAGAGCACCTCCCAGAGTCGAATCTCAGCAATGCCACTTACCAGCTGTGCAACCTTAGGGAAGTTAGTTAACTTCTCTGTGCCTTATCTTGTATCACTTATAAATGTGGTTACAATTCACAGTTATCTCATAGTATTGTGAGGAGTAAGTCAGCTCATAACAAAGTCCTTAAAGACTGGCCCTAAAAAGTGCCATATAAGCACTTGTTGAGTAAAATAAACAGGACTAAAGAGCTGGGTATTTACATGGGAGACGGGGAGGCATGAGTCGGAGACAGAATCCCAAATCTTCCCCTCTAAAGAGAAAAATCAGTTATTTCACACCCATAGTTTGGGGCTGTTGATTCTTCTAGAGTATTTAGAAGGGATCTAGTAATTGTCCTTGTTTTTCTTGCCAAGAGTCAGTCGTTTATGTCCGTATTTATGCAGTTTTTCTATTGTAAAAGAAAACATATCCTGGGAATTCCAATCCAGTCACCAAAATTGTATTCTCGAAGATTGGTATAAACTGCACAAACTAGAGTTTAAAGAAGGTTTTTATTAGAAGCAAGGTTTTCATACCAGATCTTGGGTGCATTATAAAACTTATAAACCTGAAGTGATTATTGCCCAGGTATTTCATTTACAGCGTATATTGCTTGTAACAGATGCAAATCCTTTGCATAAACAGTAGTATAAAGGGAGAAGTACTTGCTTTTATAAAGTAAAATTGAAAGCAAGACTAAGACCATTTTTATTAAACCTTCTTAAATACAGGTTGGCTTAGAACAACATTCCTTCATCGTATTAGATCACAACATAGTTTCTCCAGCCAAAAAAAGTGTTTCTACTTTTAGGTTAAAGCATATGTCCTACATCATTTTACTTTCTGGTCCTCTGGTTCCCTAACTGTAAAATAATAAGGTTGTTTTAGAATCTAAATCCAGGAGGAGCCATGAATTCGACTGGTACCAAGTAATCTCACATTATTTTATTTTATGCATTTAAAATATTATTCAAAGGAATCCATAGTCTTCGCCAGCTTGCGAAAGGGTTCATGACCTGAAGAAGTTAAGAGCCTCTGCCCTCCATTTGTCAGTCACTAATACAAAAACTCCTCCATCGAGTGAAATCAAGATATAGACTCCATTGTTTTTATTAGAGACCTTCCTTTATTTGACTTTCCATACTTCCTTTTTCACTTTAAAATATGTCCAAAATCTTAACCTTACCCTCCACTGTGTTTCTGGGGGGCTCCTGATCATCAGTTAGCTCCTTTCACTAGCTGGATATTAATCCATGATTGTTCAAACTTCAGGGTAGAACCAAAGATTCCTGACATTGTGGGTACATGGAACTACACGAAGATTTCTCTTCTACTCATGCTTCAAAAGTAAGACACAGAAGAGCCCAAACCCAAGGCATGCAATTATTTTCTCATGAGTTCATCTGAGGTGATATTTGTAGAGAAACCCAGCCCTCCTTAAGTTAGCCACTGTGACATAGAAAAAGTGTGTGGTTATTCTTTTCACAATAATTAGGGCTTTTCAAAATCCAAACATTCTTATGTTCATAAATTAATTAACCAACCTCCTCTTCCATCTCATGACTGGAATCTCTTCATGAAAGCAGATGGAAGGAATTTGTCCAACGTCACATGTCAAGTTCAGTAATGAGACCATGACGGTTATCTTTTAACTACCTTTGTATTCACTCATTCAAGCAGAACCTCACCCTGGAGGCTGAGAGACAGGTACCACCAAATCACCTCCCTGAGTTGTTCTACCAAACAGACAGGAGTTCCAGCAAGAAAGCAATGTGGGGGGGACCAACAGGAGAGGGAGGAAGTGGTGGGGATTCGTTCATTCACTCATGTATGCAGCGTGTGTGTATTGCTGGCCCCAGTGCTCAGTGTGGCGATTCAGGAATGGGTGGGCGATTCGGGGACGGGTGAGTGGGGTCCACAACTTGCCCTCATGGAGCCAGTGGTGGGAACAGGCCAGAAGCAAGAACATGAATACCTGTACAATACAGTGTCAGGAGGGGTGAAGTGTTCAAATCTAGGTGGAGGTAAGAGTGGTAAAGAAACAATGGAAGGATAAATGAAGGGGCACCTGTGGAGGAAGTCGAATGGTCACGGAAGGCCTTTCTAGGGTGGTGACATTGGGCCATGACTTGTATAGAGAAAGCAAAGTGAAGATCTTGGAGCAGGGAGTTTTAAGCAAGGGTGATGGCAGGTCAGGTGGCATTGAGGGGACACGAGCTTGAAAGTTTAGAGGCACAGTAAGAAAGCCTGTTGAGGCTGTGACACAGAATGCTTGAATTCTGATCAGGCTTTGGCATCTGACTGCCTGGCCTTGAGTCCCAGCTCCAGTGTGTAGAACTTTGGGCAAGTGAGTGCCTCTTTCGAGTTTTCAGTTTCCTTACTAGAAAATGGGGCAATCCTGTCCGCTTCACAGAATAATTGTGGGGACAAGTAAGGCAATCTGTATAAAACATTCCTAGTTCATTGCCTCGTGTGTGGTATGGACTCTGTTCAGTTAGTTATTAGTGCTAATAAATGTCAAACTTTAGTCTACACATGACATGAATAGTTTTGATAATGCCAACCCTGACCTCAGCAAGCATTTTGCTTAAGCCGTGTTAGGACACGCGGGAAGTGCTCCATGGCCCCAAGTTGAATTATGATGCTGTAGTCTTCCTCACCTCCTTCCCATACACTATTCCAGTTGGGTCAAGACTAAAAAGAATAGATTTGTACTTTGAATTATAGGCTAATTCTGGATTACTTACACTCAGGAGATCTTCCTAGAAAATCAGACAGATTTTTCAGAAAGCCCTGAGGCGTTGGGGAAGGATGAAAGGTGTCATATAGCCTGAGAAACACTCTAATGTCCACCCTTCTTAGTTGGTGCAACTGGTTTAGTTGTCCTGTGTGTCCTATGTGCACACAAACTCTGCCTTTTATTATTATTATTATTATAAACAGAGATCTCAAGTAGGCAGAGAGGCAGGTAAAGGAGAGAGAGGAGGAAACAGGCTCCCTGCTGAGCAGAGAGCCTGACTCGGGGCTCGATCCCAGGACCCTAGGATCATGACCTGAGCTGAAGGCAGAGGCTTTAACCCACTGAGCCACCCAGGTGCCCCCAAACTCTGCCTTTTTTTACTGCTGTTTCCTCCAGCCCAACCTAGAGCCTGGCCCACAACAGAGGCTCAATGGATATGTTGGATGGATCAAAAAAGTGTTTCCGGGACTCTCTCAGCTTCTTGACTAGTGGTTGATATATCTTGATCCCCTGGTATATATCTGAGTCAGTATATAGGGAATTAGAGATAAATGTATGGTGTGGAGAACTCTGTGTACATTAACCAAAAGTTGTAGCTGAATAAAGTTACTCAATTAAGGACACAAGGCTATCTCTAGTATTTGATGACCTAAAGTTTGTGTTTTTTAAATTTCCTAAAGTTAAAGTCATTTAAAAAAGTTTATAGTGTTAAACAAGATCCATTTCCAGATTTCTATTTTATTTCTCCAAATACAAAACCCATCCCTTCCCTTGAACACAAAGATTGAGATTAGCAATATCATGGGTTAATTTTTCATACCTTGGTTTAGTAATTAGATGTATTTGAACCTGACTCTTTACAAAAGAAGACTTGAGACCATTTCTTCACAGTTTTCCTAAGAGAAATATGTGAAAATCTGAACCTGACATTTGGGGTTTGTTTTTGCTTATTTAATTAATATGAGAGTTTTAGAAATATTTCAGTGGATTATCTCAGGCTTACCAAGCCCATCAAATCCTTCAGATGTAAATGGGCACCCTGTAGTTAATAACGATAATAAAGGATCTTTGCAGGAAAATCATACCATAGCCACAAGTAATCAAACTCTCAAGAACTGCAAACTGGCTAATATTTTAGCTCACTTGCAAGCTAACAAGTTATCCTGTCATAGTTTTATGGATTTTGGAAAACAACAGAAGAGTTCTTGATCAGAGACAGAGAAAATTTATTACCCCCCAGAAGAGCAATGGCCAAAATATCAGCATTGCCCTGTCTTCTTAAGCCCCAGTACCAATAGGGCAACATGAAGGGAACCAGATGACATCTGCACATACACTGGGTCACTTTTGAGAAGAGGAGCCCCAAGTCTAGGGAACCCAAATGTTTTATAATAGACACTAAGCCACCCTGATGTCCTCTGTGGAAGAAGATACTAATTTACTGGTTAGTAAACAAGCCTTTGCTCCAGAGGAGACACTATCTCTGTCTTCCAAGGCAGTTTGTTCTATAAACATCGTTAGAAAAAGAGCCCAGAAAAAAACAGTCCCTGTTTTTGTTCCTAAGACATGCAGAACTTTAGGAGAGCCATGGAGAATTGTCTCACAAGTCAAGCATCCTAAAAAGGCCACTCTTCCTATTTTAAATAAAAATCTAGCATTTTTTTCAAGGCTCAAAAACTGTAGAATCTAACTTTTTGTTTGGTTAGATTTATGGAGTTTAGCCAGCTTTTTGGAGGATGGGTATCAGTAGGAATCAGAAGACTCATCTGCCATAACATTTAAATTTAGATTTTATACCCAAATAATTCTAGCTCTTCAAAAAGAAATTGTTTGTGTGATGGTAGCACAGCTAAAGATTTTGACAATTCCCAGGGATATGAAACAGCAGGTTCTAATTTAGAGGTTTACTTAGCTGCTTTACTCCAAGATATGCTGGGTTTACAAGGGAGAAGCTTACAGACCAGAAGTACACCCAATTTTTCAAAAATGATTTTGATATTCTCCATATTTTTTTCCTAGAATCTAGGTCTTTAATTTTCAGAATCATCACAGTTGAAGTTAGTTTTTGTGATCATCTTTTTTACCCCCCTGCCATTCCTATGGGATAATTAGATTCCTTTAGAGAAAAGGCATATTACATAAATTATTATGCTTTATTTTATTTATTTTTTTAAAAAGATTTTATTTATTTATTTGACAGAGAGAAATCACAAGTAGTCAGAGAGGCAGGCAGAGAGAGAGAGAGAGAGAGAGAGAGGAGGAAGCAGGCTCCCTGCTGAGCAGAGAGCCCGATGCGGGACTCGATCCCAGGACCCTGAGATCATGACCTGAGCCGAAGGCAGCGGCTTAGCCACTGAGCCACCCAGGCGCCCTTATTATGCTTTAAATATGAGAGTTTCAGTATCAACTGTAGCCATTAAACAATCACATTCATACACTGGTTTGTGTTAAGGATAAGTTAAGTGTGTAAGTTTAAGATCTTTCACATTTTTTCTTTTAAATTTTAGGTTTTAGTTATCACCCATATTCCCATCCATATTGTTTCTTTTTTCCAATTAATGAAGTTAAAATCCATTTTCATTGATTAAAGAGATGAGTTATTCAGTCCTCTGATGTTAACCATTAAAATAATGTGAAGTAGATAAAAATTAGTGTCTGAATAGTTTTACACTAAGTTTGTATCCAGGCAAAGGAGGAAAAACTTAAAGACATATGTGCCCTTACCTAGTTAAATCCTCTTTTCCTCTTTTGAGTTAGATGATGGAGCCGGCCAGTACCTAACAGAACCAGTCTAAAAATTGCATTTTTGTATCCTGAGCACAACTCAACACACAGTGAAATGACACCATCAATTCTGTTACCATGGGCAACTGTTCACATAAAACAATACTGTTGAACTTTCCTCTCAGTCCTGTGCCCTTGAGAACTGTGAATATCAGACAGTAAAGACATTAAAGAAACAGACAAAGGTTTAAAACACTATGGTAATAAACACAAGCTTTCCTTTTTTACTTTATTGTTTTCCAGAACACAGTGTTAAGAATTTTTCCAGGGAACATTTCTAACACTAAAAATTATAATACCTTTCTGATTAAAGTGAAACATCAATCATCAAAAAAGCACAACATAGGGGCACCTGGGTGGCTCAGTGGGTTAAAGCCTCTGCCTTCGGCTCGGGTCGTGATCCCAGGGTCCTGGGATCGAGCCCCACGTCGGGCTCTCTGCTCTGCGGAGAGCCTGCTTCCTCCTGTCTCTCTCTTTGCCTGCCTCTCTGCCTACTTGTGATCTGTCAGATAAATAAATTAAAAAATCTTTAGGGAAAAAAAAAAAAAAAGCACAACATAACATACCTGAAGCATGACATTCCAGTTATAGTTTAAATAAGAGAAGGTTAATTTCTTGGAAGACATTTATTTTTCCATTTTGAATCCAAGTTCAATGGTCTGAAAATTCAGATATTTATGCTCCTGAGGGTTGATTTTGCAGAGTACTGCCTCAAAGATATGTCAGAGAAAATCAGCTTCTTGATTTTTAGGAAAAATCTGTTTCCTACAATTTCTTCTTCCTCATCTCCCTAGTGATAATTGTTCTTCCACTTAAAGTGGAAGAAAGCACACCTATTATGCATTAGAAAACTTACAATGATACATATCCCAAATTATAAAAACCTCAGGAACAATAATCAAAAAGATAATTGGAAATATTAGTGTAGGTGTGGTATTGAAGAATGATTCTAATGACTAGATAATAATCCTTTCAGAGGCCTACATATTGCCAACAATTTGCTTTCAGCAAAATTAAAGGATGACCTAACCAAGTGATCAGCTGATAAATCATTACAAATAACTTTTTTTGTTAATTCAAAGAATTGAGTGATTCTTGTATCATAAAATTTCTTCAACTCCCCATCTTTTTTCATTATTCTTGAGAATAATAAACTTCATCTAAAGAGTAGAAATATATCCTGTTATTCTAGAAGTTACATTCCACCCACACATACATAATAAACAAAAAACTCCCTGTTAAGAGAGGTTTCTTTCAATAAATTTCTCTTTTCGTATCTCACAGTTAATTCTAAAGATTTATAATATATTTCTATAATTTTGACCCATTTTGTGTTAATTATTGTGTTAATAGTTGAGAAAAATTACCTAAAAGTTTTTATGGAACATTAAAAAAAACCTAAAATTTCAGTTTATGTTAATTTTTGTCAGAGCACTTATGATGGAGTGATACAAAGACTTTGAGTTTAAAAATGCATTGAAAAAAGATAAAATTCTGAGTTCAAGTGAAAAACAATGTAAAATCTACTTTAAATACCTTTTTCCTGTATTTTTTAAGTGGATGATGATGAATATCAGATAGGTATTGTGTTTCAATTCTACCGGAAATATTTAGAAGAGTGAAAAGTGCTCTCTTTTATATGTTAGAGCTTATAATAAAATAGAAATTGCATTATTTGATGTCATTTATATTTACAGTGAGAAGAAAATTTGATGTTGACTTATAAATGAGAGAAAGTACTTAGTTTTTCAAATTATTTTAAAGCTACCCAGTAAGAAAATTTAAAGACCAACACCAAAAGCTTTTACTTATTCCCAACAGGTACTTGTTCACAAAAGAGTTTCATGATCAATTCTGACATTTTTAAAAAATTGAGAGTTATTCCATTGAGTTCAATTTTCCCTAAAATGTTTTCAAAAAATTATTTCAGTTAGTGTTGACTAGAAGTCATTAAGAAAGACTGGGGAAGATTGAGGCTTTATTTTGTTGCTTTTCTTGGTTTATTTAAGTAATACAAGACAATATTGTTGAATGAAATATTTACTTTAGAAGGGGCCATGCATGAGCCCAACTCAGCTTAACTGAGAGAAAGGGGAATATGAGAAATAAAAATAAGAACAAATGAAAGCTACCACATCATAGCTGATGTTGGAGATGGTGGTCCATGGTAGAGTGCCTTTTATTAAAGAGCATCCCTTTGCCACTTAGAGAACTTAATGAAACCAGGATTTAAACATCTGTTAGGAAGGAAATGGGCATATGTCCCTTTCATATTCACATTTAAAGGATCTCTTGGCAGACAGAGAGCTGGGTGTGCTGTGTACCGCTTGCCTAGGCAATAAAAGCCATGGGATTTGGCTTCATTTTGGCAAAGTATCAGAACACCGACTCCTCTTCAAATCAAGTTGTTGAAAATTCTGCCTCCAGAGTTGCTAGGAATTCCCTGGCAAGAGTTTAAGACCTCCGTGAATCTTTCATACTTGGAGCTAGCATGCCAGGAGGTTGAGGAAGACTCAAACGAAGGCAAGACAAGGGCTTAAGTGACAGCCTCAGTGGCTTATAAGGAGGGGCCGAGGACAAACGTGGCATGTTACCTACCTGTTGACAGGCGAGGTCTTCCACATGGATTGCCCCTACTAAAGCAAAGCCATGCCTTCCACATCACATGGAGACACCTCAACATATTTATCCTTCACATCTTTTCGTGATGCTCTGTGTGTCTATAAGTGCTGTCTGCAGAATTCATCTGGATCAGGCAAGTTCTGACGGGCGGCCCTGGTGATTTAATACCATGTGAAGGAAAGTGCCAATATCTGTGGGCAACTTGTGTCCTGGCAAGTCCAAAATGTCTTCTATCCTTGCAGCACAGGGAGGCCTTAACGACATGTGTGGACTCTGACATTTACAGAGGGGCATGCTGTTGAGCTCATTTTGGAGTGCCAAGGTAAAAGGTGGAAGGATGGAGGTCAAGGGGGATTGTTCCAGGGCCAGCTACACAGTTGTGGTGGCCCTCCCTGGAGAAGAGGTCACTGGGTCTCTGAATACTCCATGGATTCCTTACAAACAAATAGCGCAAGCATTCCCTGTGGGTCTGTCATCAGGGCAACAGAGAACGAGGACACCCAGAGAGAGCCATCACTTCTTCACCGTGGCGGTGGAGATAGGTTGATTTTCTCTGGGGGAGAAATGAGACCACCTCATTGGAAAAACCAGCAGTAATTTGCAGAAGTCTTCCACTTGTCCCTGCAAATGTCAACATATGAAATCTCCATGTGATGGTTTCCATCTCTGTGTTCTTGACTTATGAGTTGAAAGAGAGCTGCTGCGTTTTTTTCTACGTTGGACATTCCCAGCACCTTTCCAGGGACCATGGACGCCTGTCAGATTCTGGCCTCATCTTGCTCCTAAGACAGCCCTGGGAAGACTCTTACCCTTTCAGTCAGTTTTATCTTGTTGTAGGAGCCATTTCAGAACTTTATTTCACTTTCTGGATTTGACAATCTGTGATTTGGGGCTGCTGAAATCATCGTTAAATAATATTCTCTTTATTTTTGACTTGACAGACTCCTTTTTGAGAGCTTGGACCATTCCTGTCAAAACCCTTGTCAACTTCTACAACACCCAGTTTGTCAATATTAGATAAACCAAAACATCAATTCTTGAATTCTTTCTATTAGATCAAGAAACAAGTAGAAGCTTTCAGCAACGATATATTATTTTTAGAAACGTCAAGTGCAAGGTTTGCCTGACAATGTCTCATCAAAGATGGAGGGAAGTCTCTCTTTCAATGTCCAGCTCGTGGCTCACTGGCTGGTTCGAGTGCCCAGTTGAATGCATGCCTAGGACGGGCTTTGAGTGTAGACTGTGGGTCCTTTTAGGCAAGCCTTTGACAGTTTAAACTGAGTGCTTATAACTCGAGATTTGTGATACAGTCCCATCTTCTTGTGGGTGAGCTCCACCACTTTCTGTGATGGTAAGATCAGCACATTCTCATCTGATGCCAACATGGGTCTCATGACCCCAGGAATGATTTTCCAAGATCCCACCAAGTAATTCCAAAAGGTGGTCATGGTGAAAGGTGGGGAAGGGAGGAAGAGGTTTTGGAGCTAATGAAGTGGGAATGAAAGTAGGTTAAGAAAACCTCTATGAACTCATCTAGAAAAGAAGGAGTGACACTTCCCCCACCTCCTCCTCATGGCTGCTAGAGTAAAAGGTGATGAGGGATTTCCCACAACACTGTGACAGATACCAATGGCAGACAGGGGCACAGGGCACTGGTCAGTGGCATAGACTATTTAACTTCAAAACATTGTATTTACATAATTTTATCTTGCGTTTGTCCAATAGTAGGTCATTAGAAAGGCTTCAACAGAACTATACGGCTATCATTCTACTCAGACAGAACCGGATCCCCAGTTTCACAAAACTCAAAGACAAGTTTACCTGAGCACTGCATGGGTCTCATTAAGAGCAAAGTGATCCTACCAAGGATATAATCTGCAAGAACCTAATATGGTTTGGGTGGTAGGAAGTGGAGCAGAGGGATACAGAATTTTCTTTTCTTTTTTTTTTTTAAGATTTTATTTATTTATTTGACAGAGAGAGATCACAAGAACGCAGAGAGGCAGACAGAGAGGGGGAGGAAGCAGGCTCCCCGCTGATCAGAGAGCCTGATGCAGGGCTCAATCCCAAGACCCGGCGATCATGACCTGAGCCGAAGGCAGAGGCTTTAACCCACTGAGCCACCCAGGTGCTCCTGGGATACAGATTTTTCATTTTGAATTCCCTGTCAATTAGAATAGTAATAAACATGTTCCTTTTGTTAGTTATCTTCCGTGCCCTAATGATAACCCTATGGTGGATTCACTTGGAAAAAGATAATCTAGAAAAAATGTTTATTCAACTCTCTGCTATAATTAATTTATTTTCCTTACTTTAAAAGAGCAAATTTAGTATGAGCAGATGTTTTCTGTCCGGAGTCTGGTCTTGTCAGGGGAGGTGAGTTGTTAAATTTGAGGCACATCTGACAGCCCCATACCCACAAAGGCCCATACCCACAAATGAGTGGTGGCTGGCATTGGGGGGGCCCTCCCCCACTGCCTCCGGTGGGCTAGGACACTGCAGCTGGTCTGTAACTGCTGGCTTTCCAGCACAAGGTGACTTCACCAGCAGTGAACGAGGGCTCAGACAGCTCCTACGTCCATCCTTTCTGCAGAACCAAATGCTTATGTTCTGCATTTACTTATTCATTAACAAATATTTATTGAGCTACCACTAAGAGAGCACCATGATTAAAAAGCATGAGTTTCATGGACTGAGTGCCATGACTCAGTGCCCCCTCAGCCACTTCCGAGCTCCGTTGACCTTGGCAAATGATTAACTCTTGAAGCCCGAATTTCTTCTCCTCTAAAGAGGGATAATAATAGTTCCTGACTTGTAAGATTTGGGGACGATCACTGGAGGTAAGGTTCATAAAACACTCTACCCCTTGTAAGAATGTGTAGCTATTTTATTAGGGTGCGTTGGGCTTGATGGGCTGGAAGCAGAAGACAAGTGAGTTCTTGATCCCATCCGGCAAGTCCTGTAATGTTCCCTGTCACTCTCGGATAATGAGAAGTGCTCTGATCAGTTTCGGTGCCAACAACAGTCTCCTTTCAGAAATTCAAACATTCCATCAAGTATCATAATCGAATTTTGGAGCTCTGTTTAATTCAGAGCTACAGTCCACTCAGCTTGACCCCCATCAGGAAGACCGAGTGGGAGAAGAGAGAGCCGTGGGCCTCCTTCCCCGTGCTTTCCTGGCTCCATCTCCTACCCACTCATTAACTGTGATGTTGGACTTCTCCATGGGAAGGGTGGGGACACACAGCAGGGGGAGCCCTGGTCTGGTGTGGGCTCTGAGCCGGGCAGAGGTCCAATGCTGCCCCTCTCGCTGCTCCCCAGCGGGTGACCCAGCCACCACCCTCACCACTTGCATTCTCAGACCCGTGTCCCACACCCCGCCTTCCAGGATTATTGTCAGGCTCTGTCAGTGTCCCTCCCAAATCCTTTCTCACTGGGCTGGAGATGAGAAGGAAGCACATTTCCTCTCCCCTCCTGCTGAGGAAGGACCCAGCCCGGCTCTCCAGCCACAAACCACGAAGGCCTGGGGCAGAGGGTAGAGGACAGAGGGCTGGCCCTCAGTTTCAACGGGTTTTTATCATTTTGCTGCCCCACACCCACTCTTCCCTTTCTTCTAGTGCACTGGCTGCTCCTGAGCGAGATTTTTCCCAGTGGAATTAGAGGACGAGCCATGGCTTTAACTTCTAGCATGAACTGGGGCATCAATCTTCTCATCTCTCTGACATTTTTGACTCTGACCGGTAAGGACTTGTTGTTTTCCTCTAACACCTTTTGTGCTCCTAGGACAAATATGAGGGAAGCAGACTCACCTAAAGATCATTTTACTGTGGACGAATTCAGAACATTCCGAAGTAAAAGAAGGTACCTGATGCACCGACCACCCAGTTTAAAGTTATGACTCTTAATTCATTTTTAACCGCACCTGTTCTTTCCCCAAATTATTTTGAGTCACATCTTGAATATGATGTCATCCCAAACATGATTTTGTCTATAAAATTTCCACATGGACGTCTGAAAGATAAGACATTTAGAAACTCTACCTGTCATATCATGATCAAGACCCAACATATTAATAGTCATCCCTTGGTATCAAATATCCAATCTGTCTTCCCATTCTTCCAATTGTCTGATAATTATTTTTTTTATACTTTGCTTGAATCACGATCCAAAAACATAACTTACAATTGATTGTTTCTTATAATTTGTAGGTTTTGTCTTCATTTCTCCCTCTTCTTCCCCATCTTTATGTTTTTAATGAAGAAACAGAGTTATCTGTATCATAGAGTTTTTCCCATCCTGGGTTTTGCTGATTATAATCCTATCACATGACCTTCTGTCCTTTGTGTTTCCAGTGAACTACTATCTAGATCTGGCGGTTTGAACAGATTAAGATTTTCTCACTTGCTTGTTTGTAAACTCCTTCACAGATGATGGCGTGCGTCCTGCCACAAGGACTCAAACTCTCTGCCTCCCACTTTGTCATGTAGGCTTCCGTGAGGATCATCGCCCAGATCCGTTATTTTTATTCCATCATTGCTTCTAAATTTTGATCATAGCTACTTCTCTAAGGAGAAGTTCTTCTCCTTATTTATTTGCCTGACCTTGAAGTGTGAATCAAAGGAAAAAGGCAAGAAAATTGCTTGAAACTTTCTCTTTATTTTCTAGTTTTCCAAATAATGAGGTAGTTCCCCAGCAGTCTCCAAAATTGACTGATGAGCTCTTTCCTTTCTTTCCTCTTTCCTTCATATATGCATGTGATATGAATATTAAGTAATACATATAATATATAAATTTGGAAAAGTGGATATATACTCAAAAAGTATAGTACTTCTGAATTTTATTAAGCACTTCTTTTTTTTTTTTTTTTTTAGTACATCTACTTTGGGAAATAAACTTTCAGAGTTATTAAGTATGGTTTGGGTTCTTACATAAAATTTCAAATGTTTATGTCCTACATTTTTAGAAATAGGCCCAGATTAAAGGAAATGAAGGTATTGGTTATTAGCACCAACCATACCGATATTACTGAGATCACATGCATAGACCTGTGCCCTTTACCTTCTCTCTCTCTTTCTCTCTCTCACACACACACTTACAAACACACACCTTTATCTGCTCTTTGATATGGAAAAGAGAGAAATATAAGAGAAAAAAATGGATGGAGCACAGCATAATGTATAAACCTGACAAATCACTATGCTGTATATCTGAAGCCAATGTAACATTGTGTGTCAACTATGCTTAAAAATTTTTTTTAATTAAAAAATAGAAGAAAGAATGGAAATGATCAGGGGTGAAAAAAGAGGACACAAATCCCTGGGAAGGATCGCTAATCTACTGGAGAGTTAATGCACATTGAGAAGCACTTCCGTGTTTAGAGCAAATTTTCAGAAAACGCGTTCACCTAAAAATCCTGGAATGAACCTGTAGATGACATTTCACTAGACTAAGCTTGAAATTCAGTACAGGTTTCTCTCACTGTCTGAAACTAGAGCGTCTCTAGGAAGCTTTTCAGAAGCCAAGAGGGTGTGATGCAGAGGAGCAACTACCACTTTTGGAGAGCGAAAATCCTCTTGGGATTTCTCTCAGTTAGCAAAAACAGATACTAATGTGGATCTTTGAGAAAAGCAAAGTGGCATAACGCAAACTTGCCGAGAGCGTGGAAACCTGTACTTACTTTAAAAAAATCAATTACCCAAGTAGAAGACGTAAGGCTTCTGCTTGGCAGCAAGCCCTTGGACACCAGCCTTTTCAGGGCAACTTCAGCCGTATCAATAAAAGCAGTGTGTTCTGGGGAAACTGACCCACTGGGTGGTGGTCAGGATGCAGCTGCATTGCACTCAGCTCTGAGTAAACTATCCTAAGAAGATTGCTTAGAGATTTTCAGAGTGTTGCCCTGTGTCCACCATGGGGGTCGGGGGTTCACATGAATGGGTGTGGGACCTGTGGTCTGTGTGGGCAGTTGCAAGAGTTCAGGGTGTTTGGCTGGGGGGAGAAGGTGCTCAGGGAAGGGAGGGGGCAGGCAGGGATCTGCATGGCTGTGGGCTGTCCTGCTGTCATGAAGAAGGGATGGAGAGCAGACCCAAGTGCAAAGCAGAACCTCTGAGCTAAAGCTCCTGAGGGGGAGACTTGGGCTTCTGAATCAGGGAGGAGGACCTTTGTAAGAGGCGGGGCCAGCCCACCATGCAGTGAGAATTTCCAAAGGGGTAAGCTCCTCGTTACCGAAAGTACTCAAATGGACCAGAGGGCAGGTTTGATGAGGTGAACTTTTGTTTTGTTTGGGTTTTTTCTCTGTCTGTATCCTGGTTTCCTGTCCCAGAGAGGAAAGGAGGACCCTTTCTACAAGCACTTTATTAAGCACTCACTGGGGCAAAAACCTGTGCCCGCAGCAAGAGAAGCACAGAGGGACGGGGCTTTCATTAAAACCACCCTAAGAGCTGTCCTGCAGTCCCTTCTTCCCGCTTTGCCTCACCTCAGCACAACTGACAGACAGGTGGCTAATATGCTTCAGCACAAATGATGGACAGGTGGCTAATATGCTTAGATATTTCCAGGCTGTATCTGCCGTGCCACCTCACTACAGACCTGCTGGGTCAGTTCTTCTGGCCTCCGGAGGGGGATCGTTGGGTGCAGCTGTGAAGGGCTGTTTGCCCTGTTTCTGGCAGTGGTCAGTCAGAGCCTGTGCTTGTAAAGACCTGGCTTCTTCCCCGCTGCTCCCCAAGGCTGGGCTTCCTGCTCCTGAGCCCCCGGGGTGGGGCACGATGCACCCGGTGCCTGGGGGCGGGGGAAGGGGGGTTACTTCTCGCCACTTCATGTAACTTGACCAGGGTCAGGAACCGCCAAGGGACTGTACCTGTGGCCAGCAGCGGTCAGAGGCCACTCTAGGCTGTCAGGCCAGATAGGACAGCACCTGAGGGTGTGACTGCTTGCAGATGACTCTTAGCAAGTGAGTGCCTTTCCTTAGAACTGTTCACACTTCTTCCTCTGAATCCAGGAGGAGGCATTAAAACACACTGCCAGCTACTAAGAGGAAATAGTGCCAACATGAAATGATTTATTTGAATAATAAGGGTAAAGAAGGGTGAGCTCATTTCAAGAAAAGTGCATCTGTATCAGTGTCTTTAAAAATGTCCACCACATAGAAACCCAATTGCCACAGTCGTTTCTCCTGAGAGGGGGACATGTGAGGGTAAGGAGCCAGAGGAGATATTTGACCTTCTGCTTTCGATGTTTCTGCGTCATTTGAGGTTATTTTTATTTTTATTTTATTTTATTTTATTTTATTTGTTTGCAATGAGCAGGCATATTACCATTTCGAAAAAGAAAGGCATGCTCACGAAGAAGATGGCGTTGGGTTTAAATTGTGATTGTCACAAGGCTGTAAGAGAGAAAGCTGCGTTAGTCTGTAAAAAGGAAACTTACAGAGATTGGCTATATTTTCAGCTTGTGGTTGCTACTTCCCAGGATACTACCAGCATGTTTGAAAATACACGTGTTTTTATTTATACCCCAAGAAGCAGCTTGTCCACAAAATGGGGTCAAAGCAAGGCAAAGCACATTTTTAATCAGTCTCTCTTGTCCCTTGTAGAGCTCATTGGCTTGCCGTGGGTTTGCTTTATATATGCAATCATGAGCCTCGCATGTCTGGCTTTTGTCGTTGTGTTTATACCCGAGACAAAGGGACGCTCTTTGGAACAAATATCAGTGGAGCTGGCAAAAGCGTAAGTATTATGTTTATGCTCTCTGAACAACGCTCCAGTAAAAAAAAAATGAAGCTTTTATATACAACCAAATGATGACCCAACATCTGAAATTATTTCAGGATATTCCCTTTGGCCTGAAACCATATCTTAAAGCACAATTTCAGTTTTGTTTTGTTTTTTTTTTTTAAGATTTTATTTATTTACTTGACAGAGATCACAAGGAGGCAGAAAGGCAGGCAAAGAGAGAGAGGAGGAAACAGGCTCCCTGCTGAGCAGAGAGCCCACTGCAGGACTTGATCCCAGGACCTGAGATCATGACCTGAGCCAAAGGCAGAGGCTTTAACCCACTGAACCACTCAGGTGCCCCCACAATTTCAGTTTTTGTGCCATGTGATGAATCTAGGTGACTAAGCTAAGGAATTAAAATAACCATTGCTTTCTAGCAGGTGAACCTTTCAAAGTTCTTTTCAGTAAAGCCCGAAGAACCTCTTCTCATCTCCCTAGGTGCCCCACGAAGGAGGGGATTTTTTTGTTTGGGGTTTCAGGTAAATCTTGGAATGTCGTGCCCCTCCCCCCCTCCCCTCCTCCCCCGCACCTCATGCCAGAACCATGGGCCTTCTTCCGCTCTCAAATGTGTAGGTCATCTTGAAGCCCTAACCACCTGTGAAGGCTGAGATGACCAGGAACACCCTTGGGTTCAAATGGCGGCATTTATTCCAAATACGGCACAATCAAGATGAATTTCAGAAAGCTGAAGAGTTTCTCCTGCGGATGGCAGCTGGAAGATGGTTAATACATCTCACAGAGAGAGATTGTTTAAGCAGCTTAATTTAGGCGTGGGCTGTAGAAAACTCTTTCCTTTTGAGTAACAGAGCTCAGATCTCTAAGTGGGGAACTGCGGGGAAGGAGGAGATGCTCAAGGGCCCGGAATGAAGCAGAACTTGTTCTTCTTCCTAGCAATAAATCATTACACTCGACAACGTAGGGATACTGGTTCTTGGGTTTTAATGGGAGGGTGCTGTTTATCTACAGTTTGGGAATTTCTTCTAAAAACACTCTCAGTGGGCCAGACAGAAATGATTGGTACGGGAATCTGATGGAAGAATGAACCTGCGAGGTGATTTCATGGTCACTCTACGTGGACATATTTATTCAGAGTAGGATTTGGAAAACTTCTGCTTTGTATTTTATGCACTTAGACGTGGTTTGCATTTTTTAAATATTTCACTTTAGCAGGCAGAAAGACCTCTCTTAATTCAAGCTGTGAGTTAAATATCAAATTGTAGTTAATTTTTAATATAGATAAAGCCCTGTTTTTTAAAAAATACAATGAAAATGAAAGTTATTCATTTACGGGGAAATCTAATTGTCAGAAGGCTGGCTAGACCCTTGGCCTGATCAGCACATTGCCTGGCTCTATGCAAGTTGAAGCCAACTGAGTTTCTTGGGGGAGCACAGAATCTGAACAAGACTATGAACTACTGATACACGATTCAAATAACTGAGAACCTCATTTCTTATGCATCCATTTGGGGCCTTGATTTAGATTCTAGGCCTTTTCCAGGACTAACATGCCAGGACTCTGAAAACTTCCAAACCTACTGTCCAGTCTTCATTTCTCATTCTGCTCTGTGTTTCCCATCAGTTGTCTGTTGAAGTGTAGCACACCATCTCCACATGTCATGACTTAAAATATACTACTCCCATTTCCCAGGATGCTTTGGTTTGTCTGGGCAGTGCTCCTGCTCGTTCTCCTCCTGGGCGCCCTCATGGGTTGACATGGCAGAAGGGCCAATCAGTCTGGACGGTGTAAGAGAGCCTCACCAAGGTGGATGAGAGTGGGTGCTGATTCGCTGGGGTGGTTCTGTTGTCCTCCGCAGGGTCTTGCTCCCCAGAAGGCTGATATGGCTTCCTCACATGGCAGATTCTGGGCAACGTTCCAAGGCAGTGGAAGCAGGAGCTATAAGGCCTGTAAAGTGTACATTCTAGAAGTCACACTGCAGTACTCCAATTTTTTTTCCCGAGACCAGTCCAGAATGAAAGGGTGTAGAAATTGACTTAAGCTTTTGATGGGATAAAGGAAACAGAATTTTTTTTAAACCACATTAATCTACCACCCCTACTCTTTCTTGAAATTCTCTTTTCGCTCCCGTGAAACGATTTTCTTTCCAACAATTTACCTCACACACACTTATCTCTTTATCTCTTTCTATTACGACATTCTGTATATCATTGACGATTTAACTCAACATCCTTAAAGACAACGCAAATCCTCGTCGTTGAAGTCCTGCATAAACTTAGCCCTGGAGCATATTTCTTTCTCCTGGATTTTTAATATTTTCTCGTTCCATTTTCTTCTCTACTGCCTTAGCTAAGACCCTGTCAGTTTCACCTCCTTAACGAAGTTGTAACATATTGCTTTCCAGGAATGGTTTCTGCTCATTATCCTTCCTATGAAACCTCTCTGTGCAGTGCCTAGTATAATACTGATTCCTAGCAGAGGATCAGAAAGTATCCACTGACCAATTTGATAACTTGTAAACAAGGCCAGTGCTAAATTCCTTATTGGGGCGGGGGGGTGGGATTCATTCATGGATAACGGTGTAAAAGCACAACACGTTTTGATCCGGTCTCAGGATATGAGTTAATCTATAGTCTAATACAGCCTGTGCAACGGGAGGAGGAAGAGGCATGTGGGCAGATTAAGTGAGACAGTCTGGCTTTCCACACCTCTACCTTCCCCTCCACTTCAGATATTGTTTAACTAATTCTTTTATGATCATGTGTTAGGCACCCAACACTGTACTAGGAAAGAACTGAGAACATAGGAGACGAGGAGTCCCAACTTCTTCCGTCGAGGAGGCAGGCAAGAAAATACAGAGCATCACAAAGATTTCCCATTGTTGGCAAGCACAAAGGAAAATCACATATATTCGAGGATGTCATTTATAACATCTTCCTGAGAGAGAGAATACCGAAGCAGAATCCTGAAGGAGTGATCTGGGCCAAGAGGAGTACATGGGAGTCAGAGGAGAATCGCACTCAGAGGCCAGTGTGCTCACTAGTGGGGTCTGAAGAGGACAAGTTCTGGGTGGGGGACCGAGAGATGAGTCCAGAGCACAGGGCAGAGAGCAGTCAGGAAGGGTCTCGTCCGTCTTGGTAAAGAGTTTGAATTTTATGCTGAAGGCAGTGGGGTATATTTAAAGCAATAGGGCAGGGGATAAAAGTTACCTGATTTTTTACGGAGGACTCTGGCAAAATATAGAGATTGGAAGGGGGGCTGCTGAGTGAGGGAGACCTATGGGAGTCTTGTGAAGAAATGGGGTAGAGAACTATGGGGCTGGATGGCGTGCACGGATGAAATTAGATGACTTGGAGCTGGATTGGAAAAGACAGTTGAGGGAAAAGAGAAAATCAGGATCTTTCTCGAGAATAGAGAACTAATCCCATTTGGGGACATCCACTGAAGTAAGACAAGGAGGAGGAAGAGCAGGCTTGGGAGGCTAAAGTCTGGTGGGGGCTCCCGTACCCCACTGAGTTAAGTTGGTGCGTACTGTCTGTGGGCTCCTATAGGACACACGAGGGGAAGGAAGAAAAGACCAGTGTGCGTTGGAAGCTGGTCCTGGACATGTCAGTGTGTAGAAGGAAGTGCGTATGAAATCCGGGGCAGACCCACATTTTGTGAAGCCTAAGCTTTTCAGGGCCTTGTTGAAGGAAAAAAAAGATACAAATTATGAATGTAAAATTAGGTGTGACTGTGTGTGTCTTACAAGAAAGAGGCTGTGAAGTGAGGGGCCCCGGGGTTGAAGTGTCATTGCCCTTATGGTAGGACCATCTTGAGCCTATGCACTTTTTAACTACCTGTTTATTAGCTGGGGGAGTGAAATTTCTTTAAAAATAAAGGTTTGCTAAAATTCTTGTGAACAACACTAATTGCAAAGTTGAGCTGGAGAGAAAGCAATTATGAATGAGCTGAACATAACAAAGGACCTACTTACTCTATTATCACTCCCTATTGCATTCTTTTTTTTAAAAAAAAAAAAGTCTAACTCAAAACCGGAATGAATAAATAATTTGAATTAAGGTTAAGAAACTTTCAGGTCTATTTTTCATATGGGGCTGTTGGAATGTATCAAATTGCCAACCAAATAAAAAGATGAGGACAAAACTTGAGAAAAGCCAATCTTTCTATCTAGTAGACCCCCAGAATAAGACATTCCTTAGCAACCTATCATTTGGCTACCTAAAAACGCAGCAAAACTTATTCAGAAATAGGGTGGGGAAGGACTCTGTCTAAATTCGTAAAACTCTGAGTTATGAAATGTTTTTGAAAGAATCACATTTCTGTGGCTTTTGAGTCATGCGGTTACCCAAATTTAAATCCAAACCTTCAGTGATAAATTGCAAAGTAAGGGAAATCCGAAAGCCCAAATCCTGGTCACCCTAGATGTACCACACTTGTGCTAGGTGTTGAAGAATAAGAGTAGATACAAGGTCTGATATAGAGAATTATAAAGGGTGGGGGATGCAGAGTAATACTGCAGATGAAATTCCCAGTGGCAGTGAAGGCATCTCCCAGGGTGTGAGTTGTGGAGCAGAGAGGAAACCGTTGCTCTCAGAAACCTTGGCTGACTCCTATTTCTGTAGTACTATAGGAAACAATTTTTTTTTTTTTTTTTTTAGATTTTATTTTTTTATTTGAGAGGGAGAGAAAGCATAAGTAGGTGGAGGGGCAGGAGAGAAGGAGAAGCAGGCTCCCTGCTGAGGCTTGATCCCAGGACCCTGATATCCTAACCTGAGCCGAAGGCAGACACTTAACCGAGGTGCCCAGCAAATGTTTCTTTTAAATTTGAAATGTAAGTAGCCTGAATTTTGTCAGCTGTCTAAAGTACGTATGGAGTATGTATGTTAAACCCGGTTCCCAGCAGGAAAATGTCAGAGACAAAAATAAAAGGAAGATAAAATCCGTGATGGTATTGAGAAGTTATGTAATCAGCTCAGTGCACTCAGGTGGGCGGGAAGCCCAGGGAGCTCACTGGCAGGCGGGAGCTGAAGTGAGCTCGGAGACGGTGCTAAGGGAGTCTTCTCAAATTTAGGAGTTACTGAAGAAAATGAGTCCAATTTTGTCACCAGGGAAAGAGAGTGTCCTGACATGTATAGCCCAACGAATCCCTAAGGAGGAAGAAAGGAAATGATTTCTAATGTGAAAATGACTTCAAAGGTGGTATTACAGTGTTGCTTAACATTTTCCTTTCTCATTCAATATTTTTATGGGGCATCTGGGTGGCTCAGTGCATTAAGCCTCTGCCTTCATCTCTGGTCATGATCTCGGGGTCCTGGGATCAAGCCCTGCATCGGGCTCTCTGCTCAGCGGGGAGCCTGCTTCCCCTCCTCCCTCTCTGCCTGCCTCTCTGCCTAGTTGTGATCTCTGACTGTCAAATAAATAAATAAAATCTTTAAAAAAATTTTTTTTTCCTTTTTCCTATTTGGCGTTCAGTTCTTTTACTTCCATTACTGCAAGGCTGAGAAAACAAATATTCTTCCAAGGTTATTAGGTTTCTTATAAAATAAACAGTGATTCAGCTGAGAGGTCAGAAAAGATTTCAGCAATAATGTAATTTGAAAGGATTTTATTCTGAACTTCTGCCCTGCCAGCGACCAACTCAAGATGGGGTGTTGGCTGTATTTGCTATTTCAGCTGTGACTTTTATGCTTTTCCTTAGTTTAAGTGGAAACAGAGAGAAAATGAACAAGTTGACGTTTTGGAAATATATTCATTCTGAGACTTGTTATTTTTCCCTTCTAGCAAATTTATTGTATGTGGTCATTCCTTCCTTCCTTCATCCAAACTCACTTGTTCGAGAAATATTTACTGAGCATCTAATATGTGCCAGGCACTCGCTGTTCAAGGTGCCACAGACAGTACTCAGTGAGCAAAAATGCCTTGAGAATTAAAACATGTTGATAAGAGAGGGAGTGAGTGGGGGGCTACTTTTGATCCGGTGATCGGAGAAGGTTACCTGAGAGGTAACACTTAGGATAAAATCTGGGTGATAATGAGGAGTCGACAAAGAGAGGACAAAGGAGAACTGGAGCAGAGAGAACACCTAGCACAAAGGCTAATCCGAACACACTTGACCTGTTCCAGGGGCAGCAAGAAGGCCACGAGGTTGAAATTTGTGAGATTCAGTTAGAAAGTCATGGAGCCCCGCAGGCCCAGCAAGTTTGGATTTCTTTTTTCTTTTCTTTTCTTTTCTTATTTTTAAAGATGTTTATTTACTTACTTGAGAGCACAGTAGCTGGGGTGGGGGTGGGGGGAAAGAAGGAGGGCAGGGGAGAAGGAGAGGGAGAAGCAGACTCCCCCGGGAGCAGGGAGCCTGGATCATGACCTGAGTGGAAGGCAGACGGTTAACCTTAACCGACTGAGCCACCCAGGTTCCCCTTGGATTTCATGCTAAGTGCCATGGGAAGCTACTAAAATATTTTCACAGGGTGATGTGAGCTGATTTACATTTTGAGGTGTGCCAACTGAGCCTCTGCGGTCACACTACTGAACATGGCTGAGAAAGCATGTAAACCCGGTGTTGGGTTTTTCTCACTTTAAATCATGATCCTCGGGGGCGCCTGGGTGGCTCAGTCAGTTAAGAGTCTGTCCTGGGCTCAGGTCATGATCCCAGGGGCCTGGCATCGGGTTCCTTGCTCGGCAGGGAGTCAGCTTCTCCTTCTCTCTGTAGCCCTCTCCACCTCCTGCTTATGCTCTCTTTCTCTCTCTGTCAAATAAGTTAATTTAAAAAAAATCACGATCGTTGACCTCAAGTGGCCTTCAGTGCTGCCTGACAGTCACATATGTCCCAGGCCTATGGACTGGAAACCTCCCCGCCTCCTTAGCCCTGTTCACTCCCACGGATGACCTTGTCTCTGACTTCACTGAAGAAAATGAACACAATCAGAAGGCAACTTCTGTACACAACAACCCACATAGTAGTGTTTGTATCTAAATACACCATCATCCTTCCGGGTTCTCTCTGTTAGTTCTGTCATTCCTGTGTGAGGCCCAGCACTTCACGCTCTCCTCCATCCCTTTTCCAGGACATTATCCAACAGTTGTCTCTGTTCAGTCTTGCATCATGAACATTTTACCTCTCGACTGGATCCAACTTCTCACCAGAAACTGTGTGATTTTTTCCCCCCATCTTAAAAAAAATGGTCTTGATTCCATTTTCCTCTTTAGCTTGTGCTGTTCCTTTGCTACCATTTATAGCCAAGTTCTGGAATATTCATTGACATCAATTTCTCTTTCTCCATTCTCTCATGAACCTGCCCCAATGAGACTTTTAAGGCTACCACCCTAGCGAAATTGCTCTAACATCCCAGTGACCTCTACATTGCTAAACCCAGTGATCAGTCTCATTCCTAGATGCTTAGGATTCATCCATGATAATCTCTACACCACACATTTTCACTAAGTCTCATTAAATCTGTTAACAAAACATACCGTGAACCTGACCCTTTCGATAAGTGCCATGCTCCATCCCAACCACCACCTTTTTCTTGGACTAGACTAACCTCTACACTGTCTTCCAGCCCCTGCCCTCCTCAGTCTATCCTCGAACCAGCAGTTTGATTGAACTTCTAAAGATGTCATTGCTCAGCTCAAAATTCTGTGGTTCAAATTACATTTCAAATAAAATGCGCACTTCTGTGGCTGCCACCTACTTCTCTAAGCTCATCTCATCGTTCACGTACTAGCCATGCTCTGACCTTTCTGGAAACACAGTGCTTCCAGTTTTTCACAGGGTTTCCTCCTTAACTTGTCAGTTTCTGATCAAATGTCACTTCTTTAGAGTGATGCCAGCAGTGTGATAGTCATCTCCCATCTGTTTCCATTTTTTTTCCTGTTTATTTTTCTCACTAACACTTTCACTACTCAAAATTATCTGCTTATACACTTGTCTCCTTTATTAAAAGATAAGCTCCTTGAAGCAGAAGTCTCTATCTGCCCAAGTAACTGGTTCAATGCACAGGGAAAGATCTTTGAAAGAGGGTCAAAGGTGGCCTTTGTTTCTAAAAAACGTAAACTACCAGGGCATATTTTTATACTGATGGGAATAATCCCGTAGAAGAGAACTTCTTAATGCAGGAGCAAGCACACAAGGCAGAAGGCAGACAACACAGATGCCAATACAGGCATACTGGTAGAGTTTAAGAAGAGGAGGAAAATAAAATAGGATCTGGGACACTATCTCCATTAGTTCTATGTAATACTATCCTAGGACTTTGCAGGTAGGAATGCCTTGATTTACTGGGAAGTCGCCCTCCCCACCTTACCCTTTGCATGAGCTTGACCAAATCTGAATTTCATGATACATCAAGGCTTTGCAGTAAAAACGTCTTTTCGGGCAGGCTAAAACCTTAAAGCCCCAGGGTGGTTTAAAAAAAAAAAAAAAATAGCCTGTACTTTTTTTTTCCCCCCAAGTACTATAAACTACGAGTGACATTTTCATTAGTGCCTTTCTCTTTCAGGAACTATGTGAAAAACAACATTTGTTTTATGAGTCATCATCAAGAGGAATTAGTGCCAAAACAGCTTCAAAAAAGAAAACCCCAAGAGCAGCTCTTGGAGTGTAAAAGTCTGTGTGGTAGGGGACAACCAAGGCAGCTTTCTCCAGAGACCTAATGGCCGCAAACCTTGCAAATGTTGGTAAAGTAGGACAACAATTAGAAGGGTGTCTTTGTACCAAGACACATTGGCCACTCCCATGTGTTCTCCCTGGTGTTGTGGAGGTAGTTTTAGAGACACCCTGAAATTATAAAGGCAAACTTTAACCTCCACCTCTTGTAAGGTAAAGGAGGTACAAGATTCCGTGATCCCTTTCTTACTCTGCCTAGGACTCCAGGTGAAACAGATCCTGGCTGGTTCAATACCTCACACCCTTTTCACAGAGCAGCCTTTGAGAAACGATGAACAAGTAATGCGATCAACTTTTGCCTTAAGGTTATGTGTGTGCAGAGGCCAGTTGCGGCTTCATGATCCAGACACCTCAGTGGCCTGAACACAAACTCACAGGTTTTTGCCCACTATGACAGTACTTGCACTGGGCCTTCTTGTGAAAAAGAACCGGGACACAACGTGGAGAGTTGCACCTATGTTCTAGATTAGGAGAGGATCCTGGCTAGGATTTCAGTGATAATCCCTAATTATAGTTCAACAAGTACAAAGATAATGCAGCTTATTTTATGAACTACAGTGTAATACAAAATTCCCTTCTATGAATTTTATGTATAAAATATTACAAGAAACAATTCTGCAATAGTTGAGAAAAGTAAAACATTTTTTCCATCCATTTGGAAAAACACGACTAGAAAGGGCTATTTCAAAATCCAGGGACCATTTTTACATAGTTGTACCTGTTACTAAAACTTTAGAAAAGGGTCAGGCCATCAGGTGATTGATCCCAATCTTTATAATCAATTAGGTGTGAGTTATTAAGTCCAGCTTATGAAACTCTCTCCTTGGAAGGCTTTCATGATGACTTACTAGCTATCCATAGCTTCCTGCAATCCTCTGCGCTCCTCAGGACTATCACTACCTCAGGTGATGGCACACGAGCTGTAACCAATGCGGCCTTGCAGACAACGGCAGATGCAGTGAGTGACATTCAGACAGCAGGACAGTTCCCTCACCATGTGTTCTTCTCTAGGATGAAATGGAGGTCACCGACTGTAACAGGAACTTGGGTTTCCCCCACACAACAGTGAACTGCTCTCTTCTGTATCTCTCCAGCTGAATATTGGGACTCAGTGAGGTGTTTTTCCCCACTCGGATATGATGACAGAAAATCTACAATAAAGAATCTCGATCTATTTAAGTAGTGACCCATTAAATTACTATTATAAGCTATGGGAGACACATGAAAACTTAAAGTATGTCCGGCCTGAAGAATAGAGAATCCTAAGAGCCAAAACCCATTTGTTATTTAGACTGGAATTTTCCTATTGGCCCCTAACAAACTGCCAGTTTGATGAGGGTACATGATCTAGGAATTCCCCTATAAAATTGAAAGACTATAAATCTACGTAACAGTGACACTGTATTAGCGGAGACTCAGAAGAATGACTTAAAGTCCTGATTCTGAAACGTATTACATAATGAGAATTGGCAGAGAAAGTTCTGAGGAAGGGAGATTTGAGATTTTACTTCTACCACAGCACATTTCCTATGTAAGTTGGAGCACGTTTTTTGTGTTTTATTTTGGAAAGAGAAAGAAAAGTGTGTTCTGTAAAGGATCAATTTAAGAAATTTATTATGAATCCTCAGCGGAATTATATGCGGAGATGATTTAAAAAAAAAATCAAGACAGGTAATTGATACGAATTTTCTTTGTCAAGCACCCCAGATTGTAAGATATTTAACAAAACTGTTACATGTTCCCTTCCAAGTTCAAAACTGTATATATACATTAGCAATTTCTTGTTTTAGCCATTCATCATAAATGGGTAGGAAACTGTTCATAAACTTAGGTTTATCACTAGTGATTTCAACTGTAGTATCTTAAACACTCCTGTATTTTTCTTTTACTGTCCTGAGTATGTAACTAAATAATTCTGTCTTCAAACAAATTTTTACCCAATACAACCTTAACCAGAGATTTTTGATTTCCAAAAATAAAAAAGGGGGAAAACTTATCATTTGTATGTATATATTCACAGTTTTTATTTATAAAAAAAATTTACAGCACTTGTGAAGAGCCAGCAGAAGACATCAGACGCGCTCATTCTTCCCAGCTTTGTTCAGTTTAGCGGGTTATCCGTGACACTTCGCCAGGCGATGCTCACACGGCAGCCCTGACACCTGACCCAGTTAGATTGTCTTTCTTCCTTTTTTCTGAGAGAGCATTTTGATGAGCTACTGATTACCTATTTCTTAAGTTACTTGAATACTGAAAATATTATGGTATCTGGATCCGCACCTTGGCCATATAATCATGTCCCCCCCACCCCCTTTTCTCTTTCTGTGAACATTACCAAACAGGTTACTTATTACTGTTAGTTAAAGCTAAGTGGAAAATCTCAATTTTTAAAAGTAGTTTCCCAGAACCTGTGACTTCTTTACTGAATTGTATCTTCTATATTTCATGAGGTTTACCCTATCCTACTGGATCTTAAAATGAAGCAAAAAACACAATGTAAAAAAAAAAAAACAACAAACCCAAAAAACAAAAAACAAAACAAAACAAAACAAAAAAAAACCAGGAGAGAGAGAATAAGAGAAGTTTGAAAATCACAAGTTTTTCACAAGAAAGAAAATATAAAAGCTAGCCTTTGTCCCCTGACTTAAGAGTGAGAGGCACCGCAGGGGAGGGCATTGAGAGAAAAGGGGATAAAAAAATAAATGTAAAAATAAGGTATGTTTTTCAGTGCAGTATGTAAGCTAGATTTGGAAGACTTTATAATATCGTAAGGAAAATGAACTAGAACATGGAGGATTAGATGTTGTGATTTTTCATGAAACTTCCAAAACATTTTGAAAACTCAGGTTTTAGTGGAAGATTGTGTTGGAATATTGTCTCTATTAAGTTACTACTAGGAAGTTAATTAGACTCTCCACTCAGCTTTATTTCTAAGTGAAATTACTGTTGGTTCTACTCAACTCCTAATCCCAAGTGGTACGGCACGGGTGCAGCCTGATCGTGTACTATCCCAAGGCTCCTGGGTGAGCCAGAGGGCCAGTGTTTCACAAATGCACATTTATTTTAAGAGTCGCAATCCCAAATACTGAATAGTCACTCTTCAGCTCCATTAAATAAGACACAACAAGGGGGAAAGACCTATCTTGTTAAATGGCTTTCAAGTTCAAGTTGAACTGTATTATAATTATACTGTGGCACAGAGGCAGCTTGTGGGCACTTCTTGTTAAAACAGCACAATGTAGCAACTCCTGACAAGACTCTTAGTATAGCCTTCAGCGCCAACCTAAGATTACTACTTTCCTACAACTAGAGGTGAGTCTTAACCAGAATAACACAAGTATATATGAGGTACAACCCATCACAGCTTCTTTCTCATATCCATCTTGTAGGTAAGAGGTTTTGCTTCTTAAAACTACACCTTTATAACTTTTAAAAGATATTTAACATTTTCTATCATATTAAATTAGCAACATAAAACATTATGCTTAATCTATAAAGTTCTACTCCGGTTTGCTCCCTAGAGTTTATATACATACTTTTATTTCTAATCTGCAAGAAAAAAAAATTCCTATTTAATATTTGGTAACAAGAGCAGTAAAAGATACTATACACATGTGGCATATATATATTTACAAAATACACTTCAAAAAGAAGCCAACACACTTTAGCAAAAGTCTAAGCTTGCATAGATTAAAAAGAAAAAAGAATTATGAATACAATTTTTGTTAAAATAGAAAATGGGGAGTAAAAGTTACAGAATGAAGAGAGATCTTTTCCAAACTTTTATTTGTGCACATTCAATTGAAAAAGATAACTTTTACAGGTTCTTTGGTGCCCATATTCAGCATACAAAAATGTAAAAGACTATTCACAAATAAAACACATTAGCTCAAACTGGGAAGAAATAATGACAATAACGCAACAATTTAAGGTAGTGCACACTGTGACAGCTCTGCTTACGGGGACATGAGAATTACTGCGAAAATAAATAGAATGTCCTTTTGTAAAAGCAGCAATGTCATGTCTTGTAAACTTCCTTTTTATATTACAGCAAGGTTTGAAATAAAATCCAAAGGGCTTGGAGCTTACACTGTAGCCGTGAATGAATAAAAGAGTCTATTTCCTCAATTACTGTTGGTCCAGTTTTCCTTTTGTTTTGAGTCCAATGTGCAGCAGGTTTTAAAAGGTGCTCAGTTAGGAATTCTAACCAATTACATGATGAATTATAAAATTTCTTTCCTGCTTTCAAACACAAATGGGTAAATCTGTTCCACAGCAGTCGCAACAGCCTTTACGTTGGGCCCTGAAACGGAAAAAGGGGTGAGAAGAGCGCTAGGAACGTGCATTTCCCAGAAGGGAAGACATTCACATAGTTTAACTATCGGACTGACTGTTTAAAAAAAAGATCTGCACTTTACATAATTATACAGCCAGAACACAAACCAACAGAATAACATTTTTTTTTTTGGACAATTCAAGGAAATCTGAAACACAAAATGCTGCTATTCACCTCGTTTTAGGGCAGTGTGAAGACAGTATATATAAAAATATAAAAATCTGACAGCGCTGTTAAATGCTGATTAAAGAAGAAATGATGAAAGGGACTGACATTTTGGTCACTATCCTCTTGGTCATTGTAGCCTGGCTTTTGGTTAGGGTACTGCTGATGCTCACAGCTCGCAGGAGTACTGAGGAACCCAGTAAAGAAGACAAAGCTGCTTCCAAAGTACTGGGAAACCAGAGAGCTGTTATTAACTAAGTAGTCTAAACTGTCCCCCCACCCAGATATATTAGTCCTCATTACCCACCACCTGTTTAATATTCATCTGGCCACTCATCTCACAGCTTACTCAGTAAATTAGGGAAACACACATGCAGGAAGGGGGTTGAGGGTATATGTGAATTAATCCATATAATGCTTGGGATAACTTTTTAAAAAGGTAACCTTCCATTTAAATAGCTAAAAAGAAACATAAAAAGAGACAATGGAAATATTTTCATAAAACTTATTTTGAATAAAAACAGTGTCACTAAAGTACACTTAATTCTTTTGAAAGATGCTGAAAACGTACATATTATACCCACTATGAACTCTCTGAAGGTACTGACCACGTGTTATCCAGGTCTGCTCCTTCCTGATTCCCCTTGCCTCCCCCACACAGGATAGTGCTTTCCCTGTAGGAACTACTCAGAATCTGTTCACTGACTTGTTAATGTTTCATAGAATGTTACAGATGTAAATATGTAATGTATACTAATTTATCCAATTATCCTCTTTGTTATTATGTTAATTATCTATTAACTCAGTAAATATAGATTTATAGGTACTTATTGATAGACTTTGGGGCTTCTCCGAAGTCTGGGCTCCAAAAGAAAGAGAGTTGAAAGAAGGGGACACATGGATTTATTCCGTCACTCCATTTTAAGATTCAGATGCTGGCAGGAGGCTTTAAAAGTTTCCAAGGAAGATGTGAAAACCCACAGGATGAGTCAAAACTAAGCTTACCTGTTGAGAGTCTAAAGGTGTTAATAATGTGTATTTTCCTCTAAGGACTAAAGGAGTACAAAGAAAATTCAAGAACCCCAAAGAAATTTTCCTGAACTTATTTTAGCCAAAGATTGGGCCTGACTCCTAAGTGATGTTTCTGTACCATTTATAAATACAGTACCTTTAAAGCCATCCTGTGTGCTAATGCTCTCTATGCCTAGTTGCTTGAAACCACCACTTCTAAATACTTACGACTCAAGAGATATAGAACAAAATACATATTAAATATGACAAATAGTTACCAATGATATTTGACTATTTTACTTACGTAAAGCCTCTTCTCTATTAAGTTTATAAAATGGGTTTCTCTTGAATATTTTAAATGCAAGATATCACAAATCAAAAAAAAAAATCACACTATGAAAATATATACTAAAATATTCTTAATAGCTCCAAACTGGGAACTATCCAAATGCTTATTATGGACAGTGTAATTCAGATCCTGGATACTACACGGTAATAAGAATGAATGATCTCTAACTATATAGAATAATATGGATGAATCTCACACTAAAATAATGAGTGGAAGAACACAGACCTAAAATAGCATCTATACAATTTTAAAACAGTATATAAAAGTAGGGAAAACTACAGTGTTAAAAGTAGAGACTGGTTCCCCTTGAGGAGCAGAAGTGACTGAAGGGGACAAACGAGACATTATTTCCATTTTGATATAGGCACCTCATTCAAACTATAACTGACCATAAGCTTGGGTTCAATATCATAAAATACCTGTTACTGTGATACTTCCTGTTGAAAAAATCTGTAATGTAGCTCTTAGAGATTTTATCCGATAGCACACAGCAGGATGAAGTTCAGGTTCATAACTATACAAAAAAAAAAAAAAAATCACAATGAATGTAAATACTTGCAGGCTGACAAGTCATTACAAATTTGGTAAGTTGTCTTGACTCGGCAAAGACCCACCTGGCATGAGGTCTGTTGTTCTTCGTGAATTCCGGCAAACGGATTTCAAATGGCATGTTACACACTGCCAAAACGTTCACAACCTTAAAATCTGTAAATATTACCTGCAGGAGAGAAGGACAACTTAATGAATTGTTTTGAAACAAACAAAAAAAATTATCAGGAAAAAGAAAACAAACAAAAACCCCTGCTCATCAGGGCAACTGTAAATAACTGTTTCAATCCTCTAGCTTCCTGCTCAGCAGGGAGTAGGCTTCTCTCTCCTTCTAACCCTCCCCACCAGTAGTCTCTCTCTCTCTCCAATAAATAACAAAATCTTAAAACAAAACAAAACAATTAGAGCACATGAAAAAATGCTCCACATCACTCAGCATCAGGGAAATACAAATCAAAACCACAGTGGGACACAACCTCACAATGGTCAGAAAGGCTAAAGTTAACAAGTCAGGAAATGACAGATGTTGGCAACGATGCAGAGAAAGGGGACCCTCCTACACTGTTGGTGGGAATGCAAGGTGGTGCAGCTACTCTGGAAAACAGTGTGGAGATTCCTCAAAAAGTTGAAAATAGAGCTACCCTACGACCCAGCAATCGCACTACTGGGTATTTATCCTAAAGATACAAATGTAGTGATCCGAAGGGGCACGTGCACCTGAATATTTATAGCAGCAGTGTCCACAACAGCCAAACTATGGAAAGAACCTAGATGTCCATCAACAGATGAATGGATAAAGAAGATGTGGTATAGAGATCTACAGTGGAATATTATGCAGCCATCAAAAATGATCTCTTGCCATTTGTGACATGGATGGAACTAGAGGGTGTTATGCTGAGTGAAATAAGTTATTCAGAGAAAGACAATTATCATATGATCTTACTGATATGTGGAATTTGAGAAACAAGGCAGAGGATCATAGGGTAATGGAGGGAAAAATGAAACAAGATGAAACCAGAGAGGGAGACAAACCATAAGAGACTCTTAATCTTGGAAAACAAACTGAGGGCTGCTGGAGTGGAGGGTGTGGGACTAGAGTGGAGTGGGGTGGCTGGGTGATGGACATTGGGGAGGGTATGTGCTATGCTGAGTGCTGTGAAGTGTGTAAGAATGACTAATGAATCACAGACCTGTACCCCTGAAACAAATAATACATTATATGTTAACAAATAAATAAATAAATAAATAAATAAAGACAGTGGGGGGAGGGGAAGAATTAGAGCACACAAGAAAGAATAAGCACATCTTAAACATCGATACGATATAGTATTTTAGATTATGAGTGATTTCTTAATGCCATGCAGTTGACCCTGAACAACAGAGGGATTAGTACCCTGACCAGTCAGAAGTCCACCTGTAACTTCTGACTCCCCAAAAACTCAACTACTCATAGTCTACAGTTGACTGGCAGCCTTACCCATAAAGCAGTCAATTAATACATACTTTGCACCTTATATTATATATTGTATTCTTACAATAAAGCTAGAGAAAATAAAATGGTATTATAATTGTAAAGAATGGGGCGCCTGGGTGGCTCAGTGGGTTAAACCTCCGCCTTCGGCTCAGGTCGTGATCTCAGGGTCCTAGGATTGAGCCCCGCATCGGGCTCTCTGCACAGCAGGGAGCCTGCTTTCTCGTCTCTCTCTGCCTGCCTCTCTGCCTACTTGTGATCTTTCATTTAAATAAAATCTTTAAAAAAAATAATAAAATTGTAAGAAAGTATATAATATTATACTATGTTTATGGAAAAACATCTGCATATATGTGGATACACATAGTTCAAGCCTGTGTTATTCAAGGGTCAACTGTAATTAAAGGGAAATAAAAGGTCAAAAACGTAATCAAAAAATTAAATGAAACCTGAGATAGTTGCATGATTAAAACACCTGGGTCTCTGAATCTTATGTTTAATTTTTTTAATACTTTAAATGGGATATTTAATCTACAAGGATAGGATAAAGAAGAGTGATTAAAAATTTAAAGCAGAGTTCTCTTTCTAGAGTCAAAATGGAAAAGTTGCCACTCAAAAGTCAATAAATACTGAGTGTACTCTGAGCTCCAAAGGTCATTTTCTTATATGCAGTAGAATAGAATGATATTTCTATGAGTTTAGTTAGTTTATGTTTGTTTTTTTGGGGGGGGGGTAGGGTGAGAAAACTGTGTTTTTAACTGGGATTTTTCTCAACGCTTCCAATGTTATGCTAAGACAAGAAGCTCCAAGGCTAAAAAGTAACTTCAGCCACTCCTACCAATAACTTGAATGCCATAATATCCTACTATGTTTTGAAATGTTCCCAGTAAAACCACACTTCTGGATTAACTGTTCTCCAGCTTAGTACCTGCACAAGGCAGTTGATGAGTCACAAAACTGTCCAAAAGGGCACCACCATCAGTCAAGACTCTCAATATCATCACTTTCCTCAAGCACCAACCCTCCCTCTACCCACCAGAACTTCGGTACCTTTTCTAGCACCTTCCACCTCAAGGAAGACCAGAGAAGTCAAGACAGAAGCTCAACTTTTCATCAGTGTTCATTCCATACAGCCTGGACCCACCTCTTTGGGGACCACAGCTCATATTTATCTTTCTTTCATTTACTCATCACTTGCAAGTGATGTAAGAAGTTCATAATACGTACTAACTTTACTCAAATTTATGCCTCCATAAAATTATATTTGATAAAGTTAACCTGCTAGCAACAGTCACTTTACATGTGAGAGCCCGCCAACCAGTGTGTACTTTTTGTGGACCAAACCACAGATTTGACACGGCAAGCCAATCTTATAAATGTCCCTTTTTATACAATGTGCATTTTGTTTAGAATTTATGTCATTTTTAATACCTCTGATTTTTACAGAATGCAGGCTTTTCTGACTTCTTATATACAGGTGTATAGCTGGAATTAGTTATTCATGTGAATTCTTTTCAACTTATAATGTAGTATTTCTAAAGCACAGGTTACTTAAGTTTGGCACATTTTAAATAATCACAATATCCTATTATAATGGTAATGTTCTCACTAACCATAATACGAAGGAACACTGTTTATTCTTAGCTATTAAATGCCTAAATCTATGCAGGTTCCATTCTAGTATCTTTTTTCTTCTTTATAATTTATGTGATAGCTATCTACAAATAAAAACAAAGACACTTTAACTAACTTTTTACACATATGCCCTACTCTCTACACTCACCATCCCGACATACCAGTCTTGAGATGATCAAAAACAAGATCTTTTTGGCGAGAAGTGAACAGCCTAGAAGAGTTGAAAAGGCAGTTCACTTGTAAGGCAGTAAGTCTCTCAGTGAGCAAGGGGTTAGTGAAAATGCCAAGGTCCTTTACAAGTACTCACACGGTTTAGAGTTCGCTACTAAATTTTTGTACTGAAGGACAGTAATAAAAATGTTAATCATGAAAAGAGTTATCTGTGTGATTTCTTTTTATTTTTTCCTTTAAAATTTTTATTTATTTGAGAGATTGGGGAGAGTGAGAGCATGCACAATCAGGGGGAGTGGCAGAGGTCTCAGAGGGAGAAGCAGGCCATCCCCAAGCAGGGAGCCCCGAGGCAGGGCTCAATCCCAGGACTCTGAGATCACAAACTGAGTCAAAGTCAGACATTTAACTGACTGAGCCACCCAGGTCCCCATCTGTATGATTTCCTTAGTCTATCAAATTAAAAAGTTTAACTCTATAAATTAAAGCCTTTAATATTTGTAGTTTGGATTTTTTTTTTTTTAAATGTTACCTGAAAACCTAGTTTCTGAAGACTGCGGGCTAAACGTCTGGCACCAAATTTAGCTTCTTCTTCACTATGGTTTTAAGGAAAGAAAAAGATTATCAGTTACACAGGAAATAAATTTTATACTGAAAAATATGACAAACTGTACACATGATTTCAAGTCTAGGAAAATATCCTTTCCATGAAGGAAAAATTTTAAAGTTAAAGTAAGATATCCAATTAAAATTTACCTTGTTGCTCCAGTGCAAATAATTTTTCCTGAGGACCAAATTGTAGCTGTAATTCTAGGTTTTCTCAGCTTCATTAATACTTTCTGCAAAAGAACAAAATAAAACACACGTTTACATACTAAGCATTAATTTTCACTTACGCTCCTGCTCCATATGGCCATTTCAATAAAAATGTAAATAGTACTCGATGCTTACCCAAGACTGAAATAAGTAATTGCTCTCCAAATCACCCATTCTGAATTTAAGTACCACACTGAACACAAAGGACATATTAATTTAAAAAGACATTTAATTAATTAAACATAGAAGGTCTATATCAACCTCTTACTATATACTTGAAATCATGTACTACAAGCATGCAAACTTTTCAACTCTCATTCCACCCTGGCCACGTAACTGGAATTTGCAATTTGCATGGATCCTTAAAGATGCCAAACGTATTCAAATCTCAGGGGTTTTGCAGTAATTGTTAATATTTTCATGTGGAATAGTCTTCCCTCAATATTCTCACTTTCATTCAAGTCTCTCATCAGATGTCAGATAGAGGTCTTCCCTGACCAAAAAGCACCCATGCCCTCACTGCTCTCACCTCGTATCCTACTTTATTCTGCTTCACGGTACTCATCATTATATTATATCTTACAGTTGAGATGACTACTACTACAGATTCAAGTTCAATATACAAATCTTGAGCATAGGACAAATGTTGGAGCTAGAGATGTAATTTTCCTTAGATATGAAAGGCATTTTTGAAGGCTGTGGGTTTGAATGAAATTATCTACAGAGTGAGTATAAATCACTCAAGGACTAAGGTCCAAGAGAACAATGTGAATTTAAATTTTTATTACCATTTTTCATTTATGGAAAATATCATATGCCCATTATGCATAAGAGATAAATGTTTACTGAATACTGTAACATATAAATGAATTGGATATTTCTCCTTAAAACTTGTTACTTTTCAAGTTTCACCCTTTCTCTGTCATATGTCACATTATCAAATGAGAAAGCTATAAAGTCTGGAAGGATAAAATTTAACAAAGAGCCAAATTAAACTTCAATTAAAAGATATTATCAAATTTCATACACAAGTGGCTGAGAAACACTAAACTGAGTTTATTCTGCATTTAACTATCTTTCACCACCACCTTATCCATCAATTCAGCTTTTTCAATTAACCTCCTACGAAAAATGACTTCCCTATCACATGGCATGCTCAAGTTCCAAAGCAGTATTAGGCACTTTATTAACCTTCTTAGCAGATATCTTCATTCCTTTATTTAGGTGACGATGGCAAGACTGATGAACTTGAAAATCTTTAATTGTAGGTCATTGCAATTTTTAATTGAATTTAATTCATCTTAACTTAGTTTCTAGAACTAAGAGCTAATGATAATTTACTGAGGTATACTGGCATCGAATTTTTAGAGCTTAGAGCCTTCATATACATTCATAATTTTCATAATAAATGTATAAGATCTATATCTTAACATCATTTGGTTTATAAAAGCCAGTGAAAACACACTGTCCTTTGTAATATTAATCTCAGTAAGGTTAAAAGCAAGTTATCAATGCTTCTATTTTAAATAATACAGGTCTAACAAAAACTAAAATTAATACTGTCCAGGTTAGGATATGAACCATATTATTTTCAGCAATTTATTCATAAAGAATGCCAACTATTTTGGCTAAATAAAGAGGGGTATTAACATATACTACAAAAATCACAACATACATATTATAGCATCATACATATCATACATCATTCATGTAACCAAGAAACTATATATATAAATAGTTTTAAAGATTTATTTATTCGAGAGAGAGAAAGTGAGAGAGAGTGGGGTGAGGGCTAAAGGGAGAGAGGAACTTAAGCAGACTCCAAGCTGAAAGCAGAGTCTGACCCGGGGCTCAATCTCAAGACCCTGAGATCATGACTTGAGCTGAAACTGAGAGTCTGACACTTAACCATATGTGCCACCCAGCAGCCCCTAAAAAATTATATTTGAATAAGTATACGCCACGTATAAATGTCTCCTTCCTTCTTCATTTAAAATAAATTGAGAGAACAATCAAATTCTAGTAGCCTGTGAATTCTTTGCTGAGTCCTGGAGATGGGGAATATCCAAAAGCTGACACTTCAGGGGAGGAGGGGCCACTTCTACAAGGCTCAGTGTTGTATTCAGTACAACTGGCACACGGTAATGTGCTCATAAACTATCTGTATAGAGAATATGTTTTAGTATATGATTCATAGCACTATAAAATTAGTCTATGCAGCATACATACCAAAATTTAGATACTTACTCCAACATCACGCTTATAAATTACATTTGCTCCCTCCAAAGCAATCTTCCTTAAGTTCAAATGACATCTTGTTCTAAAAACACAGACTACATTTGTAATTAGAATGTCCAATGCAACATCACTGTCTGCATCCATTGGGGTAGTTTAAAAACTTAGCTTCCCACCACGAAGATCACATCCTGAGAAATAAAACAAAATAAAGTAATTAAATATTCTGTTAATTTATTTTTCACAAATAATCCTGAAAATAAAAATATAAGAAATTATTTATTTTTTAAATGCTACTCAAAGCAAATCATGTTCCTTTTGTTCCCCATTAAAGTCATTTTTAAAAAGGTAACAAACATGTCATATAAAATCTTTCAAAATTTGGGACTAACTTGTATTCCTTACAATTAATAAGGAACTTTTACATGCCAGGAGCCTACCAGACTCATCTCCTGCTCCTTGCCTTTACAACGACTATGTTTCAGGTGTAGCACAGTTATGGCAATTCTCCAAATATACCAAGTTCAAGGGCTGGACTTTGTGGTCCCAATGTCCAATCATTAATGGTACTATAAACCACCTCATACAACTTGCAAGGGTTTAAAAAAAAAAAAAAAGGACCCACTTTTCCTCTATTTTAGGTAATTGGCTTACTTAAAGGAGAAATATTAATTACATTTGTTAACAGATTTTTCTCATTTACCAGTCATTCATTCAATATTTACTTATCAAATATCTTCCATATAGTGAGGACACCAGAGGATGAAAACGAGTAAGACAAAATCTTTTGTCTTCAAGGAGCTCTAGCAAACAGCACAGCACAATTTTTGTCAAGATTTCAGTCTTCCAAAATGTACCTTTCAAAACTATTAGATGAGCTTTCTATAAAAAATCAAAAGTGAGCCATAGTTTTTACTACGTATACGACCCTTATCCAGCTAAAAAATGCTCTTGGGCTAGGATTCTATGTTTATTTATTTATTTGAGACAGTGCACATGAACGCGCATGGGAGGGGCTGAGAGACAGAGAGGCAGAGAGTCTCAAGCAGACCCCGTGGAGCCTATGTGGGACTTGATCTCACAACACTGAGATCATGACCTAAGCCCAAACCAAGAGTCCAAAGCTCAACTGACTGAGCCATCCAGGTGTCCTTGATTTCCACTTCTTACAAAATAAGTAACAGTAATTCAGCTTAACTAACACGCAAAGAGAAAACCGGAAAATACTAATATTACCATTATAATGACCTTTAAAGAGTCGTTGAAACTGCAATATGAAAAACCAGTATTCTTTATAAGGATTCAAATTATTATATGATGAAAATAATGCAGATGCCCAGAGTCCCAACGAAGAAAATTCAAGCTTGTTTTCCTGTCTTTTATTTAGTATCTGATAGAACACAAGTCAGACCCAGCCTTCTAGCACCTCTCTGGGACGATGGAGCATTCAGCTCTGTGGACCACTTCTATCTAAGCCTCATCAGGTTCTCTCATGATTATGTTCCCTTCAATCTGCTTATCTTCTTATTTTGTTGTTTTCTGTTTGTCTGGGCAACCTCAAATAATTTTTATGTGCAAGGAGTGGGGCAGGGGTAGCAGTGGATAGCTATATGGGTAGACAGATGCATAAAGAGGACAGAGGCAGTTATCAATACTGATCTTAAACCGTGGGATCAATAACTGACTTATCACTTAACCAGTTATGAGAACGCGACAAGTTATGCAATCTCTCTGCGCCTTGGTCTTTTCATTTGTGGCATGAAATACAGTGCCCTACCACAAAGTGTTGTAGGGATTACAGAGAAGGTATTAAAAGTACTTAGCCCACATATCTGGTAACAATAACACAAAAGTGATGTTACTATAGATCAAGTAAGTTTAAATCAGCAGGCAGAGCAGAGATACCTTAGTATCATTTCCCATTATTCTATTAGAACCCAGATATTGAGCCACCTAGACCTCACCATGTCTCCTATGTTGCTAATAAAAACTCTGCACTAACCGTGAGGTGAAGCAGCTCTTAGCTGCTCACCTCAACACCCATCCCATCCTTCCTTCACAGTGAACAGAACCCAACAGAATCTAGCTGGGTACACTGGGAGAAATGAATACTCAACACACTTCCAAGGCTCCCTGCTAACGGATATAGCCCAGAGGCCACATGGCCCTGTCATGGTTAATGAAATGTAAAATGAAATGGTTTTGTGTCTTTTGGGAAGAAA
This sequence comes from Mustela nivalis, assembly GCF_964662115.1. NCBI lineage: Eukaryota > Metazoa > Chordata > Mammalia > Carnivora > Mustelidae > Mustela > Mustela nivalis. The sequence goes on from NC_139024.1 coordinate 66,539,463, forward strand.
AGACTGCTTAGAGTGATCAAACTAAGCCAGCAAAGACCCCGTTGTGCTTTTCTACCCTTCTTCACTTTTATTGCCTGGAGTCTGGATGTGAGAGGTGGAGCTCAAACAGGCATCTGGGATCATGAAACTATGTGATAAGGACAGTGGAACAGGAAGGAAGACCGAAGATGCCTGAATGGCCGATACAGTGAGACTCCTTATTATCACTGCACTTCCTAATTCCAGACTTGATGACGTGATAGAAAAATCAATTTCCATACCAACCCCCACACATTTTAGACTTTTGTTATATGCTGCCAAACCTAATCCTAATGGATATACATCCCATGAGAGAGGCTACAGTAAGCAGTACTTAAAGAGAAACTATGAAGACACTATGTCAAATTTACTGTTTCACACAGATTTTTTTTACATCAAACAGGTTAAAACAAATTAAGGGGAGAATACAAAGACAATATATAGGATAAAAATAAGACTGGGTATAAAACAAATCTTGGTGAATGCAAAGGAGCCTCAAAATTAATACAAAATAGGTGATTATGTCTGTACTTTAGCAACTTAGATTCTAAAAATGAGGTTGCAGGCATAGTTCATCTTAAGCTGTTCAATGTTCGTATTTTACGTGAATATAATCTGGCAAGAAGCCTCAGAAAATACTATTGCTCTCATAGGTTTTAAATCAAGGATATAACATGAAGTCAGTACTTAAAAAAGAAAGCGGCATCCTACATTTTTGAAGCATTACAAACAACTGAATGGTGAAAAGCTCAAAGCTTTCCCTCTGAGATCCCTCTGAGATCAAGAATCAAGGATGCGTACTCTCACGACTTGTATTCAACACAGTATTGGAAATCCTAGCCAGCATAATTAGGCAAGAAAAAGAAAATGCATCCAAAATGGAAAGGAAAGAAGTAAAATTGTCACTTCTTGTGGATGACAGGATGTTAAATACAGAAAACCCTAAAGACTCCACCAAAACAGCTATAGCTAATAAACAGATTCAATAAAGTTGCAAGACACAAAATCAATATATAAAATCTGTTCTGTTTCTATATGTTAGCAATGAGCTATCAGAAAGAGAAATTTTTAAAAACTCACTTTATAACTGCATCAAAAAGAATAAAATACCCAGGAATAAATTTAAGCAAGGAGGTGAAAGACCAATATACTGAAAACTGTAAGACACTGATGAAAGAAACCGAAAAATAAGTAAATGGATATACCATACTCAATTGAAAGAATTAATATTATTAAAATGTCTATGCCGCCACAAAACAATCTACAGATTCAATGCAATCTCTATCAAAACTCTATTGGTATTTTTCAAAGAAATAGAATGAACAATTCTAAAATTTGTATGGAACCATAAAAGCAATCTTGAGAAAGAACAAAGCTGGAATCTGATTTCAAACTATATTACAAAGCTACAGTAATCAAAATAAAATGATGCTGATATAAAAACAACAAAACAAAATAGAGTTTGGAAATAAAACTCATGCCTATATAGTCCACTGATTTATGAAAAAGAAGATGAAAATATACAACGGGGAAAAGACAGTCTCTTCAATAAGTAGTGTTAGGAAAACCGGACAGCCATATTCAAAAGAATAAAACTACACTATCATGTACCATACACAAAAATTAATTCAAAACGGATTAGAGACTTAAATGCAAAAGCTGGGAATTATAATACTAGAGGAAAACAGGTGGTAAACTCCTTGATGCCAGTCTTTGCACTGAATTTTTGGATCTAACTTTATTTTTTTTTAAGTTTATTTATTTATCTATTTACTTATTTGATAGAGGGGGAGAGAGAGAGAGAGAGACTGTGCCCACAGGCTGGGGAAGGGGCAGAGCGAGTGGGAGAAGCAGACTCCCTCTGAGCAAGGAGCTGGGCCTGGGGCTCAATCCCAGGGCCCCAAGATCAGGACCTGAGCCAAAGTCAAATGCTTAACCAACTGAGCCCTTGATTTTTGGATCTAACTTTATAAGCAAAGGCAACCAAAGCAAAAATAAACAAGTGGGAGATACACCAACCTAAAGAGCTTTTGCTTGCAAACAAAATGGAAAGGCAACCTATAGAATGGGAGAAAACAGTTGCAAATCATATACCCAATAAGAGGTAAATATCCAAAAAATATAAAGAACTCCTATAACTCAACAGTAAAAACCAACAATACGATTAAAAAATGGGTAGAGGAATTGAAGAGACATTTTTCCAAAAAAGACATACTGATGGTCAACAGGCACATGAAAAGATATTCAATGCCACTAATCATCAGGGAAATGCAAAATCAACCACAATGAGATATCACTGCATATGTGTCAGAAAGGGTGTTAATAACCAAAAAATAACAAATGTTGGTGAGGATGTGGAGAAAATGGAACCCCTGTGCATTGTTGGTGGGAATGTCTATTGGTGCAGCTGCTATGGAAAACAGTATGGAGGTTCCTCAAAAAATTAAAAATAGAACTACCATATGATCCAGCAATTCTGCTTTTGGATATTCACCTGAAGAAAAGAAAAATGTTAAATCGAAAAGATATATGCACCCTATCTTCATCACAGGATTATTTACAACAGCCAAGATACAGAAACAACTCAGTGTCCCTCAGTGACTGAATGGATAAAAAAAAAAAGATGTGGAATAGGTATATATACAATGAAATACTTCTCAGCCATAAAAAAGAATGAAATCTTGCAGTTTGTTACAACATGGATGAATCCCGAAAATATTATGCTATGTGAAATTAATCAGACAAAAATTTCATTTATATGTGGAATCTAAAAAACCAAAGCAAATAACTAAAAAATACAGAGAAGAAACTGGTAGTTGTCAGAAGGGAAGGAAGGGGTTGGGATGGGTGATATGCAAGGGGATTAAGAGGTACAAACTTCCAGGTATAAAATAAATAATTCACTGGGGTTAAAAGTACAGCACAGAGAATATTAGTCAATAATACTGCAGTAACTTTGTATAGTGACAGATGGTAACTACATTTATCATCATAAGCAATTTGTAATGCATATAAATGGGGAATCACTATGTTGTACACCTCAAACTAATATAATATTGTATATGTCAACTATACTGCAATTAAAGAGGAGGTTAAAAACAAGAAATACCTATTGGAAAATAAGAAAGGAAACATAAATGACTTAAGCATTTGATCCAAGAAATCAAGTACATAACAATCACAAATATATAAGGAAGAAAATAATAAAACTAAAAAAGTAAACATGGTAGAAATAAAAATTCAACTCAAATCTTAAGATTCTAATAGTTTTTTATATGAGTATCAATAATTTTCCATTTTTTTGTACAGTGTAGTAAAACACATATATTAGTTACTATAAGAAAAATAAAGCTAATTCTATTTTGATTTCAATTATTATCAATAACTTCCTCACTGCCCATTGTTTAATCAGGTGTTCTGTCCTGTTGTCTCAGGTAAATGCCTACTATGAGTTGTCAAATATTTTCTTCTAATAAAAAGCAAAGTTCAAAACTACCGGTCCTAACTTCAGGAAACGTTATATTTTTAGCTTTTTATTAAATGCATTATAATTGTGGTCGAAAGTACAAACTTCTGGTATATAAGTAAGTCCTGGGGATATAATGTACATCCTGGTGACTAGAGTTAACACTACTGTATCCTGTATTTAAAAGCTGATAAGAGATTTTAAAACTTCTCATGACAAGAAAAGAAATTTGCAACTATGTGTGGTGATGAATGTTAATGACATAGTGTGGTGATTATTTTGCAACTCATACATACATTGAATCATTAAGTTGTATACCTGAAACATAATGTTACATGTCAATTGTATCTCAATAAAAACTTTTAAGTCAGTCTTAGAAAAAAATGCATCATAGAAGTGGAAGCAGCTTCTTCCTCACTCAACGATTTTAGGGATAAGAACAAATTTATGTTTTAGGTTTTCTGACTTTCAAGCAGTATTTAAAAACAGTACTCAGCGAACCATCACAAACTGCAACCTTAAAGCATTACTTGGAAAACACCGCCACCTCCTGGCTCTTAAGACAAAGTGCATCAAAGACTACAGGTACACCTTGCCAATATTGTGGATTCGGTTCCAGACCACCATAATAAAGTGAAGAACTCAATAAAGGAAGTCAAAAAAATTTTCTGGTTCCTCAGTGTATATAAAAGTTGTGTTTGCACCATACTGTAGTCTATTAAGTGTGCAACAGCATTATGTTTACAAAAATCACTATATGTACCTTATTTAAAAAGTACTTTATCAAGGGAGAAGGGGGGTAGGGTTATGGACATTGGGGAGGGTATGTGCTTTGGTGAGTGCTGTGAAGTGTGTAAACCTGGCGATTTACAGACCTGTACCCCTGGGGATAAAAATATGTTTATAAAAAAATAAAAAATTAAAATAATAATAATAAATAAATAAATAAATAAATAAATATTTGCTTCACCTAGGGGGGGGAAAGTACTTTATTGCTAAAAAATGCTAACCATCATTTGAGCTTTTAGCAAGTCAATCTTTTTCCTGGCGGAGGGTCTTGCCTTGATGTTGAAGGCTGCTGACTGATCTGGTGATGACTGCAGAAGGTTGGAGTTGTGGCAATTTCTTAAAATAAGACACTAATGAAATTTGCCAGATGGACTGGATCTTCCTTTTACAAAGAGTTTCTCTATAGCATGGGACACTGTTTGACAGCACTGGGCCACTGTTAGAATTTCTTTCAAAATAGAGTCAATCCTCTCAATCTACTAAACCTACTACTTCATCAACTAAGTGTATGTAATACCCTACCTAAGTCCTTTGCTGTCGCTTCAAAATCTTCACAGCCTCTTCGCCAGGTATAGCCTGCATGTCAAGAAAACTTTTTTGCTCATATGTAAGAAGCAACTCCTCATCCATTCAAGTTTGCTCATGAGGTTGCAGCAATTCAGTCCCATCTTCAGGCTCCACTTCTAATTCTCATTTCTCTGGCTTTTCCTACCACAGCTGCAATCACTTCCTCCATGGAAGTCCTGAGCCCCTCATCATCCATGAGGGTGGACAAACAGGGTCTTCCGAACTCCTGTTAATCTGGGTATTTTGATCTCTTCCCACGAATCACAAATGTTCTTAATGGCATCTAGAATGGTGAGTCCTTTCCAGAAGGTTTTCAATTTCGTTTGCCCAGATCTACTAGAGGGATCACTATCTGTGGCAGCTTTAACCCTATGGAAATGTATTTCTTAAAAAGTGAGATGTGCAAGTTGAAATGAGTCCTTGATCCATGGACTGCAGAACGGCTGCTGTGTTAGCGGGCATGAGAATAACATTAATTTCATTCTATGTCTCCATCAGAACTCTTGGGTGACCAGGTGCATTGTCAATGAACAGTAATATTTTGAAAGGGATCTTTCTTTCTGATTCCTCAACAGCGGGCATAAAATAGTCAGTAAACCATGTTGTAAACAGATGTGCTGTCAGCCAAGTTTTGCTGCTACATTTCTAGAGCACAGGCAGAGTAGCTTTAGCATAATTCTTATAGGCTCTCGGACAATCAGAATGGTGAATGAGCACTGGCTTCAACTGCAAGTCACCAGCTGCATTAGCCCTTAACACAAGAGCCTATTCTTTGAAGCCAGGCATGGACTTCTCCTCTCCAGCTATGAAAGCCTTAGATGGCATTTTCTTCAATCTAAAGCTGTTTTGTCTATATTTAAACTCTGTTGTACAGTACAGCCAGCCTCATGAGTGAGGTCAGCTGGATCTTCCGGGGAGCACGTTGAGCTTCTTCACCAACATCTGCTGCTTCACCCTGCACTTCTCTGTCATGGAGATGGTGTCTTCCCTTAGACCTCATGCACTGACCTCTACGAGCTTCAAACTTCCTTCAGCAGCTTCCTTAGCTCTCTAGTCTTCACAGGCTTGAAGAGAGGGCCTTGCTCTGAATTAGTCTTTGGCTAAAGGGAATCTGGTGCCTGGTTTGATCTTCTATCCAGACCACTCGAATTTTCTCCATATCAGCAAGAATGCACACATTCATTTGTGTGTTTACTGGAGTAGCACCCTTAATTTCCTTCAAGAAATTTTTCTTTGCATCCACAACTTGACTACCTGGCACAAGAGACCTAACTTTTGGCCTACCTCAGCTTTTGACATGCCTTTCTCACTAAGTGTAATCGTATCTGGCTTTTGATTTAAAGTGAGAGCTGTGTATTTCTTCCCTTCACTTGAACACTTAAAGGCCTAGTTTTAATATTGTTGTGTCTCAGGGAAAGGGGGGTGTGAGAAGAGACAGAGGAAAGACCAGTTGGTGGAACAGTCGGACATGCACAATATTTCCTAAGTTTGCCATCTTACATGGGTATACTTTGTGGTGCCCCAAAACAATTATGGAGGTACATCTAAGATCACTGATCAACATAACAAATATAGTAATAATGAGTTAAGTCTGAAATACTGAGAGACTTATCAGAGTGCTGGAAAGATGGTGCCACTAGATTTGCTTGGTACAGGGCTGTCAGAAGCCTTCCGCTTGCCAAACACACAGTATCTGTGAAGTGCAATAAATCCAGTTATGTCTGCACTTCATTTTATATCTTCCACGCCAGGAAAGATATTTAAACTGAAAAGGCTACAATAAACATTGTCATCAAAACAAGGCAAAAATACCCCTAAAATCCAGTAAAAAGCCAAAAGAACCTAAAAAGCCAAAATAAACCTGAGGATATAGAAAAGTAGATTCTAGCCACTTCAAGTGTATTCGAGTAGCATCTGAGGTTACTGAGGGAGGGGCCTCCAACGCTCTAACCACAGAATTACCATCCATGATTTGAGGAATGGCATAAGTAGGGGAAGAAGGAATATAGAGCAATTTGCAAACAACACGAACCCTCATGGTCTCCTGGAAATTGGTCTTTTCTACAAGCGAAGCAAGCCATCCAAGTAATCTCTTATTCTTTATGAAGCTCTCAAAATAGCACATTAGGAAGTAGACATTTTGTGCCCAGATTCAAACAGATTACTTAACAGTCTCTCAACACATGCCTGTGACCAAGCTAACATTTAGCCTTCTAAAAGACAGTGTTTTTTCACATCTGTTTAATAGCACAGGAGATCCCTTACTTATTTTCCTCTTCTGGAAATCGGTGGTATCATTGCAACCTCTCAAGGTGCTTTTAGGATTAAATACAGTTATGTTTGTCCAGTACATAGCATACAGTATGTGTTCATTAAATGGGAGCTATTACTGTTTGATGGATTCACAGGTAGTTGAATTTTATGGTCAGATAGTATTATTTAATGAACTGATACAAAACCTTAGAACAGTCAAATTAACAGATGGAAAGAGTTGAGATCTCAACAGATTAGGCAGGGATCAGCAAACTATGGCCAATGGGCCAGTGGCTATTTTGTAAAAAAGAGTTTTATTGGAACATGCCATGCTCAAGTATTTACCTAATGGCTATGTGACACAGCTGAGCAGTTATGAGGAAGACCAAATGACCCGCAAGTCTAAAATAGATACTGTCTAGGCCTTAAAAAAAAAAAAAATAAAAATAAAAAGTTTCTCAATTCCTGGGCTAGCACAATGAGGCAGTATCAATAAAATAAAATGTAACACTGACAAATTTTAAAGCCCACATTTTTATTAATATAAACAAAATATCTGCTTGTCATGGTCCTTGACTGAAGGCTGGTTTGAACAAACCAGCTGGAAGAAATATCTGAGAGCAACCAGAATGGATCTGAGTGGTAGATAATATTGGGGCATTACTATTCACTTTGTTACATGGAATGATAGAGTGCTGATGGAGACAAATATGCTTATATCTTAAAGATGCATACTAAAATATTCATGGAAGCATGCCATGTATATAACTTACATTAAAATACATGAATTTTTCATTGTCTGAACTATGAGTAACACTAGATTTGGGTATGGTTTCAGATGGCCCCCTAGATGTTGGCACCTTCCCACAGGAATCAAACAAATTGGGACGACCTACTCTGAGGTACAGAACAGATATGGATAGTATCTGTTTTTTTAGAACCAAAAAATACTGTGCTACTATTTAATCTCAACAACTGTTAAAACTAGGGGATAGATATGGGGGTGCCCATTATACTATTCTCCCTATAATTCTATCTGAAAAGTCTTTAATAAAAATACTTTACATCACACTAGGTCATACTAAGCCAACATGAAATTGTAATTACTTAGAAAACAAACAAATGAAAGAGGGGTTAGATAGGAGTGTCCAGAGCAAAGGACGTGCGATAGCCTTTTTTTTGTGACTGAAACATCTAGAATGTCCTAACATTATCATTTAAAGAGGGCAATGATAACCAGATATCCAGAGGAAAGTACAATGGTATGAAATATAAAAATAGTGTGTGAGGAAAGTCTCAGGACATTTAGCACAGGAAAGAAAAGACAGCAGTTGTTCTCAACTACCTGAATAAAAAGGAACCTGAGAGAACCAGTTAAAGTCACATAGAAGATCTCTCAAAGCTACACCAATAAACAAGTACCTGCAAAGCAGTAGGCTCTGCAGAACAGAAGTGTCGAGACAAGGGGCAATGGGGCTAGAGAATTAACCAACAGTTAGGAATGTTACAGGAGTCTTCCATTTAGTGGATGAAGAGATTAGGTGGTTTCTAAAATCCCATCTAATTTTAAAATCCCAGATTCTAACATCGTAGAAGCAGACATGCTATAGACACACTTAGGAATTATACATTAAATTCCGATTTTAGTTCTAAAGCCATTATGTTAGTTTAGTTAAATTAACATCCCAATTCTCAACTTACCATTTTCCCTTCAACATTCATTTGTGTTCAAAGGGGCAGTAAGGAAGACAGGTGTTAGTTAGCACCACTAAGGGGCAAAGCATAGGCACATGACCCAAACCCCAGTCCTTCACTCGTGTGGCAGCGTGCCATTCCATCAGAAGGACATCATCATGCATGGCACAAAAACTTAGATTTTAGGGGGCCATCCTTAGGGTTGGCATTTTTGTGTTCTATCCGCAGGAAGAAAATTTTACTAACAGTAGTCCTGGCCTCAAAAATGCTTGTACTTTCCAAAGGAAAGGAGTATATATTACGCCACCTGTATTACATAAAACATTTAACCAAATACTCAAGTATGAAGCAAAAAGTATCTGATATACAAAACCATTATCATATTAAGTTAAACAGAGAGTTAAAGCATCTTCATTACTTTTGCCTTTACCTACTATCTATGACTTAGTCTAAATACCAATTCTGAAGACCAGTAAGCAGGTAGCATTCATGTAAACAGCTTGCATCAAAATGAACTGTTAAATTTTTTTAAATTCATATTAAGAAAACTAAAAAAATACTGTTTTTTTTTTCTTCCTGGAAATTAACTAACAACAACTGGGGCTTTGTCAGCAACTATCTACTTTAAAAAATAGTTAAGGAAAAAATATTATGCTTCGGTCAACAAAAATATTTGTAATGGTGCCTAAAAGGTAGTGGAAGAAAATTTAAACAATGCTGATTTTCTGAATGAGTGCTTAGTAAAAAATATGCCAATGGTTTACACTCTTGTGAAAAAGTTTCAGTTAAAAAGATATTTTGTGATTTAAGAATACTGGGGTGTCTGGGTGGTGCAGTTGGTTAAGCGTCCAACCCTTTGGTTTCAGCTCAGGTCCTGATCTCAGGGTTGTGAGATCGAGCACCGAACTGGGTTCTACATTTAGTGCAGAGTCTGCTTGAGATTCTCTCCCCCTCACCCTCTACCCCTCCTGCTCATTCTCGCTCTCAGTCTCTAAAATATATACCATGATCCCAGGGTCCTGGGGCGGAGCCCTGCCCAGTGGTGATCCTGCTTCTCCCCCTTCCTCTGGCCCTCCCTCTGCTTGTGCAGTCTCTCTAGTAAATAAAAACTTTAAAAAATATATATGTATATAAATACATCTTTCAAAAATAATCTAATATCCATCTCATATTAATGTTTAAACAGTAGCCTGCTTGAATTTCACTATTTCATTATGTACTAAAACCTACTTATAAAGAAAACCCGGATCCTCAGGGAAGCTATGTGACAGTGGACTCGCTCTGAACTGTTCTACACTTATTTGTAAAATGTACACAACACCATTTACTCATCACATGATTGTTTTGAGGAATTAATGAGCACCTCGCAAATCATAAGCTCAATTAAAGTAATGCCATATGAGTCAATGCTAATATTAACTTATGTATTATTACAGAAAAGAAGAGAAATAATGTATTTTACTGAATACAACTTGAAATTTGGGGAATCAAACTCAAAAGATGAGATATCAGGTGCATCAATTCCTTATTCTAGATCCATTTCTTTCTTTCTTTCAGATTTGAGAGAGAGAGAAAGAGAAAGAGAAAGGCATACAAGCAGGGGGAGAGGCGGGGGAGAGAATTCAAGACTCTCCACTGAGCGTGGAGCCCTATGGCAGGGCACAGGGCTCGATCTCAGGATCTGTGAGATCATGACCTGCACCCAAACTGAGTCAGACGCTTAACCGACTGAGCCACCCAGGCACACACTGGAGAGATTTCTTAGTATTTCAAATAAATGGTCTTAATGCATCATTTTTAGGTAAGATAGCATGTCATTTTCTGATTACATAAAAATACTCAGAGAAAAGTTATTCACAGTTCTACCAAAGTGATCATTTTTTCCTATGCTCGTATAGGCACATTTCTAGGCTGCTGAATCCTTTTACTTATCTGCATATTAAACAAGATTGAGATCACATGTATATGCGGTCATGTCTACTGAACGAAGTATTTTGTCAAAGTCTTTGGCAATCTGAGATATGAGACAAAGCAAAATTAAATTAACTGGTGAGGGTGAACTTCTTAAATACTAATGAGGGTGAACTTAAAAAGTATTGCTCCTCATATTTACTCTGTGTTAACTGTCTCGGATCCCTTGTTCATTTTCCTTCTGAGATTCCTTACTGATTTATGCAAGCTCTTACATGTTAAAGAATATTAACCTTTTGCCTGCTTATACTATTTCTTCTGCTAAAATTCTATTTGTTCTATAGCTCAGCATCACCTTCAATCAATTCTATAACAATGAACTAGAAATCTAAGCATTAGGCCTCCTGCTAGGGGACGGGGCTCCAGCAAGAAACAAGACCTTGTAGAGGGAATAGCAGGTATTCTCAGCTGTGAAGTGAGCTGAGAGTATGAACTAGTCATACATGAAGAAGGGCCCGCATGGCTAGAGTGGAAAGTATGGCAAAAGATCAGGCTGTGAATGCAGGGAGGGGTCAAATCATGCCTTCTGGGCTATATTAAGGATTTTCACATTCATCCCAAGAGTAAGGGGGAACTAGAAAGAAGCAAGAAATGACATGACGTATTTGCTTTTTAAAAATATATCACTGGCACTTTTGTAATGGGAGAATGGACTGGATGATAAGAATGGGCAGGAAACTCAGTCAGGGTCTAGTGGAACAGTCCTGGCAAGAGAGGACAGCAGTGGAGAACAGGATGGATGAAGATGAAAAGTAGACAGAAGACTGACATTATGGGAGATGAGGGAACAGAGCTTTGTGGCTGATATGGGGAAAAGAAAACAGGAGATGGAGGATGACTCCAGGTTTGTGGCCTAAGATACTATGTACTGAGACAGAAACACTGGAGGGAGAGTAGGCTGCAGGAGATAGGACAAGGAGGAGGAGTAAGGATTCTTTTGGAGAAATGTTGAATTGAAGGAACCTGTGAGACATCCAAAGGGAGGTCCAGAGCAGACAACCAGATAAGAGATCATCACTCAGGACAGTTCAGTCCAGATTACAGGTAAAAATTGGAAAACCCTAGCATAGAAGGTTACTAAAACCATGATGGGTAAAAAAAGAAATTAAAGGAACTAAGACATCTCATCCCTAAGACCAAGCGAGGATATCCCTACTCTTGAGTCCCATTACCATGTTGCTATGTAAAACACTATCCCAGCATTTTCCCACACTACAATAAAATTTCTTATTTATTTATGTTTCCTTGATAGACAACAGACTCCTCAGAGACATGATCAAATCTCATTTATTTTTGTACCAAGCCTTAGCACAGGTCCTGAGATACTAAACACATTCCAAAAAATGTCTGCAAGAGCTTAACAGTTTGAGATCAAAAAGCAGTATATACACACTCACTCACTCACTCACTCTCTCTCTCTCTCACACACACACACACCCTAAAGTTTAAGAGCTTAGATTCTGCAGTAGATCACATGGGTTAAATCCAGACTCTATCATTTACCAGTAGTGTCATGTTAGGCAAGTTATTTAATGCCTCTGTGCTTCAATATCCTGATCTATAAAAAAGAGGTAGGTAATAGAACCTATCACAGAGTGTTGCAAAAGATGATGTTTCATGCATAACACTTAGTACAGTACTTGCACATGGTAAGCATTCATATTTAGCTATTCTCATTGCTACAATTATAATCTCCTTGCTTCATCTTCCATGAATAGAGAAATGCTCAAAAATGGAAAGGATTTCCAATTATTCGTTGTGGTCCTGAAGCTCTGGAACACAAAAACAGATCATGTTCCTTCAAGTCTAAAAGCAAGGGGGTAAAAACAAGGAATATAATTTTGATGTTATCTAGTAAGCAAAATTAGTATTTCAAAAAATAAGTTTAGCATTTTTTTTTAAAGATTTTATTTATTTATCAGAGAGAGAGGGAGAAAGCGAGCACAGGCAGACAGAGAGGCAGGCAGAGGCAGAGGGAGAAGCAGGCTCCCTGCTGAGCAAGGAGCCCGATGTGGGACTCGATCCCAGGACGCTGGGATCATGACCTGAGCCGAAGGCAGCTGCTTAACCAACTGAGCCACCCAGGCGTCCCAAATTTAGCATTTTTTAAATCCCCAGTAATTATAAAACCATTTCAAAGTGTTGACTGTGTGGGGTTTGGGACAGAGGGAGAGGGATTAGGAGAGAAAGGGAATAGGAAGAGAGAGAGAAAAAGAAACTGACCAAGTTTATTATGTATAGGTAGGTCTAGCTGTTCCCTGTGTTAGCTAGGTACAGCAAAAACAGACAGAAGAGTGATATTTAAAAGTCAAATTGTAACACAACTGTTTATCATATTCATTTCTAAGTGTAAATTTATTATGTTCATTTCATTTTACTTGTAAGGCATCAATTTTCTCTAGCAGGTCTTACATGTCTGTATTTTCCCATATTATGAGCTATCATTTTAAAAACCAGTTAGTTTATCACTTTATAGAGAATCTTGATATTTGTCCTAACTTATGCCCATAAATAGCTATAATTTCTGAGACTAATTAAGCCATTACCTGATAATAAGCTAATACAAGTGCATACTTTTAGAAAGGTTATTTTTTTCTTTTTAAGTGTACATGTTAACTCACCAGGTGGCTAACAAACCAAATAGCCCCTCTTTCAGCTTCTGGTTGATATTAGGGTTGACAACGCATCAAGTTCAAACTTCTCTGTATTCTGCTTTTTATTCAGGGGTGTGAATACAGGGTGCAAACTCAAATGCTGACAGCTCTTCAAGAATTTAATCAAGAGAAAGAACGGCCAGGTGAAAACACAACATGTACAATTTTCTATTTTGGCAGTTTCCTTGCAACTGCTTTTACAGGTTTTCCCCTCATGTAAACCATGTGCTCTTGTGCAGACAACCCACCTAAGGTCTATGCCATGCATGACCACCATTTTAAGAAAAGAAAGGTAAGTCAGCTGGTGGGAAAATAGTATACAGAGTGCAAACTTTCTGGCTAAAAAATAGTTTTTACTATTTAGTTAAAAAAAAAAAGTAACATACTTAAATAAAAGCAAACAGGATTAGAGAATGACTACTCATTCCACATGTAAGCACCATTAAGAATTCCTTATTTTTCTCAGAGCTGTCAGGTTTTTGTTTTTTTTTTTTCTTAAATTTATTTGACAGACAGAGATCACAAGTAGGCAGAGAGGCAGGCAGAGAGAGAGGAAGGAAAGCAGGCTCCCTGCTGAACAGAGAGCCCGATGCAGGGCTCGATCCTAGGACCCTGGGATCATGACCTGAGCTGAAAGCAGAGGCTTTAACCCACTGAGCCACCCAGGTGCCCCAGCTGTCAGGTTTTTAATTGAAGGGGGGCTGCATCACTCAAAAACAGTATGGAGAATGGAGCTGAAGAGTAGAAGAAAATTCTAACTTTTTTAAACTGGAAATTAAGATCTTTGAGAAAGTAAAAAAAAATTTAAAACAGCACAATATTAAGCTGAGTAATTAGATAACATAACATAAGTAAAAGAAGGATTCTTATATAGAACATAAAACAAAAGCGATAATGAAATTTTCTGATTGGAACACCAGTTCTTAACTATTAAGAAAAAGATAAAACAAACAAAATGAAAACTATGAAAAGCCTCAATGCCCCGAGATATTGTTTAACTAACCTTCATGGGGCTCTAATTTTTTAAAACCTTTCTGAGTTGTTTCTAATGGGCAGCCAGTAGAGAGCCACTGGGCTGAAACGCCACAATAGGTCATCAAAATAATGGAATTTCCCTTTCAGCAGGTCCTTAAAATGGGCTCTATTCTCAGATCAGGACTGTTTATCATTAAAGAACATCAAGACTTCTGCACACTGTTTACCGTGCATTGTTTCCTTAACTGGATTCACGCATGAAACCTTTACAGTCTGCCTTGTCCTCTGCATGCTATGAGATATTTACGAATGTGTGGCTCACCTCTGAATCTGATGTCACAGCTGAAACTCCCTCCTACTGAGCCTCTCCAGAAAATAAAACACTAGGCACTCCTGATTCTCAAAATTCTCCTTCACCATCCCCTATTTATTGGCTTCTGAGGCACCCTTCCTACATTCTCCTTCCATCTCAAATACTTCTGTCTCCTCCTTAAACTTGAAGACCTTCACTGAAATCCACGACAGTCCTGAAAAGCTCATCAACAGGTTCCAGAGGTGAGGGACCCCTTGAAATTGTATACATAAAAATTTGGGTGCATATATGAGGAGGCCCCCCTTTTTTCCCCCCCATATTCTCAATGGATTTAAGATCCCTGAAGGTTATAAATCACTCCCATAAATCCTTTTTTTCTTTAAGCTTTCCAGGCTTCAACTGCTGTCTCTGAGCTTATGGCTCCTACATCAATCCTAACCTATCAGAGATCTGAATCCATATTTCTAACTGGCTGTTCGGCATATTCATTAAATTAAACCAACATATGCGAAATTAATCAGTCCCCTCAGAAATACTTGGGGTTTCTTAACTCCCACTTTCAGTCAATGGAGCCACCCTCCAACACTCACACACCTGAGTCAGAGATTTCAGAATCATCCTTCAGTTCTTCTTTTTCTCTTCCACCCCATGAATTTTTCATCTAGCTTCTTTTCTGCATCCAAAGCATTGGCACTTTATTTTAGGCTTTCTCATGTTTTTATGGCTACAGCCTTCTAACGGAGCTCTGCCTGCAATCCCCGTGATCCAGTCCATCTACCAAATAAGCTGCCAGAATTATCTTCCGAATTGTGCCACAGCCCTGCTTAAAAAGTCTCTTGGCTCTCTTGCACGAACAAAACAGAACCTCGCTTGGTTGGCTTGGGATGCAGTGAGCTCCAAGTCCCCAATTTACATTTTGTAATTAATCTTCCACTTCCAACACCCTTTAACAATCTCAACTTTCTACCATTTCTCCTGCAATAGCAGACCTTTTCCTAATTTTGTATTTGCTTACGATGCCCTTTCCTCACTGCTTCAACAGACTCATACTTTTAATTGGATTCACTGAACATGCAACTGATGTGAACCAAGCACCGTGGCTAGACACTGGAATTACAGCTCGGAACAAAATGGTCAGGTAAGGCACCTTCACAGCAGCTGCAGAATCTGACAACAAACAGACACGCAACTAAAACAATGAGAGAATGTGATTTAAGTCATGAAAGAAATAAGATGACAAAAGAGAAACTCTACGGGGAATGATGCAGGCAGGCTTCTTACCTTACTCAGAGAAGACAAATTATTAAAATCAGATCTTGTGGAATAAGGAGCCAGTCATGAAACTCTGAGAGAGGGAATCCAAGCAGAGGGTGCTGCAAAGGTACTGTCTGTATCATACACTGTGTGCAAGACTGTAGGCACCACTCTCCTTGAAGACAAACATTTAATACAAACATGTGTCCTTAGAATTTGGCTTCGCTGGCAAATGGTCATTGACTCAATAAAGAGTTGCTAAATTAAGTGAATAAGAACAACTGAAAGAGAGAATGGTGGGGCTGGGGAATAAGTAGGAAGGGCAGACATCTTCCATGATTACAAGTAAGCTCTTAGTCTCCCCCAAACCACTCCAGTTGTCTAGCAGCATCCTATTATTTCCTTATTTACCTTGTCGCTATGTTCTGCTTAGTGCTCATACAGCTAACAAGTTATTCTTGGTTTTCGTTTAGATCCCCAAATCCTGAAAAGTAATTGTGTTTTAGGAACTTTTACAAATACAGGAACATGTTTCTGATGTTAAGGAAAGAACTGTTTTAATTGAAACATACATACGGATCCTCAGCGTTTTTGATATATATATTCCCTTCCCTTTCACCCGAGAGTTACACTCTCCAAGGGTCCTTACTCATCCGTATCCTAAATTCATTCCAGGATAGCTGGTCAGAGACTAGCTAACAGGTCAGTTACTTTTAACACACATCAATTATCAATTGAATGGGTATGGGTATGATAATGAAGCCATCCTTCCTCTCTTTAGGAAGTGAGAGTAAGGATAAGTAACACAAGACAACTTAAGAATGTAACTTCAGGGGCACCTGAGCGGCTCAGTGCCTTAAGCCTCTGCCTTAGTCGGGTTGTGATCTCAGGGTCCTAGGATTGAGCCCCACATCGGGCTCTCTGCTCAGCAGGGAGTCTGCTTCTCCCCACCTCTCTGTCTACCTCTCTGCCTACTTGTGATCTCTGTTTGTCAAATAAATAAAATCTTTTTAAAAAAAGAATGTAACTTCAAACATCTGAAACTCTTTCAATTTAACAGGCCCCAAACAAAAAGACTAGAAGGAGTGAATTAAAAGGCACACTTTCTTAATGGACACACAAATTAAACAATTATCCAAGCAGTACTGTATTATGCACTAAAGCAGAAATTTCAAGATCACTAGTCAGCCGGAGGTTTTTTTCCGCTATACTGACATAAAGATTTACATTAACAATATACTGCTGAGAAGCTGATAAACATATTATTCACATGGCTTTATAAGTTATACACTGTTGAGCTCTGTCACATACCTTACTCTAGGTCCCCCATTAAAAAAAAGGAGTAGAGAACTGCATTAGGAAATCTGGTGTACCTTTGAGATTAGCATACCAAGTTCATGCTGAGGAAGGTCTAATGAACAGGTTAATATGCCTTCATCTTGATTGTGCCTTCCACATCTACCCTAATGTGACACCAGCAGGGATTCTGGGATATGGTCAACCCATGAGCAATTAAAGGATGCTCATTACAACGTCACTAGGTTACACATGCATACAATAACTGGAAAGAGCCAAGAAGCTCACTGTAGCCATAAGCTGGTAAGGGGCAAAAAAAAAAAAAAGGCTTTGTTGCTCAACCAAGTATGTGGGAAATTTAAAAAAATGAGAGGGTTCTTTTTCCATAAAAGCTTCAGGTTTCGTGAATCTTAGCTAAGGTTCAAATAATGATAGGTTCTATAAATGTTGACCACAGTCATAACCAAATTCCCATCTTCATATTTGAACCTCTGGATTACACATTAGCTTTATTGTCTTTGTATCTCAAGGGCAGCAACACCTATCCCTGAGAAAGTTTGGTAGAAAGAACTCTAAGGAAACATTAGCAATGTGTCAGTCAAACTTTTATTTCAAAACAGGCTTTTATTCTGGGCAATACTGACACCCTAGAGACCTGTTTTTGTAAAAATTTCCCACTTTCGTCCTTCGAATATCTAAAGCTAAAGGATATAGGTTAAGTGTGTATGTATACATCAATATTCTATATCCATATCTATAAAGATATCAGTAAAATAGCCATGACCATTTCTTTGCTTATTTTTCAGATCCACAATTCATGAAGGCTATAGGAATAATGTTAACAGTACTCTATCAATTCAAAATCTATCTGGCCAGTGTAGTGACTACGCAACTAAATCAGCAAGATCAACTAAATCAGCAAGATCAACTAAACTTCATTCTCTTTAAACAGGAAAACAAAAGCCACATCTCCAAATACAAGCATACTGGCCAATTTTCTTAGTATAAAACCCAACTAAAACAAACAAAAACAGCACAGCATGGAAGAAAGAGTTATAAAACTCTACTCCTGTACATTTGAAGTAAAACACATTTTTAATAGCATGTTTCTGTAACACACATTTTATAAAAATATTCTATCAACTAAATCCAAGAGCTGGATATTAGCCAAAATGGGAAAGAACAGTTTGCCATTCAGTGTATAAATGAAACTGTCAGCAGTTTCAAATGCCCATATAACTGAACTAAAACACTTGGATTTAACTATGAAAAGTTAACCTTTCCGATAACCCCCTAAACAAAGCCACCATGATCAAGTTATTCCCCTGATTAGGTAAGCCTAGGTATATGGTGCCAGCCTTACCATAAACAAATACTGTTCCAATCGTATGCAGTCACTCTTGAGCCACCTGAATCACTGGAGCAGAGCAGCAGTTTCAGCTGCTTCTAAAATTACAAGAAAGCTACTATGTAGAACATTTATGGTGACACAGAAAACTCAAGTTAAATGGCTTGACAAAGACACCAACAAGTTTCAAGTTTACCACCATTTCAGGTTATACGAGCAAAAATAGTGCCCGCTAAAGAAAGACGAATTCTGCTAAATGAAACCATTGGGTCTATTCCCTTTATTCAGAAGCACCATACAGCAAAATAAGCGGTCAAGTCCACAGGGTAATAGCATTTCAATAGCTGCAATGTGGTGCCAGACCAGGCTTTGTTGGCCTTCCTTTTCCAAGAAACAGAGATGTCTCTTTTTACTTAGTCCATCTGCCCTAAGTGATAACCAGATGCCTGTGTGATACTTCAAAATTTAAAAAGTGCTTTCTTCCCCGCCAAACCCGAATGGCAGAGATGAGTCCAACAGTCAGTGATTGCAAATCAAGAATTCCAATGCTTTAACAGAAAGTCCCCAGAGGGAAGAAACAAAGCATACAGCCGGTTCATCTTTAATGTGCTGCCTAATACCGCTGCTGGGAGGACCAGCTCATAGTTTTTTAGCTCACTATGCTGAGCATTGTTCTGGTACTTTACACTTAGCTCTCACAGCATCCCCCACAGGCATGGTGCTAGTATTAACCCCATAACGCGGTTGAGGTTTTTGATAAAAAATGTTCTGCCTCACAATGAAAAGACCTCTAATTGATGGGCAAAAGGAGGTTAGCACATGATTCTTTGGAACTATTTAACTAATAAAAAATTTCCGACTTAAAATACTAAGGGTCACCCACACATGTCCTAAGAAAACACAACATTGACTCTGATTTGCAGTACTCTTGATTGAATGAATTCTGTGTGGTCAAAGTTGCCAGCCAAACTTTTGTGCTGCATTTTCTTGGTGAAATTTTAAACAGTTTCACTATTGACTCCTACATGAAGGCCAATTTGAACTGTCCCCAAAATCACCTTAGTGTATTTTTTTAAACATTTAATAGGATCCCTAGCAGCATGTCTCACATACAATACAAGCCATTTAAACCAAACTTTGAATTTTATCACCAGTTGCAAGATGAAACCAGATGAATACAATTTCTGATATAACCTGATTATTTTTCATTTATGACATACCTCTGGAATCGTGGTTTTTCCACAATTACACATACATACATTCCATCTCCCTACCTAATAAAAGGCTGTATCAAAAGTCAAATTTGCATCTATGGCCTGGAAAGACCTCAAACATGCATATACTCTTTCTCCTTTTTGAAACTTCCCAAGGTGGTATTCAGGGGACAAGAGAAAAGACTGCATCTACTCTAGGCAGTAAACCATTATTTTTATTGTCTGAATTGGTTTCAAAACAAAAACAAAAAACATGCCCTAATCATGTCAGAGAAATTTTTGCTGCTTTTAACTTGTAGCCAGCATAAAAAAGTTGAAATTTTAGGCATCAAGAATTAGAATACTAATTAGATCAGATGTCTGAAAGACTGCCCTCATCTACCAGAGAGCTTCCTGAAGTGAAAGAAAAATAAATAAATAAATATATATATATATATATATATATATATATATCCTTTTATTAGCATGTTAATCTTCAAACATGCACACACACTTACATGACATTAATACACAACAGGATGCCAACTCACAGTCCTGATCCTCAACAAACCTCTAATTTAGCAGGCATGACGAAATCTGTACACCAACAGCACCAGGCAGTACGTAACAAAGGATTTAAAATTCAGATTTGTGTGTCATGTTTTGGTATTCAGGTACAGTGTTTCTCTGCTATCTATAAGGTCACAAAAAACACCTGAAGAGAAACATCTTTCATCCTGGTGTCCATACCTGATTTGGCATCAGGCATCTTGAAGGTGCAACAGATATGAATATAAATTTCAGGAAATCCTTGTTTTTCAATTCAAATGTCACAACACAGCTAAATTTTCAAAGCACTACAAGTTTTCAGTTACAGACACTGTAGAAATACTCTACTATAAATTCTTCTAAAATCAATATAATTTTATTTTTCAAAGCAATAATAATTTCATCACATGGTCGATGATGCAACAGAAGGAAATCAATCATCAGATTATTACAGACCTCCTTCATCTAAAAACACTGATACCCACTCAACTAGATTATACAACATTTATTTTAAATGATGTGATAGATTGTAAGAAATAACACTCTCAAAAATTCAGTTGCATATTTCACATGTATTTGTTCTACTTTAAAGCAAATTCTGCACATTTTATATACGTATATAGTAGTTCTCCTTCATCTGTGGCAGATATGTTCCAAGATCCCTAGTGGATGCGTGAAACTGTAATACCAAACCTTATATATACTAAGTTTTCCTACAGAATTATGATAAAGTTTAATTTATAAATTAAGCACAGAAAGGGATTAACAACAATAATAAAACAGAACTGTAACAATATACTGCAATAAAAGCTACGTAAATGTGGTCTTTCTCTCTCCCAAAATATCTTCATGTACTGTACTTACCCTTCTTTTTGTGATAATGTGAGATGATAAAATGTCTGTGTGTTGAGATGAAGTGAGATGAATGATGTAGGTACTATGACCTAGTGTTAAGCTACTATTAACATTTTGAGGACCATCTGCTTCCAGATCATGGTTGACCAAGGATAACTAAAACCATGGGAAGCAAAACCACAGATAAACAGGGAACTACCATATATCCACAAAAATTTTGAGACAAAAATTTTCCACATAAAGAAAAACTTGTGGAAATCACTGAAATTGTTTCCTCAAATTTGGGAAAATGTAATTTTAGTCAAATATTCACATGCAAAATAATCAGAAATGACTGATGTTACGGAAACTTTTTTAGAATAAGAATTATGAAAATCTTAGGTTCAATTAAAAGCACACAGTAAAATCAACAATACTGTCTTACCTTTAAAAAAGTGACTATGTCTAGAGTTTTAATACTACCCTTTGAACTTCTAAAAACACCTTTAATTCGGCAAAGTTACAACATTTTGTACATGCCTTATTTCAATACAGTCTTTTGAGTCTCAGCATGAGGCTCTTAACCTGTTGTATTGCACAAATAGAATGAATACAGACATGTGACATGACCACTCCAATTCTCCAAATAAAGGGGAGGGATACAGAAGGAAAATACAACAAAGTAACATTAATGAAAAAGATATATAGGCGAACCACATATGTTGAAAAATCCATAAGAAACAAATAATACAAATAGCATAAAAAATCATTTTGATTGAGACATGATTAAATAAGGAGAGAAACTAAAACACCACCGAACACTGAAAATGTTATAGTAAAGAGCAGGGAATGCAGAAACTGGGACTGTTACTAAAGATGGAAGATAGGGCTTGACCCCCACTCTAACACAGAAGGGACAGAGGTGAACACAAATAGGTCTGGGTTAAGTCAGCATGATGGCAACCCTGAGATTGAGGAAATATACTAAGTTTCATAGGCACTATAAAAATCTTGGGACACAACAGCCAACAGCCTCGAGTGTGGTCATCCCCCAGGATATCCTTCACAGAAGAACAGCTTTGTGAAAAGATTAAACAACAATCCTTGATTCTTTAACCTAAAGGTGACAATACTGTGTTTTTCCACTGAGGAGTCCTAAAATGCAATTTTAAGTTTCCCAATGTTTATACTTCCCATTAAAGGAAACTGCCCACCTCTTTGCACATCCGTGAACTTCCTTTAACAAGAGACACTGAACCTCAATTCATCTCAATTCCATGAAAATGCCTGAGTTAAAAGCTCTATTCCGGTACCAGTCAACCAATCAAGAACACTCAGTAGCAGACCATTACAGTTTCTGATTTTGAAGGCAGAGAATATGAAAAGAGGGGGCTGACGATAAGGATGACACATTTTAAGACAAGCCAGACTTAACAAAAAAAAAAAAAAAAGTGGGAGACAAACAGAGGCTGTGGTTGACATAATTGCTTCTATGACTTATCAGTTTTATTTTCATCTTTAATCCTCGATTTAATAAAAAGAGCTCTATTCTCACTGGACACAAAAATTATATTCTCTAATAGATATATGTAGCCTTTTCAGTATGCCATAGGGAAACCTCAGTTACTGACCTGGAATGATTTGGGAAGGTATAAAACCATTAAACAGAGATGTAAAGCATAAAGAGGTAATATAAGCTGATAAATATGTAACTGGACTAGCCGACTGTGAATAATTCATCAGAACAGATAGCGATAAAAGTCCCTTCTCCATTTGTATGAACTGCCATTTTCTCAAACTTTAAGAGCAGATTATGCTCCAATAGCTGAAATTTTTCCTTATATTTCTCTTTTTCAATTTTCTCAGGGATTCTGTAATTGGGTCTTCACACAAAAATCACACCAAGCTTGTTTCCTTTTTTTTTTTTTTTTTTCCCTCGAGCCCATTTTAAAGCACTGTTCTTAACCCTAAATACACAAACCCACGCTGGTTAACTGCTGGTGTCGCTTTGGAACTGCAGGTGACAGATGCAGCCAGAGAGCTCACAGATGTGGACTGGCTGCACTGTGAGTCTTATTGCAATGAGCACACTGACAGAGCCCGCAGATGCACATCTCCGCAGAAGGAGTCTGAAAAACCGTCATTCCGAAACACATTTACTTTTAGGGCTCTTACTGGCTATCATTAAGCGCTTATCCTAATTCTCATCCTTGCTTAGCCCTACCCACAATTCATTTTTCTTCCTTAGCTCCAGACCCTTCATCAAACCTAATTTGGTTAATAACAATAATAATAAAGCGGGGCTGTGGGCATTGCCAGCACCAGGAACCGGCGAAGGTGCTACTCGGGAGCCTTCCCGCCGCGGCACAGGCCGCTGGAAGTTTTCCGGGAAGCAATGGACCCCCTAGCATCTCTGCACGATCCTTCTTCCTCCGGGTGAGAGCTTCATACAGGCAGATGGGGAAATCACCCTTCTCCTGCCTTCCCCGGGGTGGCTAACACGAAAAATAAAAATACCTCTTTTCTTATGCTACACCCCGCCTGATAACGCTCGAAGGCACGGACGCCCCGCCCCCACGCCGTTATCCCTGATGAGCTCCCCAAATATCACCCTGTCCTCCTAAGAAGTGGACCCTCCCTCGGCCCCGGGACCAAGTGCCCCCACCTTAGTTCCTCTCCTCCGGTCGTCCGCCCCCTCACCTCCCACCCGCAGCGCGGCCGGGCTCGCACACACCAGCCCCGGCACTCAGGCCGCCCAGTCGCCCGCGCTCCCCCCGCCCAGGGTCGCCTCCGGGGTTACCGTGGGAAGAGGGGGCGGCGGCAGAGAACGCGGCGGCAGCGCTGCTGCCGGTTACGTCGGACGCGAAGGATAAGCTGGAGGACAAGGATGATGATGAGGCGGGCGCGCTCCCCAGTCTCCATGGAACTCCCGCCCCGGCCCGTTGCTAGGAGCCCCCGAGGCTCGGGCTCCGTCTTTCTCGCTTTGTTGTTCCGGGTACTGGGCGGCCGCTTCTTCCCCGCGACAATAAATAGACCAGACGCAGGGGGAGCATAGAGACAGGGCGCCGGAGCTAGAGCGCCGCCGGACAGGGTGCCCCTGGGTTCCTCGCTAGCCAGTCATTTCCGGCTCTCACTGCTCCCGTCACTTTCCCCCCCGCCCCTTTCCCTACTTTCCCTTCCTCCTTCCTGGTCTCCTCAAAGCAGGCCCCTCCCGCTCCTGGGCTTGGCGACGTCCGGGTATTGGGGACAGGGACTGCTCTTGGGCTAGACTTTTTTTTTTTTTCTTGAGGACCACCCAAAAAGATTTTGGAAAACAAAACAAAACTGCGTGACCGTTGTACCTTTTTAGCTGATATTTAAACATGAGTACGTAATACCTGACATACAGTGTAATATAAAAGGACTTTAGTTGTTTTTTTTTTTTTTGGTCAAAACCACGGAACTTTCTCGTTAGCTCATTCAACTTAAAGGTCCACTATTTAACATAGTTAGCAAAACTAGTTCTCAACAGCCGAATTTATTTTCTAAGATATTTTCCGTCTGAAAAAGTCCTATTGCGCGTTTTCCGTTAGACGCGTTCCGATAAAGGTTTCATTAAGGACTTCTAATTGTGGTCCCCAAATACAGCGATAGGCGGTGATGGCGGACGGAGGGGTGGAGAGGTGGATGGATGGATGGATGGATAGATGGACAGACAGAAAGATAGGGCAGGGAGTTGAGGTCACACTTCCGTCGCCTCGCCCTTCGCTATTCCTTACTCAACTTGGGTTTGTGGTCGCGGCTCCGCCTTGGAGCCCGAGCACTTCGGGGTCTTTCACGCGGTGCAGCCAGATCCGGGAAGGATGGACGGGGAAGAGCGCGGCTTCAGGCTAGGGCTGGAGCGTGGGTCCAGCCGAGGCTCAGACCGGCGGGCGCAGGAGGGCGCTCACTCGCAAGCTGGGCCCCTTGGGGGCTGAGACCCTTCCACGGCTCTGCGCCCAAGCAGCCCTGGAGTGATCCGCGGACCCCGGGAGGCGCACACCCGCCAGTTTGAACGGCCGCGCTGGGGCCAGATGAGCCCTCGGGGGTGGCCTGAGAGACGCTGCCGGCGGGAGCGAGACTCGAGTAACGGCCTGGGGAGCGCCAGGCAGTGCAGAACCCTGAGCCGCCCCCGGAGCTCTACTCTCAGGCAGGCACGGGCCTCCGTTCCCGAGCTCAGCTGCTGTACTTCAGAAGCCTCGGCCCCTGGTTGAGGCCGGGGGCAGCTCTGATTTAATAAAAGGCCGCAAGGCGGGATCATGGGGTGCCTGGCCTCTGATTGGTGTGACTCTTGTATGAAAAATGGTAAAGCCACTGTCCTTTGGGAAGAAAAGAGGAGGGCTGATTTCAGGGGATTTGGGAGGATGCGACCATTTGCGTATTTTATTATTTACTGGGTCTCAAAGAATGCCTTTTGATCTTTTGCTTCCCACTCTGTTCAGAAAACTAGCTGAGCATTTGAAAGCCCTGTAGATCTATGGAATTTCCATTTTGTTTCAATTTCTGTACTAATTATTTTAGGATAATATAAAATAATTGTAGCTTGTGTTAGGTGTAAGTGAAGAAAATAAACAAGAAGCTTGATTGGAAAGTTATGTCTGTGTGTTAGTGGGGAGAGACGACTTTTTGGAGGTAACGTCTGCGGTTTACCGGGAAGGGATGGGAGTGAAAGGGATGTTCATAGTGCTACCGGCAGAGGGAGCAAGAGGCTAAAAGTTTGCTATGCTGGAGCGTTGGGGTGGATGGGGCATCCTGATCAAATCCAGGGAAAGAGTGACATGAAATAAAATTGGAGAGAGACGAAGGCCTTAAACCTTCAGTGCCCTGTAGACATAGAAGAGAGATTGGATTTTCTTCCAAGTGCTGGGAGAAGTGAAGCGTTTTAATGTGCAGCATAATGTGATTTACCAAGGGAATGGGCAAGGGAAATGCCGTAATCCGATGATCAGTGCCATTGCTGTAAAGTCAATTTTCCTGCAACAGTGACCAATTTTAAGGTCTTTATGAGGCAATTTTCTCTCAGGGGACTAGCAGGCGACCTGGTATAAAGCATGTCTCTTACTTTGGAATCCCTTTTGTCATACATTAGTCAACGATTTGTCTTACTACAACGGTTCCACATTCTGGAAATGGATTTTGGTTTTGCTGCAAGCACCATTCTCCATAGTCCTATTGAATGTCTGTACACTGCCACATTAGCCCATACACTCTTCCTCTGACCAAGAAATTCACAAGATAAAAGAAGTAAGGCAATGAGATACAGTCTGTGGGCTTCATTGGTCTTAGAATATGCTCCATTATTTAGGTGCCCAGTAAGATTATAATATCATTCATTATTCAGGTAGCAGGTGGGGTTAGAATATACAGTATATGTTCCAAACTAAGACTCTCCATTAACACAGAAATTGATAAGGTGGCTGGGAAAATAGTGAGATTTATCTGTTAGATCAGTACTACTTAAAATGTGGTGTATGGACCAAAGCCAGTTTGCAAACTGCAGTGAAATCAGCAATGAAATAGCTTTAGAAATTAAGAGTAGACTTCCAAAACTTCTAGTAATTTAACACTAACATGGAATCTAAGCATGCAGTTTTATATTTACGAAAGCATTTGCCTGCATTGGGTTGCTAACTAAAAACAATCAGACAAACAGTAATCCTTCACAACAGTTAGCTATGCCCACTAAGGCTTCTAGCTTTATTAACTTGGTTTTTAAAAAATCAACCTATTGGAATATATTGGCTACTTCTTGTTCTCTTAGTGCTATGATACAGACAACTGGTTCAGTAGAGCCGTTCTGAAAAAGATGAGCAGTGATACAGGATGATACTTATGTAGCTGTTAAGAGGCCTTTCTGCCAGTGGATTTACTGATGATGATTATATAGTATCTACTCTGCCAATTGAAACAACTAAAATTCCTGCCATAAGGTTCATACACTAACCAGAACTGTAGATCCCCAGCAAGGCAGTGGAGTCAGGGATATCCCATTCCTCACGACTCTTCTCAAATATCTTCCACTATGCCCCCCTTACCAAATAAAAGTAATTTCTCGCATTATTCCAATTGAATGGTGCACAAATTAGGGGATCGAGTCTGAAGCTGTAACCTGCCTTTACAATCCCAGCCTGTTTCTCTCCCTGTCATGGATAGAGTCTGTGGCAAAGACAGTGAACTAAGATGCAGGGTGATTGACAGAGTTGTTAGGCCAGTTTCCAAGAGATAGAAACAAGAAAGGCAAAGTACCTACTCAAGCTTACTGTCTCAATGAGATTTCTGATAACAATCAAATGGATTTCCCCCAAATGACATTGACAGACAGCCAAGGAAATTTTAAGGGATTGCCAGAAAGCCTTTATCCTTGCAAAAGGCCTCTACTGGTGTGCTTGTCTAAGACAACATCCCAGTCTCGGTATCAGCAAAGAGATGACAACAGTTGCTGGAGCTGTCCCTGGAAACTCCTTGTCGCTACTCCTATAAGGAAGGGTCTTTGAGGATAATAGATAAAGGAAATCTTGACACTTAGAGTGGCTGACCAAAGATCTTAGTTCTCTGCTGGAGAAGAGAAGCCCTTCTTACCCTTATTCTTGTCCAACAGGATGCAGTATATGCTCAACTTTTGCACAGTGAGTCTCCTTTTTGCCCTTTCTTTTTAGTTTTTGTTATCCTTTCCCCCATCCCCTTATTATATATTTGTGCATTGGGGAAAAATGCATTATTTATTGTTTAGCTAGATGGGGACCTTATGAAGACTGACTACACTTAAAGATCCTGAATTTGGGCTGGATGTGACTTTGAGTTTTCCCCTCCCACTGCACAGGAATTAAGCACATTTTCAATTACATAAGGTATAGTTGCTTTATGTTAAGAGAAACTATAGATAAGTAAAAACCAGCATGTGTGTGTGTGTGTGTGTGCACGTATGTGTATGCATATGTGCACTGAACAGCCAAAGGATAACATGTAGGAAACATGTATACTTTTGTCAGCTCAGAACACCTCTCTTCCTTTGGGAAGAGTACTCTCACCTCTTATTTGGGGAACTATGCATACTCTTTACCTTTCTCCAATCTAATGTGCATCCTAATGGGAGTTGCCGTAGTGATAATGATTGGCAGAGAGGCGGATTTCTGAGCTAAGCTGGGGCAACTGTATTGAAATGGAGTTGTCACTCCCACTGCCAAACTCACCTTGTGTCTGCTCTGTGAAGATGGATCTTGATCCTAAATATTCTTGTTTGCTAGCTATCAGAATGTTAAGTTTTATCAATAGAAAAGGCTGGAGAGACACTGAAGTAGGAAAGTGTTTTGCTTCCTGGTTCCAGTGTTATCCCCGGACAGGCTCCTGAAGCACAGAAGTCTTCTCTAGAATCTGCCTCCTACAGCACAGATGGATCCCCTTGCCCACTCAAGGGTCTGAAGGACAGACAGTGGTAAAGGAAAATCTTCCAAAGGGGCAAAATTAGAACAGTAAATTTGTTTGTGCACCATGTCTAGAGTGAGGGGTGACCAGAATGGGCAATTGCTAACAGTTTTTCTAGATGTACAGGGACTTGGAAGGAATAAGATTGGAAGACTGGTGACAAGGAAGTGTGGGGAAGAGACATATAGATCAATTTCTCTAAATGGGCACACATTGGGAAGGTATCTGTGTCGCATTCTGCTTCACGCTAAATGTATCCATTGCAGGAGAGACTGCTAATAATCAGGAGAACGAAATGGCTATCTGTGGCTGTCAAGCCTCTTACCCAGTCATCCAGGGCTTGTTCAATGGGCCCTTGAACAAAATGGCCATGGCAGTAAGGATGCAGGCTCTGCATGTGCTCAACAATCTGGATGTCTCCTTAACCAAGGCTCATCTTGACACTACTGTTAAGTGCCTAATTTGCCAAGAGTAGAAAACAACATTGAGATCTTGATATGGCCCACTCTCCCAGGGTTTGAACCAGATGTCTCATGGAAAACTGGTTCTACTGGACCTCTTCCATCATGGAGGGGGCAAAGTTTCATCCATATTGGAATAATCACATATTCTGAAAATAGATTAGCCTTTACCCCTTAAAATGTTTCTGCCAGCACCACTATCTGTGAACTCACAGAACAGTCTATCTGCCAGCAGCGCTTCCCACACAATGCGGCATCCAATCAGGGAACTCATTTCCCAGCAAAGGGAAGTGCAGCAACGGGTCCATGTCTATGAAATTAACAGATCTTCCCACAACTGCAATCACTTGGAAGCAGCTGGCTTAACTGAAGAGTGAAATGACTTACTGAAGACTCAGCAATAGCCTTCTTGGGAGGCAACACCCTGGAAAAATGAAATTCTTACAGGATATATTTTGAATCAGAGAGCATCACATGGTACCCTCTCTCCCATTGCCAGAATAAATTTGAATCAAGGTATGCCAGTAGGAGGGGCTCTCCTCACATTTTCACCTAATAAACCACTCAGAATTTTTCTTCCCTTATCTGGAAACTTTGACTGCTGCTGGTGTAGAGAATTTAGTCCTCACGGGGAGAATGCTTCTTTCATGAGTCGTGTCAGTGGTTCTGCTAAATCAGAGGATAAGACTACCACCTGGCCATTTTGGGTTCCTTATGCCCCTGCAACAAAAAAACAAAAACAGGAGGTAATTTACTGGCTGGAGTGATTTTTTTCTTTTTCTTTTCTTTTCTTTTTTTTTACTTCCACCAAACATTTACTGCATAAATATCATATAAATGTATAAAGAATCCATTAAGACATTTATTTCTATAAATAAAGTACACAGAAAATTTACACACAAATTAGAGCAATTTTGAATTCTTACACTTAACTAAATTAGCAACAAGTGAAATCCCTACCCAAAGCTGTAAACAGTTAGTGAAATGATATACTTTTCTCTCTCTCTCTTTTTTTTTTTTTTTAATATAGGCTCCCTTGCCCAATATGGGGCCCAAATTCATGACCCTGAGATCAAAACCTGAGCAGAGATCAAGAGCTGGATGCTCACTGACTGAGTGACCCAGGCTCCCCTGAAATGATATATTTAAACATTGATACTGCTTGAGAAATTGGCTTACTTACACACAGTATAGGCAAGAAAGACAGTCTAGAATCCAGAAGATTCTCTGGGGTCCCCTTAGTACTTAACATTATGTCTAATATTTAAGTTAATGAAAACTTATAGCAACTGAAAAGAAATGGTAGGGTATTTGAGGACTCAGATCTTCTGGAATTGAAGGTTTGGGCCACTGCAGAAAGCCAAGAATCCCAGGCAGCTGAGTTTCCAGCTGATGGTAGAGGAAATACAAGATGGGTAGAAGAAGATGAAAGCTGTAGATACTAACCATGACCTTGTGAACAATTACAGAAATGAGGAGTATAGTATCTTTGCATATTTTCTGTTGGCTTATTATATCTATGTATTTATTTGTGTTTACTAATCATTTTCTTCCTTAATCTCCTTCCTAGCTTTATATTCAAGTTGTTGGAAGTTGTATTAGTTTCCTAGGTCTGCTGTAACAAAATACCACAAATGTGATGGCTTAAAATGACAGAAATTTGTCCTCTTTCAGGCCTGGAAGCCAGAATTCTAAAATCAAGGTGTTGGCAGTGTTGATTTCTTTTGGAGGCTCTTAGGGAGAATGTGTTCCATGTTTTTCTCCTAGTTTCTGATGGCATCCTGGAAACACCTGGCATTCCTTGGCCTGTAAATGCATCTTCATACTGTCTTCTCTGTGTGTGTCCAGGTCTCAAATTCCCCTCTTCTCTCTCTTATAAGGACACCACGCTTTGGATTTAGAGCCCACTATAAATCCAGGATAACCTCATCTGAAGATTCTTAATTTAATTACATCTGCAAAGACTTTATTTCCCAACAAGGACACATTCACAGGTACTGGGCACCAGAATTTAAACGTACCTTCTGAGGCCGCAGTGCAACTAACTATAGAAGTTAATTTTACAATTGGTCTTTTTTTTTTTAACTTCCTTACATATTTTACTTTTTAAAAGATTTTATTTTTTTGATACAGAGAGAAAGAGAGAAATTGCACAACCAAGAGGAGGGGCAGAGGGAGAAGCAGTCTCCCCACTAAGCTGGGAGCCCACAAGGGGCTCAATTCCAGGATGCAAGGCTCCATACCAGGACCCTGGGTTCATGACCTGAGCAGAAGGCAGACACTTAACAGACTGAGGCATCCAGGGGTCCCTATAACTGGTCTTTAAGTAATAGAATATTCAGTGGAATAATGGCTGAATTTGGGGATTCATATAGCTAGCAATGGATACAATGTGTCTGAAGACTCTGTTTTTCCTTATTTGGGGAAAAGATGAGAATTTCACTTCTAAGAATAGCAGTGTTTTATGACACAGAAATACAGCATTGCTTTGTTGTCGGGAGGTGCCTCTGGAAGTTCCGCCGGTCAGGCACTCCCGTTAGTGTCAGCAGTTTCTCTAGGGTCTGCCTCCTACAACACATGTAGCTTCCTCTCCTGCAGCTCACCCCTAAAACCTACTCCCTAACCTGAGCTTTTGTAGGAGAGCCCCTCCAGGGAGACAGCTCCCAGTGACCTACTATCCCCCGCAGTTAGAGGGGGGATTTCCTGTGACTTCTGCACTTGATCTTAACCAAAAGGTCAAGAAGCGATTCCCTCTGACTTCTGCCTGGGAAATATCCTAGTAAATTTCAGGGAGTCCTGGCCACGCCCTATCCAACAAGGTCGGCAGCTCAGAGGTACTGGAGCCGGTGGGGTGGGCTGTGTACAAGGCTGTTCTTGGCGCTTCACCTCCGCCCCAGGAGTAGTGCCTGTTCCTGAAATGAGACGTTTTTATATTCTTTCCAGTTTTCTTGGTTTCATGCTAGCCAACCCCTTAAAAAATTCTTTACATTACACTGTCTCTACTCAAAATACTGTGCAGTTTACCTCTCCTCACTTTCATGGCTCCAGTGATGTGTGAGGAAAAGGATATATGACCAAGTCAGGCCAGAGAGTGTCCTACCCCAGGATTTATTGAGGTGAAGCTGGGAGAAAAAAAGCAATTTCCTTTTCTAGTAGTAATACTGGGAAGGTGTGAACTGAGGGCAAAGGACTGACATAATCTCTTCTGTAAGAAGGACGAGTTAACAAAGCTGACACAGAAAGAGAAGCCAAGACAGAAGATGGAGAAAAAAAGATGGAAAAGCTCAATGGTTTAAAGAAGTCGATCCTCCTCAAATGTCTTTATAACTGTAATATTATCCCTATCAATAGCTAATGGTAATTTTTAATACAGTTAATCAAATTCTAAATTTCATCTGAAAAAGAAAATGCAAGAGCATGACATAGATACCTTTGTAAATATATATATGTATAGATGTATATGTATATAAATATACATGTATATACAAGTATATACATGTATATATGTATATATATGACTGCCAGATCTAAAAACACATTAAAAAGCAACAATAATTAATATAATATAGAACTGGGACAGGGATGGACAGAAAATGAGTGAAAAAGAGCAGAAAACAAAGATCCATGTATTTAAAGAACCTACTAAATGATAAAGGTACGTTTCAATTCTGTTAGAAAAGCGTAATCAATCAATAAATGGAATTAAGACAGTTAGCTATCTACTAGAAAAAGTATATATATATATATACAGTCAGATCTTTATTTTGTAACAAAAATACATACCATGTGGATTAAAGAGCTTTATTGTCTCCAATTTTAACCCCCTTTTGGTGGAGTTCTTGGGACATTTGTCAAAGATCCTCTGCTTTGTTAGGATTTATCATCAAATCTTGATCCATATAGTTTATTCACAAATGACTATGTAACCTTTTTTTTTAATCCTACAGAAATAACACTTGAGTACATTTTCTTTGTAGAAATTCAGACAACACAAACATAGACGCACGAAATGGAGTTTCTTCTGTTCCTCCTCCTGTCATCCCACTCCCCACCTCAGATTTAACACTGTTGTGAGTCACCTACTTTATATGATTCAGAAACTCTCCACTGTTCTGGTATTCTGGTGGCACCTCAGAGTCTTTTATTTATTTATTTATTTATTTTTTGTGCTGCTATGAATTAAATTTTATGTTTATTCTGTTAATGGAGTTGAATCTTGAAAAGCTAGAGATATAAGTATTTTTAGGTTACAGACTTGAAACAAAGGTTCCTTTGGTCATTTAATCAATAATTCAATCACCACTACCATAAAGAGCATTATTTTGAAATATATAAAATCATTTCGAAAATGCATCTCGCCCTCTAGTGGCGGGAAAGTTATCTACTTAATTTTTACTTTGGAAAAATTTTCTGTTGGGCACTTAACAACTCATTAACTTGGGGGGAACAGGGTGGAGATTGATGCGGGGAAGGTATCCTTAGATATGTATTGTTTGAAAGAAGTTACAGTACGATCCATTTTAGATCTTGTTGGATTGTTCTATAAGATTACTAAAATACTAGTACTATTATAAAGAGAATTTTAAAAATAGGCTGTATACATTTCCGTCTAGTAGAAGACAAAAATTAAATAAGAAAACAAATAAAAAATTAAACAGGTAAAAGAAAGTTAAGAGAGAGAGAATAACACAGAAAAAGTGGAACAGGGGAACTTGCAGGGCTCTGTTGGTTAAGCCTCCGCCTTTGGCTCAGGTCATGATCTCAGGGTCCTGGGATGGAGACCTACACTGGTCTCCCTCTGCAACTTCCCCTGCTTGTGCTCTCTCTCTCACATACTGTCTCTCTCTCCCAAATAAAAGAATAAAATCTTAAAAAGAAAAAAAAGAAACAGAAAAAGTGGAACAAAAAGAAAACATAAAGATAGTGGAAATAAGTTATAAATTTCTACTAACCATGACACATGTAAATAGATTAAACTCACATGTAAAAAATGCCAGAAAATATAATAGTAGATTAGAAATAATTTAACTATATTCTGTGTATAAATATGTTGAGTTCAAAAACAGAGATTGTTCCGGTGGATTACAAAGATAAACAAAAAGAAAATATAAGATTTCCAAAGATTCTTTTAAATTTAAAGAGTAAAAATTATGAAAACTAAAAATGAAAATTGGTCAATTACCAGAATCCAATGGCGGGGGGGTAGGGTAATTGGATGGTGGGCATTAAGGAGGGTATGTGATGTGATGAGCACTGGGTGTTACATGCAATTGATGAATTATTAAACTCTACATGGGAAACTAATGATGTACTATATGTTGATTAATTGAACTTAAACAAAAAAAAGATTCCAGAAAAATAGTAATCATAAAAAACTGGTAGCTCTATTAATATCAGCAAAATAAAAGTAAAAATTAGTAGATACATGTTTAAAATTTGACAAATTTATATCAGAGTAAATATGCCAATAAATCTCTGAATTATTAATAGGTAAAGCAGATAAAAATAATAGAGATTAATATAATTCATAAGATTTTTATTTCATTTAAAGAACAAAGCCTGAAAATTCATGAGCTAAGTATCCAACTTGAGAAGTTAGAGAAAGAAAAGCAGAAGAAATTTCAAGAAAATAGAAAAAACACATGATAAAGACAGAAATTAATGAAATAGAAAACACAAAATACAGAGGATTATACTGATTTTTTAAAAAGGGTAATAAAGTAGACAACCATTGTTTGAGTCTGACCAAGGAAATCAAGAGATAAAGCTTAAATAAAAGCAATTAGAAATGAAAAATAAAGTCTTAGCCTCAAATAAAGACCAAAAAGATAAATAAAGAACACTATGAACAACCAATTTCCTAAAACTGATAACAGCAAAAATGACTCGGGAAGAAAAGAATGAATCTTTGGATTCTGGTAATTGACCAATTATCTTACAGAAAACTACTGAAACTTGTGGGAGAAAAATCTAGAAGACTTTCTTAAAAGCAAACGCTGAAAAGAGAATAAGAAGGCCAAAATTAAGAACAAGGAAGAACTGAGAAAGGTAAATGATCATTAGAAGGTGTTCTTGGCTCAAGGAGCTTTGGCCGGTCCTGAGAACTGGGACTTGCATTCACTCAGTGAAGGGCACAGCAATAGCCCAGTGATCGCACTAAGTGGGAAGTTGAAGAAGGTCTTCCTGACACCAAAGTGAGACACAAGAGCTATATCCTGAGGGTAAGAATGTACCTGAAGTAAACAAATTTTCTCATGGCTGTTTCCATCACCTCAGTGGGGCAGGAAACTTCAAACTTTGAACTTATATTAAGGTGATTTCAGATGGATAGGTTTCCCTAGATACCTAACAGAAACACAGACCTCTCCATAAGAAGGTAAATTTCTATTAGGTTTCAAATCATCCCTATTAATAGGTTTTCTTTCTTTTTTTTAGACTGTATTTATTCATTTAAAAGAGATAGAGAGTGCACAACATGGAGAGCAGCAGAGGGAGAGGGAGAAGCAGGTTGTCTACTGAGCAGGGAGCTGGAGGCAGGGCTCAACCCTAGGACCCTGGACTCATGACCTGAGTCAAAGGCAGACGCTTAAACAATTGAGCCACCCAGGCGACCCCCTATATATAGGTTTTCAAGTCCTATTCCCCACACATATATAGTTCAACTTACACAGGCACTTAGAGAAAGAAGACAAAAGGAGCAAGAATCAAAAGAAACAAGAGATAACAGAAATAGAGCCATAAATATTTAATATTTGGATTTAGGTTATCAGATAGATAACAAAACAACTATGCTTACTATTTAATAAATTAAAATCTATATTTGAAATACCTTTAGGAAAAAATTACATAGCAGATTTGAAAAAGGTCGAGATGAAATTGCAAGAACCAAAACGATATTATAACTGAAATGAAAAACTTGATTGATTTTTTAAAAAAGATTTTATTTATTTATTTGACACAGAGAGAGAGATCACAAGTAAGAGAGACAGGCAGAGAGAGAGGGGGAGGCAGGCTCCCTGCTGAGCAGAAAGCCCGATGTGGGGCTTGATTCCAGGACCTCGAGATCATGACTTGAGCTGAAGGCAGACACTGAACCCACTGAGCCACCCAGACACCCCTTGATTGATATTTTTAGCAGCAAAGCAAACACAACTGAAAGGCGGGGTTGGTGAACTAGAAGATAAATTAGACAAAATGTTTTGAAAATGAAACAGAGACAAAAAGAAAATACAGAAGAAAAGGTATTGACATAAAGGAGGGAGAAATGATTAATATACATTTAATCAGAATCCATGAAGTGGAGGAGAGGGAAAACAGGCAAGGGTAATATCTAAAGAGATAATGGCTGATACATGTGTGATTAATAAGCATTGCAAATATTTGTAGTTGAGATTAAGTAAGAAAAAGAGTACATTTACTATCATGAATATGAATGTGGACATCATTACAGATGCTATAGACATTAAAAAGTGATCAGAGGATATTATAAACATTCATATACAGATAGCAATGGATTTGATAATGGATTTGACAGATTCTTAGGAAGACATATTTTGCCACACCTAAGAACTTAAATTAACAGCCCAAATTTTTCTACAAAGAAAATTTCAGGCCCAGATGGCTTTTGTGGATACCAAATATTCTGGTATCAAGCATTCAAAGAAGATAAGCAGCTCTAAGCTTATATAAAATGTTCCAAAGAATAGAAAAATAGGAAATATTCATAGATTTATTTATGAAGCTAGAATGACTTGTTACCAAAACATGACAAAGAGAGTCTGAGATCTGAAAATACTGGTCAGTTTTAATCATTAGGCAAAATTCTTGAACAAAAAAATTCAGAAATGATAGTCTTCTCAGACCAAACGGGAAAAAAGAAAGAACTTCAATCCATTTCTTGAGGCATATATAGAAACTAATTCAAAATAGATGCTACACCTAAAGGTAAAGCCTGAGACTATGAAACTTCTTGAAGAAAACGCAAGGGAAAACTTGATGACCTCAAATTGGGCAAATATTTCTTATATATGATATCAAAAGAATACCTGTTAAGGTATGAATACATTGGATTTCATCAAAATTTAAAACTTCTACAGTTTTTTTTAAAGAGTTATTTATTTATTTTATAGAGTGGTTGAGGGACGGAGGAAGAGGGAGAGAGAATCTCAAGCAGACTCCCCCCGCCCACCCTCTGCTAACAGGGACTGAATTTCACAACCTTGAGATCATGACCCTGAGTCATCACCTGAGCTGAAATCAGGAGTTCAAGGTTTGACCTAGTGAGCTACCTACATGTCCCACAAACTTCTACTCTTCAAAAGGCATGTGACGAGAATGAAATGGTAAGCTATAGACTTGGGGAAAATACTTGCAAATCATGTATCTTAAAAAAACTCAAAAAAATTATAAAAACACAATTATAGCAAAACAAGTCAATAAAACACCGAGCAAAAGACTTTGACACTTTGTCAAAGAAAATATACAGGTGGCAAATAAGCATATGTAAAGATACTCAACATCATTAGTCATTAGAGCAATGCAAATAAGCCACAATGAGATATCACTTCTGGAAATGTGAAAGGGTAATTCATGCAAAGACTTGTACACAAATGTTCATGACAGCTTTGTTTTTAATAGCCCAAAACTACAAGCAATGCAAATATCCAGTAACAGGTGAATGGGTAAACAAATGGTGGTATTTTCATAGAATGGAGACATGAGAAATGCCAGAATTTCTACTCAGAAGTAAAAAGGAACAAAATATTGCTATAGGAGAGAACAACATTGATGAATCTCAAAATAATTATGCTGAGTAAAAAATGATGTCAGCAAAATGAGTACATACTGTCTTATTCCATCTGCAGAACATCCCAGAAATTCAAACTACTATATAGTGACATATATCATATGTCGTATATCAGTATTATATATCATATATGTCATATATCAGTGGTTCTCTGAGGATGCAGGAGAGGGGTGAGAGGAAGAGATTATAAAAAGGAGCATGAGGAAACTTTTCAAAGTGACAAAAATGTGCATTATCTTGATTGTGGTGATGGTTTTTTGAGTGTATGTATATATCAAAACTTATAAGATTATACACTTAAAATATATGCAATTTATTATATGTCAATTTTACTTCAATAAACTGTTCAACCTACTAGCCAAAATGTAAAAAGGGAAATATACCATGACCAAGTGAGTTTATCCCAGGAATGCAAGGTTACTTTTATATGTGAAAGTAAATAAATACAGGCACCTGGGTGGCTTAGTTCATTAAACATCTGACTCTTTTTTTAAAATTTATTTTTTATTTTCAGCATAACAGTATTCATTAAACATCTGACTCTTAATCTCAGCTCAGGTCTTGATCTTGGGGTTGTGAGTTCAAGCCCCATGTTGGGCTCCACCCTGGATGTGGAGGCTATTTTTTAAAAAAAGTAAGTAATTATAATTCACTAAATGATTAGATTAAAATAGAAAATCAGATGAATATTTCAATAAGAAAGCATCTGATGAATTTCAATATGCACTTATGACTTAAAATGTAACTTTTATAAGGTCAGGAATAAAAGTAAATTTCTTGAACTGGTAAGAAGTATCTACAAATAATAATAATAACTTTATTGCAGATATCATACCTAATGGTGAAACACCAAACACTTTCCCTTTAAGAATGGGACTTAAACAAAGAAAAATGCTGTCAAACTTCATTTTGTTTCAACCAGCTCTCTAGTGGAGTACTAGCCAGGTGAGTATGGCAAGAAAAACAAATTAAAGATACAAGGATTTTTTAAAAAAGAATGGTTATTTCTAGAAGATGAAGAGATTATATAAAAAGGAAACAGAATAAAAATGGAGTTTAGCAAGGTTGTTAAATAAAAAATAAAAATATAAAAATTACTTGCATGTGGGACACCTGGATGTCTCGGTTGGTTAAGCCTCTGCCTTCATCTCAGGTCATGATCTTGGGGTCCTGGAATCGAGCCTCACATTGGGCTCCCTTCTAAGCGAGGAGTCTGCTTCTCTCTCTCCTTCTCCCTCCCACCCCATTTGCTCTCTCTTTCAAATAATTAAAATATTTTTTAAAAATTAGTTACATTTCTATAAATCAACTAACAACAAGGAACTAGAAGCCACTCTAAGTACTTCAAACAGTAAGAAATTGAATAGACAAAATTAGAGGAATATGAAATCACTGAGAGAGTTGAACTTCCAGATATGAACCTCAGAACAGCAGAGAAGCATCTTCCAAAGAAGACCACAAAAAGTAAAAGCGTCAGGTGACTGCATTCAGTAACATACCACCAATGCTGCAATTCAGGAACCTGAAATGAGAGAGCCACTTCCCGGCTGCCTCTCAACTCAAGGACTGCGAAATGCAACTGGATTCTAGAACATGGCTACATACAAACTTCATACCTTGGTGACCTTGCCTCCTAGCCAAAAACCGATGAAGTGACAGAAAGATGACTTCTGCCTTACTTCTGTCCCCCACATTGCCTGTAAATGTATATAATTGGTGGGAACTAATTCACAAAGATAAAATTAGCTTCAAAGAGATTCTGCAAGATGTAGATTTTAGCTTTCCAGACTCTGCTGCAAGTGTCAGTGACAACATAACAGTCACTCTAGAAAAGAGTAGGAATGAAAACTGAGGGTCAACCACATGCACTTCAACAAAGAGTTCCAAGAATGTAAGAAAAATACATAATATTTATAGAATCCTCAAAACAAAGCATGGGTGAATACTTATAGTAAGAAATACAAGACCTTTATGTACAAATTATGTTATTGAATTAAATTGAAGAACACTTACACAAATGCAGAGATATATGATCTTTACAGGGAGGAAAACTCAGTATCCAAAAGTAATTTCTTGGGTGCCGGGTAGCTCAGTGGGTTGAGCCACTGCCTTTGGCTCAGGTCATAATCTCAGGGTCCTGGGATCAAGTCCAGCATTGGGCTCTTTGCTCAGCGGGGAGCCTGCTTCCCATCCCCCCACCCCCCCACCTTGCCCCACCCCCGCCTGCTTCTCTGTCTGATTGTGATCTCTGTCTGTCAAATAAATAAATAAAATATTTAAAAAAAAATTTTTAAATAAATAAAAATAAAAGTAATTTCTTTCTAAATTGGTCTATAGATTCAATGGAATTCCAATCTAGATCCCCAGAAGATTTTTAGAGGAACTTCACAAACAAGCCTGAAGAATATGGTTGGGAGAAAAGAGTGAGACTTGCCCTATCACTTAGCATAATTTATTATAAAGCTGTATGATTAAATGATGAACTATTGGTGCAGGATTATATCAATTGACTTGTGAAACAGAATAAAGAGCCATAGTCATAGTCAGACTCATATAGGGAAACATGATATATATCGGAGGTCATGTTGTAATTCCATTGGGGAAAGAGTGGACTAATCAATTATCAATGTTAGGAAAATGGGTTATAAAATAGGACCCCTACTTCACATCACACAGGAAAATCAATTCCAGCATGATTAAGGACTTAAATGTGAAGGGCAAAATTTCAAAACCGTAAAAAGAAATAATGGAAGAAAAAAAAATCTATGATCTCAGGATTGGGAAATGTTTCTTGAACAAGATACAAAAAGCAATAATCATAGAACAGTTCAAGTTTACAACATTAAAATGAATGTCCTCCCTCCATGAAGAAACATGGAAAGAACAGAGGAACTTAATGCAAATCAGTAAGAAAAAGTCAGACAAACCATTGAAAAAACAGGGTGAGCATAAAATGTAAAGAGCATTTCACAGAAAAAACATGATAATATGAATAAAAATGTGAGTCAAACATAGGGAAAGACGCTCAATCTCATCTTGTTAGTAATTATAAGGATAACTCTTGCACTGAGATACGTGCACAAAAATATTCAAAGCCACATTGTTAATAGCAAAGTGATTTTTAAAAAAATCCCAAAGTTTCCTGAAAATAGAATGGGTAAATTGTGGTGTATTTATGTAAGGGAATATTATATAGCAGTTGAAATGAATAAAATTAGAAGCGATCACAGGGTTTAATCAATTGAAAATTGAGTGTTATGAACAAAGACTACATAGAGTATGATACCAGCTCAAAGATGAGCAAAATTAAACAAACTTAAAAAGCTCTTTTGAAGAAACACTTTTTAAAAAAAAAACTAATAAAAACATTTTTTTTCTATAAGTAAGGGTACTATAAACAAAAAATTCAGCGAAGTGGTAACCTTATTGGGAGGAAGACAGGAGGGCTGAAAAGTCAAACTTTGAACATTTTAATGTCTTTCGTGTTTATATTATTGGTCAAGCCTGGAGTTGCAACATATTCATTAAAGTAGAACTAAGACCAGGATGCTTCTTATCACCATAATTTTCTCCTCTTTGTTCTAGAAGTTTTAGCCAATAAAATGAGATAAGAAAAAGAAATAATGATAATAAAGTCAGAGTAAAATGATTTTTATTTGCAAATGATGGTGTTATATGGGGACCCCAATAAAATTAATTAAAAATTTACCCAGACTAATAAAACCCTTAATGAAGGGACCAGTTTCTGCAATGCCGCCATTTGTTGGTATCTACTATGTGTCAGAAGCTCTGCTTGACACTGTACATTCATTGTCTCAATTATTCCTCACATACAACTGTCTGAGGTATCCTGGGATCTCTTTGAAGATGAGGAAAAGGGTTAGGTTGAGTAACATACTCAAGGGGCAGGACAATTTGAAATTTGCATGGTCTAATTTCAAGGCTTGCGCTCTAAAACACTTTGCTATATTGTCTCCAAATAAATGCTGAAAGTAAGATACTTTCTGTATAATAGAAATAACCAGTCATCAGGACACTTGTTCAAGGAAGAATACTTGGATACTTTTAATGGCAAGCATTATCAAACTAGGATAGTAAATGTCTTACCTAAAAGTGCATAGACCAAATACATAATGATGGAATATATATATAATGCAGTATGATCAAGACTTTCTTTCCTGAACAATGACACAGAAGACAATTTTTTTTGTTTATTAACATACAGTGTATTATTTGCCCCAGGTCTATGAATCATCAGGCTTACACATTTCACAACACTCGTGATAGCACATACCCTCCCCAATTTCCATCACCCAGTCACCCTATCCCTACCCCCCACTTCCAGCAACCCTGTTTGTTTCATGAGTTTAAGAGTCTCTTAGGGTTTGTCTCCCTCGGGATCCCATCTTGTTTCATTTTTTTCCCTCCCTACACCCCATGACCGCCACCCAGTGGCGAAGACCTCTTAAATTCTTCTGTCTTCCCTTTATAGACAGCGTGCAGTGTTCTATCTTTCTATTGACTTGTTTTTTTCTTCAAAAGAGTTACAATAATATTACTGATCAGTTAATGATTATCCTCTCTGAAACTATACCTTGATTGGCTTGGGATTGTTTTTGTATTTCTCCTCTAGACTTACTTCCATTAGCAATGATCCCCCCCCACCTAACTTTCATCTGAGATGGTAGTTTTATACATAAGGATTGATTTTAGGATATTTTCTAGGTCGTGGACACTGAATACTTATAACTAGTGTTTCCTAGCTCATTTATAACTTCCATCAGAATCTTCATTAATTTCGTTTGTCCTGTAGACTCTCAGACTTTCAGAGAGGTTTGCTGAACTGCCTGCTTTCATACCTTCTGGATTTGAAAATGCTGGGAACACCCTCACCTCGTGCCCGACCTCACCTCTTTCCCCACCTGGTGCCTACTTGTTCAGCTTGCCCCTGAAGGTTCTGTCCCACCATCCCCTTTTCACAATCTTAGATTCAAGTTCAGTTTCAAGTCAGTTTTGGAATCATAAATTAGAGCTAGAAAGGACTTGGGAGATAATTTGGTTTTATAAGTAAGGAAACAAAGGTCCACACTATTCTTCCTACTCATTTCCTCCAGAACGTGGTTCTCCATCAGTTGGTTTCTACTGAGAAACAATACCCATTCAGTAACGAGGATCCCTGTTGTGAAAATACAAAACTGGAAATGAGAAACAAGGCTGCCACCCTGTGGTATGTACTTGAACAGAGAGGAGGGATTTATACAGAGAACCGTGAGAACTAAGGAAATTATGCATGGTGAATTCTCATTAATCAGAACGGTAATGACCAACTTTTGTAATTGTCATTGTGATTCATTTTGTGAGATTTACAAGAATGTGAAATTCTCTTTAGGCGACATCTGGAAGTTCTGGGGCAGCCATTAGACCAGATGCTAAAGTCCCAGGAAGATATAATAATTGACTGATCGATGTTCACAGACTGAGAGATCTATGGAAGGAATATATATATATGCATATACATACATACATACATACATACGCATATATGCATATATACATACATATGCGTATGTATGTATGTATGCATATGTACATATGGGGGACATATGCATATGTATGTATGTATATGCATATATATGTCTTACATATATCATATATTATATAGCTTATGATATATATGTTATCTTAAAAGTAGGTCTAGATAACACAATTTTATTTTATAAAACCAAATTAAGTAAAATAATGTGCTATAGATCATTAAATTCTTAAAATTCTTTGTCCCTCCCTTTTATCACAATCAAATGCTTTTGGCATGATAATCATGTTATATAAATGAGATAATTTAATGAAATAGAATTTAATGAAGTCTAAGTGAAGCAAATACTTAAATATAAAATATTTAAATGAATTTGCTTTCACTAGTTATGTAAGTGTTGCTCTAATTTGAGCATCACAGAAATGGCCACTAAGATCTATTTGGGGCTAAACATAGAAGTGGAAGCCTGAGGAGACTTATTAGTTGAGTTGCACAAGGGTCCCCTTGGTAGACGTGATGCTTTCAGCCAGCAGACATAGGGTAAGAAAGGAGGCCATGAAACATCGGTTTGCCAAAAATATTTACTATATCAGTAACTACTCTAATCCTAGACAATTGCAAATTGCTTGTTTCAAGTATGCATGCATCTGCCCCATCTCCCTTAGAATTCATGAGAATGGACAAGGGTGCCATATCAGTAACTCTGAGATGGGGCTGCTCACCGTAAGACAGCCTAACATTCTTAAAGGAGCCAAATAATTTCAAGGCAGCAATTTCTTTAATTAATTGAATGTAGCTAAAAATATATGAACCCCATTATATATATATTTTTTTAAATTTTATTTATTTATTTGACAGAGAGAGATCACAAGTAGGCAGAGAGGCAGGCAGAGAGAGAGAGAGAGAGAGAGGGAGGGAAGCAGGCTCCCCGCTGAGCAGAGAGCCCGATGCGGAACTCGATCCCAGGACCCTGAGATCATGACCTGAGCCGAAGGCAGCGGCTTAACCCACTGAACCACCCAGGTGCCCCCCCATTTTATATTTTTAAAACTTTAAAAATCAGGAAAGTTTGAGACGAATCCTATTTGGGTTCCAATTTTACCGCCTCTACTTAGGTGCTAACTTAGGCCAAGTTATATTTAATCTCTCCAGCCTTTAGCTTCTCCTCTGGAAAATGGGGCTGGTTATACCTACCCAGTGGACTGTAGCAAGGGTTAGGCAGGAAAAGGAATTCGCAGCACATAGTGCCAAGCTTAACACTTAGTGCT
The DNA here is from genome assembly GCF_964662115.1 of Mustela nivalis. Lineage (NCBI taxonomy): Eukaryota > Metazoa > Chordata > Mammalia > Carnivora > Mustelidae > Mustela > Mustela nivalis. The sequence goes on from NC_139024.1 coordinate 66,584,146, forward strand.
CCATAAACATTAAGCTGCTAGAATCTTCCAACAGTGGAGCTGTGGGTGCAACCGGACTCTAGGTGTACTTACAACGAAGCTATCAAATTTCATAGAGAAAACCCTAACTTTTATTTCATTTTTTAGGCATTCAAAGCAAAGATGTGTCAGACAAAAAAACACGGATTGCCAGTTGGTTTTCTCAAAGTCAGGGCACTGCATTTTCAGCCTGGTGCGTGAAAGTTCTTGGCATATCAATAATAATAGTAATAATAATAATAATAAATCTCTTGGTAAGAAATTCAGACTGAGTTTGTGAAAAGAGTGCTGATTTTCTAACCAGATGGTCTTGGGTCCATATTTTTACATCCACCTCTTACTGGCAATGTATTCTTGGACTTGTTTCCCATGTGTTAAAATAGAATAATACCATGTACTTACATAGTGCTTATAGTTTAATGTAGTGGCTATTATAGCATCCTACATCAGGAGATAATGTATGTAAGCATCCTTTCTACAAGTCTCAACAATTTGTTTGTTGTTGTAGTTCCCTTGAGATTCTTTGATGATGGAGAAGTCCTGAGATTCAAGTACCTGGGAAATTGATTTACAAATCCATTTTTTCCTGATGAATAGAAAAATAAAAACAGGAGGAGAACGGTTTGGGGGCAGTGTTCCAGTTATCACTGTATTGCCTCGCAGCCCCAAATGCCCTATTTTGCAGCTGGATTTTACACCCATTTCTCCTTTGCAGCTGGCACAATGCTAAACTTTGTCAGTAGAGGGCGCCAGAGGGACATTGCAGGAGAAAGGGGCTCCTTTTTCAAAATCACTTTCTGTGCTATTTCCAAGCAAGGTCCGTTGAGCCGCCAGCTTCTGCAGGCCAGGTGCTACAGCACTCTGGCAGCAAGCAGTGTCTTGGGTCCTAGGGAGACCTGCAACCAGTATCTCCTCTCGTGGCCTTCTGAGGTGTGGCACCTGTGGTGGATGGCTTTCTCTTGCAGAATTCCCAGAGGGCAAATTCCCAATGAATCCCAGTCATGGCTCCCAATTTGCCAGACTCTGTTTGCCTTCAACCCAAAAGAGCCTTCCGTGCGCTCTGGCCTGGCTGGAATTCATTGCTTGCCAGTCTGTGCTCCAGTCAATACGGACCAGCTCTGGCCTGGAACAATCAGGGAACTTCTCTGTCCAGTGGACTTCTACAATGATGCCCAAGTCCTAGCCTTGGGAAGAGGGCCCCTTTTCCAGGTTTGCACCCTTTGAGGGTATACTTTCTCAGCCCCAGTTCTTTCTACTTAGTCCTCTGCTGTAGTTAATTTTTAAATTTTCCTTATTTTTCCTTTTTGTGGTAAACCTTTTAAATTAAGCCTTCATTGTTCAGATTACTGTATGGTTTCTGATTGGATACCGACTACAAAAGTGGGTCCTTCATCCAACCTCCGTGAAAACTCAGTTAACTCTATTCCACCACAGAAGTAACTGTCTTGTGACAAAACATCCTCTGCCCCTCATTTCTTCCCGTAAAGTTAGGAATATAGAATGGAGATTTTTGTTTCCTTATGTCAATCACATCCCTTTTGTCAATTCATCTTTGCCTCAAGATGTATAAATTTCAGTAAAAGGTCAAATCGATATTGATGAGAACCTGCAAATGTTAGACTTCTCCGGGTTATTTGTTGATTTAATTAGGCGGATGTGTACTGTTCTAGAATCCACCTTCCTCACACGGCAGCTGAACCTTCAAACTGAGGCAATTGGGAAAGGCTTCACGGAGTTGGCAGCGTTTGAATTGGACGTTGAAGGAAGGATGGGATTTCACAAAACTGAAATATAGCCCCCGTCACGGGACTTTTCAAGAATAAAGAAAAAAAAAAAAAAAAAAAGCAAAGGCATACCTGTTTACCAGGAACAAACACACTGGATAGGGAAGAAGCAGAACAGAGTTGAGAAGATGGTAGAGTCCGCTTGTGGAGGACCTTGAATGCTAGGCAAAGAAGCCTAGAGAGATACTGTATTTTCATGTCGATTTGGCTTCAGTGTAGAATAGTTGAACTGGAAAGTGATCCTAAGACCTAATCAAGGACACTAATGAGAAAACTATTATAGGAGCCAAGATAGGAGGCCATCTGGACCCATTATGATGGAACAAGGGAGAGTAGGGAAAATGGAAAGGGAAGAACAGAGGTATAAAAACTACAGGGGTGCCTGGGTGGCTCAGTTGTTAAGAGTCTGCCTTCGGGTCAGGTCATGATCTCAGGATCCTGGGTTCCAGCCCTGCATTGGGCTCTCTGCTCCTCTCCCACTCCCCCTGCTTGTGTTCCCTCTCTCGCTGTGTCTCTCTGTCAAATAACAAATAAAATCTTTAAAAAAAAAAAAAACAACAATCCCCCCCAAACTATGTACAAGAAGACTCCATTAGAGACTGAACGGGTCGATGTAAGAGACGAAATCTTGATGATTCTAGGAGTCCAGTTGATGTGCCACGCAGAAGCAGGGGATCATGGGAAGACAGAGATTGTGTTGATTTTCCAACCTAGCTGGAATATGCCGTGAGAAATGGAAAGTCCCTATAATAAATAAAACAGCTATGCTGATGTAATTCAAACACCAAATTCACTTATTTATCCATCCATTCTCCTACTGTTGCTTTAAACTGTTCAGTGGGGGAATGAATGAAAACTTGACAAGCCTTCTCACTTTTGTGTTCCTTCTTGGGTAGGAGACAGTGCTAAATGTCAGGGAGTCTCAATCCAGTAATTAGAATATCCAACCCATGATGTTAATAAAAATTCTGGACTATATTATGTGCTAAGTCTCAAACTCCCAGCACAGGCCAACCTGGGGCCGCAAGAGACAAAGGGGCATAGAGTTGGCCTCATCTCAGTTTCTCCTCCCTTTTGATTTCTTCCTTTACCCTCACCTTCCCAGTTCCCCACCTTGAAAAGTTGAAACAGGAAGGAGCTGTTTCAGAGACTCACAAGGGGCAAGGAAAGAGCTCACAGGAACAGGGTGTCATTACAATCTGACTCTGTGTGATCTGGACCCGGCAGACATTTAGCACCAACTTTTCTCTTACGGGCACTGTCCTTCGCTTCAGACGGATGCATCTCCACATGTGGAGGCCAGTTGAGGATTTATTGTGGATTTTAACTTACTGCTTGAGACTCTTTGCCCCTCCAGGTTGTGTGCTTAGACTTGGTCCACTGTGCCCTCATGCTTATTCTCTCTCTCCTGTAGGGGACAAGCCCTGGGTATATAGATCCCAGCACACTTTTGGCTTCACCAAAGAAGCAGCCAATCCTCCCGCACCCCCCTCAAGCAGAAATAAAACGTTGAGCTGCATTCACCCAAATAATGCAGGCTAATCCCCCTATCTTAAAGTCAGCTGCAGCTGATCAGCAAGCATAATTCTGTCTGTGGACTTCATTCTCTTTTGGCCTTTATTCCAATCAAGCTTCAACCAGAGAAGCAGAATCAGTAGGAGATATATATTAAGAGATTTATTGCAATGAATTGGTTTATGTAATTGTGGGGGCTGAATAGAAAAGTCAGGGAGGGCAGCTGGATGTCTTGGGCATGGGCTGAAATTGCTGTCTACAGGTGGACTTTCTTTTCCTTCAAGGAAGCCTCAACTCTGCTTATAAAGCCCTTCAAATGATTGAATGATGCTCATACAAATTATGCAAGACAATCACTCTTACTTAAAGTCAAATTTAATTGATTACGGACTTTTGATTTAATAACTGGGACTATAGCTTAGGCAAGTTGACATATCAACTAGACCATTACTGTTCATTCTGTCAGCTCCATACACACAACTCTGTCAGTCAGAACACACCTCTGTAAATGATAAATTACTCTCCAAATAAAGGCAACAACGAAGTCACCCTTCCACCTGACATCACACATCCTGCATACAACCAAAACACACTAACTCTTTTCTTCAGAACAGGATGCAAAGTGCTGGGGTGATACCCTGGCTGAATTGGATTGTTGCAGTTTTCCATTTACTTTATTACAGGGTCAACGCCTAGTTTTATGTGTTGATTTGACTGGACCATGGGGTGCCCAGATTATTGGTAAATCATTATTTCTAGATGTATCTGTCAGGGTGTTTCCAAATTACATTACCATTTGAATTGGTAGACTGAGTGAAAGAGATTACTCTCCCAGATGTGGATGGGCACCATCCAATCCACTGAGTGCAATGGTTAGAAGAAAAGGGCAGAAGAAAGGAGACCTTAATCTCTCTGCCCGACTGCTTGAAATGAGATGTAGGTCTTCTTCCTGTTCTCAAATTTAGACTAACACCATTAGGTTCACTGGTTCTCACGCCTTTGGACTTGGACCAGAACTTATACCACTGGGGGTCCTGGTTCTCAGCATTTTGGACTCAGATTGGAACATCATTGGCTTTCCTGGATCTGCAGTGTGAAAATGACAGATCATGAGACATCTTAGCTCCATAATTATATAAGCTAACTTCTTACAATATCTATCTATCTATCTATCTATCTATCTATCCTATCTAATTGGTTCTATTTCTATTAAGAACCCTGACTAATACACAGGGCAAGATAGGTCAACCCTCACTTTTCAAGATTCAATATTTGCAAATTCACCTATACTAAAATTTATCTATGATCCCGAAAGCAATACTGGAAGGCTTTTATGTTTATTCTCAAATGCACAAAGAAAAATCCGAGTTGTCACTGGGCTCATTTCTAGGTGAGCTTACCAACAAGGATATACTCTGCTTTCCGGTTTCAGTTCCCATACAGAGATGACCAGAGAATGGAGCAAGTAGGAGATAGAACAGTGTAGTGCAAGAAATTCCAACTCCAGGACCAGTGGGCAGTGTTTAAATCCCAGATCTGGCCCCTGCTAGTGGAGCAGACTCAGGTAAGTGACTTAACACTTCGGAACTTCATTTGCACTTAAAAAAAAAATTAAACACTTTCTTTTGATATGGTTGTAACATTTTCACTTATGTAAAACAAAGAAAATAGAATCTACCAAGATGAGTCATTTTAGGATTTTAAATTGCAATCTATGTTAAAAATGTGTGTATATATATGTGTATATATATATATATATATATATATGAAATATAGACATCTTTCCCCAAAGAGCAGCAGTTCAATATTTGCTAACTCTATTAACACTCTATTAACAGTGGCTTTATAAAACATAACTACAAGAAATAAGGAGAATTGATTGTACTAACAGATGCCCTAGGATATTGCCCGGATATTCTTCTTTATTTCCATTGTATGACCCAGTTTCTTTGTTAATCGGGTCAAATCAGTCCACCAAACATAGTAACCACCTTTTTTTGCCTGTTATTTCAGAGTCATGGGACCCCAAAGTGGCTGAATGGCAGTCTCAGCTTCCAGCTCAGTAGAATAATTTTTATGTCTCCTGGTAGAAACATTCCTCCCTTTCGGACTAAGAGTTTTAGACTGGCAGAGTGTGTAAAGGTCATATAGATGAGTAGCAAAAATTTTGATAATGAACCACTAGGGATAATAGTGACTGGAACATTCCTATTTCCACACTTTGATTCTTGGGCCTGAGAACACTGGCTATGGGAGGCACAACATGTATTAGATGCTGACTGAGAGCATGTGAAGACTCTTGGAGGACATTGTCCCAGCTCAGCAAGATATTGGCACTTAGCTAGGGTTATAACTGTCTTCAAAAGGCTGTTCTACTATTCTGTAAAGCTAGCTGTTTCAGGATAGTGGGGTACATGGTAAGACCAGTGATTTCCATGAATTTGGGCCCACTGCTACATTTATTTGCTGTGAAGTGAGTTCCTTGTTTGGAAGCAATGCTGTGTGGAATCCCAACAGTAGATAAAGGCTTCATTCTGTAAGTGTACTCTTGGGCACAGATGGAATCTGTTGCCCACAGGTGAAATTTCTTCTTCATCAAGAAAATCTCAACTCTGATTTTAAGGGCTTTAAACTGATTGGCTCAGACCTTCCCAGATTATTTGGACTATCTTTCTTCAAGTTAACTGATTATGGCCGTCAGTCACATTTGCAAAAGATGTTTATTCACACCAACATCTAGATTAATGATTGAATAACTAGGGACTTTAGCCAAATAGGCATGTCAAAAAGATCATCCCACCATGTAACATAACGTTTCCACAGCTTCTAGGGATTAGGAGGTGGTCATCTTTGGGAAGTCATTATTCTGCTTACTAAAAATGGATAATATAAGGCAGGATAAACATGAAAAGTAAGAGAATATGATAAAGGAATGATGGAAGTGAAAAAAAAAACCAAGATGAATCCTTTGGTGGAGTCAGTACATCACATTGGCTACATGACTCTGAATATTTGCTATGATTTTTCTACTGATGATTTGTCTATGACCTTTCAAGCATCTACATAAAAGAAGATGTATCATTTCAGTCACAGTATTAAGAAGAGAAAAAAACTAGTTGACAGGATAGGTACAATCATGCCTGGTATTCTGGAACATTAGTGAAATTGGTGGGCATACTCTTTTAGGTTCTCAACAACACCCTTAAAATGAAAGCAGTAGCAGATGACAGAACTCTATTTTATATAATATTTAGTATGAAACCAATACAGTTGAGTAAACGAAGCTTACCCACAGATAATTTGAAGTGGCCCACAACCCGCTCTCTACTGTTTCACTGTACGACTAGGGTCAAGTTTTAGGGTACTTGACAGTTGGGGTGGATTGTGCATGCTTCTGGCTATTCTCTCTCTTTGTTAATTATCATCGCTGAAATTTACATAGAGGATACTTTGTGTTGTCCTTTAAGTTAAAAAAATTGATTTAACAGTCAGCTAAGCTGGAGCAAAAATAATGCATTGTTATACACAAGAAGTTGGATGTAGATATATTATTAAAAAGAAACCACCTCACTTTGTCATACAAGACGGAAGACAGTTCAAAAACAGGTCCAAGTATATGTGGGAATTGTGTATATGATAAAGTTGACATTTTAAATTAATTGGCAGAGAATGAATTATTTAATAAATTATTTTGTAACAAATCACTATTCACTTGGAAAAAATAAGTGAAATCACTTATTTATAATAAGCAGAAATAAATTCCAAGGTTAACCAAGATTTTAGAAAATTTTAACAGAAGAAACACTTTCTTTAGAACTTGTTAAAGTTCTATACCCTTACTTGATTTCTGTCTGGTTGTTCTACCAAATGTTGAATGAGGGGTGTTAAATTCTCTAACCATAATTGTGGATTTGTTTCTTTTTCTTTTAGTTCCATTAATTTCCGCTTCACATATTCTTCACCTATTTTAATTGGTGCACACACATTTAAAATTGTTATATTTTCCTAGTGGACAAACCATTTTATAATTGCATTAATATACCCCTCTGTCTCTGTAATTTCTTGTGCTCTGAGTCTTTTTTTTTTTATGATATTGATATGGTCACTCCTTCTTTTTTGGATTGTTTGCATGATACATCTTTTTCCATCCTTTTACTTTCAATTTATCTATATTGTTATACTTGAAGAGAATTCATGTAGACATCATATATTTTGACCATCCACTCTGGCAATCTCTGTCTTTAATTTATATATTTATATCAGTTATAGTCCATGTAATTATTGATATGTTCGGCTTATGCCTGCCACTTTGTTTTTATTTATCTCTGTTTTGTTTCTGTTTTTATTTCTCCTGTGTTACTGTGGGTTATTTGAATGTTTTCAGAATTCCCTTTTGTGATCTATAGTGTTTTTCAGTACATTTCTTTGTATAGTTTTATCAGTGGGTTCTCTAGGCATTACCGTGTGTGTGTGTGTGTGTTATTTTATATATAATACATTATATATATATATATAAGATGTATTATAGTCTATTGATACATTATTTAATTAGTTCAAAATTTATATAGAAATCCTACCTCTCTTTATGTTCATTCACCCTGTCCCATTTGTAATATAATTGTCTGTCATAAATATTTCCTTTACATACATTTAGAACCACATCTGACAGTGTTATAGTAATTTTGCTTCAATTGTCAATCACAAATTAGAAAACTCAAGAAGAGACTGAAAATCTTTTGTGTTTTAACCATATTTTTCCTTGCCTTGCTCTTTCTTCCTCCTTGCTGTTCCAGAGTTTCTTCTTATATAATTTCCTATTTAGGAAATTCCATTAGCCATTTTTTTAAAGGTTAGTCTGTTGATGACAAATTGCCATAGCTTTTTTTAACCTGATCTAGTCTTGATTTTCCTTTCATTCCTGAAAAAAATTTTATAGGCCTCGGATTCTGCCTTGACAATTCTTACTTTTAACCCTTAAAGAGTATTATTTCACTTCTTATCAATCCCTATTGTTTCTGGATGAAAAATTCACTGTCATTTTAATTGCTTTACTCACATAGCTAAGGTATCATTTTTCTCTGATTTCTTCCAAGATAACTTTTTTTCTGTCTAACGATTTCAGAATTCTAATTATGCTGTATCTTAGCCTTGATTTGGGAGAGAGGTGTTATGTTTGAGGTTCATTCAACTTCTTGAATCTGTAGGTCTATATATTTGCCAAATTTAGGAAGCTTCAATATATCTTTGCATGCTCTTTCACTCCTGCTCTCTTTTCCTCTCTTTCTAGGACTCTGATGATACAAATGTCAGGGTTTTTGTTTTGTTTTGTTTTTGTTTTTAATAATCCAATAGGACCCTGCAGACCTAACAAACTTTTTTCAGCATACTTTTTTCTCTTCTGTTCAGATTGAATAATTTCTACTGTCTTATCTTCCTGTTCACTGATTCTTGCCTCTGTGTCCTCCATTCTGCCATTGGGCTCATCCATTGAGTTTTTAGTTTAGTTATTATATTTTTCAGTTCTAAAAGTTTCATTTAATTCTTTATATCTTCTTTCTCCCCCTTTTCCTCTGTCTTTTTCTTCCTCTTCCTCTTCCCCTTTCTCCTCCTCCTCCTTCCTGGCTAAGACTGTCTATTTCTGTGTTAATGTTTGTATTTTATAATTTGTTTCAGTATGTTTGTAACTGCTTATTTAAACATTTTTATCATAGGTGCTTTAAAATATCTGTTGGATAATTCTAATATCTTTGTCATCTTAGTGTTGGCATCTATTGATTGTTATTCTTTTAAAAAGAGACTTTTAATTTTTTAAGAGCAATTTTAAGTCCACAGCCACATTGAGAAAAAAGTACAGAGATTTCCCTATACCCTCTTCCCCCACACATGAATAACCTTCCCCATTATGAACACCCCACACCAAAGTAGTACATTTGTTATAGTTGATGAACCTATATCAATACATCATTATTATTCAACATCCATAGTTTACTCTAGGTCTCACTTTTGATGTTACACATTATAAGGGTTAGGACAAATGTATAATGGCATATGTTGACTATTGTATCATGCACAGTATTTTCACAGCCCTAAAAATTCTCTGTGCTCTACCTATTCATTCCTCCACCTCCTACACCAACTCCTAGCAACCACTGATCTTTTTACTGTCTCCATAATTTTGCCTTTTCTGGAAAAAGTCTTGACTTTCCACTAGACCTTCTCTAATACCACTCCCAACAGGGATGGGATGCCCCCCCCACTTAGTGACACATGGGGATGGAAGTCCAGTTTCCTCACATCATCTTCCCTGACTCTGTAGGGGTTGGGGTTTTTTCCATGTTTTTCCTTCATCGTATGTTCACTTTATATAAAATGTCTAGAGTTTTTAATTGTACTTAGTAGTCAGAATAGAGAAAAGTATATCTGCTTCAACTTCTTGGAAGCAGAAGTCCTCAGCAAAAATTTGAAGAGTTTGATAACATTGAATACTGTCAAGGATGTGAGGCAATTGGTACTGGGATTACGAACTTCTTAAAATTTTGGTGAGAGTAATTTGATAGTAGATATCCAAAAATTTTAACAAGATTAGCAATCCTACTTGTAAGAATCTATTCTACACAACTACTAACATGAATACATAAATAATAAAAATTCTTATCTTAGCATTATTTGTAAAAGTGAAATTAATTAGAAATAATTCATCAACAAATAGAAAAATGGTTAAAAAATATTGTGGTATACAAAAAATAAAATTACATGCACCCATCACTTTTTTATAAAGTAAGCTGCAAAAAATATGTATAGCATGTTCTCATTTCTCATACAAAAATTGTTGGGGAGCCTGGGTGGCTCAGTTGGTTGGGTGACTGCCTTTGGCTCAGGTCATGATCCTGGAGTCCCAGGATCAAGTCCCACATCAGGCTCCCTGCTCAGCAGGGAGTCTGCTTCTCCCTCTGACCTCTCTCCTCTCATGCGTGCTCTCTCTCTCTCAAATAAATAAATAAAATCTTAAAAAAATTGTTGAGTGGCTTTTTTCCTATTGTTTAGAATTGGAAACTAAGGCTATAAGAGATAAAGGGACATCAAGTATGTTATTCTATAGTGACACCCTCTAAAAAAACTCAAATATCTGTAGGCTAACACCTCTATTAGATCTTACAAACAATTGAGCAGATTAGCCTTCTTGCCTCCAATCATTATCCCAGCACATCACCCATTGCCTTCCTTCAACCTCATTTATCACCCCAAGACTTCCTACAGTCCTCTAAAACAAAAGACCTGGGGAGAGTGATAGAGTAGGGGAAAGTCTTTGGAGTCAGATATTGTTGGCTTAGGTGGGACCTCTGTTTATTTTCCATTGGGTTCCCATGGGAAAAGTAAGGGGGCTACTTATCCCCCTCCACAAATCAGGTAAAGGAGGGAGAGTCAAGGTAATTGTTTAAAGACCTTAAGAATACCTTATAAACTAGGAGACTGACATTTCGTTCCCCAAAGGAGTTTTTGGGATTTTAGCTTAAGCAGTTGAGTCACCAACTGCTTGGGTAATTATATAAACAGTGAAAAGCAGAACTAGAGAGAGATGGCAGACTGATGAGTGTTGATCACAGGATACGGGGACACCAGTGGCAAGAAGGCAGGAGCTGAAGGCATTGAGAAAGCTAGACAGGAAGATATAGAGACAAACTCTTGTCAGGAAACAATGCAGAAGGTAGTGGCTTCATGACACTCTCTCCCCCACAGTGTACTGCCCTCCAGAAAAGAGACTGAAGAACAGGGACACCTGGGTGGCTCAGTTGGTTAAGCAGCTGCCTTCGGCTCAGGTCATGATCCCAGCATCCTGGGATCGAGTCCCCACATCGGGCTCCTTGCTTGGCAGGGAGCCTGCTTCTCCCTCTGCCTCTGCCTGCCATTCTGTCTGCCTATGTTCGCTCTCTCTCCCTCTCTCTCTCTGACAAATAAATAAAATCTTAAAAAAAAAAAAAGATTCTTAAAAAAAAAAAAAAGAAGAGACTGAGGAACTTAGTCTTGGGCCCAAGTGAAAAAGCATATTTGAACCCTTGCCTCATAGAGGGCAGCCAGAGCAAGCAAGAAGCAAATCACAGAGGACCACCACAGAGAGCAGTCCATAAAGAAGCATCCTGTCTCATACTCTCTTTCAATACCTACTACCAGAGAAATAAATTCCTGAATAATATAGAGGAAGAAATGAGCCAAACTTCTTTGCCTTCACTTCAACCCAAGTGAGTGACTTGATGGAAGAGCCAAAGGGCAAACCCACTGCAGGTCCCTGAAGCCATGGACCACAGCTAGCAGAAGAGATGAATTTTACATCAGATGTGAGATCTGAGTTTTAAACTGGACAATACTGAATTTGTCTTTTTTTTTTTAAGATTTTCTTTATTTATCTGACAGAGAGAGAGAGATCACAAGCAGGCAGAAAGAGAGAGGAGGAAGCAGGTTCCCTTCCAAGCAGAGAGCCCGATGCGGGACTCCATCCCAGGACCCTGAGATCATGACCAGAGCCGAAGGCAGAGGCTCAGCCCACTGAGCCACCCAGGCGCCCCTGAATTTGTCTTTTACTAACAAAGTGTTGGAAGTGCTGTTGTATCTGCTCAGGATATCATTAGAGATCTGCTCCCTGCTAGGAAAAGGAGATTCAACATACACAGTAATAGTGGGAAAATAAAAGTGGCTTGTGTTTCTATCCTTAGGCAGTTAAAACTGTTAATCAACATGTGAAATGCACATGTATGTATTTGGTATTATGTGTGTGTGTGTGTGTGTGTGTGTGTGTGTGTGTATTTTCTGTAAGCAAAGAAAACTGGAAGAATCTGTACCCCATTATTAACAATCACACATTGGCATATATAAAGATGGAATTTATAATAACCAATAAGTTTCTAACTTGAGAAATACAGAGGTTTTTTTTATAAGTAATAGATGAACACACTAGGTTCCAGTCAGATGAAACTATGTGCATAAGCTTCATAACAATAAAAAAAAGAGCTCACCAATTGATAAATAAATCTTTCATATCTGTACCCCAAACATCCCAATGCTCAGAGTCCCCTCATCTTGCTTCACAAGCTGTGGTGTTTTGCTTAATGAATTCCTAGAACTATGATCCTGTACGGGTCATTCTCAATGTTGGAATCTCTGAAAGACTGGTTGTGGGCGTAGGAGTTGGGTTGAAGTGGTGGTGGGCTTTTCTCTCAAGCTAATGAGAGCGGGGTTCTCTGGTTCCTTTGAGCTCCTTTCAGCTCCTCTCCCCTCCTGCTCAGTTGATAGCTGTGGTTCTTCTGCTGGAAGGAAAATCAGTTGCTTTGGGACAGCTGACCCTCCCTTCCCATGGATTTCTGCCATTCTTGGGGCAGTTTCTTGGTGTTTTTTTTTTTTTCACACTAACTATAGGAAATCTATTTCTGATGTCATGCTTTTATTTTTTTTTTTATTTTTATTTTTTAAAGATTTTACTTATTTAACAGAGAGAGATCATAAGTAGATGGACAGGCAGGCAGAGAGAGAGAGAGAGAGAGAGAGAAGCAGGCTCCCTGCTGAGCAGAGAGCCCGATGCTGCAGGACTCGATCCCAGGACCCTGAGATCATGACCTGAGCCGAAGGCAGTGGCTTAACCCACTGAGCCACCCAAGGCGCCCTGATGTCTTGCTTTTAAAAAGGGTCTACCACAGCCCAGCAATTTGCTGGGAAGGAAGTAAACTATTCCTTCAGCCTTCAGTGACTGATTCAGAGGATAGCTGGGCCCAGGTTCTCCCTCTCCCTGGAACAAGTGTCCTTTTCAACATCCACACCTTACTGCACATTTAAGCCCGCTCCACTCCACTCCTCCTCACTCAAGCTGATATTTTTCATTCAGCCTTCACTGTTCTCCCTTTACTCTAGATTACTTTGGGGACCTGCAGGTTATCAACAGAGCTCAAGTTATGTCTCACAGGACTTCTGAGCTCATGCGAAACAGGGGATATGACCTGGCAGCTATTCTACATCTCCCTTAATATTTCATAACAGCGAAGTTAATTGTGAAGCAAATGAAACCAGACCATAAAGGGAATCTCAAGGGGGTGGTGGGACCTAATTCCAACTGACCACATAACTCAGCAGCTATCTCAACCCTAATGCTATAAAGGGAAATAACTTGGTTTCCAGAGCAATCCTTGAATAATTCCAAGGACACAAACTCTACCATCTCTCTCCCTCTGTCTCTCTCTCCCTCTCCCTCCCTCTATCCTTCCCCTGACTTGGGTAAATGCCATATAAGTAAACTAGCAAAGTTACCAAGATGTGGTTTGAAAGCAACCTAGAGAAAAACAATGAGATGTTTTTAACAAAAATATAGAAATAATATTCAGGGCTCATAACTACTCATTGTAATGTATCTTCTTATACATTGTTGGTGAGATTTTGAATGAGTATAGACTCTGCAAAGCAATTTTATACTCTTTATTTAAAAAAAAAAAAAAAAGTTACTTCTAGGGTGCCTGAATGGCTCAGTCATTAAGTGGCTGCCTTGAGCTCAGGTCATGATCCCAGGGTCCTGGAACTAAGGTCCACATTGGCTTCCTGATCAGCAGGAAGCCTGCTTCTCCTTCTCCCACTTCCCCTGCTTGTGTTCCCATTCTCACTGTATCTCTCTCTGTCAAGTAAATAAATAAAATCTTACCCCCTCAAAAAACCTTTAAAAAGTTACTTCCAGTAATCCATCCTAAGGAATAATCTGAGAAATAATGAAATATTTGCAAGGACATATAAGGATCATCAATGTAATATCATTTATCATAGGAGAAATTCTAAACAACCTAAATGTATGAAATAAGTTACAGTTTTTCATGAAATGGAATATTGCCCTATCTTTAAAAATCATGTTTCCAAAAAATAATTGTATGATATGATAAAAAGCTTAGTTTATAATATTGAGAGAAAAAGAATAAAAACTGTATATACAATATTAACCTTATTTTGTTATGTTTATCAATCTCTCTGGAAGTAAATATTTTCTTTTCAAATGCTTTGAAATAATCAAAGATTATTTTTATTTTGAGAAAAAGGTTAGTGAACAAAATCTATTTTAATTTGGCAACAATCTCTTTTGGGGGCTTCTGGTTCCGGGGTTAGACCTTTCCTGTGAGACATACAAGATAGAATTTTTGGGGAAGGTTTTTGGGAAAGAAATGGAAAGACAAGAATTTAGAAACCAGCTTACTCTTTTCCCCAATAGCTGTACAATTTTCATATTTTTATCATTTCATGTTCTCCTTGAGCCATGCCCAAGAACAAATACTATTATTTTTTTTAAGTTGTATTTCTTTCCAAGGGAGTGATAGTGTGAATTACTGTCAAAGAAAGAAACTCACTAATCTTAACCCATTATTCTTTTTATCTGCTCAGGTGTTTAACCTCCTTATATAGGAAAGGGAAAAAAATAGTTAAATTTAAAATTTAGTCTGAGTAGTCACCTAGAAATTGCTGTTCTGAAATAAAATAAGTAGCATTTTGGCAATATAGATGAAGAACCTAAAATTAGTCCCATTTTATGGCTCAGAATTCTACTTCTGGAAGATGCAGACCAAGATCCAAGATGGGCATCATGGCCTAGAATGAAACGGTAAAAAATCGTGGGATGGTTAGCTCAACTGTGGATGGGATAAACAAAATATTTTTAAAAAATTAAATCTTCTGTAGGTTTAGTAAATCTTCAGAGATTGCCATATCTTTGGGCCATCCCTGTCTTCTTAGCCCCATTTTGATTGTCCAGCCATTGGTGGAAATGAACCTCAGACCAGGGTCAGAATGGTAACTAAATAGATGTGAACATATAACTTGTTTTATGTATAACTTGTTCTCTAAAATGGTATGTAACTTGTGGGAAAGGAAATCATTCTAATGATTCTTAGAAGAAATCTCGTGCCCTTTTCTGATAGTCAGGACAAGCCAAGATTTCAAAACTAATCATGTACCAATGATTTCTGGGATTTTCTATAACATACAGTTAAGACTGGGTGGGCCTTTAACTGGCAAAATATGAGTAGTCTGGCTCAAAATCACAGGAAGTTTTCTCTACAGTCATGACTTTTTTTTTTTTAATGCTGGAAAGAACTTTAGAAATCTCACTACTGATGAAGAAACCAAAGCACAGTAAGATTAAATGATTAGGTTGGGGCCAGAGCAACTTAGTGGCTGAGCCCCCTATTTATGAAGCCTTAGAAGTACCATTTTTTAAGAAACTTTATTCTAGTAAATTAGAATATACCTGATAAAAAATATTGAGAAAGATAGTGGAATTCAGTATCGCTTAATCTGTGAGTTGATTTATAAAATTCAAAGAGAAGAAAAAGTAAAAGACAGAGTTGAAGACAAAAAGTATTCAGGAAATTTATAAATTGTTTGAGCAGAAGGCCTCTGAGATGATTCAGAATGCTTGGCAGGTGGGGAATGAAAAGTTAAGCTCAGCTAACATGGGGCCTAAGTGACTCTGGAGATCTATATCATTCATAGTTTTGATGTCTGTTGATTTTCCAGTAATGAAGAGAAGTTTCTGCTATTGCACCCATCATATCCTGAATTTTTTTTTTTTTTTTTGCTTTGAACCAAGAGTATTTATTTGCAAAATGGCTTCCTACATCAGTGTAGTATAATGATGGCCCATCTTATATAGCCCATCTCCAAATGGCTTGAGATCCAGTTTTAGCTTTAGGAAAATAAAGGCCTCCAGGACAAGCCCCTTGGATGCAGAAAGGGACCTTTTGAAATCACATCCCCAGATATTTGCCCACTACTGGGAGACTGGTTAGTGTAGGGTGGAAGCAGCTGGAAGCACTCCATGTTGACCTAACTTCATGAATGACAGGCTGAGTGCCTATAGCCTAGTGGCTAGAGTATATCAGGGAAGCCAGCATTTATCAGTGGCCTGTTCTTCTAGAAACTGGCATAGGTGGAGTTTTTCTTTTTTTTTCTTTTAAAGATTTTATTTATTTATTTGACAGAGATCACAATTAGACAGAGAGGCAGGCAGAGAGAGAGAAGGGGAAGCAGGCTCCCCACTAAGCAAAGAGCCTGATGTGGGGCTCAACCCCAGGACTCCAGGATCATGACTTGAGCTGAAGGTAGAGGCTTTAACCCACTGAGCCACACACGCACCCCAGTGGTGTTTTTCAGAATACAAGGCTGTCTTGCTCTTCTTGGTCCTTGAAGAGAAGAGATTATTCCAGGATTGCTCAAGAGAAGACCTAAGCTAGAGATGAAGAAGGTGTTATCTATTTCCAGGGTGTAACACAGGATCCTGGACACTCAATGATGATGCATGGAATGCAATGAGCTACTGTATATCATCATTCTAAGATACATTATTTGTCACATTTTCATATTTCTAAAATTAAGATGCATCTTAACATATGTCTGAATTTTCTATATTGTTGGTATTATCCATGCTGGGTTCAACTGCTGTTAAAAATGCTTTTAAAAGTGAGAAGTCATTCTGACTGGTGTGAGGTGATATGTATTTGATTTGTATTTCCCTGATGCCGCGTGATATGGAGCACTTTTTTCATGTCCGGAAATGACAGATGCTGGCGAGGATGCGGAGAAAGGGGAACCCTCCTACACTGTTGGTGGGAATGCAAGCTGGTGCAGCCACTCTGGAAAACAGCATGGTGGTTCCTCAAAATGTTGAAAATAGAACTGCCCTATGACCCAGCAATTGCACTACTGGGTATTTACCCTAAAGATACAAACGTAGTGATCTGAAGGGGCACGTGCACCCGAATGTTTATAGCAGCAATGTCCACAATAGCCAAACTATGGAAAGAACCTAGATGTCCATCCACAGATGAATGGATCAAGAAGATGTGGTATATATACACAATGGAATACTATGCAGTCATCAAAAGAAATGAAATCTTGCCTTTTGTGACAACGTGGATGGAACTAGAGCGTATCATGCTTAGCGAAATAAGTCAAGCAGAGAAAGACAACTGTCATATGATCTCCCTGATATGAGGATGTGGTGATGCAACATGGGGGCTTAAGTGGGTAGGAGAAGAATCAATGAAACAAGATGGGATTGGGAGGGAGACAAACCATAAGTGACTCTTAATCTCACAAAACAAACTGAGGGTTGCTGGGGGGAGGGGGGTTGGGAGAAGGGGGTGGGGTTATGGACATTGGGGAGGGTATGTGCTTTGATGAGTGCTGTGAAGTGTGTAAACCTGGAGATTCACAGACCTGTACCCCTGGGGATAAAAATATATTATATGTTTATAAAAAATTAAAAATTAAAAAAGTGAGAAGCAAAATTTATTTTGTTATATAAATAATAAATACAAATATTATTTTCTCATACACCTAAAGGCATGAAAATAGAAAAGTAATGTGTAGGAACAAAGGTATTTGTCATTGGAGAATTTGTCATTGTATTTTCCTAAAAAGCAATATCCAAGTGCCTTACAGAACTTACGAAAGGAAGTAATCCATGAGCTGATAACCCTGTTACATTTTTGTTACTGAGATACATTGAGGGATTGCCTATCATAAGCTGTATTAATTTCCTCTGGCTGCTGTAATAAAGACCACAAACTTAGTGCTTGACCCAATAGAAACTTATTCATCCTTAGTTGGTAGCCAGAATCTTAACATCAGTTTCACTGGCTTGAAATCGAGGTGGGTATTGCCCTCCTTCCACTGGAAATTCTGGAAGGGAATCCATTCCTTGCCTCTTCCAGCCTCTGGTGACTACATCACTCTGATCTCTACCTCTGTCTTTACATCACCTATCCTCTTCCCTGTATCCAATCTCCCTCTCCCATTCTCTTAAAAGGACACTGGTAATGGCATTAGGGCCCACATAAATAATCAAGGATAATCTCTCAATCTCAGTATCCTTAACTTAATACATCTGCAAAGACCCTGTTCCAAATAAGATAACATGTACAGTTTTCAGGGATTAGAATTTGAGATCTTTGGGACCACCATTCAGCCCACTACACATACCAAGCAATACAACCAGAGTCAGAAACAAACAAACAAACAACAACAAAAACAAAAAAACCAAACCCAGACTTCTAAGAATAAGTACAAGTTTGGTGTGATTAATTAATAGTGATATTTTCTTTATGCTTCCTTCTGACAAAATCAGAAAATCATTAAAGCTTGCAGAACTGGTATCAGTGGCTTGGAAGAATAACTCAGTGACAACAAAGAACTCTTCTAAGGAATGTTCATAATGGTCCAGGGAACACAACTAAATAACAAATTTCTGGATATCGGCCATGTGATGTGGGAAGTGATTCAGAAGGGCTAGACTCTGAACATGAAGAAGTTTTAGGATAAATTTAATATAACAGATTAATTATAAAAATGGTTCCAAATCTCCACTCTTCCCTGATCCACACTCTATACAATATGACTTTGCAGCTTCTCCCATCTAGAGATAGATTCTATTTCCTCACCCCTCTGATCTATGATGTTCTGTGACTGGCGTTAGCCAATAGAACACAGCTGAAGGATGTTATCTAGATCTAAGAGGCCTTGTTTCTATTTTCTCTAGTCACCATGAGAGCAAGTACAAACTGGCCTACTGGGTGATGAGAGACATGTGGTTCAGTCCCTCTCATCACTCCAGCCAATAAAATAGCCCTCCTGCCACCAGACCTGTGAGTGAGGCCATCCCTAACCAGCTAGCTCTCAGATAAATTGCCAACCAACCACAAATAAATGAGCAAGTTCAGTGAGCCCAGCAGGGCCCTGCCCAGACCAGCAGAACTGCCCAAGTGACCTGCAGACTCTGAACAATAATAAATGTTTATTGTTTTAAGCCATTAGGTTCTAGTATGGTTTATTATATGATTAAAAACTAACTAACACATCATGGGTGAAAATCACCAGATTTTAATAACAGAATAAATAAATATTTTGGAATGAATTAGATTCTGAATGTAAAACATATTTTTGGAATATTTTAATGAATTTATTTTGTTTATAATTTCTTTTTTGTATCCCCGATAGTGACATAGGATAAAAATATATTAACTAAGAAGCCTGAGAGATCTTTAAATAAGTATAAAATAAAAATTTGAATTGAAAAAAGCATCATGTCATGATTTTATTGGAGGTATTCTTTTTTTTAGGGTTATAACCATCCTTAATTTCTTTTATCTTGGGGACTCTCCTATGTTTAAGGCAGAAGTCCATTTCAGTTTAAATATAATAATTCTATGCTTAGCTTTCAGCCACTTCTTCACTATATAACTTCAGGTAATATAATCCCCTCACTGAGTATCAGTTGTCCTATATGAGAAGTGAGGATGATAATACCTCCTGGTTAGGGTTATTCTGAAGATAAAATATGATAATGCATACAAATGTGCTCTGTGTTATGCAAATGGATGAAAACATTAGGAAAGCTGAATCTATGCTAATTAGCATATTTCTAAAAATGTTCAATAGTAACATTTTATTGGCTGAAGAGTGATGGTGATTTTTTCAATAAAATTTTTCTATTCCATAAAGTAGATCATTTGGTTATGTGACTATATCTTTTCTTGCTGTGGTTATCCCCACTCTTTCCCACAACGTAGATATAATGAGATCTGTGAACATGACCTTTTTCCCATCACATGTTGCTCACTGTTGGTGTAACAGAATAAAACCAGGTGGCCCATATGCAGACATCCCAGTCCTGACTGCATTAGATTACATATGTAGCAAGGAGATTTGAGATTCTTGTCTCACCTAGAACCTCCCTCTCAAAAAATCTGCCTCAGTCAATAGCCAACCTATCCATCCATCCCCAGCCAACCACAGTTGATGGGACAAGAGGCATACAACTGTTCTGGGGAATTTAATTAGAGCTTCTTAGAACAACTCTGTAGTGGTCCTGGTCTTGAGAATTCAAATTAAGACATGCTGAGATTAAAATTTTGGAGAGTGGAGTCTAACTGAATATACACATAGAACTGGTACCACAGTCAGTAAGTAACCTAACAGATCAATCACATACGAAAGAGAAAGTTCCGGAAGAATAGAAAGCAAGTTAGCACAGAAAATCAGAGGAGAAAATGCAGAACACTGGCAGAAAAAGCAGAGCTAAGGTCCCAGATAGAAAGAGAGGGTGTTTCACTCCAGACTTTCCGTTTCCCAGTAGATTTTCTTTACTGTTTATTTTATGCCTGGAGATGTCAGCCAGATTCCTTGGACTATCTTTACAATGCCTCATTCCCCTTTTTATTTGAGCCAGTTTGGAGGGATTTTTGTTCCTTGTAACCAAATGACCCCTGCTGGTTTGAAAAATTCTCCTGTGTTTAGCAATCTCTTGGATTTCTTTTTAGTTCTTGGTGGGGAAAAAAAAGCCTATTGAGGAAAAAAAAGAAATGATGGAGGAAGGAGCTATTGAGTGGTTGACAGATGCCTGAAAGTAAGAGACTGGGGAACCACAGAAGGTGATAGTATTCACATAAAGTGTGGAGAAGAAAAGGGATTCTAATGAGATTCATTAGTGAAAGACCCCAGGAACCAACCAGAACAGTTTAGACCTGAGGACTCCCCAGTGATGGTAAGAATTTTGAAGGGAGACCCACAGTGTTTTGAAAGACACAATACTTAATAAAGACCCCTTTCTTGGCTTTGGTATTCAAAAAAAAAAAATCCATATATAATGAGAACTCATGTTTTAGGTTAATTCCCCTTTGATAGACTTGATGGTGATTTTTTCATCATAGATTTATTTTTATTATAGAGTAAATTTCATCACAAATTCCAACATTAAGATTAGGCAATATATTTGAAACAGCCTGGGGTTATAGCAATGCTACAGGAACTTACCCAGCAGACAGAGACATCTCTAACAAGCTTTTTTTTTTTTTTTTTTTTAAGATTTTACTTATTTATTTGACACAGAGAGAGAGAGAGAGAGAGAGACAAGGGTGGGGAGCACACAAGTAGGGTGGAGCAGCAAGCAGAGGCAGAGGGAGAAAGGAGATTCCCAATGAGCAAGCACCCCATGTGGGTTAGGCCGGGACCCTGGGATCATGACTTGAGCCAAAGGAAGATGTTCAATAGACTGAGCCACCGAGGAGCCCTCTAACAAGCGTATTATTAAGCTTTTGCATTCATTCCTCTTCAAGCACTTGCTATGTGTCTGTCACTGCACCAGGTGCTGGGGAAACCAAGGTGAACCAGCCAACGCTGTGGTCCCTGCCCTCATGGAGTTAGAGTAGATAGACACAACTAGATAATAGAGAAATGAAAGAAAATAAGAATTACCTGTTGCCGGTAAAGTGATAGGTGCTGAAATACAGAACTTCCGAGCAGGATCCACGGCAGATAAGAAAGACAAAAGCTGAATGTAACTTGTTTTAAACACTTTTAAGACAACCCGAGCAATGAGATTATAAGAATTTACTATTGTTTTCTATTGGCTAGAAAATTACTTAGGGGAAATGTATATCATTCTTTGAAGTACTTTTATAATTCAGCGATGAGAAGAAAGGGAGAAGAGAGAAGGAAAACCAATTTTAATTAGTGTCTAACATGTTCCAGGCATTATGTCACCAAAGGAGTCATTATTACATGTAGAGGAACCAGGTCTGAATGGTCAAGTATTCAAAAGCTCCTTCCATTACACTATACACTAGATATAGATCTAACTTCATCTGTAAAAGCCAACGGACTACTTCCTTATCACCAACTTGGTTAATTTTAAAATAAGGTCCTGTAAACATTTTATTCTTACAAAGTGTCTTATATTATTTCTAGTATTTAAAGCACCTTCTAGGCTAATAATTCTGGCCTAAGGGCCGGATAAATTCATAACTAAAAATGTCATCTCTGGGAAGGAAAAAAGCAGATTTCATCTGAGTTGGCGGGGGAGGGGCAGATGAAACATCCCACGCCCGGATTGTGCCACCCAGTCCCATCCTGTCTGTTCGCTTTGTGCTTTTCTCAAATACGCACTGAGACGTCAGGGCAAGAGTTGAGTTTCCATTTAAGCACAGCAACAATCTCACAATTTCTTCCGTCGAGCTTCCTTCACCATAGTCTCAGAGAGTCAATGATTCAAATTCATTCTTGATTTAACATTCATGGAGGTGTGGGGCACAACGCTGAGTTCTGGGGGCGGGGAAGATGATGACGCTGTGAACCAGTCTGGTCTCCGCAAAGTTCTAAACGCCAGTTCCCTCCGCCCTTTTCAAGTTTTTCTCCTCCTTCTGCTCGGGGAGGGGATTTTAAGCCTGGTCCCCTAGGTGGAGAATCCTGTCCGCAGGAAGGTGGACCTGCGGAGCGGGCCCAGCCCAGAAGATCAAAGTCAAGTCGACCCCAGCCCCTCGGAGGAAGCCAGACGAGCTCTCAACAATGC
The DNA here is from genome assembly GCF_964662115.1 of Mustela nivalis. Lineage (NCBI taxonomy): Eukaryota > Metazoa > Chordata > Mammalia > Carnivora > Mustelidae > Mustela > Mustela nivalis. The sequence goes on from NC_139024.1 coordinate 66,606,823, forward strand.
AGCAGGCAGCACGCGAGCTTCCAGGGGCACAGCCAGCGTTTGGAGGGAAGGATGCAAAGCTAGCAAAGGAAGTTCGGCAAGACAACTGCGTGGGGAGGGCGCCTTCCTTCCGCAGTTGTGCAGGGTCCTAACCCTAGAACCTTCCGGGGTGGTGTCTGCGCGCCAGGCGGTTCGCACGCGGACCCGGCCGTCTCGGGGGCGGTTCTCAGAAAAGGCGGTGGACCCAGGAGACTGTGTAGGCTAGGGCTCGGAACTCGGAGCCTTGTCTCTCCTCCTCCAACCTACTTCATCAACACTTGGGAGTAGAAAAGCCGCCAATGAAAACCTGTGGTTCCTTACTCTGCCTCTGGGCTCGGGTCTCTGACCTGCCCGCCAGCCGCAGCCGAAGCTCGCTCTGCGATCACCATCACCTCCGGAGCCCCTCCACCCAAACCTAGGTCGACTTCCCATAGGACTGACGGGGTCCCAGCCCAAAGCCAACATACCCACTCCTACTGGAGTGAAAGGGAAATCTTTGCTGGACCCTCTGCGCAATCGGGGGTTCGCGGGGGGTGGGGGCTGGAGGGGGCGTGAGTCCTGGTACCCATTTTTTCCTACCCCTTTAGGGGTCGCAAAGGAACCAACAGCAGAAGGGCCTTAATCCATCCAGGGTTGTAATTCATCTGATGACTGAAATCTGTCTCGAGGGCACGAGATGCGCGCACAACCCTCAATACATGAGGGCCACACAAATCTTTTATTTTCTGAGGATGAATGATTTGGTTTCCCTACAGGCATTTAAACGTTAATCTGGAACTGGGAGAGGGGATGAAGCCTGATCATGGACTTCCACCAGCCACCTAGGTAATTCTTCTGGCTTAAAAGTCACCTTGGGCAGAATTTCCCACTGATCACCGAATATAACCAGAGGTACCAGATCTCCTTTACCACTTCTCTTTTTAGAAAGTCTCCAATTTGGGGGCACCTGGGTGACTCAGTGGGTTAAAGCCTCTGCCTTCCACTCAAGTCATGATCTCCGGGTCCTGGGATCATGCTCCGCATTGGGCTCTCTGCTCAGCGGGGAGCCTGCTTCTCCCTCTCTCTGCCTGCTCTCTGCCTACTTGAGATATCTGTCTGTCAAATAAATAAATAAAGTCTTTAAAAAAAAAGGAAACTCTCCAATTTGGCAGCAGAAAAACCTGGTAGAAACACAATGAATTGCTTGTAAGAAGTCCTACAAGCAATCAGAGAGAAAGAGAGGGAGAGCGAGAAGAGGGACTTCCTGCACTACAGGGCAGTTTTACTATCTGTCTACTGCTCCTGAGGACTCACAGACATGTTTATTTTCCAAGCTTCTGAAGTCTGATTTCCTTGTTCTCCCAGGTTTTGTTTTGTGTTTCGTTTGTTTTTGTTTTGTTTTGTTTTGTTTTTCCTGAAAGCACCTTCTAAGACAGTTTTTATAAGGAAGAGGCCAGGGGCAAGTCACACCCTACCCCTCACCCTCATCTGAGGAGCAGCAAAAGAGGTCCTCATTCTTTTCCCAGCAACCACTTGCCTCCTTTTCAAATCAAGGCACACCAGGTACCTGGACAGGGCAAGGGTAGGATGGCTGTCACAGGACTACAGACACTGGAAAGAAGGGCATGGTGGATGGGGGAGAGCTGGCTGGCCTAAGAGAAAGGTCCATGGGGAAGAAGTGTTTAGACTGTAGATGTGTGTATGAAGGTGTTTGGGGTGGTCACATTGCCACATTTCTGTGCCTAGTGGGGGTCATTACCCAGTCATTCCTATAGTGTTGCCTGCTCCTTTCAGTGAGTAAACCTGGTATTCCAAGTACACCCTTGCCTTGTGGCTGAGGCCCCTGTTAGCAGGCTTTCCTGAGAGCAAGACCCCAGGGTAGCCCTTCTGTTTACTAATCTCGGGCCCTGTATTTGCTCTCTGAACTCTGGGTTCTAGATTTTCAAGAAGTAGTCACACTGGTAGAAAGCTCTAGACAAATTTGGAGAACACTGGGGAGAGGTAAACGCATGTGAGAGAGAGAGAGAAAAATTATAACCTTCAGCATTGCATCAAAGACAGAAAAGTGTTTTGTTTGGGCAATAGAAAGACTATCACCTGTGCCTTATGAACACACACCCTTCTAGTTTCCCGTTGGAGACACTTTGAGGTCAGGTCAAGCATGGACAGCTCATCTCTGGCTACTTTGTGAAAGTAACTGATACTTGCACTGATCTTTCATAAAGTGATTACATAAATATAATCTCATTTGTGTCCCACTGAGGTTTTGTGAGGCAAAAGCAGAAAAGTACCAGTAAGGTTATTCTAACTTTCATCTCCATTTTCAGAGATGAGAAAATGGAGGATCCAAGCCGTTTCAGGGAGAACCTAGAGGTGAAACCCGGGCTTAACTCACATGTTCCCTATTCATAGCCTCATGCCTTATGCTGAAAGCAAAGGCTTCAAATTATAGGAAGGAGGTATAGGACTTTTAAAAAGTCCGTTTGCAGTTTGGGGGTCCCCAGAATGAGCAAGCAGAAATTTCTTCTCTGTGGGCCACCTGAGTAGGGTGCTTAGAATTTTGAGCACTTGGTTTATAGGAATGTAAGTGGGAGCTTGGAAATTTTGTTGAACATGAACAGCAAACATCTGAATCACTCTGGGACTCATTTCTGAATTGGATTCTGAATCCTGGAGCCAGGGACAATGGCCCTATGGTTGAAGTGACCAAATGCAGGAATTTGGAGAGGGTGGAGGTGGTCAGGGCTTGAATTGCACTCCTAAAAGTCAGGTGGGGGATGGGGGAGTGGTAGGAAAGCCAGACACCAGGAGAGGTCCTCTGACGTGCAAAAGACGGGCAGGCGGGTAAGGAGTGAGCCAAGTTCCCAGCCATCGGAGAGGAGAGATTTGCACTTGATAATGTGGTAGCTTTCACGGGCAGAGAACCTCCCGGGTTCACCTGTCAGGACCAGTGTCACCGGCTCCTTCCCAGAAGGCCAGGGCCAGGCTTCTACCCACTAAGCAGACTAGGGGTTGGTAGTAGGTGCACAGGATGGACCGAGGGAACTCTTACTCCAGGTACCAAACTGAGCCGAGAAAAAGGGAAAAAAAATCGAAAAGAAAGAGTAAATGAAGCGGAAGTTTCAAGGCCCTCTGGGAGGAATAACAGTATAAATAACCGAAGACGTCTTGTAAACACTGCGGTCATAACCCCGAACATTAAACAGCCCCGGTGGCATCTGGCGCATTGGCCGCTGCGGGCTGCTCTGGGGCAGCGAGTGAACCCGGTTCCAGGCTCCTCAGCCTCGCCTCTCTGTTTATCTCAACTTAATCTTCCCCCAACGAGCTGTTCCGTAGCATGGAAGATGTTTAAATTAAAACCCAGTCCGCCGGAAGTCGTGGCCGGGAGCTGAAGGCGACGGCTAACTGTGACCGATAGGCAGGCATGAACAATGTTAGAAGTAATTCATTAATTACTAAGAAGAAATATGTAGTGTATGTTGTCGCACTTCTTAAAGGTTATGGAATTTACACTTTTCATAGCTCCCATTATTTCTTCACAGTTTGGTACTGCGGGTTGCTCAGGTTCACATCTGCGCCCAGAAAACTAACAAAAAGTGAAATTTATCTTCCTGCTCCTGTCATCAATTTTACTGTGAAATATTTGAAAATCGGATTTTCCTTTTGGTGTGTTCTCCCCTGGAATCGTGTAACTGTTAGTAATGTTATCCCCCAACCTTTTTTTTCTTTTTCTTTCTTTCTTTCTTTTTTTTTTTTTGGTTCACGGTTACATTATTTATAATTATCTTAAAAGTAACCTGCAAACCTGAGCCCCGAGTTGCTTTTTGAGGTTTCATTGCAAAATATGAGCTGCACCTTCCCCGTGGAAATTGTGTTTAATCTTTCCCATTTCTAGAAGTCTGGATTGAGGTTCAAACAAATCACTTGTATTATCAGGCTTCCCCATATTCTCCCACTTTTCTAAGGTATCTATCTCTTTACCTATCTATCTATATTTTGTAAAAATCACACCAATGTCAGGGCTTTTAGCAATATAAAGAAAGATTTATTTTCGAAAGTAGCAAAACTTGTTTGAAAAAATATATATATCTTTAAGTGAATTACTTTATAAATGTGACTGTCAAAGTCAGCTATTCTATGATCTACATTTTACAACATATTGTACAAAAGATACACGTTGATAGGCTCTTATTATCTATTTATATATTTATAATTACATATTGCACTTGGACCAGCAAGGCTCGCAGAGTCATTCACGGTAGAAGTTAATAAAGTTAAATAGATGGGAATCTTTGTAAGTACAATTGATCTCCTCAGGTCTGGAAACGAATCTCCTCGTCGCTGTAAAGTGTTCTTGCGGGGTGGGGGCGGGGGCGGACAGGGAGAGGAGCGTTGCGAGGGGGAAGCACAGACAGAGAGCAGGGAGGGCAGGGGTCGCCTTCCCGGGGCCCGCTCCCCCCTGGGAGCGCGCCTTTCCCAGACTCGCACCTCCAGGGTCAAGACGCTGTGGTTCCACATAAGCGGCTCGCGGTCACCACTTCTTTCAGGTCACTCTCGGGTTTCCCGGCCACCATAAAGGGCCACGTCTGCAGGAGAGAAGAGAGTGGAGGAGGTAAGTGGCCTTGGAGGAGGAGTAGGGTGGGCTCCGAGCCTGAGACCAAAGGAGAAGGCGAGTTGGAGGCAGGCAGTTGGCGAGACCCGTTATCGCTGCAATTTGATAGGTGTTCTAGTGCGCCTGTGGCTGAATAATGAAAAAGGGTTGGTGCCGAGCGTAGCTCGGGGTGACAGAGCAAAGGGGTTCATCCTAGTTGTAAGAGAAACCGAAAAGAACAAGTTCTTGGAAAGCCCAAAGGTGTTGGGACCGTGGCACAGTCTGGAGGCCCCTGTCCCCGTGAGCCTAAGCAGGGAAGGCGAGAAGGTCCTCGTACCAAGTGGACACCAGGTTCCAGGCGAAGTGCCTTCGGGCCCATCTTCTGAGGCTCTAGCCAGGTTTCCGACCGCTTGCTTTCCTCCCCGTCTATTTTTCTACTACCAGCTTTCATTTCCTCCCTCACAAACCCGGGCTTTTGAACACACTTCCTAAATTAATCGGTGGTGCTTAAGGGGAGGGGAATAATGCTAATAAAATAATATACACTGATATTTTAAGATCATCTTTCTACTGGGCTAAGGGAGCATTGCCTTTTCTCCTTTCCGAAGTGTTTTAGAATAAAGCTAACTTAGTTTCTTCAAAGACGAGCACAGCAGCAACTGTAAACGAAGTGATTACTTTCATTTTAGTTCCAGATTTCTAAAAGCTATTTACTCATCTTTTTTTTTTTCGAAAAAGAATAAACTTTTAATTAGAGGGAGAAATATTTACCGGGGCAAAATGTCGTTTTGGATCCCCTCCCCCCAATTCCTGAAACCAATTCAGTGAGAAGACAATTCAAAGTTTCAAACCTCTCCCACTAGTGCTGGCCGATAAGACGACTTTTAAGAGGAAAACCTCTCATTCTTATCATATATAAACAAAGGTGCTAGTAAGTTGTGGTCCTTGTTTTTCTTTAGAGCCTGGAAGTCTTAAAATTAAATCAAATAGAAAAAGGAATTAACCCATACTTCTTATACAGCAAAATACATTTGAAAGAAAATTCGCCTCAACCAGCATTACTTTTTTTTTTTTTAATTTTAAAAGGCAGACTGAATAGGCATACTTTTTAACATAAAATATATCACGTTTTTAAATCTTCGATGAGAGTGACCTATTTTAATGTTATTTATTATAGACTCGTATCATTTATTACACGAATATTTGTGAGAATTTACTGATTATGCTGATAGTTGTTAGAACTTCTGGGAATTAAAAATGTTAACCTACCTGTAAGAGAAGAGCCGAATATTGAAGTACTTGGGAACTTACATGACAATTATGCGGGCACGAATTTGTCTGTATCTAATGGTTCCAAATATGCTTGGGAAAGAAGCAGAGTTGGGTGTTTTTGTGTACAAAAAATCAGAAAGAGAAAAAAACCAAGTTCTTCAGCTCAAAGAAAAATAAAGGCATTAATAAAATGCCTTCTGGGCGCGCAGCAGCTGGTCGGTGCTCCCCGTTCCACACCAGCCCTGATGGTGCTGGCGCGGGTTCGGGGATCCCTCCTCTTTGCCAGCTCAATACACTTGCAAACTCTTAATTGGGCTGCCACGTCAAACACTAGCATAAATCATCGCTGCTCCCGCGGCTTGCAGGGCAGCGAGCGAGGGCCGCGTGGGATCTCCTGCAAAGGTCCCCAGGGGCGCGCCGGGCTGGGGGCGGCAGAGGTGCGCGCACACACACTGGGCACAGCCGGCTGCGGGCGCGCCGGGCGGGGGCTTTCGGGTCGCCGCAGCGGCACCCGCGGACTTACCAGGTTGACCGGGTGAATGTAACCGTTCTCGTACTTGTCGTTAGCCAGGATCTGCCTCAAGTGCGCAATGTAGCTGGATGCCAGCCTGAGCGTGTCCAGCTTGGAGAGCTTGGTGTCCGGGGGCACCCAGGGCAGGGTCGTCTTGAGCCTGGAGAAGGCCTTGCTCAGCACCCGCATCCGGGCCCGCTCGCGCGCGTTGGCCGCGTTGCGCTGGACCTGCTTCCCCTCCTGGCTGACGCCGCTCAAGGGGCTTTTCTTGGTGGGCGCCTTCCTCCTCTTGCCCAGGCCTCCGCGGCCTTTCTGGGGAGACCCCGCCTCGCAGTTGGAGCTCTCCTCGGTGCTCTCGTTGGAAGTCACAAACTCTTTGCTCGAGTCCATTTTCAGCCCGTCGCAGTCCAGCATCTCCACCTCTTGAAGATCCTCCACATCGCTGAGGGAGCCGGTGGACATGTTTGGGGGAGAGGATGAGAGAGAGTGGGGGGAGAGAGAGAGAGAGAGCGCGAGAGCGAGCCCCAAACCAGGGGGCCCCCGGGTGTGGAATGTGGAGCAGCCACTTCGTGTTGGGAACTGGAGTTGGGGTCTGGTTGAGTCTCAAACCCCTTTCCCCTTCCCAGAGCTGTGAGAAGGAACGGAGAGGGCTTCTGCGGGGAGGAACCCGGCTGTGTTTCCCCACCCCCGGAGTCGTGGCCGCAGAGGAGTGTGAGAGAGCGCTGAGGAATTTGGTGGACACTAGGAATTTATCTGGGGGAATAGAGAGGCGGATCCTTGTAGCCCAGGGGAGGGGCCTACTAGGCCCTAGCGGACTCTTAGACCCCTTTCACAACCCGAGGGAAACTCGGGCAGAGACCCTGATTTCCAACTTGAAATGTAAATCCTCTCAACTGCAACACGCAAATACCAGTTACCTTCCACTTCGGCCCAGGAGGAGAGCGCCCCACCCACAGCCCCTCTCCTGGGCCATCTCCTAAGGCCCGCTTTCCCTCTTAAGAGGTCATAGCTGGTGGTTAGTGAGGATTTCAGGAAAATGACCAGATTCTTTTGCTCTTCCCGGGCCTTCCAAACACAAATTTCACAAGCATCTCCCTGTCCTCACTTCACCGCAATTAAAACACCAATTAAAATCCAGACAGCGATCAACTCCCTCCTGCCTGAGATGGTGGCTTTACCAAGGTATCTTCTCTCCTGAACTGGGGTAAATTAACAAAACAAGCACTTCACTGAACCTTTAGGATGATGCAGGGAAAGGACCCAAACATCCATCTGCACCTGGTCCCTTTAAAGCTATTAAGGAACTGCCTGTGTGTACACAAACATCCTTGAGACTCGCACACCCACAGCAACATACACAGTTTAGTGGGAGTGGGGTCGCGGTGAGAGTGAGTCACGCAAGTGTATGGAAAGCATTTTGTTAATTGGTAATCTTTTTGTGACGAAATTAAAACTTTCCCCTAAATTTCTTTCTAGAAATGCATTTAAGAATGTCTTAAGAATCTTAGCGGCTCTCAGATATTATTTTGCCTGGGATTTGTTTTCTCCCTCCCCCAATGCCTTGGCCTCCTCCTTAGGACCTCTTTGCTACCCGGGTTCCCCACACGAAGTTGATATTGCAGAACACGAAGCATTGCTATCCCTTCAGGAAAGGTTTTTGTTGTTGTTTTTGTTGTTGTTGTTTGTTTTGTTTTGTTTTTCCTTTCCTATCTCTAACTCCAGCCAAGACCCTCTTTTTCCTGGAGCATAAGAAAATCTGGAGAGCTAAATAGAAAAGCAAAGGGCGCCAGAAACCAAGAGCTTGCACAAAATCCGTGAAATAAAATTGGAGAGATGGAACGCATGGATCTTACTGATTCTTCTCTAGGTTTTCTTTCCTTGCAATTAGGCACCAAAGATGAGGGCTGGAGCAGAGTGTAAGAGCAGCTTCGGAACTTCTGGCTGGCGGTCTGTACCCCTCTCCGACATTAAGATATCATATCTCTAATCCTGGCTCAGCTGGGAATTCACTAACCTCTAACGTTTTGTTTTGTTAGCAGGGTCTTGTTTGCTTTCCCCCATGCTGTAAACTAAACAGATTGTCAGCAAATCAGTCTTTATTAATGAATTAGTGAGAACCCCTCCCCATAACATCTTTGCCCAGGATCCAAAATTTGTTAATCACCAGTGTAGAGATTTATGAGCTCTCTTATTTTCTGTTGTTTGTGCAGGTGGAGATTTAAATGACCATATCCACCACCAAGATTTATTGTGAGAGTGATTGATGTTATAAACCAGCAACAGGACTCTTCCCACAGCAGGGATGACAGAAATATCAAGTTGAAGTTGCCTTTGTCCTCATGCACAACGGAACCAGGACTACAACACAGAAAAAATATAATAATTTAATCTGAGATCCAAGACAGCATTAAGAGAACACCCAGCAGGCCTGTTAAACATTTCCCCACTCATTCCCAAACTAGTTTCTTCGATTTTCCCTCCCTTTTCTTGCCCTTAGGTAGACATGGAAGTTATTTTTAGGCTAAAAGAGCTATTGTGAAAGTAGGCATTGGTCACACTTTGTGAAATGTATGTTTGCAGCTCCTGAGATATCTGCAAACTAGCCACAATTTATTTATGTATTTATTTAGGCTCCGGAGTGGGATCATAGTTAAGAAAAAGAACTATGGCCACATACCAAGCTATTAAGCTGTATAGATTTTGCTTCTCTGAGCACTCTCTTTTGGTCAGGGGGGATAGGGTCTGGTTATCTGCCACACCTCAGTTGGTAGGCTGCTCAGGCTCTTAGAAGGACAGCAACCATCATAGAAATAAGTACTGCTGAACAGATTTCTGCGATTTTTTCAAGGTCTGAAGTGTAAGATGAGCAATTTCTGGAAGAGAGCAAAACTAGCTTCATGCCACAAATTGGTTTATGTGCCTAGCAATTATTATTGTTTTTTAGATAAGCAAGGATTAAGTCCACTTATCCTGCAGTGATACATTTAGAGTGGGAAGAGCAACTGGGTTAGTAATGAACTTTGGGGTGTCTGTGAACACTCTCCAGGGGATGGTTACCAGTTTGGGATGTGAAGATGTGAAGAAGGCTGTTATTTAGGTATCTGGATGTGAAGTCTGGAAGAAAGTCCATTAGTATAAATAATACTTTTTTTTCTTTCCTCTTGACATTTTGTGTCTCTCCCTGCTAATAAACACTAAGGGGCAAATGGGTGGGAGAAATGCCTTATTGGATTCTACTAAGAAAACCAGTTAAGCTGTAACTTAAGCTGTGCCAAATTCTCCCCAAATATAAACTATATTCTGTGAGAAGAGAAGCACTTTTGAGAAGCTGTATTAACTCTTTCGATAAAAGAGAAATACTTAGAACATTACTCTTTCAAAACGCCAACTAGAAAGCTTGTGGTTTGAAAGCAGGAGGTAGTTACTAAAAGTTCTTGCTTTATTCTTAAGAGAGAGTTTATGCCCCAGAGACATCTGGCCAATTTGCTGTACACTTCTAACGATTTGTTTTGCAAGAAAGACTATCTTTGAAAGATTTCAGGGCTAAGGAAAATCTATCTCCAAAGGTTGTAAAATGAAGATTAGGTGTGGAATGTGTCCTTGAACTTAAATCCTGGTCTATCAGCTGATAAATTTTCAGGAAGTTCAAATCTGATTCAGTTGTGCTTGGATGAAATAATTTGCTTCTTTTTTTTATGAGAAGGAAACCGTTACAGGCTTCTTTCAGACTTTATATGCCATCACATTCTCTTTCTTGGGGTGAAAGGGGGGGGGAATTATATCTTCCAATTAAAAATTTAATTCTTTTCTCATACTCTCCATTTTTTGGCCAGAAAGCACACAGGCTGACAAATTGGAGAAACTGCCAATTCTTTTTTTTTTTTTTTCTTTCTCTTCTAATGAACACCTCCTGAGGTGTTATTCTCTTTACTTGATGGCAACCACCACTTAAAAAATGTCTGGGCTTTCTGTGCAAATCAGTGGCTCTTTTTCCATTCAACAAAATTGTCACTGTATCCTTGGCTGCAACTAATTGATTGCTTTCCATCTCCTGCTCATAAGCTTATTTAAATCTGGTTCTTTTTTTTTTTAAGAGCAAGGGCAGGGAGGGGCAGAGGGTAGAGGGAATCTTAAGTAGGCTCCACATTCAGTGCAGAGCCTCACACAGGGCTCCATCTCATGGCCCTGAGATCATGACCTGAGTGGAAATGAAGAGCTGGATCCTTAACCGACTAAGCCACCCAGCTGCCTCCCCTCTTTTAAATTACATTTTTAATTTAATTTATAAAGTGAGTACTGTCTCTCCTTATGTGTTCCAAATTGTAATGGTGCTGGTCTATCATATTTTAGCAGTTAAAGTGAGTAGAACACTAGTGAGTGAGATTGGTGTCTATTTAAGGAGGTCAATATAGCGATACGGGTGTTGTGTTATCTATGCCTGGCATCAATTATGATCAACAATCAGAAGTCCTCTTCGTGTTCACCTACCCCTTCTGCCCTTTCCACATTTTATTCAATGAGTTGTAGCTCCAAATCCACAACACTAAGATTTAAAGCTGGCAAACAAAACAAAACCAACAACAGTAAAGCCCAAAGAAAGTCCAAACGCCTCGTGGCTTTTATATCCAAGAAGCAACCTTGCAGCTACATGCTCCATAATGTGACTTTGAAAGCAGCCAAGTCCATGTGCTTCAAGGACAGAGTTTACCTTAAGAAGCAAGTTGGCTGAAGGAACTCTGGAAGATAGTGAGAGATAAAACTTTCCAAATTCAATTTCATGTCCTCCCAATCCTAGAGTAATTGTATCAGACCTACTCAATATTGAGAAAAAAAAGTGGGGGGGAACCTGAACAACCCCCCTCTAGTTGGGTACTGGGTGAGGAACTCTGCCTCCATTCCTCTATTTTATGTAGCATCTTTCCTTTCTGTTGTCACTATTAAGGAAAGAGTTGATATACAAAGTGACCATCTTAATAGAGATCTGTGCCAGAGACTTTCCCTCCTTTAATAAAAGAGTTTTAGGAAAGCTTGTTTGAAGATGACTTGTCTGTATCTTAATGTGAAGCCTGAGAACAAATCCTCCTAAATTCTCCTAAAAAGAATAAATCTTGTGGATTACACGAAAGATACCTGTAAAACACATATATGTGAGACATGTTTATTGGTGGCTATAAAACAGAGATGGGCCAACTTGCTGTCAACCTCCTTCCTGTCAGGTTAGGAGGAGACGTGCGCTAGAATTGAAGCCTATTTCTGGTGATTATCTCCTGATCATAACCTTGTGGCAGGTGCTTTTCGGCTGGAGGAGTGAAGAGTCATGGAGTTTGGATCGCAGGACCGGCAACAAAGTCCTGAGACTGTGACTCCTGATCTCAGAAACATGAAATATTTCCAGATGATATACTTTTAAAAAATAGAACCCTCAAGTAATAGATGGTCAGAATTGGAAGGGCGGAGGACCAAGGGAGGCCTAACTAGCCAAGATTTCTGCGCAGGTTCACATTAGTTATCTGTGACCAACTTGCCACTTGAACCTATGTCCTGATTTGCCTTCTAATGCTCCTTGCACAAAGCCAGAGTGCTTTGAATTGTTCTTCCTATTTGAATAACAACAAAATATGTGAGAAGACTTATATTCTGTTATCCCCTGTAACAACTGAATCCTGAATTACATAAAATGAGGTAGATTTAAGCTATCCCTGGGCATAATGCCTAGAACCTCATCTAAAGGTGTTTTAGTAATGTAAGTTCCAGAATAGCCTTGTTAAAATCTCATCTCTACCATGAGGGCCTCATGGGTGGCCAAGGGCCACTCTTTCAATCTCCTTTTTTACATTTTTTTTTTTTTCTATCTCCTCTGCTAAAACTCTGGTTCCAGCCATCAAAATCTTTTGCTCAGATGACTATAAAAGTCTCTTAGAGGACCTTTTGTTTCCATTCCTGCCCTTCTAAAATCTGTTTCCAAAGGAATTGTCCAAGTCATTCTCCTACTTCAAATTCCTTAAAGCTTCCCATTGTGTTTGATATAAAGTCCAAATTCCTTATCGTGGCTGGCATGGCTCTACTTTGCTTACCACTTTCAACCACACAAAGCCATGTGTGTGTCCCTCCATGACACTGTATCAGTGCTTAGGTCAGGACCTTTGTCCCTATTCTTTAGGAGGCTTCTCTTTTGCTTTCTGCAAGGTTGACTTCTTAGTTTTCAGGTCTAATTTCAAATGTCACCTTCCAAGCAAGAACTACCCTGAGCATCCTTTCAGGAATATTTTTGTCCTATCATCCCATTTTACTTATTAGTAACAAATAACAGTAGCCAAAGTTTACCACAAATCAGACACTATTGTATTTTCCAGATTAACCCATTTAATTCTAATAGCAACTTTGGGAGTTAGGAATAACTAATTTTACAGATAAAATTGACTTACAGAGAGATTAAATGTTTCATTCGGAAAGTTGCTATTCCGGTTGTCTATTATTGTGCAATAACCCAAATTCGTGACTTCAGTTATTTCTCTTATTTCTGTGGGTTGACCAGGTTCTGATGGTTGGTTTTTACTTCTGGTGTCTCCTGTTGTTGTAGCTGGAAGGCATCTGGAGCTGGAGTCATTTGAAGGCTTGCTTAGACTGAACATCAAAGGTGACTTCTTTATTCACATACTCAGTGTCTCAGCGAGGATGGCTAGAAGAACTAGGGCCTGGCTGGGCGTCTCTTTCTATATAGTCTCTCCGCATGGCTTCCTCAGCCTGACAGTCTAATAGGGTAGCTGAACTTCTAATAGGATAGCTGGCCTCCTTCTGAGTGAACATTCTATAAGACCCAGATGGAGGCTGAAAGTCTTCTTACGACCTAGCTTGGAAGAATGCACAACATCATTTCTGCCTCATTCTCTCGGTCAAAATCAAGTCATGGGGGAGGGAACTATACAAGAATCTGAATACCAGGATGTATGGTTCATTGGCTGGGGCATGGATGGTTGTTGTCATCCTTGGAGGCTAGTTACTACAGTGGATAACTGCAAACCAAGATTTAAACATGATCTAGCTCTAGAGCCTTATTTTATATAGCTAATATGTCCTACTTGTTTTGTTTAACTGTGTTTACTTTATTATTGTCTGTTGACTCCCCTTCCCCCTTCTTCACTATAATGAAAGCTTTAGGAGTGCAGGGACTTTAGATCTAGACAGGTGGTTCAGGGTGGGTGAGTGACTGCTCCAAAAAGACACACCAGGACTCGGGTTCCTTCGCTCTTGTAACTCTGTTGTCCCTGAGCAGAAGTACCTTCCCATACATAGGTGAGGTCAGCTTACCCTTACCCTTAACAGTTCTCAGGGAGGGGAAAAGAAGGTGAAGGGCAAGTGGATTTCTTATAACAAGATCTGGAATTTAGACATATCACTTCAGTTCCTGTCATATTGGCCTCTTTAGCTGGAAAAGGAAAAATTTGGAAATACAGTCTCTAAATATGCTCAGCTTAAACTCAGAGTTGGGGGAATCCATTAGTAAGAAGAAGGAAAGCCAATTCAGTCTCTGGCCATATATTTGTAGCATAAAGGATTAGGTTAACATATATGGAAAAATACAGATCACAATTCTATGAAGTTTAAAATTTGTTCAAATTAAGTACTAGTGGACTTCAGTTCTTACTTGGAGCTCAGAAAAATATTTAACAAGCTATCTTTAACTGCATATGCGAGAGCACTCATCAGTGTGGGTCATTTCAGCCAATGTTGTCACTATTTTCTGCTTAGTAAATGGCTTTGTAAATTTGCTGTTTTTGAGGATAGACCAATGAAAAATGTTTAGGTTGCTGAGGTTATTACTAACAACCATTGGCCCTCACTAAAGTCCTTTAAGTTGCTTGTTTAATTTCTATCAATTTTGTCATGTGGTGGCAAGGTTGAGACTGAGTAGAAAACTTTTTTTTCTCTCTTTTAAAAAATTTTTTGTTTTTCTGACACACTTTCAAGATTTGGTAATAGTTTGCTGTCTTAGGTTGGGCTGCCATAACAAACCTATGTTCTTATAGTTCCAGAGGCTGGAAGTCCAAGATCAGGCTACCAGCATGGTTGGTGTCTGGTGAGAGCTCTGCCTGGCTTGCAGATGGCTGCCTTGTCACTCTATCCTCACATGGTCTTCCTTCTGAGAATGTGCAATGACAGAGATCGCTCTCTTCTTATAAGGCCACCAATCCTATTGGACCTACTCTTATGATGTCATAACCTGAATTGCCTTCTACATATCTTATCTCCAGTGCAGTCACACTGGAGCTAGGGCTTCAACTTACGAATTTGGTAGGGGAGGGGAAAGAACACAAATCAGTCCATAGCATTTATCTTTAGAAATTGTGACTGGAAAAAATATGTGTTTTTTAAATTCATTATTATTTTCAACTTTCCATTTACTCAGGATTAAGAAAAGATATGCCTAGGACACTTGTGTCATTTGAGGGTCTGCTGTCATCAATGTCACCATACCAATGTCAATGCCAAGAATGAGAATAACAAATTCCCAGCATTGTTTGTCTCAGTTTTCTTTTTAAGGACACTAGGAGGAAGAGCTTTAAATCTAAATTCATGGTCTATGACGAGGAGGGTCATCTGATACTCATTCCTAAAATCTGCAAAGGGCAATCCTCCTAGAGAAAGTAGGACCATTCTTTAGTCAGAAGCTCTAAATCAATTCTACAGAGCCCATTAGCAGAAGAATCTAGGAATTCTTTATCTAGTGCCTTTGAGTATACCACATAGCTCCCACACAGAAATAGACATGGGTTAGATCAATTCAGTAATAAAATTTGCCAAACGTTTTTGGGGGATTACTTATAGACAAAACAAACAGTGAATTAGCTTCACTGGGGTCTTTTTAACTGGTCACTCTGACATATTTTAGATAAAGCCAGTATTATTTTCAGCTAGAATGTTAGGCAGATACTATAACTTGCCCTCACATGAATAAGTGAATTCTTTTTTCTTTTAACCCAGTTGCAAAACTGACCAAAATGAGAAAATCCACCCAAGAAGGGGAGAGTAAAACATTTCTCAAAGGAACAAAATATTAAATGGAGAATATAATGCTCACATCCCACTGAATTATAAAAAATGAATGTCCTTAAAAGGACCATGATTTTTGCTCTTCTTATCCTCTTCTCTTAAGTCACTGTAACTCAGTAGAATACTTGCACTGTGTAAGAAGAGACCAGATCCAACTTCTGCTTATACAACTAACTAGTTGTTTGAACTCAAACAAGTCTCTTAATTTAATTTTGCTGGTTTTCAGTGCCTGTTTAACATGGCGACAGCAGGGATGGACCCCATGTTTGGGGTGCATTAACTGAGATGATATCTGTAAAGTGATTTAGTTTAGTCCTTAACATGTAGTAAACACTTACAAATATTGGTGGCTGTTGTGATGGTGGATGCTATGATAATTATCTCTAAGGCTCTTTTTGACAGTAGCAGTCTGGATTTTTTTTTTTTTTTTCATTTTCACTTTGGGGTAGGAGTAGAATTATAAGAGATAGAAACCTTTCAATAAGAATAACAATCATACAGAACGAAGAAATACCTTCTCTAAAAACAAAACCCTAAAAAAGTGTGTGTGGTCAAGGAGGAGTAATTTCAATAAAATCTAGAATTCTCTTATTTTTGGACCAAAAGCAGCTATTATGCCAGTCATAAAATTAAAATTCTATTCAGTATTAAGTTATGACTATTTTAGTCTTCCCCTTTACTTTCTGGTGATTTGAAGGATTTTGTCATTAGCAATTATTTTTCCCCCCTGAAAATTGAATTTGTTTAGTCCAGATCATGGTGGATAAGGATAAAGTATGTTTTGTAAGGGCCTCACAGTAAGTCAGTTATATCACCAAGCATTTAACCCTAGTGATAAAAAATCACAGCTCTCTACTATGCAAATAACTTGGCTTTTAAAAAAAGAAAAAAAAAAAAGAACTATCACCAAATATTAAATCTTAGATACAACCACTTTTATTTGGGATGGTTATTTTAAAATTGATACTGGGTTAGCATCCCTTTTGAATTTTTTTGTCATTTTTAAGAAATGTTAAAATTCTATTAAATAATTTTCTCTTTTGCCTTGGTAGGGGTACATTCTAAATTATTGTTTGGGGTTCTTAAAAGAGAAAAAGAACTATTTACAATGAAAATGATCTGCTTCCTATTTTTGGTTTTGTATTACTAATTTCCAAAATATTAGATCTCAGTAAGCCTAATAAAACAAAACAAAAGAAAATAACAAACAAAATTGTTCTCACCTACAGCTAAAATGATCCCATCCTGGGATCCTGGCCTCCAAGTTCATTCTCACAGAAAAGGGCCAATATCTTGAATAGCACTTATCTTTGGTATTCATGACTGACTGACAAACAAATGAAGAAATTTTGAAGTACAAGAATTGTCTTCATTTCCTGGGGCAGCTAAAACCAATGACCAAAAACTGAGTGACTTAAAACAACAGAAATTTATTCTCTCAGGTTTCTGGAGTCCAGAAGCTAAAATTCAAGATGTTCACAAGGCCATGTTCCTACTGAAAGCTCTAGAGAAGTATTTTTCCTTGCCTCTTCCAGCTTCTGGTGGCCCCACGTGTTCCCTTGCTTGTGGCCACCTATCTTTGCTCTCCATCTTTATCATCACAGGGACTTTTCTCTGTGTTCCTGCATCTTTTTCTATCTTTTATAATCATACTCTCATTAAATTTAAGGCACACTTGAGTCCAATATGATCTCATCTTGATTCTTATCTTAATTATATCTGCAAAGATTCTATATCTGGATAAGATCACATTCTGAGGTTCTGGGTGGACATGAATTTTGGGGAGGTACTTCAACCTACTAGAAGTCTCCATTTTGTGATTTACACTACACACAACCATGACCAAGGATCTCAAGTTGGGTCCCCATGGACTGAAAAAATCAGGGCGAATAAAAGAATATATTTAGTCATTTATTTGCATCTTAAAGAAATTTAGTTACATTGGATTCTTATATATATGAAAAAATGCAGCCAAACTTTACCTCTAGTGATGGGGGGGATCCACCAATCAATAAACCAAACATACAAAAACAATTTTTAGAATAACACTTTTTATAAAATTTTAAACTTATAGAACAGAAGGAAAATAATCATATCTTTCTAATATTATATTGATACCTGATTTCCCATTAAATGGAGATAGGTAATAAAATCATGAAGCTTTTATTTTAATGTTACTCAAATACATACTTTATTATTTCAATTTTTATATATGTATTTATATTCATATACATTTCAAGTATTAAAAGTTTTAAAAATTCAAGTCTTAAAAATTATCTAAGAACTTAACCACTTATAGCATGTATTTTTCATTATTTTACCTTTAAGAAGAAATTTTGAAAATTAGTCTATAGTTATATTAAGAAGAGCATGAAACGCCTCAGTGTTTCACCTTTGAGTTTTTTATCTCTACTAAGTAATTACTTGAGTCCAATTATTTTGCATTCTTAGCTCTCTCTTAAGTTCCCTTTCTTTAAAAAGTGCTCATAGTTTTGCAGCAATGTCTACAGTAGCCTAATTATGGAAAGAGTCCAGATGTCCATCAACAGATGAATGGGTAAAGAAGATGTGGTATCGATATCTACAATGGAATATTATACAGTTATCAAAAAATGAAATCTTGCCATTTAAGACGGATGGAACTAGACGGTATTATGCTAAGTGAAATAAATCAATCAGAGAAAAACAATTATCATATAGTTTCACTTATATGGGGAATTTAATAAACAAAAAAAGGAATATAGAGGAAGGGAAGGAAAAATAAAATAAGATGATATCAGAGAGGGAGAAAAACCATAAGAGACCTTAACTATAGGAAACAAACTGAGTGTTGCTGGAGGGGTGGTGGGTGAGACGAGGGCTAACTAGCTGATAGACATTAAGGAGGGCATGCGATGTAATGAGCACTGGGTATTATAAGCAAATGAGAATTTATTAGACTCTACATCTGAGACTAATGAAACACTATATGTTAACTAATTGAACTTAAATAAAATAAGTTATAAAAAAGTTAGTCTCTGATGCTGGATAATCTTAGAATAAATATGGTACCCATCCTCCTTCCTTGTGAACTTTTAGCCATTGAATCAAAGTCTCATAGATTTCCGAAACAATAGATACAGTATGTAAATTTGGTAGGTTTTTTTGTTTGTTTGTTTTCTTGTTTACGATAATCTTTTTTTCATAGTGGAAGGAGCCTGATGAAATAGGTTTCTTTCTCTCTCTCTTTTTTTTTTTTCCTTTGTGTTCTTTCAGTTGTGTTATTACTTCTACATTGAAAGGTCAGGATATGATCTCTTACTTTGATTAAAAAATCTTAATTTAAAAGATGATATGAATATGGTGCAACCAATGAAAAGTTATTCTGGGCACAGGTAAGGATCTGTGTTGTTTGGCCATTCGGGTGGAAGCTGGAGCCAGTGAGGACCTCCATCCAATCCAGCCAGCTGTTCTGCCCAGCTCAAGTGCTCACAGAACCTCCTCTCTGCTCACAGAACGTAGCTCACCACTAAACCAAGGCAGCTAACTGAATTTCTCTTCTTTTCCATGATGTAGCAAATCTTGGGAGTGCACAATATTTTTTTCTTTTTAAAATTTTTTTATAAAGATTTTATTTATTTGAGAGAGAGAATGAGAGCATGAGAGAGCACAAGAAGGGTGGAGGGGCAGGGAGAGGGAGAATCAGACTCCCTGCTGAGCCCCATGTGAGGCTCAAGCCAGGACTCTGGGATCATGACCTGAGCCAAAGGCAGATGCTTAACCTCCTGAGCCACTCAGGCATCCCACAACATTTTCTTCTTAACACTGACAAATACAAATTAAGAAAAGAATGAATGACTGCTCAGTGCCTGGGTAGGTCAGTGGGTTAAAGCTTCTGCCGTCGTCTCAGGTCATGATCTCAGGCTCCTGGGATCGAGCCCCACATCGGGCTCTCTGCTCAGCAGGGAGCCTGCTTCCCTCTCCCTCTCTGCCTGCCTCTCTGCCTACTTGTGATCTCTGTCTGTCAAATAAATAAAAAAATCTTAAAAAAAAAAGAATAAATGACTGCTATTTATAAAGAGCCATTGATCATAAAATTGAAGATACATAAATCAAATACAAACACAGTTACAAATGAGAGAAGGGTGTGTTTGAATTGAAGATGCCACTGTTAAAATACAGATTTGCAAAACATTAATTTAAAGGTCTTCTGAAAGCAAAAGACCAGAAGCTTCTGGCGTTTACCTTTAATTATGAGATTTATGATAATTGGTTGAGATTATTATTTAATATAATGGTTTTCATCAAATTCTAGTCTCAGTGAACTTTGGGATTGATTTCAACTTTAGCATGGAAATAAAAGCATATTTCTCTTCTTTCTTTGCAAGGTATTGTCAGGACAAAGTCCTTGACTTGCACTGCAGGTTCATAGACATTATGGAATGCCTTCTGGGGTCTAGGCAGAGCATGGGACATCACACAATGAGCTGTCTGATTTATACGAATATATACTTTAATGCTTTTCACTCTTTTGGGAAACATAATTTCAACACGTGACCTTAGTGGGTTGAAGAATAGGGTAGAGATGACAAGCAAACACTTTTTCCCCTCAATTTTCTTTCTATATTTGGATCTTTGGTGAGATAGGAGAACTGACTTAGATCCTGAACAGCAACTTATACTAACAAAAAACCACTAAATTGTTGGGAGAAATACTAACACGTGACCTTCTTCAGACATTCTCTAGGTGTATTATCATCACTAAATTACTTAGTGATGTTTGGTTGCATTGTGTTCTTTTATTTAAAAAATAAAACGTCTATAAAAACAACTCATGTTGTATTAGTCATCAGTTTTGGCACTAGAAGTCTTATTGACACATACCATGTGAAAATAGCTAAAAGAAAATGTTATCTTAAGGTTCCATACATGTTTTTTTTAACTTTTACCTATAGAAAATATAGGAATAAAACATTCTTTCTTACATCCCTGAATACTCATGTATTTTTAAAGCAAATGTTTGACTCTTTTTTTTTTTTTTTTTAATTATTCAGAGTGCCATAGAAACTCATTTCAATTGAGAAACCAAATACCTGGACCGATCTTCTTTGTGATGGCTTCACACTCCGTCATCCTACAATTTCCTTTACAGGCAAAATATTGAGAGAGATGTTGCCTTTTCTTTGACTGCTTGTTTCTGGAATGCTAGAGTCTACACCAACACACTTCACTTACATTTTTTCTCTCTATAGAAAACAATTAGGGGAATTTTCAACATTAGGACAACCCAGTGCCCATTGTTTTTTTCCCCCTCCTGAAAAATAAAGATAACTGATAAAACTAGTATTCTGGGGAAGAGCTTACATGATCTAAACTATTGCCTTTCTTCTCTGTTCAACAAATATAAACACCTATGATGATAATACACCTAGAGAATTAAAACACATTTTTAAATATTTTAGCTTTCTTATGTTTCTTCTTTTTTTTTTTTTTTTAAGATTTTACTTATTTATTTGACAGGCAGAGATCATAAGTAGGCAGAGAGGCAGGCAGAGAAAGCGGGGGAAGCAGGATCCCCCCAATACAGGGCTCCATCCCAGAACCCTGAGATCATGACCTGAGCTGAAGGCAGAGGCTTAACCCACTGAGCCACTCAGGCACCCCAGCTTTCTTATATTTCTTATCTTTAGTTTTGGGTTTCATCCATATTCAGGTAAAAATGCTCTGTTTTATTTAAAATTATATCCAAAAGAGGGGGATCAGTTTGGCAAAATTATGCTTTTATTTTTGGCTTTTCTAAGTTGCTTTCCTTTGAAGGCATGTTTGGTGCGTGATGTTCTCTAGTTAACAACTACCACATCACAAAACAAGCTTAGCTGAGAGTTGCAAACTAATGGAAACAAACAAACAAACAAAAAACCTTAAATGCCTTTGACAAAAGAAGAGAGGGTTTAAAAAGAGTAGGTGAGGTGTAAGTTATCATGAGGGCTGTGGGTAACTCTATAGGGTAAGTAGCTATTGACCTGTCCACAGAGTTACTGAAACCTCTCCCGGAGCTCGGGGAAGGAAAATAAAGTGTTAGTAGAAGTTTCCTGTAATCCTTCCTCTTCATGACATAGGATCCCTTGGGAAATCTGCTGCTGTTTTAAGATTTCTCTACTCCATACGGAGCAGTGATTGTCTTTCCAATGTCATGTTCTAGGCCCCTTAGCCAAGTAATCCAACTCATTCTTGGTGACATGCCATCTCCATGGGCAGGTCTTCCCAAGATGCCTATCTCTCACATTTCAGTTTTACTTTTAAATGGGCTCATTAAATTTCCACGTAAATGTTAAAATTTAGCTGACTGAAGCTGTTTCTTCAAAAGCTCAACAACTTACGATTGTGTTAAGTAAGTCAAACACACACAATGAAAGAATCAGATTTAGAATTTTGAAGGCACTATGATAGAATTTTAATTTTTGGAGTATGATTTGGAGTATTTAATTTTTTTGGAGTTTATTTTAAAATTGCTTTTGGAGTATATTTTGGAGTATTCAATTACTGAAGTATTATTTAAATAAAATTCACCCATGAACATTGGGGAGTTATGTGCTATGGTGAGTGCTGTGAATTGTATAGGACTGATGAATCACAGACCTGTACCCCTGAAACAAATAATACATTACATGTTGATCAAAAAAAATTAAAATAAATAAATAAAATTCACCTTTATAATTCAATGATTTTAGTAAATGTATGGAGTTGTGCAATTATCACTACAATCCAATTTTAGACCATTCCCATTATTCCAAAACGATCCCACTTGCTCATTTGTAGTTTATTTTCACTCTTGCTCCTGGTCCTATGTGGTCATTGATCTGCTTTCTGTGTGTGTAAATTTGCCTTTTCTAGACACATTATATAATTTATAAATGACATAATTCAGAAAATAATGATTCTTTCTTTGCATTTTCCCTTTTTTACTTAGCATAACATTTTTAAGGCTCATGCATGTTATAGTATATTAGTATTTTCTTCCTTTTAATTGGTGAGTGATAGTCTTGCATTTTAATTTTTAACCAGGTATTTGGCACAATATGGAAACACAGAGTCAGCTAAAGGACAGAGCTTTGACTTTAGTAATAATTTAGTATTAATACTTTAGTATTTGCAACTATATGCTAAGTGTTTTAAAGAAAGACAGTGAGATAAGTACTTTCTCTTCACTTCTAAAAACTGTAATGGAATATGATGACTAGTCTCTCATAATTTCTATTTAGAGTTCTTATGGAAATAACACTGCAGTTTGTTCTGGGAAGGTTGTTAAGAGAGAATTTTTAAAAATATGCATCAATAACTCCTGAGAGAGAAACTATGCTCCTAACATGATCTCTTTATACAGACATTGGCTGAGATATATTTTTCCCAGCTCTAGTCCCCCAGGTTACAGTAGATATGAGGAAAGAGAAAAAAAAAGAGTAACAATATAAGACAGAAAACAAAGGCTTAAAATTACACATCAGGGAAAATTACACAAACTACAATTACACTCAACATTATGGGTTAATCACGGAACAAAATGTTCGATGAAAAATCAGGCCACAAAAGACTCACTGTAACTGTTTATATAAATATATAATATATATATGAAGCTATATACAAACACGAAACTCAGATTAGTGATTTTATCTAAGGGTAGTAGAAGGGTTTCTGAGGGAGCACAAAAATAGATTCACTGGTGTATTAAGTAGTATTCTAGGTATTAGCCTTCATGTGTCTGGTGAGGGTCTGCTTCCTGATTCTGTCTTTTCCCTGTGTCCTCACCTGGTAAGAGAGCTAAGGAGTTCTGTAGAGTCTTCATTATGAGGCCACTAATCCCATTCGTGAGAGTTCTGCCCTCATGATCTGGTCTCCACCCAAACACTTTGCCTCCAAATACCATGACATTGGGGATTAGCTTTCAACATATGAATCTGGGGGTAAAAATAAGCATTCTGTCTATAACAGTGGTTTTTAATAGTATGTTCCTAACTTACATATGTATTGTATAAATGTCTTTATGTGTGGATTAAATATTATATAATTATATCCTTCTGTGATATAAACCAGGAAACAAGCTTGACACAACTCACATGATTTGTGAAGTCATTAATTTATCATGTCCTCTCAAATGATATGGAAATAGATTTTTATTTCTAATAAAGTTCTTCTTTGATAGTAGTAAATATTTCAGATGTTAACCTTCAAAAGAAAATCTGTTGTCCCATCTCCAGCAGAATGCCAGGAAGGACTACCTGTTCAAAGTGGTAACTTTAGTGAGGCCAAACAATTTTTTACAGACTGAGTATCTCTGGGGTTCACTGCCTTTGGGATTGATTATCCAGTTCTGTTCCTTGTTCACCTTTTGGGACTTTTCACTACTCATTAAGCACCTCCATTAGAGAGGAGGGAAAGGAAAGGAGAGGAGGTGAAATTCAAAACGCTCAATGTTATTTCAGTGTTGGTTAGCTAGCTGGGCTCTTAAGAGCTATAGGACAAATGCTGAAATTAATGGGCATGCCAAATATTTTTGTTAATCTGTGAAATTCACTTTAAGGTATTTTTTCTTACATTTTTAGATATAGTTCCAATAAAAATGGGCCTTTTGGATGGGTTCTGCCTCAAGTGACAGAAGACCTATTATGATATAAGCAAAGGGAAATTTATTGGCTCTTATAGGTGAAAAGTCCAAGGATGTAGTTGGGTCAGTACTTCCAGGGTTAGCACTTAAATTCATCATTAGAACTCAGTCCACATTTCTCCTCTGCCTCCTGAGGGGCTGACTTCTGTGTCAAGCTCCAAATGGAATTAGAATCTTTGCCTGAAAGTTTGAATGTACTTACTCCCATGTATTATCTAAGCAGAAGAGGGGGGAATGCTGTTTTCCCACAACTCCAGTGAAAGAGCTCAGGGCAACACAATGACTCTGATAGGTTCATACCACACAGATTTAACCCTGAAAAACTCTGATTACCCGCTCTCTTAGTCTTCCCTGAGGTAAAGATAAAAACCTTGAGCAGGTCATGGCACCTGGGTGGTTCAGGTAGTTAAGTGTCTGCCTTCAACTCAGGTCATGATCCCAGGGTCCTGGGTTTGAACCTTCTTTTTTTTTTTTTTTTTTTTAAGATTTTATTTATTTATTTGACAGAGAGAAATCACAAGTAGATGGAGAGGCAGGCAGAGAGAGAGAGGAGGAAGCAGGCTCTTTGCTGAGCAGAGAGCCCGATGCAAGACTCGATCCCAGGACCCTGAGATCATGACCTGAGCTGAAGGCAGCGGCTTAACCCACTGAGCCACCCAGGTGCCCCTGGGTTTGAACCTTATGTCCAACTTCCTGTTCAGTGGGGAGCCTCCTTCTCCCTCTCCCCCTTGCTTGTGCTCTCTCTCCCTATCTCTCTTTCTCTCAAATAAATAACTGAATTCTTTAAAACAAATGAACAAACACACATGCCTTGAGCAGGTCATATGTGTGACCTTCGCTTTCACTTCTTCTTTCTTTGTAATCAGGATTCTTTCCTTACCGGTATTCTGAACTTGCTCTTTTAAGGTCGTCATCAATTTCTGATGATAAAAACAATGGAGTTTGAAAGGAGTTTGGAAGAAGTTGATTGGGTGAACCTGGTGGTGGGTATTGTGGAGCGCAAGTATTACACAGAGCCCTGGATGTGGCGCATAAACAATGAATCTTGGAACACTGAAAAAAAAAATTAAATTAAAGAAATAAAGAAGAATTAAAAAAAGAAGTTGATTTCAACTCCCATGGATGACTGTGAGGGTTCAGAACTTTAGTGGATGGAGTAACCAAAGCTATAGTGGACAGCAGGAGAGCTAGAATTAGCAGTGGAGCCTGAAGATGGGTCTCCCATTGCTGCAATTTCATTATCAAACCTGAACGGATGAGGAGCTGCTTATGGATGAGCAAAAAAGGTGGTCTCTTGAGATGGAATCTATTCCTAGTGAATTCCTTCCATAGTGAAGATTATTGAAACAACAAAAATAGACTTTAGACTATGACATATACTTGCTGATAAAGCAGGGGCAGAGTTTGAGATGATTGACTTCAATTTTGAAAGAAGTTCTATTGTGGGTACGAGGCTATCAAACAGCATCGCATGCTACAGAAAAATTGTTCATGAAAGGAGTCAGTTAATGCAGCAAACCTCATTGTTGTCTTATTTTAAGAAGCTGACATAGCCCCTCCAACCTCCTTCAACCACCACCCTGATCCATCAGAAACCACCAATATTGAGGCAAGGCCCTCCATCAGAAAAAGACTGACTTGCTGAAAGCTCCAGTGATGGTTAGCATTTTTCATCAATAAGGTAATTTTAATTAAGTTATGTGGGGTTTTTTTTAGACATAATGCTATTGCACACTTAAGAGACTATAATAAAGCATAAACATCACTTCTGTAGGCACTGGGAAATCAAAAATTTAATTCAACTTATTTTATTGTGATAATCATTTCATTGCAGTGGTCTGGAACCAAACCTTCAGTATCTCTGAGGTATGCCTGTATGTAGATGTGTACATGGGTATATGTGAAGAATATATGAATATATATTATGTAATGATTATTTTCCTCATAAATTTGGATCATATATTTTTTGTATGTATTATATATTTAATATAGCCTAGATAATAGACAGATATATGTATAGTATTTACCTATCTATCTATCTATTGACTTGTAAATTTAACAAAATGGCTTGGAAATCTTTCCATGGTAACAAACATAGATCCACTTCATTGCAATGATTATGTAGTACTCTATGGTATTACTGAACCATAGTTTAATCATTGATGAAACATACACACACACACACACACACATACATATATATCATATATATATATATATATTTAAAATTTTCTCAATCTACTAGACTTTATTCTCTCTTCACATTATCTTCGATCACCTGTTTTATTTTCACTGTGTCTCCTTCACAAGTCACCTAAATGTGGGTTCTCTCTAAGGTTCTGCTGCTGCTCTTCTTATTTATTCCCCCTTTTTTAAATGTACTATTCAGCATAACATTTAGTTAAAAGTTTTTCCGCTAATTATAAACACAAATTATATTTTTCAACTGATATTAATAGAACAAAAAGATTAATGGCTAGAAGCAATAAATGTACTGGCAGTCCATCACCAAGCACACACATATACACACCTGCACACAACCATCTTATCTACTTACTCAAAGCTGCCTAACTTAACATACCTCTCTTTGTTTTAAGTCTCCTGACTGGTCTTTTTTCTTTTGTAATGTTCAGTTAATCCACATATAGTACATCACTAGATTCTGATGTAGTGTTCAAGATTCATTAGTTGATATAATACCCAGTGCTCATGACATCACATGCTGTCCTTAATACCCATTAGCCAGTTACCCCGTCCTCTCACCCTTCTCCCCTCTGTAGCCCTCAGTTTGCTTCCCAGAGTTGAGAATCTCTCATGGTTTGTCTCCTTCCCTGATTTCTTCCCACGCAGTTTTCCCTCCCTTCCCCTGTGGTCCTCTATGCTATTCCTTATATTCCACATGTGAGTGAAACCATATGATAATTGTCTTCTTTCTCTGATTGACTTATTTCATTTAGCATAATCCCCTTCAGTTCCATCCATATCGATGAAAACGGTAGCTCTTCATCCTTTCTGATGACTGAGCAATATTCCGTTGTATATATAAATCACATTTTTTAAATCCATTCATCCTTTGAAGGATATCTCAGTTCCTTTGACTGTTTGGCTATTGTGGGCATTGCTTCTATGAGCATTGGTGTGCGTGCGAACCTTCTTTTCACTACATCTGTATCTTTGGGGTAAATATCCAGTACTGGAATTACTGGGTTGTGGAGTAGCTCTATTTTTAATGTTTTGAGGAAACTCTATGCTGTTTCTCAGAGTGCCTGCACCAGCTTGCTTTCCCACCAACAGTGTAAAAGAGTTCTCCTTTCTCCATATCCTTGCCAACCTTTGTTGTCTTTTAATGTCTTTTTTTTTTTTTAAATTTATTTACTCTAGAGAGAGTGAGAGAAAGAGAGAGAGCACAACCATGAGGGGCACAGGGAGGAGAGAGAATCTCAAGCAAAGACTCTGCAGTGAGCAAGGAGCCCAATACAGGGCTCAATCTCACAACCCAGAGATCGTGATCTGAGCTGAAAGCAAGAGTTGGATGCTTAACCAACTGTGCCACCCAGGTGCCCCTGAAAATTTTGGTTAATTCGTAGGTTTTTCATTTATTTATTATATATAGGTTTATTATTTATTATTGTATAATCATGTTTGTTTTAATAATACTATAAAATTAATAAACTTAATAAACTAACAATATCAAAGTACAAACAATAGGGATGATTTCTGCCCAAGCAGGACTCTCCTTAAATATATCAAATAATGTTATAAATATGCTTAACAACCCATGACTATTGTCCATCTCACAGTCTCCTTTCACCATTTAGCAAATGTTTATTAGGACTTTCCACATGTCAAGTAACAGACAAGGGCCCTGTTGACTTTCTCACTCGCCTGTCTCTTGAACATCTTCATCTCCATCTGACTCATGAAGCTGGAATTCAACATGCTTAGTTCACCACAGGACCTGGTTTGAGGTAGTGGGCCATACTTGTAAAACTGCAAGTCAGCAGATGCCAATGTTGGATGGGCTTTTTTTTTCCTCCTTCCATTTCACCCACATTTGAAATTCAAACATTTCTCCAACAAATTCTTTTATAAATTTAAATTTGTGCTTCAAATAAAAAAAACGAGTTTTTTTTTGACTGCAGAATAGATATTAAAAAAAAAGATCTTTAATTTCCTGTGGCCCTTATTTTCTTCCAGTGAACTGACCACTGGAGAGAAATGGGTACCTGTGAGGACAGAAGAACACAGTCCTGTTTGGAGCCAGATGAATGGGTCATCCGCCTTTTGCTTCTCGATGACTCTGGGAGAGCTTGGGCGTGATCAACCCCTTTTAGCTTTACAGGATTGTTATGAAGATGGAGTGTTATATCACACACACACACACACACACACACACACACACACACACACACACACCCTAAGTCTCAGTAAGTATTAACTCTTACTTGACATACTCTATTTTGTGTTTCTTGAATGCTCCAAGTGAAGAAGGTTCCTTTCTCTTCCATTTTCTCTAGGTAAAACACATTATTTCTCTGATCATTTAGATTGCATCTTAAAATTTCTAGAGAAACTAATCATTATAATCATTATAATGTGTGAAATGTGAACTTTTAGTGAATTGTAAGCTATCAGTTCTAATCCTATGTGTCTGAGCAAACCCACTCACTACAAAAATCTCTGTATAATAAAATAAAGCCCATGGTATTAATTGATGTATTTGAATAAACAGTGACTAAAACACTAATTTCAAGATGATCAAAGTACTTGAGCAGTTCTCAAGATTTTTTTTTAATAACAGAATTACATCTTTATCGTTATTATAATTTTGAGGGAACTACTAAGCTTTGTTATACAAATGTAAGATCACCTATCTGCCATGTAACATTTAAAGTAGTTAAAAGCAAAGGAATATATTTGAAAAATCTGTGTCCTGTGCCTTTCAAAAGACCAAATTCCACTGTGACAAAATTATGTTTTACATTTCTTCAAAACATTTGGCAATTTCATATAAGTAAAAGTTTATATACTCATTTTATTAACTTTTCTGTATTAGATATTAAGAAATTACAAGATTACAAACTCATCTCAACAATATTAGCTTCCAAAAATATACTTTTTATTTAAAAGGCAGTAAATAGTTTGCACCAAGGTGTGAAGGACTGGCTGGTTTGCTCTCAGGAATTACTCATTTATTAAGAGCAAATATGGTAATTTGGAAAATCGCTGATCCCTAGAAAAATATTTATGCCACATGGGCTGAGTGCTTGACATATGTCATCACAATTAATCTTCCAATATTGTTTCTGGGTGGATATTATTGTCTCTCTTTATAGACATAAGACTAATACTGTGATTTTCTGGCTAAGTTCACTCATTCAAGAAGCAGGAAGAAGTTGATAGAACCCATCTTTTTTTGATTGATTCTTTTCCACGGCCTCATACTGTTTCCCAATGATTTCTTTCCTTTCCTTTCCTTTTCTTTTCTTGTTTCTTTCTCTCCCTTCCTTCCTTCTTTCTTTTCTTTTCCTTTCCTTTCCTTTCCTTTCCTTTCCTTTCCTTTCCTTTCCTTTCCTTTCATTCCCTCCCCTTCCTTCCTTCCTTCCTTCCTTCCTTCCTTCCTTCCTTCCTTCCTTCCTTCCTTCCTGTCTCCTTTCTTTCTTTCTTGAGAGAGAGAGAATGAGCAGAGGAGGGACAGACGAGAGGGAGAGAGAGAGACTCTTAAGCAGGCTCCACACTGAGTGCAGAGCCTGACAGGGGGTTTGATCTCATAACCCTAAGATCATGATTCGAGCAAAAATCAAAAGGCAGATGCTTAACTGACTGAGCTACCCAGGTGCCCCCTTAATGACCTGTTTCTGATAATATTCTTCATACAGAAACTTCTGAATGCATTTACTTGTCAGATGAAGTGATATTTTCTCTGACATAGGTTCTTGGGGACTCATCTTTTTATAATTGCTCGAAGTATTTTAAGGACATAGTGTGGTGTCTTAGCAAAACATGTGATACCTATTTAATTGTATTAGATATATATATTAACTTATTATGTTCATACTTTCATGAGTCTCAAAATTGACATACTTTTGTTCCTGGAGTACCTTTGTTTCTAAGCCACAGATTCAGAGAAAGCAAGCCTCATTCCTTGGGAACAGCATCAACAGCAAACAGAAACACAGGACTGGTTCTTGACACCTCTTTCTCTCTCATCTTCCATATAAGATAATCCATCATCAAGTTCTGTTGATTCTACCTCCTAAAAATTGATGGCATCTATCCATTTCTCCCATCTTCCCAGTCAACATTGGTATTCAAGCTACTGCCACCACTCACCTTGATAACCAAACTGGATTTGTTCCAAGTGGTCTCCTGACATGTCATGATACAGCCAGAGTGATCGTTGGATGCACAAATCTAATCAATTCAGTTCTTTGTTTCAAACCCTTGGCTTTTCATTGCCTTTAAAATAGAGACCAATACTAGTTCTTGGTGGGAGGTAGATTTGAGTGTGGCACATATACCAATGTGATGTTTCAAATATGTACAAAGCAGTAGTGTCTTTCATGCCTTTTCTCATGACTTGATATTATGAAAATTTACCGTGGCCTGCTATGGAGACAAAAATTGTTTCTCTAGAGAATTTTCTGAACCGTGATATTAGTACTGGTGTATTTTAAGTTCACTTGCAGAACTAATATGGTAGATAAGAAGGTGGTATAGTAGAAGGCTTCACAGTATGTGTTTGGGAGTCGGACCACCAATGTTTGAAACATGCTTCTCTGTTCCTTGTCACTGGAAAACTCACTTGATCCCTCTGGGCTTCAATTTCTCCATCTGGAAAGTAGAGGAAACAGTTTCTATTGTGAGGATTAAAAGAGATAATACATGCGAAATCTGCTTTGGAGACCTTGGCACATAAAAAGAATCCAGTAAATCAAAGCTGTTTTCATTAGGTTCTTTGGGCAGATAAGTAACATGAAATTGAGAAACACTATACAATTTTTTTTTTCCTAAACTGTCATTAGATCAATAAATGAGATCTAAGCAAAAATACCTAAGTGTAGGTATTTTTCTTACATGTTGAAACAAATTTTAAATTAGAAATGAGAAAGAGGAAATGACCACAGGTAACTAGAGAATCGAAATAATTTAAAGAGATTACTTTGTTCAACTATAGAAAACACACTTGTGACTTGTGACTGGAGAAAATACAACACAGTAAAACTCAAACCAGAAGGGACAAAAATCTAATAATTCTGAAAATAAATTGAAAAATTGTAAGACTTTCCATTACACTCCCCACCACAAAAGCAATAGGACTCGATGGTTTTATCATAGATTCTGTAGTCTCTAAGGAATACATAACTCTGTTATTACTTGCATAGTTTCAGAGGATAGAGAGAAAAGAAACTTTTGAAATTATTTTTGTAAAGCAAGTGTAATATTGGTATCAGATTTTAAAAATGCTAGTGTACTTGAACTTGTTAACAGCCATTCACCATATCTAAGAATATAAGTACATTCTTATGCAAATCTTTGGAAAAATCCTAACCAAAATATGAATACACTTCTACATGTATGAATACAATTATGTTTAATACTAGAAAATCCATTAGTGTATTCATTTTGTTAATAGATCACAGGAAAAAAGAACACATAGGCATATCTATATGTGTTAAAGACATTTGAAAAAATTTAACATACAGTCATTCAGAACACGTTATTATGAGGTTTCTGGGTGGCTCGGTCAGATTAAGTGTCTGACTCGATATCAGTTCAGGTCATGATCTTAGGGTCCTGGTATCAAGCCCCGGGTCAGACTCTATACTGGGTGTGAAGCCTGTTTGACATTCTCTCTCTCCCTCTCCCTCTGCAGCTCCTTTACCCCTCTAAAGGGGGGTACACTAAAAAAGAAAAATCTTATTTTTCTTATAATTAATTAATTTACATAATTAAGTAGAAATTTCTATAATGTACACTAAAAAAGAAAAATCTAATTTTTCTTATAATTAATTAATTTACATAATTAAGTAGAAAAAAGAAAAATCTTATTTTTCTTATAATTAATTAATTTACATAATTAAGTAGAAATTTCTATAATGTGGCAAAAACATATGATGAAGCACTAGACAGATTCTCATTGATGTTGAGGGCAAAAACATTTACATTATTTCTATTATTATTTATTATGGTTCTAGAAGTCTTAGCCAAGGCAATTAAACAACAGGAAGAAATGAGTTAGTTAAACTGTATAGGAGAAGGTCCATTTATTATTGTTTTCAGATGATAAAGTTATATACCTGGGTAATTGAAGAGAACCAATTGAAAAGCTATAGAAAAAAATTAAAGAACCAATAAAGATGGCAGCTTGTAAACTGATGTACAAAATTAATAATCTTCTTTTTAAAAAATATGTATTCATTTGAGAGAGAGAGAGTTTGAGTGCAGGGTCTGGGGGAGGGACAGAAAGAGAGAATCACCAAGCAGACTCCCTGCTAAGCAGGGAGCCCAGAGGCATGTGGGTGTGGGGCTCCACCCCAGAGCCCATGAAATCATGACCTGAGCCAAAACGGAGAGTCACACGCTCAACAGACTGAGCCAACAAAACAACCCAACAATTTTCTTAATACAAGCTAACAACCTGCTAGAAAATAAAAAGGAAGGAAAGGTTCCATTTACAACAAAGGATTAAATACTTAGGAAAAACTCAAAAAGCTATGTGTAATACCTAGTAATAGGGATTATTTATTGAGCACTTACTATTGCCAGATGTTATTTTAAGTGCTCTGAATCTCACTAACTCTTATTTCAACTCTCTGAGGCAAGTGTTTATTATTTCTCTTTCACTTGTGAGAAAATGTGGGCACAGAATGTTTACTTACTTAAGATCTTTTAAACTTGAGAACCTATACTCTTTTTTTTTTAAAGATTTTCTTTATTTATCAGAGAGAGAGAGGGGGAGAGAGCGAGCACAGGCAGACAGAATGGCAGGCAGAGGCAGAGGGAGAAGCAGACTCCCTGCTGAGCAAGGAGCCCGATGTGGGACTCGATCCCAGGACCCTGGGATCATAACCTGAGCCGAAGGCAGCTGCTTAACCAACTGAGCCACCCAGGCGTCCTGAGAACCTATACTCTTAATCAGTTGAATATAATTCCTCCTGGGCAGGAATGTCTGAAAAACATTTTAATAAACTGGGGAAAAATCCACTATAAAAACATACATTGTTCTTGTTGTGAAGACTTGATTATTTTGAAGATGTACATTTTCCCTATAAAAATAAATTTATTGTAACATCAATACAAATATACTGAAGATTTTTTGAAACTAGATAAGATAAATCTTCTAGTGCCAAAAAATTTAGTAACAAACAATAAGAGAGGAATGATGCCTTATATAAAATATATTATAAATATGATAATTTCATAATTGTTCATTGACACCTAAGTAAACACATACATCACTTAAATGATATAAAGCACCCAGAAATCAAAATATAAATGAAAATTTAGTTTCTGAAAAGAGTGGCATTTCAGATCAATGGAAAAATATATTTCTTCATAGAAATAAGCTGTATCCTTACTTCACTGCTTGAACCCAAATACATTTTAAATAGTCTAAAGATTTAAAAGTTGGGGCACCTGTGTGGCTTGGTGGTTAAGCCTCTGCCTTAGGCTCAGGTCAAGATCCCAGGGTCTCCCCTAACCCACATCAGGCTCTCAGCAGGAAGCCTGCTTCTCCCTCTTCTACTCCCCCTGCTTGTGTTCCCTCTCTCCCTGTCTCTCTTTCTCTGTCAAATAAATAAATAAAATCTTAAAAAAAAAGACTTAAAGTTAAAAAAAATTAAAACTATAAAACTATTAGAAGAAAAGTGAAGAACTTTTAAAAACGTATAATTTTAGTGTGTGTGTGTATGTGTGTGTGTGTGTGTGTGTGTGTTTATGTATGTGTGTGTGTATGAGGAGGGGGCATTCCAAACAAAGACAAAACCTGAAAGTCCTGAAAGGAAACAGTAATAAATGTGCTTCATACACATTTTAAAATCAAAAGACAGATTTCTGATAGAAAACAATATTTGGAAATATATGATAGATTGAGGATCCATGTCCTTAATCTATTAAGATCTTTTCAAACCAATATGGAAAAGGCCAACAACTCAGATAGCACCATGGATAGAAGACACAAAAGAAAAGATTCATTTCCCATCATAAAAAACTTTTGAATGAAAACTCATCTACCACTATCCCATGATAAGTCACTTTCATATATATCTTATTAAAATCTTTTCTATGTATATATTTTTCACAAAAATGGAATTCAATTTTATAATAATCTCTTTTGTTATCTTGTATATTATAAATATCTTTGGGTATCATTAAATGTTCTTCTATGACATAATTGAATGACAAACTCATTTTTATGTCATATATATTTGTTTCCAGTTTTTTGTTATTGTGAAGATTCCTTAAGTAAAATCTTTGTGTACATCCCTAATTATTTCTAATGAATAAATCC
This sequence comes from Mustela nivalis, assembly GCF_964662115.1. NCBI lineage: Eukaryota > Metazoa > Chordata > Mammalia > Carnivora > Mustelidae > Mustela > Mustela nivalis. The sequence continues at coordinate 66,641,399 of NC_139024.1, forward strand.
TCAGAAATAGAATTGGTAGGCTGAAGGGCATATGAATTTTAAAATCTTCTAAATCATAATATTGGACGTTCTTAGATTGCTCTAATTTATATATTTTCAAGAAGTGTTTGGAAGCAGATGTCTCACTGGATTCCTGTCAAAGTTGGGAATTACTATGTTAAGAAATCTTGACTAGTTAAACCATTGGAAAAGATATCCTATTATTATTTTAATATTATGGAAATGGTTACTATGGCTACTGAGATTTTTGGTACAATTTTAAGCATTCGTTTAATCTGGAAATGCTGAGTTTTCTTTGGCTCAAATGATCTGATCATTTTGATTTCTATGATCACTAGAGTAGGTATTCTTGCAATCAGTTTAGGAATAAAGTTTACAAATAGTTTCTTAACTTATGAGCTCTTGAGTAGTGGCTGTTAGTCAGGAAACCTACCTATGCAAATTAACCAAACACTCAGGCAAGAAGAAAAACTTGGTGAATTATCACAGAATTCAGATGATTCTCCAGTATTCTTGACGATGGTAAAGTTTTTACAGCTGCTTTCTATATCTTTTTCCTTATGATTTCTTTACATACTAAACTCTCCCTTCACAGAGGTTGGTTTCATTTCCAGCGGTCTAGGGAAGACACAAACAGCTCGGTGTTACATTGTCAATTAAACCAAGGTGGAAGAGGGGGAGGGGGAAGCAGTGATAAATGAGCAGTCATTTCAATGTTTTCTTTCCAGCAGAAATCAGAGCCAGATTACACTTTATCTCGCCCTGACTTTTAGCAAGATAGATAGCTACGCAAAATTTTCGGGTTCAAATAGTCTCCATCAAAAGAGCTAAAACCCTCATCTTCTGGACACATGGAACTTTCATCTTTTTAACTGAAGGGATCCGATTTCTTTTACTGAATAAGAAAGAGTGTATTCAAATTATCTTCCCAGCCTTAGGTCTTTAACCAACATAAAGGCAAACAATGAAAGAAATGAACATCACCATCACCTCTTGATGCAGAATTTTTTAGAGATTGCCCGAAAAGCACTGTTTCAGATCCCGAAAGCAAAGTGATTCTGTTTACTTGTTATCAACAGTCCCAGTTCCTGTTCAGAATGACCTATTCTAGGTGTCTAGCCTTGCATCCTCGCATTACCTGATAATGTAACGTTGGCCTTAAAGATGAAGCAACAATAAATTACATTAAAAGCATACACTATTGAAAAATAATTCCTTTTGTTTGAATTGCAAGTTAGAAATTTACCTATTTATCTTTGTTGGTCAATATTTAGTACAGATGTCTTTGTTCTTTTTTTTTTTTTATCTTTTAAAGATTTTATTTATTTATTTATTTGACAGACAGAGATCACAAGTAGGCAGAGAGGCAGGCAGACAGTGAGAGGGGGAAGCAGGCTCCCTGCGCAGCAGAGAACCCAATATGGGGCTCGATCCCAGGAACCTGGGATCATGACCTGAGCCAAAGGCAGAGACTTTAACCCACTGAGCCACCCATGCGCCCCGAGGTCTTTGTTTTTTAGAGGACTTCAGTGTAACTCTTCACGTATTAATGACAAATAAATCCCAAGAAATGCATTAAGTTCAGAAATGCATTAAGTTCAGAAAGTCAAGAATGAACTTGACGGTGGTTTGTTCTTTTCTTGTTAGGTGTAGGAGCTGTAAAGGCAATAGTTGTGGGTAGAATTCGTGACTCCAGGATCTAAATTATCTTCAGTTAAGAACCACAGTTACATGGTCCTATTCTATATTAAGTGGAATTAAATTTCAGGTTCAAATTTGTTAGTTCTTTAAACACACACACACACACACACACACACACACAACACCCAAAGATTTCTAAACGACCTCACTGATATATGGCCTGGATGGATGCTGCAAGACCAAAGGATTTTTACCAACATGGGCCTTGCAGTGTGGGCTCAGGACTGGGTCACCTGCAGGGCAACCCCACCAGATCTCAGATTTGGTGACCTTCCCGGAACCTGGCGGGGAAGGTGCGACTGGAGAGTGAGCGGGAATGTCCTCGGACTGGCCTGGAGGCAGCAGCCCGAACTACGGAGCCTGAGCCGGGACTGGGAACTTGGGCTGCCAGGGGTCCCCGCAGGGCGTCTGCAGGTGAAGACGCGCCTCTCCGAGGCCTTGCTTTCCCCTTTGGGTTGGGAGCAGGTGGGAGGATCTTCCTTTCCGCCCCAGGACCGCCCGGGGTCAGAGGGACTGTCCTCCGTTGCACAGCCCAGTTAATTTGTCAAGGTACCGCATCCGATAAATAGCTGTCTCCCTAGACCTTTATAGTGACTAATCCAAATAAATCGTAGTCACTTTTACTGAGCACGTCGGGGGGCAGCCGGGCTTTAATGGCTGTGCCTCCCAGACCTCCGGGGTAGTCTCACCCCGGCCTCGGCGCGCACCCCCGCGCGCCTGTCCGGGAGCCTCAGCCTGCGTCTCCGGCCACCGCGCGGGGATGGTAGCTCAAGCTGGTGCGATCCGCCGGCTGGCCTTGTCCTCTGCGCTCCTAGGGGCAAAAGCGAGGGAAAGCCTCTCTTTTTTTGTGGTCGTGTCTGGAATTTGACGGTCTTGTGTTGGTGGGGAGATGTCTCCTCTGGGCTATTGTTTGCTCCCTACCTTTCCATCCCCTTATCCTGCTGTCCTAAGCCTCGGAAATTCGAAATATCTTCTGTGTCCCTCTTGAAGCCTTTGGGAGAATCCATCGGATCTTACCGATTTCCTGTGGGACTTTAAAGCTTTGATCCCCAAACTTAGAGCTTCATCTTCCCCACTTCCATCCTTCCCCCTCTGGGGTCCCTCTGGATGGCTGCTCAAAATACCTGCTGGCGCCAGAGGAAATTCACTTGTAACAGATACCAGCGGGGGTAAAACCAACACTCTGCTTCCAGGGTCATTTTCCTGCCCAGCTTCTGCCCCATCAACTTGTCGCTTAGCGAGCCCTAACCCCGGGAATTACTGTGAATCCTGAGCGCCTAGCTGGGCGATTTGGAACCACTTTAATAGCCCCGATGATTGCTATTTTACATGTTGCTTCCCCCCCGCTCTGCCCTCCTCTGCTGTGTGCACAGGCCTCGGTGAGACAATTAACCCGAGGCCAAGATTGGTCCGCAGGTAGCTTTTGTAATAAGAATCTAGCGGGTCTTCAAGCAAAACGTAAAATACCTACAGTAAAACCCAACTATTTCACTCTTGCCTCCGAAACCACTACTAAAGTAAGAAATTAAAAAAATATATATTCTGAAGAAAGCAGCAAAGTTTTGCTTTGGTGAGTTAGATGAACTAGCAAGGTTGAACAGGCAACATAATTTTGCAATGGACTTAATTGCAAATATCAGTTACATTTCATATGCAAGATGAGACCTCATAAAGAATCCGTGTTATATGAATGTAGATGGCCCGGATGTTGAGAGAAACGATAAATGGAAGGGAAGACGTACTTTCTTTTCCTAAGAGTTTGTAAGAAGGTTTAATGGGTTTTATTTGTACAAATAAAATATATTAGAACATTTCTTTTCACAAAAGCAAAACCAATTAGTCCAGTAATAAAATATTTTTGACTGTTAAAGAATTTTTTTTTCCCAAAATTTTATTGAAATTCAAGTTAGTTCACATATAACGTAGTATTAGTTTCAGGGGTAGAATTTAATGATTCATCAGTTGCAAATAACACCCAGTGCTTGTTCCATCAAGTGCCCTTCTCTATGCCCACCACCCTGTTGCCCCATGCCCCCACCCACTACCCCTCCAGCAGCCCTCAGTTTGTTCCCTATATTTCAGAGTTTCTCATGGTTTGCCTTAATGAATTTTCTTATGGAATTTTGTCTATCCCATCCTTTTCAAATTTCACTCTTTACAAATTATTTGGCATGAATACGACTATGGGGCAAAGCTCTTAAGCACTATAAAATGCTGAAAAGAAAGTGTATGCTTTTTAAAAAATATTTCTAAACATTAAAATTTGTTAGAGAGATAGTGGCTACTTTCAGGTAGCCACTACCTGAAAATTTGCCTGAAAATTATCTTTCAAAAGGGAAGATTTAGCTCTGGAGTTGCTCTCTGCTTTGGCCCTGCCTTTGTGCTGCTGACCAGAGCAGTAAATGCTTACAGAACTCAGTTTGGTTGACAGCCAGAGAGAAAGTCTGTCTTACTCCAACTTCCCTGTCACCTAGGATATCTTGAGATGAACTCAGCTGGCTCGAGGTGTAATTTTCAGTCAAGATCCATGACTCTACGTTGTTCTACTGTGGTATCACTCTTATGGTCATGGACTTTTGGACTCTGTGAAGTAGAGTTTCCCCATTTTGTAAATCACTTATGGAGAGCTTGCCTGATTTTCAGTCGGAGATGGCGTTTAAACAGTGGTTGAAGATAAGGCACAGATATATGCTAAGAGTTAGTAACATCTTCCTGTGGGAAAAATTTGCCATATTTCAGATTTGGAGCTCTTTGTGGAGCCAAGTGTGACATACAATTTTTGTTACATGAGATATTTCTTGTTTATAAAATTTTCCGGTTTCTTTTTCTGCCAAAAAGAAATGGCAGAAAATATCTGCAAATAAAAATTGTAACTTAAAGACAGCATCTTCTGGGTCCTAGGAAAGCTAGCATGATTTTAAGGAGAATACCAAGGAAAACATATGAAATACTCCACAAATTAGAGGTAAATGCCAATGCGATTGCTGTTTCTTGAACCTTTCAGAGAGCAAGGAGCAGGCACTGGGGCAAGAGGGAGTTTCTCAGGATTCTCAAATTAAATTTCCGAGTTGTCCATTATGGAATTTATTTCATAATTAAAGTGTGCAAGCTCAGTTAACTAATCGAATTCTTGATTCTCACGCCAGAGTATTTGGTGGGTGACAGAGCATAACAGTGTTGTTTTATTTTTATTAACCTGAAAATAAGTCATTTTTTGACAACACCCAAGGTAACTGATTAGCTTCAGGTCAAAGTTGAGAAGCATGAAAACAAAGCTTTATTTGGGTAAATCAAATTATTGTAGTATTAGGACAGAAAAATGGCAACAAAGGAATGGGGAACAAAAGATTAAGATAAAAACAGTAATGCCAATTGTAATAATTGTATCACTTTGGATTTTCCACCTTTGACATACTTTTGAAAAATGATGCTGTCCTTTGTAACTTTCTCAGGTTAAAAAGCTCTTAAAAATAGGGACGCCTGGGTGGCTCAGTTGGTTAAGCAGCTGCCTTCGGCTCAGGTCATGATCCCAGGGTCCTGGGATTGAGTCCCACATTGGGCTCCTTGCTCAGCAGGGAGCCTGCTTCTCCCTCTGCCTCTGCCTGCCTCTCTGTCTGCCTGTGCTCACTCTGACAAATAAATAAATAAGATCTTAAAAAAAAAAGCCCCTAAAATAGTTTAAAATATAAGAATTACATTACCAAAAAAAGTAACACTGACAGCAACTTTCTAGTGAATTTAATTTGGGTAGAAAAACTAAATAATTGTGCTTCCAAATAAATCTAAGTCCAGATAATTTTTCGAACCTCCCTCCGCTTTTTGAAAAACAGCTCTATTGAGATCTAATTCACATACCATACAGTTCACTCATTTAGAATATACAATTCAAGGTATTTTAGTGTATTCACAGGATTGTGCCAATATAACTGCAATCTAACCTAAAATATTTTCATCTCCTCCTCCACCACAGAGACTGCCCCCACCACCCCAAAGCTCCCAGTAGCAGTCATTCCCATTCTCTCCTTTCCACACCAACACACTTTGTCTTTATAGATTTGCCTATACTGGACATTTCAGATAAGTAGATTCATATACTATGAAGTCTTCTGTGATGGGCAGCTTTTACTTAGCATGATGTCTTTGAAGTTTATACACATTGTAACATGGATCAGAAGTTCACTCCTTTTTGCAGCTGAATAGTGTGCCATTGCATAGATGCACCACACTTGATTTATCCGTTTATAGATAAATAAACAGATTTATTTAGGTTGTTTCCCTTTTTTGGACTTTATAAATGTTGCTATGGACCCCTTGGTACAAGTATTTTATGCTCAATGCTCGCTTTGCTTGCATAGATGAAGCCAAACTTTGCTTGACATGTTTGTCCTTGTGTGAAAATTCGCTCTTCACCTTGAAGAAAATAAAATTCTAACTGAAAGTTTTCTGCTCATTGTGAACTGTTTTCCCTGAACTATGCACTCACTTCATCTCTAAGCAGCACTGTAGGAGTAAAGAGTAATTTCATTTGTCTCCTCATGTGAACCAATTAGAAGAAAAGGAGCTGGAAAACAGGAGAAAATGGTTGTAGTTGTAGATAGGCAAATTAATAGTTAGCCAACTTAATCTATAATAAATAATCTATATTCAAGTGCAGTATTAGGACTTACAGACTTTGGATCTGGAGCAAGTTGGATGATATTTTTTCTTTTTCTTTTTTTTTTTTTTTTTGATTCTGCTAACTCTAAATTCTTGGATGCTTGCTTGCTATTGTAATTCCTACGTTCCCCAGAATATTCATCTTACACATTACAAAGTTCTCTCTTCCATTTGGTAAGCAATGCTTCTTTAGCCTTTTTTTTGGTTTGGTTCCCTCCATAGGCATTTGATTTCTGTAACTGCAGGCTCATTTGTGTTTTTTAAGGCGTAGGTAGGACACTTATACTGTTCTGCCGGGCAGGTGTGATGAACCTGGCTCCAATTGTATTTTAAAACATTTATTGTTTCCAAAGTAGAACTCTAAGGAGAGCAGATAGTATGACAGTAGAGAAAACGGACAGCTGTTAGCTCTTGAAATGTTCTCTGCAAAAAAGGGTCATACATCCACTGGAACAGATATTGATTGATTACCTGTCAACAGTGCTGGTATTTTGATGTTGATGAGTTTCTTTTCTCTCTCTCTCTCTCTCTCTCTGTCTCTGTGTGTGTGTGTGTGTGTGTGTTAATGTAGCTAAGAATTTACATTCTCTCCATTAAAATACTGCTCAAGCCTGGGCCACTTTTGAATTGTGGCATCATTTGAGAGAGATTGAACTTGTGTAATGTATTTAAATAAAATTTCCAAGCATAAGTATAAATATCTTTTTGCTTTAGAATATTATTTATTATGTAGATTTACTCTATAGTCTCACCTAGCACCTCCTAAAATTCCTGAGACTTTGGAACCCACCAGTTACGTGGAAAATAATCTGTAGTACACAACACTTTATTGTCTTTGAGATGCAGTCATTTCTGTTGAGATACCTTATAACTAACCTAGTTCCAACTGATTAAGGTTTACATTGTACAGAGTGAATTACAGAGCCAGTGGTTATTACTACATAGATACTAATAGCGAATAATCATAGAAAATTCAGAAAAAGAAAGTCCACTTCGGCAGCACCAGCACCACCTTTGTAAAAATCTCAACGTGTATGTTTCAAAGGAAATAAAGTAGAGCTCATTCAAGTTGCAAGAGGGAATTTTATTGGGTTATTCCAGTTATTGAGGCTCAGCTATGGCAGTAGGGTTAAAAAATCATAATCCCCATAAAAATACCATTGACTCTTTTATAACCTCAGCAGCCCCAATTCAAGATTACACTTTATTTGAAAGAAAATACAGATTTTCCTGAGCTGTATGAGGTTTAGAGTTAATGCGATGAGAATCAACAGGACTTCAGGGCTTTCCCATTCCCTTTCTCTTCCGCATCATTTTGATTAAATGCATCTATGTTTGAAACCCACACACAAGCTCTATCCTTTACCTTGAAGATCCTTTTAAAAAAGTGAGTGTAGCCAAGAAGTGGCTTTGGAATTAGGTGAGGTTAGTGATCTGAGAATGGGGTTCTAGACTTAGCAGCATGAACCCCTGAGGTATGGAGTCCCGATGAAGATACTCCACTCAGTTGACATCCCATTGGCCAAAGCTTTGGACTCCCTTTTCTTGCTTTAGCACTTCCAAAGAGATCCTGCCAAGTGAATGGAGTTCATTCTCCCCTGAACTCTGGAAATGCTTCCTTCCATGTGTGTTCCTATACAGGACAAAAAAATACTTGGGCGCTCAATACTGTAGGAGGGTACTTCAGGGCAATGGAGAACATTTAAACTATTTGATGTGCTTACAGGTCCTAAGCATAGCATTCTTTTTTTTTTTTTTTTTTGGTAAGATTTTATTTATTTATCAGAGAGAGAGAGGGAGAGAGAGAGCACAAGAAGGCAGAGTGACAGGCAGAAGCAGAGAGAGAAGCAGGCTCCCCACTGAGCAAGGACCACTGTTGTGGGACTCATCCCAGGACCCTGGGATCATGACCTGAGCCAAAGGCAGCCGATTGACTGACTGAGCCATCCAGGCATTCCTAGGCATAGGATTCTTCATTGCAGAATGATTCTCTGAAATTTTTCTTTACAACAAAAGAAATGAGACCTGACTTCCTTTCATGGGAATATGCAAGCTTAGACCTTCTTATAGTTAAACATGTGTATCTTCTTAATTATACAGAGAGTTCTAACTCCATGTTGCTTCCCTATTGCAAGACAAGTGGCCTCCTGACAAGCTGTCCTCAGAATAGGATACAGTAATTAATCTTATAGATATATTGACATGAGTAGCACACAGTCACCCACCAAAACCATTGTATGGACTGTGCACTGGCTTCCAATTAAACTTAAAAGATCACCTGGGTGGCTCAGGTGGTTAAGTGTCTGCCTTCATATCAGGTCATGATCTTGGGGTTCTGGGATCGAGCCCCCTGTCTGACTCCCTGCTCAGTCGGGAGTGTGCTTTGCCCTCTCCCTCTGTGCTCTATCTAGCTCTTGCTCTCTCCCAAGTAAATAAATAAAAATAAATAAACTTATAAGATACAAAAACAGGTGAATTAATGAGAGTAATTGATGCAATAAATACAGTATAAAATCAGATACCTGTTGTCTATAGGAGAGGGAAAGAGAAATTTAGCACAGAGGTTGGCAATCTAGTTATGTCATTTGTATTTCATTCTAAGGGTACTTATCATCTTGTCTTATCTAATTACAGTTACTATTATAATATGGACAGTTAAAATCTTAGGCTACTTTATATGTTGTCAAAGCTCATGTTCTGCGGACAGGGAATGAGTGGAAAATAAACATGTATCTCACTGGGAATTTCAAATTGATTTTATAAGTCATTTGGACATTCTCTATTGACAGATGGGAGCTGGATCTTGAAGAAAATACAAAGAAAACTTAAAGCCTCTGGCGTAAATACTGATCTTTACATTGTAGGATCCTGAGCTCTTAGAGTTTAAGAACCATGCAAATATCCTTACTGTAACTTTGAGTTGAAATATCAGAGGTAGAGTGCCATTGCCTAACTAATACCTTACTGTCCAATAAGTGTCAAAAATTGCTTGAATAATTACCGTGTACCCAGATACATGACTCTGTGCTTGGTGTGTATGTGTGTGTGTGTGTGCGTGTGTGTGTGTATGTGTGTGTGTGTGAGAGAGAGAGAGAGAGAAGAAGAGAAGGGGAAATAAAAGAATTTAAACCTAATACTCTCTAGTAACTAACAATACTTAGCACATAGTGCACAAAAGAAAGATTTTTGTTGAGGATTGTTAGTATGAAATAAAAAATAAAATTATTAAGGGGTTAATTTTGTAATGGGGGACAGAATAAATTCGGTTTTTACTATAAGTACTACATTCTTTTAGCAGTAATTTATTATACAATATCAACTAGATATAAATTAAATTTTTTTTCTTCTGAGGGATGGGAGATCTCATACCTTTTGTTTTTATTAATGTCTCTGTGTTCTGGAGCTGGGCCAGAATTGATGGTGTTTAATCAGTCACAAGTCCTTGGGACTTTAGAAACCATGATTTAAATTTACTTCTTTTTTTAAGAGGTGTATTTCATTCATTTTGGGAAAAAAAAATCTAAGTGCAGAAAGCACAAAGCAAAGAATAATCACAAGCATGATTCAGTTCTGAATAAATTTTATAATAAGGTTATCTTTGTTAAAGATGATTGATTGTTCAGTATCCCATTGAGCATTTATCTCTTCCTACATATTACACATAGGATGGGAAGAGTCACATCTCATTGGCAGAACAGGTATGCAAATGAATGCCTCTTAAAGCTTCTTCTACTTTGCCTGGATAGGGTTGGCACTATAATAAATAGAACAAACATTTGCTCTTTTTATTTTGCACGTTTTAAGCCGAGGGGAATATATTCAGTCAGTGGTAAGAGCTATTCGTTGTTTTATTTTAGAGGAAAGGAACATTTAAAGAACTTTCTGTGTTCCTTTTGGTTATAAGATTTTTGAAATATGTACTAAAGTAAGAGACAATAAATTATTGTTGCTTATAGTTCTTTCTTATTAAGGCAAAGAACAGCTAAAAGCTAAGGAATTATTTGTTTGGTCTAGCTGGGTCTTTCTGGTGAAATAAAAAATGTTGCCCTCAAAAAACATGATTCTTTTTTTATCCACGTAATCCAAACCTTCCAGCATAAACCTGACCTATATTATCACCTAAAGCTTAAGGGAAGAAACATGCACCATGACTTTTAGTTTAAAATAAATACTCAGCATTGTGCATGCTTTTATAAATTATTCAAGTCAGAAGTTCAAAAATCTAGCTATGTACTACTGAATGTTAACCGAGCATTTCAGATTAGCTTGTAGTTAATATTTGCAAAAACTTCTAATAATTATCAAGATGGCTTTTATTTGTTTTTTCTTTCCATTGGCCCATAGGATATACCAAAAGAAAACAGATCAGCCTCTTTCCTGATAAGAAAAGTAACCAAGAAGACCATCCGCAAAACCAGGATGTGAATTCTTTTTTTTTTTTTTTTTGACATGCGTCAAAATATGTTCATATACATTGTCTTGGGCTGATGAGATAGGTTATCTCTTATGGAAATTCAAAGATGTTTATACAAAAACAGTGAACATATGCATTAGTTTCTTTATCTTTGGAAAAGAAAGAAACTAGTGAAAATGGAAATTCCAGAAATGTCTGCTTCTGAGAATGAGATCCGTTTCAATTTTTCCAGCGCATAACAAAACACTTAAAAAATTTAAGCCTTTAACTTCACATACCAGGCTTGAGAAAATTCACGAGAGCAACCTGGATTTAGGGGGTTTAGACCAAGCCTTTGAAGTGTCTTAAATCTCCTTGAGACCTAAAACACTGTTTATAACCAACAGTTGCTTTGTAAAAACAATGTTGATGAGATGTTTTTTAATCTCATTGTTAAATTTTTATAAGAATATGTGGGTTGAGAAAAGGGAGCATCAGTATTACAAGATGATTTCATAAATTTGATTTATTGAATCTCAGAAATGGGGAACAGGATGCTTAGCAGGAAAGGGATTTATCAGTAGCTTTGCGTCCAGGAAGCAAATGAAAATATGGATAGCTGTATCAACTACAAGTAGATCTAATAATTTCTGAATGTTAGTATAAGACAGGTAACACAGAATCTTTAATGGGTTTTTTCTGTGGGTCTTTTTCGTTATTGTCACGGAACCCAGTATTTTTGGTGAACATGACCTAGACTCTGTGGAAAATACTCTATCCACTGATATATGTTTGGCCACAACATTTTGTTTTTAAAGCAAAATGTAAATTTTATTTAAAAGAGAATCTGTGAAGAAAACTAGTTTGGGAATGAAGTCTGTATTAGTATTTGGAACTGCTGACAGAGAGAGTTTTTTTCCTGAGGAAAACATTTCACTATCTTGCTGTGCTGTATATGTATTTTTCACATTTGTTTTGTAACTCACTTGTTCCTGGTTATGTGTTTTTGTAACATAGTCACTTTCTGGTAAAGAGAAGGCCACAGAATGGAGGGAGATGCAGTAAAGTCATCACCTTCCAAAATGTTGATTTCTTTTTTCTCAGCTATTAATTAGTCTGTTGGTCACTTTTTTCATAAAGTAACATCTCCTAGAAAACCATGGACAGAAATTTATGCCACTGCTGAATCCCAAATAAATAAAAAAGGTTATAATTAATTTCATATTAATTTAGATCAGTAAGAGGTCCGGTAAAGAAGACAGTTCAAAATACTTAGCATTTGATGTATCATATTATTAACATATGCTGCATTCTATTAGCATTTAATGCATCGATACATTTATTACTGTTTTCCATGAATTATATTTATTTGTTTTTGTTCCAATCACATATGCCCTGTAGACTTTTCAGCGTTGGCTGCAGTGAGCCCCCGCCTTTCCCCATCTTTCTTGATTCATTTTTCAGACTAACAACTTGATATTCTCCAATATCTTGTCCTTTTGGCTAAAGCACATCAATCCTGATATAATGAATATATTTTTCCCTATTTTGACTTTAGATCTCTAAAGCTTTATTATTACAGCATAATAATCTTAGATTTCTTAGCATTTTGAAAAAATCCCATCATACAATCAATGAGTGGCTTGAGGAAAGCTGTTATTTTGCAGGGAGGGTTGCTTTGCCCTTTTGTTTTATTTTGATCCTCACCACTGTACTCTTGAGAAATTTGGTGTATTTGTGCATATGTTGGAGAAAGTGAATTGCAATGAATCTTATCATAAGAATTGCATTTGTACTTTTTTTTTTTAAAGAATCAGTATTTCTTAAATGAATATAGGAACAATAGGAACAACAACAACAAAAAATGAATATAGGAACTAAAAAGGCAGGCTACCAAAAAGTGCATTTGGTAATGATGTCATTTTTCTCAAGAAGTTGCTGCTAGGGCAGCCTTCCCATCCATCTTATACATGAGATTACTCGTCCAAATTCTCATGGTAACATGGCAATACTAGCTTCAAGAGGTCTTTTTCCAGGATCACAGGCATATAAAACATTTGCTGCCGAGTCTGGCCTGCAGGCCTACACAATAGTTAAGAGACAGAATTAGTGTCTGCAGTTACAAAACAGGAGTCTTTGCATAAACATTCAGATATTTAGGTTGCCTTGAAAATCACCTTGAAAACCACAGGGTTCTTTTCATAAAGCAACAGGTGAATTGGAATAATGATGGCTCATTTTATGCTGTTCTCCACTCACCTCTTATGAACCACTGGGCCCTGCAAACCTTGGAGTATGCGCCTTCTGAGTCCTAGACAAAAATTGTGAAACCACGAGGGAGGGATTCCTCACTGATAATGATTACAATCGCCAAACATCATTTCTCAGAATGCCTCAGTTTTCTTCCTTGTACCTTTAAGTCATTTGGGAATCACCACTGAAGAATGGAAAAAGCAAATGGGCCTAAACCACAGCTTGAAATACTTCGAGTCAGACTGATTAGGAAACACAGCTTGAGAATGTGGGTTTGTTGGGTCTAGATCACGCAGATGGTCAGGGAAGACAAAGCAGCAGAAGTAATAACACTGTGCATTGGACTTTCTCAAGACCAATTTTAGACAGCTGGAAAAGGTGACACAGACTTCTAAGAGTCTTTTTTCCCCGGACTCCTACTAAATATGCCATATTTGTTCATCCATACGGTTATTAATAGATATCCACTTTTGGTGGAACCCTGAAACAAAGCACCTCATGCGGAAAATGCGTTGTTACATCTTGGCCTTTGGGTTCAAACAGGATGTTTTGGTTGTGATGTCATTCCCAGACTATCCCCTTCTGAAAGCCAATGATCAAGATTGTTAGAGGTATTTACTCAAGTGTATCTCACTTAACCTTTCCAAGATGGGCATGGATTCCAATATGAATGCTGGCATCATAATTAAGGGTAAGTGTCAGAATGTTTTGTGTGGAGACAGAGGAGAGCCATATTGTTTAAATGGAATATCAAATAAGGTACATTTTTCCCATGCCCTATAACATTGACACTTATACCTTGAAGACATTAAGTTTGGATTTGTTTTGAAGTTTCATTATCCATTGTCACATAATCTAAAACTTTTATATGGGCTGCAGTAGAGTCCAAAATGTTTTTGCTCATTTAATATTTTCCCAGAACAACTCTCATATCTTGGCCCTGAATGGCCAAATACCTTGCTTGCTGAAGATTCATCTTTGTGGCCTCATTATTTGATCCAAACTAGATGATAACCAGTTTTATTTGCAGGAAAACATTAATCTAAACAGAAGTATTCAGAACATGTGTGTAGAATCATGGCTCCTAATACACATCTATTTCATCATTTTCACTTCTCAGCATCTCACTAAGCTGCCTCTAGCACAATTTCTTGTTAATATAAATAGGAGTGTCCTCTTCAGTCCTGCATGTCTGTTTACATAGGCTGTTGATCAATTGTACTTGGATTTTTAAAATTTTCATGGCTATTAGACTGGAAGTCAATAGTTAAAGCACATCCCGTTAAATTTTTTTTCCTGGTTTTATTCTTAATTTAATAATTGGGAAATAACTGATTCCTAAATAGTGTTTGGCTCAAAAACATACGTCTTTTTTTTTTTTTTTGACACAATGCTTTGCTGTGGCTTTTGGCCAACGTTTATGTCTTGCATGTCATTTGTGAATGCTTTCAAATAAAAAATGTGCAGACTTGCATTTATTTTTTGGCCTCATAGACAGCATAAAAGCTGTTTCCATGCTTATTCTAAGCCAGTTCTGTAAAGAGATGTAACGCTACTTAAATTTTAAACAAATCAAGAGTCCCAAACAGGGCTGTGTTATGTTATCACATCTGGTCATTCTTTGCATTAAAAGGATTATTCTCAATATTTTGCAATGTTTGCTGCTTGGATATCCAAAATGTCAACAACAGACCAAGCCCATAACAGATCACTAGGGAGAAGAGACTATGGAGTGTAAAGAATACGATTGAAATATACTCTCATTTCTTAAATTGTTTTTTAAAATTTCAGATTAATGGATTCCTCCAAGAATTAATGGAAAACAGTAGAGAGAGATGCGTATATATTTAAAAAATTTGAATGTACATTGAGGCTCGTCATGCCCCTAGGCTCATAGATCACAGGTTAGAAACCCCTATGTCAAATTTATATGTTTATGTTTTATATCTGATATAGAATACATGTGTATGCATTTATGTGCTATTGAATATACATTTATTTATTATTTTAAAATTTCCTTTAAAATCTCCCCAATTAGGGCACCTGGGTGGTTCAGTTGGTTGAGCGACTGCCTTCCGCTCAGGTCATGATCGCGGACTATCAGGATCGAGTCCCGCATTGGGATCCCAGCTCCTTGGGGAGTCTGCTTCTCACTCAGATCTTCTCCTCTCTCATGCTCTCTCTCACTAATTCTCTCTCAAATAAATAAATAAAATCTTTAAAAAAATAAAATCTCCCCAATTAGCTAAAAGCATGGATAACTTAGTTGTTTCTATCTATGGGAAGTTTAATTCTACAGGATGCAGGTAGATGTGCTAACAATTAGGAAACAATATTTAATGAAATAAAAGCATGTTAAAAATGAGTAATTGACACAAAGGTATTTTATTTAACTGTGGTTGGTGAGACCACCTTACCTCATCCCTTTAACAGTTTTTGATTTCAAATGTTCATGACATGCCAGTTTTCTAGGTAAGTTTGTAAAAGGAAGAATGGATGTTAGTTCCCTTATGTTTTCAGTAACATTCAGTTCAAAATGCTTCCTTGTGATTCCTGCCATGGAGGCAGAAGAAATTTAGAAGCCTATTGTATAATTCCAAAATTATTTAGAATGTGTGATTTAGAGTGTTGTTCTTAGTTTCTAGGTATTTGGGTTTTTTGTAAGTCTTTTGTTGATGATTCTATTTTAATTCCATTTTTATTACAAAACATACTCTGTTTGATTTCAGTCCTTTGGACTTGAGTATAAATTGTTTTGGTATGGCCCATTTTGATGACTGTTTCAGGTGCACTTGAAAAATGGCATTTTACCATTGTTATTTATAGTGTCTTATATATGTCAATTAGGTCAAGTTGGTTGATATATACTTACTAATTTTTGTCTACTCATTCTGTCACTTACCGAGCCTGGAGTGTCTAAATCCCCCAATGTAATTGTCGTACTCGGTTGAATAGTGTTCCCCCTGCCAAATCCAAGTCTATCCAGAATCTGTGAATGTGCCCTTATTTAAAAATAGGGTCTCTGCAGGTGTGATCAAGTTAAATAAGGTCGTACTGGGTAAGGGTGGGTCCTAATCCAATGACTAATGTCCTTATATAACAAGGGAAGCTTGGACCCAGTCACAAAGGGCAACTTGTGAAGATAAAAGCGGAGTTTGGGGTTATGAAGCCACACAACAGGGAATGCCCAAGGATTGGCAGTAATTACCAGCAACTTGAAGTAGCAAGAAAGGATCTTCCCCTAGTGTCTTCAGAGAGAATATGGCCTTGCCAACACCTTGATTTCAGACTATTAAGCTTCAGAACTATAGGCAATCAATTTCTGATGCTTTAAGTAAAAAAAAAAAAAAAAAAAGGATGTTAGGATGCTATAAGCGTTGTCAGATTTCTCTGAGATACTTCAAAATTTTTAAAAAGCAAACATGTTCCATCATTTTGCTATTAACAATAAAAACCACAGTCAGATGCTTTAGCTAGCACAGTCTTACTAATATTTGTTTGTATTGTATGTATGAATGGGGTTATCTATGAAGATTTTCAACCAGATATTGGTCTGTTGCACTCCACTATCGGGCCAAGTTCAAACAGAAGTAAGAACACAAAGATGAAAACTCACCTAGGCCATTATTGATTAGTTAGTGATTGACTCTTATGCCAAATGCCAGGCTGTGCCCTGTACCTTTTGAGGATTCAAAAGCAGAATAAAAGCAGCCCCCTTCTTGAGGTGCTCCTAGCATGGTATGGGAGAGACATCTGTAGCCAGTGATCTCCTAACACAGGCGATCAGTAATCTATTCATGAAAATGTATGTGATATTTCAGGAATGCTTCCCAATTAATGTTTCCTTATCCGCTAGCCAATGTTTCTCTTCCTGCTCCTCACGCATCTTCATGGTTTAGGAAAGAGGCCAAAGCTACTCCAAAGGAGGTAAAGTTTAGATTGCAGCAAGAGGGGAAAGTTGACACCTTCTATTTTTGGAAGGCAAAAGGAGGAGAGAATAAAGGGTACAAGATGGAACACCTGTGTCCCAGCTTCCTGGAGTAGAAATTCCAAGACCAGAGACAGCTGATCACAAAGGGCTGTGCAGGTTCTGGCTTCCACCCAGGGAGAAGTGCTGAATGCTCTTCGGGGGGGAGGGGCAGAGTAGGAAGACGGTGCACCCCACTGAGGCATGAAGTCACAGAGGATGGATGAGTTGTGCCTGGAGAACATGGGGGCACAAACACAAAGGTGCCTGGCACAGATGCAAGACAGCCTCTTCCCCACCCAAAGCAAACCCCAAACCTAGGAGCTCTCAGCCAGTCCCCTGTGGATATGGCGCCCTCTGGAGGATAAGAGAAGAGGGGTAGCATCAGCAGAGACTCGCCTTGGCTGGAAGACCCAAAATAAAAATCATGAACACTAGGGTATTTATGTAAAAAAGACTTACTTAAACTGGAAGACAAGGAGAAGCTGTGAATTTTCAAGTTAGAACCGCTCCCCTATTCCTCCTTCCAACATCTCACTCACAGTGTGGGAGTATATCAGGAGAAATTGAACCCATGAATCCTTACCTCTGATGTGAAGAGACCACATTTTCTTCTCAAGTGTTCATATATCAGCTGGGAGGGAAAAGACAGTGGAAGTATGGTCCTATATGTTTTCATTTTCCCCCACTTGTCCCTCCAGGCAAAAGCTTACACAAAATAGAGTATATCCAGGTGTACTATGTCCCTGAAATAGTATTTCTAACTGTGCTTTTTCTAAGGATGTATTTAAAAAGGGTACACCTGATTTCTTGAAGTTTTGTATTTTGTTACTCGAATCATGCATCTCGGTCTCATTAAGGCCTAAGTGCCATTTCTCTCTGCCATTATTTACCTCTTTTGATGATTTGATGGCTCCTGTTACAATAAAGCAAAAGAAAAGATCTGATTTGTAGTATAATTGATTGCTACTACATGAAGAGTCAGCATGGAATATTCTAGAGCACCAGTCTTGGCAGGACAGATTTAGGGCAGGATTCGGCACCAGATAACTTTGGGCTTCTTGGGGCACCAGCTAAGCAGGGCACCAAAAGAAGTAGGCAAAGGGGGAAGGAAATGGGTAATACAGGATCAGAAGTCTAACAAGAGAACTATTTTAGTTGCACCATATTGCAACTCTTGTATAGCTTGAAAGATGAAACCATCTTTAGAGTTTAACTTTATTTTAAGTTATACATGAAAGACATCCAACTTTTTTTAGTGCTTATGTCTAATGCAAGTATTACCTGGCCCTGTGAAGAATAACTTTTTTTTTTTTTTTAAAGTAACCATAAGACAAGGATACTTTCCCAGCTAATTTTAAGAGGACCTTCTTGGATTTTTATTAGGTAAAATGAGAAGAAAAAACATAAAGTTTCGTCTGTCCTTCAGGAAAGTGATGCGTGAAGGGCAGGAAAGAATCAGGAGTTACTCTCTTGCAGGCTTCTACAGTAATCTTCCTTTTCTCCTTGTGAAGGGCTACTAAACCATATTTAAGTTACATCACTGAGTTTCCCAAAAGACACGTGCTTTGAGTGAGTGTGCTTGTTTTGAGAGTATGTTTATGGGGGGAGGGAGGTGGTGGAGGGCAAAGGAAAGCAAGGTGAGACCCAACCTCTCAGACTAAAGTGACAGGAAAAAAAATAGGTATGAGGCAAGTAATTTTCAGATTATGGAACAAGGTTGTGGAGAATCACAATGCCTCCAACACCCCCAACTACAGCCAAAGGCGTAGAGTCACTACATCTTGCTATGGAGAAGAGCAGGTTCCAGATCTGGTATGTGACCAGGATGTTGATGACTCACATTTCTTTCTTTCAGGAGACTGGGTCTTCTTTTCCCTCACAGTAGGGGTCAGAACACAGACACTTGTCTCGTGTAATTCTTTCTCTTCTTTTGAAAAAGTTATACAGATTTAAAGATAGGTATGTATAAAATAGACAAGAGTCTATCATCTGTCATCTGTCGATTGATCCATCATCTTTATTCCTCTATCTCTTCCTATTTCTGACTACATCTCTTCCTTCTCACCTGAGTATGTATGGTTTTCCACTGCCTAGTAAGGTGCTTTGCGCAGAGTAGCACCCAACCAATGCTATATCGACTGTCTGAGATACCTGAAAGTTACCCGCAAAAGTTTGTTACTCTCTTTTTAAGGGTAATATTATGAAAACATAAAATGTACAAAGTTACTTCAAGACAGCTAGTGGGTTAGTTGTTGTTAATGCTAGGATGACATTTCAGTGCTTCCTGTACTCCACATAAGTCATGTCCCCCGATCCTCAGAAGCCTGAGAATATTAGCAAGTATTGGGCCTTTCCATGTGGTAAGCTCCGTACTAAACACCTTGACAGCATGTACCATTTAATTTATTTTTCAAAAAACTCTTAGAAAATAGGAACTACTACAAAGTCTACCTTAAACTGAGAAAATGGAGGCTTAGGAAGGTGAAGTGATTAGCTTCAAGCCACATTGCTAGTCAGTGGTGGCCCAGGGATTCCAGAGGGAAGTCTAGTCTTCACCACATGTTACCTTTTCCATTTTGTAGAGGAATTAGTTGAGGTTTTTTTTTAGAGGTAAGTCAAATCGATGTCACTCTTCTAATCAATAACCTCCAGTAACTCACCATTTCAATTAATAAACATCCATAGCCCATATCATCACACAGAAGTTCTCTATTACTCTGTTATCACCTCCTACTCCTTGCTGTCTCTCCACTGGCTCTAGCTGAATCTCTGATGGTCCTTCAACACTCCAGACAAGACCCCCCTGACTAAGGAAGGGCCTTTGCACTCGCTGTTTCCTCTGTTGGGAATACTTCTTCCCAGGTAATCACAAGGTTCATGTGATTATCACCTGGTTCTCTCACCTCCTTAGGGCTAGTCAAGGATCACAGTGTCAGGTGATTCCTAATTATTCCCTTCCAAGTTGCCACCTTTCCCCTGTCCCCATTCTCAGAACTCCCCACCCTTCTTCCCTCAGGCTTTATATTTCTTCTTGGATATCTGTGTATATTGTTAGACTCGTCTATTTTTAAAAAAATTTAATTTTTAATTTTTATTTCTTTTCAGCATAACAGTATTCATAGTTTTTGCATCACACCCAGTGCTCCATGCAATACGTGCCCTCCTTAATACCCACCACCTGCCTCCCTCAACCTCCCCCCCCTTCAAAACCCTCAGATTGTTTTTCAGAGTCCATAGTCTCTCATGGTTCATCTCCCCTCCCAATTTCCCTCTACTCCCTTATCCTCTCTAACTCCCCATGTCCTCTTTGTTATTTGTTATGCTCCACAAATAAGTGAAACCATATAATTGACTCTCTCTGCTTGACTTATTTCACTCAGCATAATCTCTTCCAGTCCCATCCATGTTGATACAGAAGTTGGGTATTCATTCATTCTGATGGAGGCATAATACTCCATAGTGTATATGGACCACATCTTCCTTATCCATTTGTCTGTTGAAGGGCATCTTGGTTCTTTCCACAGTTTAGCGACCGTGGCCATTGCTGCTATAAATGTTGGGGTACAGATGGCCCTTCTTTTCATTACATCTGTATCCTTGGGGTAAATACACAGTAGTGCAATTGCAGGGCCATAGGGAAGCTCTATTTTTAATTTCTTAAGGAATCTCCACACTGTTCTCCAAAGTGGCTGCACCAATTTGCATTCCCACCAGCAGTGTAAGAGGGTTCCCCTTTCTGCACATCCTCTCCAACACACGTTGTTTCCTGTCTTGCTAATTTTGGCTGTTCTAACTGGTGTAAGGTGGTATCTCAATGTGGTTTTAATTTGAATCTCCCTAGTGGCTAGTGATGATGAACATTTTTTCATGTGTCTGATAAAGACTCATCTATTTATTAATGGTCGTCTCCCCTCCCTAAAATATAAGCTTCACTAAGAGCAGTCTTAAATAAAACATTTTTTATTATTATTTCTTTTAATTAATTAGAATAGAACTTAGCACACTCATGGGTGCCCAGCAAGTATTCAAATGAATGGCAAGAGTCTAAGAAACTCACCCAACACCAAACATTTAGTAATAGGCAAAGTAAAGCTTCATTGTAAATCCAGTATTGAGTTTATCCACGTATCAAATGCATCGAGTATCCTCCTGGGCTCTTCTTCTAAGTTCCTTGGGCTCTAATTATAATAGGTCTGGTGAATAAACAAACCAAACAGGAAAAA
Organism: Mustela nivalis; assembly: GCF_964662115.1. Classification (NCBI taxonomy): domain Eukaryota; kingdom Metazoa; phylum Chordata; class Mammalia; order Carnivora; family Mustelidae; genus Mustela; species Mustela nivalis. Next base: position 66,662,595 of record NC_139024.1, read on the forward strand.
GGCAGCATTTGTTACTGTCTCTTAAAGTGGGATACTTTAAAGTGAGATCAAATCAGAGGCCAGGTCAGGGAAAGGGGACACTGGTCTTTAACAGAAAGGGAGTTGACAAGTGATGAAGTAAGGAATGTGCTGATGTTTCTGGGCTGCGTGGAGGGGCAAAGTGTGGGAAGGTCCTGCATGAAGTTGGTGTTGGGTTAATTAATTAGGGTGGGATGCCTGCACATTAAGGGGAGGAAGGAACCGAGGGGATTGAGTTGGAGTGGACTGGAGTCTCAAGTAGCAGTTACAAAGGCTCTTGGAGGCACAGGAAGGATGGGAGAAGTGCTGGGTACAGCTCAATTTGGCGAGTGGCCAAAGAAACATGTCAGATATTTGTGAAAACAGGCCACAGCTGCTGCACTTGACAAGCTACATGTCAGGCCTTTCCTTAGCCACCCACACCCCACCCCATCTTGTGTCCTGTAATAGTCATTTTCTTCCTAAGACGACCAGTCATAATTCAGTTCTCACTTGAAGGCATAAGCTGAGGAAAGGGGATGCTTGGGCTTCGTTGCTAATGGAAAGGGCTCCCAGCATTGATGAAAACCCAATCTCCACAGAAATTGAGAATTTAAATGTTCGTGTATTGAGGTCCCGACTCTTTTGCTCCCAGGATAATTTTTAAACGTGGTTACTCTTCTTGAATCTCATGATATCTAGACTTGTCATTTCTAAGACTTCTAGAATCCTTAAAGCCCTTTTTCACTCTCTTCCACTTCAAAATGCATTGGTCTATTTTGTCTATTTCTCCATCCTAGAGAAAAGATTCCAGATAGTTCAAGGTAAAACAGATAAATGTATACACTCATACATATACACTGGAAAGTTTCAACATAGAAAGGACAAAAACATTTAAAGCTCATACATATTGTTACCAAATAATAAAATTTGGCTTTACTGCTTGGTAGCATTTCTCCTCTCTCCCTTCTTCTTCCCCTCAAAACATGGACAGGGTTTGATTCTAGGCTCTGACACTTCCTAGCTGTGTAACCGTATCCAAATATTTGAGCCTTTATGCTCCATAATTTGTAAAATGAAGCTAAAACTAATTCTTAACTAAACAGGCTTTAGCAATATTTAATCAGGGAAATATAGATCACATTTGTAAAAGTATTAAATGTGAAATATTGCTATTATTTATAGGCACTGTAAATTCTTAAATGATCTTTGTGGTCTCTTACCCTGTTATGTATAGCATGTAGAAATGAATCCATAGAGAGGTATCCAAGTACTTCTTATGTTGAGGAAGAGAAAATATAATTATAGCTCTAGCTATAATTTTCTTATATTTCTTTTTTTTAAGATTATTTTATTTTATTATTTTTTTCAGTGTTCCAAAATTCATTGTCTATGCACCATACCCAGTGCTCCATGCAATACAAGCCCTCCTTAATACCCACCACCAGGCTCACCCAACCCCCCACCGCCTCCTCTCCAAAACCCTCAGTTTGTTTCTCAGAGTCCCTCAGGGTTTTTCTCCCCCTCTGATTTCCCCCACTTCTCCTCTCCATCTTCCAATGTCCTCCGTGTTATTCCTTATGTGAATTGTTATTTCTTGTTCTTGATGAAATTTGTAAGTGTATATGGCATATGGGAATCTCTTCTATTTAGGGAAATAAAAGTGAATATAAAGTAAGAGCAGGTCCAACATTCAGAAGTGAATTCTATTAATTTTGTCCATTATCAGCTTGTCTTTGTGACCCTGTTCAAATGCTGAGTGAAGCTGTTTCTTTGAATAGCACTCATTTGCATGCTGGCATGATATAAAGCATAGAATACAAGAACGTTTCACTCTTTAGAAGAGGGAGGCTGATGGTTTACTAAGCACATCTGCTTAGACTAAAGGTTTTACTCCAACTCACTTTCTTCCTTGAATTTCTTCTAACATGAGTTGACCCCTAGCTTATGAGGGTATTGTAAAGCATGGAAAAAGATTGCAAAAAATGCTGAAGCCAAATGAAATCCTTCATAAATTATTGATGAATACATTTACCTCATTGCTAATTTTGAACACTTAAATGTTTGACCAGTTGTTCTCTGGTCGCTCGATCGTTTAAACCAAAGGATATTATTGAGCACTAACGAGGTGCTGGACATGGTTTTACGGGCTAGCTACGAAGGTCAGATGAGACAAGTCTCTCCTCAAAAGAAAGCCTTGTGTAATAGGGGAGATACAGATTACCTTCATCTAATTCTCATGGGAATGGTGTGTTATCAGTACCAACCTATTTCTAGGACGATACTAAAAAGAGAAGCATTCTACTAGATGTATGGGGCATGGGTGGCCTTGAAGCCAGAATAGAGGTAACAAAGTCCGAACTCAAGGAACAACTGAATAGTACTTGGTATTTCTAGTTCGTGCAAATAGTCTAGTGAAGCAAGAGTATAGGTTGAGGGTGGAGACTGTCATCATATGTGGCTGGGAAAGGAATCAAGTCTTAACCTAGGCAATGACAATGAAAAGAGAGAGAGAGGAGAAGTTTTGTTGGACATATTTTTGAGGCATGACTGAAGAGTTCATGGCTAATGGCTTCATGAATTTAGGGGACCAGGAATTGGAGATAACGTGGCTCGAGTTTTTGACATTCATTGAGACAGGGGACACAATACAAATTTGTTTTTGTTTGACAAGAATGTATGCATTGATAATTCAGACTGAGTTATTTTGAGTTTGATTATTTTGTCACCATCCAATCAAAAACACCTCTGTCCTACTCTGTCTGGTGTTCAGATGGTCACACCATAACCTGTAGTTGCCCTGTGTCATGCATCCCACAGTTTCTTTGACTCATTTTCCATCTGCTATAGGATGTCTTCTGAGCTCTTGGTTTTTAGCTCTAGTGACAAGTAACGGAATTGATTAGTGCTAACCCAAATAAAACAAAAACAGCCTCTTTCCACAACTCAAATAGGACACAGATCAAGAAAATGTTATCTGTTCCCCTAGGTACAGTATTCCAGGTGACTATTTTGGGTCTTGCAAATATCTAAATCCTCAGTGGGACACAAGAATTAGCAAAGGAAAGTAAACAGGCATTTTAGCACACCAGAACACTTCTCTCAAGTCACAGATACGTTCCTGTTCATGAAAGTTAAACACAAGTCAATAAAGATTAACTAAACAGTTGGAAATACTACTAAATAAAAGCTGAGACTTTAAAGAATATGCACATTGCCAGAGGTTTGGCAAGAAGCTCCTGCACGTTCCTTTCTGCTTTATTTCTTAATACAGTTTCTTTAAAAATCAGCTCTGGTGGATGCACCGGATCCTCTGTTAATGGATTATTAAGAACCTGTACTGTGTACACAATTTGTTTCTTAAATTCAAAACCCCAATTTGTATTGCTGACAGATAAGCTTTTTTTTTTTTTTTTCTGGTTGAAAATCGTTTTTGAAATTATAGCATACAATGCAAACATATAAAAGTAACATATATCAAACAAGGGCTTATTTCAAGAGTCTTTAAAACAAATGAAGGCAAATCTTTTTTTGGTTTGTCAATTTGTATTCAGATGTCAGGCTAAGTATCTTAAGTATGTATAATTATGACTAGTGCATAATTTTAGAGGATAAGCATCTCATTTGTAGACCCAAGAGATCCATGAATTTCTAAAAATTTCAATTAACATTTTCTTTCTGGTCCTGTTATAATTTAGGTGTGTATTTTTTTTTTTTGGTCAGGATGAGGATAGAAAATGAAACTCAAACTAATTGATTCCGTTCCTTGGATATAGCTTCACTATAAAGGTAGACCAAGTTGAGAAGATTTAAATAACTCCACAAACTGGGATTAAGTTTCAAATGATATGTGCATGTAGAAGTATTTATACCAGTTCTTTTAATTATTGTTTATAATTGAAAAATTATTTAAATCATGGGAACCATGCATATTTCAAATGTTGAGATGTCTTTATTGGAAAGAAAGAAATATAGACTACTTTGATCATATGCTTTTTTTTTTTAAGATTTGATTTATCTATTTGACAGACAGAGATCACAAGTAGGCAGAGAGATAGGTGGGGGCGGGCGGGCTCTGCTGAGCAGAGAGCCCAATGTGGGGCTCTATCCCAAGACCCTGAGATCATGACCTGAGCTGAAGGCAGAGGTTTAATCCACTGAGCCCCCAGGAGCCCAGATCATATGCTTTTTTTAAATGAGATCTACTTATGGTTTAAAATATCTGTCTAAAAACTCTTTTATTTTTGGTTTCCAAAAAATCAAGCCAGCGTTGTTGGTTCCTCTACTTACAATAGTGATGGGTCCTCTTTGGCATAATCAGTTTTCTTATTCCTCTTTTTTTTTAAGATTAAATATGAGAATTTAACAACTTCCAGAAAAAAAACAAGAATTTTTTTTTTAATCCTTAAAGACTATATTTTAAAAAAAAAATTTAGTACCCAAGGAGATAATTTAAAAGTAGATTTGAAAAGTTTTCCAGATTTGACCAATACTCTTATGTCCAAGTTCCTGTTAGTTTTAAATAATTTCATTTTTAATTATTTAAAAATTTGAACCACATTAGCACAGACCATAGGAACAGTAAAATTAGTTATTTATTCTTGGTTGAAAATTGTCATATTATTTTAAATTGATTAATTCAGTTTTATTTTTTCCTCAGTTAATGTTACTATGCAGAACTAATGCTAAATCAATTGTCAACAAATGCAATTTTTCCTCAGAGGTTCAACATCTATCTCATCATAGCCAAAGATCTAATGTAGTTCCTTAAATAACTTGAGTTCCCCATTTCAGAGCCCTCTTCACTGGTTCTGGAGTTTTCTTACTTTTCCTTGTTAAGACTTTTTTTTTCCCTTATTTTTCTCTTGGTCCTGAATTTTATTTCCAAACTATCATTAAAACATTAGTGACCAAAATGGCTTAATAATTTGTACTTTCCAGGTACATCTTTCTTCACCACTAAATCAGAGTAATGCAATTGGAAAAACTCAGGTATGCTTTTTTCAAAGGGAGCTTTTTCAGTACATTTTTTTTTTCTTTAAGTAGGTTCCATGCCCAGAGTGGAACCCAACACTGGGCTTGAACTCAAAACACTGAGATCAAGACCTGAGCTGAAATCAAGAGTTGAATACTCAACTGACTGAGCCACCCAGGTGCCCCTTAGTACTTTTCTAAATTATACATGTAGGATCTGCTTGCCTATTTTTGATATTGTATTTCTATAATGATCTTACCATGCATTTTATGGGTCAGAGATTGAACCCATACAGGAAAGCTAACTTTATAGACATTGTCATGTTCTAGGGCAGGGATGCTCAACCAGGAGTGATATCCCTACCCCATACCCCTGCCCCAGACATATTTAGCAATGTCTGGAGACATTTTTCATTGTCACAACTGGGGAGGTACTACTGGCATCTAGTGGACAGAAACCAAGGATGCTGCTCAACATCCTATAATACGAAAGGACAGCTTCATAGAACAAAGAGTTACTCAGCCACAAATGTGAATAGTGTCAAGGTTGAGAAACACTTTTCTAGGGTAATGGCAGCCTGGGAGGCAGATAATTAATCTGGCTGAAAGGCTTTACTTTAGTCTGGTGTCAGAGGTGAAATAAATTTTGATTTTCTACCAAAATGGTACAACCAAACTGAAAGGGTATACTAGTTTTTTGCTTTGGTAGTTTTAATCCTTTGATAAAGGATTCAAATATATTTGCTTTCAAATTTAGATTAAAATTAAACCCTCTTTAATAAATTAAATAGTAAACCCTACAGTGTTGCCTTGATCATTAATATTATAGCTTTCGAAGTAATGCTTCTTTTTCTGTGTGTCTTATTTTCCTCCTCAGATTCTTTTTATTTTTTTCTAATTTGAGACAAATAACTCATCAATTTTTTTGAGTTGGTGTGACTGTATAATATTTATTAATGTTTACCATATTTTTTTCCACACTTTTAAGTTACATCTTTTTTTATGTTTGAGTTCCTCAAATCTTTCCATCGTTTATGTCATTCAGTAATTTATTCATTAAGTAAATGTTTATTAAATGCTAACTGTCCAGGCATTGTTCCATATATTATTGTCCTACAATAATGAATAAAAAAGACAAAAATCCATATAGCCAGGCAGTGTATAGTCTAGTGGAGTGAAATAATGGACAAGACACCAAAAAATCACAGAGGTATGAATGCTATAGACATAACTAAAGTGAGAAAGGAGAAAAGGAGAGCCATGGTGAGGGGTTGAGGATGAAATTCTAAGTCAGTTGGCAAAGTACAGACTCACTGAGAAAGTGACATTTGAGCAAATACCTGAAGAGGTGGTAGTGAGCCATGTGGATATCTGGGAGAAATGTGTTCCAGGAAGAGGAAACCACAAGTGCAAGGTCCTGAGGCTGGAATGTACTTAGAATAGTTGAAAGCAGCAGAGTCCATGTGGCTGGAAGAGAGTAAAGCAGAGATGAGGAAGAAAGCCATGGAGTCGGTGAGGCAATGGATGGGAAAATCAAGTTTTGGGAAGTTTCAGAAGGCTGTTCAAAAGATTTTGACTTTTACTCTGAGTGAGATGGGGAGCCATTGGAGGGTTTTGAGCAGAAGCATGACAAAATTTGACTTGTGTTTTAAAATGATCACTTTTGGACACTACGTGAAGAATAGACTAGAAAGACGAGGGCAAAAGCAAGGAGACCAATAGGGAACCTAGAAATGATGGTTTGGACCAGAATGCTAGCACTGGTAGGTAGCTTATTGATTTATTAATTTACTGATGAGAAGATTTATAAAAAAGAGAAGAGCCAATTAGCTAGATTAACTAGAGGACTGGTGTAGTAGATTGTTCTTCTCTTTAGCAAATATTTCAGTTTCCTTCAATGTAGAGTCCCTTCCTGTGGGAGAATACTGCACATCTGTCTGCTTGAAACCGGGAGGCCATGTGACTTGTTTAATCAGGAATATGTAAGCAGAGGAGAAGTGAGTTGGGGGAAATTGGAGGGGGAGACGAACCATGAGAGACTGTGGACTCTGAGAAACAAACTGAGGGTTTTGGAGGGGAGGGGGGTGCAGGGTTGGGAGGTCCTGGTGGTGGGTATTAAGGAGGGCACGTATTGCATGGAGCACGGGGTGTGGTACGTAAACAATGAATCTTGGAACACTGAAAAAATAAAATAAAATTTAAAAAAATAAATAAGCAGGGCTTTAAGAGCTAGCATTTGGCTTACCACGTCACATTTTCTTCAGCTACAAACCCAGCAATGCTCCAGCTAAAGTCTACCCTCTTAGTTTGGCTCCTGGAGCAGACCCATTGTAGCTTATAACTGAAGAGATATAGTGATGATATGTGGCAAGGAACAAACCTTTGTTGTTGGAGGCCAGTAAAATGTTCAGTTTGCAACATCACCCAGCTTAACCTGATTAATAGAAATGTAGTTGGTATTCACCAAAATCAAATGAAAACACCTGCTAGAAATGCAGGTTTTAGGTATGTTTGGAGTGACCAGGAGTTCAGTTTTGATGAGTGAGATTTGAGATGTTTATTACATAGCCAAGGGAATGGTTAAGTAGCTAGTGGGATATAAGGAGCTGAAGTTCAAGAAAGAAGTACAAGTTAAGGATCTGCATTTGCGAGTCAACAGCCTAAGACTGAACAGGACTACCAGAGAGGTGAATGGATAGGTAAGAAGTCCAGGAACTTGAGTATTCCCAATACTAACAAATGAGACTGAGAAGTATAGATAGCAAGGTAGGAAGATAACCAGGATGTGAGGTGTACTAGAACAAACAGAACAAAGTATCACAAGAATGATTATCTGTGTCGTAGGGTACTGATAAGTCAAGTGGGGTCAGGACTAGGAATTGACTTTGGGATGCAACAATGTGGAAATCACTGATGATCTTACCACGAGCAGCTTAGGTAGAGTGGTCTGGAGAAAGCTTGAATGAGATGGGTTCAGGATCCATTGGTAGGAAAGGAATGAGTCAGCAAGGGTAGACAACTCTTTTGACAAGTTTCCTGTAAAGAGAAGTGGAGACATGATGAAAAGTGAAATGGGGTTGAAAAAAGTCTTGGTGTTTCATTTTATTTTGTAAAATGGATGAAATAACAGCATACTGATGTGCTGATGGGAATGATACGCCATGGAGGGAAACAATTGGTGGGCCGAAGAAAGAGACAAGAATAGCTAGAAAGATGCCTTTTGCTAGCTGAGAAGGGATTGAGTGCAGTACACAAATGGGGATGTTGATTGTGACAGGACCACGTCAGGAACAGGATGGAAAGAAGGCAGGTGGGTACAGACGAAGGGCCATGGGTTCAGGTGGGTGGAGTGAGAACTTGGTGCTTCTGATTGTTTCTGTTTCTCATTAAAATTGGAAGCAAGGGCATCCATTGAAAATAAGGATGTGTAAAGAGCTGTTGGAGATTTGACATGGTTGTATATGTTTCTTCATCCATGTTTGGCAGGATGTGGGGTAAATATGGAGGGCAGGAGAAATGCATTTAGCTATGGTGTGAGGTTGTCCTACAAATCCAACAAAACAAAGATGGATAAAGAGTTTAAGAGTATATTGAGGGGTGTAATTACAAGGACTAACCATGGACTTTTGGAAGGGAAGTGAGGAGTGAGACAATGAAGAGGTATTCTTATGCATGCATTGTTGAAGTTGGAGACTAGGAGGAATAAAGTACAAAATAGAAGCTGTTGGTTGGAAAATGGGCTGCTTAAACTCTAGATTATAGAGAGGCTGTGATAATTAGTAATGACAGGGTCTAGGATATGCCTATGAAACTGAGCAACTGAGTAGGACTTAGGACAAAATCTTGGAAGTTTTTGACTCTGAAGCTACCCCAGTTCATCCAAATTCTTCTCTTAAACATTTCCTCTCATTTAAATCCCTCAATTAAACTCACTTCCTTTTTTCATGACTTTTATCCATGTAAATTTCAAATTATTAGAAGAGATTTCACAGTTTAGTTAAATTAACACTTGAAGCATCATGAGGAATCACTTTGGCTTACCTTAGATTATGTAGAATGAAAATATACAAAGTCACATTGAATAAGGAAGGAGTTTGTTGGGTATTACTTCAGTAACTGATATCAGTTCCTATCAAAGATGCACTAATCATTTATCAAAATCTCAATATATTAAAGAGTTAAAATTGGTTGTTTGTTCAGTATTTGGCTTAATGTCATGTTTTATAAAATATTATCTTGGGATTTCATCCCTGTCAGCATCATCCACTGAATTACTGATATTCTTAAGATGTTGGCTACTATTGGGCGCCTGGGTGGCTCAGTGGGTTAATCCTCTGCCTTCAGCTCAGGTCATGATCTCAGGGTCCTGGAATCGAGCCCTGCATTGGGCTATCTGCTTAGCAGGGAGCCTGCTTCCCTTCCTCTCTCTCTGTCTGCCTCTCTGCTTACGCGTGGTCTCTGTCTGTCAAATAAATAAAATCTTTAAAAAAAATAAAGAAGATGTTGGCTACTATCGTAGTCACTAACTATTATGTTGTGGAAATCAGACATTGAGACAAGAGGTACCTAACTATCAAAAAAGTTGAGTCTGTTGTTTATCTTAAACCCTGGAGAAAGTTCTATTTTTTACCTGACAAATCATAGAAGTGTAAGTTAACTTTGAAGAATCAGAACACCAAGTAAATTTTGATTACTTAGAAAAAGTTGGTGGTAATTCTTTTTATTTTATTTTATTTTATTTTATTTTATTTTTTGAGGGGGAAGGGAGGGACAGAAAGAGAGGGAGAGACAGAATCCCAAGCAGGCTCCATGCCCAGCGTGAGCCCGATATGGGGCTCAGTCTCATGACCTTGAGATCGTGACCCTGAGGTCGTGACCCAAGTTGAAATCAAGAGTCAGATGCTTAACTTACTTAGCCAACCAGGCGCTTCTGATCGTAACCTTTTGACCACATTCATCCATTTCCCTTCCCCTCTACCCTTGTCTCTGGCAACCACCAAACTGTTTTCTGTTTCTATGAGTTCAATCTTTTTCAGATTCCACATATAAGTGAGATTACTTTTGCCTTTCTCTGTCTGACTTATTTCACTTAGCATAATGCCAAGGTCCAGCCATCTTGTTACAAATGGCAAGATATCTTTCTTTTTATTGATGAGTACTATTCCATTATATATCTATATATATCTATATCTCTGTCTCTATCTCTATCTCTATCTATCTGTATCTATCCCTCTCTCTCTCTATATATATATACACACATATCACATCTTTGTTCATTCATCTGTTGATGGACACTTAGGTGTCTCCATGTCTTGGCTATCATAACTAAAGTTACATGAACATGAGTGAGGAAAACTCTTCAAGACAGTAGTTCCAGTGGTGGCATTGCTAAATCGTATGATAGTTTTATTTTTAATATTTTGAGGAAACTCTTTTTTTAATATTTGATGTTTTCCATAGTGGCTGAACAGATTTACATTCCATGGGCTGTTGTTTTCATTCACAAGGTTTTTAGCCATTTGTTTTGGTTTTCCATAGCTATGACATTAGTTCAGTCTTATGTGAGTAAGTAAAGCCCAAACAGTGGTTCTAAATGAGGATGAGGGTGGAGGAGTTGTGGAATCAGCCTGGGGAGGTTTTTCAAACTGCACATTCCTAGCTCCATTATCTCTGCAGGGATGCGGATATTTTCCTACAAACTCCCATTTCAGAATCACTTATCTAGAACACATCCGCAAGTTTTTCTTTGCTTCCAATTGGCAAAATTTAAACTAATACTTGAAAACTAACATTTTTGTGAAGTGAAAAACTATATGGAGCATTAGAATGTAGTAGAAAGGAGGTAATATTAAAAAAAATACTTTAGACCTTAGAGTTTCACAATCTTTTAGTTTAACAGTATTTTGAATCTTAGTTCGACAATCCCAGTAAAAAAAAAAAAAAAAAAAAAAAAAAAACTTTTAAAAAATCCCAGTCATATATATCCATAAGCAACTGTTTTTTCTTTTCCTAGAATTACTTCTTTAGGCATAAGGAGGTGTGTGTGTGTGGGGGGGGGTAGATACTGTGCCATGCATCTGTCAAACAACTATTTTTCCTGCTACTATCACAATTTCAGTAATATTCATTAAATATCATAGCACATGTGTTGTTGTGCTAGGCACTATGTGTGCTTGCCAATGGCACAATTATCACCCGTTTCCATCACAAGCTTTTCCAGTCCTCTGTGGGAGGAACCAGTGTCTTCTTTTTCACTCTCTTGGTGGGTGGTCTGTTGATTTGGGCTGACACTGTGCAGTATGTACTCATTTGGCTAAGCTGTAATTACACCAAGCATGTGGCATTTCTTGCTTTGTCTACAGTAAGATTTAGTGATATAGGAGATGAAGAACTTATCACATATACCTCAAATATTTGATGCAGGAGTAATATGTTGGGGACAGAGAAACTCTATGAATAAAAACCATCTGAATAAAAACAAAACAAAACAAAAACCAAAAGGAAAGAACTCAGGAGTATATGTAATAAGGAAATGACTAGCTCAGATGTGTAGCAGCAGCACTGCAGATTTTGAAATTGAGAAAGAAATTATATACCACCTTTTATTATTAGTTCTTCAACTAGAGAGGACTCTGAGGTCAGGCTGTAAATATTAGATCTGTCTGTGTCTAGAGCATGATTGAAGATGGTGCTCTGTGCGAAGTATATGTTTAGGGACTGTGTATTAATATACCAACAGATTAATTTTAAAAAGCAGACTTTTGTGCTTGGGTGATATTGGAAGTTAATTTCAATTTAGCATTGAGTATGACTTTGATGTTTTAAAACTTATTCGTGAAACCTACATTTAATTGTATACAGCCTTGTATTCTTTGTTAGTTAATATAGATTTCAAAAGTTTGGGATTTATTATTATGGTGATTAGCACAGACTAGTTGCTCAGTAAATAATAGATGAATCAAAGAAATCCAAGGGAAAAAGGAAGCTATAGATATGACATTCCCCCCCACACTCCCACCACTGCTTAAGCCTTAAGCCTAAGTAATGGATTTGAGTGAGCGACTATGACAGGAATAGTGAGCTACCTACCAAGGCAGGCCCTCCTCTGCTTTAGTAAAAGGAGGATAGCTAAACAATGCCCAGATGTCACTTACACTTTTCTCTTGTCTTTTGAGCAGGAGTGACTTGTTTCAATTTGGGGTGAGATTTTTCAGAAAGGTGTGTCTGGGGTTCTCTACATTCTCCTTCAGATTCTACTAGTTGGATAGAGATGATGATGTGTCTTTCAAGGAGAGACACAATAGGCAAGGGAGAAAGCTCCACTAGCATGGATATTAGCCCTGGATTGTGCAAATAGGAAATGAATTTCTATTTCTTTGCATTCATTAAAAGTTTCAGACCTTTTCTTCCCAGTAGTTTAGTTTATCCTAACCAAGGCAGTTTTAAAATTTGATTATATATTTACAGATAAAAAACGTCATGACTCAACCAATAAAATACTAATCAATGCTTGAAGTAGATTCAGATATATATTAGGTGATACATAAGGATAAAAAAATGAAGGATATTGTGATCACTTTTAAAGAAGGGAGACAATTTTAAGCATAGGATTTGGGGAGCAAACATGCAGGACAGAGACTACATATCACACAAAGATCTGGATTTCTGGGTGCTCTAAGATGACCTGAGTTTCAGTTTTGATTTTGCCATTCTGGTAGCTGTGTGATCTCAGAAGCCTGGGCTTTGGGTTGCCATCATCATACAAAGAAATTTAGACTACAGCTACTTCGAAGGAAGCTATATTTAGAGAAGAGACCCTGTTTTTAAAGTAAGAGTTGCTGTAGTTTCTTGGCCAACTTAAGAATGTAATCAGCTTTTAGTTACTTTGTCCTATCATAGCCTGCCTCTGTTGCTATGTACAATATTCATTCTTTGTGAATTGCAAGTAATATTTCATTAGATTTTCTCCAAACTATTACTTATTAGTTTCTGTCAGCCTCTTGCTTTAGAATATTATTTTTTAATTTTCAGAATCAGTACTACATAGAATAATTCTATTTTTTCTATATTTAGTAGTATAATGAGTAAATGAACTTATTTGTATTCAATAGTAATTGAATAAATTAAATAATATTTAGTTGCATATTGGATAAATATATTTTCCCCACATCTAGGTCTAGGTCATAATGTCTTTCCTGTAAAATGAATATGCTGGATTACTTACTCTTTAAGGTTCTTTTCTAAAAAATAAAAACTTCTCATAGCAGGAAGTTGGCCTAAGTTCACTAAGGGGAAACACTGGGCAAAGAAGAGGTGAACAAGCTGGTCAGCATCGAGGCAGCCATAGGCAGGGAGGATTTGTTTTCACTGGGGAATTCCTGTTTATCTAATAGCAACACTTTTTGGATTTCATATTCAAATCTAACACCTTTTGGATTTCATATTCGTGGTCAGTTTTTCTCTCTACAGCTTCCCTGTTTTTTCCCTGCAGTATTTCTCTCTGCAGCTTCCCTGTTCCACTGCATCATGCTGGCATCTTCTTTCTAGGGAATACTTTAACCCTATCCAAGTTCCTGAAAAATCTTTACTTCTCTCTGTGAGTAGGCATTGACAAAGCCCAGCAGGCAGGGGGGCTGTATGCAGTACCTCACTTCTCCAGTAGGGGCGCTGGCCACACTATGTTTGGTTTAACTGAAATTCCCTTTGGGTTTAAGGTTCTGCTTGTGAAATGTAATTTTTGCATGATATCTCTCCTTAAACACATTTTTATTTTATTTTAAATCCTTAATGTGTTTTATTTAACACACATATTTTATATACAACACTCTTACAGTAGTTAGCAGTATTCATCTAAACCAAATAGTACTTAAGGCTCTGAAGTTCTTAATTATGGAGCAAAGCATTTGATTCAAGACATAGACCCTTCCGGAAGTGCCTGGCTGGCTCACTCAGTTGGGCGACAGACCCTTCGTTCCAGCTCAGGTCATTGTCTCAGGTCCTGGGATAGAGCCCTAAGTCGGGCTCCATACTTAGCAGGGAGTCTGCTTGATGGTTCTCTCTCTCCCTCTCTGTCCCTCTGCCTGTCTTCCCCTCATGTTCTCTCTCTCTCTCTCTCTCAAATAAATAAATCTAAATCTATCTATCTATACCCACCCAAATAAAGTTCCTAATTCTTAAGAACTACCATCATCTTTGCCCAAGAATTTGTTGTTGCCCTAACTGGCCTGACTCTGCCAGTAACCATCTATATTTGCCCATTTTTAAAGGGTATTTATATTTAACATGTTATGAATGAAGCATTTTCCCTTCTCCTTATAGCAAGAGGGAAGTCTTGACATTACAATAGCATTACCCATTACACACATAGTCTCTGGCAGCTCTTTCTTCCTCTCCCACTGCCAACACACTTAATATGTATACAGTGGGATGTCCAGGTATCCAAGGTTCATTAAATACACAGTAAGAAGTTGAGAAGGAGAAAAACAGCTCAAAGTCTCTGTCAATCCGTCCCAGAGAAGTTAAAAGGCAAAAAGGTCAAAGTTTCCCTGTGTATGTTTAAAATTTTTTTAAATGAAAGAAGACACTGTTTTTATGTTCTGTGTGTCCAAGTGTTAACAGGATGAGAAACACTTTTTGTTCACATTCCCTTGTAACCTTGAACTGGGAATGTTGAAGTTCTTGCCTTTCTTTTTCATTACATCCCAAAGAAAGGTCATTCCAAATTCACTTGGCAATATCCAGACAAGCTATTTCCTAATCCTCAAAATAGCTTTTACTTTTGAGTGTTTCCCAAAAGTCTTAAAATACATTCATGAACTGTATATATACTTCATTTACTAAACTTTTGGGTTAATCCTTAAGAGAAATATAAAACTTGAAGAACAAAAATATTATAAATCTAGATGAACAGAAAAGCACATTAAAAATTATGTTTTTACTAATAAATATAAAGTAGTATAAATTCATACTGAGAAGAGAAAGACACCAATACCAGGAAGTTTAATTTTGGTGGTTCCTTCTATGGTTCATAATAATGTATTAACTTTTCAACCATAAAATATATATTCTTAAAATATTTTATTTATTTATTTGACTGACAGAGATCACAAGTAGGCAGAGAGAGAGGAGGAAGCAGGCTCCCCGTCGAGCAGAAAGCCCAATGTGGGGCTCGATCCCAGGCCCCTGGGATCATGACCTGAGCCAAAGGCAGAGGCTTTAACCCACTGAGCCACCTGGGCACCCTTCAATCACAAAATATTTTTATTTAAAATAAAAATACTAAGATGCAAATAAGTAACATTATTATGAAGTGATTCAAAATGACAAGTTCTTTTCCAAGGGTTCTGTGTGGTGCAGATTTTCTGCCAAGGTTATGCATTCCATTTTCTGAGATAGGAAACTCATTTCTTTCCTCACTCCACAAATACCTGTTGAGTGCCAACTGGTATTGGGCTAATATTGTGACACAATAGAGGAAGAAATAGGCATTAATCCAATAATCACATATACACATCTATGTAATCACCGTTTGTAATCTGTATTATGAGGGAAAAACATAGGGAGCCCTGAAAGACCTGATTTAGGCTGAATCATAGGGAAGAAACTTGTGAAGAAGTAACCACTGAATTATGATTTGAAGAATGAGTAGGAGACAAGTAGGTAGAAAGCAAGCCATGTCAGTGTGTGTGTGATGGTCCTGAGGTGGGAAGTAGTATGGTATGTGTGAAAATATGAAAGAAAGCCACTGTGTCCAGGGGACAGAAATTGAGGAAGGAAGTGTCCTTCAGGTAAACTGGCTATTAGAGTCTGAAGTCTAGCTAAGGAAAAATAAACATCTGAGTTATGAATTAGTTCACATGTATAAATGGTAGCTAATATTTTCTTCTGTTTACCCATTGAATTTAAAATTAGATTTCCATTTAGTGATAAAAACTGAAAGGACTAGGGATAGACTTGGAGGAGTCACAGGGAACTTTCTGGAGCCATGGAAATATTTTATATCTTATTTGGGATGCTTGTTATATAGGTATGTATGTTTAACAACTCACTGAATTAAATTTTACCTCCATTGGAAAAAACAGATTTATGGGCTAATATGAAAAACACATCAGCCTTATTTGGGTAAGGTACTCTCTTATTAAAATAAAAATAGAATTAAAAAATAAAATCTAGCTAAGGATTGTGATCTTTATTCTAAGGCTGAAGTAACTTCTTTTTTTTTTTTTTTAAAGATTTTATTTATTTATTTGACAGAGAGAAATTACAAGTACACTGAGAGGCAGGCAGAGAGAGAGAAAGAAGGAAGCAGGCTCCCTGCTGAGCAGAGAGCCCGACACGGGACTCGATCCCAGGACCCTGAGATCATGACCTGAGCCGAAGGCAGTGGCTTAACCCACTGAGCCACCCAGGCGCCCCCTGAAGTAACTTCTTAAAGTGTTTTAAACAAAGAGGTGGCAAAACCACATGGACATCTAAACAAATCACTCTTGGTCTGCTGTGAAGGATAAATCAGAGGGGGAGATGACAATGAATGAGGGAAGACCAGCTCAGGGCCTATTCAAATCGCTTGTGGGAGAATTGATAGCAGTAGTGGTGGAGAGAGAGGGAAGTAGGGAGGTCCAAGGGACTTCTAGAAGATAAAATCAAAGGAGAGATCCTAGATTTCTCACCTAGTGAAACTTAGAAGCATGGAGAAAAAACCTAAATTGATGAGGCACCATCTTCTCCCCTATTGAAGAGCAGGTAGCATTTATGTGACATCAGCAAAGGTGGCTGCTGAAGAAATTAGATGAGTAATTGGCCATCACGTGGTAAAAGTTTCACTCAGAAACAGGAAAGCCAAAGTTATGGCAAGATAGCAGCCAAACTAAGGTCGGCAGCAACAGCTGGGAGTTCTCTTGGGAAGGCTTGCTGAATGAAGCAACAAAGCCTGACATTCAATACTTGGTTATATATGGAGTGGCTTATGATTTCCCAGGCAGCTCTGCTCATGCCCCAAAGTAACCCAAGAAAGTGAAATCTGCTAAGTCACCTGGCTTACCTTTGGGGCAGTTCCATGTGTTCTCGAAACATCTCTCTTTCTAGGGTGCAACAGGATAGTCAAGGTTTATCATCCTTCCCCCACTAAATGGAAGCTGCTGTTCTAGAAAGATCTTGACATGGGGAGTTAGAAGACCTGGGGCTAAAGGGTGGCTCCAAACTTCTCTAGTGGTGTGCATTTTAGAGGTGGTTTCCATCATAATTAAAATGTGATTGCTAAAATCTATAACCTTGCAGAGCTGCTGTGAAGGTTTTGTATATGACAGGTACTCCACAAATGTTAGTAATAATAATCATAATAATGCTAAATAACTTTTATTATTAAAATATCCTTTCTCTCCCTTCTTTCTTTTATATAATTTTTCTTTTTGATCTTTTTTTAACTGCCATAGCTTCAGGTATACCCTTATTTGACAAATGTTGCATGCTCGTTAGGTATCAGACACCATACAAGGTGATGAAGATAGAGGGGAGAAGATCCACATTGTCTTTATCCTTTAGACCTTATGTTTAAAGAGATGAAGGCTAGGACTACTCTGTGACAGAGACTACCGCCTATTCACCAAAAATTTGAGTCCTTTTTTCCTGGACACATGGTAGATTACTTTCCCAGCCTTCCTTGCTGCTGGGTGTGGCCATGTGACCCATTAATGGAATATAAGCTTCTGTTACTTCTGGACCAAGATTTTTAAGAGGTAGATGTACTGGGAGCCTGGGTGGCTCAGTGGGTTAAGCCGCTGCCTTCGGCTCAGGTCATGATCTCAGAGTCCTGGGATCGAGTCCCGCAGAGAGCCTGCTTCCCTCTCTCTCTCTCTCTGCCTGCCTCTCTGTCTACTTGTGATTTCTCTCTGTTAAATAAATAAATAAAATCTTTAAAAAAAAATTAAAAAAAAAAAGAGGTAGATGTACTTCCTCTACTCTCTTTTCTCATTTTGCTGGTTATTTGGATGCAGATGATAATAAAGGATTCCAGGAGAAAGGCAAAGCTGAAAGATGGAGGGTCCCTAGATCCCTGATTTACCATGTCTTTTTGTCACCCAGAAAGACTTGCCTTAGACTTCTCCTAAGCAACAATAAAAATAACATCTATTGTGTTTCAGTCATTAGGAAGTTTTGTGCTTATTTGTTGCAGCAGTTAGCTACTTTACTACATTCCTCTTCAGTTCTCATTTTCCTTCTCTATTATAATCAATGACCTTAATACATTTTTGTTGTTGATGTCATCAAGAAGTCACTGTATCTCAGAATATCTAAAACAAAACTTATAATCTCACCTCCGAGACATTTTTTTGACCTACCTCTCTCTAATAATGACCTCGTTATAGGCCAATATATATAAGCCTCACACAGAGGAGTCGGCTTGACCCTCTCTTTCCCTTTCTGAGATGCAGTCAGTTACCCATTTCTCTACCTTTTCTTTTATGATCCTTCTAGAATTTGACTTTTCCTTTTCAGCACCTCTTATACCATCAGTATCACTAAGAAAGGTGTCTCTTTCAAGAGGTGAAGGGGCTTAAATTCAAGTCATGCATCTTGGCACAATGTTGCATCCGCTTGAAGGGATGGTTTTTTCATAGTTTCCATAAAAGTGTCAAAGGAAGGATTTCCTTTCTACCCTGACACAAGTTCCTTGAGTGCCAGAAAGCCCTGTGACTGACACACTAATCAAACCTCTAATGCTTCAAGCTGAGGCGATGGTGAGCATCCACAAGTTTACAACATTCTCATCAGTCTCCCCACTTCCAGTCTATCCTTCAAGCCTTTGCTTTATTAATCTTCCCAAAGTATAGATGTTAAGTATTTCTGCTTAAGAAGTTCAGTGGCTATTCCTTATCTAACAGAATGAACTTGCAGTCCGTGTATTCAAAGCCTACCATGATCTAAAATCATCTCCCTTCTCTTATCTCCCTTCTCTAGCCTTCTATTATTCTTTCCCATATTTCTCAATGAAAACAACATTGGCCTTTTGGGAAAGAACATTCCTTGTTATACTATAATGTCCTAAGGATTATGGCACATTCAGCCACACTGAGCCTATCTACTCAATGCCACCAGAGCCATCCAAAAATTTGACAACAAACATGTCCACACATTTTGGAGATGAGAATAGAACTGTCCTTGGTTGAGAACTTCTATACCACCAACAAAAAACAATATTTATTGAGTGTTTATATCTAGTATTCCCTTATTCAACCTATAGGTATTATTTTTCTGATTTTTTAAATGAAAGAACTGGCTCCAGGAAGTGAAAAGACATAATTAAGAATACATAGCTATTGAGAGAAGGAGAATTGGCTACAAAATGTACACTTACATATTACATCCAAACTGAGCTACTTGGCATCCCTAAAATCCTTTGTTCTACTTTGACTTTCCTCATTCTGTTGATTCTGCCTAGAACATCTCCAGATTTCTTTCTAGATATCCCTTTATTTAATCATGACCTTAGTACCATCCCCTTCGGGAACTCTTCTTTGACCACACTAAACCAGGGATCATTTCTGAGTCACTGTGGTGCTTTCTCCTTTGGTCAGCCAGCTTCACAGTCCGTTTTGGACTGTGCATACAGCTTCTCTCCCATGTTGGATCATATACTCCCTGAGGACAGAGCAATATTTGTTTCATTGTTGCTTAAAATATCTAGCACACATGTACCTTGCATGTGCTAAGCATTCTTGAAAAAAAGAAAAGAAAAGAAAAGAAAAGAAAAGAGGCCCAGTGATATGACAGAATGGGAAAATCATGGACTTTAGAGTTACTTTCACATCCAGGATATATCACCTGCAGCCATTGGCCTTGCACTTGTAATAGAATCTCCCCAAGCTTCAGTTTGCCATCTCTAGAATGATTGACTCCAACTCATTAAAATGAATAGATAAGAATATATAAAATACATAAAATATTGAACACATTATAGGACAAGTGATAGGACAAATGATATTAGAAGTAATAACAATAACAATTAAATATTAGGCCTTAAAAAATTAACACAAACATTTTTCAATACTGACCTAGACTAGACATTTTCCAGGAAGTCCAGGACTGCATTATCTCTTTCTGACCATGCCTGGGGCTGGTGTTTATTAAATGGTTTTGGCTTGAATGCTCCCTTTTCCCACACTATTGAGGTTGGTTCTGAGCCTGGGAAAGCTTAGGAAGATAGGGAAAGATTTTCCTAATATTCCCTATTAAGCTTCTGTGCAAACCTGGTTCTCGAGACACAGTCAGGGTTGTGAGAAGAAAGGGTATACTCATTCTGATCCTTTCTCACAGGAATTTCACTAGAGCATTGCACATCTCATTGTAATTCTGCAAAATTGTAATATTAATCCATCTGTCCATCCATCCATCTGACTACTATTTGACATTTTTAAGTTTCACTTATGTACCTATATCATCCCAGGAACTGGGAAATACAGTGAGGAGAAAGACATGTTCCTCATCTCAAGAACATCACAGTTAAAGAGGCAAAGGAGAGATGAACCTAATAAAATGAACACTGTCATCAACTAAAAAAGCATATACAAAATTCAAACTCTCCTTGAACCTTGATTCCTCTGTTAGCATTGAGGACTATTTATACTGTTTAAAATAACTCATAAAACAGCCTGTTTTTTTCTAATAATATTAAAGCAAAACAGGACCATTCATTACAAAGGCTAATCCAATTGTGAAGTTAGAGGGAATAGTCCACATGAGGCCACCCTTATTTCTGATATCATTTGCAAGTTTCAGAGATCCTTGAAACTGTTCACAGTTTGATAATTCACCAGAAAAGATCACAGAACTCACTAAAAGCTGTTATTCTCATGGTTATGGCTTATTACAAGGAAAAAATACAGATTAAAATCAGCCAAAGGAAGAGAGACACAGGATAGAGTCCAGGACTGAACCAAACATGGATCTTCCAATTGTCTGCTCCCCATGGGGATAGGAGAGCATTACTTCCCCAACAACAACACTGCGTACTGTCAAATGTAAATCTACCCCCACGATATTGGTGTCCAGAGTTTTTTTTGTCAGGGCTCCATCATGTAAGGATGATTTTTGCCCACATGGTTGATTTCAGTCTCCAGTCTCTACAAAGTTCAGCTGACACCACATGATCCAAAGCTTTTACTCTGAATGCATTTTTAATGTCTGGTGTGGCCAGCCCCTATTTTAAATTACATTAATACACTATTTAGTGTCACTCAAGGGTGCAGACAAAGACACTTGTGCCAGGCATGATGTTCCCAGGGCCCAAAGATTCCTCTGAGTAACCAATGACAAAGGCCAGACCTCTCTATGGGCAGGGCTGAAGTCTTTACTACAGATCTATTTGCAGTGTTTTTAATGAGAAACACCTCACAATTTATAGTAATTTAAAATTTTTATTGTCTACCCTAATCATCTATCTAAATGGGTTTTGGGAGTTTTGCTCAAAGGTTCAGAATGAAGTTAGTAAGATGAGTTTAGTGGATTATCAGATATATTAATTAAAATGTTATTTGTAAATAGTAAAAACCTGCTGGTTCTGGCTTAAGCAAAAAAAAAAAAAAAATCAATCAATCAATCAATCAATCAATCCTGGGATTTATTTTGAGGATTAGGGTAGTTCATGAAATTCAAAGACAAGAAGCTATCCTTTCTTCTCTTCTTCATGTATGTGCTTTTTTCTTCTTCTAGTTTGGAAGAAAATTGGTCACTCCAAGATTCAGGATACACATAATTTAACTTTTGAGTTTTGAGAACCTGATCATTTCTCTCATGGCCTTGATTCCAAATTTCTGCCAGAAAGAATCTAAAACACTCAACTTGGAGGAGTTATTTACCTCTGGCCAATCAGCTATAACCAGTGATATGGGGCCACAAAGCATAAATATGTGGCTAGTTGTCCAGAGAAATATGGCAGGGTAGATATCCTACTATCTGTTGACTATTGAGATCCACATTGACTACAAGGGAAGATCATTCATTAAATGGAATGTGGAGAAAGGTTTATGATAACTTAAAAGAAAGCTAGGTAGACTAATGGTTAAATCTTGAGATTTCAAGAAAGCTGATTATAGTTCTATTTTGTGGAACATTTATAGTACCATGTTATGTTGGACTGTGCATTATGGTGAAAAAGACATGACATTTGGATACAGAGGAACCCCATCTCAGTCTCTTACTAATGTTGAAGTTAATTATCTTTTTGGAGTCTTTGTTAACTTATTTATCAAATAGGGAAATTCCCAACTCATGAGGTTGCAATGAATAACAAATGAGATCATGTATGTGAAAACACTTCCTAAAATGTTAACCACACATTAATTATTATCTTTTGAAAATAATCCAAAGATTTTCTATTTTGTATATTTGAGAAAATATATACTTTTAATGAGTCTATTGAGTCTTTTGAACTCAGAATTGTTTATGGATCTAGGTGTACAGATTTATCACCCCAAAAAGTATTTCTTAGGGAGCAAGACTTATCCAACCATATCCTCATCAAACCAGATGACTGATTATTTTAACAATGAGGATATGGTCAATTAGGAGTATTGCAACATATTTCAAAAAATTTCTTTAAAATCTCAGAATTCTTTAATTCAATTCAAAACTGTTGAGTGGTCATGATGTGCAAAAAATTTTATTTTTATTTTTTTAAGAAGAAAGAAGCAAATTCATTTAATACCTTGATCTGGAAGATTTGTTTACTTCTTTAATACCTTTTTCTGATATGTTATAAATTTTAGGCATAATTGCTTTACCAAACAGTTACTGATTTCTTTAATGAAATGATTCACTTTCCCTGTGTTGCCTGGGTAACAAATGAAACTGCTATAGTTTCTCTCACTGTGGTGTATCTAGCAATTAAAATAAATGAGTATAAGCACCAAGTCTACTCATGAGAGGATGTCCTACCTTTCCCAGGGTTCTTCTCCCAATGATAACTCTGAGATCATCCTAGGAAGTTTTAAACTATCCAATAGGCCTGTCCTAGTCACTGTTGTCACAGTGGGAGAACAGGAGAGCTTTGGAGTCGCTCTGAACTACCACTGAAACACAGATATCTTGGTCTATAAGGTGCTATCTTCATTACTTACTGAAGAAAAAAATTCCTCAGTGGTGATAGTCACCACTACATGACTATCCCACTCATGGTTTCTCTAGATATGAGGGAAATAAAGAAAATCTGGTTCTCCTATGCTACCCTCACCTGTCCTAGCTGCATGCTCACATAGCTTGGCTCAGGCCAAGCACACTGGTCTGAAGGCTTTCCAGCTTCAGTAACAAGCTGTGTCATTTCTCTCTGAAACCTTCACATCCCAGCACTGGAATGTGTGACACTCAGTGCAGAGGAGAAACTCCATCTTGTCACAGAGATAGAGAAGACACTTCATTTATTAGAGACAGTTTGGAAGACAAATATTTAATATTATGCCCTATGGTTTAAAGCTAAAATAACTCTCCCATCTCATTTACAACTAACCAAGTCTGTGCTATACTATTCCTCTTTATTATTACTCATATCCTTATTTTCTCTTTGTAACTGTGATCACACAATGCTTGGGACAGCTTGGTTACATAAAGAAGATAACAAATTCGATGAAGAAACTCAGAAACGGAAAGCTGACAAACAGAATAAACAAGTTTATCATATTTCCAAAGGGAGAACATGACGAGTTTGCCAAGGAGACTGCAGAATTTACTAACTTCAGGCTATGTGAGTGTGTAAAATAGCTTCTAGGAATTTCGGTCACTTCCTCACATAACACTGCTAAGTTACAGAGGGATCAGACAAATAAACACAACATTGACAAATAACTCCAAACACATTTATGGGCCATTGGTGTTATCCACCATCTTTGATTGTCCCTCACTTCAATGTATTCTTTATTTCCTAATAGAAGAATATCATGTATGTTTATTATTTAAATCAGGCAGATTTCCTCTGAAGACTACATTTTCACATGTCTTCATTGATACAATGAATAATGGTTTATTTCAAAGCTGCCAAAACAAAGCACAAGTAAAAAATCATAAAAAAGGTATTAATCATATTAATCATATTACCCTCTATGTCTTAGACTTATTTGGATGAAGGGTTCTCTGTGTAAAAGCTTACTTTGATTTTAAGTTTGGTGCAGTTACTGATGCATTACAACTCTTTAGCAGCCCTGAAAGACTGATAAAACAATACCAGGGCTTAATTTGCTTTTTCTGGAATTCTTTAAATTTTAAGTGCATCTCCTTTTCAACCTGGATGTCAATAGTTTGGGAATCGAGTTGTGACAATGCCTCATTAGTGAAACTTCTCTAATAAATGTGAAATTAAAAATAAGAAAAACACAAATTTAAACTACAAAATTAAAGCGAAGAGATTGTTTTATTGTCTTTACTTCATATCTCTAGGCCTTTCCACCCAGAAAGAGAAGGACATTCCCCGGGCCAATAAGGTAAGGTATTTGGTTTGTACATCTCTGCCTTGAATGTATCAACCACAGTTCTCCTCTGATAGGATTTTACACTCATTATTCATATTATCCATATAAATAGGATAGGAAGGTAGGAAGAAGTAAGTTCTTTATGCATATGGTAAAATAAGTAAATTGAGGCCTATGTTTACACAAAGTTCACCTTAGTTTTGAAGAGCAATTTAATAGATTTCTTTAACCATCATGCTTTGGGGGAAGTAGACAGCCTGTGTCCAAGATTAGTCACGAGCAATGGAAGGAAGAAGGGAAAGTTACCTTAATGAAGACTTCTGCCTTTCCCTGGTGTATATTCTGTCTTCAGCTCTGAGAAAACAAATTTATATCATCTCTTCTGTCATCAAACTTTCAACTCCACCTTCCCATTCTTTGCTATCAGCTGGTGACCTCACTTATTATTTCCCTGAGAAAACAGAGGCATTCAGAAGAGAATGACCTCATCTCCCATCACTAAATTGACCAACCTTTACATATGCTTGCATGTCACCTTCCCTCCTGTTACAGTGATGAGCTCCATGCTCCTATAAGTCCTCTTGTTCCATCCCTTCCCCAGAAACTGTCATCTCCTCTCTCTTACATCATTATTTTATCTTTCTCTAGTAGATTATTCCCATGGGCTTCAAGTGTAATAGCTCCTGTCTTAAATAAAAACGAATCCTCCCCTGACCCTACACACAACTCCAACCTTTTTGTTGTTGTTGTTGTTCTTAAAAAAAAAAAATCCTGGGATGACTCATGTATACTCAATATATTTTAATATTTTGAACCCACTTTAATCAGATTTTTACCACCATTATCTCACAGAAACTGTACTTGTCAATGGAACCACTGGCTTCCAACTTGCCAAGCCACTGGTCAGTTCTCTGCACTATTCTCTACCCTTGTCTTGGTTGTGCACTCAGCAGTATGTATGTGTCACTGTTGATGGCTCTGTCCTTGGAACACTTTTTCCCTTCAGTACCTGTGACATTGCTTTCTTGATATTTGTAACTTCACTACTCCTTCCACTTTATCAGCTCTTCTTCCCTAACTTGATCTCTAAAGGTTGGCTCATCTTAGGTTGTAGACCTCACCCTCTTTCTTCTTTTTCTCCTCCTCACCCTCCTCCTCCTCCTCTTCCTTCTTCTTCTCCTTCTCCTTCATCTTCTTCCTCTTCTTTTCTTTTCTTTCTTTCTTTCTTTCTTCCTTCCTTCCTTCCTTCCTTCCTTCCTTCCTTCCTTCCTTCCTTCTTCTTCTTCTTCCTTTTTTGGGAGAAAGAAGACATGCATGGGGGATTGAGGGATCAGAGAGGAGGGAGAGGGAGAGAGAGAATTTTTTTTTTAAGATTTTATTTATTTTTTTGACAGAGATCACAAGTAGGCAGAGAGGCAGGCAGAGAGAGAGAGAGAGGAGGAAGCAGGCTCCCCACTGAGCAGAGAACCTGGCGCAGGGCTCGATTCCAGGACCCTGGGATCACGACCCGAGCAGAAGGCAGAGGGCTTAAACCACTGAGTCACCCAGGCGTCCCGAGAGAGAGAATCTTAAGCAGACTCCACACCCAGCATAACCCTGACTCGGGGCTGGATCTCATGACCTTGAGATCTTGACCTGAGTTGAAATTAAGAATTGGCCCCGAGCCACACAGGTGCTCCTCCATTTGCCTTTATTTACACACCTTTCCTAATGAATGATCTTCTGTGTGATCATTTACAATACCTCGGTATGCTCAACTTTATATTCTTCAGCTACAACCTTCTTCCTGATAGTCTGATGTGTGTATGTAAACTGGTTATTTTAAATTTTCCACTTGGATGTCTAATAGACATCTCCAGTATAATATGTCCAAAGTAGAATTCTTTTTATTCCCACCCAAACAGAATACTTCCAATTTCTCCAACTGAATAAGTGGTATTATATTTTGCTTAAGTCCTCAAGCCAGGAATCATAGTAGATTTCTCTCTTTTCTCCATACTCCACATGCAATCCACCTTCATCTGCCTTGCAATGTATCTTGAATCTGACCACTTTCCTTTGTTGTCACTGCTTCCACCTTTTTTAGAAAAATTGACTGTCATTTTATATCTGGACTCCAATCATGGCCTCCTAACCAGACTTGTTATTTTCCTCTGTAGTATCCTTATCACCAATTTTTCACTGGTTCCCATTCAGAAATCTATTTC
Organism: Mustela nivalis; assembly: GCF_964662115.1. Taxonomy (NCBI): domain Eukaryota; kingdom Metazoa; phylum Chordata; class Mammalia; order Carnivora; family Mustelidae; genus Mustela; species Mustela nivalis. Next base: position 66,689,227 of record NC_139024.1, read on the forward strand.
TCTATATTATCAGACCCTTGAAAAACTATCCTACCACTTTCTCCTTGGTTCTTTCCACTTAAGTCATGTTTGCCTTCTTGACGTTATTCAAACCATCAGTGCTCCTTCCTGCCCTTGAGTATTTGGAGAACTATTCCCTCAGTGTAGAATGCTGTTCTCTCTCTCTCCTTCACAAAATTCAGGTCTCTGCTCAGACACTACCTTTTCAAAGAGAACTTCCCTGATTGCATGACTAAAAATGTCATCATCCTTCTCACCTGCTGTTCTCTTTCCCCATGCCCATTTTATTTTTTTCATAGCCCTTATCACATTTGACTTTGCTACTTAGTAATTTTGGTTGTTATTTTTCTGTCTCTGTCCATAAAACGTCCATTCATTGTTCTGTTTGCTGCATTCTCTTTTTCTTAAAACAAATTCTTCTTTGGGTATCTGGGACACCACTCTTTTGGTATTTCTGAGCTCTTCCCCCGCCTGATTTCAGACATCCTACTGCATAATGCCAACAAAATGGTACTGGACTAAGGAATGGGAAGATGCTAGGCTGGAAGGATTGGAGGATTATTTGAGCTGTTCAGGGAAATCAGAGTGGCTATCAGCAAATCTCAAGGTATGGAGGGCTAAGCTAGGGCCAAAGTAAGGTCAGAGTTGCAGCTGGGAGTTCTCCCAAGAGAAACAACAAAATTGGATATTCAGTGATGGTTTTAAAGTGGAGTGACTCAAGTTTTCCCAGCTCTGTTCTGGAGCAATCCTTCCTGATCTTAAAGGCTACATGCTCTAGGAGTACATAAGGTTCTCAGATGAAGCCAATTACTTTTATTTTCCTATATATCTCTTTTGTCATCTTCTCTCCTTCTGTTATCTGTCCTTTCACTTTGTAAGGCTTAATTTTAGTAAATAAGAGCAGTAATGCATCATAGAATAGAATATGTATGACAAACTTTTAATGCAAGAACACAGGAACAAAATGATGAGTAAAAATAGACTTTCCTGGAGCTCACAGACTAGTGCAAGAGATAAAATGTAATCTCATATGTGCATACACACACACACACACACACACATGGATACGAGTTATGGAAAGAAAGAATGACTATACAATAAAATCATTCAATAACCTGGATATCTGGGATAGTTTCCCAAGAGCTCATACTGGAAGATTGAGTAAGAGCTAATAACTAATTTGGGTCACATTGCTCTCCATTTATAATTTGGTACTCCTGTCTGTGCAGAACCAGAAGTTGAGGTATTTCCCCTTCAAGTTATTTCTTAATATTTACCAATAGAGTTGGCAACTGTGGATCTAAGGTCAAGTCCGGCCAAGTAGCAGATGAAGGACTGGGAAGGGTGGAGTCTCTAGAGGTTGTAAGTTATCAAATTGATAAAATGTTTAAAAGTTTAAGTTCCAGTTTCTATGGAGACAAAATGCCATATTAGAAGCTATATTTTGTGTTTTGTAGCCTGAGGCCAGTTATTCTCCAGAGAAGACCCAGGAAAAAAGTGTCATACAACACCTTCCTGGTACTATGGCAGACATCACTATTTATAGTCTTGTTTCTTTCTGAGCCACCCTGGCTCAGAATCCTTTTCAAGAATGTCTTCTGGGAATCTTCCTCCAACCAGTTGCTATTGACATGAAAGATAAATTCTATTTACTAATGTGACTCTGGGTGGTATATATGCCAGTAGTAGTATTTATTAATAAACTCAGTGTCTGGATGTATCATGTTTGGTGAAGTTATGGTGTCCCAACAACCAGATCCTGAGACTCAATGATAAAAAAAGAGATTCGACATCCTAGAGCAATAATTTTTAAACTTCAAAAGAACATCTTATACTTTTTTTTCTAATAAAAAATTTTAGAAGTGGTATTGAATCATAACTGTAACATACAAACCATATAACACAGGAATTAGTGGATTTGCAGCTAAATATGAAGCCCCAAACACTTTTTTCCCTATAGAAAATGCTGAGGCATCCTATGGAATTCTACTTCTCATGATAAACATTCTGAAAACCACTGTCTCTGAGGTTTGTCTTCTCATGATTTTTTTTATCATAATTCATAGTTCTGGAGCTCATGAATTATAAGATTCAAGCTAAACTGTCAGTCTTAAGCTAGGGTCTTCAAAGATTTCAAGGATGGCTTTGATCTGAAATGTCCTCATGTCTCACATCTTGGTCAATAAAGCCATTTAGCCACAAATCAATCAAGATTAAGATATAACAGTTTGGATCATGGACATTCTTTAAAAATCTAATAAAATCTATTGAACTTCCTTTTAAAAATGTATACACAAATACAGATACAGATCCAAGTCCAAGGAGTCTATGGACTTTCAGAAGCCCCATGCAAGAAAGTCCTGACTTAAAGATAGAGTCTGGGAGATTGAGTTCACTGGGCATCTACAGAAAAGGGGGGTTCAGCTTGGATGCAATCAGGAGTATTAGACCAGACCAAGAATTCTTCATATAATAATATTAAAAACTTCTCATCTTTTAAAGGACCAGTGCTTATCAGGGAAGGTCCTGAAATGTTCTTAATGTCCAAAATATAAATAGGAATTTGTCTTTAGTGTTGCTCCCTCTCTTCTCTGCAGTCATCCCCATTAAAAGTTATTCTTAAAGGAACTCAGAAAATATACAATGAGATGACGATAAGAAATTGCAATTCTGCTTGGTAATTGAGCTTGTATTAGATTCAAAGGCAAAGTTGGATTAACAAGAACATGGCCCCACTCACCTGGTTCATAAATGCTATCCTGTGCTGGTCCACCAGGAGAACTTTATCCCAGTGAGATGAGATGGCATCCTCTAAGACTGAGCTCCGGCTTCTTCTTCTTTTTCTTTTTTTCCTTCTAATTTTTATTTATTTTCTTTTTAATTTCTTTTCAGTGATACAGAATGCATTGTGTATGCACCATACCCAGGGCTCCATGCAATACATGCCCTCCATAATAACCACCACCAGGCTCACACAATTTCCCACCCACCTCCCCTTTAAAACCCTCAGTTTGTTTCTCAGAGTCCCCAGTCTCTCATGGTTCATCTTCCTTCCCGATTTCCCCCAACTCCCTTCTCCTCTCCATCTTTCCATGTCCTCCGTGTTATTCCTTATGCTCCACAAGTAAGCAAAACCATATGATAATTGACTCTCTCTGCTTCATTCAGCATACTCTCTTCCAGTCCCGTCCATGTTGATACAAAAGTTGGGTATTTATCCTTTCTGATGGAGGCATAATACTCCATAGTGTATATGGACCACATCTTCTTTATCCATTCGTCCATTGAAGGGCATCTTGGTTCTTTCCACAGTTTGGTGACTATGGCCATTGCTGCTAATGGACACTGGGGTACAGATGGCCCTTCTTTTCACTATATCTGTATCTTTGGGGGTAAATACCCAGTAGTGCAATTGCAGGGTCATAGAGTAGCTCTATTTTTAATTTCTTAAGGAATTTCCACACTGTTTTCCAAAGTGGCTGTACCAACTTGCATTCCTACCAACAGTGTAAGAGGGTTCCCCTTTCTGCAAATCCTATCCAACACATGTTGTTTATTGTCTTGTTAATTTTGGCCATTCTAACTGGTGTGGTATCTCAATGTGTTTTTTTTTTTTTTTTTTTATTTTTTTATAAACATATATTTTTATCCCCAAGGGAACAGGTCTGTGAATCACCAGGTTTACACACTTCACAGCACTCACCAAAGCACACACCCTCCCCAATGTCCATAATCCCACCCCCTTCTCCCAACCCCCCCTCCCCCCAGCAACCCTCAGTTTGTTTTGTGAGATTAAGAGTTCACTGGGCATCTACCAATTCCATAAGGGACTATTGTCTCCCTCCCAATTCCATCTTGTTTCATTGATTCTCTTCTACCCATTTAAGCCCCCATGTTGCATCACCACTTCCTCATATCAGGGAGATCATATGATAGTTGTCTTTCTCTGCTTGACTTATTTCGCTAAGTCAATGTGGTTTTGATTTGAATCTCCATCCACTGAAAGTGAAGGGATGGAGAAGCATCTTTCATGCCAATGAGTCTCAAAAGAAGGCTGGGGTAGCAAACTCTGGCCTCTTGAGAGTTGCTAAATTCTTCAGGATTTGAACACTTTTCTATGCTTTTATCACCAAGAACTAGTTTTGTAACCTACTAGAAAGATCATGAGTTGTGAAACCACCCAAAATTGAACACCTGTGCTTTTAAGTTCTGATTCTCTTTGATGGGAGTAGTCTTGACCTTCTTCTTCTATCCAGAGAGTAGTCATGAGTTACTTCATCTAGTAATGCCAGTGTTGGTCAAATAGCCTCCATTAGTCAGTAATTGGCTGATGGGTTCTTTGAGAGGTTGGATTAGGAACTCCAGTTGCGGTTTGGTGAATAAACTTAGGGGCACGATCAAGAGATCCCCAAAGGAATAAGAGTGGTCAAAAGAGAGAGACAGGTTATTGCTAATGAGGAACCAATAATAGAAATAAAGGTGCTCCTTCCCTACATAAATAGTCCCTTATGGAGAAACTTAGAGATGAATGGCATGTCAAGAAGACAGGGAGGAACTTCCCCAGACATGAAATCATGGTAAAATACTGGTAAAGCCATGTAAGCCATGAAGTAAAGGCTGAGATATGGTCCAAAAAAAAAAATTTTTTTTTTGCTGATGCCTATTGTTGGTCAGCAGAGTGCCTCAGCACAGTTTGCTTCAGCATCAGATTGTTTTGCTCAACCAACTGGCTTAGCATTTCCAGAGAACTTCTTGGTTATCTCTGCACCTGGTTTTAAATGGACCATTTCTTGGCAGACTCAGGTTCCCCACTGACACCATAGCACTTGAGACTTTTGGGAATCAACTTGAAGAGAAGATTGGAGCCCCCTAGAGAAAGAAACCCTTGGACATATACCCAAGGAGTTAAATAACAGAAGCAAGAGAGAAAACTGGAAGTTACTGTAACTTCATCTACAGCAGTTAAAAGGCTTTAGGTATCAAAGGAAGAAAAAAAAGGGGGAGAATGTAAATTTGAAGTTAGAAGACCAGAGAATAAAAATCTACAATTTGAAGGGTTAGTAAGGTGCTTATTATGTACAGTTCTTCAAATTGCGATATACAAAATGCAGTAAAGAAAAAGTTAACCATTTTTTAACTTTAACTTTTTAGTAAAATCATGTTTCCACTGAGAAAACATATTTAGTGGGAAAGAGGTCATGTCTGTGTCAGTTATGGAAAATTTTATTTGCTTGGAACAAAACACCCCAAGGTACCACTGTCTACCCTGTGGCAACTTGCCTTAATTTTATAGCAATCTGCCCTTAAGGAAGTCAACCTGGGAATGGTGCTTTTCAACTTTCAAATATTCATGCACTCTTTGTTAAATGAACACCTGCTGTCCTCAGGACTGCCTGTAAAATCGCTGGGAGCCTAGTACAAAATGAAAATGTCAGGCCCCTTGTTCAAAAAACAATAAAAAAAAAATGTTTTCCTTTTTTCCCAAGATGTTTCAACATGCCTTGGTTTCTTTGTTATTTAATACCAACCTATCTGGGCAAAAGTGGATCTTCACTGGCACAAGAGGAAGTCCTACCCTTCCTAACTCATGCTTAGCCCTCCACTTTAGGACAAGACAGGCTACATTTGCTGGGCAGGATTGGGGGAAGTGTGAGGGTAGTGTGTTAGGTAGCTAACAATCTCTCCTGGGGAGGGAGAAGGGAGAGGCAGCAGGAGGAGGCTCCAAGTTTCTGGTTCACTCTCCATTCTTCTATTGTACTTCATTTACAAAACACAAATTCAAAGATAAAATTACTAAGTACTTAAAGGTGGCAATTGCGGATCCTTGAGCCCTAGTGCTGGAGGGGACAGAGTGAGTTCCTTATGAGTCAAAGTTGTGGGGCTCCACTAGTCCAATTCTTACAGAGCTGTCCCCTGCCCCCAAGCCATCCTAAATTCGGAGATATTCTTCTTAGTTGAAAATTGCTTTGTCATAAGGCAGTGTAATGTGTTGCTAATGGATTGGTAATCAAAACCATCTCAGGAACTCCTCACAAATAAAGATTCCTGGGTCACAGTGCAGAGATTTCTCCTGGTTTGTATATTCATTCCTTCACATATTTATTGACACCTACTGGGTCCCAGGCCTTGTGGTAGGTGTTAAGAACAAGATGGAGAAGACAATAGTCAACATCTCTGTCATCATCCCTTCATGATGCATAGGGAGAGATTGAATTTACAGAAGTAATAAAAATCTAACTACAGATTATAAAAAGGGAGAAGGAAATGAACTAAGGAGAATCCTGAAGAGGGTTCCTAGAGGGGAAGACAGATGGTACTCCAAGGCTGAGTGAGTCATTCCAGAATATTTATTTCTAAGAACTTTCTCAGCCAATTCTAACTACTAATCAGGTTTGGATTTAACTAAAAGTCCAATCGCTGCCTATCCTCACCATGCTAGAGGAAGTTGGCAAATCTGCTTCTATATAGAAGACAAAATGAAATCACAGAATAATCTTATAATAATGAATATAGTTTTCCATATCACAAATTTTATCTTATCTTTTAGCTACGAATCTGCAAATCTATTAATCTTCCAAATACAGTGATGTCATATTTCATAAGCACCCAACAAGTACATTATGGGCCCAGGCAAGGTTGTAGTGTGTGACAGAAACATTACCCAAAAAAACATATCTCTTAATTCCCAGTCTGTAACAGACCACAGATGTCATCACATGTTTCCAACACTTAATACTGAACAAGAAACATCCTTATTTCCTTCATAGAATTACTTAAATCTGTCACAAGGTAATTAATGGATGCTGTGGCAAATCAGTCAAGTTGATAATAGTGATTTTTTTTTAATACAAAAAGTTGTGGGAGACAGTGTAGTTTTTCAAAATGCATAACTATACCTCAAATGCATGCCTCAATTGGTCCCTTCTTCTGTTTTATTATTTTTCTTATTAGAGTTTCACAACTATACCAGAACATGGGTAATCACACCTCAAAGTCAGCTGGGAGCCTGCTTCTCCCTCTGCCTGCCCACCTACTCTGCCTCTCCCTCCTGCTTGTGCTCATATGAGCTTCCTCTCTCTCTCTCTCTCTCTCTCTCTCTCTGATAAATAAATAAGAATCTTAAAAAAAGAGAGACACCTAACATACCAGTACACAAAAAGGTCAAAAGTAAAAAAAAAAAAATAGGAGAAGATATACTAAACCAATATCTGCCAAAATAATCAAAGAGTAGATAGAGAGATAGATGATAGGCCAGTCAAATAGACTTTGAGGTGAAAGTTACCAGTCATAAAGAGGACTGCTACAAGATGATAAAAATTTAATTCATTAATTGTAACCTGTATAGACTTTGTAGCATGGCTTCAAAATGCGTAAGGTCCTAATGGAACAATCCACAATAAGAGTATAATAGGTATAACCTTCTCTTAGTAGCTGATGAATCAAGCAGCAATTTTTTATTAGTATATGAAAATTTGGATAATGTTATTAACAAACTTGACATGAAAGATAAATAACCCTAAAGGAGAGATTACATCTCAGTTTCGATCATATGAGGAGCAGTTGTCAAAACACCCCACCCTCAGACAGAATTTCATAGAATTTTTATCATCTAGACCATTTTACAGTAAGTTAAACATCTATAATAGAGTTGTAGAAAAAACTAATACCTTTGAAAATTAATTTTAAACAGGCTTTCTAAATAATTGATAGTTAAAAATGAATAATAGTAAATACACATCCACATTGCAAGATCTAACTGAAGCATATTTTATAGTGAATTTATGGTTCCAAATGCTTATACTAGAAAAGAAGAAAGCTGAAAATAAATGAGCTAAGCAGCTTAGAAGTTAGAAGAACAACAAAATAAACACAAAGAAAGTAGAAGGAAGGAAACTATAAAGATAAGAGTGAAAATTAATCAAATGGAAAACAAATATACAGTAGAGAGAATCAGCTAAGGCAAAAGGTCAGTTTTGGAAAAAAATGAATAGACATTTTTAGGCTCCAAGAAAAGATGAAACAGTACAAATAAACACCATTAGAAATAAAAACGAAGACAACTATAGTACTGCAAAGACTAAGAAGATAAAATTGTAGAATAATACTTTCCAAAATATGCAAAAACAGCTCAAAAAACTTAGAAAAACTACAACTTAACTACCAATTCAAGAAGAAATAAAATGTGTTTATGTGTTAAATAAATTTAATCGAAGTTAAAAATGTATTCACATAAAAGCCAATTCCAGATTGTTTTAGAGCTAATTTAATTTAAAGAGTTAAGAAATACAATTTTATTTTTACTCCAGTGTTTCTGGAGAATCAAAAAGAGGAATACACGATCCTCAACTGTCTTTATTTATTTATTTTTTTGGTGAAAATGATATAACTTCATTACTTAAAATAGATAAGGAGCATATTAGAAATGAAAAATCACAGGCTAATCTCACTTCTGATCATAGATACAAAATACGAAACAAAAAATTACCAAACTAAATTAAAAATTAGGTCAAGTTTGAGCTGGGTTGTTGTGGGAATAAAAGGATTATTGGACATTAAAACTACTCATATTAAGAGATGAAAGGAGGACACCTTCTCAAAAGATGCATAAGTTTTAAAATATTTAACACTTCCCATGACAAGGATGTAGAAAACTTCTGAATACATTGGTTAGGAAGGTGTCCCAGAGTGGGTTCCCCTAGCAGCAGACACAGAGAGAGAGGTTCCAGAGAAGAGTATTTGGGAAATGATCCCAGGAAACTTGGGTGAACCCCACAAAGACTGAGCAAAACAAGCGTCTATCATCTATCTATTATCTATCTATCATCTATCTATCTATCATTTATCTCTCTATCTATCTATATATCTACCATTTCAGATATGTATATATAGGCATTTATGGAAACTTTACAATTTGGCCAAATAGCATCGTGTATTGCTTAGGGATATCTGTATATAACAGTATAAAGCAATTCAAAAGGATGATGCCCACAAAATTCAGTAAAGTATTCAGTTCTAATGTTCAGTGCATAGGAGATATTCTCTCTCTCTTTTTTTTTTAGGATTTTAAAAAATTTATTTATTTGAAAGACAGAGATCACAAGCAAGCAGAAAGACAGGCAGAGAGGGAGGAAGGGAAGCAGGCTCCCTGCTGAGCAGAGAGCCCAATGTGGGGCTTGATCCCAGGACCCTGGGATCATGACCTGAGCCAAAGGCAGAGACTTTAACCCACTGAGCCACCCAGGTGTTCCAGAAGATATTTTTGAGGAAGAGTAAATAAGGGTCTGAACTGTATTAGTGAAGCTCTCTTTCTTAAACTGGTTAGTGATATAAAACATGTTCTTATTATTCTGCATGCTTTTCCAAAAAACGACTTAAAAGGAAAACAAAGAATAAAAATATGCTAACCATACACATCAATATCAAGGAACTAGAGAACAAGGCTAATAATAAGCAATAGCGTATAACCAGAAGATTACTAAGAGAGGCAAAGCCTTGGCAGAAGTGATTGTGTGTGCGTGTGCGTGTGTGTGTGTGTGTGTAGAGCATATGTTATTAACTATAGAAAATATGAGATTTTATAAAGATCATATACTAATACATTTGAAAAATTATAAAAATATAAAATTCTGGAATTGACACTGGAAGACAATTTTTAAAACTTGTCTACATTAATAACCATTAGAGAAATTGAAGTAGAAATATATCCTACAGGTCCTCAGTTATAAACCTCAGGCCCAGAAAGTCTCCAGGTGAGATTTCCTAAGCTGCTCCAGAAAGCAGAACACTTGTTCCAGAAAACTAAAACAACTAACTTTTGAAATGAGGTAAATATAAGCCAACTTCAGAACTGGATTAGTATAACAGCAAGAAGGTAAATTATGAGCCTATAAAATTATAAACACAGATAGAAAGCTGCTGATCAAAATATTAGGTAACTAAATGCAAGAAAGCTTTAAGAATACCTTATAATCAAGTGGGGCTTGTCATTGGAATGGAAGAAGCATTTAATATTAGCAAATCTGTAATTTGCATATTAATCCTTAGATTATGTCAAAATTAAAAATTGCTTTATGCCAAAAGATACAAGTCATAGGGGAGAAGGTATTTCTAGTGTATACAGTAGACAAAAGATTATTATCTATAGTATTATTAAAAATCTAAGAAAAAGGGTGCCTGGGTGGTTCAGTCATTAAGTATCTGCCTTTAGCTCAGATCATGATCTCAGGGCCCCGGGATCGAGCCCCACATCCGGCACCATGCTAGCTAGGTCCATTCCATCTGCTTGTGTTCCCTCTCTCACTATGCCTGTCTCTGTCAAATAAGTAAAATCTTTAAAAATAACTCTAAGTATGTGCTTTGGTGAGTGCTGTGAAGTGTGTAAACCTGGTGATTCACAGACCTGTACCCCTGGGGATAAAAATATATGTTTATAAAAAAAATAAAAAATTAAAAAAAAACTCTAAGAAAAAGCATTGATACAGAAAAATAGTAAATAATATATATGGATAAATCACAGAACAGCATTTGTGAGTAGGTAGTTAACATATTAAAAATTCATCCTCACTTGTAATCATGGAAATGCAGGTTGAAACCAGCGAGCTAGCATCACACTAACAAAAATTTTAGAATTTCACAGGTGGGTGAAGATAAAGAGAGGAGTGCTGTCATGTACAGCAGTGGTAGTGTACAATTATGAAGCTACTTTGGAGAGCAATTTTGCAATTCATGGCAAAATTGAAAATACTCATACTATATGGCCCAGCTATTTTTCTTGTAACTTTATTCACTAGAAAAACACATCTGTGTGCAGTGCAATATGCAGAAATATGTACATTGCCAACTTGATCGCAATAGAGAAAAACTGGAACATCAAATAAGGATGTTGATCACTAAAATGTGTTGAATTCAGACAATTTATTCAGCAACAAAAATTAATAGCATTGATCTATATATATATCAATATGACTGGAATGCAAAATATAATTTTGAATAACAAAGCAATTAGTTAAATGATAGAGGTGTATATCAATATGATGGAGTAAATCACAAGCGTAATATTCTAAAATGCACTAGAAGGATACACACTAAAGTTATGATGGTGGACACTTCCTGGCAGAGGCGAGGAGGAGGTGGGATGGCAATTGTGGTCAAAGGGATCTTCAGTTTTATCTATAATTCTTCAACATTATCCGCTTTGTCCTCTTCGGACTTTTTTTTTTATTACCCTCCCTCCTCTTCCTCCTGCCTCTTTTCTTCCTTTTCCCTTTCTCCTTTCCCTTTTTTCCTTCTTTTTCTTTCTTCATTCCATCCTTCCTTTATCCCTCTATCCCTTAGTCCTTTCTCTTCCTTCTTTTCTTTTGATACAGGCTTATATGACTTACCTAGTTTTTTAAAAAGCGCATATAGAAGTTTTTTGTTTGTTTGTTTTTTGGTTTTTGGTTTTTTGCAGTCAATATAAGCAAATGTTAACAGCTTTCCGTTCTGGATGGTGGGCATATTATTATGTTAGTTCTATTATTCTTTGTATTTTTTTGGTCTTTTAAATGTTATTTTTCAAAATAAAAAAAAATGAAGCTTAGATTTTACCACTGGCAGATATTTTTGGTGAACTACTTTATACTAATTTCTAGAATTAGTTTGCGTTTAGTTATCACTGTTAATTAGGAAAGTTTTATTGTGATATCTATAATTTTTCAAGCATGTCCTGAGAACACTGGATTCTGATGATATTCATAATAGTCATGATCATATTCACGATATTCAGTTACTATTAAGGAAAAGAAAACTAGACATAAAATATATAGGTCAATATGGGAAGTTTTACTCTTTCTGAATACCAGAAATGAGAATGTATTCTCAGGGATAGAGGGAATGAGCTCAGAATTTTTTTTTTTAAATTAATTTTTTATTTTTTATAAACATATATTTTTATCCCCAGGGGTACAGGTCTGTGAATCACCAGGTTTACACAATTCACAGCACTCACTAAAGCACATACCCTCCCCAATGTCCATAATCCCACCCCCTTCTCCCAAACCCCTCCCCCCAGCAACCCTCAGTTTGTTTTGTGAGATTAAGAGTCACTTATGGTTTGTCTCCCTCCCAATCCCATCTTGTTTCATTTATTCTTCTCCTACCCACTTAAGCCCCCATGTTGCATCACCACTTCCTCATATCAGGGAGATCATATGATAGTTGTCTTTTTTAAAGGAATCTTTAACTTGCCTTGAAATAAAAGTGTATACATTAGTTCTCTGATAAAAAATAAAATTCTTGGGTGCCTGGGTGGTTCAGTTGGTTAAGCTACTGCTTTCAGCTCAGGTCGTGATACTGGAGTCCCGGGATAGAGTCCCACATCTGGGTCCCTGCTTGGCAGGGAGTCTGTTTCTCCCGCTGACCTCTCCCCTCTCATGCTCTCTGTTTCACATACTCTTTCTCAAATAAATAAATAAAATCTTAGAAAAAAAATTAACTTCTCCAGAATGGACATGGTCATGGATAACCTTGGTAATATTCAATGCATGCAAGATTTTTTGTGACCAGAATCAGAGTGAAAATCAACTCCACCAGGATAATATCTTGACTTGACAGTGACATCATTTTCTTTTGAAGAACCACAGTAGCTCTCATGTATAGTAAGTATTGCATATTGCTGAAAATGATATTCATGGTGTTACATGACTTGACAGGTGACCGGTATTAAAACTGCTTTTATTTTTCCTAAACACAAAATACCCATCTGACTTTGATTTCCAAAATGGCTTGGCACTATTCATTCTAGAATGTTTTTGTTGAAAAAATTTTTTATTCCATTTGGACAGTTGTTTGCTGGTGATGCTTCTATCATCAGAAGAAAAGTAAGGATTAGATTCTAAAGGTCTTAAAGCCAGGAAAACCAGGGATGGGCATAAAATAGGTCTGGCTGTGCAACAGCTAGATCAACACATAGAGGATAGACTTTGGATCTGGAAGACAACCTGTGTTGAGCTTCTGGATGTGCGTTCAGTCTTCTTTCAGCCACTTTGATCTCATTTGTGTAGCATGAATAATTTTAAGCTCTCTTGTGGTTGTGGTTCCTTTGAAGATTAATGAAATAATGGGTATAAAATGCTAATTGTTATTATAGGGGTTATTTATCACAATGACACTTTGTCAGTTTCTCTCTAATTTCACTTCCTTGTGCAGCAGTATCTGTTCTTTTCATCCGAATTTTATAGCATTTTCCCTTTATAATTTCCTACCTATATTATAAGCTTTTGTTCTATTATTAACTTTCTACCTCTCAAATCCTTTGTGGAATATAAAATATAAAGAAAATTATAATTTTTATTATTTATTAATAACTATAACCACCTGATTTAGATCCCTTGTGAGCAAGAGTGAATGTGGGCCAATTAAGTCATTCAATTTATCATGAATATATGTGTTCCTTTCCCAAACAGATGTAGGGGATTTGGAAGAAAGAATCATATCTTTCATGTCTTACAATTTCCCACAGTGCGCAGAGTGGTGGTTTGGTATGTTCTAAATTCTGACATTCAGCAAACCACAAACAAATTATACTTAATTGCTTTAGTAATAAAACATTACAACCTTAAATCTATTACTTGCCTGTATTATACCTTTCAAAAAATATATGATCTATTTATAAATGTTTCTACTAGGAGTTACATCACTGGTCCCTGCCACCCCCTCCCCACTCCAAGGATTTAAACTTGTATTTTTATCTCCAAAAAATTCTTTCATTATTCTGGACACAGGCTTTAGGATGTTATACTACTACAGGTTAAAAAGTACAATAAAAATAAATGTTCTAGTTATGTGATACTCTGGTGCTGCTTTTGACGTAGAAATGCAGTGTTAAAAATCCAAACAATGGTTTTTATTACTCAGTTTAAGTGGCATTATTTAAACACTTAACTGTATAAATATGTGGTTGTTATTTCTGAAAACACTAGTCAAAGCTAATATACATAGTGTTTTCAGACACTCTTCACTTGAATAAGGTTCTTTATCTGGCTACATTTCACTCCATATTAATAGAAGCTGAATTATGAAGAAATTCTGAGTCAAATATACAAATATATTTTAGTTTTTAAAAAGTGAATATGTACCTTGTATATGAACCAATGTTATAATTGAAGAAAGTAGTTCTAGATTAAGGATAGGCCCAAAAATCTTCAATGTGCTTATATTTTTAAATCACATATAAACCAAGAGGATTTGCCAACATTGAAAATTTAGAGTTTTGTGAGGCCCTGGACATTTGGGCATTTTCCGCACCCTATCTGAGTCATGTTAGTTGACATGTCCAAGTTTGAAATGACTTTGAATTACGGATTTTTTCCCACTCTCTTTCAGACTTTAGCTGAGTCCAAATTGGCTTGAAATCTAACTTGGTAAAGTTGAAAAATAGGCTTAAAAATAAACTTTATAAAGATAAAAAATACTTTTCACCTTCAATAATTTTTAAGGAATCTGGAATTTCAAGTTTGAGGTTTGACTAGCTTTATCTTTTTTTTTTTTTTTAACTTGAATTTTGAGTTTAGAGATCCAACATTTGATACGAACTTCTATGTATAGTCTTTGTTTTTTCACTGAAAATCTATGATAAAGAAAAGAAAAAAAATAATAAACATTAAAAGCAAACTTTCAGTAGGATAAAATTGACCTAAATATTCCATTAATAAATTTACTCTAAGTTTGAGAGTAAAGAGAACATTGCTCTCAAATAATAAGAAAAAAAGACTCATGACACATATAAAGTTTATCTAAAGAGCTGTCATTTGATGAATGGTATGACTTGATGGCCAGAACTCTTACTCCAAAGTTGAAAATCAAGTTGTGACAGTGGATGTCTCATTGAATACTACCTGAATGATAAAGACTAGTAATACCTTATTTATATAATTTCACTGCAAACAATTTTTAACTTTTTATTACTTAAGAAAACAGAGTACCACAGTCAACCATTGTCAGTATTATTCCTGGAAAGATTTTTATTTTTTAAATCATTTAACAAATTTTCTATTGTATTAAAATATTGCAAACCTACCATAAAAAATTCAGAATGAAATAAAGATAAAAAATTTGAACTCCCCCACCTCTCTATTTTCTAGGAGAGACTATATTAACCTGTTGATGTGTGCTTTCCTGGTTGTTGAACATAGTTAACAGATAATATAAAAATATGTGAAAATATAATCTCTTTCTCATGAATTAGATAAGGACAAAAGAGTCAGAATAATTATTTCTTCTCTGCCTGAGCTAGTTGAGTCTATTGGGAAGAAGTTTGCTGCAGTTATTTGAAGACAGTTTCCCTGATCAGTTTTTACTATCAATTTATTTCTAAAAGTTATACCATTTTCTCTAGTGTAGAGAGCCAATTCTGAAATAATTTTGGATGATGCACATCATAGACATATTTGAGAAGACAAATTTTTTGATTGGTTCAAACTTTATTATACTCACAATTTCCACCTGAAGGATGTAGTAAATTCACATATGGACCACTAAGTTCTTATTGGGATGTTTATGATTAAAAAATGAATTAAAGAATACGTATAAACAAATACAGTGGTATTTGTCTGTAGAGAAAGAAACTCAAGCTGCCTAACGAGTAAGTGAAGATAGTTTAATCAAATTAGTTGTGCGACAAAAGTCAATATGAAGTTTCCAAAGAAAATTTGTAATGGCCTATCTTGATGTCAAATTTGTGAGCAGATAGACACAGCCTAGCATTTGCCTCTGGGACATACATTCATAGCTCTTTGGAAGAGCTTCTAAATCTCAGAAAAGGCTGCCCCTATCCATAGTAAGTCACTTCACTCTAATAATCTTTGAATTTCTAGCTAAACTAGCCACTAATTAGACACAATTGTATCACTTAATCCTGCCAACACTAAGTAATCTACAAATACATAGTCTGGAAGCTCCTTGGCCAAGATAAGACTTGGTCTCAGATACCCAGGTGTTCTTGTGGCTGGAAATGCAGAATTCTAGGCCATGGCATTTCCTTCTCAGATTTCTTGCTTGCACTGTGGGTTTTGTCCCTCTTTTAGTACCTCATCCCATTTTTAAAAATTATTTTGAGTGATCTTATTCTTTGCTTTCTGCTCTGTTTTTGCCCAAGTTCCTATTGTTCAGTGTCTGTAGTCTTATAATTCCCATTGCTTTTGATTATTCACCTTGACCTACTTATCTATACATCCCTCCATTAGCCACCACTCCTTTAGCGTTTGTCGCCTGACTTTGGTTTCTCCTGGTTTAGCCAATTTCACACCTGTGCTGCTGTGCCTTCTTTGTTTTGCCATGGCTATCTTTGTCCTGTACCTGTTTCCCTTTTTTAATCTTGCTGACAGCCATTAATAATACTGTCACCCAGAGTATATGGTCATCTGCTCTCACACACCCAATATAAAATGGTAGACTAGGCATTGGGTAATGGGTAGACATTCCACTCAAAAAGGGGAAAACAGTTGGTATAGCAGTCACTGATCTGTAATATACTAGAAATGTGGCTGGGCATATTTTGTCAGTTTTTAAATTAGGAATCAGTATTTTTTCCTGAAACTGATTCTCTGTGGATTTTGGTTTGCCCTCAGATTCTTTGTTCTATTTGTGATTAATCCTTACTTTCTGTAAGAAATGGCCCATGGTACAACTGGATAAATTCTGAGTCCTCTTCCTGCTCAAAGGCTTCTCTTCATTTTGCACTATGTCCATTTCATTCCAAGCTGATATATTTCCTTTAAACACTTTATGAGCTTCCTGTGTACCAGTTAAAAACCTACTCCATCAGATAATGGAAACAATCCCATATTTCTTCCAGAGAAGCCCTTCTCTATTTTGGGCCCTCTATGAGACTGTGAGAAGCCTTATTATTTAACAGAGGATATCACAAAATATGCCTTAGACTTACAGGGCCATTTGTTGGAAAATATCTCCGAGGTACCATCTGAAATAATTCTAAAGGTTTAAAAATTTTAGTGGGTAGAAGAAGAATCAATGAAACAAGATGGAATTGGGAGGGAGACAAACCATAAGTGACTCTTAATATCACAAAACAAACTGAGGGTTGCTGGGGGGAGGGGGGTTGGGAGAAGGGGGTGGGATTATGGACATTGGGGAGGGTATGTGCTTTGGTGAGTGCTGTGAAGTGTGTAAACCTGGTGATTCACAGACTGTACCCCTGGGGATAAAAATATATGTTTATAAAAAAATAAAAAATTAAAAAAAAATTTTAGTCACAATCACATTTTTCCAGATTTGACATGTATCCTAAGACCTTTTGATCTTGAGAACTTAGTTTCTATAAATTTTATCAATAAGAACAATGATGTTTTTTCCTCAAACTACCAATAACAGTTTTCTCCATTACCTTATGCTTTTTTTTTTTTTTCCTTATGCTCTTATTGACAATTCCTTCAAAGGCCTTTATACTTCTGAGAGCAGGTTCTTTAAGGTACCTCCAGCTTTTGCTCAGTTCCCAGTCCCAAAGTCAATGCATACGTTTTGGGGTGTTGTTTACTGCTGTTTTCAGCAGTATCTACTTTCAGCTAACAAATTCTGTTTTAGTTATCAGTGCTCTGTAACAAATTACCCCCCAAATTTAGTACCTTAAAATATATATTTTTTTGTTTTGTTCATGGTTTTATGGACTAGTAATTCAGAAAAGGCTTGTATGGGCAATGCTTGCTTGGGATATCTTGGCAGTTGGGATATTGTTGTCTGAAAGCTAAGTTGGGCTGAATGTCTAAGATGTCCGAAGCACATGACTAGCAATCAGTGTCACTATTCACTGGGAGCTCTCAGCTAGGGCTTTTGACTGAGTGCCTTCCTGTGGCCTTTTCAGCATAGTAGTTTCAGGATAGTCAGACTTCTTTCATGATGTCTGGTTCCTTCCAAAGAGTGTCTCAAGAGGACTAGATGGAAGCTATATTGCCTTTTCTAACTTACTCTTGAAACCACACTGGTTATTCCTTACTCTATTGGCAGAAGTACTCATATGTCTTTCTGGTTTTAAGGCAATGGGACATGGACCCCCACCTTTTGATAAGAGAAGTATCAGGAATTTGAGACCATGTGTTAAAACTACCATACCAGGATAAACATATTGACAAATTACCTTGACAATATGTTTATTTACTAATTAGACAGTGGAGAAAACTGCTCACTCGAGCAATGCCCTTCATGCCAGGCTGATTAAATTATTTCTGCAGCTGGTCCAAATGTGGTCAGTATAGCTGTCTGTCTTTTCTCCTAACCACAGGACTGATGAAAAAGCTGGCTGTAAAATATTAGCCTCAGCATCTTGGCAAAAGAAAACAGGGCTCTCAACAAGGCATATCTGGTGACAAAAACAATTTTCAGAACTTTATCTTGTGATGTAGACATGTGGTTTACCCAATATATTTTTTTTCTTAGTTTGTTAAATAACTTCGAGACTCTGCTACCTTTCTTAAGGTAGTGATAATGGGGTTCCGCAGTGTTTCACAAGAATAAGAGTCTAAATCAGAAGAATGCAGATTTAGATTTTCCTTGCTGGAAAAATTATGGAATTCCACCACAAATAGCCATAGGTATAAGATGTCAAGATTGTCTTTAAATGCAGAGGGGACACTTGAGAAATTTATAGGAAAGCTGTGACCTGAATGGGAAAGATTCTGCAATTTTGCAACAACTTTCCTGGGCTTTCTCATTATGGTAGCTGGCATGACTGTTGCTTAGATTGGCAGAGCATCTTCACATAAGAGTAGAATTGCAGAACGTCCAGAGTATTAAATTATTAAGTTAATGTAATACCAGAGAGGAATTTGAAGTGCTGAAAATTATTTCACTGAAGATAAAGATAAAAAGAAATCGGAGTCTCCTCATCATTAATCCTCTCATCCTCTTATCTCTCTCCAGATCAGTCTTGTCCTTTCCTGGTGGTCTGGTGACTTCCCCCTCCCCTGCCTTCTGGCCCTCCTCCCAATTATCTTCACTGGAATACTGGGTCTTCCAATTCTTCCCCACATTGTTAAACTTTCTATAGGGTATTCCTGTCACCTCAACTTAACTGAACATTAATTTGCTCTGATGACACTCCCTTCCTCAAACTGATTGGGAAGAGAATCTGTACATTTCTTTCTCCCCTAATTCTGGGATTAGAAGATTGAGCCATATTTCTCCTAGCTCTCTATATCGGCATGAACCTTTAATTCCTTCTTCTTGAAACTCTTTTGTCTTGGCTCCTGATGCATTATTCTCTTTCATTATACCTTTTCTTTTTTTCTTTTTTTTTTTTTAATTTATTTGTTTATTTGAAGGAGGTGGCGGTGAGGCAGAGGGAGAAAGTCTTCAAGTAGACTCCTGCTGAGTGGAGCCTGACCTGGAGCTTAATCTCATGACCCATGAGATCCTGACCTGAGCTAAAACAAAGAGTTGGGTGCTTTACTGACCAAACTGTCCATTATACATTTTCTTTACAAACTTTCTGCCTTGGTTCCTTCACTTTGCCCTACCTTTTTGAGGATCAGTATTCTTCTGGATTTTTACCTGTCTAAAACTATGTGCATCATCTCCAACTTTTTTTTTTTTTTGTATTTTAATTTTTTATTTTTTTTATAAACATATATTTTTATCCCCAGGGGTAAAGGTATGTGAATCACCAGGTTTACACACTTCACAGCACTCACTAAAGCACATACCCTCCCCAATGGCCATAATCCCACCCCCTTCTCCCAAACCCCATCCCCCCAGCAACCCTCAGTTTGTTTTGTGAGATTAAGAGTTACTTATGGTTTGTCTCCCTCCCAATCCCATCTTGTTTCATTTATTCTTCTGGTACCCACTTAAGCCCCCATGTTGCATCACCACTTCCTCATATCAGGGAGATCATATGATAGTTGTCTTTCTCTGCTTGACTTATTTCGCTAAGCATGATATGCTCTAGTTCCATCCATGTTGTCGCAAATGGCAAGATTTCATTTCTTTTGATGGCTGCATAGTATTCCATTGTGTATATAGACCACATCTTCTTGATCCATTCATCTGTTGATGGACATCTAGGTTCTTTCCATAGTTTGGCTATTGTGGACATTGCTGCTATAAACATTCGGGTGCACGTGCCCCTTTGGATCACTACGTTTGTATCTTTAGGGTAAATACCCAATAGTGCAATTCCTGGGTCATAGGGCAGTTCTATTTTCAACATTTTGAGGAACCTCCATGCTGTTTTCCAGAGTGGCTGCACCAGCTTGCATTCCCACCAACAGCGCTCCATGTGCGTCCCTCCCGAAGCTGCGCGCTCCGTCGAAGAGGACGACCTTCCCCGATAGAGGAGAGGACCGTTCTTCGGTCAAGGGTATACGAGTAGCTGCGCTCCCCTGCTAGAACCTCCAAACAAGCTCTCAAGGTCCATCTCCAACTTTTTATATCTCTTCTCTGTCCCCCACCTCATTCCCCAATACTCTTACTCTTTTTCTGTAGTTTTTTATTTTAGTTAATGATATATCCACCCATTTGGCCACCAACCTAAAAACCCTAGAGTCAACTGTCATGTCAATCCATCATGACATATGGTAGATGCTACTTCTAAAATATTTCTTAATTCAACATTCATTAGTCAATAACTGCCATTGTTTTAGTTCAGATATCATCTTCTCTAATCTGGTCTTTGAATTCTCTTACTCGATTTCATGTTCTTCAGTTTCTTGCACAACCAACCCATTCTCCCTATTGAAGCCACAACAATTTTTCTAGTACACAAGTAGAATCATTTAACTTTCTTTTTTTCAGAGTACCTGTCAGTTCTCAAATCTCTGCAGGACTAAATCCACTAAACCAGCCTAGCTTTCCAGTTTCATATTCTTCTTTCTCTTCCTTGTCTAATGGGATCTCTTTCCACTTGCTTAAAATAGAGTATGATGTGTTCTCTAACACTGCGTGTGTGGACTATAGACTGTATATTCCCAGCATCTGGAGAGTATTTTCCATCTTCCTTCCTTTTTAATTTTTAAGATTTTATTTATTTATTTGAGAAAAAGAGAGAGAGAGAGAGAGCATGAGCAGTGAGAGAGGCAGAGGAAGAGGGCGAAAAACAGATTCCTTGCATTGTGGGGAGCCTGATATGAGGCTTGATCCCAGAACTCTGAGATCATGACCTAAGTCCAAGACACTTAACCTACTGAGTCACCCAGCCACCCTCAATCTTCCTTCCTTTGAGAAACAATTCTTTTTGAGATATGGTTCAAAATCATCTCCTTTGAGAGTTAGTTTGTTTGTTTTTTTACTATAGCACTTAAGGAGCAGAATAGAATAAACAATATTTTTTGAGTGTTAGGTATTGGCCAAAGCGTTTTTCCAAGTATTTAAAAATTATTCCATTAAATCCTCACAATAGTTAATGCAGTAATTACTATTACCCCTTTATAGATGAAATCAAGGGGGTGAATATTTTTTTGAGTTTACTGGGGGAAAGATTGTGTCCGCTTAGTTCTGTGGCCTTCACACCTAAGTCACTGACCACCTACAGTAAGCACTTTGGTAAACGTTTATTGAAGGAAGAAGAATGGAAAGCTATTCCATAGAGCATGAGTTACAATGTTGTTATTCATGGGAATACATGGACATAAGGATTAGAAAAGGATTAGTTTCTGCATATAATAATGTGTGGGATGTGCCATCTGCTAAGGTACCAAGTGAGAGCTAGATAAAAATAAATATAATAATGCTTTATATTTTACAAGTTAACATTGTTTTCAATGTTTTATATTTTTCCAAGCTGACATTATTTCTCAGAATGTTAAAAAACAAGATCTTATAATTTTAGCTTTTGTCTCCTTAGTCTGTCTTACCACATTTATAACTCAGACAAAATTTGAAAGCCTTTAAATAGGAATATGTATTTTGATATATTTTGGGAAATTAAAAACTTAAGGAAGTTTCAAGACCTTTTAAAAATTTTTTGATAGGTATGAATTAATGTTTATATAACTAATATTTGAGGTTCATGTAATTTTGCCTTGTATTAAATTTTAATCTTTCTAAAGTGCCAAGTCAATCAGCATTTTAAAATATTAGACTATGAAACTATTAAAACATGGTGAATATTTTTTAAAAAGGAAGAGATGCAAAGTAAACTTGAAGACAAACCATGGGTATTTGTCATGTAAGACCAATTGCATTTACTTTTTTCTAGTATACCTCTAGAATAAGTCAGGAACTCCTAGAATTTTAGAGTGAGGTTTGGAGAACATTTTACTACCAACCCTTGGTTGTAAAGCAAGCAAGTTAGGCAAAATTAACTACAGTTAATTTAGTGAGAATTAACCAAAGCAGAATTAGAACCAGTGACTCTCACCCAACACATTTCCAAATCCTTGATTTCTCTTTCTTTTCACTATTGTCTATAAAATAAAATGAGTGCTTTATTATCAATGGAAGCACAAACTATCTGGCTGATGACATTGCAGCATTGGCATTCGTTTGTTAAGGAAGGAGGGATTCACTTAAATTGTCTCTCTATCACTTTCCCTAGAATAGCCTCAAAAGGCCAAACACCAGTGTTAGAGGCATAAAATGTGATAAATACCCTGAAAATACAGTGTAAGACTCTAACATGAGGAGTTACAAGAAACATAACTTAGAGCAATTAGGAAGGATGTGCTTATCTTAGGTCTTCCCAGATTATATATAACCCTGCATTTTAGTATAAAACTGCCAAAGTTAGTAATAGTTTAGTTTATTTTGGGGGGAAGGGAGGAAAGACATTCAGACAAGTCAATTAAGGAAGAAATTCTTGCTTAAAATGCTTGTGATTGTAAACGTTCATATTCACTATGTATTAAATAAAAATTATTATTTGTGCACTATTCACTCCTTTTCATGCTCCAGTCTTGAGTTTTACTCCAAAGGGTGGAAGGATCTGCTTTAACTCAGAAGGTTTTTGAAGATTTCCAGAACCAGGGTCCTTGCATTTCTCCCGCTAGTACTTATCCAAAGCAGAGGTATCCGGCTCAGGGCTTTTTGAGAGAAAGCCCTTTGATTGTCCTGCATTTGGCCAGCTTCCAGCATTGCTGCATGATGATTAAGTGTGCTTTTACCCAAAAAAGTTCAGAAAAGCTTAAATTATTCTTGAAAAACAGAAAGCGTTATCAGACTTTTTACACAATGTAAAACCCAGATAATGTCCAGCTTTCCCTACCTCTAGACAGATGCGGCAAAGTGACCAATCACCAAGAGCACGGAAGAGATACAGATCTAAAGCCCAGAAGTGCAGCGTGCATTACTGATGCCTCTGTCAGGTACCCCAGTGCTCGTTTATCTAGTGTCATTCCCTGCCCTCTCCTCTGACCTTTCCAAATATCCAGATATTTATTTGAATTTTCATTAAGCCAAATCTGGGTCCTTCTACTTTCCTTATTGAGGAAAGGGAGCTGGGTGCATTTAGTTTTGCTCTTTTTGTTTTATTCAAACCAGTACAGAGACTCTGATACACACCAGGAAAGATTGCTACAATGGAAGAATGAACTGAAGTTCAGGTGCCAAGCAGGGGATGGGGAAAGAGAGACTCTTTCAAATTAGGAGATGATACAACTAGGTTCTTGCATGGCTTTGTGAGAGACTTATTATTTTAGGGAATAGTTTATAATTGCTATCTATTACACTGCTTATAATAGGATGTCCCATATTTTAGGTATTTTCTTACAGTAGAAAATTAAAAACCAATTTCTATCTTTCTCCTATCTTCCAAACCAGATCATTTTCTGGTAGTTTTCTTAACTCTCTTACCCTCAACTTAGCCCAACCTTCACATGCAAGCTTTTTTCTTTATGAGACAACCTGGATGCCAGCTATAAATAGTCCTTGTTTCAGTTCTGAAGGGACAGTCAGTTTCTTGGCTTCCATTAAGCTACATGCTCAGGTGCAAGCAGACAAAACACCTTGGCACACCCCCATCCCACCCCCCAGTGTGATTTTGTTCGGAACCCACTGGAACAACGTTGACTAAACCTGAGCTGTCTTATTGGTTTGCTCTTGGAGTTGGCCACCGATCCTCGTTTGATTTATCCACTGTTATGTTTTGATCTCTCATTCCCCTTCAGTGCCGGTCCAGAGTCAAGAAGAATCATGCAGTCATTCATTTACTGGATTAACACTTGCCAGCTACTAAGGGATATAAAATAAATGAGATGGGTATGGTCCTACTCTTCGGAACTGCTAAATTTGAGAATATGGATAAGTAAACAGGTAATCTAAATGCTGGGGAAGAGGAAGAACAATGTTATTAGGTATCATTAAAGGAGGATGCTTAATCCATCTGGGAAGATCAGGGAAGGCTCTGAGAAACAGTGACGGGTAAGTCAGGACCTAAAGGGTGCGTTGAAGTCAGCCAAGTGAGACCTGGAGAAAGGGTTTCAACAGAACCAATGGCATGAGTAAAAGTCTGGAGAAGACAGTGCCTAATGTACCTCAAGAAAGGGAAGTGACTGAGCAGGAGGGGGTCACAGAGTATGTGTGTTTGTCAGAGTATGTGTGGAGCTGGGAGCTGGGAGAGGGAACCGAGGATGGGGAACAGTAAGTAGAGGCTGGACTTTGTGAGGCAAGAGAACCAGTCTTCACTTAACCTTAAGGGCACTGGAAAGCCACTGGAGAGGGACATGGCTGGATTTGTGTTTTCACAAAGGTCGCACTGGCCAAGGAGGGCAAATGGGCTGGAGGGCACAGTTAGGAGGCTGGGCACTAGCAGGGCAGGAGGACATAGAGACATGTCCAGGTTCAGTAGTACTGAAGGGTGCAGGGAAGTGGGCAGACAGGAGAGAGGTTTAGGAAGCAGAACCAAAGGATTGATGGCCGATGAAGTGTAGGGAGTGAAAGAATGGAAGGAGGCACCCAGGACATCTTTGTTTCTGGGTTGAACAACTGAATGAATTATGATGCTTTTGTGTGTGTGTGTGTGTGTGTGAGCTAGAAAAAAAGAAGCATTTGGTTCTTCTGATTCTTGATGATCAGCCATAATTTCTTAACCATTCTTTCTTTGTCCCCCTTTCTCACCCTAACTGTTTTTGTCTTTCCCCATTTCCCTATTTTCCTGCAGGCAGTGGCCAAACTTAACGCGAAATACTTTCTCGCTTTGTTGTGTTTTAGAGGTGCTTAGTTTTTCTCCCATGAAAAACCTGACCTTATCATGTTCATGCATTTGTACATACTTCTCTGTCAGACATGTTCCCCACCCTTTATCTGTCAGGTCAGATTTGCCAGGCTCTTAGGCCCAGATCAGCCCAGACCACCGCTGCAAATCCATTCCCAGCGTTAGCAGCTTTACTGCATGGTTCTACCCCACTTCTACATTTGCTCGTATCTCCAGAATAAGACTTAGTATCTGCCGTATTGTCTGTATCCTCTCTCTTCATCTTCACAGCATCCCATCACCACACACGGGTTTTATGATTATCTCCCCAAAGGCAGCTCATTGTCACTTTCATGTCTCTACTATTATCATCAAAACGAGGGACTTGCAAACTTTGGGTGTTCAGTAAGAGTTGGATGATGCAATATGAGTGAATTGTCCAAATGCCTTTCTTTACAGATTGTTTTCAATCCATCCATTGAAAGGTCCATTGACTTCAAAACTTTTTTCTCAGTTAATCTTATTTATGAGCTAGTTTGCCAACATGCCCTTGAGTCTTGTAATCATTGTCCTCTGATAAGAATAATGAGGCTGACTGCAGGGCACCCTTGAGTTTGAAATACTCCTTACTTTTTCTTTTTTTTTTTTTTTTTTAAGATTTTCTTTATTTATTTGAGAGAGAGAGAGCACAAGCAGGGGGAAGATCAGAAAGAGAGGGAGAAGCAGACTCCCTGCTCAGCAGGGAGCCCAGTGTGGGACTCAGTCCCAAGACCCCAGATCATTACATGGGCCGAAGGCAACCGCTTAACCGACTGAAACATTCAGGTGCCCGAAACACGAAGTTTCCCAAGAGTGGGCTAGTGCTGTGTCTGTATAATGTGGACCGCAGTTCTCTAACATATCACAAAATGCTTCAGGAACATGGGGTTAGTTGTGACATCTTAGAAAAATTACTTAATCTTTTCTAAGTCTTGGTTTCCTTAGATAGAAAATGGTAATAATTTCTATCCCTTTAGTTTGTTGCAAGAACTAATTGAGCCAAAGCCTACAGAGCACTTAGCACAGTACTTGGAGTGGTAAAAATGCTCAATAAATGTCACCTATTCTTAATGTCTGCTCTCCTTTTAATTGTTTAAACTTTGTACATTTTTATAACTTCTGATTATTTTAAAACATTTTATTCTAAGAGACTTGTGACTGTGTGTATGTATGTATGTGCATGCAAGGATATGTGCATTTAACAGCTGTTGATGAATCCACATTTAAAGTAAACAGTGCATATAAAATGCACTACATTGGTCAGGAAAGCTCTTATAGTCTGTACATTTGCCTTTAGCAAAAACCTTATGAAATCTCTATGCCAATTTTTTTTTTAACATATTTTTCTTGCTCTAGTGGGAACCATATCTTTTATTTCTTTGGACTTGTATGGTGCCAATTACACTGTTTTTGTGCTTATTGGGCATTCAATAAACATCTGAACAACTCTGGCCTTGCCCCCTTGACCTGCAAATATGGGAGAAACCATTCAATTATGATAGTTGTGTCTACAAAGAACCATGAGCCTGGGGAGGGAGAGAGAAAGAGGTTAAGAATGATTATTTCCTGGGGCACCTGGGTGGCTCAGTGAGTTAAAGCCTCTGCCTTCGGCTCAGGTCATGATCTCAGGGTCCTGGGATAGAGCCCCACATTGGGCTCTCTGCTCGGCAGGGAGCCTGCCTCCCCC
Source organism: Mustela nivalis (assembly GCF_964662115.1). Taxonomy (NCBI): domain Eukaryota; kingdom Metazoa; phylum Chordata; class Mammalia; order Carnivora; family Mustelidae; genus Mustela; species Mustela nivalis. The sequence continues at coordinate 66,716,067 of NC_139024.1, forward strand.
TCTCTCTCGGCCTGCCTCTCTGCCTACTTATGATCTCTGTCTGTCAAATAAAAAAATAGAAAAAAAAAAAAAAAGAAAGATTATTTCCCATCAGTGTGGGAAATGTTGAGTGAGAATTCTCTTGGCTGTTTCTCTGAAATTGGAGGGGGTTCTTTGTCCTCTTCAGTTCTCTATGTGGTGGTACTCAAAGTGAATTCTTGAGAAACTAAGGGGAAAATGAAAGTTGAATCAAGGTTCCTACACTACCCTGTATGGCTCCAGGATTCAGAATCTGGGTTCAGAAATCATGAAGCACTTTAGAGAGCCATATGGAGGATGCCTGCGGGCCTCAGTCAGTTAAGCACCTGCCTTCGGTTCAGGTCATGATGTCAGGGTCATGGGACTTGGTCCCTCATTGGGCGCTTTGCTCAGCAGGGGGTCGGCTTCTCCCTCTACCCCTCCTTCCTTCTCATGATCTCTCTCTCTCAGATAAATAAATACATAAAGTCTTAAAAAAATTTAAAGAGCCATATGGTTACAGGTACAGGGTTATGTTCCCAAGTCTTGCAATCTGCAGGCTCCTAGGAGTATCCATTCTCCAAAAGTAAAGCAAATCTCCTCCTTCCCTCTCTCTTTCCCTTCCTCCCTCTCTCTCTCTCCCTTCTGTTCTTCTTTCACTTTAGGAATTTTTTACAATTTTGGTAAAAATGTTTCATGATTATTACAAAACTTTAAGCAGTGTAGTCAAAGTAGACTTCATCATCACTCTTTTAGGACAAGGATGTGAGGTCTTATTTTTGTGGCTCCTGCAAGCAGTATAATGAGAGTACCTCTAACACAGGGTGGTTCTGACTGGCTTTAGAGGTTTCTTCCCACCACAGGGTTACCTGTGCTGTGTATTCTGTGTGCCTGGCTGAGATCTTCATGGTAAGGTTTTCTTATTTCAAGATCTTTCCCTCTCTTAATTGGGAGAAATTTACCTAGATGTGAGATGGCAAAGTGATGACATTTATTGATAGCCTGGACTGCCCCTGCTGGTCTCACTTTTTCTCCCTCTCCACTCTGTGTGTGTCTTCTGTGTCTCCCTGCTGGTAAGGCCTTTCTGGGAGGGAGCATAAGACTTCATTCCAGATTACATGCACGGATGGACTTCTTAATGGAAGAATGGAATGGAATTCATAAGCCATCTTGAAAAAGTTATTTCTAGGAAACACAGAGAGTTGTACGTACCTGCCCTCCTTCTACTCCCCTTTTCTTTTAAAATAGACATACCTACTTTAAAGGAACAGCTCATTTAAGTTTAATTGCACAAGATACCCATGGGAATGTTAGAATTCCTATCAAAGTACCATCCATCTTTTTCAAAGAAATGGAACAAATAATTCTAAAATTTATATGGAACCAGAAAAGACCTCGAATAGCCAAAGGGATATTGAAAAAGAAAGCCAACGTTGGTGGCATCACAATTCCGGACTTCAAGCTCTATTACAAAGCTGTCATCATCAAGACAGCATGGTACTGGCACAAAAACAGACACATAGATCAATGGAACAGAATAAAGAGCCCAGAAATAGACCCTCAACTCTACAGTCAGCTAATCTTCGACAAAGCAGGAAAGAATGTCCAATGGAAAAAAGACAGCCTCTTCAATAAATGGTGCTGGGAAAATTGGACAGCCACATGCAGAAAAATAAAATTGGACCATTTCCTTACACCACACACAAAAATAGACTCAAAATGGATGAAGGACCTCAATGTGCAAAAGGAATCCATCAAAATCCTTGAGGAGAACACAGGCAGCAACCTCTTCGACCTCAGCCGCAGCAACATCTTCCTAGGAACAACGCCAAAGGCAAGGGAAGCAAGGGCAAAAATGAACTATTGGGATTTCATCAAGATCAAAAGCTTTTGCACAGCAAAGGAAACAGTTAACAAAATCAAAAGACAACTGATAGAATGGGAGAAGATATTTGCAAACGACATATCAGATAAAGGACTAGTGTCCAGAATCTATAGAATTTGGATTTCAAAGTATTGTTCATCTTTTCTTGGTATAGAGTATGTCTTACTAAGTGTTATCCAATAGACATTCCAGGGAAGCTTTTGAGTTTTTCCTTACATTAGGTTTATATATATGATGTCCAACTGGCCGAAAAAGAAATGGACCAGAGCAGGGCACATAGCAAGCAAACAGTAAATATTGTTGTTGGATATTGGAGCCAAGCCCACACCAAGCTCTTCAGAAACTGTGTGACTTGGTGAGCCTGCTCCCTTACAGACTCCTTTAATATCAGACAATTTCAAGATCAGGAATGTCTTTGAAGTTTTTAGCAACCCCCATCGTTTACTTTGCAGAGAAGGCAGTATCGCTGGGCGTGCACAGTGTTGAGTGAAAGTTACTTGTGTCTTCAGGAGAAGGCCATGCTGCTGGAAAAGAGCAAATGTTATCTGAGAGGCAGCAAAGGTCTGCGAATGCTAATTTTTTTTTCCTTTCTTTTTGTAAGATTTATTTATTTATTTGAGAGAGAGAGTGCACAGGCAGGAGGGGCGAGGGAGAAGGAAAGAGGATCTCAAGCAGATTCTGCACTGAGCACAGAGTGCCACATGGGGCTTGATCTCACGACCCTGAGATCATGACCCTGAGATCATGACCCGAGCTGAAATCAAGAGTGGGTTGCTCTCAGCTGACTGCACCACCCAGGCACCCCTGGTCTCTTTATTTTTAAAGGTTAGATTAGAATGTGGTCACTTCCGGGGAAAGTTGTGGTGACCATTATATTTTACTGGTGTTATTGGTATCATTTCATAACATCATTTCATAATGAGCGATGTGTTAAAATCTATGTTGCCTCAAGTCAGGCAAGAATGTTTTCAAAACCACTAACTGCAAAACATTCATCTTTTAACAGCTTTTTATTTTCTGCTAAAAAATTGCATTGGTGAGTGATGTTTTTTAAATGATTTGCCCATTTCACAGATTTTTCTAAAAAGGATTTTTTGAAATTTCCCCACAGTTTGCACAGAAAATCAATGGTAGATGAAAGCTGGAAACTCAGGGATTTCTTCCTTCAGCCTCTGCTTAACCAATTGGAGACAGGCCGTCTCCAAGCTCTTTTTTTTTTTTTTTTTTTTTAAATGCCTATAAAGTGAATGAACTCAAGGAACAGTCTAGCATCCTGCTGAGATTGATATGAAAAAGGACAGGGGAAGAAAAGATTCCTCATTAATGGATTTATATCCTAGTGATAGGGCTAGAGGGTGGAAAGGTCATTGTGGAAAGTAAAGTGAAATATAGAGCTTGCAGAAAAATTATCTTGTTATCTGACTTAGAGACATGAAGCTGCACGTTACCCTCTGTTCGTTTATTTTTTCTCCTAGTTTTCCTTTTATTTTTAGATAAATGTGAGTCAGACACATGAGACAAGAGTAATTTTTAGAAACTCTCTTCCTTTGTAAGCTTTTGAGAGCAGAGTTTTGCACATTTTATATGGTCTGATTGGAAGTGCTATTTCGTATAAAAGGACAACATCTAAAAGCAAGGCTTTAAATCAGAATTTGTGAATAAGCTGGCAAAACAACTGGAATACATTATTAAAAGTGGAGCTTATGAGGCCATTCTTGGGCACAATTTAAAACTCAATTTGAAAATTGAAACTGAAGTTCTCCAGAGATAACTGAAAGGGGGAAAAAAAAAAGACCATGTACCTCTGAGAGCATTTCTTACTTTAACAAAGAAGGAGGCTTGATGATAGTTCCTTTACATATAAATAACTTCACTTAATTTTCAACAATCACTTGGTCAGGGGTGTTTTATTTAAAAAAGAAAATATGTAGATGAGAAACTTCAGGTCCTGACGTCTGTGTTGAGTGCAGTCTCAGTTACAGAGTGACAGTGACCAGGATTCCGACGGTTTTGTCTGACTCCAGGTCTCTGCTCTTACCCAATCTGGAAGTTCTGTGGTGTCTGCTTATTCCAGCCCTGGGATGGAGATGAGTAAAGTGTCCTGTGTCCCAGAGACCTCACAACAAGACACACACACAAATGATAAGATACAACTCATGACTCAGTCATGCTCATGTAGATACATGGCACTGAGATAGCACAAGGTTGGGAATGATTCGCTCTTCTGGGGTTGGGATGGAGCAGGTCAGCCAAGATTTTATGGAGGGTGACAAAAAGCCAGTTGAGTGGAGTCTTCCTTGTGGACAAGGCACAAGGGTCTTGAGAGACAGAGGAAACATCTGCACAAAATGGCTTAAAACAATGGCATAGAAGATATATTTGTAGGATTGCCAGATACAATAGGGCCCCAGTTAAATTTGAATTTCAGAGAAATATCCAATTATGTGTTAGCATAAGTATATCTCATGCAACAGTTAGAACATACTTATATTAACATATTTGCTGTTGTTGTATATCTGAAATCCAAGTCACTGGGCATTCTTTAGGCTCATTTGGTTAATTTCACCCTGGTATGCCTTTAGGACTCTTTGGAGGGTAGTGTATGAGGCTGGGAGTGTATCTTGTGAGGAGGGATGCTGAGTGACTTAGCCTGAGGATTAACGATGGGGGATCTACTCTTTGTTCTATGTGGAATAAACTGTATTCAAAACAGAATTCCCCTAACAAAAGAATATCTATTTATTCTATGGCTGGGGTAATTTATGCAGAGCTAAAAACAACAAGGAATTGAAAAACTATAGAACATTTTCTAGTGAAAAGGACTTTTCTGTTTAAAGAGTCATATAATAAAATGACCTTCAACAAACTTTCAAAGAGATTACCAGTGTCTGATTATTGTTTTCTGCAAAAATGAAAAAAGAAAAGGAGGACATTTGAGGGTAGGGGGGAATGAATAAATTCAGCAGAATACATTTATATAAAAATATGGTATACTGTGTTCCCTGTTTAATTTTTAAGTGAGAAAAAAAGGCAGATGGAATTGTTTTATCCCTGTGCAAATCCTTAAAATCCTAAAACTTAACCAAAATTATTCTGCTCTGACTCAGTGACCTGGAATTCTTCCCAGAGTCACAGAAGGAGTACCCCATGAGGACAATTAGGAGTCACCCTGAGGATGGCAGGTAGCATTTCGACATTCATTTGAATTTTGCAAGGTAATGGATTTAAAAAAAAAAAAACTATTTGTTACCGTATTTTTGCTTAACGACGTCTGTCCAATGTATCTGTGAGACGGAAGGGTGTAGCATGTCCCCTACCTTGGTAATGTTGGCTGAAATGAAGCACCAAAATATTTTGATGGTTTGTGAAAGCAGTGACTGCATACCAATTTAGATTTTTCTCTCCCTCCTCATTAAATATGTGACTATGTCTTTTATTTACTTTTCTCCTTGCTCCAGAAAGGATTTAAGGCAGCTCATAAATATATGCGAGACCTATCACTCCTACACATGCGGCTGCTCAAGCATTTTGATGAGCATACATTTTAAAGTTAAATGCAAAGACTTCTTCCTTTATGATTTGTGTGTGAATGTGCTTCTGGGGAAAGTTATTTTACATTACATTTTACCAACAATATTTTAAAATTTTTTATTATTTTGTGGTATCTAATGAATAATGGCATGGATTCTATGTGAAGTATATTTTGAGAACTACTACATATAAAATTTCTATTTGACCTGGAGACTTTTTTGTTGGTTTTATTGTGGTTTAATAGGAGATGTCACTGTCTTCGCTTAAGCCTGTCTTCACTTTAAATGAGGTTAAGGAAAGACAAAAAAAATCTAACCATAGTAAACACAATCTGAGTTTTGCCATACACACTTTTATGTAAAAACCAGATAAATAACCAAAAGTAGATGCTGGTCATAATGAATCATTTGGATTCATTGTTTTCCTGGATTATTTTTACTTTAGTAGGCACGCTATTGTTGCTTAAAAAGAAAGTGCCATTATTAATTTAAGGATGTGAATTGACAAAGAGTAAGTTTAGTCTGCTTTTAAATCATGGGTATTTGAGATCTTAACTTACCCGAGGAAGGATTTAAATAACAGCAAGGATGGTTTAAGGGCTAGAGTTTAACATATTCGAATGGGTTGCTTTCTGGATGTTGTTTTCAATGGTTTGGCAGACATCTTGTCAAATGAGCAGGGGTTTTATCAAATCTGACGATGGGTACACAAGGCTCCAGATGAGCTGCACAAGCTGGACAAGTAGCTGAATCTCACAGAAGGAATTTTAATAAAAATAACCAATAAATACACAGCCCTGTACCTGGGTTAAGAAAACAAAGTGGGAAAATAGCTCATATTGTTAATGCTGGAAAAAAATTGGCAGTGGCTTTTTAAGTTATAGTGAATTAACTATGAGTCAACAGAGTGGTGGGGCTCCTATAAGTTTAAAAGAATTTAAGTCAATTTTGGAGTAAACTTTTTAAGCTAAATAAGTGGTAATAATCCTAGTCAACATTCCACAATAGTCCAAAATAAATTTTTTTTAAATCCTGAGTTCATATCTAGGTACCGCATTTTAAGAGAACATGCTTTCAAAAACAAAAGATGTACTTTGTGAGAGACTAGATATAAAACTGTGTCAACAGAAGGAAAACTGCTAGAACAGTAGATTTTTTTTTTTAATCTGGAGGAAAGAAGAACTTTATCATTAAAGAGAAAAATGGTTATTCTCTTATGTCAAATGCATACACAGAACAAAACATAGAAATTTCCATATAAGGCTAGACTTACAGTCACTCTTGTATAGATAGAATGGGCTGTCTGAGGGGGTCAGCACCTGTCACCTGTGGGACAGGCTGAATAGAAATGACTTAACACAGGAGATCTAGTTCCTTCTATATCTGGTATGCTACAATTATAAGGATCTTTAGAATATTTATATATATTATCGTGGGATGTGTATCTTCTAAAACAATCAGTTATTTCAGGAAATTCAGTGGCATTATGAAACAAAAAACAATCACATGGATAAAGCAACAGGTTGATTGAGGGAAAATTTAAATTATAATGTTCAGTTATCAAGAAGATATGGCTTGTTTTTCTGGTAATTGGGTCATCTTGTCAACATGCATGCCTTTTCCATATAATTCTCAGTATAAATGGGCTAAATGAGTTATAACAAATACACATAAAACCCTGATCAAAGCAGTGTGTAAAGTACCTTTACTGTAAAATTCCATTACAATCACAAATTTTGTGTTGGTTGCATTTATGTGCTAGTGTGCCTTTCTAGTCTTTAATCATACAACGAAAATCCTCTAGAAAAACCTTGTCAAGCCCCAGAAAATGGTTCACTTGTTTGCAAGAACATTTGGTATTATAAAATATCCATATAACAAAGTAAGTCAGTCACTTAGAGTCTGTTTTAATAAGATTCATAAAATCAATTCTATGATTCTTTTTTTTCTCTTACCTATCAACACCCCTTCTATTTCATTTTAGCTAGTCACCAGCTGGCTTTTTTCCCCCCCACTACAAAATGACTCAAAACTGCAAGATAATTATACAAAAAGAGATTTGCTCCAAAAGCTACATGGAGCCAACTATGTCAGCAATGGAAAGAACTAGTACATTTTGTTTTTGGGAAAAAAAAAAAAAAAAAAAAAGAAAAAAGAAAATCCAGACCTGGCAATTTGCCCACTTAACCCCCAAATACTTTTGACCACTGAATTCTAAGTGAAGAAACTCATATTTTCTTTTTTCATTTATTTCTAAAACCATAAGTTATATATTTGGGTCATCTTTAAATAGGATTCCTTGTAATATTAAATTAGATTAAAATGTAATATATAGAATGTTAAATTTTCATGCAATATTGTGTATATTAGATGGTATTGGACTTGTTGTAACTAAGGAGTCAAAGTCATAATAAGAGTTTTAATATAAGGGTGCTTGGGTAGCTTAGGCATTAAGCATCTGCCTTCGTATCAGGTCATGATCCCAGGGTCCTGGGATGGAGCAGCACTTCGGGCTTCCTATTCAGTAGGAAGCAGTTTCTCCCTCTCCCATTCCCCCTGGCTTGTGCTCCCTCTCTTGCTTGTGTCTCTCTCTGTCAAATAAATAAACAAAATCTTTTAAAAAAAGAGCTTTAATATATTCCTGAATTAAAATCTCTTGGTGTTAAATTCCAGTAGTATCTTGGTTTCTTTCCTTTCTTGATATCTCAGTATTATTACAAGGTACACTTAGTTCCAGAATTTAGAAATCAGTTATAAAAACTCAAACCAGATTTGTCCAGCCAGAGTTGCTTCCTTAACTTGTCTTCAGGAAATAGACATGAAGACAGGAAAGCAGGTGGTGTGCTGTCTTCATTCACTGTCTTATTTTCTTAATAAATATAAGCCAGTTCGATCTACCACTTTCCAGGTTAAAGAAAACATAACAAACAAAACAAATAACAACAACAACAACAAAAAAACCTTGTCAGAGCTGAATGTCTGAGGGTACCCTGAACTAACCCCAGGCCTTAAGTTATGAACTCTAAGTGGCTTGGCAAAATGTATGAGGGTTAGAAAAGCGTGTTGAGAGAACTTTAGATCTTTAGCTCTCAAGAAGACTAAAAGTGATTCTGCCTTGTTATCTATCCCGTGTTCTGACTAACTCCTACCATATCCAGGGTCTACTCTAAAATATTTTCGTGCATGCTGTGTTATCTAATGGAAAGTTACATTTGTACGTTCAAAGCATGGAGTCTTGAAAAACAAAGCACTGCTAAATTATGAGGTCTTGCGGTTACATACCATTTTAATAGAGCCACATACTAAGCACCATAACTTTTAATTCATGAAAGCCTTTAGAGCCTACGTGTTGCATAGGATTGAGTTCTATCCTAATTACTTTCTCAGAAAAGCCAGTGGAAAATTAGATGCATCCCACCAGGCAATAAATATATCACACTAAACAAAATTTAAACTGCAGAACAATCAGCCCCTTTTCTTTGTTCTTTCAAAGGAGAAGCAGATTAGACCTTTTAAAAAAAGATCAAGAGCATTTTATGGGAAATTCAGGAAAAAACTATTTGGACTGAAATCAAAATGTTATGAATAGTACTTTCTAAGCAATGACACGTATCAGCAGTATTTGTAACCATAAGAACAATGTGATAAATTTTAATCACTTGGGACTCCAGCTCTGTGGGAAGTGCTTACTACACAGACATCATTTATAGGTTTCCAGTTATGACCTACATCTCCAAGACATTTTAATGATAAGTGGAGAAAGTAGATAGATTGTCTTCCTGGAGTGTTGAAGTTCCTGCTTGTTGTCATCCTCAGCTCTATTAAAGAGCTGAGGCTTTCAGAGGTACTCTTCAGTCTAGCAATCAGGAGGCAAGACCAAAAGGATGGAACTCTCTAAGATAAAGTATGCCAGAAACGTACACTCCTCAGGATTTCCTGTGGGAGTCTGACCAAAATAAAGCAATATTAATAAATATAAATTCTGGAACACTATTATCAGCAGAAACAGGGTCTTGAAATGTACCCTTGAAATTCCTCTAGTTTCCTCGGGCAGGTCAACTATTTCAATGTAATTCTACAAAATGTTAGACCTCCCTACGGGGACAATTGCTTTAAATTATATTAAAGACTCAAAGATTGTAATAGACATGCTAAATAAAGTAAGGAGTTGAATTTGTTGGATGCTCCAAATCTTTGAGCTCACTTGGGGTCCTTTGGCTCTTTGGCCTTCATGGCATTTTGGGACAATAAGATGTAGTTTCCAAACATCTCAACATCAAATAATATGCAATTGGTCAATCTGGTCATATTTTCCTTCATCTTTATGGCATATTTGGAGAGAACGGAAGCACAGGTAACACAGATGAAAATTAAAGAAAGATGAAAGAAAAAAACCTGAGAAGTCCTATGTTTTTAAACCATCAAGAATTGTCATTCTCAGTCAGATTTCATCCCAGTAATTTAAAAAATATGCTTTCCTGGAGCTCAAAATCAAGTGACGTTTCCTAGTCCAAGTTTTATCCTAAGGGCAGGACCTTGTGGGACTTGACTTTTTGCTCTTTCTGGGCTGCCATACTGCCTGAAGCAAGTAAATCCAATCTTGCAGTAAGGAAGACACTGTATTTACTTATTTTCTTCTTAAGCATTTGACCACCATCAATATGTGGGGAATGGAATGACTCCTGGCTATTTACTTTCTCATTGCATTTTTGACTTCAAAGTATGTTTTACCCCACAGAATATAGTTTTCCTTAGTAGACCTAAGAAAACCATTACACATGACATCCCACTCAAATCTAGTAATTTTAGAACTAGCTGGAATAAAACCTTTGTTTTACAAGGTTATTTGTGCAGTAGAACTAATCATGAATGTGCTTGACTTCTTCAGCTTTCTGAATAATCAGTAGCTACTAAAGTCATAGTCCTAAGAATAGAAAATGGAGCAGTAATCACTCTTCTTGCCTTCAAGAGTAAGTAAAAAGCAATAAATCTGAAGAGACTTCTGTTTTCTATTTGATAAAATTCTAATGTTTCTTCTTTCAAGAAGGAACTTCTTTAAATGTATGATCAGTGTGGTAGCATATTAGAGATAATCACCAAATGGAATCACCGAACTTGTCATTAGAGCCATATTTTAGATGTCCAAGGATATGACTGTCTTTTTTTAAATTGTTTCCATATTAAAATGTGAGACCTGGTTTTAAGCCAACAAAATACTCAGAATTAGGTTTTGTTAGTAGACACACTAAAGCACCACGACCCATGTTATTTGTTACTTATTCCTTCTAAAGAACCAGGAGAGAGCACAGCTATTTTGGTTCTCCAATGCTCAAATCTGACACAGTTTCTAAACAATTACTCCAAGAAAACATGGCCTTTCTTCAGCCAAATTGAGCTGCCAGTACTGATGATAACCTGGGCCCAAAGGAAAGAGCTCAAGTTAGTCTAAGGTGTTCAAGTCATAGAAGTTACCAATTTTAAGCAACCTTAACAATTTAGGCATTTTCCCTACTTCTCCCATCACAGCAATGAGTGGTTCAATGATATGCTTCCTCTTCTATACCAAGTCTCCATATGCAATAGCTTGTTTTTTTTTGTTGTTGTTTGTTTGTTTGTTTTCTTTTGCTGCTAGAAACTCATAATCCAGGTTGGTTTTTATTGTAGTTATTGTTGTTTCTTTCTTCTTCTGTTCGTTTTCTTGGTTTTTAATTTTTAAGGAAGAACTCTTTATCTTAATGGAAAGTTATGTCAGTGGAAATTTTTTTCTAAGTGCTTTTTATTCTCTCTCAATCTACTCTTTCAAGAATGCTTATCTTATGAGAAAAGATCCTGTCATGAACGGAGTGTCTGTAGAGCTGTTGAAAATACTGAATGATTACAATGCAGCAGAAGAATGATATCCAACACCAACTTTTGGGTTAAGTTAACTGAGTATGCTTTCTGTGATTAATAAACTACCCCACAGATTAGCCGTGAGAATTAGTTATTTAACCACAGCTATCGCTTAGCATAGATGTAATAGGCTATCAACTCAAGAAGTCTTTTGAACTGTAGAGTATTTTTAGTGTTTTGGTTTCCATCGAAATACCTCTTTCTGTTCCCTATTTTATGACTGTGGATAAAGACAAAGGAAACCCTTCAATTATGTGTTTAATTCAAAGCTTCTGTAAAGCAGGCAAATTCCAGTACATGACAAATTGTGCTCTTTTGGTTTGCAAGACTTTTATTGCAGATCCTGAAGTTCAGACTTACAGAGATGTAATGATAATAATCAGCCATCATCATAGAGGATCAGAGGAAATAAGTAGAAGGAAGAAGGTTCATTGTACTTGATGGAAAAATGATATCTTATAAGTGACAAAGCGTTGTGTCTAATCTTTAGGACTAGCAGATTTAGTCATTGCTTTTGACTTTTTCATTCACAGGGATGTTTATTGTTGAACAGTCAATCCAAACCACACTGTACTTTTGAACTTCCCATTCTAATGGGAAGGCCTTGTCAGAGAGCAATCTGAATTCACACAGATTTGAGAAGTGATGTAAGATACCACATACTGTGTTTAACAGCCTTTGAAGCTCAGACCCTCCCCAAATATAACACACACATCATTCCAACACTCACAAAGCTTAGCTGTGATGAACAGCTCTGTTGAGACTGAAATTACTCAACCAATGTCCCATCCCGAGGCTCACCGAAAATCTCCTCCATGAACAGGACCCTTTGAAGGCCCCTGTGTTCAGGGGAAAGATATGACCACATCAAGGGTCAGAAATCAATCTAGTTCTGATTATCCACATTATTATAGTCTGGGAATGGACCTGTGACGTCTAAGCCCATGGGAGAATGATGATCAGGTTTCATAACATTCATACTTAATTGGAGGGGGGGTGGGGATTTTACTTCTGTTCTCCTCAGACTGTATCCACATGAAAACATCATCTGAATTGGTTAGGGTTCCGTGTATTGTATATAGTCATGACAAATGAAATTTCTATTATGAAAAAACAGAAAGCACTCATAAATTTCTCCCCCCCGATTCCTCTTCCTTCAATTTGTTCCGTATGTCAAAAACAAAGCATAAATGAAACAAGATGGGATTGGGAGGGAGACAAACCATAAGTAACTCTTAATCTCACAAAACAAACTGAGGGTTGCTGGGGGGAGGGGGTTTGGGAGAAGGGGGTGGGATTATGGACATTGGGGAGGGTATGTGCTTTGGTGAGTGCTGTGAAGTGTGTAAACCTGGTGATTCACAGACCTGTACCCCTGGGGATAAAAATAAATGTTTATAAAAAATAAAAAATTAAAAAAAAAAAAAAGCATGGCTTAATGGGGACAAGCGGATTCTACTTCTGAAATTATGTCTTTGCATCTTTAACGTACAGATATCTTCCAATTTGGGCTGCTCTCCTCAATTTGCAAGAAAGTCACTAATTGACCCCTCATTTGAGTTTTAAAAGAACATGGTAGAATGTGAAAAATCTTCCTTATTATCTGAGCATAAAAATGATTGTATTCAAAGCACAGAATTTCATTTTCAAGTCAGACAGTTTTAGCCCTCTGTTATTAATGACTGGAATTTTAAAAAACAACAACAAACCACTCAGATATTTTTCCAAGACTCACAATCTGAATCCTTCCCCTTTCGCCAAACCTCCCACTAGACAAGTAGGAAAGATAAACAAAGCAACAGACCCCTGGGTTGTACACACTGACAAGATTGCAGGCCCCAGGATTAGAATGTTTTATCCCCATATCCAGTGTCTCCCAGAAGGACATCTAGTAGGAGGAAAGAGGAAGCATGAGGTTAGGAACTTGGAAAGATTGGGCAGATAGTCAAAGCACTGGATAGATGAGGCAGGCTGTAACTCATTAGCAGACCATCTCCCAGGGGCCCCTGCAAACATCCCACAGCTGACAAAGAAAGCAGAAAGCTTCTGACAGCCCAGGCCTGCACCCGCTGCACCCGCTGCCAGCCAGGCTGTCACTTGAGGTGTGCTGGAGAGAGAGTCCGAGGCATGCTGAGGGTATAAAAGCTATGAATCAATGTTTGCTGGACTGAAGACGTGATGAAAATTGTTGCCGTGATTGCTTTCGTGCAAGAGGCAGATGGGAATGGGAAGGGGAGAAAATGGTACCGTGACATTTCCAGTGCCATTTAAAATTGATCAGATGAGTAAGTGCTTAGCAGGCGCAGGGTACCAGCAGCACACTTCGGAACAGTAGAGGGGATAGCCTTTTGTTTTTTGGTGAGGACTTTATTAAAAAGTCCTAAGGATTTCATGCTTATGTTTACCCCAATGGTAAATATCCCAAGGATAAAAATATTTTTGTTAGTGAAAGACAGATTTGTTTTGACAGTGCTCTTTCAGTCCATTAAAGAATCATTTACTAATCTATGGCTGTATTTGTTTAAAAAAAAAAAAAAAAAGAGTATCCTAAGCTTCTGAGAGTTCCCTGGCCACACATGAGCCTCAGCCTCACTCACATTAGAAGCATAACAGAAGTTTGATCTGGAAAGATCTTTTGAGACCATCTCACCCAGTGGCTCTGAACTGAGAAGACACAGTGCCCCATTGAATTTTAAATATTTTGTATCATCTCTGTACTAGCTAAGATATCATTTATAGTTTTTCCACTATGCACACCATTTTTAAACCTCAGTGAATGTCCGGGGCACCTGGGTGGCTCAGTGGGTTAAGCCTCTGCCTTCTGGTCAGGTCATGATCTCAGGGTCCTGGGATCGAGCCCCACATTGGGCACTCTGCTCAGCAGGGAGCCTGCTTTCCTCTCTTTCTCTCTCTCTGCCTGCCTCTCTGCCTACTTGTGATCTCTATCAAATGAATAAATAAAATCGTTAAAAAATAACTAAACACCTCAGTGAATGTCCTACCTATAATAAGGAGAAATAAAACCAAAAGTAATTTATGATAAAACAATGTGTCAACTTCGGTGCAACTATACTAGAAAATAACATGAAGTAGTCCAAGACTTGCCCTTACTCGGACTGAATGAGTTTGGATTTAAATGAAGACAGTATGCAAATACATAGTGTCAATACCTTATTTTCGATTGGTATTTTGAAATATGGACTAAACTATTATATTCTCATAAATACTTAAGACTCACGATGAACATGACAATGCAAAATGTAGTAATATAGGTGTATTTTTTTGGTAACTCAAACACCACAAAAGGTGTTTTATTTCTAGAGAAATAAAGCATATTAAAATGTGATGAAGATACTTTATATTTTCATGCAAACAAAACAAAATTATGAACAAGTTTCCACCCTATACCTGGCAGACCTTGGAAGGCTGTATGGACATTTTCAGCTGCGACTGTTGTCCATGTAACAGAACATCAGGTATCCTTAGCTGGGTCCATTAGATACCAGTATTACCCTACTGTCTCAAATTTTTTATGGGAGCTGTAATTGTTCCTTCATAATTTTGCAAATGTTTCTATACCCAGGATTGAGAACTATTTTCTTATTTAGTCCTCTCAATCGACAGATTTAAAAATTGAGGCACTGAGAGGTTAATTTTTTTTTTAATGATTTTATTTATTTATTTCAGGAAGGGAAAAAGAGAGAGCAAGCATAGTGGGGCACATGGAGAAGCAGAAGCAGGCTTCCCGCTGAGCAGAGATCCTCAGTGGGGGTCTCTATCCCAGGACACTGGGATCATGACCTGAGTGGAAGGCAGATACTTAGCTGACTGAGCCACCCAGGCATCCTGAAGCCCCAAGAATTTACATCCCCCGTTCAGTATCACACAATTAGTTTTTTTCCAGAATCAGGGCTATTCATCAGGCTCATGGATTATTTGCTCCTTAACTTCAGTATTTTCCATCTTAGTATAATCTCTATGATGGCTTAAATCCTTCCACCCAGCCTCTATCCAAGTTTCTTTTCTTACACTCTGTAGTCCTTTCCTTGGGCCCAACTTGTATACCCACTATACCAGAACACTTTGTTAACGGGCCGCTTTGGTATCATTTTTCATATTTCCCATGCTCAAAGTGTCCTCTCTGATCATCTTTTTTCACAAGTACTCTGTTCCATGAGGAATTCTTCCATACCCACAGCTGAAATGGTCTCTGCCTCTAGTCTGCCTCCGCAGACGCCCTGCCACTGGCTGCCTTGCACCATCCTGAGAGTGTGTCTACCTAGTAAACACCTCAACGGCAGGGCCCACGCCTCCTACTTTTGTCTGTGTCACTCACCACTTCTCAGAGCTGTCTAACGCAGCGTAGGAACTTAGATTTGGTTCTCAGTTTTTAGTGTCAATCACGGCAGAGCACACGATCGTCAACCAAAAGGACGCTCGTCATCTAAGTTAAATTATGCAGCTCATCTCTGAGGCAAAACCCAACTTCCAACAATATGGCCATGCTGGGGAACATCTGGGAAAGAACAACAGAGACATCAGTCTGGCTTGCAGTGGTCAGGAAATGAAGTGGTTCATTCCTAGCAACGGCCCATTTTGTATTTTGGAGGCAGAGATATAAACAATGGCAGGCTTTGCAAAAGCAGCTGCAGTCACAAATCTCCCAACAAACTTCGTATGTGCAAACGACAGGAAGGACTCTCGGTGCCATATTGGGCTTCTCAGTCACACACAGGAGTGGGGCAATCAGGGGCCCTAGCATCTTTTTTGAACACAATGCAGAACAACACATTCATATCCTGCTTGCCATGTGAGTGAAGGTGGAAGAGAAGTGGGACAGGGTCACTGACACCAGCTGGTCATTTGTCAGGCCATTTATTAAGTGCCTGAACAGAAATTTCATCGTTGAACAACAAAACAACAACAACAAATTTTTAAGTAGAAAGTAACCGCCAAATGAAATCTGCACCAGTTTTATAGATTATATCTAACTTCAGGTTTTCTTTTTTCCCCAAGTGTCTGCTGACCCGTTGTCAGGTTGTTTGGGTTATCCCCTTCTCATCTCAACGTTTTATTGTGAAAGTGCAAGACGTGAGATCTCACATGATGTATTAGGCATATAAGTAATCAGGGAAAAATGGGGTAAAAACCCCTGTATTCTTTGGAAATATGCATAAATATTTACAAGTGGTAGAGTTAAATCCAACTTTTTCTTTCTTTTTTTTTGTGGATGAAATAAATCCCAATTTTTTGTAAATGAGAAACAACAAATTCTGGAAAGCTATAAGACAGCAAAGTAAAAATACTGGGGAAATTTATTCATGAACCCCCCTGAAAGGTAATTGCACACAATTTCCATAATATCTAGGGCTCTAACACTGTTATAGACTTACACATCTGAAATATATATATTTTTTTACATTTGTACATAACTTTGGTGAGAATTTGATCATTAGGTGCACATCTGGACAGAGATGATCTAAGGTCAACCCTATCTTGAATGTTGGGGACACTATTCAATCTATCAAATAATTTATTTTTGACTTTTCTCTTTTACTCTTTCTAGAATTTATCTCAAAGTACAGAATGAAAGCAGAGCTTGTCTACGTGTCAGCAATATGGGCAAAGACTGATCTGATGGCAGTGACTCTCTGGACTAGCCCAGTGATCAGAACGTTTCATTCTTCATTGCTTTGTGTGATTTGGTTAGATAGCAAATTCCATTCAGAAAAGAAAGTTTTCACTTAGAAGAGATATATTAAAATAATTACCCATGGCTCTTAGCATTAGTAGTATTTTTCGAGTAATTAAGCAATCATCTAAAACACTAGAGAAAATGATACAGAGGATGTGGTAAGCTTGGATTATAGAGGATGAGAAGAAACCATTTTATTTCAGAACAGAGGTTGATCTTCACCAATAATAAAAAAAAAACATAATTATTTTGTGCTATTGCTAGTTAGAAACCAGAGGTTAAACACGATTGGTAATAGTGTGGTTTTCCATTTCATCAGTGGATTTACCGTAATTATCTGGAGGGACTCATTCCCACTGCTGTTATTGGTTAGCTGGATGGATATGCGGTTAGCATTAAGTGGCAACTCAGTGCAGTAAAAACAAACTAGTGTGCTTGTCTTGTCATACAGACCTTCCTGTGAGAGGGGAAGCACAGGGTGGTTTCTCCTGATGAATGATTAAGAATCCTTTTCAAACCTAAGTATGGACTCATTGGATGATTTTTATTGAATCAGTTGATTACACAAAAATGGACAGACAGTGTGTGTAATTTTTAAAAAAAAAAGCAACATGAATTCTTTTTTGACCAGAAACACCTGGACATTTTACTTAAGACAAGCAAACTGCACGTTTATATAGACAAAGACTCTAGAACTGGAAGGGTGGGCTCTGAAGGGATCACATATAGACATAGGTGGAGATGGATTCCCGTGGATCTGGAGCTACTTGGTCTGTCTCAAGGCAATGAGGTCCTGAACCCTTGGGACAAGTCTTACTTTCAAGAGTAATATGCACACATTCCAGAGAAAAATATCTTATACAAACATTATGTAGGGTGAAATAGGAAAAGAAAAGAATATCATTTCTCACTTATTTACCAATTTTGTAATTTGGTAAAATTAGCAAAGAAATGTGGTACCTCATACTCCTTTGACTTAGATTATCGATTTCCATTTTCAAAAATGATTTCTATGAGCAGAGAATATATTGAGAAGGTTTCGTGATAACACTTTTGCTTTCATAAACTGATCACCTGGAGCAGTCTCTGAGACCATCTAATGCAGGAAACTATGCCAAAAATCCTAGACTCAGAGGCCTTTGCAAGGTTCCAGTCCTGGGACTCATAACTAAAGGTCAAAGACACATTTCCTTGGCCTTGCTTCAGGGGAAACACGGATGTGTGAACTATCTTTACTGATAAATTCAGGCTCCTCATTAAGATGAAGTCTATCTTTTTTTTTGTTTTAATCTTAATCTACATTTCAGCATCATGTCTAACACACAATTCTGCACCTGTCCCTCCTTTAACTGAGCTTTTCCTTTCCATGCACCCCCTGGCATTTGCTGTACCCTACTCCTCCACTCGAAATCATACCCATTCTTTAAGACTTAATCAGCATTGTTACTTCTTTCAGGAAGGCTTCCTGCATCCTTCCAAATCAGTTAATCTTATTCTTTTCAATATCTTCATGCTCCAAACCCTCGATAAGTGCACAGACATTTGAGGAAAACAAGAAAGGAAAAATAAAGTTCTATCATGTATTCAAGATTTTTAAAAGCACCTAAAAATAACTTTCAGTGATTCTTGTACTACATTAATGATACATATGTATGAAAATGAAAGGAATAGTAATTCTACTAATAATTTTAGTATGTATCCTTTCATTACTTTTAACTATGTTTGTGTGTGAGCATATGCATGTGGATATATGACATGATTTACACAAATGAAATCACATAATGAAATTTTTTGACCAGTTTATTTTTAATTGTTTGATATATTATTTATATAGTTCCACATTTAAAAAGAGTCAATGGCTGCACAGTGTTTGCTTGTATGAAGATAGCAAAGTTTATTTAACTAATGCCTTATTCTGGGGCATTTCAGGGTGGTTTTTTTTTTTCCATTTTGTGCTATTATAAACATCTTTATAGCAAAGTTTTTTTTTTTTTTCACATCCCTTCCAAAATATTTATTAGGTGTCTGTTTTGTCATGGGCATACTTTGATAGTTATACTGTGACATGTTATTTTCTCTGGATAAATTAATAAAATTTAAAAAAATCTGAGTCGAAGTATATGAAAACACTGAAGTATTGATTTCCCAATATGCTTCAAATTAGAATACATACTTATTTTTACACCTTTGTCAAACAAAGGCAACAAGTTACTTTACATTTATTTGGTTTTAAATGGCATTTTGTGTTTAAAAATATTTTGGGGTATTTTATTTCTTTTTTTTAAATTAAAAGTTATCCCTTATACAATTAAAATATCAAGTGTTCATCTCTTTCTTATTATTTTGGAAAGCTTCTTTATATATTGAAAAGATTAACCACTTTTCTATCACTATGTTGTAAATATTTCCTTTTCTTTTTTCTTTTTGTTTTTTAATTTACATTTGGTTTTGTTGTTACTGTTATTTTAAACAAACTAAAAAAAATTTATGAAGTCAGATATTTTCATTTTCCCCTTATGTGTTTTGCCTTTCATGTCATGCTTTGAAAATTCCTTCCTATTCTCAGCTCTTGTAGACCACTAGTTTAGAACAACTTGTATCCTTATGGTTGTATTTTGTCGATTCAGCTAATTTACAGGTGCATTTCACAGAATTCCATTCTCCTATAGGTCCTAGTTTCCTCCAATTGTCAAAAAAAAAGGCAATTTGTGCTTTACACTCAGAGGGTTGGCGCAGGGTCACCAGGCACTGTGGCGGCCCAGATGTGCATGTGTTGCCATGTTTCGACCAGCTCACCCTGTGGATCCTTGTTTCGTCCTCCATCTTCCCCAACTCCTGCACTTGGCGTGTGTTTAGATTCATCACGCAGTGCCTCAGTTCCTGCAGGACACCTGTGCTGTTAAATCTGGAGACTCGTGTGTGCCTGGGTGGCTCAGTCAGTTAAGCATCTGCCTTCCGCTCAGGTTATCTCAGGGTCTTGGAATCGAGCCCCTGCATCAGGCTTTCCTGCTCAGTGGGGTGCTTGCTTCTCCCTCTCCCTCTGCTACTCTCCCTGCTTGTGTGCTCTCTAGCACTCAAATAAGTAAAGAAAATATTTTTAAAAAATCTGGAGACTTGGGGTTGAGTTAAATTCAAAAAGTAATCACAGAAGCAAAAGTATCTTTAACATTGTCTCTGTAATCAGTAACATGGGATATCACATAAGGTATTCAAGTCCTCTTTGACACATCACATTGTTCTATAAATATAGCTTTCATATTAAAAAATATTAGTACAAGTAACATAGGTTTTGTTGTTACTGTTAATAAGTTCTCATAGTTTTTCAAAAGAGTCTTTGGGTTTTCTTTTAGTCTTTTTTTTTTTTTTTACAATTTTATTTATTTATTTGAGAGAGATAGAATGCGTGGGAGGGAGGAGCAGAGGGAAAGGGAAAATAGAGATGTGGGGCTCTATCCCAGGACCCTGAGATCGTGATGTGAACTGAAGGCAGATGCTTAGCTGACTGAACCACCAGGTGCCCCCAAGTCTTTTGGGTTTTTTAATAAAGAAACACAAATAATGATATCTTGTATTTTATTTCAAAATTTCCAATGTTTTTATTTTCCATAACTTACTGATAATCTAGACTATACAAACAATGCTAATCTATTTATGATTTTAGCAAGGAATTTTTGCTTAATTAGCTAGTGTGGATAAATTAGCAAGCATTAGACTTACTTTTGGTAAAGTTATATAATTGATACAACCAGTGTTTTTCTAAAAGCCTGGATCAATTAGTAGTCATAATTAAAGCCAAATATAATTAGTTATACAATACTTGGATTTTCTAATAATTTGCAACCAATTGACATGGTGAAATCTGTGTAATAAAACAGGCATCACAATAATGGTAGAAGAGAAATAATTAAATGAACTATCTAGCTGACTTTCTCCCAGGTGCTGAAGAACCTGTTGGCTGGTCTTGTAAGGTCTTGGGAGCCAGGTTTTCCTCGAGAAGGTGAGGTTAGCCTAGCCCCCTAAGGGTGGGAGGCAGAGAAAAAAACAATTTGGGGTTTCTGGAGATTCAGCCGTGTGTGTGTGTGTGTGTGTGTGTGTGTGTGTGTGTGTGTTGACAGTAGACCAGGGCTAGTCTTGAGTTAATTGCAAAATAATAGATCATATTACAGGTTTCTTCCCCTTCCTTTTGCTCTTTCCATGTTATGTTGCAGTGAGTGTAGGAGCAGCTTGGGTGGTAATTACTGTCCACGTTAAGAACTGCTGCGGGGAGACTTAGCTATCATGTAACTCTTGTTTAAATCTCTCCAGTGTGGGATTTGATGTTAAGCCTTCTAATGGACAAGTGATAATTCTCTTGGGAAGAGAACTTTTTCCTGTCACTAAACTACAGTTTGAGGAATAGTCTTCATTTTGTCCTTCAAACATGACCCTTATTCAAAATAAAAAACAAAAGCAAAAATTGACTCTTCCACATATAACCTCTACATCCAAAACCATAGCTCCCTGGGCTAGGCCATTTTCATAAAAAAAAGGATGAGTATTTTTTAGTCTTTTCCCTGCCAGTCTCTTTGCTTCAGATAATCTGGAGAGAAGCAGGATCTGATTTCTTTGCATTTACTGGCCTAAATAACTTAATAATAAATGTGTTAGAGAAAACTTTTGCTAATAATTAAATCCCCTTAAGTATGTTTCCTATTCTCATTGGCTTAGGGAAAAACTAAAGGTAGAATTTATTTAATAAACATTTAAAAATAAATTGGAAAATTCAAGAAAATTCTATTGAGTATTTTTTTTAAAGATTTTATTTATTTATTTGACAGAAATCACAAGTAGATGGAGAGGCAGGAAGAGAGAGAGGGAAGCAGGCTCTCCGCTGAGCAGAGAGCCTGATGCGGGACTCGATCCCAGGACTCTGAGTGACCTGAGCCGAAGGCAGCAGCTTAACCCACTGAGCCACCCAGGCGCCCTCTACTGAGTATTTTATATAAATTGTAAATAGCTATGTCTGGCCCTAAGTACTATTGTGAACTGGGCAAAGATTTTTGGACCTATCCAAGATTTTGGTGGCAAGAATCAGCCTATATCTCATAAGGCATATAGTTCAGTTCCTACAGCATCAAAGTCATACTTTCATTTCTTCACCTGTTTTCTGCTCACCTCTAGGAGTTTTATAGAGACTGTTTTTATCATAGAAGAAAAGAAATGGTTGACTGGCAAAGGTCAGTGTTCAGACTTAGGAAGAACTCAGCATGAGACACAGTAAGAATAGGGTGTCCTCAGTGCCCCATATCTGACAGTGTGGCTTAGTGTTCATGTGTAGGGTTTGCCCTGAGTGTACAAATACCTGAAGAGATGGAGATTTTTCTCCATAATCATAGCACAAAATTCTCATTGAGTTTTGACTCTTGATATATATCCTAAATGTCAGTTTTCTGTCATTGCTGTTTGCCTGTAATTGACATACTTCATTAAGTTCCCCTCCTTTCAGTCTAGCTCAGCACAGGAATCAGATCTCACATCAGAAGGACTGAGTGCTGTTAGACATGAAACTAGCATGCCACCCACCTTTGCACTTCATGCTCAAACTCACATAGCTTCCACTCCTTCAAGAAGCACCTGTCAAGAAAGATTTCAGCAATAACCTGAATAGTAACCTTCAAGCAAGTCAGAGAGCTCCAGCTGAAAGCATGAAACCTGGATTTTTAAAAATAAAAAGTTTGATAGATGCTCCTTAATTGCATTACAAAATGCCTTCATAACAGGGAAGTAAAGTCTTCTAGAGAAGACAAAAATTGATTCTTTATTGTCTTACAGAACAAGGATATAAGTTAATCATACCTATTAAGTAGAATGGAAAACCCAGCATTCTTGCAAATACTAGTGGACAAACACCAGGGAGGTCTCTTGTGTTTCTTTGTTTCTTCCTTCTCTTATTTTTCATTTGGATATTTTATAAAGCCTGATAAAACCTAAACATTTGATGTCTATTGATTAAGTCATAATGTACGTATTCAGACAAAAGATGTGCTACAGCCTGAATGTTTGGGCTAAAACTGAATACACAGAACAATCAGTTGTCACAGGCAGAAAATACTTTTCCTTTGAGAATAGTTGTTTTTTTTTTTTTTTTAAGATTTTATTTATTTATTTGTCAGAGAGAGAGCGAGCGAGAGCGAGCACAGGCAGACAGAGTGGAAGGCAGAGTCAGAGGGAGAAGCAGGCTCCCTGCGGAGCAAGGAGCCCGATGTGGGACTCGATCCCAGGACCCTGAGATCATGACCTGAGCTGAAGGCAGCTGCTTAACCAACTGAGCCACCCAGGTGTCCCAAGAATAGTTTTTAAAGTAAATTTTATTTTTAACTTCAAACTGTGTTTCATTAAAAATGTAATAATTCTTAAACTTCCATGTGAAGCCATTTTCATTCAAGGTAGAAATACCTGTAGTAGTGTTTTAGGTTGATAAGCAGCATTGAACTTCTCAATGACGTGAATATCTAAACATGGCTATAATACCAGAAAAATTCTAGAATATTTTTAGTTCAGTTACAGTAAAGCATAAGAATGTCAATTCCTGTGGTAAGGTACAGTGAGAACACTAATAATTATCTAATATCGTCATGAAGAACAGAATTGAAAGAAATTGTTCTAGAAAAGGAGGAAAATGGAGAAGCTGAGGAGTAATACACTGCAAAGAAGGATGAGGGTAGCCAGATGCAGGATGCATTCACATTCTAAGATTTGTCAAAGACAGTAAAGAAAAGACTTAATCAGGGGAAATGAGGTGGTAAATGAAGAGGAAGAAGGAAGCCACAGAAAAGAATACCCATTAAAAACACAGTTCAGGGGCACCTGGGTGGCTCAGCATATTAAGCCTCTGCCTTCAGCTCAGGTCATGATCCCAGGGTCCTGGGATCAAGCCCCACATCAGGCTCTCTGCTCAGCAGGGAGCCTGCTTCCCCTCTCTCTCTGCCTGTCTCTGCCTACTTGAGATCTCTGTCTGTCAAATAAATAAATAAGTAAAATATTAAAAAAAAAAAAACCACAGTTAAGATTGTTTTTCAGAGTCAATCTGAGGGTTTTGAAGGGGCGGGTGGGGGGTGTGGGAGGTCGGGGTACCAGGTGGTGGGTATTATAGAGGGCAGGGATTGCATGCAGCAGTGGGTGTGGTACAAAAATAATGAATACTGTTATGCTGAAAATAAATAAAAAATAAATTAAAAAAACACAGTTTAGTCAAATTGATAACATTTGCATAATAATTTAAAAGCTAAATTCCGGGTAGTTAACACATGATGTAGTATTAGTTTCAGGTGTACAACTTAGTGATTCAGAACTTCCATATAATACCCAGCGCTCATCACAAGTGCTTTCCTTAATCGCCATTGAGGATGAGGGGAATGGGGACTCTCTTCCCAGTGTTGGTGGGAATGCAAACTGGAATGCAGCCATTCTGGAAAACAGTATGGAGGATCCTCAAAAAGTGAAAAATGGAGCTCCCCTATGATCCAGCAATTGCATTTTAGGAACTTACCCAAAGAATACAAAAATACTAATTCAAATGGATCATATTATTATTTGTCAATTAGAAATGTTCCCCCATGAATATGTATTATAAAACTGCTCTCTATCGTGCTTTCCAAGAATAGTGGTGCCTGATAAATATCTTTTTATGCTCTTTCATTTTGATATATTGAATTCAATAATTTTGAAAGTGAAATTAAGTTTTAATTTTGAAATTTATGGGAGTGAAATGGCACAGCTTTCCTTAATAATGATAAAATAATTTTTAAAAAATACATTATTTCACACAATGAACAAACTGTGCAAGTCAAAATAGGGCTAATTGTGCAACCTCTATTAGGCATCTGTGTTATAGAAAAATGAGAAAATCTAATTGTGGCCCTGTATTATTTGCCATACAGTTTTATTGCCTGAGGGAGATGATAATAAAGTAAACAAGAAATAATATTTAATGTAAGGCAGTGTTATGAAATGCTATGAAGTTAACCACATTTAGAGCTGGAATCTGAACAAACAGAACAATTCACAGAAAAACATTAAAAATAGCTTATTTCCATTTCATGAGGAAGGAATCTGCTGCTCTGTAACCCAGAGCAGCTATTATTGTTTAAATTTAAAGAACAGATTCTGTTCTCCATTGTATTTGCCTGCCCAGTAATGTTCAGTGCTGCTGAATACTTTCTTATTTCCACAAACTGTCCTCCTTTGGCTTCAGGAGTACCATGTCTTCCTGTTTTTTCTTCCTTTCTGTACATTTCTTTTCAGCCTCCTCTGTCAGATCATCTACCTCTCCTCATTGCTGAAACATCCTTTCATCTCAAGCTTCTGGTTTGAGCTTTTTGTTTTGTTTTGTTTTCATGACGGATGTTCTTTCTGGTAGATTTCATCTATTTCCATAGCTTCTGCTATCCATCCGTCCATCCATCCATCCATCCATTCCCTTTCCATCCATCCATTCTTCTTTCTACTAGTTTCTTTTCTTTTCTTTTTTTAAAATTTATTTCTTTTCAGCGTAACAGAATTCATTGTTTATGCACCACACCCCCTGCTCCATGCAATACGTGCCCCCCATAATACCCACCACCTGGATCCCCCAACCTCCCACCCTCCACACCTTCAAAACCCTCAGATTGTTTTTCAGAGTCCACAGTCTCTCATGGTTCATCTCCCCTTCCAATTTCTCTCAACTCCCTTCTTCTCCCCACCTCCCCATGTCCTCTTTGTTATTTGTTATGCTCCACAAATAAGTGAAACCATATAATTGACTCTCTCTGCTTGACTTATTTCACTCAGCATAATCTCTTCCAGTCCCGTCCATATTGATACAAAAGTTGGGTATTCATCCTTTCTTATGGAGTCATAATACTCCATAGTTTATATGGACCACATCTTCTTTATCCACTTGTCCATTGAAGGGTATCTTGGTTCTTTCCATGGTTTGGCGACCATGGCCATTGCTGCTAATGAACATTAGGGTACAGATGGCCCTTCTTTTCACATCCGTATCTTTGGGGTAAATAACCAGTAGTGCAATTGCAAGGTCATAGGGAAGCTCTATTTTTAATTTTTTAAGGAATCTCCACACTGTTCTCCAAAGTGGCTGTCCCAACTTGCATTCCCACCAACAGTGTAAGAGGGTTCCCCTTTCTGCACATCCTCTCCAACACACTTTGTTTCTTGTCTTGCTAATTTTGGCCATTCTAACTGGTGTAAAGTGTTATCTCAATGTGGTTTTAATTTTAATCTCCCTGATGGCTAGTGGTGATGAACATTTTTTTAATGTGTCTGATAGCCATTTGTATGTCTTCATTGGAGAAGTGTCTGTTAGTTTCTTCTGCCCATTTTTTGACATGATTATCTGTTTTGTGTGTGTTGAGTTTGAGAAGTTCTTTATGGATCCTGGATATCAACCTTTTGTCTGTACTGTCATTTGCAAATATATTCTCCCATTCCGTGGGTTGCCTCTTTGTTTTGCTGACTGTTTCCTTTGCTGTGCAGAAGATTTTGATCTTGATGAAGTCCCAAAAGTTTATTTTTGCTTTTGTGTCCTTTGCCTTTAGAGACATATCTTGAAAGAAGTTGCTGTGACTGATATCGAAGAGGTTATTGCCTATGTTCTCCTCTACGATTCTGATGGATTCCTGTCTCACGTTGAGTTCTTTAATCCATTTCGAATCTATCTTTGTGTACCGTGTAAAAGAATGGTCGAGTTTCATTCTTCTACATATAGCTGTCCAATTTTCCCAGCACCATTTATTGAAGAGACTGTCTTTTTTCCACTGCATATTTTTTCCTGCTTTGTCGAAGATTATTTGACCATGGAGTTGAGGGTCCATATCTGGGCTCTCTACTCTGTTCCACTGGTCTATGTGTCTGTTTTTATGCCAGTACCATGCTGTCTTGGCGATCATAGCTTTGTAGTAAAGCTTGAAATTAGGTAATGTGATGCCCCAAGTTTTGTTTTTCTTTTTCAACATTTCCTTAGCAATTCAGGATCTCTTCTGATTCCATACAAATTTTAGAATTATTTGCTCCAGCTCTTTGAAAAATACCGGTGGAATTTTGATCGGAATGGCATTAAAAGTATTGATTGCTCTAGGCAGTATAGACTTTTTAACAATGTTTATTCTTCTGATCCAAGAGCATGGAATGATCTTTTATCTTTTTGTGTCTTCTTCAATTTTTTTCATGAGTGTTCTGTAATTCCTTGAGTACAGATCCTTTACCTCTTTGGTTAAGTTTATTCCCAGGTATCTTATGGTTCTTGGTGCTATAGTAAATGGAAGCAATTCTCTAATTTCCCTTTCTGTATTTTCATGGTTAGTGAATAAGAAAGCAACTGATTTCTGTACATTGATTTTGTATCCTGCCACGTTACTGAATTGCTGTATGACTTCTAGTAGTTTGGGGGTGGAGTATTTATCTAGTTTCTAATCTACATACTGAATCATCTATTTGATATTTAACCTGTCTTCCCTCTTTCTAGTGCATTTTTAGAAAGGTGACAGGTTATACATATCACTATATATTTTTAATTTCATAATTCAGAATTACTTGACTCCTTAGAAAATGGACTGAGAGTTTTTCCTTTAAAAAAACATGTGAGGTTAGTAGAGCTTTTAGCCATTTGCCCTGTCTATTACATCTTTGTGCCATTTTGTAATAATAAACTGCCTCAGCCTGTGTGAGGGTCCTAGACTCATGTTTAGATTTGTAAGGTAATAAGTTCAAGGAAAACTTAGCTGAGGTCTTTATACTCAAACCACTCTTCCTTGATGTTTATACTTTATGCTAAACATGTCTATAATATTATACATTTTATACTTTTACATTTTTACAAAGTTTTGATGACAAGGAATGTCACATCTGTACATCTGAAAGTGGCCCTTACTTCCTCACATATAGATAAGAAGTCTTTTTATGACCTCTTCATGTATTTAATTAGTTTTGCCACATCAGAATTCATCCTTCTTAATTGAACATGTAAATATTTGTAGACTATGGGTTGAATAGTGATTCTAATTCTAGTATCTTTGTGATAAAAACCCTTCCAACAGGAATAAGTGAATGTCAAATTCAGTTTATAAGCCAGGTAAATATTAACTGCTATCGGTCTGTAATGTTTCAAAACATTATGGTTATATTAGAAAGAGCAATATTGCATACTGCATATTTATTTTAAATTTAAAGTTCTCCATATCAGCATTGGCTTTCTTCTTTACCTTATTCTTATGTAACTTAAGTAGAAATTACGTCAACATTTCATGCTTTTATGAACAAAATATTTCTGCTTACCTATAAGAATATGGTTCCTTTCCTAGAATATTTCTTTCTAAATAAACTAGGACAAATCCCATTCTGGGCTTATTGTCATAAATGAGTCCTTATGAAGGTAGACTCCACTTAAGGCTAAAACTCCGTGAAGAGTTTGCCAGGGCACTGCCTCTCAGTTTCTCAATACTGGACCCTTCAAGTTCTTCTGTGCTGTCCTACTTGTCACCTGCCATGCCATCAGACCTTGGGAGATTCCTTTTTTTCTAGATAGAACTGTCTTGCACAGGTGACCATTGTTGTTACCAACACTTATGGGGGAGTATGGGACAAAAAATGGCTCTTTTAAAAAAAAAATAGTATTGTATAGTTCATTATCTCAGGTATCTATGTTTAGTATGGCTGAGTGAGTTCCTAATGAGTGAGTTCCTAATGGATCCTGTCCTCCTACAGGTAACAATTATAAACTCTGAATAAACTACATTTAACAATGAGAATAACTTTTATCTCCCACAGGCTTCCAGTTAAGGAATGATGTCATGAGGATAAAAGCTACAGCATAGGGAATATAGTCAATGATATTGTAATAGCTTTGTTTGTAACAGCTATGTGCTACACCTGCTTTTGTGGTGAGCAGACCTTAATGTATAGACTTGTAGAATCACCATGTTGTGTATCTGAAACTAATGTAGCATTGTGCATCAATTATATCTCAATTAGAAAGAAAGAAAGAAAGAAAGGAAGAAAGAGAGAAAGAAAGAAAGAAAGAAAAAAAGAACAGCAACCCAAAGACACTGATGATTGAAAGAAAGCAAGCTGATTTGGGGTAGGAGTGGATACCAGGAAGGAGGGAAAAACACGGGGTAAGTTGCCCACTCTGTATGGCTTTTAGCCTGAAAGCAGACCAAAGTTAGTGTTGTACTGGATGGCTAAAATTCCAAAAGATATATAAAACCAATTTTTTTTTAATTTTTTATTTTTTATAAACATATATTTTTATCCCCAGGGGTACAGGTCTGTGAATCGCCAGGTAAAACCAAATTTTTTTTTGCAGAAGAAAGAAAACTAACAGAGTGAAAAGGCAATCTATAGAATATGGATTCTATATCTATACTAGATGTAGAGAAAATATTTGCAAACCATATATCTGATAAAGTGTTAATTTCCAAAATATAGATGGAACCCCTACAACTCAATAGTACAAAAAACAAAAAACAACAAAAAAAGCAAAAAACTTGATTTAAGAAGGGACAATAAAACTTGAATAGAGAAAAAAATGCTACAGAGAAAAAAATGGACAAAAGGTATATAAAAAGATGTTGAACATCACTAATCATCATGGAAATGGAAATCAAAACTACAGTGAGATACTATCACATACCTGTTAGGATAACTGTCATAAAAAAAAAAAACAAATTTTGGTGAGAATGGGGAGAAACTGGAATTCCTGTACACTGTAGTAGGAATGAAAAATGGTGCAATCACTACAAAAGTAGTATAGTAGTTCTTGTTCATTGGTTTTTCTTTCCTTTTCCAAAGTGGTCAACACAATGTTTTTTAAAGATCTATCCAAATGTCATATATACATGTAGTGATGTAATTTCTAATTGCTGTATATCATCACACAGTATGTGTGTAGTTACCATATTTACTTCCAATTTTCCTTGTTATAAACACTTAGGATGCCCCTAAACAGCACTATGATGAATATTCTTGTTCCTTTTTTAGACATATACCCAAGAGTGGGATTCTTGGGTCATCAAAGGAATAGAAATTGCCCCCTAAGTAGGTTCTCACCAGAAGTGTATGAAATGTCCCATTTACAAGTTTCTATGTTTTATAGTCAGTTAACATAAAGTGGTGTCTCATTATTATTTTGATTTATTTTTCTCTGATATCAAGGGAAGCTAAGAATTTCTACATATTATTGAATGTTTATATTTTCCCTTTTGTGACTTGCCAATTTATATCATTTATTTATTTTTCTTGTGCATTTCTTGCTTTTTCCTTTTTTTTTTTTTTTTTTTTTTTTTGGTAGCTGTTCCTTGCATATCCTGGATACTAATCTCTTGTTAGTTTCAGATATTTGCAAATATTTTCTACTAATCTGTCATTCACATATTAAAACTTTGTATGTGATAGGTTGTTGAATTAAAAACTTAATTACCATGAGTTTGATAAATATATTTTTTTTCAACCTACAGTCTATGCTTTTGGGTTTTTTTAAAAAATTCTTCCCAATACAGAGGTTACAATGATATTCATTTTTTTTTTAAAGTTAAATAGATTTGGCTTTCACATTTAGGTAGTCAATTTATCTTGAATTCCTATTTGCAATATGGTATGAGATTAAAATCTCACTTTCCTTTTGCTCCAAGAAGCAAAGCTAACTTCCCAACTCCTTAACCATGCAACCCATTTTTCCTCACTGATTTATAGTACAGTCTAATATAGAAAGAGTGTTCATAAATATGAGTCTGTTAGTGAGTAATTTGTTTTTTCCCACTGATCTGTTTATCAATTCCTATACTGTTTTTATATATATTATGGCTTTCTAGTGCATGCTAACTTCTCACAGGCGGAGTCCCTCCTATTTGCTATTCTTATTCAAGTTCACTCAGCTCTTTCTGGATTGTCATTCTTACATAATTATTAGTACATATATGACAGATTCCTCATAATATTAAGATAAAATTTTGATTGGGATTGTAAAGAACTTATAGATTGGTTTTGGGTGTAAAATCAATATTTTAAAGGTTTAAGTCACACCAACCATAAACAAAATATCTTTTCTTCATTTATTGACACTTTCTTCTATGTCCTCAAGCTATGTTGTAAACATTCTCTATAAAATTCTTGCACATTCTTTTCAGATTCGTTTCTGAAGTCTTTTGGTTTGTTTTTAGTATTATAGTAAATGGTTTCTGCAGTAGCTTGCAGTGTCAACTTAGTTAAATTCAAACTGTTTCTGATAATTATTTTCCCTGTGTATTTCTAGGTTGGCTCACATTGGTAAAATATGTATATGATTTGGAAGGCTGATGTGAGGAGCAGACATTACTTTCTTTTTTTTTTTTTTTTTAATTTTTATTTTTTATAAACATATATTTTTATCCCCAGGGGTACAGGTCTGTGAATCACCAGGTTTACACACTTCACAGCACTCACCAAAGCACATACCCTCCCCAATGTCCATAATCCCACCCTCTTCTCCCAAACCCCCTCCCCCCAGCAACCCTCAGTTTGTTTTGTGAGATTAAGAGTCACTTATGGTTTGTCTCCCTCCCAATCCCATCTTGTTTCATTTATTCTTCTCCTACCCACTTAAGTCTCCATGTTGCATCACCACTTCCTCATATCAGGGAGATCATATGATAGTCAGACATTACTTTCTAAAGATAATTGTGGTTACATGCAGTGACAGAGAGTTGTTGGGTTCAGGCTTAGTTTCAGTCTTGTCTGCTTTAAGTCTAGCTCTTCACAACTGCTGACCCTGTTGACTAAATGAAATCTCCTGTCCATGACTGGATTTTTGACAACAGATAGACAGACATGGGAGCAACACACAGACATAGCTTCTCATAGACCTCAGGGATCTTTCCTTCACAGTCTGATTTAGGAACATGCTAGGCTTTTCACACAGATTGGTTGGTGACTCCTTTGGTCTTCCAACTTCCCTCTCAGACCCTTGCTTCCCTATCTCCTCCCATAATGGTGTAAGATCTAACTCCTATAATAATAGATCCTTGCAATTTCATCATATAGAGACAATAAACATAAATAATTGGACAAATTTAGACAATAATATAATCATTAGGAATTGAATTTTGTGTAACTATTATCTTTTAAATAAGCATAACTAATTTAATTATATTATCTAATTTAATTTTTAATGATGGTGTATTGACAGTACACCTGGGTGGCTCGGTTGGTTAAGTGTCTGCCTTCGGCTCAGGTTATGATCCTGGGGTCCTGGGATCAAGTCCCCACATCAGGCTCCCTGCTTGTTGGGAAGTCTGCTTCTCCCTTCCCCTCTGCCTGCTGCTCTACTTGTGTTCTCTATCTTGCTGTCATATAAATAAATAAAATCTTCTAAAAAATGGTGTATCAAATTTTTGTTGTGCAAAATTCCTGAAAATTTAAAAATCAGCCCTTATGAGCTTGTAACCATACACTACCGGATAGACCCATCCAGTCATGGATCTATTATCCTTGCGAAGAAATGGGCAGATGGGACTAGATATTTTTCCAAAGACATCCAGATGGCTAACAGACACATGAGAAGATGCTCCATATCACTCATCATCAGGGAAATACAAATGAAAACCATAATGAGGTACCACCTCTCACCTGTCACAATGGCTAAGATTAACACAAGAAACAACAGGTACTGGCAAGGATGTGAAGAAAGGTGAACTCTATTCCACTGTTGGTGGGAATGCAAGCTGGTGCAGCCACTCTGGAAAACAGTATGGAGGGTCCTCAAAAAGTTAAAAATAGAACTACCTATGACCCAGCAATTGCACTACTAGGTAATTTCCCGAGGATACAAAAATACAGATTCAAAAAGATACATGTTTGTAGTAGCAGTATTATCAATAATAGCCAAATTATGGAAAGGGCCCAAGGTCCATTGACTGATGAATGGATAAAGAAAATGTGGGGTGTGTGTGTGTGTGTGTGTGTGTATTACTCAGCCATCAAAAAGAATGAAATCTTGTCATTTGCAAAGATGTGGATAGAGCTAGAGTGTATTATGCTAAGCAAAATAAGTCAGGCAGAGAAAGACAAATACCATATGATTTCACTCATGTGGAATTTAGTAAACAAAACAGATGAACATATGTGAAGGGAAAAAACAAAAGAGAGGGAAGCAAACCATAAGAGATTCTTAACTATAGAGAACAAACTGAGGATTGGAGAGAAATGGGTTGGGGATGGGCTAAATGGGTGATGGGTATTAAGGAGGGCACCTGATGAGCACTGGGTGTTGTATGTAAGTGATGAAGCATGAAATTCTACTCCTGAGACCAATACTACACTATATGTTAACTAACTAGAATTTAAATGAAAATTTGGAGGAAAAAACCTTTATTATTAAAACTTAAAAAAAATAAAACCTGCTAAAAAAGAATAAAGTATTGTTGGATTCACTTTTCTGTTTTGTTAAGAATTTTTTATCTAAATTTATGGGAAATACTCATTTGGAGTTTTATATAGTTTTGATTGGGGTTATAAAGAATAGTTTTATATAGGTATAATTTGTTTTATAGTTTTCTTTTTATTTTGATGGATTTATATAGTCTTCTTTAGAATAACACCTCACAAAGTGAGTTTGGAAGTATGTTCTCCTCTATATTTTGAAGTAGTTTGTGAAGTTTGTATTATTTCATACTGCTTTAATAAAATTAGGGAGTGAAGCTATTTATGATCCCGGATTTTCTTTGTGGGAAGCTATTTTTATTATGAAATCATTTATATAATGGTAGAGAAATAATCAGGTAATTCGTATATTCGTAATTCGAAATTTGTCCATCTTCTCTAAGCTGCCAAATTGATGGGCATGAATTTTATTATTATTTTAATATCTTCAGGGTATCATTATTGTTTTAATTATTATTTTAATATCTTATTGTTTTAATATATTATTGTTTTAATATATTCAGGGCAGAAGTGAATGTCTCATGAAACAAATGAGGGTTGCTCAGGTGTGGGGATGTAGGGATAGGGTGGCTGAGTTATGGACATTGGAGAGCATATGGGCTATCGTGAGTGTTGTAAAATGTGTAAACCTGATGATTTACACACTTGTACCCCTGGGGCAAATAAGACATTACATGTTACTTAAAAAAAAAAAAAGTGAATTTCTTTTTAAATTGTTTATATTGGTAATTTGTGTTTTTATTCTTTTTTCTGGATTTAGCTAGAGCAATTTTATTGATTTTTTTTCAGAGAACCAGATTTTTATTTCTCTGGATTACCCTATTTTTGTTTATTTTCTGATTTCTGATTTTATCTTTAGTATTTCCTTCATACTATCACTTTAATTTCCTTGTTTTTTTCTTGTTTCCTTTTTTGTTTTGTTTTGTTCTTTTTTTTTTGTTTGATTTTTTTCCTTTTTCTTATTTCTTAATGTGTAAGTGTAGATTACTGATTTTAGGCTTTTTTAATGTAATATAAGCATACTTAAATTTATAATATACAATATAAAACACTAGTTAGCCATATCCCACAATTTTTGGTATGTGTGTAAGATATATTTTCTAATGTATCTTGTGATTTATTTTTTGACCTCTGGATAATTTAGTATTATTTAATTTTCCAATTTTTGGTATTTTTCTAGATATCATTCTCTTATTGATTTCTAGTTTAATTTCCTTGTGGTCAGAGAAGATATTCTGTGTAATTTCCCTTTTCTAAATTTATTGAGAGTCGTTTTATGGCCCAGAATGTGGTCTATTTTAGATGAATTTTCCATGTGTGCTTAATTTTTTTTAAAAAATTTTACTTGTAGAAGACTGAATCATAACCCCAGAGATATTACATCCTAATTTCTAGGACCAGCAAGTTACCTTATTTGGCATAAAGATATTAAGATGGAGAGATTATCTTGGATTATGCTGATGGACCTAATGTAATCATAAGAGTCCTCATAAAGGGGAGAGATCGGCAGGAGAATCAGAGAAGCATATGTGACTACAGAAGCAGAGATTAGAAGGATCTGCTTGATAGTTTTAAAGATGGAAGAGGGCCATCAGTAGAGGAATGTAGGCAGGCTTTAGGAGCTGGAAAAAGCAGGAAATAGATTCTTTTGATCCTCCAGAAGGAGTAATGCTTTGTTAGTATCTTGATCTTGGTTCAGTGAGAATTTTGACCTCCGGAACTGTAAGATAATAAATTTGTCTTTATATATGTAATATGGAAGTATATAAAAGTTTGTGGCAATTTGTTACAACAGCAATCAGAAACTGATACATTGGTTATGTGATTGGTTTTTTCACAAGTTATAATTCTCACTCCCTCTTTCTGAATTACCAAAAAGAGGTTAATAATTACCTTATAGGATAATCTTGAGAATTAAGGGGAATAATAAATAAATTTAAATCCACAGCTCAATTCCTGCTACAAAGTAAGCATTCTGCAAATATTAATTCCTTTTGCTTTCTTCACTTGTTGGAAAGTACAGCATCATTATGGAGTTTTAATCAGGGTGAATGACATACCTGAACAACACTTAACAATGATAAAACTTGCAGAGTCACAAAGGATGAGCAACCAGAGGCTGCTTCAATGATCTCTGTATGATTAATGAGATCCTGGACTAGAGGGCTGAACAATGAGAACAGAAAGGAAAGAAAAACTCCAAGAGATATTTCAGAAAAGATAATAAAATATTTAGTATGGAGACAAGGAGAGGCAAGAACCAAAGATAAGCTAGCAATTGTGTTTCTGCTGGAGTGAAATTCAAAAGGATTCTAAACCTTTGGGATCTCAGAAATAAATTAGTATCAGTAAAGCGCATTGTTATGTCTGATTCTGAGCTAATGTGAGAAGTCCCTTCACCTGGTGCTCTGGACTACAATCTTCTAAATTGCTCCATTCTTCTCTGATAAACTCTTGACTGTGTCAAAGAATGTTAGATATAGCCTGAAGCAGTAAATACCAAATTGTAGTCCATGACCCATTAGTTGTCATAAAATCAATTTGGTCATATAGACACAGCATTTTAAAAAATGTAATCGGACAAGATAGAATGGAGAAAATATGTACACTTCATATATAGTAATGGTAGAAATTCTTTTCTCCCTGTGTGTGTGTATGTGTGTGCTGGATTTCGATGCAAAGTGTATTTCTTGTGGATCACTGTCAAAAATATTTGAAAAATATAGTATAAAAGGTATCAACATATCCATGCCCTTTTTAAAACAGCGAGTTCAGACTCCTGGGGAATGTGGAGATCAGAGGTTCCTTCCATTCTTTAGTGCCAGGGTTTGATTTCAGGCTAGAAAAATAATAATAATCATTTGAATTCTCTATTGATGGATCTTTATAAGGCAAATCCACTAAGACTATGTGCTTATGAGGTATGTCCTCGGATAACCTATAAATCACTTCAATAACAAGCATTTATTTAATACATATATGAGAGATGCACACTTTCATGGGAAATTTGGTTAGTTCGTTGTTGGTACTGTCCTAAGGCTTTCTTGTACCTCTTTATATTACTATAAATTCCCAAATTAACTAATTTTACTAGCATCCAAACTTCAGACATAGCTTTAAGATGGGTAGTTTAGAATTTTACAATAAATTTCGAAAAGACCCCCGTAGACAAAATCACATGAATTTTGGTAAGACTTTTACTTCATCAAAGGGTGGAAAATTTATTTAAGCCTTTAGGAATTAACCCCCAAAGTAGGTATTACAAATATAAGATATTGGGGTGCTTGGATGGTGCAGACATTAAGCATCTACCTCTGGCTCAGGTCATGATTCCAGGGTCCTCAGATCAAGCTCAGTGCTGGGCTCCCTGCTCAGCAGGAAGCCTGCTTCTCTCTCTCCCACCCACCCTGCTTGTGTTCCCACTCTTGCTTCTATCTCTGTCAAATAAATAAAATCTTAAAAAACTTTTTAAAAATAAAAGTAAAACAAAAAACAAATATAAAATATTTATAAAATATGCTAAATTTCAGACTGCTTATTATCTTTTCATAAATCTTTGATTCTTTATGGAAAAATGAAAAGTTTGAAATTAACAATTTAGGATAAATTTAAAATCAACAATTTAGGATACTAATCACAATCACTTGAGAAATTAGTAATAACATAAATCTTTCCTTTATAAATGGAGGCAAAATAATATGATAAAATTGAAATTGAAATGAATACCTGATAAAATGCTATTTAAATAAGGATTGGAATACTCTGGGGACTCTCACAAACAAAATGATTGATGTAGTGTTAAATTCAGTTTTTAAAACAGCAAGATAAATCTTAATGAGATAAAATAAGAGCTCAATTTTAAAATTAGTCATTACTTTTTCAACAAACTATCAGCAATCTTGGCATTAAAGCAATGCTAGGTGATCCCCTAATCAACTTTTATTTATTTCACATTCATATTCCTAAATAGGATGTAAGAGGTAATTTGTTACTTTATAAATTACATTTACCCAGGGGGAATTTTTCTATGGAAGACAGGGGTAGATTATTGGTCATGCATGTTGTGGGTTTGCTCTCATTTCGTGGGAGTTAGTGTTACCAGTCTCTTACTTTTTAGTTTTGAACAGATTTCAAAATAAATCTACAGACACATTGAGACATTGGTTATTTTGGGCTAGTGTGGGGTAAATGAATATTCTAGGAGATTCTGACACTGTGCCAAATGTCTTTTAGTCTAAGTTATAGAATCATGTTTTTTATGAAACTTTGAGATTTGCCAACAAATCCTTTTTTTATTGTTACTCTACATTCAAAAGACTTGTCTACAGAGAGGTTGATAGAGGGCAGTCAAGTCTTTTGCACTGCATAAATTATATCATTAGGTGTCTGAATATGGATTGACTTGTTCTCAAGACCTAAAAACTAAACACAGCTGAGAGCTAAATCCCTTGACAAATGAAAGTTCTGTGCAAAGATAACAGACAGCATATTGCAAATGGAATTTCTAAAAACCACACTATCCTCTAATATACACCTGATAAATGGTCATCTAAAACTGTAATTTGGAAAAAAGGTAATTTAATGTTGCTGCTTCGGGATAGCAAGGGTCAAAGAAAAAATGTAGCATACACATTAGAAGCAGAAAAGATTAATGCATTCAATTTAGTGTTCAATGTAAAGAAATTGGGGGGGAGGGGAATAAATGTAAAGCTAGATTAAAGTTAATGCATTAGGCTGTTGCTCCTGAGATTCTTGTTGAAAAAAACTTTGTAGTATATGAGATTACATATTTAATGCTGCCTTTAAAGTAAGATTAAGTATTTATGGATTAAAAATGGCAAAGTCCAGTTGTAGTGTTCCTTTAGTTACCCCCCCAAAAGGTTCTTGTAATTAATTATATTTTAAAAATAACTTATCATTATTATAAATAATAATGTATATTATTGAATAACAATAATTTGTATTATACAAATAGTATATTAATTAAGATTTATATTTTGTTTGTAGTTTTTGCTATTGTTATTTGCTTTTTTAGTTTTATTACAGTCAGGGATGATATAGTCATTTTCCATGGAATTAAGAACCTGCTAAATCGTATAATGGCATGACAAAATTTATATTTAATCTGAATTATGTATTCTTTTAAAAATAAATTTCATATACAGCACTGTTTAAGTTTAGAGTGTACAGTGTATTACTTTGATATATTTATACATTGTAATATAATTGCCAATGTAGCCATATTTATCACATTACATGATTACAGTGTAATATTATTGTCTATATTCATTATAGTGTGCATTAGGTCTTCATGGATTACTATGTGTTATAAAATTCTATCCTTAAATATCATTATCCACTCCCCAGATCCTGTGATAACACCACTTACTCTCTTTTTTGTAGGTTTAATTTTTTTCTTTTTTCTTTTTTTTGAGAGAGGGAGGGAGAGAGAGAGACAGGGAGCCTGCGAGCTTGGGGGAAGAGTAGAGGGAGGAGTAGAGAATTTCAAGCAGGCTCCACACTAAGCAGGGCTCAATCTCACAATGCTGAGATCATGACCTGAGCCCAAATCAAGAATGGGATGCTTAACTGACTGAGTATCCCAGGTGCCCCAGATTTAACTTTTTTAGATTCCACATATAAGTGAAATCATACAGGACTTGTCTTTCTCTGACTTTTGTCTCTCTAAACATATTGCGCCCAAGGTCCATCCATGCTGTAGCAAATAGGAGGATATCTTCCCTCCTCATGGCTAAATAATATGTACTACATCTTTGTAATCCATTCATTCATTGTTGGATACTTGAATTGGCTCCATATCTTGGTTATTGTGAATAAAACTATGATAAACATAGAGGTGCATATATTTCATTGAAATCCTGTTTTCATTTCCTTTGGGTATATACCTAGAACTGGAATTGGTGAATTGTATGTAGATCTATTTTTAATTTTTTGAGGAATCTCCATATTGTTTTCCATAGCTGTTGGACCAATTTATATTTTCATCAACACTGTATAAATGTATCTTTTTCACCACAATCTCACCAGCACCTGTTGTCTCTAACTCCTGGATTATAGTCATTCTCACAGACGTGAGGTGATATATTTTGTGGTATGGGTTTGCATTTTCCTGGTGATTAGAGATGTGGGACATCTTTTCATGTATCTTTTGATGTTTTTTGGGGGAAAATGTCTATTTAATTCTTCTGCCAATTTTTAAATCAAATTGTTTGGTTTTTGTTATTGAGTTGACTGAGTTATTTATAATATTTTAGATATTAATCATTTCTCTGACATGTGGTTTGAAAAATTGTTCTTTATTTTGGTAAAGATTTTATTTATTTATTCGGCAGAGAGAGACACAGTGAGAGAGGGAATAAAAGCAGGGGGAGTGGGAAAGGGAGAAGCAGGCTTCCTGTTGAGCAGGGAACCCAACAAGGAGCTTGATCCTAGGACCCTGGGATCATGACCTGAGCTGAGCCTTGCCCAATCTAGGACTTTCAACAGTGTATTGTACAGATGTGATGAGGGTGGGCATTCTTGTCTAGTTCCTGATCTTGGGGGAAACTCTTTTAATTTCTTTCCACTAAGTATAATGTTAGCTGTGGATTGTCATATATGACCTTTATTATGTTGAGGTACTTTCCTCCTATACCCTATCTGTGGAGGGTTTTTCTTATCAAAAGATGTATGTTGTCAAATGATTTTTATCTGTCTGTTATGATCATGGGGTTTTAATACTTCATTTTATTGAGGTAATATACTACATTTACTGAAACATTACATTCATTGTGTTAAATCATCTTTGCATTACAAGGATAAATCCTACTTGATCGTGGTGTAAAATACATGAATTCAGTTTGCTAGCATTTTGTTGAGAATTTTTGAATGTATATTCATCATGGATATGGCCTGTGGCAATTCTTTTCCTATGATATCTTTATCTGGTTTTGGTATAAGTAATGCTAGCCTTGTAAAATGAGTTTGGATGTACTCTTTCCTCTTCAACATTTTGAAAGAGTTTGAGGAGGATTGGTATTAATTCTTCTATAAATGTTTAGAAGAATTTTCCAGTGAAACTGTCTGGTCCTGGGGTTTTCTATTTTGGAAGTTTTTTGATTACTGAATTAATCTCTTTACTCCTTATGTTTGTTCAGATTTTCTGTTTCTCCCTGAGCTAGTCTTAGGAGGCTGTGCATGTCCCTGAGCTAGTCTTAGGAGGCTGTGCATGTCTAGAAACATATTTATTTCTTCTAGGCTATGGAATTTGTTGGCATGTAATTGTTCAAAGTAGTCTCAGGATTTTATATATTTTTGTAATATTACTTGTGATGTTTCCTCTTTCATTTCTAATTTTATTTATGAGTCTCTCTTTTTTGCAATTGACAAACCTTCATCTAATTAATTTAATTTAGCTGAAGGTTTGTCAATTGTGTTTCTTTTTGAAGAACAAGTTCTTAGATTTCTTCACCCTTTCTATTGATTTCCTTGTCTCTATTTCATTTATTTTCATTCTGATTCTTTAAAGTTCCTTTCTTCTGCTAACTTTGAGCTTAATTTCTTCTTCGTTTTTTTTTTTTTAAGATTTTTATTTATTTATTTATTTATTTTGACAAACAAAGATCACAAGTAGGCAGAGAGGCAGGCAGAGAGAGAGGAGGAAACAGGCTCCCCGCTGAGCCGAGAGCCCCATGCGATGCAGGGCTCCATCCCAGGACCCTGAGATCATGACCTGAGCCAATGGCAGAGACCTTAACCCACTGAGCCACACAGGCGCCCCTAAATTTATTATTCTTTTTCTAGTTTCTTGAGAAAGGATGGGTGGGTTGTTTATTTGAGGTCTTTATAATTTCTTAATATATGTATTTGTTGCAATAAACTTTCCTCTCAGAATACTTTTGCTGCATAACACAATATTTGATATGTTGTATTTTCATTTTCATTTGTTTTGAAATACTTTTTAAATTTCCCTTTTGATTTCCCCTTTGTCCCAAAGGTTGTTTGAAAGTGTGTATATAGTTTCCATATATTTGTGGATCTTCACACTTTCCTCATGTTGTAGATTTCTAGTTTCACACATTGTGGTCAGAGAAAATAGATTTCAATCCTAAATTTGCTAAGATTTATTTTGTGGCCTATGATATGTATCCTGGAGAATGTCCTATGTGCACTTGAGAAGAAGGTTATTCTGTTGCTGTTGGTTAGAATCTTCTGTATACATCTATTAAGTCTATTTGTTCTAAAGGGGCTCAATTCCAAACTTTCCTTGTTGATTTTCTGTCTGGACAATCTATCCATTGCTGAAGGTGGAATATTGAAGTCTCCTACAATTATTATATTGTTGTCGATAGCTCCCTTAAAATCTGTTATTAATGGCTCAGTATACATATATGCTCACATTCTGGGAGTATATATATTCATGATTATTGTATCTCATAGATGATTGACTCCTTTTGTATTATATAATTATCTTTTTTGTCTCTTGTCACATTTTTTGGCTTAAAGTTTATTTTGTCTGATATAAGTATGACTATGCTTACTTTTTTCCTTCATTTCTGTTTCCTGGAAATATCTTCTCCCGTCTTTTTAATTTTGAGCCTATATATGCCTGTAGAGCGGAAATGAGTCAGCATAGAGTTAAGTCTTATTTTTGTAATCCATCCAGCCATGGTGTGCTTTTGACTGGTGAGCTTGATCCATTTACATTTAGGGTGGTTATTGGTATGCAGGGATTTACTCCTGCCACATTATCTTTTGACTTCTGGTTACTTTGACTCTCCATTGTTTCTTTTTCCTTCTGTTTCTGTCTCTGTTTATAAGAGACATTGTGATCTCCTCAGTCTCCTCCTTTTTGTTATGTTTTGTGTCTCTGGTTTAGATTTTACTTT
The DNA here is from genome assembly GCF_964662115.1 of Mustela nivalis. Lineage (NCBI taxonomy): Eukaryota > Metazoa > Chordata > Mammalia > Carnivora > Mustelidae > Mustela > Mustela nivalis. The sequence continues at coordinate 66,758,406 of NC_139024.1, forward strand.
GTGGTTACCATAAGGCGTATATGAAATATCTCACAGATAAAATAGTCCTTTTTGCTGATAGCTAATTATCTTCACTCACCAATAAAGTTTCCAATTTTTATTCTTCCCCTTTTGTATTTTAGTGTCAAAAGTTACCTTTTTTTTTTACTGTGATTTTGTTGCCAAGTTGTAATAACAATATTTATTTTTAATGTTTTCTTTCCTTTAACTTTTATGCTATAGTTAAGTGTTTCATATACTATTCTAAAAGAGAGTTACTGAATTTTAATTCTGATAGACTACTTACCACCTTAATTAGAGTTTGTGTACTTTTGTCTTTTGGTTTCAGCTTGAAGAGCTCCTTTCAACATTTCCTGTAAGCAAGTCAAGCAGTAGCGAATTCCCTAAGATTTTGTTTGTCTAGGAAAGCTTTTATTTTTTCCTTCATATATTCATACCCATGTCTTTGGGTTTGGCTGCTGGAAAATTGTAATTTCCTCTTTGTGATATTGTAGTACCATGATTTTTCATGGCGTTCCATGGGAAATGCTTCTGCCAGTGCTTGTAATTGCATTTGAAAGGGCAAACGTCTTTCTTATTTAGGCAAGGCTATGTTTATTTTGATACTAACAGTTCAACAGGTTGGTATTTAGGCACCTTCCCTTTTTTTTTGTTTTTGTTTTTGTTTTTTTTGTGTTCTTTTCTTCTAGAAGCTGGTGCTATAGTACAAGTTTCTGATCTCCCTTACCAGATCTGATTTCACTGCTAAGGGTGGGAACATATGCATAGAAAACAAACAAACGAAAAAGCAAAGGATGGTGGTGGCGGTGGGTGCAGTGGGGGTGTTGTGTACTTAGCTCTTGGGGCTTTGGTGTGCCCACACAGGTAGGGGGATTTTCTAGGGGGTTCCAGAGGTTTGTGATTGACCTTCTTACTTCTGGTGCAGGCAAAAGACACTTTCAGTTAGTTCTCTTCACTTACCTACTTTTCTTTCCTTCCCCTAAATGATTGTAATCTCTTCATAGAGAAACTGGTCCTTCCAGCTGCAGCACATATGCCTGGGCAGTGCCCCTCTCACCACCTTCAGATCCTACATCCTCTGCCAGAAAGGCAGTGCTGGCTCATTGCCTGACTGATCACTGCTTTCTTTGTCTGCTGGCCCTGGCTCCCCTGACACTTTCCTTTCTCTGCTGCCTCCTCCATAGTCCAATCCATTGACTTCTGGGCACAGAGATGGTGGATCTTTCAGGCTTCCTCATATGCTGTGCAGAGGCCCCCTTTTTTTCCTCTTTGGTTATGGATATCCAATTAATTGTAAATCAAAAGGGACAGAATGAAAAGTGTCTCACGCTGCCATGATGCTGACATCACTCTCCTCTTCAGACACTGGTTGCTGATGGTGGCACAAATCAGCATAATTGGAGAAAACATCTAAGATTTATATTTTTGAGAAGTAATTTAAATCAGACTTACTGGTCAAATTTTAAAGAATTATCATTATTACTAATTTCTTTTTTTTTCATTATGACTCATTTCTAAAAATAATTTACATCAAATCAGTACTTCGCCTGACTTGGTATTATCAGTATTATTAGGCAGTTCATTAGTATACTGTATATTTGACTCTAATTCTTTCTCAGATCTTTCAGTGCTTAGGCATGCTTTCAATTTCTGGTGGAGAAAACATACAAATTAATTTGGAATCATGGTATAAGGTAACTGAATTGAGATTAAAGACCAAATATGTGCCCAGAATTTGGATTATATTTTATATCATCAAATAAAATTTTGGTTATATATGTAAAAATTGTTACTCTATTATGCCTTCTTATTTTATACTTTACACTGATTGACTTATTTGTCTTGATCAGTTCATTTAATAGATATTCATTATCACTCTATGCCAGACTTTGTACAAACTACTACAGATACAATAATGAACAAGAGTGAAGAAGCTTCTTCCCTTCCCTTTTTCCCCTTTCATCTATTTTTTACATTGTTCTATTTCCCATTCTAGTGTGTAAGCTTTATAATAGGCTATGCATCTTTTACTTAAAAAAAATCTTATCATAATGCTTAGTATAGAATCTGTATAGTAGATGCTCAATGAATCTGTAAGTAAGAAAAGTAAAAAATAAATTGACAATTAGAAGCAGTTTGGAAATATGCAGTCTAATGTACTTCTATAGATGACAAGGCAGGTAGCCTTACTCAAGATCCACAGTTTTGACATAAGCAGCCCTAGACTTCAAGTCTTAAATTCAGTTTCAGGGCTCTTTTCACTGCCATGCTCTGCCACTTTTAGGAAGATGATTATCATAGAAAATGTCAAGGTGTAAATGAAATCCATGAATTAAATCAGAAATAATATTATAAATAGATTAAAATATGTACATTTCACATAACTAATTAGAAAAGAATACAGTGAGCAAACTATAGTGGTGGTGAGTTAAGGAAAGTAGGATGATGCTGAAGATAATGAAAAAGTCTGATTATGTGTAAAATATTTCAAAGATTAAGGTAGTTTTGTTATAAATCTTATAGAGAATCAATGAAAAAATCAGTATAGAAATTTGAGAAAATCATAAAGAATGAAGAGATGGATACTGTATGGATTATATGCCTCAGATAGAAATGGAATAGTTGAGAAAGGAGAAAGGTTTGAAATGGACTTTTGGGGTTTATATCTACATTACAGAATTTAAATTAGAAGCTGGAAGATATTGTAATTTTTTTTTATAAACAGAAATCAGTGGTATTTTTAAATCTATAGAATTTTGATTATGGTAACTGTAATTGAATTTTATCAGAGCAATATTTCTCCAGAAAATGATATTAATTTTATTAAGGAATTGAATTAGGATAAGAGATGACTATAATATTTAAAATGAAGGAAAATAAGAGAAATAGTTATTCTAAACTCACAAATGTAGGAGGTCAATATGGAAAGAATTTGAGCCTTTAGTCTTTATATCATTTTTCTCAGTTTTATGGTTTTAATCCTCATTATGTGGAATGACTGCTTAATGAATCTTAAGGACTGCATTGTGTATCTCCAAAATTTGTATGTTGAAACCTTAACTCCCAATGTGACTATATTTGGAGATAGGGTTTCAGGAGACAATTAAGCTTAAAAGAGGTCATAAGGGTAGTGTCCTAATATGTTAGGACTGCTGGTCTTATAAGAAGAGAGAGATCTTATTCCCTCATTCCCTTTTTCTTCCTTCCCTCCTCCATGTGTGCACAAAGAAGAGGTCCTATGAGCACAGAGTAAAATGGTGGCAGACAAAAACCAGGAGAAGGGATCTCACAGTAAAACCTACCTTGCTGGCATCTTGATCTTGGCCTTCCCAGCCTCCAGAGCCTTGAGAAATAAATTTCTGTTGTTTAAGCCACCCAGCCCATCGTATTTTGTATGGCAACCTAAACAGAATAAGAATGAATTAAGTGAGGGGCGCCTGGGTGGCTCAGTGGGTTAAAGCCTCTGCCTTCAGCTCAGGTCATGATTTCAGGGTCCTGGGATCGAGCTCCACATCAGGCTCTCTGCTCAGTGGGGAGCCTGCTTCCTCCTCTCTCTTCCTACCTCTCTGCCTACTTATGATCTCTCTCTCTCTCTGTCAAATAAATAAAATCTTAAAAAAAAAAGAATGAATTAAGTGAGAATTTTGCTATTATCTACATTTAACAGCTAAGATACATGATGTGAAGAGTGGTATTTTTGACTCATGCTTTTATAGTTGCAAGTTTGACACATGCAATCAGCTTGCCTTATTTTATGTCCATTTTTCATTTTCTTGGTTTATCCCTAATTAATCATTTTGAAGTAATCTCATTCGGTTACTTTACTGAATATTTTAAGTCAGAGATTGATCAGTAATACAGATACCACTTCAGTACTGCCAGCAGTAATCAACGTAACAGAATATTAGTTGCTTGGGAGTGTCATAGTAGAAATCGCAGGAAACCACAGCTAAGATTTCAACTCCGCACACCATCAGGGAGTAAATAATAAACTGACAAAGCTAGAATGTTGGAGTGCCTGGGTGGCTCAGTGGGTTAAAGCCTCTGCCTTCAGCTCAGGTCATGATCCCAGGGTCCTGGGATCGATCCCCGCATTGGGCTCTCTGCTCAGCTGGGAGCCTGCTTCCCTACTTTCTCTCTCTCTGTCTACTTGTGACCTCTCTCTGTCAAATAAATAAATAAAATCTTTAAAAAAAAAAAGCTAGAATGTTATACTGTAATTCTCCAACAGTCATATCATTATGTTATGTAGTATCACCTCCTCATGAGAAGACTCATTCTAAAACAGGTCTTTGCAAAAGAAAAATGATTAGAGTATATAAATCTCTTTCAAATTCCACTCTGACTAGATTTTCTTGTTCCGTTATTTACATGTGTTTTCTTTAAGAACATCTTTTCTGAAAGATGTCTTTTCTGAAACTGTCTTAAATACTAACATAGGTATTATGAATATGTTTAAATACTCTTATCATTTTGGTATCTATACCAGCTATTAGCATAACTCAATGAAAATCAGGCTAGATCAAAGATTAAAATCACAATTCACTTTAAACGTCAAACATTACTGAGATACCTGGGAGGCTCAGTCAGTTAAGTATCTGCTTTCAGCTCAGGTCATGATCGTTGGGTCCTGGGATTGAGTCCCACATCAGGCTCCCTGCTCAGTGGGGAGTCTGATTCTTCCTCTGCCTGCTGATTCCTCTGCTTGTGCTCTGTCTCTTTCTTCCTCTGATTAATAAATAAAGTCTTAAAAAAATAAACTTCAGACATTATTAATGAATTTATATATAACTTGGTTCCACTTTACGTATCTCTAAAATATTAATTCTCAATAGGGTCACAAATTGTCCTTCAAATAATATTTTGAAAACAGGAAGATAATTATTTTATTTCTACCTCGTGGTAAGGCATATTTCCCCAAAATGGCCCTGGCATCATCCGTCAGTCTATATTTCTTCTTACAATGTGACTATGGCACTCATCCCATCAAGAAGTGGAATCTAGGTTCTCTCCCCTTGGACCTAAGTGGGCTTGTGCCTTATGTGACTTCAAAGGTTGGGTTGTAAAAGGTGATGCAGTGTCTACTTAGCTCTTTTGTAATGGTCTATGGTCTAATGAACTTAGCCACCATGCCATGAGGAAGTGCAAGAAGTCACATGGAGAGGACACTTGCATGTGGTCTGCCCAGTAGTTCCAACTGAAGTCTCACCTTATAACCAAAATCCAGAGTTGGATGTGTATACATGAACATTCAGATGATTCTAGTCCCAGTTACTGAGTCACCCTTAGTTCTCAAGTCTTTCTAATTGAGGCCTCAGATGTTGTGGTGCTGAGATACATTGTCACTGCTTTGCTCTTTCTGAATTCTTAATACCCAGAATTTTTGAGTCTAATAAAATTGTTTTTATTTTTATGTTACTAAACTTTGTGTTGTTTGTTATGCAGCACTAGTGACTGGGATGCTTCTTGAACATTTATATATTGAATTTGACATAATTTTAATATAAATTGCTTTGTTTTAATTTACTTTATTGATATAAAATATTATGCATCTAGGTATCCATATTAGTCAGCATTCTCCAGAAAAACAGAAGAAATAAGATACACATCTATATAAAATTTATATCTATATCTGCTTCTGTATCTGTAGATACAGATACAGAAGCAGATATAGCTATATAGAGCCTAAAATGGCTCACATGATTATGAGGGCTAGCAAGTCTGATATCCACAGGCAGACCCAAGGAAGAGCACTTATTGTAGTCTTGAGCTCAAAGAGACAGAAATCCTTCTTCTGAAGACCTCACTCTTTTGGCTTAAGGCTTTCAACTATTTAGAAAAGGTCCACCACACTATGGAGAGTACTCTGCTTTATTCAACATCTACTTATTTAAATGTCATCACATCTAAAAAGGAATAAAGTCCCTGCAAGCTGGAGAGGATCAGGAAGATCTCTATTTTTCTTTCTTTTTTCATTCTGGGATCTGCCTCAAGGCCAGTCACAGGTGTTGACTATACAGTCTCAGTACCAGGCATGTGAATCTCCAACAGAAAATCTTTTCCTGAATAAAAATACCTTCCAAAGAGTCCTTTGTTCTCATCCTAAAATTTACATGGAAAGGGGAAGGAACTAGAAGAGCCAAAATAATTTTGAAGAAGAAGAAAGAAATGAGAGAACTCCGAATCCCTGCTTTTAAGATTTACTGTTAAGTAACAGGAAGCAAGGCAGTATGGTATTTGTGAAAGGATATCCACATGACTCAGTGGAGCAGAATAAAAGAGTCAGAAATAACCCACATAAATATTTTCCCTGCATTTAAAATAAAAAATAAATTATAAAGCCAAGAATCACAGAATAGTTTTATAACAGCAATTTTTTTATACGGTGTAATCTGATATATTAAATGCTGATTCAGCCAAATATTGTGATATAACTATATTGGAAGAATAAAAGAAAGGGGCATGTCTATGTGGCAGTAAGGGTTAAATGTTGGCCATCTACTGTAGCTAGTCAGTAGATGTTCCCATTGTTAAAACATTAAGAAACATGTTACAGGAAAGAAATAGTTAAGAGTTGAAAGTGGTTAAAAAAAGCAAAACAAAACAAACAAACAAACAAACAAAAATAAAAAAATAAAATTAAATTAAAAAATAAAATTAAAAAAAAAAAAAAAGAGTTGAAAGTGGTTGTTTCTGTGTGGTGGGGCTCTGAGGTAGGGAGCCGGGCAAGAACTCTTGTTTGATAATGTACCACATGGATGACTAGGGCATAGTTACATCTCTTTGTTCTCTAATATATAGTAGAAAATAAATGGGATAAATGGGATTTTAAAGGGTAGGAACCATTCTGGGTGATGGAAAGAGTGAGAGCAAAGACTAGCTCTTTCAAACCAGGAGTTCTTAACCTATAGATAATCATGAGTTTGCTGGGTTCAGGAGACTATAAAAGAAATGAGCTGTCTAGAGTAAGGGGGTGTGTTCAAGAACAGTAGAACAATGGGTGCCTGGGTGATTAAGTGTCTGCTTTCACATCAGGTCATGCTCTTAGGGTCCTGGGATCAAGCCCTGTGTGATCGTCTGGCTCCCTGTTCAGCAGGAAGTCTGCTCATCCCTCTAATTATCCTTCTTTCAACTACCCACCCCCACTTGTGCACTCTCTCTCTCTCTCTCTCTCTCTCTTCTCTCAAATGAATAAACAAAATCTAAAGAAACAAAGAGTAGGACAAGTGATTGGGTCAATCTTGAATGCCAGGCTGGGAGGCATGGACTTGCAAGTCTGGAGGTTTTGAGTCCAGATTAGAACTGACTTTACCATGTGACCTGGTACAAATCAATTATCCTGCTGGATCTCAATTTTATCACTATAAAAATAATATCTTTAAGAGTTACTTCTGATTGTATGATAAAACTCAAGTTCCAGGATGATGATTAGTCTTCATCAGTGGGAAAGGGAGAGATTCAAGCTGGCAGTCTAATTTGGAGGCACTGGAAGTATTTGTTTTAGAGGCCCAGGAGAATACACTAGGTATGTATTTTCTGAAAGAAATGAAGTTATCAGGTTTAAGAGTATCAAGGTATATAGGATATATACAGGGTATAAGACAAAATTTTGCAAATGCTTGATCATAGAACTCCCTAAATTTTTTTTAAATTGTTGAGGATCCCAAAGAACTTTTCTTATCTAGGTTATATCAACTGGTATTTCTGTAATAGAATAAAACATGAATGTACACAAGCCTACACAACTTTCCATTCCATTTCAGAGGACCCCTGGGCTTCCCTTGTGGCACATTTATGGATTACAGGTTGAAAACCTCTAATAGACTAAAGTTTGATGTTAGAGTAAATGTGTAGGGCAAATATGATTTTGCCAGAATAATTTAGATTGGTTCTAGAACACGAGCTACACAACTTTGGTTTCATGTTGCCAAGTGAAAAAATTCTTTGGTGGAAATCATATTCCTGAACTAGATGACCTTTAAGAATCCCTTCAAACCTAACTTTGTGTTATTCTATGAATCATTCTTATTGGCTAGTTAGACTGTTCTGATTTCATTGCTCTGTTGCACCACCCTTACTTCACAGGAATTATATCCAACTGGCCTCATGTTTATTCCCCAGAAACTATAGTCATAAATTTATCTTCCAGTTTCCTTTGCTTAATTTGGAAAATGTCTAGTGAATTAAAAAGTCTATTTCCAGGGACTAAAAAGCAGTGGCAAATAGCCTATTTATTATACACATGCATACTTCTGATGACAAGGAACAAGAGAGGAAGTGTTTTTTGGCTAAAGCATTGCATTTTTACAATTCAGAATTTTTTTAAGCTAGTAAATTTCATCATTCTTTATTGCACCATTTTTCCATTTGAAGAAGATTTTCATTAGGAAGAAGAAGGAGAGGAAGAGGGAGAAGGAGGAGGAGAATGAGAAGGGAGGGGAGAAGGTCGGGGAAAAGAAGCAGCAGGAGGAGGAGGAGGAAGAGGACAAAGAAGAGGAAGAGGAAGAGGAGGAGGGAAAGAAGAGAGAGAAGGGGAAGCGGGACAGCAAAGGAAGGGGAAAGAAGTAGAAGATGACGACATCCAAGTGTACATCCCAGATGAACAAGGTCTTCTCTGTTTGGGAAGGGTTACCATGCCAGAAATCAGCACACACAGACATTTTCAGAAATGGCAAGAACAAATTGTGACTTTGAACATATAATGTATTTTCCAAAACTTTAGGAAAAACTCGGAGGCAGATGATTCACCAAACATCAGATTTGTATTTATATAACATGAAACAACCAGCTGATCACTATGAAATGCAGTCCTAAATGTGGATTTCTTAAATATAGAAATGTTCAATATTAGAAAAGAAAAAGTTCAGACTTTTTTTTTTTTTTTTTTTTTTTTTATAATTTCAGGGTTTGTTGTAGAGAGAGAACTCAAATCTCTGGAGAGGGTAAGAAGTAGAATTCCTAGGTTTGCTGGGAGGAAAACTGAATTCATATAAATAAATAATAATCATGATTCTCTCCCTAAATTCTCTTGGAGTGAAATTTGGTTTAGCCTTTATCTGAAATTTAAGTCAACTAACTGGCATGCCATTATCTTTCCAGTTGTCTTTCTGCCTTGTCCTCTTCCTTACCTAGCTTAAAATTCTTGCCAATGTGAAATTCCTGGTGAAATGCTTCTGTGTAACCTAGATTAGAATGCTAGCCCTCTCCTGTTAGTGCAGAATAGATATCGTCTATACTCATTAATAGTGCATTAGCGAGTTCACCTTGTTTCTGAGGGTAATGCATACATTAACATTAATAAGAAGGGGCAATGAAGTCTATATCCTTGCCTCTCCCTTTCCACACACACCCAATCCTCTTCCTGCAAAAAGCAAACCTGAATGCTTCCAAGTTGTGGGATTAGGCGCATCCAGCCCAGAGCTACTTTCGAAACCTGAGCAGTGGAGATGCCCAGGATAGACTGGTGATGCCTGAAGTCTTTTCTGTCAGTGGTGTAAGAATGAGGGGCCCCCAAAATTGCTGTCTTTCTTCCACAAGGTAGGGAGCGCTGGGATGGTACACGAGAGAAGTAGATGTTTTCTCTCTGGTGGTCTCTGAAGGTTGTTGCCAGGCCCTACTCCTAAGCAATGAATGATTAAAATACTTAAAAAAAAAAAAAAAAGGAGTCATGTACTCAAAAGTGCAAGCATGGTAGAGAGGAGCATCTTTCTCAATCTGAATGGGATTAATTAGCCTATCCTCTCAAATTAGGGAAAATTCCCTCTCCCTCACAAATCTTCTGCAAAATCAACTCTACCAAATATTAAGAGAATGTGGATCAATGGGAACTCGTAGATGCTGATAAAGTAGACCAATTGTTTGGGAAAACAATTTGACCTAACATGTGGTGTGAAACAACCAAACAACCAGCAAATCCCTTCCAAGGCGATCACAGTAGATGAGGAGTGGCAGGAGTGCTCTGGGAGCCACGGGCAAGGAAGTTCAGAGGAGCTCCATTCAGACTTCTAAAAGCCAGAAACAACAAAGTTCAGAGCAGCTCCAGTTCAGACTTCTAAAATCCAGAAACCACCCAAATATCAACAAGGAAGACAAATAATTGCACTCTAGGCTAGTATACCATATATGATCTCTACTCTACAGAATAGAATGGATGAACTTTAGAAACATGTCGGTAAGTGGGGGAAAAAAGCAAGTTCTGGAAATCTGTAATAGTATGGTATTCTATCTATAAAATTCAGAGACTAAACCCTATGTTGTTTAAGCTTACAGACATAGGTCATTGGTAGGATCATTTTTTAAAAATAAGAGGATGATAAACATAAAATTCCAGATACTGCATAACTCAAAATGGGGTCCAGAAAGCAGACATGTAGGGCTAGGAGAGAGTAATCTCAATAGAGGCCAATTATTGGAAGAGTTGCTTTTCCTAGATTGCAGACACTATAAATTACAGAGACAAAGAAGAAAGGAAGAATTAAAGACTATCCACTTTCTTATTTCTGCCCCTAACCAAGGAAAAATAAATAAATTGCTGAGACTTCCAGAGAAAGTCTGGTTGTGGGAGAAGTTGTAGTTGAGTCCCTCCTAGAACCTCTTTTCTGTCTTCAACATATAGCAAGGATCCAGGGCAACGCTCACTATCAACTCCAAATATGAAACCTGCGTCCAAAGGCACATGGGAGGCTTTTTGGCTGCCAGAAGCTGCCCCCAGAGAATCCACTCATTCTATGTGCTTGTCGACTGTGTCATAGCTCAGTTTGAGTCTCAACAAGATAAGCTCAACAAGGCAGAACATTTCCAGCTGTTGTGGTCAGACAGCAGCAGGTTCTTATCTGAGGACAGCAGGGCCATGTGGCACACCGCAGCCGGGGCAGTGTCAGGGGAAGCATGTGGTCTCTGTACACAGTAGCAGGTCCAATAGACAGCAATTAGCACCAGGAGAATGAAGATGAACGGGACATATACATAACCTTCATAAAAATGTCACAGGGAAAAGACTCACAAACCATATGGATCCGTGCCGGGGCTCTCCCAAGGATGGCCTTTTATATTACGCTAGTCCAAGTGATGGCTTTTTAAAAGAGATGTCTGTTCATTGCTGCGTCTTTCTGGCTAGACCTACGGAGAGAAGTAAAGGAATAGCCTGCCTCTGTGGGGTTTGTGGAAATATAAAGAACCCTTGGGCTTTGACATGTTTTGGCTTTCTCAGCTCCGAGTTTTGGGGCTAGGTTGTCTAATCTGCATATGTTGATGGTTAATGAACTGGGTCCCCTCACCTTGTAGTATTTTTCTCTTTTACTTTTAATGATAATTTTTCTGAATCTATAAGTATTTCAAATATATCCTTATCTGTTTTCAAAAGCACCCATGTTGTGTCTTCTTTCTTCATGAAGAAAAATTGTTTTTCAAAAGGACTTTATCCCCCTTACAAGATCACTGACCAAGATGGCTGCAGAATCAGTCCCATGAAACAAGCAGGCACCAAGGAAAAAGACTGAGCAGAAACCGTAGCCAAAATCCACCCACAGCTGATGGCTGTGAGGCCAAGGCTGACACTGCCAGAGACCACGGGACCACAGGGTTTTTTTGTTGTTCTGGATTTTTTAAGATTTATTTATTTACTTAAGAGAGAGAGAGAGAGAGAAAGTGTGAGTGAGTGGGAGGAGGGGCAGAGGGAGAGGGAGAGAGGGAATCCTTAAGCAGACTCCCCATTGAACACAGGGTCCAATGATGATGTGAATATCAATCCCAGAATTCGAGATCATAACCTGAGCTGAAACCAAGAATCAGCTGCCTACCCAGCTGAGCCACCCAGGCATTCCTGGATGTGCTGATTTTACTGCTCCTGGATGCTCCTCCTGGGAAGGTAAGGGTAGGGTCATCACAGCCAGAATGAAAAATCATTTTGACTTTTCTTCTTTGAGATTTCAATTCCTGATTCAAAATCCAGAGATCATCATTCAATTAATATATACTGAGCTCCTAAAATATGTGTGGCTCTAATCTTGGAGCTTAGGATCCATCACTGAAGGAACAAATGAATGCTTCTATCCTTTTGGAATTTATATTCTAGTGGGCTAAGAGGCAAGCAGGGCTTTAGGAGATAGGCCATAAACAAAAAGAGTAAGTTATATAAAGTGATGGTAGGTGATAAGTGCTTTAGGAAAAAAGAAAGCAGAGTAATGAGGATAAGGAAGGTGGATGTATGGGCAGGTGTTGATTACAGGTAAAATTTTTTAATGGAGTGGCCTGGGAGTTCTCATGGGAAAAGTGACATTCCAGCAAAGATTACCGAAACATAGGGATGGGAGATCTTGTGGCCACTGTAGAAAATACAATCAGGCACGTGAACCATGAATTTCAGAGGACACAGGGAAATAGCTTGTGGGATTGGCGATGGTAGGAGAGCAGCAGTGTAGGAAGTGTGTTGAACCTTATGGGGAATCAAGGGAGATAAAAGGTTTACTTGGGAGACAGGGCTTTTTGTGATGATTTATAAAAACAGGAATAACAAGCTAAATGTGAGTATTTCCTGGACAAATTTAAGGCAGAGAATGTGTTAGGGGATTGGGAAGGCAGTGGTATTTGCTGTTCCCTATTAATAGAGGTAAGGAAATCTGGGGTAGTTGGTTGTAGGCCTTTTCTGACCCTTAAAAATGGTGGTGAAAAGGATGGGGGGAGCAGTGGCCACAGACCCAGTACATTTCCTGAAGGAGATTGAGGCTTATATTAGGTGTTTGGGTTCTGTCTTGAGACCTGCTACTGGAGTTGTTATGAACTGAATGTTTGTATACCCCTGATATTTTCAAGTTAAATCTTAATGCCCAATGTGATGATAATCTGAAGGTGGTACCTTTGGGAGGTGACTAAGTTATTAAGATAGGGTCCTCATGAATGGGTTTAGTGCCCTAATGAAAGAAGCCTTAGAGAGATGGTTGTCTATGGGCCAGGAGACAAGCTCTCATCAGACACTGAATCTGTCAGTACCCTGATCTTGGACTTCCGGCCTCCAGAATTATGAAAAGTATTTATAGTTTATAAGCCATGGCATTTTGTTACAGCAGCCTAAGTAGACTAAGACAGGAATTGAGATTTTTGGAGAAGTCAGTAATGGGGACCCTTTCTTGGCTCTTGATGATGGGGTAGAAAGTCTAGGTAATCTCTGTGGGGTCATCTGATTGGCTGCAGCTAGGATGGGTGCCTAGCCCTAGTCACAAAGGAGGCTGGTGAAGAGAATGTCTGACCATATCTGACCCAGATGATGGGAAATCTTCAGATATTACACAAGGATTTCAATGCTGGACCATCAAAAAAGAGAAGGAAGATATTCACATTTTTTAGTCTTGCTTTTAAAAAAAAATAATGAAATTTTGATGTTCTTTAACGTATACACTCCTCTTGCATCACTTTCTTTTCTTTACAATTTATTTGCTGAAGAGCCCAGGACATTTGCCCTGTAATTAATAGTCCTGGGTTTGCTGATTGCACACTCTTAATGCTGTTCAACGGGTTCCTCCAGGCTCTGTATTTCCTGAAAATTGGAGCTGAATCCAGAGCTGTGATCTGACTTCACTTCTTTCCTTTATGCAAGATTGCATGGAGCATTTTTCATTAGGAAGTACATGATGTCTAGTTATCTCCTTATTTGGGACTTACTGGCTACTACTAATGCTAAATGACCCAGCTCAATTAATTCATTCAGGTTGAAAAGTTATTTTTAAAATTCCACAAATTATTTTTGCTTTATTAGTTTTGAACTTTTTTTTTTAAGGAAACTTCAGATTTTAGTATAGTGTTAGATTTACAAAAAAAAATGAGCAGTTAGTACTTAGTGTAATATGTATGGTACATTTGTTATAATTAATAGACCAATTATAGAGTCCATACTTTATTCAGGTTTCCTGAGTTTGTACTCGATATTCTTCATGAATGCCCCTCCCCTAACGAGATCCCATATAGGATACTATAGTACATTAACTCATCATGTCTCCTTAGGCTCCTTTTTGGCCATGACAATTTCTTATTTTCCTTGTTTTTGATGATCCTGAGAGCTTTATTTTTTTTAAGGATTTTATTTATTTATTTGACAGACAGAGATCACAAGTAGGCAGAGAGGCAGGCAGAGAGAGAGAGAGGAGGAAGCAGGCTCCCTGGTGAGAAGAGAGCTTGATGTGGGGCTTGATCCCAAGACCCTGGGATCATGACCTGAGCTGAAGTCAGAGGCTTTAACCCGCTGAGCCACTCAGGCACCCCAGGTCCTGACAGCTTTAAAGAGCATTGGTCAGGTATTTTATAAAGTGTCCACCTACTGGGATGGCTCTAAGGTATTTCTTATGATTAAGCTGGGGTTATAGGTTTGGGGGAGAAGATCACTTTTCCCCTCTACCTGCCAGAGTGTGGACAAAACATTTCTCACAACTTCACCATGAGAACATATCAGGCTTTCTGGAGGTAGGACCCATGAAAGTGTAGAACCCTCCAGTGTTGTGGTCCCAGGAGTTTCTGCCTTTTGAGCTAATCCAAACTCAGCTACCAGAAACCTGTCAAAATTACCATGTAAGTGTTCCCACTAGTTTGCAGCTGTAGTGGATCCACCACCCGGTAAATAGAATTTGGCTATGACAGTGTAAATTCGCTTATCTCCCCAGATTTCTTATGACCTCATTTCCAAAAACTAATAAATAGGAATTACCCAAGACTTCTAACTTCATCCCTGATATATAAGGAGCTTGGAAATTATCATGCTTGTTTTTACAACAAGAAAAAAGCTAAAGAAAAATCAATTTGATTTTCAGCTTCTTTAGTTTTTTCTTTTATAGAAACAAGTTCCTTATACATCAGGGATGAAATGAGAAGTCTTGGGTAATTCCCATTTATTAGTTTTTACCTTTTAAGGAGATTTGATTACCCTACAGTAGTATAGTTCATAAAAATGGAAGGTAAATACTTTATTCTTTCTACTTACTTTTACTAAAGTTAATGAATTGGTTACCTCTTTCTCTGAAAGTGACCAGTCAGCTTCTTTATACCTAGAAACTCATAGACTAAATAAAATACAGTTGATAGATTTCAATCCTTTGCAATTATTATCCTTATTAAAGCTCAAGTTCCATTTTTGGACGATAAGATCCTCTTCAGCTCAGCTCCTCAGTCCTTTTGACATGACCCTAGTGTTTCCTAGCTATTAGTTATTATAGGATGATTCTGTGTCATCTTGAACATTTTCTGCCCTAGACCTGAATCAGCCATGGATTCTTTCAATGGGAAATGGTATTTAAAGACCATAATCTGAGCACTAGAGATTTTTATTCTTACCGTGTTAATCAGTGCTTTTAAGAGTTTTCAGTGTAGAGGGGTCCACACACATATATGCATACAAATATTATGAGTCATAATTTCATAATGCTATTTCCAATTAAAATTCAGTATTACAAGGATTACATTTAGCCCTTTAATAATACATGTGCATGTCCTTTCTTTTATACCACATATCGCAGTGCTTAAGCTGTCCTTATATTTCTATATTATAGAAAAATGGTTTTAACATAAAAATCTAGGATATTCTGGATTTGTTGGCTCTTTTTGAGGAATTTAATATAGTGATGACTTGGGAAATTAAGGCAAAACATTGGAGGGTGAGTATTTTCAAGTAATTAATGTACAGCTAAGACGGAAACAAAAGCAAAGATGACAGTGGGAGACTAAGGATATTGTGATATGAATAGATGACTCACAAGAAAGATATAAGAATGGCTCTCAAACATATTTTCAAATGTTCTACCTCACTCACAGAGAAGTGGAAATTGAAGCAACATTAAGATACCATTCGTCACCTATGAGGTTGACAAAAATAAAAACATGATGACACATTCTGTTGGTGAGGCTATGCAGAAGCTGGCACTCCCACACTGCTGGTGGGGATGCAAGATACAACCCCTTTACAAGGAAATTTGGCAACACCTAACAAAATTATACATTCACCTACCTTTTGACCTAGCAGTCATACCTCTAAAAGGAGGCAACTACCTACACCTATGTTGTTCGCTGCAGTGTTGTTTGCACTTGCAACATACTGAAAAGAAACTAATGCCTACACATAGGAAGTGTTGAATAAATAATGATGAATCTGGAAAATGAAGACCTTTGAGAAGAGGAAGAAATGACAGCAGGTTAGTAGGGTGAGAGGGAGCAACACTCCTCCAAGTACACTTTTTTGTATATTTTTGCCTCTTAGAAACATAGTAACAGTTTTTAAATGTGACCTTCCCCCAATAAATAAATAATTCAAAGCAATCAGGATGTGGAGAGATTCAAAATGGAATAGAAACACCAACATTCCAACTTAACTGCATTACAAATGATGAACATAATCACACCACAGAAGATGGAGAAGAAAAGAATATACCTAACTTTGGATAACAGTATTTTGACTAGCTACTGTAAAGCTAAAGATGAAAATAATTGTTCAAAAACACTATGCTTTAGATAGTACACTGTTCCTTACAGGGGTTTGGGTGAGCAACTTTGTAACTATTTTATATATAGAATAAGTAACTAGATAATGAGAGCCAGGATTCTCAGTATGGGAGAAATAAGCTTAAAAATAAAATGAAAGGGAAATCTGGAATGAAACTTCAGGTTTTAGGTTGTAATCAGAGGTACTCATGAATTTGGGGCTTTTAACATATACACAGATAAATATAGAATTAACTATAGATGTGTGTTCATGAATGGGTCCATGCACACCCGTATATTTCCCAGGAGTAGTGACATCTCAGCAGGGTGAGCACATCTTACACCAAGTTATTGTTTTCTAAATACTATTCTCCAAAAGCAATGACCCAGTGGCTGATTCCAGGAGTGAGACAGCAAAAATACAAGATAAACCTGAGGCTAAAAAGTAGAGAAGTACTCAAAAAGGACGGGGACATGTCAAAGGGCACAGGAAGGAGTTTCCCACCACCAAAGGGAAACAATTTGAGCAACAAGCAAATGATTGTATTGATAATAGCTTATGGACTAAAATATTCATGAGAACATGCAGACACAAATAATTGAATAAATAAATAGATTGAGAAAAAGTGATCTAGACACCTTACAGTATAAACCTATTTAAAAATACAGAAAGAAAGAGGGGAAAATACTCACCATTTGGCAATCACCGCAGTAATAATTTTTGCATGCAAGATGCACCGATGGAACACCGGGAAGTTTGAGGAGAAATGGGATATTTACATAGGTTTAAAGTATCTCTCCCAAGATATTTATCAATCAAAAAGGGGAAAATAGTAGGGGCGCCTGGGTGGCTCAGTGGGTTAAGCCGCTGCCTTCGGCTCAGGTCATGATCTCAGGGTCCTGGGATCGAGTCCTGCATCGGGCTCTCTGCTCAGCAGGGAGCCTGCTTCCCTCTCTCTCTCTCTGCCTGCCTCTCAGTGTACTTGTAATTTCTGACAAATAAATAAATAAAATCTTTAAAAAAAAAGGGGAAAATAGTAACTACAGTGGAGAATCTCAGCAGATGCCACTTAACCAAACATTGAAGCTTAACATTGCCAGTAGAAGGACATACTGACAACATGTGCCCCTTTGTAAGATGCATTGAGGACAAACCATTATTTCTGCAGTATTCTAGCCAAAAGCTGCATAACTTCAGTATAATTATTAGAAAACATTGAACAAGCCAAACAAGAGATATTCTTCAAAATAACTCACCAGGGCTCATCAAAATTGTCAAGGTCATGAAAGAAAAGAGAAAAAAAAATGTGGAACTTCCACAGATTGGAGATTAAGAACACACAATAACTAAATGCAATGTGGTATCCAGAATGAAATCTAGAAACAAGCAAACAAAATGTCAGAAAAAAGCTGATGAAATTAGAATAAGGTTTGTAGTTTGGTTAGTAGTGTTGTACCAACATTAATTTCCTGGCATTGATAATTGTATTTTGGTTATATGAGCTATTAACATAAGAAATTGTACATGAATTATCTGTACTATTTGTGCAATTTTTCTCTAGGGTTCAAAATTGTTTCCAAATAAAAATTTGGAAAAAAGAAGAAAACACATAATGAAAAGGCATGACACCGTGTAATAGAAAATAATTGCAACACATGTGAAGATCAAAAGACTTGTATCCAGAGTAAACCACAAATCAATGAGAAAAAGACAGATAACCCAATGAAAAAGTAGGCAAGAGACCTGCAGATACTTTACAAAAGAGGACGCCAAAAATTCCAATGAACTTGCTCAGTTTATGAATCATCAAAGCAATACAAATTAATTCACAATGGACATATTAGTTCGCCAGAATGACTAATATTAAAAAGATAATAAAGTCAAGTATTGGTTAGAATGCAGAGCAACTGGGACTCTAATATACTGGTAGGCAGAATATAAATAGGAACAATCACTGAAAAACTATTTGACCTTATTTGCTAGAGTTTAACATACATATAAACTTTGATCTAGCAATTCCATTTCTAGATATATAGCCATTAGAAATGAGACCATGTGTTCACCAGAAGATATGCCATAGCCAAAAACTAGGATTTATTTAAATGTTTATCAACAGTAGGATGGAAAAAAAAAACAGTAGGATGGATAAAGTATGGTAATCATAAAATAGGTTATTATAAAGCCATGAAAGTTAATAGTACACAGAATAACCTGAATGAATCTCACAAGCATAAAATTGAACAAAAAAGGCCAGACCCACAAAAAAGTATATTATGGGGGTGCCTGGGTGGCTCAGATGGTTAAGAATCTGCCTTCAGCTCAGGTCATGAACCCAGGGTCCTGGGGTTGAGCCCTGATTTGGGCTCCCTGCTCAGTAGGGAGTCTGCTTCTTCCTCTCCTTCTGCCTTTTTGCCCTACTCATGCTCTCTCTTTCTCAAATGAATAAATTAAAAAAATATTTTTAAAAAAGTATACCCTGAGGTTATTCATGTGGAAGTAAAAACAGGCAAAACTGATTTTAAAATTCACAATAGTCATTAATGTTTGGAGAGGAGAGTAGGAGTAGTAATTAGAATGTATGGGTTGGAGATGTGGGGGATTTGGTAACATTCTGTTTCTTGATTATAGCATCAAGTTGTACTTTCAGTATTTTCACACTTTCATGTACATTTGATGGACATCAATACAAATATTTTTAAACCTCTGATAGAAAAGATTGCTAGTGAGCCTCTGGGTTGTTCAGTTGGCTGGGTGTCTGCCTTCAGCTCAGGTCATGATACCAGGGTGCTCAGCGGAGAGTCTATTTCTCACTCTGCTCCTCCCCTTGCTCATGCTTGTTTCTCTCTTTCTTTGAAAAATAAATAGAATCTTAAAAAAAAAAAAGACTCTTAGCTATTCAGGAATAGATATAAGGTTATATGTAGATATCCTTTATTCCTTTCTGTGTAGGATGAGATTATACGTATTCTTTCCAATTTCTACCCACTTCTGTCTCTGATTTTTATTTAGAAGAAATTCTGTGACTCTTTTTTATTTCCTTTCTTCTGATTATTTTCTTTCGTATGCTTCAAATTGATACTAATGTGGAGCATAGGTTAACTTCCTTGATTTCTCTCCAAAATACTCACAGTGTGGGTCCCAGATTTTACTTATGAAATTTGGGACAAATGGGGCCAAGTAAGAGACTCTTGCACAAGATCATATGGTTTAAATATAAAGTTCTAAACTTAAAGGTCTTTCTTGTTATCCTTATCCTCTCCCCCTACACAATCTCCCGCAGGAAAAATGTCAGTTTATCTCCTCTTCTTGGATTCCCAAACCCCATCATGTTTCTTCTCTTCACCAATGGCATGGTTTTTCTTCTCCTCCCTAGCTAGCTTGTTGAAATCTGTCATATACTTTTTTAAAAACCACTTTATTTCATGCCTAGGTTATACTGGCCATACTCTGAAAGCTAATTTTCCATATCAAAGATGTCTCATTAGTTAATTAACCCCAAACAGTCCTCCCCACTAAGATAAGGGTTTTCTATTCTCCTCTAGTAGAATTCCGCTTCTGGTCTTAATCTGACAGTCTATCCACTCTCTTTGAGCTCTACACTGTATTTATTCACACATGTTTTTCTTGGTGCAAGCCAAATGAATTTCTAAAAATTTTAGAAGCTTATCGTATTGATGAAAATTTTATGGCTCAGCTCTCTGGGATGTACTGGAACAACCCTTTTGAGGCAAAAGACAACTTCCTATTCATTGCAGCTCTTCTCACTAAAAAGGAAGCTCAATGTTTTGTGAACCTCTGAATTTTGAAGCAGTATATACATTCTTGGGAATTATGCTCTGAATCAGGGTTAGGTGGCTCAAAGGGCTACCAGTTTTGAGTGGTAGACAGACTAAAGAAGAATTGTGCACCAGATTCAGACTCAGTGAGAACAGCCTGAAGCTTGGACTATTAGTTTCAACATGAGAGTGCTAGAAGTTTCCATAGTGGTTAAGTATACAGGATAGAATGTCTACTAAGCTCTACCAAAAGAATCATAGTTCAGACTCCCAGAATTCTAGGGCAAGATCATTCTTGTTTTCACAGAGAACCAACTCCTTGCTCTTCAAAAATAGTTCCTAGTGGGCGCTTATACGCCTATAGATACTGAGGGTCTGACCTTGGGACTCCAGTAACTATTATCCAAAGAAGAGCTAGTTGAAACTCTGGATGTGGCACATTCCCTTGAGAAACCAGACAGTTATCTGGTGACAGATCTGGTGACATTACACCAGACCCCTTCAACCCTATAAGGGACTTAGGGCTAAATTTGACTTAACGGGATCAATGAATGGAGGGCATAAGAAGATCCAAAAGGCACAGAGGGTAGACTATATCATATACTTCTTGTATACTAGTTCATATCCTCTGAAGATCTCCACTAGCTTTGCTCAGTTGCTTTTTGACAAGACCTCATTCAGAAGTGTGTCACATAGTTCTCGCTTCCTACCCCAGAATATCTCTGATGTTGAAATATAAGATGTTTGCATGAACACACTTGGCCTTCATAGATGCACAAACCAGGACTGCAGAGAAGTTAGTATCTCTGAGGCCATCTTTGACTAATAAGGGAAATGGAGCCAATTAATTAATACTCCTCTCTTTTTGTCCTGTGGTTCGACAATCTTAGACATATTCCATGAGGCTCCTGAGAAGTTCCTTGCGTGATGTAGTACCAGCCCACATCATGATGGCCAATTGAGTATGCACCCTTAGATGAACTTTCCCTTCCTCCCTCTCTTACTCCTCATGTCCTTCTTCCTTTATCCCTGAGGTCAATCCCCAAATAAACTATCTTCATGCAAGGCTTTGTCATAGAGGCTCCTTTTTGAGAAAACTAGATTAAAATAGATTAGAGAAGCGATTAAAGCTGGAGAATAAAGCTGATTAAAATTTTATTTCATTGACTCTGAAGGGATTGTAAGAAAGAATTTTCATGGGCTTTGCTATCACACACTTCTTATTGTGAACCCCTAGAAATGAAGCTAGAGAAGCTTAGCCATCTGAAGAAAATGACACCATTATTATTCTCCAGTTTATTAAGAATACAGTGAGGTTCCAGTGGCCTGTATCAATTCAGCTCACCCCTCAGATAACCCTCAAGAAACTGTCTATAGCCAAATTAAATTCTATGCTCACCTTATCAACATTATAAAACAGTTTCCCCTGTATTTGACAAGTATAGTAGCAATAAATCAATTTTAGTGTTTTAACATTAAAACCTTATCTTTTTTTTGATTGGGTCTGAAAATGATAACACTTCATTTGTAATGAGTCTGAACCAAGAATGCCCTCTTATAAAAGTCCTTAGTTTGTTTTTTCTCCATAGAACAATATCCATATAAACTGCAGGGAATCCATTGTTAAAACATAGAAACTCTCTTTGATGATTTTAACTATACTATGTAATAAGTTAATTTTGATTCAAATGCAAAAGAAAACTCTACACCCTTATTTTATTTCTGTCTCATTAAAGAAAGGTCTAAGTATTAATTTAGGAAATTGTCAACTTTAAATGATAAAGGATATGGTTGTTTAGGTACCAATAATTCACAAATTTATCTTGAATATGTCAGCATTTGATAAGAAAAAGAATAATGAAGCTCATAATAATTCTGTTTTGCTGTTACCAAAAATTGTTTTCAACTGGGGCAGTGTGTCTGGGTTTAATTTAAATCAGTCTAAGAGAAAGGGAGAGCATTACAAATAATTAGAAAATACAATTGAATAATCTTGATTCTGTTATCTCTTTACAGCACATCTAGGTCTGCCCTTCAAAACTGTGAAGGTGCTTTTCTGGTTCACTTTCCTTTTCCCAAGTTCACCTAGAAAAGATGTGAAGACCCAAGCAAGACCTCAGTTTTACCATATGCATTCAATTCCAAGAACTTGCTTCAAAAAAAAAAAAAAAAAAATTCAACCTAGTCTAATGTGATGAGATTGTTATTTTTTTTTTCCAGTTACAAAAATGTGACTCACATTTTCTAACTGATAACTGATTATGGTAGAGCAATTAGAATTAGTCCAAAACATTTTTAGATGAAATGGGAAGAAGTTTTGAAAGTATAGGAGGATAAGAACCATGGAAAATTATGTAATATGATTGCAAAGATTGATTGTTCAAAGATGTGAGCTTTGAATCCTGCATTAATTAAGTGACAACACATAAGCCAACTACATTGTCTCTATGAAAAATCAAGATGATGATTTTTATATCAGTTCTACATATGAGATGCAGTCCAAAAGACATTAGTATCCTTTAAACACATTAATAATTCAAAGAGAATAGGAAGAGTAATTTATATTAAAACTATCTAAAAAATCCACACCAAATGGTCATTGCACTTAAAAAGAAAATTTTAGTCACCATTAGTAACTTTTTAAAATATACAAAAAACACAAACACTAAGATAATGACATCTAAAACTAAGTATTTATTAATATTTTGCCATATTTGATATATCTGTATAATTTCCATGCATATGCTGTATTTTCACTACCTGTGTATTTAGTCACAATAATACATCTTATTATTTGTTTTTAAAATGTTAAACAAGTGACATTGTGTATGTTTTCTTTCTGCAATGTTTTTTCAGCATTAAGTTCTTAAGATTTTTCCATTTTGAAATCTATTGTTAATGACTGTGAAGTTTCTACGGACTGTTGTTTTTACTTTTGTTTAGTTTAGTTTGTTTGGTTTTTGTTTTAACAACCAGTGCTGCAATAAGCCTCCCCAGATATGTTTCTTTTTGCATGTGTGCTAGAGTAGCTGGTTATAGATTATACATTTTTCATCTTATTAGGTGTAGAGAAGCAGTGCATGATACAGTAGGTATGTTGTTTGTGTGAGCTCAGGGCTTGACTTCGTCATTCACTCTGTGGGTAACTACCTCTTTGACTCTGTTTTCAGATCTCTAAAATAATGATAGTAGTAATTGCCTATGGCAGAGTGCTTGTTGTACTCCAACATCCTTTCTCCCTTCTGTCCATCTGAGAGTTTCAGGTGCATTCATGGCTCTCCAGATACAGGTTACATTTCTCAACATACTCTCAGCAGGATGTGGCCATGTGGCCACATTATGGTTAATGGGATTTATGTGGAAGTGATAATCATCCCTGTGTATGTTTGTCTGCCTTTTGCCCCTTCCTGCTCTCTAGGTAATGCTGAAAGACAGAATAGCTGTTCCTAGAGATGGAATCTCCATATTGAACCTGATGGAGTTGCCTTGTTAGCCATCTACTGCTGGACTATTATAGGAAAAATAAATAGACTTCTTTCTTACTTAACTATTGGATTTTGACTAGTCTCTCATTTCACGTAGCCTATTTGCCACATACATAGCCACATATATAGCCCTTTTCACACCCTAAAAATATACAACTTGTAATATTGTCAAATGAAATGACAACTCTTGGAAGAGTGCTTAATAAGTATCAATTATTTTGTATCATTACAACAATTGTGAAATTGCTTTTGAAGACGGTTCACTATAAACTTCCCAGCAATCCCCAAATCTTCTCACTTCATTGCATTTTTTGTATTTTGGCCATCTGATGGGTGTAAATTTATTTTTATTAACTTATATTTTCTTATTAAGCTTTTCAAAAATGAAGAACAAATATTTAGAAAAGTACACAAATCATCAGTATATAGCTTGAGTATTTACTAAGTGATAATACTAACTGTATTATCAGAAGCCAGAACTCTAGAGCTCCTCATGCCTGTTCACAGTCATTATTACCACCCCCTCCCTAAAGGTAAGCATTGTACTGAATTTAAGTGATATATATGGTTATGGGCTGAACTGAAGTCCCAACACACATCACCTCAGAATACGACCGTATTTGGATATGGGGTCTTAGCGATGTAATTAAGTTAAAGTGAAGTCATATGGGTGAGCCCTAATTCAACGCAAGTGGTATTCTTATAAGAGGAGATTAGGACACAGACACATATAGAGGGAAGACCACGTGAAGA
Organism: Mustela nivalis; assembly: GCF_964662115.1. NCBI lineage: Eukaryota > Metazoa > Chordata > Mammalia > Carnivora > Mustelidae > Mustela > Mustela nivalis. The sequence continues at coordinate 66,782,876 of NC_139024.1, forward strand.
CACAGAGCATCTAGAGCCAGGAAGAGAGGCCTCAGGAGGAACTAATCCTTCTGACACCTTGGTCTTAGATTCTTAGCCTTCAGAAATGTGAGAAAATAACTATCCATTGTTTAAGTCACCCAATGTATGATACTTTGTTATGGCAGTCCGCCAAAATGAATACAGTAGGTAAATTTTAGCAAGAATGATTAATGTTAAAATCAATACCAGATTCAGAATCTTTTGTGTTAGATCTGTTCGCTCAACATTATGTTTTGAGATTTACTATATTCTTGAACTTGGTGGTAGTTAGCCCATCTTGTTGCTTCACAAAATTCTTTTTTTTTTTTTAAGATTTTATTTATTTATTTGACAGAGAGATCACAAGTAGGCAGGGAGGCAGGCAGAGAGAGAGGGGAAGCAGGCTCCCAAAGAACCCGATGTGCGGCTCAATCCCAAAACCCTGAGATCATGACCTGAGCCAAAGGCAGAGGCTTAACCCACTGAGCCACCTAGGGGGCCCTGCTTCACAACATTCTATTATGTGTGTATATGAAAATTTAGTTATCCATTTAATGTGGATAAACATTTGAGTCATTTTCAGTGTTTGGTTCTGAAGATTCTCATATATCTTTTGGAGAACATATATTTTCATTTCTCTTGGGTATTGACATAGGAATGGAATTGCTGTATCATAGTATGTATATATGCATATATATATATATACTTATATTTTATACATATATACATATTTGTATATTATATTATGTATATTATATTTTATACATATATATATGTATATATATATGTTCCATTATAGGAGGTTCAGCCAAAAACTTTTCTAAAGTAGTCATACCAACCTACACTTCTAAGAGTAGTATATTCCAGTTGCTCCACATTCCTTTCAGCAAGAGATATATTCTTTTATTTTTCATTTTGGCCATTCTGATGTGTAATAATGGAATTTCAAAGTGACTTTAAAGATTTATTTATTTATTTATTTATTTAAAGAGAAAGAGAGAGAGAGAGTACACCAGCAAGAGGAGGGGCAGGAAGACTCCCACCTGCGTGTGGGGCCCCTGGCAGAGTTTCATACCAAGACCCTGAGAGCATGACCTGAGCTGAAATCAAAAATTGGAGGATTGACCAACTAAGCCACCCAGTGGCTTTTAATTTGTATTTTTGTAATTTGTCATTTTAATTTGTATATTCCTAATTACTGACAAGACTGAACACTTGCTATATGAACTAGCATATGGTGATTTTTCACAAATATTTCAAGTATACTTGAAAAGAATGTGTATTCTATTACAGTTTGTGTATTTCAAGTATACCTAAAAAGAATGTGTGTTCTATTACAGTTTGTGCAGTGTTGTATATATTTCCATTCAGCCAAAAGGTTATGTTTCTGAAATTCTCTATATTCCTACAAATTTCCATAATATAATTTCCCAATGATTCTGCATCTGTCCATTTCTTCTTAAGATTCTGTCATTTATTAGTTTATACATTTTAATACTTTATAAATTGTTATATATGCGTAGGAGATTAGAACTTTTTTTTTAGATTAGAAGTTTTTTTAAATTATTCTATTCTTAACCTCCTAGTGCTTTGTAATTCATTATTTTACTACTCTTTTACTGGTTATCCTAAAGATTAAAACATGAACCCCTGATTTATTATATTTAAATATAAGTTATTACTTTTACTACTTTTCAACAATACATATACTCCTTTCTTACCTATTGTTATTTTGTATTTTACTTCTTCAAATATTTTAATATTTTATTTTTTAAAGATTTGTTTATTCATTTGAGAGAGAGAGAGCACAAGCATGGGGGGAGGGCAGAGAGAGAAGAAGAGAATTCTCAAGCAGACACCCCACTGAGCATAGAGCCTGACATGGGGCTTGATCCCAGGACCCCAAGATCATGACTCCATCCAAAATCAAGAGTCATTCTCCCAACCAACTGAACCACACAGGTTCCCCAACTTTTTCCAGTATTTTAAAACACACAGAGTATTGAGCAATTTATTAGGCATTCATTCAGGTGTATTTAAATATTTATCCTTTTCTGTATTCTTTATTTCTTCCCATATTTCCATGCAGGCTTACTTTTTTTCTGCTTAAAGAATGTAATAATTTTTAATTAGTAAATCTGCAGGTGACCAACTCTGTTTTTATATATCTGAAAATGTTTATATTATGTTAAATTTTGATAGATATTGTTGCTGTATGTGTAAAACTCTAAACTATTGGTTATTTTCTTTCAGCCTTTAAAAAAAAAAAATGCCATGCCATTTCTTAATGTTTGTGTTGAGGGGTTAACCATTAGTCTTTTCCTTGCTTTTTGAAAATAACTTATTTTCTTTCTGGATGCATTTGCTATTTTCTTTGTATCTGTATCTTTGGATCTTTGTTGTGTCAGTAGTTTTATTGTGATGTATATCTTTGCAAACTTTCTTCATATTTATCTCTCTATTTTAGTATATGTGCTGCCGAAGCGAGCACGATATTTATCTCTCTAAATCGTGGTTCATAAAGGTTTTTAAGTCTGCAATTTGATATATTTTATAAATTCATGGAAGTTCATAGTCATATTTCTTCAAATATTGTTTCTGTCCCATTTTATCTCTTTCTCCTTTACACACATTACAATTATTATACACATTCATCTTCTTTATTATACATGTGAAACATTTTCATTATGTCCAATATACTTTTCTTTTTTTTTTTTTTTAAGATTTTATTTATTTATTTGACAGAGATCACAAGTAGGCAGAGAGGCAGGCAGAAAGAGAGGAGGAAGCAGGCTTCTGGCTGAGCAGAGAGCCTGATGCGGGGCTCAATCCCAGGGCCCTGGGATCGTGACCTGAGCCAAAGGCAAAGGCTTTAACCCACTGAGCCACCCAGGTGCCCCAATGCCCAATATACTTTTTACAATACATTCTGTGCTCTCTTTCTTTATTTTCTTCCTGTACTTCCTTCAAGCTCTTTCCTATCAACCTATCTTTCAGTTTACTGAGTCTCTATTTAGCAGTGTCCAATATCCTGATACATCAACTCATTGAGATCTTAATATTTGTTACCATGTATTTTAAAACTGGAATTTTTATTTAATTCTTTTCTATGGATTCAGATTCTCCACTAAAAGTCTCTGTCTTGTTATGTATTTTTCTGGAACATATTAATCACAACTCTTTTAAAATCTTCTTTGAGACCTCTAATATTTGAATTTTCTATTGATCTGTTTCTATTTTCCCACCTTTTTTTCTCTTTGTTTTAAATAATTTGATTCTGTTTCTGGTATAACCAATCATTTTCACTGGATGTCAGGCACTGTATATGAAAGGTTTAAAGAAAATCTGAGACTCATTATAATGTTAATTTCCTGCAGAAAGAACTAACTTTTCTTCTAATAGGCAGAAATTAGAATAGATGTAGGTCATCTTAACCTACCTTGTGTTAAACTAATTCCAGATGTTTTTCAGTAATAGTGATAAATAAACTTATTTGCAACTTCCCTAGTCTCAAGGTATAACTCTTTTGGGGTCTCAACTGAATGCCCAGAGGACTTTACCAGGATCTTCTCCTGATGAGGCCTCTTTGTCCCTCCAGTCCTTGTGACTATTGAAAATTTTGAAAAGTTTCTTAATCTCATAGTCACTAGTTTTTGTTTGGCTTTTATCTCTTTGTTGAAAATAGCAAATTGGCAACTATTTTATAAGGCAGGCAAGAGTGAATGTTTGAACTTACATCTTTATTCTTCCTTTTATTTTGGAATTGGCTCCTCGAGTCTTAACTATTTTGATTACTCTTTGAAGTCTAAAACAGATTTTTAAATTTTTTCCAGATTTGTTTTGTTTCGTGTTAAAAGATTTAGTCTCATGCAAAGTTAGTCAGCTGTAGCCGGAAGTACACATCCTTTGATTCTTATTTTAATTTGCATGTCCATTTATTGTCATGAAGTTGAGGATACTTTTATATATTTACTGATGATTCTGTTTTCTTGTCTGTGAATCCTTTGCTCACTTTTTATTGGGTTGTCTTTTGGTTTATATTGCATGAAGAATTCCAGATATGATTTTGGGGAAAGGAGACTTTAATAAGTCTGCAAATATCTTCCTCTACTTTGTGATTTGTCTTAATTTTTTAATGTTATCTTTTATCACACAGAAATTTTAAATTTTAATAGATAAATTTTAAACATTTTTTCCTTTATAGTTTGTGCATTTTGTGTCTGATTTAATAAATTCTTCTGTTTCCTGATGTCATAAAGATATCTTCCTAGATTTTCTCCCAATAGTTTTGCAATTTTAATTTTCATTTGAGGTATTTAATTTACCAGGAATTTACTTTTTCTGGGTTGTATGATGTAGGGATAACCAAATGTTCTAGCATCATGTATCAAAATTTCAAATATTTCCTAACTGTTTGGTAACGCCATTGTCAATGTTTTCTTTTTAAAATTAACTTTAGTGTTTTTATGTGTTAGCATTATTAATAACGTTTTTATGTTTACATAACATTTTAAGAACTGTGATCACATCTTATTGTTTTTGACTCCATCCAACTCCTTAATGTTCATAAAAATTAAGTTCAAGAAAATATTTTTAATAGGTATATTGACCTAGATGAATTGATGCTGTGTATTGACAAAAAAACAGCACTTTCTACTTATCACAAATTCATATTCATGATTTCTATCAGGTCTTGCAAAAATTTTTGGACATGTACAACAAAATATTCACTTCTGGTTGTCCTAAAATGAAGCTCTAAAAAACAATATTATTAGTACTAACTAAGATTTATTGATTACCTACTATGTGCTTGGGAATGCTCTAGAATCTTTGTGTATGTGTTAACTCATTTATTACAAAAACTACTATATGGTGACTAACATAACATAACAAAAAAAGCAAAAAAAAGTCAAGTTATTACTAATGTCAACATATTTCATATGATAACTCCACATTGAAGTTTTACTTATGTTTATAAGATAGGCAATGCAGAGCCACTTTATTTAAATCCACTTCATTTTAATTTATATAAAAAAAGAAGTTATAATATAACTTTCAGGTGAACATTGAAATATAAATATATCTGTAAATAAATTTATAATTTTTTTGTTGTATGTTCACATTTATATTTCAGTTTACAAATGCTGTTATCATAATCATCAATAATAATTTATTGGAAGCTAAACAGGTTTGTGGTATCGAAAAGGTGTTAAAATTAACTATAATTTTCTTGAATCTAAGGAAAACATTTGGTAGTCTGACTTTCACTAGTCTTTCCTTGATAATGACTGCATTTCAAGGAATAATGCACTTTACATGCTTCTCTGGTGGTTAAAAACACATTTCACATAAATGGAGTAAAGGGCATTTAATGAACTGAACTCTATGCATGTGAAAGCCAACAGCAATATTAGAAATGGTGTTTATTTTATGGCCCAGAAACTGCATTTTAAATGCTAGTATATGTTTATATGACAGTTCTATTAAATATAAAAGAGTCCCATTACAAGGGAAGTCCTTTACACGGGCCTTTTATATGGTCTAAATAGCATACCCAGCCCTGCAACTCCTCATATGAGACATTTTTAGAACCTTATTTATGTTAAAGCCATAACAAACTAGCAACTAGAAAACTATAATGGGCACAAACGGCTAATAAAAATGAGATTGTTGAAAATACTTCTTAATAGCAACTAAGGAAGAATCCTGATAAAACAAAGTCAAGCTTTGGTGTCTCTGGAAGCCTGCCACCCCAGTAATCACAGACCACAGGTACTCCCCCCTTTTCCATCTTTGTTGCTTTCTTGGCTGGAAACTAAACAGCCAATGCACTTTAAGATTGGTATTTGCCCTATTTTTCATTCTAGTGCCTACTAAACTGATGTGCTCTGGGAAAAATCCTAGGATTGTTCCTTCTCTCTCTACTGATGATTTACTGAGTAGATCAGGAGAGTTATGGCAAATGTTGCAAAACTGGTCAAAGGGGAAAGAACGCCAGGATGGGTACGTAGGCGAGTCTGCATATGTGTGTAAATGTGTGCATGTCTATTATATAGGTAAGGTCCAGACATGTGAAATCTGGATCACTTCTCAGCTGAACTGCTATGTTTAGACAAGCTAACTAAAATGAACAGGTCAAATCCTTTATTTATAGAGTAAAAACTATTTGATCTGGGGTAGATATCAGCCCTACAGTCAAACATGTGGGCCAAAGTCATTTTTATTGCTACATCTTGCAGAATTCTGAAATGGTTCATGTGGCCATCCATGTGAGCAGAGGAAAAATTCCCACAGAAGAGTAAGCCATTCAAGTATGAAATGTTGCTCAAATCACCAAAAAAAAAAAAAAAACCCAAAACCAAAACCAAAACCAAACCAAACCAAAACAAAAACAAAAACCGTATGTGTCTGTATAATTCAGAGTGTAAAACAATGGAGAAAGGAATGACTTTAAGTTCTGAACTAGAAGGAATCTCCTAATGAATTTTGCTTACCCAGGCCCTGGTAGCACTTTACTAAGGTGGTAGCTGAGGCAGACACCAAAATAATCTCTTTCTATGCTTGGGGATACTAGAACCCTGTGAAATATAGTTTGAAAATGACATATAATGTAGTTATTTATGCTATGACAAATGGTTCAAAACCCATACATTTTTGGAGTTGAATGTCAACTTTAAAATCAGTGATATTTGCCTCTCACCTAATTTGGAAATTTGCTCCTCCACATCATGATGAAGGTCCTCCAGTCCGCTTGTGAGCTCAGTGTTGGGAAGCTCGTGACCTTAAAATTGTCCATATTTACATGTTAGAAAATTCTTTACAAGACTGCTCCCAACACATAGATGGTTAATTTATAAAAGACTGTCATTTGAAATAAAAATGACCACCCCAAAATAGTTGGCTCATCTCATATGCTTGCCACTGCCATTTTTGGAATCTCCTTTTATGACAGAGAAAAATATTTAGTCTATATCTATATCTATGTGTGTGTGTGTGTGTGTGTGTGTGTGTGTGTGTGTGTGTGTGTGTAATGTATTTTCAGCCTGTGTCATCCTGTTGATCTTCTGAGACCGTTGTGTTGAGTAAAAAAGAGAACCGGGAGAAGTAAGATCTCCCAGGAGGCTGTAGATTGGTTTACATTGGAAAGGCAAGAAAGCCTTGGTGGTAAACTGGAAAAGATCTAGAAACCAGGAGACAGTAGCAAGAAAGAGCTATCATAAGCAGAATTTTAGGGAAAAGTTTTGTAAGAAATTTCTAGCACATAGCTCTGTTTTTACCCAAATATATATAAACAAGTTATTAAATGATATCATATTAACTCATTAATCTATAATCTGTATTTTCCCATTTTACATATTATGGACAGCTCCCCATGTTTTCCCTTGAAGTCATTTTTTAATAAAGCAAGTATTCCATTTTATCGATTTTCTATTATTTATTTAATTAGCAATTAAGGAACTTTCATATTATTACCATTACTTTTCCCCTATAAACAATGCTTCCACATTCTTGTATAATAATGTTTTTTCTTCTATAGGAAAAATCCCAAATGTGGGGTTATTGGATCAAAGGTTATATACAGTTTATATTTTAATGATATTTTCAGATTCTTTTCTTGAAATACTTCCTAAACCAACCAGCAAATGTACTAACTTCTTATCATTGCAATCAAACTGAATGTTATCTATCATTTTTAAAAAACGATTAATTTTAGAGAAAGAGAATGAACACTGGGGATGGGATTTGGGAGGGGCAAAGTGAGAGGGAGAGGGAGTCCCAGGCAGACTCTGAGCTGAGTACAGAGCCTGAGGCTGGGCTGCAAGCCATGAGTCCACGATCATGATCCTGAGATCACCACCCCAGCTGAAACCAAGAGTGGGATGCTCAACTGACTGCATCATGTAGGCACCCCATATTATTATCTTTTAAATTTTCTTTATAATGACACTTTAAGTTACATTTTCTTCAACTGCAGTAAATCCCTTCCCATTTTTCTATTGGATAATTTTATTTTTTATTCATTTGTAGATTTTTAAAAATATTTTTGTATTTGTTGTAGTTTACTCTCCCTTTCCATCCTGCCTCCTCCCTTCCCCTCTGTCTCTTTCTCTTCTTTTTTCTTTTCTTTCTTTCCTTTTTACCCCCAGTCTATTTTTTTCATCTGATCTTGTTCATGGTATTTTTTTTTTTATCATATCTCAAAGTTTTTGTGTGGCAAAACAAATACACCTGTCTATTCTCACATTTCTCCTGAGTCTCCATCTTGTTTAAAAAAAGTCTTCACTTTATCACAATTTTGGGAATTCATTAGTCCAATGTTCACAATTTTAGTCTTCTAGCATACTCTACTACTCTACTATGATGAAGGCACGCAGCTGGAGATATAGCAGAAGGCTTGTCCTCTGGTTTATTGCTACTCCAACATAGCATGTGGAGAAAGTTATTTCTAAAAAATATACAAAATATAAAAAATATTTTTAAAATATAAAGAATTATTTAATTTTACAGTCTGGAGTATTTCTAACAATTGGTTGACTAACTGTTTCTTTTAATTTTAATTTCAGTAGAGTAAACATACAATGTTATATTAGTTTTAGGTGTACAGTATGATTCAATAATTCTATACACTACTCAGTATTCATTGTGATAAGTGTACTCTTAACCCCCATCACTTATTTCATCCATTTCCCCCATCTACCTCCCCTCTGGTAACCATCAGTTCTCTATAGTTAAGAGTCTGTTTTTTAGTTTGTCTCTTTTTTCCTTCTTCATTGTTTTGTTTCTCAAAATCCAAATATAAGTGAATTCATATATTATTTATCTCTCTAACTGACTTATTTCATTTAACATTAGTCTCTCTAGATCTATCCATGCTGTTGCAAAAGGCAAGATTTCATTCCTTTTTATGGCTGAGTAATATTCTGTTGCATAGGTAAACGCACCACATATTCTTTATCCATTCATCAATCTTATGGGCACTTGGGCTGCTTCCATATCTTGGCTGTGGTAAACAATGCTAGTGTAAACATCAGGGTGCATGTATCCTCAGTTGTTGGAATATAGGGTAGATATATTTTTAACTTTTGAAGAAACTTTGTACTGTCTTCCACAGTTGGCTGCACCAGTTTGCATTCCCACCAACAGTGCACAAGGGTTCCTCTTTTCCACATCCTCACCAATACTTGTTGCTTCTTCTGTTGTTTTTAGAAATTCTGACAGGTGTGGAATGATCTCTTTGTCGTTTTGATTTGCATTTCCTTGATGGTTAGTGAGTGTTATGCATCTTTTCATGTGAATTGATTATCTTAACCTTTGGCATCTTTTTCTATCTGCACAATAATACATTTTGGGTTAAGCTCTGATACTTTGTTTTCTTTCTACACTTTCATGACTTTTAAAATTGTACTACCTGTGCCTTAAACACAACATCTCCAAGTTATTTTAAGACTCTGAATATAATACTTTGAACTTGGAATATGAAAAAAAAAATTTTAATGTTCTCTATTTTCTTATTCTCCATCTTAAATTTTCATTCCCTCCTAACCAAGCTGATTCTTCCTGTTTAGAGACTTTCTCCCTGGTTCTTACAACAATATAGTTTCTAATTATGGAATAGAAAGACTCTGAAATATCAATAATATCAATTTGTATTATTTTAGTTCCTTTTAAATCTGATTTCTGATTAAGGGTGCTAGCATCATAATTTGGGGAAGAAATGTTAGGTTTTAACATCTATAAGTTTTAAGATCCCCAAGCGTACTAAAAGAGTTAAAACAACTTTGAAAATAAAAGGTAAAGTTAGAGGACTAACATTTATGATTTTAAGACATGATAAGCTACAGAAATCAAGACAGTGTGATACAAGTGCTAAGACAGAGAAATGGAAAACTGGAACAAAATAGTTTAAAAAGTGATTTATATGTAAAATTTTTTTATTAATTTTTTATTTTTTATAAACATATATTTTTTACCCAGGGTACAGGTCTGTGAATCACCAGGTTTACACAGTTCACAGCACTCACCAAAGCACATACCCTCCCCAATGTCCATAATCCCACCCCCTTCTCCCAAACCCCCTCCCCCCAGCAACCCTCAGTTTGTTTTGTGAGATTAAGAGTCACTTATGGTTTGTCTCCCTCCCAATCCCATCTTGTTTCATTGATTCTTCTACCCACTTAAGCCCCCATGTTGCATCACCACTTCCTCATATCAGGGAGATCATATGATAGTTGTCTTTCTCCGCTTGACTTATTTCGCTAAGCATGATACGCTCTAGTTCCATCCATGTTGTCGCAAATGGCAAGATTTCATTTCTTTTGATGGCTGCATAGTATTCCATTGTGTATATAGACCACATCTTCTTGATCCATTCATCTGTTGATGGACATCTAGGTTCTTTCCATAGTTTGGCGATTGTGGACATTGCTGCTATAAACATTCGGGTGCACATGCCCCTTTGGATCACTACGTTTGTATCTTTAGGGTAAATACCCGATAGTGCAATTGCTGGGTCATAGGGCAGTTCTATTTTCAACATTTTGAGGAACCTCCATGCTGTTTTCCAGAGTGGCTGCACCAGCTTGCATTCCCACCAACAGTGTAGGAGGGTTCCCCTTTCTCCACATCCTCGCCAGCATCTGTCATTTCCTGACTTGTTGATTTTAGCCATTCTGACTGGTGTGAGGTGATATCTCATTGTGGTTTTGATTTGTATTTCCCTGATGCTGACTGATATGGAGCACTTTTTCATGTGTCTGTTGGCCATCTGGATGTCTTCTTTGCAAAAATGTCTGTTCATGTCCTCTGCGCATTTCCTGATTGGATTATTTGTTCTTTGGGTGTAGAGTTTGCTAAGTTCTTTATAGATTCTGGACACTAGTCCTTTATCTGATATGTCGTTTGCAAATATCTTCTCCCATTCTGTCAGTTGTCTTCTGATTTTGTTAACTGTTTCCTTTGCTGTGCAAAAGCTTTTGATCTTGATGAAATCCCAATAGTTCATTTTTGCCCTTGCTTCCCTTGCCTTTGGCGTTGTTCCTAGGAAGATGTTGCTGCGGCAGAGGTCGAAGAGGTTGCTGCCTGTGTTCTCCTCAAGGATTTTGATGGATTCCTTTCGCACATTGAGGTCCTTCATCTATTTTGAGTCTATTTTTGTGTGTGGTGTAAGGAAATGGTCCAATTTTATTTTTCTGCATGTGGCTGTCCAATTTTCCCAGCACCATTTATTGAAGAGGCTATCTTTTTTCCATTGGACATTCTTTCCTGCTTTGTCGAAGATGAGTTGACTGTAGAGTTGAGGGTCTATTTCTGGGCTCTCTATTCTGTTCCATTGATCTATGTGTCTGTTTTTGTGCCAGTACCATGCTGTCTTGATGATGACAGCTTTGTAATAGAGCTTGAAGTCCGGAATTGTGATGCCACCAACGTTGGCTTTCTTTTTCAATATCCCTTTGGCTATTCGAGGTCTTTTCTGGTTCCATATAAATTTTAGCATTATTTGTTCCATTTCTTTGAAAAAGATGGATGGTACTTTGATAGGAATTGCATTAAATGTGTAGATTGCTTTAGGTAGCATAGACATTTTCACAATATTTATTCTTCCAATCCAGGAGCATGGAACATTTTTCCATTTCTTTGTGTCTTCCTCAATTTCTTTCATGAGTACTTTATAGTTTTCTGAGTATAGATTCTGTGTCTCTTTGGTTAGGTTTATTCCTAGGTATCTTATGGTTTTGGATGCAATTGTAAATGGGATTGACTCCTTAATTTCTCTTTCTTCTGTCTTGCTGTTGGTGTAGAGAAATGCAACTGATTTCTGTGCACTGATTTTATATCCTGACACTTTACTGAATTCCTGTATAAGTTCTAGCAGTTTTGGAGTAGAGTCTTTTGGGTTTTCCACATATAGTATCATATCATCTGCGAAGAGTGATAATTTGACTTCTTCTTTGCCGATTTGGATGCCTTTAATTTCCTTTTGTTGTCTGATTGCTGAGGCTAGGGCCTCTAGTACTATGTTGAATAGCAGTGGTGATAATGGACATCCCTGCCGTGTTCCTGACCTTAGCGGAAAAGCTTTCAGTTTTTCTCCATTGAGAATGATATTTGCGGTGGGTTTTTCATAGATGGCTTTGATGATATTGAGGTATGTGCTCTCCATCCCTACACTTTGAAGAGTTTTGATCAGGAAGGGATGCTGTACTTTGTCAAATGCTTTTTCAGCATTTATTGAGGGTATCATATGGTTCTTGTTCTTTCTTTTATTGATGTGTTGTATCACATTGACTGATTTGCGGATGTTGAACCAACCTTGCAGCCCTGGAATAAATCCCACTTGGTCGTGGTGAATAATCTTTTTAATGTACTGTTGAATCCTATTGGTTAGTATTTTGTTGAGTATTTTCGCATCTGTGTTCATCAAGGATATCGATCTATAGCTCTCTTTTTTGGTGGGATCCTTGTCTGGTTTTGGGATCAAGGTGATGCTGGCCTCATAAAATGAGTTTGGAAGTTTTCCTTCCATTTCTATTTTTTGGAACAGTTTCAGGAGAATAGGAATTAGTTCTTCTTTAAATGTTTGGTAGAATTCCCCCGGGAAGCCATCTGGCCCTGGGCTTTTGTTTGTTTGGAGATTTTTAATGACTGTTTCAATCTCCTTACTGGTTATGGGTCTGTTCAGGCTTTCTATTTCTTCCTGGTTCAGTTGTGGTAGTTTATATGTTTCTAGGAATGCATCCATTTCTTCCAGATTGTCAAATTTATTGGCATAGAGTTGCTCATAGTATGTTCTTATAATAGTTTGTATTTCTTTGGTGTTAGTTGTGATCTCTCCTCTTTCATTCATGATTTTATTTATTTGAGTCCTTTCTCTTTTCTTTTTGATAAGTCAGGCCAGGGGTTTATCAATTTTATTAATTCTTTCAAAGAACCAGCTCCTAGTTTCGTTGATTTTTTCTATTGTTTTTTTGGTTTCTATTTCATTGATTTCTGCTCTGATCTTTATGATTTCTCTTCTCCTGCTGGGCTTAGGGTTTCTTTCTTGTTCTTTCTCCAGCTCCTTTAGGTGTAGGGTTAGGTTGTGTACCTGAGACCTTTCTTGTTTCTTGAGAAAGGCTTGTACCGCTATATATTTTCCTCTCAGGACTGCCTTTGTTGTGTCCCACAGATTTTGAACCGTTGTATTTTCATTATCATTTGTTTCCATGATTTTTTCAATTCTTCTTTAATTTCCCGGTTGACCCATTCATTCTTTAGAAGGATGCTGTTTAGTCTCCATGTATTTGGGTTCTTTCCAAACTTCCTTTTGTGGTTGAGTTCTAGCTTTAGAGCATTGTGGTCTGAAAATATGCAGGGAATGATCCCAATCTTTTGATACCAGTTGAGTCCTGATTTAGGACCGAGGATGTAATCTATTCTGGAGAATGTTCCATGTGCACTAGAGAAGAATGTGTATTCTGTTGCTTTGGGATGAAATATTCTGAATATATCTGTGATGTCCATCTGGTCCAGTGTGTTGTTTAAGGCCTTTATTTCCTTGATGATCTTTTGCTTGGATGATTTGTCCATTTCAGTGAGGGGAGTGTTAAAGTCTCCTACTATTATTGTATTATTGTTGATGTGTTTCTTTGATTTTGTTATTAATTGGTTTATATAGTTGGCTGCTCCCACGTTGGGGGCATAGATATTTAAAATTGTTAGATCTTCTTGTTGGACAGACCCTTTGAGTATGATATAGTGTCCTTCCTCATCTCTTATTATAGTCTTTGGCTTAAAATCTAATTGATCTGATATAAGGATTGCCACTCCTGCTTTCTTCTGATGTCCATTAGCATGGTAAATTCTTTTCCACCCCCTCATTTTAAATCTGGAGGTGTCTTCGGGCTTAAAATGAGTTTCTTGGAGGCAACATATAGATGGGTTTTGTTTTTTTATCCATTCTGATACCCTGTGTCTTTTGACAGGGGCATTTAGCCCATTCACATTCAGGGTAACTATTGAGAGATATGAATTTAGTGCCATTGTATTGCCTGTAAGGTGACTGTTACTGTATATGGTCTCTGTTCCTTTCTGATCTACCACTTGTAGGTTCTCTCTTGGCTTAGAGGACCCCTTTCAATATTTCCTGTAGAGCTGGTTTGGTATTTGCAAATTCTTTCAGTTTTTGTTTGTCCTGGAAGCTTTTAATCTCTCCTTCTATTTTCAATGATAGCCTGGCTGGATATAGTATTCTTGGCTGCATGTTTTTCTCGTTTAGTGCTCTGAAAATATCATGCCAGCTCTTTCTGGCCTGCCAGGTCTCTGTGGATAAGTCAGCTGCCAATCTAATATTTTTACCATTGTATGTTACAGACTTCTTTTCCCGAGCTGCTTTCAGGATTTTCTCTTTGTCACTGAGACTTGTAAATTTTACTATTAGGTGACAGGGTGTGGGCCTATTCTTATTGATTTTGAGGGGCGTTCTCTGAACCTCCTGAATTTTGATGCTCATTCCCTTTGCCATATTGGGGAAATTCTCCCCAATAATTCTCTCCAGTATACCTTCTGCTCCACTCTCTCTTTCTTCTTCTTCTGGAATCCCAATTATTCTAATGTTGTTTCGTCTTATGGTGTCACTTATCTCGAATTCTCCCCTCGTGGTCCAGTAGCTGTTTGTCCCTCTTTTGCTCAGCTTCTTTATTCTCTGTCATTTGGTCTTCTATATCACTAATTCTTTCTTCTGCCTCATTTATCCTAGCAGTGAGAGCCTCCATTTTTGATTGCACCTCATTAATAGCTTTTTTGATTTCAACTTGGTTAGATTTTAGTTCTTTTATTTCTCCAGAAAGGGCTTTTATATCTCTTGAGAGGGTTTCTCTAATATCTTCCATGCCTTTTTCGAGCCCGGCTAGAACCTTGAGAATTGTCATTCTGAACTCTATATCTGACATATTACCGATGTCTGTATTGATTAGGTCCCTAGCCTTCGGTACTGCCTCTTGTTCTTTTTTTTGTGTTGAATTTTTCCGTCTTGTCATTTTGTCCAGATAAGAGTATATGAAAGGGCAAGTAAAATACTAAAAGGGTGGAAACAACCCCAGGAAAATATGCTTTAACCAAATTAGAAGAGATCCAAAATCGTGAGGGGGGAGAAAGGGGATAAAAAGAGGTTCAAAAAGGAAGAAAGAAAAAAGAAAAAAAAAAAAAAAAGAAGAAAAGAAAAAAAAAAGAAAAGAAAAGAATTTTAAAAAAAGAAAACACCTAAGAAAAATGTAAAAAAGAAAAAACATATATATTAGATAAACTAGTAAAAAATCGTTAAAAAAGAAAAAGGTAACAGTTAAAAAAAAAAATTTTACCCGAAGGCGAGAAAAAAAAAACAAAAAATGAAAAAGAAAAAAATTAAATTAACTGCAAGACTAAAAAAATTCACAGGGAAAAAGCCATGAGTTCCGTGCTTGGCTTTCTCCTCCTCTGGAATTCTGCTGCTTTCCTTGGTATTGAAACCGCACTCCTTGGTAGGTGAACTTGGTCTCCACCGGATTTCTTGTTGATCTTCTGGGGGAGGGGCCTGTTGTAGTGATTCTCAAGTGTCTTTGCCCCAGGCGGAATTACACCGCCCTTACCCGGGGCCGGGGTGAGTAATCCGCTGGGGTTTGCTTTCAGGAGCTTTTGTTCCCTGAGCGCTTTCCGTAGAGTTCCGGAGGACGGGAACACAAATGGCGGCCTCCTGGTCTCTTGCCCAGAGGAGCCAAGAGCCCAGGGCCCCACTCCTCAGTGCGCCCTCAGAGAACAGCGCCCAGTCACTCCCGTCTGCCTGACCTCCGGCCGCGCTCCGAGCTCACCGAGCCTGCGACCGGTTCAAGGTAACACCGAGCTGCGAGCTTACTGTCGGCTCTATCTCTGTAGCCGGCTTTCCCGTTCCAATACCCGCAAGCTCTGCGACATTCAGACACCCCCGATCCTTCTGTGACCCTGCGGGACCTGAGGCCACGCTGACCCCGCATGGGCTTCGCCCCGGTTTAGCCTCTGGAGCGATGTCCCTCAGCGGAACAGGCTTTTAAAACTCCTGATTTTGTGCGCGGTTGCTCCGCCGCTTGCCGGGGGCCGGCCCCTCCCCCCGGGGTCTATCTTCCCATCGCTTTGGATTCACTTCTCCGCTGGTCCTACCTTTCAGAAAGTGGTTGTTTTTCTGTTTCCAGAATTGCTGTTCTTCTTCTCTTTGATCTGCCGATGGATTTTCAGGTGTTTGCAATCTTTAGATAAGCTATCTAGCTCATCTCCGGCTAGCTGAAGTAGTCTCAGCCTGCTACTTCTCCGCCATCTTGACTCCTCTAAAAAGTGATTTATATGTAATGAACAACTGATTTTTAACAAGGGTGTGAAGGTAATTCAAATGGGTAAAAAGATCATCTTTTCAACAAAAGGTGCTGCAACAACTGAACATCTATTTGCCAAATGAAAGAATAAATGAACAAATTTTTTATCCATACTTCACACTATATGTAAAAATTAACTCAAAATAAGTCATAAGCTTAAATGCAAGACCAAACCCTACGCAATGTCTAGAAGAAAACATAGGAGAAGACCTTTATGACCTTGGGTTAGGCAAAGATTTCTTAGAGGCAATCCCAAGAGCATAATCCATAAAAGAAAAAAATTAATCAGTTGGACCTTATTAAAAATAAAAATTGTTCCTCTTTGAAACCACTGTTAAAGAAAGAAAAGGCAAACCAAATCTGGGAGAAAATCTTTGCCAAGTATACATTTGATAAAAAACTAGTATCTAGAACATATAAAAAGCTCTCATAACTCAATAATATGAAAACAAAGAATCCACTTTTTTAAAATGAATGAAAGTTTTGAACATGTAATTCACCTGAGAAATTAAGTGAATAACTAATAAGCACCAGAATAGATCTTCAATATTAGATAAATGCAAATTAAGACTACAATGCTAGGGCAGAGATTCATCATAACATCTTATTTCAATAGTCCCACAATCCCAGTTCTACCCTAGCTAGCCAACCCCTCAAAGCCAGTGTTCCAACACTTCCTCACAGATCCTTTGGACAGTCTCCAGGCCCCTGATGTCTGCTGTGATGACCAGCCTCTTTCGCATGTGTATCTGAACTACCACCAGGACTCAGAGGTCACCATCAATCACCAAAATGACCCAGAGATCTACATCACCTGTATCTACCTGTCCATGTCTTACTACTTTGACTGTGATGATGTGATTTTGAAGAACCAAAGAAAACTCTTCACTAATTTCATGAGAAGAGGGAACATGTTAAAAATTGATGAAGCTGTAGAACTTGGATGACCACTGTAACCAACTTGTGTAAGATGGGAGCCCTGGGTCCTGACATTTCAGAGACTATCTTTGACAAGCACATCCTGGGAGAGAGTGACACTGATAGGTAAGTCTTAGGTTGGCTTCTCCATAGCCATGTGGATAACTTCTGTCACCAAAAGGCTGTACACGCATTTGGGTTTATCTTTTCCTTCCCTGTAAGTTGTACCAAAATATCAATGTAAGTTCTTTCATTTGTACAATTCTTTCAAATAAAGCAATATTGTTATGCTCCTCCAAAAAGAAAAAAAAAGCCTACAATGAAATAATACTTCACTGCATACCTATTAGAATAGCTAAAAATTTAAAGAGCTGACCATACCAAGTGTTAGCAAGGAACTAGAGCTCTATACATTACTGGTGGGGATGTAAAATGGTGCAGCCACTTTGGAAAAAAGTTGGTTTCTTAAAAAGTTAAACATATACGTATCATATGACCTAGCACTTCCCAGTAGATACTTTCCTAAAAGAAATGAAAATATATGTCCATATAAAGACCTATACACAAATGCTCATTTATTTATAATAGCTTAAAAGTGGAAACAATTTCAAATTCCCATAAAAAAGGGAACGTGGGGGCGCCTGGGTGGCTCAGTGGGTTAAAGCCTCTGCCTTCGGCTCAGGTCATGATCCCAGGTCTTGGGATCAAGCCCCACATCAGGCTCTCTATTCAGCAGGGATCCTGCTTCCCCCTTTCTCTCTTCCTGCCTCTCTGCCTACTTGTGATTCTCTCTCTGTGTCAAACAAACAAATAAATAAATAAATCTTTTTAAAAAAGTGAATGTGTAAATTAAATATGATACATCCATTCAATGGACTACTACTCAGTAGTAAAAATGGATGAAATATTTGTGAATGCTACAGCATGAATGAATCTCAGAATAATTATACCAACTGAAAAAAGCAAGGAAATAAAAGAACACATCCTATATGATTTCATTTTCATAAAGTTCTAAAAATGCTAGCTAATGTATTCTGACAGAAAGCAGATCAGAAGTTGCTTAGAGGAAGCAGGTGAGGATGTACTATAGGTAAGGATTACAGAGTGGTGCAAAGAAACTTTTAAGGGTAATGAATATATTTATTATCTTGCAGGAGTGTCTCAAATATGCATTCTAAATATGTGCAGTTTATATGTGTCAACTGAGCCTAGATAAAGCTGTTCAAAAAAAATCTCTGTGTGGCATAAGCTTATGCCACATACACTCATAGGTTTATCTTAAATACATCTTTTAAATGCTACTTTGGAAATAACTTTGAAATGTTGGGTCTAGCACAGGGGTGAGAGCACAGGGAGCAGCAGTGACTGCTCCTTTCATTTGCTTGGGTTCTAGCCACCATCTCTCTGGCATCTTGCTGCTCTCTCTGGCTTTCAGGTCCAAGTTCATGCAGGGTCACTGCTGTTACTGCTTGCTCTTTCCCTGCTTATCTTTTTCTCCCTGACATTTTTCTCGGGGCTTAGATTCTCAGTGAGGTCTTTTAGAAAAAGATATGTGCAAAACTTAGAAACACCCCTCTTTCCTTTCGTCCTGAAAAAAACATACTGGTTCTTAATATAAGTGACATTGTTTGGGGGGGTTCGTTTTTGGTTTATTTTTGGTTAAAGTATTAACTTTAGCCTTCTATCTGACATGTTAAAGTGAGAGAATTAGGGGTGCCTGAGAGGCTTAGTCATTAAGCATTTGCCTTCAGCTTGGGTTATGATCCCAGAGTCCTGGGATCAAGCCCCACATAGGGCTCCTTGCTCAGCAGGAATCCTGCTTCTCCCTCTCCCACTCCCCCTGCTTGTATTCCCTCTCTTGCTGTCGCTCCCTCTGTGTCAAATAAATAAAATCTTTTAAAAAAATTTTAAAAAATAAAATGAATTAGGATAAGCTATCCTTTTTTCTTGTTTCCCTTTGTAATTAATTAATTTATTTATTTATAGAAGTATAGTTGGTGTACAATATTATATTAGTTTCAGGTGTACAACATAGTGATTTGACAATTCTATACCTTCTATATTGCTCACCATAGAAAGTGTAGTATTATTGACTATATTCCCTATGCTGTACTTTTCATCTCTGTGACTTATTTTATAGCTAAAACTTTGTGCCTCTTAATGCCCATCACCCATTTCACCCTTCCCTCCATCCACCTCCCCTCTAGTCTGTTCTCCATATTTATGAGTCTGTTCCTCTTTTTTGTTTGTTTAGTTTTTATATCCCTCACTTAGCATAATACCCTCTAGATCCATGTTGTCACGAGTGACAAGATTTCGTTCTTTTTTTACAGCTGAGTAATAGTCCATTGTACGTGTATACCACATTTTCTTTATCCATTCGTCTATCAGTGGACACTCAGGTTGCTTCCATATCTTTTCTATGGTAAATAATGTTGCACTAAACTTAAGGGGGCATATATCTTTTCAAATTAGTGTTCTGGGCTTTTTTTTTTTTTTGATAAATACCAACAGTGTAATTACTGGACTGTATAGTACTTCTATTTTTAATTTTTTAGAGGAACCTCCATTGGTTGGCATACTTTCTAGTGAAAACTGGTATAAGTAGTAGATCTATTTTTTATTAATTTGGCTAAGAAAATTAAAAACTGTGAGGGCTGTCTCCTAGATCTTATCTTGTTCTTGACTTAATTTCAACCTACAGTTAAGCAGCTTATGTGACAAGCTGTTTTTTCCTTCTGTGGAAAGCATTCACTATCTTCATGGGTTTCAAGCAACAAAAACTCACAGACCACAGGATTAAGGTACTGCTCTGTGAAAATCTGTCCTGCCTGTTGCTCTGTTAAAGGCTGTGTCTCTCCCTTCCTAGGGCCCCTTCCTTTATCTCTTTCTATGTAACTGTGTGTGGTCTCCTTGCATGTCTATTTTTCCTCCCTCTTCTTTAGCTCTCTTAACTATATCTTAAAGTTAGAATTTTTTTTATTGTTTTATTTATTGAATGGGATGTTTGAATTGCCTTCCTTAAACATAGATAGGTGGCATATTTTATTTCTTTCAAAAAACCACTCCAATTAGAACGAAACAAATTAAATCTAGTTGCTGTATACTTTTACATGTATGGCCTTTAGTTTGCTTTTCTCTGGGCTAATGATGCTGCTCTCCTCACCTCTCTCCCTGCCAGCTCCAATTAACGTGTAACAATGTAGTGAATTATGATAGTTCATAGGCTTACTTATAGATGGTATCATAAAGTGCATTACCATGGAGTTGACAGTGTATGTATTTGTTATTTTTCTCTTTGAGACTTTTTTTTGGCCTATTTTAACTGCTAATAAAAATAGGATTAAAGTAAATCTACTTAGGTATATGTATTTCTAAAAACTTGCTTATTTTACAAAATTGTCATCCTCCAAGAAAGGACTTGGTAAATTCATTTTGATTATGAAATCAGTACCGGTCAATGAGAAATGTCAATTATTTTATATTGGCATTGGCTACCTTTCTTATCTTTTTTTTTTTTTAAGATTTTATTTGTTTAATTTACAGAGAGAGAGACAGCGAGAGAGGGAGCACAAACAGGGGGAGTGGGAGAGGGAGAAGCAGGCTTCCCTCTGAGCAGGGAGCCCAATGTGGGGCTCGATCCCATGACCCTGGGATCATGACCTGAGCCAAAGGCATCCGCTTAACAACGGAGCCACCCAGGTGTCCCACTACCTTTCTTATCTTTGGATAAGAAGGCAATTGTGACCATACCATTTATACTCACAGAATATCAAGGACACTGGTTTTAGATATTCAGTTTCCCACAGTATAAGATCCTTGAACTTCTCAGAAAATTTACTTCCTAAACTATTGCTAATCATCTGTGAGTCTGGTATTCTATCAAATAAAACATAAAGGCATGGACTACCAACAATTAAAGTGCAATATGCAATAATAATAGAGCGAGGCAAATGAGACAGCTTATAAAAAAGTTTTGGAAACTTTAAGCAAAAATTATTATGAATTGATTCAGTCAATTCTGCAAGGAGCTTTGGGGAAAAAAAAAAACAACAACCTGCTTAAAAATCCAGTACCTCTGATTCTGTATTACATTTTAGTATTTTATTTTATTTTATTTTATTTATTTTTTTTAATGATTTTTTTAAAGATCAGAGAGAAATTACAAGTACACTGAGAGGCAGGCAGAGAGAGAGAGAAGGAAGCAGGCTCCCTGCTGAGCAGAGAGCCCGATGCGGGACTCGATCCCAGGACCCTGAGATCATGACCTGAGCCGAAGGCAGCTTAACCCACTGAGCCACCCAGGCGCCCTACATTTTAGTATTTTAATCACAGAGAATAAACAGCACAAGACAGGCTTATGGAGAAATTTTTCTAGTCCTCAGCTCGTGCAGGAAACAGACTGTGAGGCAGGAATTTGCCTGTAGGTGATTAATTGGTGAGTGTTCTTGAAAGAAACATCCATGAGGGCTGAGGGACACAAGCTTGGGCAGAGAGAGTAGCTGAGCTAATCAGAGGCCTCAGAGGATCCTTCGGAGTTGTGATAACCCTTTAGACTTGTCCTGAGTCAAGGCAAGAAGGCTGACCCTTTGTATACCTGTCTTGACCATCCTGGATGTGGACAATGTCCAGGGAATAGGTGTCACCTTGGGTGAGAGAGTATCTTTCTAAAAAAGGAAATGTGTAGAGAGGAACTCATCTATTAGTAGTCAACACCCTTGCATCTGGAAGTGTCCTAGCTCTTAAGGAGGATCTGGCTGGCAAACCACAACATAGACCACACCTCTGATATACACCACATTAAAGACACTCTAAAAGAGCCTTAATTTTCAATGCTGCCTTATTTAAGGAAAGCATTATTTGCTTGGACATGTTGATGCATTCTGTATCAAAAACACAGTGTATGTCCTGTTAAGTTTTAAATTCTGGAAAACATTGAGCTTAGCCTGTACCTAGATGCACAGACTATAGTATCTTTCTATGTCAGAAGACAGTTTCAGTTTATTTTATAACTACTTTGAGAAAGTCAACTTTGATTCTGTGTTGTATGAATTATAACTACTGTGAATGTTCTCTTATTAATCTAGCCTAATGGATACAGATATATGGGTAGCCTATTTTCCAGACAACTTTAGATATCTTGCATGAGAAAAGATTTTGTTTTTAATCTGATGTATCATGTTATAAAAAAATGAATCTTGAACCTTTAAGAATCAATCTCGTTTTATTTCCATTATTAAACTAATACTTCAGATCCTTCAATGAATAAGTTTCAATTTTATGAATTATAGGGTACAATACTGTCTGGCTAGTTAAAATTAAGGGAAAGGATACATAATTTCTAGTTATATTTGTTTTACACTATCTTATATTGGAAGTCAAGTAATCTATAAAGCTGTACAAACAAGAAGGCATGTAACAGAGACATGAAGTTGATCTTGTGGAACATCCAACAGAGATCATGTACTTAATTAAAGGAAGTTACTTCAGAACGATAATATATGTGGGGTGGCTCAGTTGGTTGAGTGACTGACTTTTGATTTTGGCTCAGGTCATGATCTCAGGGTTGTTGGATTGAGTCCAATGTTGGGTTCCAGGCTCAGCATGGAGTCTGCTTGGAATTCTCTCTCCCCCTCTCCCTGTGCCCTTCCCCATGCTAGCCTCACTCCAAATAAATAAATAAAATGTTTTAAAAAATGATAATGTATGTGACATATATAATTATAGAAACATAGACATGCAAAAGTTGTTACTGAGTTTGGCTCAGGAGCCAGGTGATCACTCTGTGTTACAGAAAAGAAAAATTTTACTATTAATCAGCAGTGATCAGCAAAGAAAGAAAATTAGAGGGAGTTTTAAAAAGAGACAAATAAGGAGAAACTTTCAAGTGAAGAAATTGGAAGCAAACCTTGGGAAATACAATTGATATAAAAAAATCAGTCATGGTTGAAGATAAATCATATTATGATTGCTGTATTAACCACCATAGGAATGACAACTATTTTTCTAGAGAATATTAATATTCTAGTATTTTCTGGTATTCACTAGACCTTGCTTCTTCTGCCAAATTTATTTTCTTAAAATATATCTTTTCTTCAGAGAGATTGCTATTACTGATCTTTCAAAAGCTCATGGGAATAGTTTTCTCCTTTCTTCTAGTTGCATTTAAATCATTCTGAGACTTTTCTAATCAGACACACATTTGGCTGCTGAACAAAGAACTGGCTCACCAGTCACTTAATTACCTGAGGCTGTAACAATGATTCATTTACACTAAGATGATTAAGGAATGCTTATGTTCTAGCTGAAAGCCAAGAATCCAATGGTGAACATCAATGAGTTTTTATGAATCTGGGGGATATTCTACCCCAAATTTCTCTTATCATCAAGTAAAAAACAAACAAAACAAAATACCAAAAACAAAACAAAAAAAAAAAAAAAACAAAAAAATAAGAACACTGGAATTACCTTGCAAAATTAACTTTGGAAGTTGGAATATCCATTATATAGATCAACTTTATGTATTATGGCCTCTTTCTTGGCTGTCAGTTGTTTTGTAGTGACCGAATGAGACTCCCCACATAAAACCAAGGTATCGTAACAAGGGACAAGAGAGAAATAGCATTATCACTAAAGACACCTATCTTCCAAAACACCATGATTTCTCCAGGCTGAGCACTGAATCTATGTGACCTGATATGCTCAGCGTTTCCCAGCACACCATGGACCTCTGGTTTTCCGTAGCAGCATCCCCACAGTCCACCTGACTTTAGCTGCACTACACAGTTCCAGGCAACCTTGGGCTCACCTTTGCTGACAGCATCCTACCTCCAGGCCCATGTTCTCTGCGATGGCCTTCCTGCACTTAAAAGTAGCCCACATGTTGGAGCAAGTTTTAATGTCCTGATGCAGTCCTCACTGAGGATGGATAGAAACTGCTAGTTAAATACCCCATCTTCCTCCCCTTCTTCAGAGGACAGTTCTAGGAGGCATTCTGTACATTTCCCAGGCAGTCCCAGAGGAACTGAGCCCATTGTGCAAAGCAGCAACCTCAGTGATGCACCTAGAGGCTGGATGTTCCTCCTTCCTTGCCTCACTTCTCTCCCCATCACTTCTCCCAGGGACCACTTCCCAAATAAGAAGCCTTAATCTAAAAACCAAGTTCTTTTCTTTTTTTAAAGATTTATTTATTTATTTATTTGACAGAGAGAAATCACAAGTAGGCAGAGAGGCAGGCAGAGAGAGAGAGAGAGGAGGAAGCAGGCTCCCTGCTGAGCAGAGAGCCCGATGCGGGACTCGATCCCAGGACCCTGAGATCATGACCTGAGCCGAAGGCAGCGGCTTAACCACTGAGCCACCCAGGCGCCCTAAAAACCAAGTTCTTAAAAAAATAAATAAATAATAAAAACCAAGTTCTTGTCTTGGCTTGCCTTTTAGGGGAGCCCTGATTAACTCACTTCTGATTATTGTTATCATCATCATCATTAATAATTATCATTTCATCTCAAAAATGAATAATATCAAATCCTCCCTGATTAAATTTGGTAAATGTTAAGTTTATGTATGTACTTGGGTCTCTCTTTTTGGACTGTTTTGTTCCATTGATAAATTTATATATGGCTTGGAATTATGTCTACATTATAATACATTAGTATATATTAACTTGTGCTTGCCTTTAATTTTTTCTCCTTTTCAAGATATTTGCAGCTTTTCTCAGTGATTTATTTTCATAAGAATTTTAATATAATTTTATCCATTTCTAAGATTATTCATATTCATAATTACAGTAAATGATTTCTGAAATTGCATCAAACTTATATGTGAATTTGGAAAAATTGCATTTTCAATATTATGTTGCTTCATTCAGAGAGAAGATGTATTTTCCCAAGCATCTTAGTCCTTTTGAGCTACTTATAAAAAAAAAATACCACAGACTGGGTGGCTTATAAACTGCAGATATTTTTTCTTCACAGTTTTGGAGGCTGGGAATTCCAAGATCAAGGAAGCAGTAGGTTCTGTCTGGTGAGGGCCCACTTTTGGGTTCAGAAGTGGTCATCTTCCTCTTGTAACCTTACCTTGTGGAAGGAGCAAGAGGGCTCTCTAGGGCTTCTTTTATAAGGGCACTAATTTTCTTCATAAAGTTTTCACCCTCATGATGTAATCACCTCCCAAAGGCCCTACCTCCTAATACCATCACATTAGGGGGTAGTTTTCAATACAATTTTGGGGGAATACAAACATTCAATCTATAGCACTGAGCATTCAGATATTACTATTATATTTTCTTTAAGTCCTGTGCTTTTCTTACAAAACTATTCCTAAGGATTTTTTGTTTGTTTGTTTGGTTTGCTATTATTGACTGATTCTTGTTTTTCAGTTTGGATCTTTAACTGGTGGCTAATACAAAGAAAGTCTTTTTTTGTTATTTTTTTTTTCTTTTATCTGGTAACTTCACTAAATTTCTTTATCATCGGTTTTGTATTCATCTCATAAGGATGTATGAGCAACTTTTCCTCCTCTTCTTTAATATGGGTTAATTTTATTTGTTTTCTCATGGCATTTATTAAAGCCTCCCAAGTGTTGCTGAATTATAGTTGTGTTCACAGGTATCTTTCACATTGTTCTGGTTTTTAGTGGAAATTATCTCAGTGGGCTATCTGAGTGGAAATATCTAAGTATTTCATACACTAGAGTTTAGGTTACTAGTGTTTATCAACTTAAGTAGTTTTCCTCTGTTTCCATTTTATGTAGAGATTTTATTATGAGGTTTAACATAATTTTAGGAATTGAGGGGGTGGAATGGATTGAGAGGAGAATGTCTCATGATTATATACGGAGAGAAAGAAGCCAGTAAGTCCAAGAGTTTGATGAAAATAAAAGAAACAAATTATTTAGCAAGGTTGTGAATGGGGAGATTTTCATCTGAAGTTTATAGGTGGAGAGAGATGGGTGTGAGAAGGAGGGGGGGACCCTTCTCTGGAAAAGGGGGGAAAAGGGAAGACAAGGTGCTTGGAGCCCCAGAGAAACTCTGACTTGAAGAAGGGAACTGTTTCTTTCTTTGTGAATGACCTCATCTCCTTTCATGAAAGAGACTGGTTGTAAAATGGACAGAAAAACAGGACTTATCTGAGGTTTGAGATTGACCGGTGTGAATGACAGATTGTGTCACAAGGCTATAGGACTCAGATTGGTCAACATGAACTGGGGCACAGGAAAACTTAAGGAATTTAAACAAGTGTTGATTGGTGATAGTGAATTCAAGGGGGCTGACGGATGTAAAGAGGCTACTATGGTCAGAGGGGGTGATGTCAAGATTCCACATGAAAGAGTGTCCCACATGCTGAAGGTGGATGTAATGGTTTAGCAGAGTAGTGATGAGTGCACTTAAAATCAGAGCACTCCAAGGCAAGAGTTTTGAAAGTGCCATGAGCATGGAGGCTGAAGGGAATTTAAATTGATAGTAGAGTTTGGAAAGAAAGAACAAAAACAAACCAGGGCTGAGCCACTGAAAAAGCTCAGATTTGACGATGGCATTAATGAGGTGAGATTCTGGGGGTTAGAAGGAGAATTCACTCGGCTGACAGATGTACACCTAGATGGGAAGGTATGCTGGGCAAGAGAGGAACATGTGTTCATGAGTCTGTAGATGGGCGAGGCAAGTGAGCATATAAAGGAATATGAAGCAGGAAATCACAAATTAGTTTGGAATCTATGTGCTATTTGCATCTGAGTTTGGTGATTATGCTGTATCTTATTAATGGAGGGCTATGTAAAACATCCAGATCCAAAGATTCAACTAGAACTTGATGGTGGGTGGCTTTGCAAAACCTTGTTTTACAGGAGCTCAGAGAAGTTAAGAGATGTGTCCAAGAATATGTAGCTAATAAATGATGGAAGAGGAATCCAAATAAGGGGGTGCCTGGGTGGCTCAGTGGGTTAAAGCCTCTGCCTTCAGCTCAGGTCATGATCCCGGTGTCCTGGGGTCAAGCCCCGCATCGGGCTCTCTGCTCAGTGGGGAGCCTGCTTCCTCCTCTCTCTCTGCCTGCCTCTCTGCCTACTTGTGATCTCTCTCTGTTAAATGAATGAAGTGAATCTTTGGGGGGGGGGGGGGAAAGAAAAGTTAAAAAAAAAAAAAAGAATCCAAATAAGGTCTCAGCTCCAAAGCCCATTTTTGCTCCATTTCACAATGGTTCTATTTGAAGTTTGGTTAGCTTCACAAGTTTACGCAGCTAGGAAATGAGAGATGGAGGATTCAAACTTAGGTCTGACTTCTAAGTTCATGAAAATTAGCATTTAATAAGACTAACTAGACCATTTAAAAAACTTTTATGTCCATAACAGGTCCAAAAAAGCACCACATATCTTTCATTCATAAATTTCAATAATTCGTGTGTATGTGTGCTTGATTTGGTGAATGCATGTAGCAAGTTGCCTTAAGAAAGATGTTAAGAAGACTTGAAGTGTGACCTACCACTAGCTTGCTCCTTTCCCCAAGCCTTAGTGCTAAAATTGGGTAAACCTAGGTGTTTGACTATAACTACTTTATTCACACAGCAATGGGGATTATGCTGATGCCATCCCTCCAATGACAGACGTCGTGCAACTAGAGCTCAGACAGAATCCTGGTGCATTTCTTGAGCAGCGGAAAGCATCAGAGTTCAGATATACAGAAGAAGTATTGGATACTTTCCTTAGAAGATAGAACAGGGGGTAGGTGGGAGTCTTTTATGGGTATGAAAAATTAGAAGACACTTAACTCCTAGTTTTATCTTCGCAGCTAATTCTCTGTGGGACTTTGGAAAGACTGCTTAACCTCTGTCTAGATGGGGCTGGTCATACCTTACCATCTAGCTGTGCATCCATCAGCTCATTAGATTCTCGTTCTAACCCCCCAGAATCCCCAAAGAATTCCACTGTCCTTGTGTTTATTTACCTCTTGCATTTTCTAATATTGTGACTTATTTTTCTGTATTTTGTTTTCATCTGTTAAAAAGTAAATTCCCTTGTAATGGACTGATGGCTATGATAGAATTCCTCTCGAAAGCACAATCAGGGTAGACATGGAAAAAAGATTAGCAGGTAAACTGACCTTTTAAAAAGTATTAATTAATTAACATACAGTGTATTATTAGTTTTAGATGACAGTTTAGTGTTCCCTACTTCTTATATGTCCTCCAAACCTGTCTCTTCTGGATCTCATCCTGGATCTCACACAGAGGCAATGCACACTATGATTCTACCCCTGGGCCATCTGGGTTTTAATCTTGAGTTCATCATCTCTCAGCTGTGTGACACAGGGAAAAATACTTCACAGTTCTGGGCTCCAGCTTTCTCATCTGGGGAGATGATGGTTCCCACCTTATTAACACATTGTGCTCATTAAATGTTTTAATGTAGAAAAGTTTAGCATAGTGCATGGCATACAGTAAATGAACAATATATGTTGTATAAAAGA
This sequence comes from Mustela nivalis, assembly GCF_964662115.1. Lineage (NCBI taxonomy): Eukaryota > Metazoa > Chordata > Mammalia > Carnivora > Mustelidae > Mustela > Mustela nivalis. The sequence goes on from NC_139024.1 coordinate 66,811,604, forward strand.
TAGGGTTACATGTTTCTGGGTGACTTATGTAACCAATTAGTTGTACATATGAACTCATGGATGGCTATGATTATGACTATACATTTTTTTCTATCCTTGAAAATGAATGTGCATTTTCCCATTTTTGTGTATTAATGATATGAATGGAATTCCCAGCAATGGCTTACTATGGAGGCAGACATTTTGGGTAAGAACCCTTCCCAGGTTCTCAGATCATACCATATAATCTCCCTTTGAATCATGGAGCTGCCTCTGTGAATACACAGTTTGACAGCATTGTGCCAAAGGCTGTCTACACTTGCTAACACCTGACAAGAGTGAACAAAACTTACTACAAGAATCACCAGAGTCGCATTTCTTATTGCTCCCCTTAAATGGTGTTGGTGTGGCAACTATATGTGTTTACAGTTCCCGCTAGGCTCCTGTCTAAAAGAACTATGAAAGCATCATAGGGCATCTCTAAATGCAATTATTTCCCTCTGTGCCAATCTTCAATATCTCTCTACCTATGGTATCCTATGCTGCAGGTCCTGCTTCTATTGACTTCAAATGGGAGAGAAAAGACTATGGATTGCTATAATCTCTTGTCTTGAAATAATAGTCTATATTTTAGAAGTTGGTAACTATTCAATGTGTGAGCAGAAAGCCTGCATTTCTTTTTCAACTGTTATACACTTCCTTTTAGTAAAATTTTAGGACCATTTTTTCTCCTTTTCTGGTTAGGACCAGAAAATCATAGAGAATGTAAGTAAACTAAACAGAAAAACAAATCAGAAGGAATCTCTCTTTTACCAATGTCATGCTTTGCTTCATTAGTTGAGTTTGACATTTAGAAATTTATGAAAGGTTTGCCATTATGGGTATGAGGACTTTTCCACATGGCATAGGCATTTTCTACTGAGTCCATTTGGCAATTTTAAGTGTCAAGTGCTAAAGTAATTAAACTCAGGCATCTAAGTGGTTTGCTTGAATAACCAATGGGGCTCTTTATTATAAAACCCAACCTGGTCAGGGATTGGTTTAAAAGAAACCATGTAATTTGTTAATTAGTATTTTTTTAATAAAAAAGTTACAGTAAGTATTTTGGAAAGCAAAATGAAAAGGACATATGAAATATTTCTGTCTGAACCAGAAGAATATTCAGAATCTAGAGCAGAGCTCCAAAAGCTAAATATCCAACTGAAATTATCAAGAACAGCTGCAATGTGTAGTGGCTTGGGAATAATGATGGGAGCTATCTGGAATTGTTTTCCTTTATAAGACTGGTATTTTTGTCTTCTATTCTTTACCATACTCCAAAGTGTCCTGACTAATAAAGATTATTCTGTGAATGAAATGAATGACTAAAACAACCTCTATAAACCTCCAGGGGGCTACTAATCGTGTCCATGGCCATGTGTCTTCTACTAGAGGAAAAAGTCTCACATTATTTAGACATATTCACGAGGTACTTCTCCATTCAGTTTTCAAACATATTTTGTTTTGCCCTTTTTACTTACAATATCTATCTCTTTCATTGAAGGAACATTTAAACAACTTCAGGGGAGAAGAAGCACAAGGGAAGATATCTATATTTGAAAAGAGATATTAAAATATCAAAAAGCATGGGGGAGAAAACACTCATGTTTCCCATTTCTTTTCCAAAACAAAGGAAGTAAGAAATTCTTTCATGGTTTTTATTTGTTTTTCAAATCACATCGTCCTCAACTTTTAAAATAATAATCTTCCTTGACAGTCATTTAATAATTGTGAGTGATCTATGACTTCATTATAAAGTATTCATCTAATGATCTATTTCCTCTACCCCAGGGGCCAAGTACAAAGCTAGGGAATTATCTTGGTGATACTTTTAATAACTTCCTGTGGGATTGCGAACCTCAACCGAAGCTGACTCTGCAAAGGAGTTAATCATGTAATTTCACAGATTAGACACCACAGGGTTACTAATGAGAAACTTCAGTTTGGTGATAAACTTTTTTTTTTCCAGGAATATTTTGAGAGGCCCGTAACCTTTGGCTGACACCCAGCAAGGCTATTAGTTTAACCATGGGATGCACTACCAAATGCATCAGAGTCAGCGGAACTTCTTTTCTGAAAGTTGATTTGTAAGAAAAGTTTGGTTAAAGAACAGATGGAATGGGTGAAAGAGGACAAAAAGACAAGCATCAAGAAACTTGACTTCCGTTGGTTGGCATAACTGCAGCTTCTAGTGTCTTTTCAACCATATGTTCAAGATGGAAACTGCAGCTCACATTTAAATGTCACGCTGCCCTTGGTTCCATAAACATGTATCATCCATCACTAAATATTTAGATCTGAATTGTTGAAGTTGAGTTCTGTGCCAGGGGTAGGGGGATTAATTCCTCTCAAGGTCCTCACATGATGGATTTTCCACTGAAGTAAACATCCGAGAAGAGCTCACACTAAAGCCATAAAATATATAAATAAAGTTTAAAGTTTAATTAAGTCAACATTATTTAAAGTGGTTGTCATATTTTACGGTGAACTTTCCATGTTTATTTTGTATAACTCCTAATAAATAGCCCCTCCTGATCAGACAAAAGGCACAGCTAGGTTAAAGTCAAGGGCTCTAAACTTAGGACCGGAAGAAGAATATTCCTGAGTTGGGGATAAGACAACTTTTTTCCATTCTGTTTTTGTTTCAGAAACTAGCCTGTTAGCCAGACACTGAGTCAGTATCTTGAACAGACAAAATGTTTGAAAATCCTTCAAGGATTTATCAGTTGGATTATGGGGAAACATACCCACACAGATCAGAAATAAAGAATAAAAAAGAATAAAGAAGAATAGCCCAAGTGAAAGAATGAATTTCATTTTTTAAATTTTCTTATAAAAATAGAAAGCATAAGAAGAAAAATAGCTGGTTCAAGTTAAATTCATACTGGGTTATTGACTTTTTGAAATGTTTTCTTAAAAGCTGGATCATTTTAATGCACATAGCCCTCTCTCCCCTAAAAATAAAACGGTAATCTAGGGTACTTGGTTTTCTCCCTTAATCAATAATCACATACTTTTTCTTGTTTGATGGATATAGTATTGAAGGAGAGAGAAAGCAGAGGACACAGATCCTCTAAAGTGAATGTTTTTCTCCTTAGTGTTCAATCAGAGCTGCCGCCCAGTATGGACTTTCTCTTTAAAGCAAAAACTCCGCCAGTGTGATGGTGAGAGCCTTAGTTCTTCCTACAGAAGAAATTTCTGTCCAGAGAAGTATTTAAACTGGTAAGGAAACTTTCGGAGTTGGACTCACCCTCTAGCTATCTTGTCCAACCCTGATGTTTTGTGAGAAAAACAAAGCTGGGAGAAGTTAATTGTCACAGTTCACATAGCTAACTGGTGGCAAAGTCATCCAATGCCCATCTTACTGGTTTCTCTGCAGAGTACTGATATCACAATGTGGATATCTGCTGAGGAGATGCACGGTAGGTATAATTGATGGTCTTGGAGAAGATGAAAAGTATAATACCTTCATTGGTTCTTAGGTTACATATGTTCAGAAACCAGGTGATTTGATGCAAAAGGCTAAGATTCTGTTGCCTTGTGTGTAAAACACAGCTACTGTGAGATACTGATTAGAGATACTATTTGTCACGTGTATCCTCCATATACTCAGTAAACACCGTATCAGTGGTATCAGTTACCATTGGTTTCGTGTCCACATTTTAGAAGCTACATATGAAGGGCAGTGTGTCTTTCCAAAATTACCAAGTTCCAGGTATGACTGAGGAAGATCTCACTTCTTTTCCTAGGTTGGGGCTTACATTTAATTTAGACAAGCTCTGATCTTTTTTTATTAAAAAAAAAAAAAGATTCTAGTTGTATTTGTTTTCTGGAGTAAAATATATATCAAATGAAAGGATACATGTTATCAAAATGGTTTATTATCACTTGGACTAGAGTTTGAGGTTTTAATGAACTGAAAAAAATTTTAAAGCATGATGGAAATTTGACAAGAAAAACACAAAATTCATTTCATTCTTTTCTCCTGAGAAAATGTCTCTTTACGTCCTCACACTTAGCATTTTGAAATGTGACAATTAATCATACAGTAAATGATTAGGAAATAAGCAATATTCAGTTATATCTGTATATTTTAGCCCAACCCTCAAAGAAGATTACAGGGGAAAAAACACTACCTACAGAAAATAACAAAACTATGATCATTTCAAGGACTTATATTACTACCTACAAACTCTCTATCATTTTAATTTTATTAGTTTTTCTCAACTCCTTACATCATTCTTATGTGAATTTTGGTTCCAGATTATTTTCTCTCCTTACTTCTACATAGTTCTCTTTGTCACAGTGAAACAACTGTATTTTCTATATGAATATATCACAGTCTGCTAAATCTCTCTGTATTTATATAAATCATGGACTTATGATTTATATGTAGCTTCTAAAATGTGGACATAAAACCAATGGTAACTGATACCATTGATGTGTTTATGGAGTGTATGCGGGACATACCTGACAAATAGTAATCCTCTGCAGATTACGTGTTTCATGAAATAAACATGTGATTAAAGGGAAAATAAATGGAAATGAAAGTATCCTTTTACACTAAAAGAGAATTGATTAAGATTGTTATTACAGAAGACAAACACATTATGCCAAATACAGTCCATTTTGCGCAAGCTTACAAGGAAGTAATAACTTTAATTAAATAGCTCATGGTTTCAACATCTAACAGATCTATTAAAAGATCTCTAAAGTTTACTAAAGCAAAAACAGGGAAGCATAACCTCTACATGCCTGATGGATGCCATGATGCTTATCTCATATAAAATTATATCACTGGATAATTCTAATGGTTAAAAGTTCTTTATTAATTTGCATATTCCAAAATCACATTTTAATTTTTCTATAATAGACTTGTCCAGACTTACACCTACATATATCCAGGCTGAGGAAACTTTTATTATTTATTTCCTATAGATGTGTTAAAGAAATCAGCTCGGATAAGAGAAATTTGAATTTATTTATTTATTTATTTAGTATTTTCTGTACATGGGTGTCCAAACTAATAGATCTTTTAATGAATATTTATAAAATGTCATCCACAAAATTCTGCTTCCTTTTCTAGTATGTTGCTTGCCGAGAAAACCTCTTCTCTTCATTCACACCTAACCTCATCCAACTAGCCTTTCAGGAGAGCAGTTTCTGATGCTCATAAACCAGCAACCTAGAAGGTTCCCTGGAGCACAAGTTAATTTCATTAATGCACTCTCAGGGTAAGCACATGGGCAGCTAGGATTTCCAAATTATTTATTTTGTCTAAACATTTTCCCTCCCTGAGTTATTTATATATTATGCAATAGAAGTGGAGTGGGTGCTAAAGGTGGGCCAGATGAAAATCTTTCTAGGTGTAGCTCACTGGTAGTAAATCTGGGGCTTTTCTCAAGGGAACTTCGGCAAATAGAAATGTTCATGCAGAAGCACAGGCTTTTAGACAGAACAAGTTAGGTAATGAAGACATAGACACTTTTTAAAAATTTTTATTTATTTTTATTATTTTCAGTTAGCCAAATATCGTACATCATTAGTTTTTGGTGTAGTGTTCAATGATTCATTAGTTGTGTATGATACTCTTAAGCCTTAGCTATTTATTTTCCCAAATATTTATTATGAATACATCAGTTTGTTCCACTGTATTTGCTGAGAGCCTTTTCTACATTGTTGACTATCTCCTGATATCTCAGTTAATGAGATTTAATGAAAAGTAAGCTTTCTCCACCATCACCTTGGGATGAAAAATTCCTTTAGATTCTGCACACACACTCGAAAATATAGGACTGTGTAAATATATATGTACATATTTGGTTTTAATATTTTATGTTAATTATGTATTTTTAAAAATTCAATTTAATTTTACTTTTTTTCAGTGTTCCAAAATTCGTTGTTTATGTACCACACCCAGTGCTCCATGCAACACGTGTCCTCCTTAATACCCACCACCAGACTGGCCCAACCCCTAACCCCCCTCCTCTCCAAAACCCTCAGTTTGTTTCTCAGAGTCCATACGCTATCTGCATAAACACATATCATTCCATACTTTTTGGCATTATTCTGCTGACAAAAAAGGGGGGAGTGAAATTAAATTCATTAAACCTAATCAGTCCAGAAATGTCATTGACTTTCCAAGTTTCCAAATTCTAAGTAAATACAGGGTTTTCATTGTAAATCGGGCTTCATAAATGAGGGTACTAACAGGTTACCTTTCTTTAACTGGAATGACAAGATATAAGGTAGTGATATGAAGGTGGAAATTTTGTCTTTTAGGAAACTTGAAAGAGGAAGCCCTTTATTTAAAATATGAAACCATAAGGTGAAAACGTTAGAAAATAACTTGAGGTAATAAGTCATTAATATTATAAAACAAACTGTGGTCAGACATATGAATGGGAGAAATAAAACTTTAAATTATGATAGTATGACATTACGGTGTGATTGGTTAGCTTTGATTATAAAACCTTCCAATAAAGCTATATTAGTTCTTGGAAGACATCCCCATCCTACTTCAGAGCTGGCTGCACATGACCAATGGAAGTAACATAACCAGGATATACGATCATTACATACATAAAATTCAAGAAAGCACATGAAAAACAGAGATAAAGTTAAACAGTGGAAAGTTTATTTGTGCACAGAACTGACTTCACAGTTATTTGTTGATTTTATTTCAATTAGCAATTTACCAGACGTAACCAGTGTTATCCCAATGGTAAGAACCATTAGATACCTACCTATGCTTGGTAAACTCCATACCTCTTGCTCATTCTCCAATGGCCATGTGTAGGAGGCTCATTATCTCTATTGCGAAGAGGAGGTAAGCAATGCTCAGAATGAACAACCGACTTCCACATGGTCACACAGAAAGTGACAAAACTGTGGTATAAACCCAGACTGGTCTGGTATATAATCATTCTTGTTTATTACACTATGCTGTAAACACTAAAAATATAATATAAAATGTGATTTTTAAAGGAAATACGGGGCTTGTTTCAAATGTCTCTTCATTCCTTCTCCTCTCCTGAAGCCGGACTAAACTTTGGCTTAAACTGTAAAAACAGTCATGTGAAGACAAAAAAATTCAAGAAGGAGGGGCGCCTGGGTGGCTCAGTGTGTTAAAGCCTCTGCCTTCAGCTCAGGTCATGATCCCAGGGTCTTGGAATCAAGCCCCACATCGGGCTTTCTGCTCAGCAGGGAGCCTGCTTCCTCCTCTCTCTCTGCTTGCCTCTCTGCCTACTTGTGATTTCTGCCTGTCAAATAAATAAACAAAATCTTTAAAAAAAAAAAAATTCAAGAAGGATGTAACATGGCAGAAGGATTGGTATGAAGATTTGGAAGAAAGAGGAGTGGGAGACTGCAAAAGATGACCATAGATTATTCCCATCCCTGTATGCATACCTATTGCTAAGGGACTTTGCAGTTACTCCCATCAAAAAGTAAAGTCTGTTTCTCTACCTTTTGAAGCTTGTCTTGAATACATGTCTTGCTTTGGCCCATGGACTTGGTAAGTGTGACAGAAGCAGAGTTTGCTTCCATTAGGACATGAGTCCAGTCTACCCAGCAGAAGAGGCCACGTTGGGCAGGACCCCAGGTGCCCTGACCAGAAGCCTATCAACTGCCAGCCTGTGAGTGAAGCTTCCTGTCCCAGGCAAGGTGCCAGATGACTGCAAGGAACCTGGAGGAGAACTGTCCTGTCGTTGATTCAATTCCTGACCCACAGAATTTCAAACCACAGAATTCCATTGTGGTTTGTTAGCATTGTAAACGTTGCAATAAGTTAATTTTTTAAAGCACTTGTGGGCGCCTCAGTGGCTCAGTAAGTTGAGCCTCTGCCTTCAGCTCAGGTCATGATCCCGGGGTCCTGGGATCAAGTCCTACACTGGACTCTCTACTCAGCCAGGAGCCTGCTTCTCCTTCTGCCTGCCTGCTACTCCCCCTGCTTATACTCTATCTCTCTGTCACATAAATAAATAAAATCTTTAAAAGAAATAATAAAGTACAGGGAATTTCTAGTCATTCTCCCCAGTAGTGACAGAGTTTGCATTGAGCCATGTAATTTTTGCTATATCCAATCTCACTTTGTGATCAAGTAATGCATTTGGTAGACGGCTTGGTTGCTATGGAATATTTTTTCTCTGAAGCAACTAAATTTCTTAGGAATTCTCTGAAGTAACTGAATTCTTTAGGAATGAAACCCAAGATCTTGGCTTCATGAGCATCCTGCTTCTGGAACTGAGAGTCTTGGCTCACTTACTGTCTTCAGATGGGTCTCTACAACCATCTGAATGGAGCACAGACATGCTGGCCACCATATGACTTTTAGGAGCCTTTATCCTTCTTGCCTTTGTGGGCGGCATCCCTCATAAAAATATTAATGACTCTAATTTGTAACTGCATGGGTATAAAAATGAATATATTAATATTACATATTAAAATATTTCCTACAAGTCAAAGGTTCTTCTTTTTTTTTTTTTTTTGCTTCTAATTTTAAAAGAAATTTAAACACTTTTGTGGGCTCCTCAAAGTATTGTAAGCCTGGACCCTGACCCTATCTTGTCTAATGAATATATTAGCCTAGCTAGACATTATAAATAATAAACTAACCGGCTTTCTTCTTCCTTCTAGCTCTTCAGAACTGCATTTATTTATTTATTTTTGTTAGAGATTTTATTTATTGATTTATTGAGAGAGAGACAGTGAGAGATCACAAATGAGGGAAGGGGCAGAAGGAAAGTGAGAAGCAGACTCCTTTCCGAGAAGGGGACCCAGAAGGGATCTCGATCTCAGGACCCCAAGATCATGACCCGCGCTGAAGGCAGGCATTTGACTGACTGAGCCACATAGGCACCCCTAGAACTGCTTTTATAACCAGGATCACAAAGTCGTGTGTGTGCGCGCACGTGTGTGTGTGTGCGTGTGCACACACGTATGTGTGAACATTTAACCTCCTTTCATAACTACTATAGGAAGCTACCTCTCCACCCTCTCCCGTGTCCTGTGTTCCAAGACAGGGGCAGCCTTCGAAGAGGAAACTACATAGGGATTACAGAGGCTATAACCATTCATATCCTGCAGTGACCAAAAAAGAAAAAAAAGCTGAGGGGGGGGGGAAGAAAACCAACACTAGGGAATCTTCAATATAAACATTAATAGTTTCCCACATCTTTGTTTAGAGAATAGCCTGAGGATTTCTAAACTTTTAGATCTTATTCATTCCAGCAGAACTGTTTCGCTTATGGCCACATAAATCTTGGCCCTTCAGAAAGTTCCAAGATTAAGACTGCGGAAAGTAGAGTCACAGAGGACTCACAGGTGACCTATGTAGAGCAAATCTGATTCGGGCCAGTCAGGAGACATAACATTTGCTGAGATATTTGAGTTTGGCTCTGACATCAGTACAGAGACAAGAGACTTGGTAAGAGAACACAGACAGGAAAGTTGGGTAGCAATTACTGTATTGTTTTTTAAACAGATTGTACTTTTTTTTTTTTTTTTTTAGTACAAAAGACAGACAAATTCAATAAAGAAGAATCTAAAGAATTTTTTTTTAAATAAAAAATAAACACCATGAAAAGTTGTAGTAAGGGTTGTCAGGTCAGATGTGACTGAGAATTTAGGGGTTTATATATATTTTTACCTCTAACTACAAGCATGTTTCACTGATACTTCATTTTTAAAAATTTATGTCATTTTGAATCTAGTCATGTGAAAGGCTCTGCCCACCACCAGGTTCCAAAGAAGTAAATGTTCTGAAGAGAGTTAAAATGAGAGTCCAGGAGCCCATGGCCTACATTCCCTCTGTAAGGTTTAGATCCTCATATGCTCTCCCGTTCCCACAGTGTTTCCCGTCACCTCACCTTCCCCCAAACAAGGGTTGCTGGGGGGAGGGGTGCATGAATGTGGCTCTGACATGCAAGCTGAGAGGCTAGAACGAGAGTTGAGGCCAGGACCACTTTTGACCTTCTTTCTTCCCTCTCTCCTTCTCTGGAGTCCTTGGGAAAATCCCATAAACACACAAAAGCAGGGGAGGCCTAATTTCCTATATTGTGTCCTGTTGCCCCTAAAGCTACAAAAATGTCCTAGAAATTAAATACATACTTATAGTCAAACTCTATCTTCGAGGCTTCCCTTTCCGCTCTGGAGTGGCTCAAGCTCCAACTTTGGGTTCGGAAGTGTTCACTGAAGTCTGACACACAGACAGGCACTCATGTGGTCTTCAGGAACAGAGGCGTTCTTCCTGGCTGCTTTGGAAGTGCTTTCCAGCTGCCACAGCATGGCAGGACCAAATGGATAATAGGGAGAACAGCGTCACTGTAACGCTCACAGCGCATGCTCAAGAATTTCACTTACTTCATTCCATTGTCTTCACATCTTCTGAGGTCTCCTGTGTAGGTCACCTCAAGAGCTGGTGAAAGGCATCCATCCTCATTTATTTTATTTTATTTTATTTTTTTAATTTTTTTTATATAATTTTTTATTTTTTATAAACATATATTTTTATCCCCAGGGGTACAGGCAGGTGCTGCCGGCTTGGCAGTTAGACAAGGTGAAGCAGCAAGAAAGGACGGCTTGTGGCTGTGGTTCTCAGTTTTGGATAATGCTGTGAACTTGGTTCTGAGCTCAAGGTACTGTTTGTCCCCTGAGTCCCTGACTCTCTGTCCCCACAGCACTTTACACTCTGTTGGAACTGACTTACCAGACTTATTAGCAGTTTTATTTCTCATTTCCAGATTCAGACTGAATTCTGGTAGCCATGTTAATTTTACACTCCTCACAACATAATTCATTAAAACTCTATTTCCTTAACCATTCTTGATTGCCTGCCTTCTTTTTTACTCATACTGACAGTCACGAGGAATTCATTATTTCTCATCTAGATCACAGCAATGACCTCCCAACTGCTTCTCCTGTCACTAGTCTCAGTTTCCCAAACCATAAGACATATTGTTTCCAGGCTATTTTTCTAAAAAAAAAAAAAAAAAAAAAAAAAATCCCATTATGCAACAGTCTTGCTTAAATTAATGCAATGATTTCTTACTTACCTATAACAAACATTTACAGATGGGAAGATCCTGGAGGAGCATGATTGTCTTGAATTTATTTGAAGGTAGAAAAATTCAAGGAATATTAAAATTAGAATGGGTTATAAAATTCACACTTGTTTTTAAACATGGGACCTCAAAGAATCTTAACACAAGCAACACCCCTTTTAGGCTATACTACTACATCATTGGAGGTAAACAATCCTTTGTTGCTTTTGGGGTTATTTGTAAAAATGATAGAAGTAAAAAGGAGAATTAATGCATAAAATTCAAATATCTTAGTATAGTCCATAAAGCTTGCTATGAGCTGGCCCTTTTGGCCTCATTCAGGCACTGCGCCTAACTTTCCAACTTGTCCTTAGGTTTCAGGCATGGCCACATCAGAAAATCTTCCTTGTGTCTCCTCCTACCCAGTCTGAGTTTGGATTTATATGCTTTACAATTTCCCAGTATCTTATGCATGCCTGTATCATAGTGTCTTACTACACTGCTCTGCCTTTGCTGTTTTCATGTGTGACTCCTTTATTAGACTTTAAGTACCTTAAGTGTAGGATACATTTAGTTTTGAATGTTGGGTGCCTAATAGAGTGCCAAGCACGTCGTAAGTGCTCAATGAATGCTTGTGATTGGTTGAATAGTAATTTTCTTCAGAGCACAGAATAGGTAGTCAATAAATGTTTAATTTAACAAATAATCAGAAAATGGACATTTCTCATTGATTATTTCCCTTTACATGTGAGCATTCATAATGTTCCACCTCTGAATTCTTAAAATCCAATATCCCGTCCTCTGATCACAACTTTCTGTGTTCCTGCTGGGCTGGAAGCAGGGGGCTGCTGAGGGCAGTCAGAATGCAGGTTTGTAGCTGGAAATTGATCCTTCTCGGTCCCAGCTGGGACAGCTTTGTCACTTAGCAACCTTTTAAATTGTTCTTTTCCGTCGGTGGATGTTTCAAATATTGCCTGCTATTATGGATTCCATGGTCGTCTCAGCATCAAATCCCATGTCCTAATTCACAAGCTAGCCATAAATGTCTGCCCCCCTTTAAAACACTGGCAACTGCATCTTCATCCATATCTTCTCTCTTCCTCTTCTCCCTTGAGAAAAATGTTATCCCTTCTCTTCAAAAGCCTTCCTTCTGGGCTCTAGGTCCTGATAATCTAACAGTTAAATTTTATAAATGCTTTTTATTACGTTATCTGTGGGGTCACTCTGTGGCACTAGACAAGATGAGTGATTTCTTCTTACTGGAAATTCTTGTCCCTTGGTTTGGGTGGTTGATCTTTCCTCTACTTCTGACTGCTCTCCTTTGTGTACCTCCACTATCTGTGTTTTCTAGGGTTCCTTCTTCCACTAATCTTCTCTCATTAAGCACATTCCGTCAACATCGAAAGGATGTAAGTGCCACAATGTACTCAGATCTATATACTCTAACATATAGCTCCCTAGGCATCTTAACCTGGAAGTGTCACAGAGATTTTGAACTTAACAAGACACAACTTACTATCTTTATAGCATCTCCTCTCCTCTAATTCCTCTAAGTTGCCACTTTTCCTGTGTTTCCTCTCTGGGTTCACTGGTGGCATCATTAATTTGCCCAAGTCAGGAAAGGGGACGTCAACTCATGATGTCCCTTCTCCTTAATGGCAACTGGTTAGTAAAGAGGCCTTGAAAACTCTTCCTCCAAACCTAATCTCAGTTCATCCCTCCCTCTCTAACACAACTGTCAATGCTCTTATTCTGGCCTTCATCAATTTGCACATGCTCTGTTACAACAGGCTCTGAATGTTCTCCTTTTGGACCTCTCTTTCTCCCAACCTACCTTTCTCACAGCTGCCAGAGTTGGTTCTTTGAGCCAGCCAGACATCACTTCCTGGAGAACCAATGACCCCATCACCTGCTCACCAGATAGAGATGGCTGACTTGTCATGTGTGTACCTATAGCCTTGCACAGCGTGAAGTCCTGCTATGATTCTTGTACTCTAGGGCACTCATTCATTTTCTGTTTTTCTCTCTTCTGCCAAATTGTAATTTCTTTGATTATAGGAGCTGTGTCTTCTTGAACAACTCAGTAAATATTGTCTTTCCAGCTCAATAAATATTTATTGGATAAAATGTTTATTGAATAAATTCTTCTAATTCTTTACCCTTTTCCACTTCATTTTGCTGTTATTCGTTTTTATTTTGAGGTAGCAGAGCACAGTGTTTAAAAGTGCAGGTTCTGAGCTAAAACGGCTCGAGTTCAAATCCCAGATTTACCACTAAGAAACTGTACTAATTTTGCAAGCTGCTTCACTTTTCTGTGCCCAGATTCCTAATATAAAAATGGAGAATGTAATAGTACCTACTTCTAGGATAATATGAAGACTAAATGAGTTAATCTGCAAATATTTAGATCTACACTATTACCTGACATGCACAAAGCACTTAATAGATGTCAGCCTTGTTCTGTCATTTTTGCTTTTCTTTCCTTCTCTTTCTTTCTTTTCTTTTTTATTCTTTGTTGTTTGTTTGTTTGGGATCCAGTTTTCTCCTTTCCTTCTCTATTAGTTTTATATTTACTAACAACTCATAATGTTTCAGCCACAGAGAAGGCCTTGCTCTGAGAAGTCACACAAACAAATACCTCCTCTCTAAGGTCATGTTGATGTGACATTTCAAGAAGGAGTAAACAGTTGCATTGTGGCTCTGGAATTTGGCTGCAACACAGCCCTCTATAGCATAGAATGCAGAATAATGATTTCAAGAATCCCACCCAAAGAGGTTAGAACATTTCTAGGGTATCAGTTGTGTTATGGTTTTGAGCATGACACTGTGGCAGGCTTCAAGATAGTTTCTTCAGGGTCAGTATCATCTGATGGAGAGACCTATTTCAGAACCTGGTTCAGAATCTGACCTACTCTTTCCGCTGGAGCGAAGACCACTCCAGGTTAGGTTTGGGTACTATGCGATTTTAACCCTCAAAGTTAGGTTTCTCTGGAAATTTGCTACCCTTTCTTCCAATACTTTGAGAAGGACAAAAGTGGGAAGACTAAACCACTAGCTGTCATGCAAACGTTTGACAACTTATGGTATCGTTCTGATCTACCTTTCAGAGTAGAGGCTAACAGAGGTCAGATGATCATTGGAGTTTTAGCTGGAGGTGGTCTCGTGCTGGATCCCTGAACCTATCTTGTGGTTATTTGGTGGGTTCCAGAATAGATAACTGGAATGGACATACTCAGCAACTGGCAGAGTCCCCACATTTGTTCTGTGACTGTGGAGAGATGAGGAAAGATAGGAGGAAATGCATGGTAGAAGCCACTAGAACTGCTTCTATGTAAAAAAAATAATAAACCAAAAGCATTACTGCATTCTTGGAGGGATTGTAGAGTTCAGTGGCACTATCAAGGATTTGGAAATTCCAGGGATGGTGATTTCCACCACATTCCCTTTCAGCTCATTTATTAGGCCTGTGCAGAAAACAGATGAATTTGGAGAATAACAGTGAATTATCATAAACCTAATCAGAATCACTCATCATACTAAATGTGTATCAGTCAGAGTTCAGCTGGAGAAACAGAACTAGGCAGTCCTCACAGCATACCGTCATCATACCACATCATTGCCACATGACACCATTACCTCCTGACACGTGTGGCTCCATTATGACACCACATTATCATCACACCAAACCATCATCATGCTATACCCTCATCATACTAAACTGTGACAAACCCACACTGCGTTCACACCACAGCCTCATCTTCCCACATCATCATCGCTGTACACCAACTTCACCGAGAGCAGCAGCATCCTCATCACCACAGTTTTTGCTACCAAATTAGATTAATAGATTCACATGAAAGCATAATCAATCATGTGTTTGTCTGTGTTTTCCTGAAACAGTAAAATTCTGGATGAGAAAGTAAAAATCAATTCATATGGATATATGATCACCAGTCCCACATAGCTCTTATCATTCCCATTAGTACTACCATCATCTATTGAAGTACTACAGGCTCTCAATATTTAATATATATCATCTAATGTGATCTTTGCAACAATCTTCCAAGATATTTATTATTACCTCCATGTAGTAAGTGAGGAAACTGTGCCTTACCTATCTGGTAAATTGCAGATCTAAGACTTGAAATGATGCCTACCTATTTCTAAATCCTGTGCTTCTTACCTTCCACCATGCTGTCAACTCTGGAAATACACATTATTTACAACATCTTTGAACAGATACATATCTTTTATTTTTATTTTTTTATATCTACGTAACCTATTGACACAGATAGGAAAAAATCATACATCAAATAAGTTTATCTCTATAGCTAAATTATGTGAGACAAAACTAAAAGTACTAATTCTAGTATACAAATAGTTTAAGATGTTCTCCAAAATATTAGAATAGTTGAATGATACAGTCCCTTGTTTGATTTTCTTTGGCATAGGACAAAATGTCACATAATAAATGCATCTTGATAAGGTAAGTTTGTTTCTCTCAACATGCATATACAACACAGTCCATGAAAATAAATGGCATAGAGCTCATCAGAAATTCTGAGAATAGTATTGTCCAGAACATCATAATGATCTAGAAGGCAAATGACAAATGACATCATATTTTAATTGAACTTTCAGTAGGAAAGTAATAGAAACAAAAATTAAACCAGTCAGTTCACCAGAGAAAAAGAATTTTAAATGAGGGTAAGTAAAGTGCAATGAAATAATCTGGAAAATAACTACAGAACTTTTAAAACTAATAATAAATAAATGTTATCTGAATTGAACTGACAGTTTTTAATGGGCCATATGTAATTCATTTGTGTCCTGATGAGGCTGTAATTTTCTCCAAAGATCATCTCCATTTTTTTCTTCTTTATAATGAAGAAAAAGTAACACACATACCAAAAATCATTTGAAAGATGTTATAATTTAATCCAAAAAGATAGTGAAGGCCCATGTCATTTTGGGGGGAGCTTGTATTTTATTGCATAACATGGTTTACAGCATAAAGTTGGCTCTGGAATTGCGGTTTATTCCATAAGCAGCCAATGCATTTGCTAAAACCTTAGTTCTTTCTGTCTTAATCATATTGCAATCTTTTGGGACTATTTCAATAATAATAATTTCAACAATAAATAATATGTAAATTAAAAAAAACTTATGACAGAGCTGCACAGCTATGTTTTATAGAAATTTTATGAGCTATGTGTTCTACATTTTGATCTTTTTCATGCAAAAGGGTTTACTTTCTTGATATGCTGCCTAAACAATTTGTGGGTGGTATTTGAAGACTCTGGTCAAAAGGGGATAATATTTAAGTTTCAAATACAAATCTTGCCAAATGCAGAGGAAAGGAAAATCATAGAAGATGAGGGAACAGTTTAATTCCTACAATATACACTTCACCAGAATGGACCCACTTGTGACTACACAAGCTGTTAATAGATGAGCTAAACTCCCATTACAATGTGTTACATCTCTAGATGATTTGTGGCATCTTATTTTTATAAATAGACTTTGGTCTTTTATTCTTAAGATTCTATACACTGAAGAATCTAATGTATGAATCCTGGAACCTTTAGGCAAATGATATTTCTTTTGCCTTTTTGTTGGACGAATGTTAGCGTGCTAATAAAATTAATGTCATTATTTCATTAAACAAGTATCCATATAAGAGGCTTTTTCAGACACTTAAACATTAAAGATCAATCAGACACAGATCTTGGAATCAAGGAACTTGTTATATTGTAGAAAAGATAGATGTTTAAATAAATAAACATAACATAGTGTGAACAGTGCTGAAATTGAGGTTCATGCAGTGTAACGTTACTGAACAAGAGAATGATAAACTCCAGAGGGAGAATGGAAATGTAGAGTTCTCTATGGAGAGCTTCCTTGAACTGGGACTAAAAGGATGTGTGTGGTCCCCAGATAAATTAGAGAGAACAAGTATTTCCAGGCAAAGGAAAAATTTGGAGCTAAGAAGGGAAACTTCTTATTTTATGGCATCCTTTCATCCCTCTTACAAATGGTTTGGTCAATAATGGGAGAGAGAGAGTGTGTGTGTGAGCAAGGGGGGAGGGAGAGGGGGAGAGGAAGAGAGATAATCTTAAGCAGGTTCCATGCCCAGTGTGGAGCCTGACATGGGGTTGGATCTCACAACCCTGAGATCATGATCTGAGCCCAAATCAAGAGTTGGGTGCTTAACCAACTGACCCAACCAGGTGCCCCAGGAAACCTTGTTTCTATATTCTCCAATACTGTCCATAGCTAATAATTTGTATAACATTCTACAACACTATTCATGTCTGTTTATGATACCAGATAGTCAAATAAATAAATGATAAAACTAAGTGGAATTTCAACAATGAAAATATCTTCAAAATAAAGACAAAGCCCAGAGGAGGGAGAATGATTACTTTTGGTTTAAGGGGTCCAAAGAAAGATTTCTTGGAAGAGATGATATTAAAGCTGTGTTTCACTAGATGAGAGACTAGACACAGCTACCTAGGGGAGAGGGAAACAGTGGATAAGGTGGCACAGCAGAGGATATACAAAGGCATGAGGTTCATGAAAAACTATAGTATGCTAGATGAAATATAAGCACTTTGGCACTGTTGGGGCATAAAGTTTCATAAAAAAGACAAAGGTGGAAGATGGGTATGTAGGTTAGGTTACATTCTACAACAATAGTAGAGAACCCAAATTAACCTAACAAATAGGGGTTCATTTTTCTCATATAAATCTGGAAGTTTTGTTTTATCCTCATGGTCATAGGGTAGCTGCTATAGCTCTAAGCATCTTGTCTTTGTGAAGATCAAGAAAATAAACGAAGGGAAAAGTGGAAGGCACTAGGATATCTGTTCCCTCTTTCTAAGAAGAACAAAACCTTCTGAGAAGTTTCTTCACTGATTTTATGTGCAACCCTCTCTTTGGCAGTCTGTGACATATGACAATCCAAAAGGAGTTTGGGAAATTGATAGTTTAGCTTTTCAGGTTCTACCAAATTGGGTTAAGGGAGAACAGTGGAGAATGAATATTAGATTGGCTAACAAATGTATCTGTTACAATGAGTTTGAGAGGGAAACTAACTATATCATTAGTTTCCCTCTCAAACTCATTGTAGCAGATGAAGATTATTTTTAAATGAAGGGTTAAGGAGCTTTAATTTTACCCTAAAGGAAAAAGGGTTTTGGTGAACAATTTTTGAAAGGTGCAGTCAAACTTGTATATTAGAATAAATAGTTGCTTAATGGCTTGATAGCAGAGGTATATTTTATCTTCCTTTTAAATGTGAATATAGATTGAAAAAAAGTTACTATTAACAAACCATTGTTCAAAATTTGGTTTTTCTGACTCTTGATACACATAGCGTCAAAAATACTATATTTGAATATGAAGGATATAATCACAGGCACATGTGATCACAGACAGACACGTCACATACATACACTTCTTGTGCCTGTTACATAGGTAGGTCTTCAAATTACTTTTGTTCAACATGATAACTAGATTACCATGGTCCTCCATTTTTTCTAAATAGTTAATTTGATCAATTTCCAAGTGGGCAAACACCATGCTTTACAGTGGCTGAGTCCATTTTTATTCGATTCCTTTGGAAGAAACCTTTGATTATTGTATGATTTAGAAATAAACTCTTAAAAACACTCAAAACCTCCTCAGTTCTCTGGTTCGAGATAGTACAAACTAATTGCTATCTTTTTCCATTCCTATGTTTATAATAGGATAAGAATATCCATAACAATCACATACAGGCCTCCTGAAATGAGTAGTTTTTCCTTCATCCCATGACCAGTGAGGAAACTGGTAAGAATAAAAAGTATTCTGGCATAAAGTCTGAGAAAAATGAATTTTCCTAGAACACTCCCATTTTTTAAAAATAGCCATTTCTCGGACTTAGTCTCCGAAGTGAAAATAGTCATTCCATTTTCTAAAATATGGAGGAGCACCGATGAGTTTAAATAGCAGAGCTGAACATTGCTACACTTATAAATTAAGTGTAGAGGAAGAATAACAGAAAGAAAGAAAAAAAAAGATAAATGTAATTGCTTCGATTTCAAATAGAGTTGAAGAGTCTTTGGAAAGTCAGGAGAATGCCAAAAAGGGAGAACTGAGTACTGGGAGCTGGGCAAATTAACTGGCCACTTCTCCTTCCCAGTGGGTGTTTCCAGAAGCAGCCCTGCAGTGGGAGGAGCCTGGCATCTCCACAGGCAGACTCTTTCCACAAAAAGTATAAGCAGAATGTGAAGCAAACTGCCAAACTGAACAATGGGTCAAGAGGGAGCTGGACTGAGCTTTGGAAACAGAAAATGCACAGCTGCTCTCAAGATTTTTAAGTTGAGGATGAGGAGTTACTGTGCAAATGAACTGGTATTTCCTGGGCACATCTGTACTGAGTTTCTGTCTTCTTCAGGTTCCAAGTGCTTTACTATTTTTTCTTGAACTCTCAAGTCTGCATAAATCTCATGTCTTCATCTCTTGTATCTAGCAGCTGGTCCTCCTGGCCCTGGTCAACCCTTGTAGGATTCTGAATTATTGTCTAGAAATGGAGGGGAAAGGAAATTTACTTTTACTGATAGCATAGACCTATATCTATATCTGAATTTGTATTTTACTCTCAAAGCAAGAACCATCATCATCATCATTTGCATTTAAAATGATGAAATAGGGGGCACCTGGGTGGCTCAGTGGATTAAGCCGCTGCCTTCGGCTCAGGTCATGATCTCAGGGTCCTGGGATCGAGCCCCGCATCGGGCTCTTTGCTCAGCGGGAGCCTGCTTCCTCCAATTTCTCTGCCTGACTCTCCGCCTACTTGTGATCTTTCTCTCTGTCAAATAAATTAATAAAATCTTAAAAAAAAAAAAATGATGAAATAGGATGCGGAGAAGTTAAGTAACCTCACCAAAGTCAGGGGCAAGTCTGCATAAGAATAGATATTCCTGCTTAGGAGCCAGGCTCTGTGCTAAGGGGGCATGACTGAGAACTGCCACTCTTTATCATTCTGTAATCAGGAAAATCCTGCATATGGATCTCTAATAACTTGGAAAGGGTACATGGGACTTCATTAAACCAGTGTTTACGAGTTCTTACTGTATGTGCTGGACATAGTTATCAAAAGCTGAGGGAAGAATCAAAAGTAAAAAGATCGTGGAGCCCCTTCCACCTAATAGCTTAAATTATAAATAATGTATATAAATATATTTCAATAACAAAAGACAAAAGATGCAGTATTATTTGCTGTAATGCTAAAGGACTGCCTGTGCCCCTGGGTGCTGAGGAAAGATCATCGACTCTGTTGTCAAATTCATCAGATTATGTCCTTTTGGAGAACTGACCCCTTTGTCATTATGTAATGCCTCTCTATCTTTGATATCTTTCCTTGGTCTAAAGTCTGTTGTGTCTGAAATTAATATCATTTCTGCTTTTTTTTTTTTTTTTTTTTGTCTAGTGGTCAGATAGTATATCTACCTCCATACTTCACCACCTTGAAAATACATTTGACCAGCAATACGTTTAAGATCACATTGATTTCATAAGGTATCTGTTTTTTATTTAGAGATGTTTTTCTAGACATTTCTAAAATCATCTAGGCAGCTTGGCATCCAGTTTTGGACATTTGTTTATTAATTCTTTCTGCAAATATTTATGATACATCTCTTTTCCCATACATGCTTAATACTAGTCCCAGTGATATAATAGTAGATAAGATAGACATTTGTCCTGGGGTCATTTTTCAAAAAGACTAAAATATAAACAATTTTCTTTCCATTCTCAATCATTACAAGATATTTAACTTTTAATAACTTAGCTAATTTGTGGTTCAGTATATATGAAAAAAATGTTGTGGATGGGGTTAATTCTGTGATTGGATACTTACCCCATCTTCTTAGTACTTCAGGAGACATATAAAAACAAAAACAAAGGAAACCACAATGCTTGCTGTCTAACTTGTGAATGCCCAGAAAAAACAAAATCTCTCTTTACCGAAGTGTATTTGAGAAGCCTAAAAGGATCTTGACTCAGTCCTAAGTAGAACTCAGACAGAAAAAACAGAGTTCAATCCATAATTAAAAATGAACAGCAATAAACCTTTGTAAAGCTAATGAAGAAGGAATGGGCCTACAAGGCAATCTGCTAACCATGTGGGTTGAAAAGTAATAAGTAATAGGTATAACTTCTAAGACCATTCCTGAAGCTGTGCCACAGATGGAATTATCATAGAGAAGCAATGTACTATTGCTTTTACAAGGAGTACTGAGGCAAGAACATAAAAGTACATTGAAGAAACATTTTCAGAATTAGAAATGAGGGTAAAAAGATAAAGCATGTGGTTTTCTCACTGCACTCCAGTAAGGGGCCTTTTGCATACAACAAAAAGCTATAGCCCTCCTCTATTTCTGGATAAAATTTTTGTATTCTACAATGTTTTGTCTTACAATCACCAATGCCTGCCCTCCAGCTGTATGGTTCATAAGCCATAATTACCACTTATTCCAGACAAGTTCCCTGTGAATTGGTAGGGTAAAGCTTAATCTTTGGGTGTTTCAAATGTTCACTGTGGTTTTCTTGTCCTTCATTTCAGAAATGTGAAAGGATCATGACAAATCAATTCCTACATGTATTTTTTTTCCAAATTTTTATTTAAATTCTAATTAGTTAACATACAATGCAATATTGGTTTCAGGAGTAGAATTTAATGACCCATCACTTACATACAGTACTCAGGGCTCGTCATAACAAGTACCCTCCTTAATACCCATCCCCCATCCCCCACCCACTTCACTCCATCAACTCTCTGTGTTCTCTATTGTTAAGAGTCTCTTCCAGTTTCTTTCCCTCTTTTTTCTTTCTCCCTCCACCCATATGTTCATCTGTTTTCTTTCTCCTTGTGGTTTTTTTTTTTTTTACTTTTAATTGTTTATTTTTTATAAACATATATTTTTATCCCCAGGGGTACAGGTCTGTTGATTTGTATTTCCCTGATGGTGAGTGATGTTGAGCATCTTTTCATGGGTCTGTTAGGTATCTGGACGTCTTCCTTGGAAAAGTGTCTATTCATGTCTATTCCCCAGTTCTTAACTTGAATATTTGTTTTTTGGGTGTTGAGATTGATAAGTTCTTTATAGATTTTGGATACTTGTCCTTTATCAGATATGTTATTTGCAAATATCTTTTCCCATTCTGTATGTTGCCTTTTAGTTTTGTTGACTGCTTCCTCTGCTACACAGACGCTTTTATCTTGATGAAGTCCCAATAGTTAATATTTGTTTCTGTTTCCCTTGCCTCTGGAGACAGGGATGATAAGAAGCTGCTGTGGCCAAGGTTGCTGCCTGTGTTCTCCTCTAGGATTTCTATGGTTTCCTGTCTCACATTTAGGTCTTTCATCCATTTTGAGTTTATTTTTGTGTATTGTGTAAGAAAGTGGTCCACTTTCATTCTTCTGCATATTGCTGTCCCATTTCCCAATACCATTTGTTGAAGCATCTTACATGTATTCTTAAGCTTATGCTGGGAGATACCTTTTATCCTTTCAAAGTGTAAGGACTCAAGCTAAGTACAAATGGATAAAATTCCCATAATGTCATATGCGATTTATGGGAACCAAACTCTATTTCAAGTGGGGAAAAAATAAAACTTCTGTAATGTATCTACCCCAATGCCTTAAATGACAATTTTAAAAAATATATTTTATTTATTTATTTGACAGACAGAGATCACAAGTAGGCAGAGAAGCAGGCAGAGAGAGAGGGAGAAGCAGGCTCCCCGCTGAGCAGAGAGCCCTACTCTGGGCTTGATCCCAGGACCCTGAGATCACGACCTGAGCCAGACAGAGGCTTAACCCACTGAGCCACCCAGGCTCCCCTGCATTAAATGACAATTTTATATTATTAGATATGACACAGATATACTTTCCAGCAAAAGCTGCCTGCCATTTCTGGGACTAGATAATATATTTTTATTTGTTTCTATCTTTCCCCTTTCCTTTCTCTTCACCTTACAGAATATCAGCTCGGGGGGGGGTGGGGGGGGCTTGTGACCTGGTACAAGGAAGAACCATTTTCTGGCATGTGTTTCCAAGAGCCTAAGAGCATCAAAACACTTTCAGGGCTTGCATTGGAGGGAGAGGGTTGCAGTAAGAATAATGGTTAGGACCATGTGGTGAAGTAGGGCTCCAGCATGGGACTATCAGCCTCAGCACAGAACCCTTGCCTCAGGAAAGTACATCAGCAGAATCCAGCCATCTCCATGAGAACAGGACACAGAATACACCTGTAGTTCAGATGCCTGCTCATCTGTAGTCAGAGAAAAGGGAAAACAATCTAAGGCTCCCTAAAGGCATACTTAATTGGTGCTGCTGCTGTTGTTGTTGTTTTAAAGATTTATTTATTTGAGGGAGAGTGAGTACAAGTGGAGTGAGGGGCAGAGAGGGAGGGCGTGGGTGAGAGAGGCCTCAAGCAGACTTCTGGGCTCCACCTCAGAACCCTGAGATCATAACCTGAGCCAAAGTCAAGAGTCAGACTCTCAACTGACTAAGCCACCCAGGAGTCCCTTTATTGTTTTTCATCCAAAGGAGATTAGAAGCTGGTATGAACAAAAGCATAGAGGCAAGAGAAAAAGTCTTGTTGGAGATGTCAAAATACACCTAAACTTACTGGACAGGAGAGAGAATGAGGTTGCTGAGCAAAGAGATTAGCAGGAAGGGGAGGAGCTAGTCGTTAATTAGGCTGGAAATCATGGGAAGGGTTGGGTTAAAAACTGAGGCAATGGAAACTCTTCCAAGCCAAGGACTACATCTGCTGCATTTGGATGAAATCAAAGGAGAAGGTTGTGGAGAGGAAATAACCACAGTAATTCAGGTGCGGGCAGAGGGCCCTGGGTCATGGCGAACAGAGTGGGATTTTGTATATGAGAGGGCAGCCTTCCCTGATGATGGACTGGGGATGTGGACACAAGAGTAAAAAATGTTTTAAAATGCCTCAACAACCGGGAGTCTGGTGCCTGGGGTAATCTCAGTGCTACAGAAAGTAACAGAACATTTGTAAGAGAGGGAGGGGGAGAGGGTGATAAGATATTGGAGGAGGGAACAAACTGGGGTGAAAAATGAAGACTTAATTCTACCGCTTATCTTATAAACAAAATAATTAGGTACAATATTTTTATAATGGGAACATCCCGTGCCTTAATAATCATTTAAACCTTATCTCATTGATGAAGAAATGAGACCCAGGGAGAATATGGCTGCCTGGCCCAAGAATGTCCAGCTGGCTTTTGGACAATGGGCAAGAGAAGTGGGTGTCCTGACTCTGTCCATTAGGACCTTTGCTTTTGGCAGCACTGTAGCTCCTGGCTCCACCCTACTGCCCATGCTGCCTTTTCTTCCTGCTTGTATTGAAAACATTCTTTTCCCTACAGAACCAAACTTTGTGTTATGGTTCTCTAGTGCATGTAAGAAAGACCAGCTCTAAGATCGTACAGTATTTAGGCCCCTTCCTTCCTGCCTCCTTTAAACTATTTATTTATTTATTTATTTATTTATTTGAGAGAGAGAGAGAGAGAGAGTTCATGATGGTGGGAGAGGGAGTTGCAGAGGGAGAGGCAGAAACAGACTCCCCACTGGGCAGGGAACCCCACCTGTGGCTCAGTCTCAGGGCCCTGGGATGATGACCTGAGCCGAAGGCAGACGCTTGACCAACTGAGCCATCCAGGCACTCCAATTTAGGCCTTTTTCTAAACTCTACGTTCACTATTTCCTCATTGCCAAAATACTCTTTGAGCATCTACTTTGTACCAGGCAGTGCTTTAGGAGACCAGAGAACACGATAGTCCCAAACCAGTGGAGCTCACATCTAGTGGGAAGAGGGAGACAGGAAACAGTAAACCAAATTTGTCAGGTGATGATGAGTGCTATGGCAAAAAGAAGGGGGCAAATGAATAAAGAATGACTAGGGGGTGATCAGGGAAAGCATTCTAATAAGGTGATGTGAATAAGAAGCTTAAATGAAGAAGAGACAGCCTTGTGCAGGTCGCTGGGAGAACATGGGAGCAGCTAGTACCGGAAATGCAAAGGTCCTGAAGGGCAGATGTGCTCAGTGCATTTGAGGAGCAGAAGGAGGCTGGCAGGACTGTAGCAGGTTGAGCAAGGGGGGAGCAGAAATGAGGTCTGAGGATTGGCATGGATGCAGACCACCTAAGGCTTGGAGGCCGTGGCCTCTGGCTTCCATGATGAGTGAAAAGAGAAGCCCTTGAAAGGTTTAAAGTAGAAGAGTAACATAATCTAGTTTGCACTTTGGTTCACTCTGCTTACCATGTGGTGAGGAGGCCATAAGGCTATGTGAGTGAAAGCAGGGAGACCAACAAGAAAGGCCTTTGCAGTAGTCTAAGTGAGAACTTTCTGGAGCTTGCTCTAGATAATGGGCATGAGAAATGGTCAGGATTGAGACATAGATTGAAGAAAGCCTCAGCAGAATTTGCTGAAGAATTCGATGGCAAGCAGGGGAATCATGAAGGACTTTAGCAGGATAATTTATGTCATTGCTTACTGTTGAAGAAGACTTAGGAGGCCCAGGTTTAGTGGGAAGCAGGAAGGGGGATAAATCCTGAATTGTGTTTTATATAATTCAAGTCTGGGTTGCCCATAAGAAAAGAGAAAAGCAGCCCCTGGCATTTGGGGAGCTGGCCGGGAACTACACAGCTAGGCCTTGGGGTGTGTTGCTGGTGATCTTTGGCTGGAGGGCTTTGACCCTGTAGACACCCAAGTTGGAAAGTTGAGAAGGCAAGGGTAAACCATAGAGGAGGCCGGGGCTAGAGACGTAAATTCAGTGTTCATCCTTATAGTGTCCTCAAAGCTGTGACACTGTATAAAATCCACTGGCGGAACGTAAAGATAAAAAGGGGTTGAAGGACTAATTCTCTGTTTGGAGGCTGGGGGGAAGATGAGAAAGGTCAGGCAAAGGTAACTAACAAACAATGGTGACTGATGTAGGAAGAAAACAGAGAGAAAACAGAATCTACGAGAAGCCAAGTGAAGAAAAGCACTTTGAGATGGAGAAAGCGAGGAACTGTGTCAAAGGTGGGAGTTTAAGTAGTCTGAGGATGGGGACATGACCATTTCACTTGAAATGTTGGAGGTCCCTGGTGACTGTAGGAGCACAGTGTTGGTTGTGTAGTTGGCAGGAAAGCCGGATTACGGGTGGCTTCAATAGGGAGACGGTGAGCGTACGAACTGTGTGGTAAAAGGAAGTGGGGAGAAATGGGGCAATCTCTAGAGAAATTACAAGGATTTGAGATAAAAGAACTTTTTTTTTTTTTTTGTATGGTGACTCTAACACATTTGTGTGCTAATGGAAGTGACACAATAGAGTGATTAATTAGTGAAGCAGGAGAAAAGACACACCTGAGTGTCTCATTCAGGCACAAATTCATCTACCACAGAGGGAAAAACGGAGTGTGAAGTACAGCCAAGAAGCCTGATGGATGTGCTGGTCTGAGCATGTGGGTGTTCACTTCTAATCCTCTGGCAGCTGCTAGGAGTCTTTCTGAAGGAAATAAAGAAGGTCATCTGCTAAATGAGGACAAGAGGACAGTACTGGAGGTTTGAGAAGGGAGAGGAGGTTGCAAAATATACTGTGGGGGAGTGGAAGAGTACTCAATAATCTTCCTGCTCTTTGTGTTCCCCATCTTAACAAGGACCTCAGAATAGACACAGTCTTATAATCTGTCTTTAAAACAAAATTCCATGTGCCTATATACATAGGTATAATTTTGCAACATTTTAATCATATGTTGTATGCATACATACAGAAATATAAAACTTGGTCTATTCAACATGGTACTAATTAATTGAAAAAAAAAATGTTGAGCTTGGGAATAAAATACCCCCTCCAGCCCAATTTTTGGAAACTCATGATCTTTTTTGGTGGTACGGTATCTTTACATATCAATTTTCAGATTAAAAATCACTGACAATTTTTTTTCTTTTATCAAGAGAACTCTGAAAAGTGCATCATCTAGAAGAGTGGCTCTTAAACTTGAGCATGCATCAGAATCAGACAGCTTGTTAAAGCACAGATTGCTGGGTTGCACTCCCAGAAGTCATGACTTAGTCTGACTGAGGTTGGACTTGAGCATGTGCATTTCTAAGATGTTTTCAGGTGATACTGATTGCTGCTGGTCTAGGGACCACCCTTTATGAAATGTTGTTTTAGAGTCACAAGGTTTTGGTCTTCTTGTAAGGACCAAAAGGGATCTGGGGAGAGAGATTAAGTAGGTGGATTGGTCCAAGCAGGAGACAGGAGAGAAAAGAATATTATCTGGCTGGAGACCCAGATTTGAGTAGCCTTCCATCTTGCTTTGTTCTTGTCACTTCACTTTCAATCCTTCTTGGAAGAAATCCCTAATTAGAGTAGACCCTGAAGACAACATAGGATTTCATTCTTCTAGAAAGTTCTAAACTCCCATTATAATCATGACCGACTTTTCTTTTGCTATTTCCAAGATAGTTGCTAGCATTTGTGAATGTACAGACTAAAATAGAAAATGCTGTACTGAGAGAGGAGTGAGCCATCGTCTTAGCAGCTCACACCAGCTGCCACCTTGCATATGACCCCAATTCCAGCTTGCTTATAGGGACACAGGCTGTGGCCTTAAATTCCCTCACTACCTACTCTTCTCTCCTTGCTCCTGCTTGCCAACTGAGGCTTAAGAGGTCCCTCAGGGCTGTCCAGATCCATTTGTCAGGAGTCCATGTGGTCAACCTGCCACTGATCCCAGCCATTAGGGGAGCCCTGCCAAAAAGCCATCATCCAGGCCGTTCCTCAGTCTTCTTGTTTCATTTCGGCTCCCTCTGCAGCTTTATGCTTTGTTTAGTTAAGTATACAGTTCTCACATAATGTTGATGAATAACTTGACCAATGTCTGCAGTAACACAAAGAGGAATGTTTCGTGATTTCAACAGAGAAAGTAGGAACGGAGCAAGGTAAACTATTTTGTAAACATCAGGTGTCTGTAATGTAGACTGAATCATATGGTAGCTTATTTGGTATGTATCTTATGTGACAAAAATTCTTTTTTTTTTTAATGTGACAAAAATTCTTAAAGATAACAAATGTTCCTTGTTCTTATCAGAGCAAAAAGAAAAAGGTTAAAGTTCCTGTAATGCCATCACCCATAAATAACCTCAGCTATGATTTTGGTGACTACCTTTTCCAATACAGGCCCACGTGTGTATGCTTACATATCCTTGCACACATATGCACACAGGTACATACCTGTGTGATAAAACTAGACCTGCTTTTTGTTACCTTCTAGTTTTCCTTTACTTAATGTATTTTGGTTTTGTCCTTTACTTAATGTATTGTGAACCACTTTCCACATTTTTAAAGAAAATAGCTTTATTTTCAATTGCTGTTTAGGTATTCTTTCCCCTGGATATGCCATAGGTTGTCTATTACTTAACCGGTCCCTCTGTTGCTGGTCATTGTCCTGATCCCTCATTTTTATAATCATGTCACACTTAACCATATTAGGTAACTGTTAAGTCCATCTTTAGTAATTGCTTTAAGATAATTTCCTAGAATGATCATCTTAAAGAATCTAATGCATATTACCAGGTGGCCTCCCAGGAATCCTATACACAATTTATTTCCTACAGCAACGAAATCACCCATTTCTCTAATGCTTTTGTAAACTATAGGTATCATCAATTTTCCAACACTTTGGTTTTAATTTTCATTTCCTTTTTAACTAAGTAACACTAAGGTGTTTATTTTTTTTCCTTTACCAAATATTTGTCAGTCATTCATATATTTTCTTATATTTCTTACTGTCATTCTTTATTTTTTTACTTTTTTTTTCTTATTTTGGAAGCATAGTTCTAATATATTAATATCTCTTTGCTGTATATGTTACCATGTTTTTCTGGTTTGCCCTTTGCATTTCAGTTCTGTTTATGGATTGTTTTAAACCTTCATATGTTTAAAATATTTAGATCTGTACCTAGTTAGATCTATCAATATCTTCCTTTGTTGTTTTTATTTGTGGGGCATAATGCCAAAGGAATATTTCATAACATATGATTTTTCCCAAAATAAAAATCTAAAAATATTTTGGTTATTCTAAATAGACTTCTCTTATGTTTTGCCCTTTACTAATTAGATGATTCTCACTTCACAATAGAATTCTTCCTCAGCTATGGATTGTTCTTTGAGATGACCCCAATCCTTCCAATGGACATGTGGGAACCTTAAAAAATAGGTTTCCTTTATCAGAGATTATATAAAATAGAGATTAACAACTCAAATTTTGAAGCCAGACAGACTAATTTCAAAAGCTGATTCCTATTGCTAACTGACATTGGGTGAATTAACAATATTGCTTATTTCACAGGATTGTGGTTAATATTAAAATAAAGATTCAGATAAAACACTTTACATGTTTGGTGTATAGTAAATAGGAAGTAAACTATTCTAGAAGTTATTCCCAAATTTCAAGTGTCTTAAACATAGATGGATCAATCAACTATTGCCATGGTATTACACAGAATGTTGAACAAAGTGTTGGTCATTTCCAGCACTTGAGTCCGAACTCTGAAAACAGGTAGTTGGCATGTCATTAGTATCTGTTTTGCCAGCACCTCTTACAGGGACTAACACATATAATTTAAGTTTTAAGTTCAACTATCTAAAATATTCATTTATGTTTTTCTTCATGAATCATGAATGAAATATTCTGACTAAACATATATCATCTTACCATTAAGAAGGCTGTAACAGTTTGAATGGAATAACTGAACCTATTATTTTGGTAATGAGTTGTGAGATCATGGAGCCTTCCATAAAGAAAAATTGAGCTGAGATCACTTCACTCACCTACCACTGGGGAGTCCAAGCAGACAATAAGAGCACATTTTGGGGAACTCTGTCTTGTGGATAGTATATATTGGAGATAAACTGATTGCAGCATGGATTAATAACTTTTTTGGTGACAAAATGTGCAACTTTAAGAATATTATTTTATAAGCTTCAGTATCCTTCTTGAGGATTTCATCTATGGTAAAATGGATTTCTGTATCACCTAATATTTCAAAATCTCTCTCAATTTACAATTGCTTCGTATCAGTGCCTTTATGTTATATAGAGACACATGTTAATAGATATTTCTCCTTCCACTGTGTGTCCAAAGTGATCGATGTACAATTGATATGACTCAACAGAATAGACAGATCAAAGTAAATGAACTTAGATAAGAACAGTTGGTAAGAATGGAGCAAATACAAAGTTACACAAGACTAGGAGCCCAAAAAGGTCTGCCATGCTGAATAATAATAGGAAGTCAGGATAGGGACAAAGATTAATTACTTCCCTGCTCAACACTCATCAAAACAAGACCGAGGTCAAGGCACTCAACTGAACCCTATTATAACACAATGTAAAGGTTATCAAGAATAGGCTTCTGCACCCAAAGGACTTACAAGCCAGTAGACAATAAAACCTTTGTATTAGATCGTGAAGCATTTTGTCATAAAATTTGTCTATCGATCCTTAAAATACCCTTTTAACTTGAGTATGGTAGGTACTATTAGGTACACAATGCAGAAAGATAAAAAAAGGAACTGAAGTTCAGAGAGGATTTTTTTTTAAAGATTTTATTTATTTATTTGACAGAGAGATCACAAGTTGGCAGAGAGGCAGGCAGAGAGAGAGGAGGAAACAGGCTCCCTGCAGTCGAGAGCCCGATGCGGGTCTCGATCCCAGGACCCTGGGATCATGACCTGAGCCAAAGGCAGAGGCTTAACCCAGTGAGCCACCCAGGCACCCCCAGAGAGGATTTTCTTAAATCACATAACTTATTTCCAAGTTTCATAACTAGGATGTTTTAATTAAATGCTTGTTCAACTATGCTTTGCTGATCTCTTATGGTTGTAGGTGTTTGGGTTAAAAACAAATTAGTGTGCATGACAATTGAATTAATTCCTCTGCCACAGATATTTTAAGTAAGATCATGGTGACAGGGAGGCACGGTAGGGCAGATTTTTCTGTATCTTTTAACACCTTCATTTATGTTTTGGGATGAAAACTGCATTCGCCTTTGGAAATCACTGTCATTGGAGGCTCCCCCTTAATATTTTTTTCAATAACTCCTGTACTTGCAGTGGAATCCTTGAGAAGTTAAAAGAGTAAAGCATTGTGGGACAGTCAGCTTCAGCAGAAGAGAATGCTTGGTTTGTCTTCTATCTGCTACCCTCTAAACACAGCAAGGACCCAAGACAATGGAACCTGAGAGAACCAATACTTAAGAAGCCATGAGACATAGGACATTCTTGCTGGATGCAGAGGCTTATGGCAGGATGGAGCTAGGATCCTGGGGGGAAAATATGAAATAGTAAACTAGAGACATAATCCAATAGGGAGAAGGGTTCTGGTACCCAAAGGAAAAAGTTTCCTTTGGATCAAAAAGGACCATAGAAAAAGAGTAACTGGATGTTTGCAAAACCCTTCTGTCATGTTTGCAAAACCCTCTTGCCTCGAGGTATATTTGTAATGGGTGGCAAGTAAGATTGTGTTTTCTGTGGGGTCGATAAATGGAGCCTGCTCAGCTTTTCTTGTGTAGTAAGTATATTCTCAGTGTTAATTCACCAAAAGTTACTTAAATGTTTTTATCTAAACATTAAACATTTAGGTACTTCTAAAGATTTTTTTAAAATTAAAACATTGATCAAATGAATTAGAAATTATAGAAAATACCATTTTACCTCTCTGCCTAGCTTATGTTGACCCTTTTTTAAAGAAAGCTTCTCTATAGTCAAGGGTGGGCTCCTATAACCATGTTTTTATGTGTGTTTGTGTTCCCCTGGCTAGAATTACTAGACATGGGTATATACCCGTTTCTCAGTGTGGGCCAGAGAATCTTCACCATCTGCCTTTTGGTGAAATTTGGGATTGTGATTCAGTGATAGTTGCTTTTTCTCAGGATATGAATAAACTGAGGGTTTTCAAATGAGAGTTTATTCAGCTATGATCTTCTACCTACCCAAGTGTAGATAAAGATTTCAGAGAGGAGCAGAAAATAACAGAGGGGACAGCCTGTTACCCATCTTGTATTCAGAGTCATAATACTACATCAACACAACTATAGGAATGGGTAGAAATAATACAGTAATAATACATGTTAAATGCGATTAAATAGAACACGAGATGTAAAAGTCAGAGAAAGCTGAAAAGAATAAGAGATGATTGGCTAACTAAGAGCCACAGTTAAATCATGAAAGCATCTTTTGAACATAAAGCCAGCTATTTCTGGTCCACTGCTCCTTCCTCCCAGGTTCCTGGACTTGGCTAATCTCTTTCATCCCAAGTTACTTACTTCTGGAATAATCTAGAAATTACCTATGTATATAAAAGCATTTTTATTCATTCACTAAATATTTTTAAATATCTACTATGTGCTAAAGACGATGAAGTCAGAAAAAAAAATTCTCAAATAATTTGCTACGTAGGAACAGGAGAAGGAAAATAAAGTACTGAAAATAACCAAGAAAATCAGGAGATAGTGGTAAACACTGTGGAGAATTAAAATAGTAAGATGTGATATTGATGAGATATTGATGCTTTATTGTGGCTGGCCTGGGGAAGGTTGCTCTGAGAAGTTCACTTTTTAGCTAAGCCCTGGCTCAGCTGGTGGAAGACAAAAATTGGTGGAAGAGAATATTCCTGTTTAGTAGCGACTTTGAGTCTAGTACAGTGGTTTTCAAATGTGGTTTTAAGACTTCCAAGACATTTTACAAGGTTCACAAAGTCAAAACTATTATCATAGTAGATCAAAAATATTAAGATTATTTATCTTTGTCAGTGTGTTGACAATGACACTGATGTTGCAAAAACAAAATTGGGCAAAACTGTGAAACCCTAGCAGGGATCAACTCAGTGGTAAAAATTACTAGTAATCATAGTATTTTTTTTTAAACATTAAATACACACAATTTTTGAAACACCAATTTCATTTAACAATCTCTTCATTGAAACAGGACAATGATTAATTTTATTGTATTATATCCCTACAGTACACATATTTTAATATTCTGTGTGATAAAATGGGATAAACAAATGAAACATTTCTGCTGCATACCAATGTCCAATAATTGTCTTAAGGCAAAGCCCCTAACTGACTATAATTTTAAAAGATATGTTTTTATGAAAAAACTACAGCTACCAAATAAATCAATAATGATAAAATCAGAAAAAACACTACTTTACCATTACTGATAAATCAGTGGATTTAGGCATTGATCATTATTGGCTACTAACCACCTCCCCCGCACACACACAAAAATCAAACAGATGTTTTATGCATCCTGAGGGAAGGACGCACCTCAACCGACAAGGCAGCTTTGCCAAAGAAATAAAATAAAATAAACCTTAATCTGATCAAGTATCTAGTTCAAACAACCAAAATACCGGAACTACAGGCAACAGGGGACACATTAAATGATACCATGGAGATGTAATTAGCAAAACCCAGGCTGGGGGATACTCTGTAAGACAAATAATCTAATTTCTTTGAAAAAAAATTTGCAACAAAAAAAATAGAAAGAAAGAAAGGTGAAGGATGAACCTATAAGTTAAAAGAGGCAAGAAATATTAGCTGAGAGGTTCCTGGGTGGCTCAGCGAGTAAAGTGTCTGCCTTTGACTTAGGTCATGATCTCAGGCTCCTGGGATCTAGCCCTGTATGGGGCCCCCTGCTTGTGGGGAGCCTGCTTCTCCTCTCCCTCTGATGCTTGCCCTGCTTGTGCTCTCTCTGTGTCAAATAAATAGATAAAATCTTTTAAAAAATCAGACAGATAACATTAAAAAAAGAAATATCAACTGATTGCAATATGTGGATCATTTTGGATACTGATTTAAAAATTGTTTATGATGTTTATAAGACAAGTGGAATCAGTTTACTAGATAGTAATAATATTAAGGAATTATTATTTCATTATTAAATGTGCTTAGTATTATGGGTGGTTAGATCTTTGAAAAATATCCTTTTAATAGGTACATACTAAAACTTCTTTGAATTGAACAAAACCAAAAATAAATAAATAAAAGATTAAATAATTAAATAAAACTTGCATCAGGCTTAATGGTGAGAATCTCTACTTAATCAAGAAAAAAGCAAATATGCCCACAATCACCATCATCATTTAATATTATTTTGGAAGTGCTAGGTACTCACTTTAAGCAAGAGAACTAAGAGGAAGTGAATCGTCACAGCAGAGAAAGCAGCGTGATCATATACTACCAAAAATATTTAAAGAGCTGGAACTAGAAACTTATTAGATATATTTTTAAAAATCAGCAAAAGTACTGGTTATAATATGAATGCCAAAAGCATTAACTTTCCCTAATGCAAACATCACAAAGCTATGATCTATAATATTGGGCAAGATCTCAGTCAACATGGCAAAAGAAATGCAAGATAACTGAAGCACCTGTGTAACAAGAAGTATGAGAGACTGTATGAAGAAATTTCTGAAAATTTTATGAAACACATGAAGAGTACAAGGAGAAATTGACTTTAAAAGGATATCCAATGGTGGGTGGGGGAATGGGGTAACTGGGTGATGGGCATTAAGGAGGGCACGTGATGTGATAAGCAAAGGGTGTTCAATGCAACTGATGAATTATTGAACACTACATCTAAAACTAATGATGTACTATGTGTCGGCTAATTGGATTAAAAAAAAAAATGAAAGGATATCCGCTGTCTGCATATTCTGTGCATTCCCAAAACAGGACCCAATGTGATTTGGGGTGGAGAACATGTTTGAAAAAATATGCTAACTTTCTTTTCACCAATCAACAGGTAAGTATCAGTAGGGAAATGTTGATTTTTGAGTCCCTTTTTGCCACTCTTTTATTTTTTGAAAAGGAAGGAAAGCAAAAGACATCCCTGGATGACCGTCTGCGCTGGGCTCTCTGGTAGGGGCTTTGTATACGGCAGCCCCACTGGACCCGTCTGAGCAGGAGAGGACGACGTCAGCAGCTGTGAGCCCTCACACAACATCTCACTTAAAATGTCATGTGTGCTACTTGGTTTAAATTGTCACCCCTCCAGCAACCACAAACAATGCAGACACAGCAGATGTATTTTCTATTTAGAATTAAACAGTTTATCTCAACCACTGTCATTGTTATAGGGAAAAAATAAATAAATATCCATCTTAATGTAAACTTCAAAAGGTACTTTCTGGCAACAGGAGATATTTTCAAATCCAAATCCTCTGAGAAAACTAGGATTTGACTACAGATTTTTTTTTCAAATCGGGATGCTGGCAGCTCCAAGAGTAGTAAAACGCAGCCTGGTCAAAGATTTTTGGCCAGATATTACATACAATAACTCACGTCATTGATGCTTAATGGTCCAAAGCATTAAGTAAACATCATAAATGTCTTTTGTTATTAAACGTTCCATTCAAACATTTTGTTTAACACTTGTGTAATAGATAGAAAATAAGAAAGCTGTAGTAGAAATTGGCCCTCAAGACTATGGTTGATTCACCTTTCAGAGATTTTTTTTTTTTCTTTTAATGCCATTTTTGAAATTACAGAAAGAAAATAGCATTTCTGTCCTGTAGTGTATGCATTCTAACTCTGGAAGTTAGGCTACTTGTGAGTGTGACTTTGTTAGGTCAAGTTCAATTTACCACCCATGTATTCAGAAGACTGTTCCTTTGTTCTCTCTAAAGTCAGGAAGTCAGCCTTCCTCTCTGGTAACTAAAGAAATATGGGTGTTTTCTTAATGCGAAGTTACCAAGACCAGGAAAATGCTATTTTTCAAAGATTATTTTGTAAAAATAATAATTGCTATAGTAAAAAAAAAATTGGCTTGTAAAACTGGCTTATGAAGACAGTGATCACCTTGTGTAGTCTACCCCACCCCAACATATCTTGACATAAATGCATTTCTGTTGCATTTTGAAGGTTCCATTTCATCATCAAAACCTGACTCCTATTATCCTGCATCTAATCTCAGCTTTTCTCTTGCAGTGTTTGTTGTTGTTTTGTTTTGTTTCAAGTTTTTATTTAAATTCCAGATAGTGTATAGTGTAATACTAGTTTCAGGAGTAGAATTTAGTGATTCTTCACTTACATATCACATCCAGGGCTCATCACAAGTGTCCTCCTTACTACCCATCACCCATTTAACCTGTCCCCTTGCCAGCTTCCCTTTTGAATCCATCACTAAAACATCCGTGAAAAGCCCTGCAGTTACATTATGTTAGTATTTTTCCATGGAGCTGCTTTTAGTATAATTTAAGTAAAACTCAGCTACTCTATTGACCCAAAATGCCAAAGAATTATTAGGATACTTTATAGTTCTATTAGGGAGGAAAATACCCAAACAACACAAACCAAACGACCATTCAATTATATTTTATAATTCTTATGTAAAGAAAAATCTAAAATCACATTTGTTACAGTGTATCCCATTTCGGTGGATTCTGTGTTGCATCACATGCAGGAAACCTTACACTCTTTGGAAAGAAGGGAACAATTACTGTTCTTTGCAATAGGATTCTCTAACTGAAACTACTAAAATTACATTTTCATAGTACACCTATGATTTGTTTGCTTATTCATTCATTCACTCAGTGTTTTATCTGACAATTATTTATTAAGCTTCTACTATGCTATCAATGAACAAACCCTGTCCTTTCTCCTTCATGAAATTGCTAGTTAAACTCTAGCTTGTTTGCATATTTCATAGTTGCCAGAACTAACAGACTTTTCTCTTATATAAAATCCATTCAGAATTCTTTACAACAATCACCCTCTGCATCTATTGTGGAATGACTGAAGTCAATACGTTACCTTCTGAACTATACTTATATAGCATCTAGAACCATAAATTTTTTCAAATGAATGATGTGAAAAATAGTGGGGCTGCCAATTTTATAATAAGAGCAGTAACAGGAAAGGAAATATAACAACAAAGATGCTTCTATTTCTCTTTTGAGCTTAGAAAAAAATGAATAGTCAATTATTACAAAGTATTTGTATTCCAACTGGCTCCAAGGTCTAATACCTGGACAAGTAATTATAGAGATATTTTTGAAATAAGCAAACATATAATGAAGGAAATTAATGTATTTTTTTCTTTATCAAAACACCCTTAAAATTTTGACTATCAATCTTTTACCTGAGAAAAGTGATACTTCACAGCTCAACTGTCTACACCTTGCTATATTCTGGAGGCATCAACAAGTGTGGCTGGACTGACATTTAAAATCAAATGATGGAAAACTATTTCAGATGCCACTCATCCTGATACATATTTCTCTCTGAGGGGAATGGAAAGAAAATGGTATGTAAATAACAAAAATGGACTTCTTGACTCTTTCTTTTCTGTTTTTATCACAACAAAAGCTTCACTGAAGTTTTTGGAAAAGAAAAGATTTTAGTAAATCAAGCTCATCAACCAATACCTAAAAAAAATTACTTTTCAATTAAAAAATTAGAAAGCTGGATGGGGGGAAAAACTGTGAACTTTGTCTAAAGAGATCAGTAAATTTGATCAGATATATCATCATTTTATTCTTCCTTTTTCACTGCATTAAATGAGATCACAGATTGAGTGAAATTTATGCATCAGCTTTATTAAAACACCAAAGAACATTTCTGTATTTTCTTTGGTTAAGGAAAATTTAAAAATAGTATTATCCTGAAAAATCCCTCTAATGTTGATGGTTATAAAGCCATTAAAGCCTAAAGTGACTTTCTCAAGGCAGTTATAAAGCCTGGGACTCCTTAATGTTGTATGAAATGCTCCAATCTACGTGTATTAAAAAAGTACAAGGCCTTTCTCTGACTGACTTATTTTCGCATAACATTACCCTCTCTAGCTCCATCCATGTCATTGCAAATGGCAAGATTTCATTCTTTTTTATGGCAGAGTAATATTCCATTCCAATACACATGTATACACACATGCATGCACACACGCCATGTCTTCTTTTTTATTTTTATTTTTTCCAGATATTTTATTTTTTCTGGATCAGGACCAATAAGCCAGAGAAAGACAAATCCCATACAATTTAAATTATATGTGTAGTTCAAGAAACAAAAAATGAACAAAGAGAATAGAAAAAGAGGCAAACCAAGAAATATACTCTTAACTATGGAGAATGAACTGATGGTTACCAGAGAGGAGGCAGGTGGGGAGATAGGTGAAACAGGTGATGGGGATGAAGGGGGGAACTTGCTGTGATGAACACTGGGTGATGGATGGAAGTGTGGAATCACTACATTGCACAACTGAAGCCAATATTACACTGTATATTAACTAACGGAAACTTAAATAAGAACTTTAAAAAATAGAAAAATTAAAAAATAAAAAAGCACAAGATTACTCCTTTTTAGGCTTGTTAATCATAGTTGCTTCATTCACTTAGCTGGATATATGCTTTGAAACAAACTCTGAGAAGTTTTTGTGTTTACGTAAAAATGTTCTTCAAAAACAGGAAAGCAATACAGAAGAGAATAAGAACTATGAGTTAGAAACAAGGCTGCATATGTTCAAGCCTTCAGCTGGAGGCAGCATGGTGATCAAGGTCCAGGGATGACTTGTTCTACTTTCGTTTCCTTCTTTGAGGACTTAAGAGCTTCCCTCACTTAAGAAGGATGGTTGGCACTTAGAAAATGTGAAATATGTGAAAAATTTTCATTACATTCTAGAAAGGAAAAGTATAATTAAAGAAATCCTAAGTGATGAGACTAATTATTATTTCTTCTTAGTAGCACAAAGGAATCAAACATAATGGGATTCAAGAGCAATGCAATATTGAGACTTGTTTTGAAATACTGATAAACATATCATTAAACTAATAATGAAACATAGCATTTAAGACTCAGTAGAACACAAGGAGCCCAAGCAGTACTTTCATTTTAAATGGAAAGAGTAGTGGCTATCTTAAGAGTAGTTGGTTCATAAATTGACTAAAGATATTTCTTCTAGCTTTTAGTGAACAATTTTTTTAGGTATTCAGAGATAGGAAATTCTCCCTGGCTCAAAGTGGTCCTGTGATTATAGGAGAATTTTACTGTTTACATATTATGAAGGATGGGAAGAGCATGAGGTGGTGGAGAATACTAAACCCTCATCCTCATTACCATTTTCTATCTTTCTTTCTTTTTTTTTTTCAAGAAATCTCTCTCAATAGTTTTAATGGCTAAATCTTTGTAGATAGTGGATTGGCTAGAGCTGTTTTGGTTTGCAAGTGACATAAATCTGAATGAATTTGAGTTCATGTACTCAAACCAGGAAGGGTAGGGGTGGAGTTGAGCACTCTGACAACTCACCCTAGTTTCTGAATTTTATCAGTTAATATCTCTGTCTCTGTCTCCTCTGTGTGTGTAATTGCCTATCTCTGCAGGTGTGTTTCTCTCTCCATCTCTCCCTATGAGTCTCTCTCCCCATTTCTCCCTGTGATCTCATCTCTTTTATATCTCTGTCTTCATCTCTATCTCTCTAATGTTCTAACCACTGTCATAGACATTGTGGATAGAGAAGTGAAGAAACACAGAAAGCAGGGGCGCCTGGGTGGCTCAGTGGGTTAAGCTGCTGCCTTCGGCTCAGGTCATGATCTCAGGGTCCTGGGATCGAGTCCCGCATCGGGTTCTCTGCTGGGAGGGGAGCCTGCTTCCCTCTCTCTCTCTCTCTGCCTGCCTCTCCATCTACTTGTGATTTCTCTCTGTCAAATAAATACATAAAATCTTTAAAAAAAGAAACACAGAAAGCAGAAGTTTCTACCTTTATGAGCTTGTATCACTTCATAATCCTTTATGCATGAGTTGGATATAATCACACAGAGATGGGGGAAAGGCATCCTTGGAATAAAAGAAAGCATGAGCAAATGTATTAAGTGGGGGGTGGGGGGGTTCATGTAACGGAACATGCCAGTAATAGCCAAAGATGGCTGAAGCACAGATTACACACAAGTGTGAATAAGGAGATGCATGCTAAGATAGAGCCAAATGCCACAAAGTTAACTGTTTGGAAACAGATAATAGGTGAGAAAAAGAAAGAATTGTCAAAGTGGAGTGTAAAATTTCTAATTCTAGAAATATGAACATCCATTCCTATCCCCTTCACTCACTTTCATATACAGCCATACCAAGTTACAATCTGTCAGTGTATTAGTCAGGGTTCTCCAGAGAAACCAGATCAACAGGATGTATATTTATATAGGAAGAGATGTATTATAAGAGATTGGTTCATGGGATCATGGTGGCCAAGAAGTCCCAAGATCTGTAGTAGGCAAATTGGAGGCCTACGAGAGCTGATGGTGGAGTTCCACTCTTGAGTTCAAAGACCGGAGAACCAGGAGAGGGGATGCCATAAATTGTGGTCCATAAGCCTGCAGGCTCAAGAAAAGCCTATGTTTCAGTCTGAGTTTAAAGGCAGGAGAACACTGACATCCCAGCTCAGCCGCCATGCAGAAGTTTCCTCCTACTTGCAGGAAGGTGAGGCTTTTTCTTTTATATAGACCTTCAGCAGATTTAATGATGTCCACCCTAGTGGAAAGTTGAATCTGCTTTACTCAGCCTACAGATTCAGATGCTAATCACATCAAAAATTTCCATCACAGATACCCCCAAAACAGTGTTTGAAGAAATACCTGGGCACCTTGTAGTACATTCAATTTGACAAAAAATTAACCATCACATTTGGGATCAGGCACATTTTCAAGCCTTTATTCATGGAAATTCCTCTGTTTGCAATGCTTTTCCCACCCTTCTGACCCTCTTCACCCCCATTCCTATTAGTCACCACCATTAGCCTTGAGAATATCTCATCATCCTTTAAAAATTTTCTCAAATGTCATTTTTGAAGTCTTCCTCGAAGCCCTGCATCCCGCTTTAAGGAATATCAGAAATACTGTAGTTCACATAGCACCTTGCACATGCTACCAATATAGCATATATCCTATTACTTTATCAGTTCAAATTCCCGTCATTTCATATTAACATCTGGGTCTCCCAAAGACACATACAATTTTTTTAATGATTATTCTATTGTGTTAAAAATATAAGTAAACATACTTGTGTTCCAGTATTCACAGCAGCTTTATTCACAATAGCCTAAAGATGAAAACTACATAAGGGCCTATCAAAAGATGAATGAATAAACAAAATGTGGTCTTTTGATATAATGGAATATTATTCAGCCATAGAAAAGACAAGTTCTGATATGTATATAACAAGGAGGACCCTTGAAAACATGGGAACTGAAACAAGTGGGCCATGTTTTACTCACTCTTGGACATCCACCACTTCACATGGCTCCTGGCACATGCCTAACAAGCGATTTCTGAGGCCAGAAATAGGTTTGGGGCCAGAGTTCCTAAGCTGAAATCTTGGAAACTTCATTTTCTAGTTGTTTGGTTTGGACAAGTTATTTCACCTCTTATGCCTCATTTTCCTTATTTGAAAAGTGGGGGTAGTAATGGTCCATCTTTCGTAGGGTCACTCTGAGGATTAAGTGAGTTAATTTGCAGGGAGCTTAAACAACATCTGAAACACTGTAAGCACTAACAAGTGTTCATTCCTATCATCATTATTATTTATATTATCATTTAATGGATTTATGAATAATGTGCAAGTTGGGGAAAGAGTTCTTAATATTTGAGGGATACAGTCTTTAGGAAAGAACTGTTAAAACTAAGAAGACTGATATTGCTTTAAAGGTATTTTTTGTGCCATTATCACAGAGAGTAGAAAGAAATGGGCACTGAAATTGAGCTGTCCAAACATGAATCATGGCTTAAACATGTACTATCTGTGTGGCCTTGGGAAAATTGCTAACTGTTGAGCCTCAATTTTTGTTTTCTAAAATGGGGTTAGTAAGGGTTGTTATGAAAACTAAATGAAATAATGCATGTAAAGTGATTAGCATTGTCCTGGGCACAAATGAAGTACTTAATAAGTGCAAGCTACTATTAACTGTGTTAAATGAGATAGTGCTCATTGGTTTCTTGGACTTCTTTGACCAAAAACATTAGTCTGTGATTTTAAATATTCTATCCAGTTGACCTCACCCACAACCTCAAGTCAAAAACAGCCTACTTAACATTGGCAGTGGGTTTTAACGAGTTTACCAGAATGCCTACATATGCAATAATAAACATGACATTCCTCTGAAATTGACCTCAATCATTCACTACTGCCTAGACAGTGAGGAGCAAAATTCTTCAGCTTTGTGTAATGTCAAGTTCAGTGCATGTCCTGGTTGTTAAAATAAGACAATTATGCAGATGGAGAGAACAGATGGATTAGATCGGTGAGTGTTTATCATTTTTTAATATTTTGAAACCAGATGTGCTACGTACACATTGCTGGTTGCCTTCTAAAGAAGCTTCATTGGTGGGTTACTAATCTTTAATAAGAAGTACAACATTTTCATCCAGCTTAAATCAACTATTTTTAATATACAATTGGACAACCACTGCAGCAATCCTTAAGAAAATAGAAAACAGATGCTTAATACAAGGAATACTATCAGCCAAGAAATTCCTGGTGATCTTTTTATAGAATGTAAACTTACATATTTTATGGGTCTTTTAATGAACTGCTATAGAACAACTTCAGCAGTCAAAACATTTCGTGAAAATAGACGTGAACAATTTGTCACTTGTTACCATATTCACAGAAGATCCTTCAGTGGCACTCCTGGGGAAATGGGCATGTTAGTGGCTCTACTATATTATTAACGACATCTGTTATTTACCACAGATCTGATTGGATACATTGGAGAAAGACGGAGTTAGAATAAACAAACAGAAATGCCTCTACTTTTCTTTGTGTTTCTGGGAGACCAGACTTAAGATCC
This sequence comes from Mustela nivalis, assembly GCF_964662115.1. Classification (NCBI taxonomy): domain Eukaryota; kingdom Metazoa; phylum Chordata; class Mammalia; order Carnivora; family Mustelidae; genus Mustela; species Mustela nivalis. Next base: position 66,854,561 of record NC_139024.1, read on the forward strand.
CTTGCTAGGTATGAATACTTCTATGTTAATTGTGCTCACTGGGGAATGGCGCAACAGAGTAAGGCCAGAATAGTGTATTGTTTCAGGGATGTCTTTCAGAGAAAAGTCCAGTAGAAATTTGGACCTTTGAGAAGGATTATGGATTAGGAGAACCTAAAAGGGGCCTACCATTTGCCCATTAGGACAACATACTAACCGAACTCTGACTGGCTCAGTCCAACTGTGACACTGGAAAGGAGGTAATAAGCGATGGTCACCCAGTTCCATTTCTGGATTCACTTCTGTTGGATGGTCCCTGAACCTCCGTAAGTTGGGACACAGAAGCCATGGTTAAGAGAGTGGGACTTTACCTCTCCTATATCTCTACCCCATCATCTATGCTTATTGCATACACCCTTCATCATGCTTTGTGATGTTTAATGTTGGGTTAGAGTATGAAAGAGTGGGGTGAAGAAAGGGAAAAGTAGGAGAAGAGACGTAGAAAATTTTAAAAGTATTTATTTATTTTTATATTTTCTAAAGATTTGATTTATTTATTTGACAGAGAGAGAGAGCACAAGCAGGGGGAAGAGGAAGAAGCAAGCTCCCCACTGAGCAGGGACCTTGACATGGAACTTGATCTTAGGACACTGGGATCATGACCTGAACTGAAGGCAGACGCTTAACCAACTGAGCCACCCAGGCATCCCTTAAGAAGCATTTAAATGATGTACATGGCATCTTCCCAAAAGAAGAGAATAGCTTTTTTTTTTAAAACAAAACAAAATAAAATGATGTAGCATCTTATCCACACCATCTCACCACTATCCACGGGAAAAGATAAAGGCTAGGTGTGTGATGGTGCTGAACTCATCCAATTTAGAACAGAAAGATATGGAGATATGGTCTTCTCAGCTGCAATTATACAAGACTATTTGACCCTTGTAAGAAATGAGTGGAAACCTCAATCTTAAGAAAATACAGCATAAAATACAACATTTAGAACATAAGGACAGTGTTACTATGAAAAGACACTTACAGTGCCCTGTAGGTAGCAGGAAATGGATAAGCTTTATCTACTACCCACATGGTCCTCATGTACAGTTCAAATGAGTTAATATTGATTAGTTCATTCATTTAACAAATATTTTTGAGTGTCCTATAAGTGCAAATTTCAGTACTATATACTATTCATGATGCAAAGTATAATTAACATGCTCTTAAGGAACTTAAAGTCTTCAAGAGGTGATAAAAACAAATATAAAGAGTGGCAAAGACTGCTATTTTCTATTCGATATCTCTTTACCCTTCAACCAAATGGCTACATACCCCTTATAAGGAAGTGTTACCTACAATTAGATTCTGGGTAATAAAATGTAAACAGAATGCTGTTTGGGGTTTCTGGGAAGGCTTCCTACATGCAGCTGAGAGATGGACCCTTTGCCCCTTCCCTTGTGAAACTTCCACCATCCTGTTTCTTGGAATACATACAGCTTGAGCTTTAGCGGTTATCTTGAGGAATCAGATGACCTCAGGATGGAAGTAGCAGACTGGACAAATTAGAAGTTCAAACAAGACCGGGTCTTTTTGGACAAAGAGTCTTCCTACTAGATCCAAACTGGGTATACCCTATTGCTTTTATATTAGAAAACAGTTAACTTCTGTCTTAAGCCTAACATTAACTGATACATTAAATTACTATAATTAATTCTAGGAAGTGGTCTATATAGGCATAAATAAAATGCCATGAAACTAGAGGAGGGGAATGGTGATGATCAGAGGGGATTTGATCATAGGAAGAAATGTTTGTTAGTGCCTTGTACTGCCACACTGAGTGGCTTAAACAACAGAAACTTATTTTATTATAGATCAGGAGGCAAAAACTCCATGATCAAGATGTTATCAGAATTGATATCTGGTGAAAGCCCTCTTCCTGGCTGTATCCTCATATGGCTTTTCCTCTGGGTTTGCTGAGAAAAAGAGACATCTCTGGTGGCTCTTCCTGTATGAGGCCACCACTCCTATATGATTAGTGTCTCACCCTTATAACCTCATTTAACCTTAATGACCTCCTTAAAGGCCCTTTCTCCAAAGGAAGTCACTCTCTAGGCTCAGCCTTTGAAAGGGAACACAGTTCAATCTATAACAGGTACTATGTAACTAGGCCTATAAAGTTAGCTGGACTTAAATATACGAAGACGTCCAGTGTTGGGAACAAGGAGGGTAAATACATAGAGGTAGGAATATCCAAGATACACATATAAAGAAGTAATAGTTCCAGCTGACCAGACACTAATGGCTGTAAAGAACTCTCAGGACCATAAAATGGAAGGCAGAATGTGAAAGCTAGTTTGAAGATTAAATGCCCCACTCAAGTTTGGACTTTTGTTCAAAGAATGAGGAGTCTGAAGGTTTATGAGCTGAGGAATGACACAATCAGAATTGAGCTTCAAAAAGATAATTTGAGGGTTGAGTGTATGAGAGATTGCAGTGAGTGAAAACTGGAAGCTGAAAGAACAGTAAAAACGCTATTGCAATAGTTCGAGAAAAAGATAATAGCTTGGAAAATTACATCTAATTAAAAATGACCATTGTTTTGCTTTTAAAGTGGAATTCTTCAGAGGGGGAGACAAACCATGAGAGACTGTGGACTCTGAGAAACAAACTGAGGGTTTTGGAGGAGATGGGTGGTAGGGTTGGGTAAGCCTGGCGGTGGGTATTAAGGAGGGCACATATTGCATGGAACACTAGGTGTGGTGCATAGACAATGAATCTTGGAACACTGAAAAAAATAAAATAAAATTACCAAAAAAAAAAAAAAGTGGAATTCTTAATATGTTTCTTATCTCTATTTTTCCATTTGGTTTTTGGCCTTCTCATCCTGCAGCTTTTGTCTTGGCATTTTGTGTTCTGAAGACTTAATCCCACTATTGAGAAAGTCTTACAGGCAAGTACATAGAATTGACACCCAGTGATTAAAGAATTCTGGGGAAATTTTAAGAGCAGAATAAATGACCTATCAGAGACCCATAATACCCACAACACAATTGGATTCACCTGCACATAGGAGACCTTACGGTTTTGCTTGTCAACATTTTAAGTATTCCACAGCTAAAAGCATAAACTGTCTATGGAAAATGCTAAATGGTATATTTACATTTTATCTTCTATTTAATATGCAGATGGACTACTAAGTGAGCATTCACCATGTTATCCATACCATTCAAAATAAACTTCAGTGTTTATTATGTGAATGGGCACTGAAAAGAAATTCTCAGCAAAACCTCTTGTGTAGCAAAAACAGCATATTTTGCTTGCATTCTAGCTACCAAGTTGTTTAGCTTTTCATGTTGTTTTTTCAAAACAACCTCATTTCTTCTCATGGAATTCAGCCCATAGTTCTATTCATGATAACCAGAATCCTAGCCCATTTGGCATTGACCCAGCTGATTTTTAGCCAAAATAATTCAGTTATTGTTTCCAAATAGACCCTCTAATTTAGTCATTATTTTCTTTCCCAGCCTGGAGGCTCAGTGGTTTACAGCACATTCTTGCAGCTGTTCCCCAATGCCAGGATCAGAGTCCACTCCCTTAGTTGGTAGAGCAAGAAAGTAGATCATGCATCAATAAATGGCTACTGACTTACCATCGTCAGCAAGGCAGCCGGCTAGGCACTGTTGGGAATACAAATGGAATCCCTGTTCACTGACTCATAAGCTTTAGTTCCAAATTTATAAAAACATCTTTCCAGACTCTCTCCAACTAGAGAAGTACAGGAGCGTTGGTCCATTTGAAATTTCTCTGGGGTAGCCGGGGCCGCCCTAGCCAAGAGGTCATGCAGTGAAGCATGCACAGAATCAGACACAGACACAGAGGTATCTGTGTTTTCTTTTTTTAATTAATTAATTAATTAATTAATTTTTTATTAATTTTTTTATTTTTTATAAACATATATTTTTATCCCCAGGGGTACAGGTCTGTGAATCACCAGGTTTACACACTTCAGAGCACTCACCCAAGCACATACCCTCCCCAATGTCCATAATCCCACCCCCTTCTCCCAAGCCCCCTCCCCCCAGCAACCCCCAGTTTGTTTTGTGAGATTAAGAGTCACTTATGGTTTGTCTCCCTCCCAATCCCATCAGAGGTATCTGTGTTTAAGTATTAAAATGAATAGTATAATGATCCTATATTTCTAGAATAAACTTCACTTGGCTCTTATGCATTATCCTTTCAGATATTATTGGATTTAACTTAATTTTTGTTTCTTATGAGGTTCTTATTGGGTTTTGATATTAGAATGATACTGACATCATAAACTGAGTTATGAAAGGTTTTTTCCTACTCTAGCTTTTGAAAAGGTTTTGTGTAACGTGAGGATTTCTCAAATGTTTCAATGAACTAACCAGAAAATCCAGCTTAGTGTAGAATTTTCTTTGTGGAAAAGTTTTTGATTATAATTAAAGCTTTTAAGAAATAGAGGCCTATTTAGATTTTCTGTAGATACAGGTATGGAAATTTTGTCTTTCTAGGAATTTGTTCATTATATCTAATTAAACTGATAGATGTAAACTTGCTCATAATATTATTTTATTGCATTTAAAATTAACATTTTATTAGATCCAATATCTTGTTTTTTCAATTAATGTGTTTATTTTCAGATAACTAAACTCACATGTTATTATAAGAAATTATACAGAGAGCCCCAGAATGCTCTATCTAATTTCCCCCAATGGTAGAATCTTGGATAATATCACAACCAGGATATTGATATTGATAGAGTCAAGACACAGAGCATTTCCATCGCCTCAAGGATTGCTCATGTTGCTCTTCAGTACACACACCTTCCTAGCTCTTCCCAAGCACTCTCCCTCTGTCAACCACTAAACTGTTCTCCATTTCAATAGTTTTGTCATTTCAAGGATGTTAGATAAATGGAGTTATACCTATGTAATCTTTTGGGATTGATTTTTCCACTGTATTTTTTATTTTTAAAATTTCCATAGGGGTCTTCCTTATATTTTGTATTTCTCTGCTTTGATTTCTTTGATTTCTTTGCTGATACTTTGTTTTTTTTCACTTGTTTCAAGCACGTTTATAATTGCTCACTGGAGCATTTTTATGATGGCTGTTTTAGTCTTTGCCAGATAACTTTAGTTGGCATATACAGATTGTATTTTTCATTCGACTTGAGATTTTCCTTGTCATACCAAGAGCTAGTTCTTGGTATAACAAGGAGCTTTTTATTGAAAATCTCTAAGGGAGATTTTAGTTATTATATTACGAGACTGAACCTTATTTAAATTTCCTCTGACACCTCTCAGACAGGGGATAGGGCAGTGGATATCCCCTAATTACTGCCAGGTGGGATAGACTTTCAGGTTCCCTACTCAGCCTCTCTTGACACTCAACCTGTGTGTGTTGGGGGGAGGGGGTTCTTGTTACTGCTAATTGGGATGAGAGTTCCTGCTCCCCTCTAGGATTCTATGATCCCTTCGATCTTGAGTGCGTTGTCACTGCTCCTCACAAGGCTGACACACCAGGAGGTGGAGGGTTTCATCTGGATGCAGTCACTTCTCCATTAGGTCTCCTCTGTCACCGCCATAGTGGGACATAGGATGGGCACTTTATGACTGCCTTTGAGAGATGGAAGTTCCTGCTCCTCAAGCAGTCTCCAGTGACATGGCAGTGAGGAGAGGCTTTATTACTGCCCAGCAAGGATAAAAATCCCAGCTCCCTACTCAGCCTCTGATGCCACATCAGTGGGGAGTTGGGATGCGTTGTTGCAGCTGGCAAGGGTGGGAAATACGGATTCACCCCTCAGCCATGGCTGTCACATATATGTGTTTAGATAAAGTAGGACAGTTACTTTCTAAAATACTTTTGTCTTGCTAGGCAGTCCCTTACCTGGAACTTGGACTAAGGAGAGTTGGCTACATTAGAGCTTTATTTGAATTTGCATCCATTGGCATCTCCAGTTTCTCTGGCACCCAATCTGGGGACTAACAGGCAAAAAGAAGGTCAGCAAAAGCACCCACAGGTCATTCTTCAAAGTCCTGAGGTCTGTAACTGATCTATACCTTCTTCTTTCGGAATATTCTAATGTTTACTTTATATATAACTTTCAGGGTTTTTAGTTCTACTTAGTGGGAGAAATCGGGGAATGTACAACTACTCCACCTTCCTGGAAGGGAAAGTCTTAACCTCTCAATTTTTAGTGGGTCCACACAGATGTCTGTTCTTTCATTCCTAATAGAGGTCATTTTCTTGCTAGGACTTAATTTATTTTACTCATTTTTCAAAAACATACTTTTGGTTTCGTTAATTTTCTCTGTTGCTTGTTTTCTATTTCATTGATTTCTGCTCTTTATTATTCCCTTTCTCTACTAACTTTGGGTTTCATTTTTCTTCTTTTTTCTAGGTTCTTGAGGCAAAAGCTTAGATAATTGATTTTAGACTTTTTTCCCTCTAGTGTAAGCCTGTAACATAAACATCGCATTATGTATATATTACAAATTTTCATACATTATCCTTTTGTTATTCAATATATCCTTTTGTTATTTAATTTTTAATATAAAAATATAATATGTAATATAAAATATAAAAACAAATATATATTTGTTAATATATAAACAAATGTATATTTGTTATTAAATATAAATATAAAAATTAAAATATATTTAATTTCCTAATTTTTCTGTAATTTTTTTCCCTCAAGTTATTTTAGAAGGGTGTTGCTTTGCTGGCAAATAGTTCACTCTTTCCTCCTGTTCACTCACAGAGAACCTTTTCATCCCTAACCTGTGGTCTTGAAAGTGTGACTCAGAGCATCATTTTCAGAGTTCTCAGAAATTTCCTTTTAGGAATGAAGTAGTGATGAAGTCTGGCTTTGACAAAACTCTCGTGCCTCATTCCCCATCATTCCCACCGCTTTCCCACTCACACTGCATTGTCTGGTTACTGACCTAGTTTTCTGATGATTTGCTCTGTGGTTCTATTCATAACCAAAGGAGAGGTATTCTAAATACTCTAAGGTTATTGTTTTAAACAATAACAACCTATACTCATGACTTAGACTTGTATATTTCATCTGACTTGAGATTTTACTTCACATTTCTTCACTATATCCTTTAAACTAGATTCTCTTGTTACCTCAACAAACTACAGCTTTCTAGACTCTTAGGAATAAATTTCTGTACTACTATGACTCCTTCTTTAAATCTACAAAAGAACAAGTTCTAAAAACATAGATCATAGTATTAAATCTGGCACACAACAATAAAAATCCCTTTATGAGAGCATACTAACCAGGGCATACATAACCATAATAAAATATAGAAGAAAATAAATTTGATTTTATTAAACACAAGCTCAGAACAATTTGCTCTGAACACATAGAGTTATTTATTAAACTTAATTTAATAATCTAGATCTGGCAGCTTGCTTTCTCCGAATTGTGATATTTCTTGAGAACTCACCACTATATCTGATTGATGGATATTATCTGATTAAAGATTAGGGAATAATATTATAGAATAATAATAATAGTTTGAAGAATGATAATAATATTTGCAATAATTTTCTGGGTACTGATTTGAAAGATACTAGTCTTCTAATTTACAAAGAGATGGGTTCAAAGAGAAGTGACTTTCAAAAAAGAACTTCCAGTAATGGCCAAGTGAGGACTAAAACTAAAGTTTTATCGTTTCTTGTTTTATATTTAGATCTATGATTCATTGGGGCACCTGTGTGGCTCAGTCGGTTAAGCTCAGCTTGATCTCAGCTCAGCTCTTGATCTCATGGTTGTGAGTTCAAGCCCTACATGGGGCTCTATGCTGGGTGTGCAGACTACTTAAAAAAAAAGAAAGATAAATATTGATGTTTGAGTCATTATGCATTATTTTGTGCATAAATGTGAAGCTAAGTTACAAATCCTGGAAGGGATTGTGAAAAATTGATGTTTTTTTTTTTTTTTTCATAAATGAAAGAATCTACCAATCAAACCATCCAGGTCAGAAGATGTCTTTTTCAGAAAGGTTTTGACTATTAGTTCAACTTAATAGTAGTAGGGTTATCAAAGTGATAAGTGGGTTGAGTTTTGCTAGTTACTATGAAATTGGTGTCCTTTCTCTAAGTTGTTGAATTTACGTATTGTTAAAAGAAGATTTAGAGAGTTTTGTTTTTGTTATTAATAATTTATTAAGCAAAAAATAAATTATTTATAGACACCTGGGTGGCTCAGATGGTTAAATGTCTGCCTTCAGCTCAGTTCATCATCCCAGGGTCCTGGGATCAAGTCCGCCATTGGGCTCCCCACTCAGTGGGGAACCTGCTGTTCCCCCTGCTTGTGGTCTCTCTCCCCCTGTCAAATAGATAAATAAAATCTTAAATAAAAGAAAGAAAGAAAGAAAGAAAGAAAGAAAGAAAGAAAGAAAGAAATCATTTGTGATCAGAGATACTTCAAATCCAAAACTGTCATAAATCTTAGAAGCTTGATTATACGTGGTGGCTTGTAAAGTGAAAAATGAGGAAGGTGTTTAAACTTTACAGTGATTGGTTATTATGATGGGGGTTTCCAGATGTCAGGGGATTGCTTAATAGTCATTATTTTATATCATTTTAGTATCATGACTTAAGTTTCTTTTATAATTATCAGAGACAGTACAAGAAATAATCTAAAGTAAATTGCTCTTATGTTCATGAAATACGCTAGATTCAGTTTTGCTTATATGGCTTATATGGTTTTGTCTGCTCCAGGGATTTTCAAGCCTGGTTTCCATTTTATTTTATTTTAATGTTACATAGGGTTGTTGGTAACATATCTTTTTATCCCTTTATTAACCACAATGTCTGTAGGGACACATCCTTTTTCACTGTGGATGTGGGAAATTTGTGCTTTCTATTTTTCCCCCTTGTCAGTTTAGTGAGATGTTTATCAATCTTGTTGATCTTTTGAAGGAAAAAATTTTTACTTCATTGATTTTCTTAATTGATTTCTTGTCATATCTACTGAATAGAGAGCGTATATAGGGATAACATCTATTCGTATTTCATGCAATATTAATATATTTGGATTTATATCTATCATTTAATTATTTGGATTTATATCTAGTATTTTATTATTTGAAAATCACATATCTACAAATGACTTAACCAGTGTATTAAAAAATTCTCAAAATTAAAAAAAAAAAGAAACAAACCAACTGAATAGTCAGCAAAGACAGGAATGATACTTTGTAAAAAGAAGCAATTAAAGGGGCCCCTGGGTGGTTCAGTGGGTTAAGCCTCTGCCTTTGGCTTAGGTCATGATCTCAGAGTCCTGCTCTCTTCTCAGCAGAGAACATGCTTCCCCCTCTCTCTCTGCCTGCTGCTCTGTCGACTTGTGATTCTGTCAAATAAATAAATAAAATCTTTTTAAAAAGAGGCAATTAAAATGGCAGTGGGCTTATGAAAATACGTTATATACATCATTAACCATTAGGGAAATACAAATTAAAGCACAATGAAATAACATTACACATCTATTGGAATGACTAAAATAAGAAATATGGACACTATCAAGCTCTGCTCTGGTGAGTTAGCCTTGCATATGAGTGGACAAACGATGATCATTCCAGAAGTGTTGTAGAAGGGAAATGTGGAAATGTTGTAAAAGGGAAATAAACTAAAATCATCTCTCTCTTTCTCTTTCTCTCTCTCTCTCTCTTTCACACAATTGCAGGCATATTAAAGATCTAATGGTAAAAGAAAAAAATGAAACTTTCAAAGCAAATACATGAGAGATAGATGAGAATGTGTTTACAATTATCGGATATAAATGTTTTTCTAGATAAAACACAATAAACACAAACTATAACAAAAAGGTAAAATTAATTGTATCAACATTTAATTTTTTGTTATTATACCAAACCCTATAAATAGAGAAAAAAGAAACCGCAAGAAGAAAAATGATTTGCTTTTAATTAACATATAATGTACTATTTGTCCCAGGGGTAAGGTCTGTGAATCATCAGGCTTACACATTTCACAACACTCACCATAACACATACCCTTCCTAATGTCCATAACCCAGCAAACCTATCCCTACTCCCCACCTCCCAGCAACCCTCAGTTTGTTTCAAAAGATTAAGAGTCTCTTATGATTTGTCTCCCTCCTGATCCCATCTTACTTCATTTTTCCCTCCCAACCCCCACAACCCTCCACCCTGCCTCTCATACAAGATAGATCATATAATTGTCTTTCTCTGATTGACTTATTTCACTTAACATAATACCATCTAGTTCTATCCACATCATTGCAAATGGCAAGATTTCATTTCTTTTGATGGTTGCATAGTATTCCATTGTGTGTGTGTGTGTGTGTGTGTGTGTGTGTGTACTCTGCATCTTCTCTATCCATTCATCTGTTGATGGACATCTACGTTCTTTCCATAGTTTGGCTATTGTGGATATTGTTGCTATAAACATTTGGGTGCACATGCTCCTTCAGAGCACCACATTTGTATCTTTTTTTTTTTTTTTAAGATTTATTTATTTATTTATTCGACAGACAGATATTACAAGTAGGCAGAGAGGCAGGCAGAGAGGGAGAGAGGAAGAAGAAGTTTCGCCACCAAGCAGAGAGCCAGATGTGGGTCTTGATCCCAGGACCCTGAGCTCATGACCTAAGCTGAAGGCAAAGGCTTTAAATCACTGAGCCACCCAGGCATCCCACTACATTTGTATCTTTAAGGTAAATACCTAGTAGTGTGGTTGCTGGATCATAGGGCAGCTCTATTTTCAACTTTTTGAGGAACCTCCATATTGTTTTCCAGAGTGGCTGTACCAGCTGCATTCCCACCAACAGTATAGGAGTGTTCCCCTTTCTCTGCATCCTCACCAACATCTGTCCTTTCCTGACTTGTTAATTTTAGCCATTCTGACTGGTGTTAGGTAATATCTCTTTGTGGGTTTGATTTGTAATTCCCTGATGCTAAGTGATGTGGAGCACTTTTTTTCATGTGTCTGTTGGCTTTCTAGATGTCTTCTGTTCATGTCCTCTGTCCATTTCTTGATTGGATTATTTGTTCTTTGGGTGTTGCGTTTGATAAGTTCTTTATAGATTTTGGATACTAGCCCTTTATCAGATATGTCATTTGTGAATATCTTCTCCCATTCTGTCAGTTGTCTTTTGGTTTTGTTTACTGTTTCCTTTGCTGTGCAAAAGCTTTTGATCTTAATGAAGTCCCAATAGTTCATTTTTGCCCTTGCTTTTCTTGCCTTTGATGATGTTTCTTGGAAGAAGTTGTTGTGGCTGAAGTTGAAAGGTTGCTGCCTGTGTTCTCCTCAAGGATTTTGAGGGATTCCTATCTCACATTGAGGTCTTTCATCCATTTTGAGTCTATTTTCTTATGTGGTATTAGGAAATGGTCCAATTTCATTATTCTGCAGGTGACTGTCCAGTTTTCCCAACACCATTTGTTGAAGAGACTGCCTTTTCCATTGGACATTCTTTCTTGCTTTGTCAAAGATTAATTGACCATAGAGTTGAGGGTCTATTTCTGGGCTCTCTATTCTGTTCCATTTATCTACATGTCTGTTAAAAAGATATTTTTAGTGCATTTATACAGCAAGGGATTTGTAAACAAAACACATAAGTAACTCTTAAAAATCGACCAACAAAAGACAATCTGATAGACAAGTGAAATGCATCTATTTATGATAGACAACATAAATATGACCTGGAACATTGAAGGAAGAGAGCAGTAAATGGCTAATAAACCAATGAAAAGATATTCACTGGGAAACCTGGATACATTAAAAAAAAAAATCAACAGGATATACAATTGCATAGTCATTAGATTGGGAAAAACACCTGAATACTTATTGTCATGAAATATCCAGAACAACAGATAAAACTTTTTGGTAGAGATTTGGCAAAATACATGTACTTTAGAACTCAGAAACCCCATGTGTACCTATGATCTCAGAAAAACTCTGATTCATGTACATATAGAAAATACAAATTTCAAGACAGTGATGTTTGTATTAAAAGGAAATGGGAAACATATTATGAACACCTTATGAACAACATAAGAATGAATAAAAATTGAGATATACATTTAATGGTTTACCATATAGCAGTGAAAATGAATGAATGAATGAATGAACTTCAAAAATATAATGTTAAGTGAAAATCATGAGTTGCAGAGGAATACATCTAACATGGTACTACTATAAAGTGTAAAAACACACAAAACCTGTATCATGTAGGTGTATATACTCTAGTTCGTAAAAGTTTTAGGAAATGGTTGGAAATGCTAAACCTCAAATTAAGGGTAGCAATTATCATTGAGAAACAGGAAAATTCAATCAAGTAGAGGTATATGAGGGCTTCATTTCTAATGTCAAATTTGTATCCTTATGCTAGGTGGTAGCCACATATTTTTATATTTGTTTATATGCCTGAAATATTACAGAAATTCTTTGAAATTGAAAATAATTTACATATTAACAGATTAAAAAGACAAAGTACCACACAATGGTTTCAGAAGCTAGAAAATAGAAAAACTCTTGCTATAACACAAACTTCATCCATTACCAAACATCTCATTAAAAAGGAGTGAAAGGCATAACAGAAAGCTCAGCAAACAGCACACAACTTGGTAAAATATTTAAAGTGTCCACTTTAAATTCACATCAAGGCAAAATTGCCTATTTCTCTTCAGCGTTATATGGTGGATCCAACAAGTCAAGGGCAAGACATAAAAAGTATGATCGGAAAGGGGGAATCCAACTGCTTGCTGCATTCTTGGTTCTCCTTTTCCCTCTTCCAGGTGTATGTCTCAGCCTGCCTATCTCTCCTTTTTAGTGCTGTGCTGGGGGTTCCTCTCCCTGCCAGCCAAGCTGCCTAGTGGGGCACAACTCTCCACTTCCTTGGTAATTTACAGCCTAAATTGGTTATTGCCCTTTTCACAAAGAAAAAGAAGTAACAAAACAAACAAAATATAGGGGGGGAAAAAACTTTTATCATCTCTTGAATTAAAATGCCCATCTCCCTTTCTCAAATGATGGCAATTGAGGTGTGCAGCTCCAACATGTCCCCCCCTTGCATACGCCCTTCTAATTTCAGATGTTCTGTCTTGGCAGGAGCACTATCTGCAAATGGCTTCCTTGTGTGTCTCGGTTCGCATGTTGTACTATGTGTGATGTGTGTGGATCATCCTGGGCCACCATCTCCCACTGCTTACCCTTCCCATGATGTAAGGGCTTGCTTTATCAGTTATTCCTTAAGTCTGTTTTGAAAACAATAAACCAATGGCATCTACACATTCTTTTGGGGAAGTCAATCTTTTTTTTTCTTTTTTTATTAACATATAATGTATTGTTTGTTTCAGGGGCAGGGGTCTGTGATTCATCAGTCTTACAGAATTCACAGCACTCACCATAGCACATACCCTCCCCGATGCCCATAACCCAGCCACGCTAGCCCTCCCCCGCCACCCCCTAGCAACCCTCAGTTTGTTTCCTGAGATTAGAGTGTTTTATGGTTGAAGTCAATCTTTCTTACTCATAAAGAGAAAGAACAGAAGGAAGAGTTTCCCAAATTAAAAATCTTATTCAACCAATCTGCTCAGTGTAAACAAGGAGGAAAAAAAGGTAATTCAAGGAACTGTGCATTATAATAATAAAATCCTGTATTTACAAAGTAATTACAGGTGTCAAAGTATTTTTACATCTATTAACTTGGATTTTCAAATTCATTTTACCCCAGAATATTAAGTACAGGTATAATAGAAAAATATGAGATATAAAGTATGCTTAGATTAACATAAGTAGCAAAAAAAATGATCTCATAGCTTTAATCATTTCCAAAAAATAATTAAAATATAAAATTTTAAAAACTATACAGAACTCTTATGAAATATAGTTTGGGAAACATGAGATTTTTAGAAGAGTCGTGTGAGACAGGTATACAAAGTTCCATGATGTCAAGATATTATTGATCTCAGTTATTAATGCTTTCAAATTGCTATATAAAAGCATTGTAATAAAAATAATGGGGAATACAATATAAAACACTGAATTCATCTAATTCTCTCATTCTAATGTTTCTTTCTAGACTTTATCCAGAAATACTTATTTTTATACACATGGCATATTATCAATTCCTATTTTTTTATTATTTTTATTTTATTTTTAAAAAGATTTTTGTTTATTTATTTGACAGACAGAGATCACAAGTAGGGAGAGAGGCAGGCAGAGAGAGAGGAGGAAGCAGGCTCTCTGCTGAGCAGAGAGCCCGATCCAGGGCTTGATCCCAGGACCCTGGGATCATAACCTGAGCTGAAAGCAGAGGCTTTAATCCACTGAGCCACCCAGGCATGCCCAATTCTTATTTTTTATTCACAATATTATGTCAAGTGTTTATGAAATTGCTTTATCTATAATTCTCATTTTAGTGGTGATATAGTTTTACAAGATATTGGTAAGCTGAAGTTTATTATCCACTTTTTATTTTTTGGACATTTAGATTATGTTTAGAGAATATGTATGTGCATACAGTGTTTCCTTCAATTTAAAATAATATCAGACAGCAAGCAACATGAGGACAAGTCTAGTGTGTAACGGTAGGCTGGCCATTGACTTCCAGCCAGCTCCTGGACCAGGGTTTTGGAAGTACTTAGTATTTACATTTTTAATTTTTTGAATGAACAAATTGACTTTTGAAACATATTGCCAAATTGCTTTTCAAAATTACCACCTTAACTAAAGTAGCAATACGTGAATACACTGGTTTCATCACGTTCTAATTATAACTGGGTATTTCATTGATTTTAAAATACTCCAATATTTTGAATGTTTTCTACATGATTATGTAGTCATTTACATTTCTCTGGTTGAAGTTGAATATATCTTCATGTTGGTTATTTAATAATATTTGCTTTTTCTAATTGTTGGTTCAGGTTTGGAAAATGAGGTTCAGGGAAACAGAACAATAAGCAAGAAATATGGGGGCTCCTGGGTGGTTCAGTGGGTTAAGCCTCCGCCTTTGGCTCAAGTCATCATCTCAGGATCCTGGAATCAAACCCCACATTGGGCTCTCTGCTCAGCGGGGAGCCTGCTTCCCTTCCCTCTCTGCCTGCCTCTCTGCCTACTTGTCATGACTCTCTTTCTGTCAAATAAGTAAATAAATAAATACATAAATAAATAAAAATCTTAAAAAAAAATAAGCAAGAAATATCCCCTGGAATAGAAATTAGGCAAGTATGAAATATTTCTTATCTAAACTTTCTTTTTTTATTTAATTTTTTTCAGTGTTCCAAAATTCATTGTTTATGCTTATCAAAACCTTCTGATTAAAACTTTCTGTTACATTAAAATATAGTCTCTACCATAACACCCCAAATGCAGTTAATTTTTGAAGCTGAAATTTTGATTTATTTAGCTTGCAGAGTATTATATAGGCATACCTCATTTTATTATGCTTCGCTTTATTGAAGTCTTTTTATTCCTTTTTTCTTTTTTTTACAAGTTGAAGGTTTGTAGCAATCCCGTTATCAACTAAGTCTATTGAAGCCATTTTTCCAAGAGCTTTTGGTCAGTTTGTGTCTCTGTATCACATTTTGGTGATTCTCACAATTTTGCAGTCATTATTATTATTATATTTTTATGGTAATCTGTAATCAATGATCTTTGATGTTACTATAGTTGTGGGGCACCACGAACTGTGCCTACATAGAGAAACAAACTTGATCAATAGATCTTATGTGTGTCTGACTGCTTCACCCCAATCTCTCTCCTCATGCCACCCTATTCCCTGAGACACAACAATATTGAAATTAAGTCAATTAATAGCCCTGCAAGAGCCTCTAAGTGTTCAGGTGAAAGGAAGAGTCACACATCTCACTTTAACTCAAAAGCTAGAAGTGATTAAGATTAGTGAGGAAGGTGCGTCAAAAGCCAAAATAGTCTGACTTCTTGCATCAAACAGCCAAGTTGTAAATGCAAAGGGAAAGTTTTTTTTTTTTTTTAATTTTATTTATTTATGTGACAGAGAGAAAGAAAGAGAACAAGCAGGGGGAGCAGCCGGCAGAGGAAAGGGAGAAGCAGGCGTCCCACTGGGCAGGGAGCCAGATATTGGATCCAATCCTAGGACTCTGGGATCAGGACCTGAACCAAAGGTAGATGCTTAACTGACTGAGCCACCCAGGTGCCCCACAAAGGGAAAGTTCTTGAATGAAATTGAAAGTGTTACACCAGTGAACACACTGGTGATGAGAAAGTGAAACAGCCTTAATGCTCATACAGAGAAAGTCTGAGTGGTCTGGTTAGAAGATCAAAGCAGCCACAAGACTCCCTTCAGCCAAAGCCAAATCCAGAGCAAGGCCCTATGTCTCTTCAATTCTACAAAGGCTGAAAGAGGTGAGGAAGCTGCAGAAGGAAGTCTGAAGCTCGTAGAGGTCAGTGCATGAGGTCTAAGGGAAGACACCGTCTCCATGATAGAGAAGTGCAGGGTGAAGAAGCAGGTGCTGGTGGAGAAGCTCAAAGTGCTCCCCGGAAGATCCGGCTGACCTCACTCATGAGGCTGGCCGCACTGGACAACAGATTTTAAATATAGATAAAACAGCTTTCGATTGAAGAAAATGCCATCTAAGGCTGTCATAACTAGAGAGAAGTCCATGGCTGGCTCCAAAGCTTCAAGGGGCAGGCTGGCTCTCTAGTTAGGGGCCAGCACAGCTGGTGACATACATTTGAAGCCAATGTCCATTTACCATTTGGAAAATCGTCAGGCCCTTAAGAGTGATGCTAAATCTACTCTGTCCATGGAACTACAGTCTGGGTGACAAAACAGCTGTTGTCGACATGATTCACTGAGCATGTAAGGCCCACCATTGACACCTACTGCTCAGAAAAAGAAAATCAGAAAAAAGATTCCTTTCAAAGTATTACTGCTCACTTGACGATGTCCCTCACTTGACGAAGAGCTCTGATGGAGACGTCCGATGAGAATAACGTTTTCCTGCCTGCTAACAGCCCTTCTGCAGCCCATGGATCAAGGAGTCATTTTAACTTTCATGTCTTATTATTTATTTAAGAAATATGTTTCATAAGGCTAGAGCTGCCATAGATAGTGATTCCTCTAATGGATCTGGGAAAAATACATCAAAAGTCTTCTAGAAAGAATTTACCATTCATGATGCCATTAAGAACATCCGTGATTGGTGGGAAAAGGTCAAAATATCCACATGAACAGGAATTGGGAAGATGTTGATTCCAACCTTCATGGATGACGGTGAGGGTTCAGGATTTCATTGAAGGAAATAATTGCAGACGTGGTGGGAATAGCCCGGGAACTAGAATTAGCCATGGAGCCCAAAGGTGGGACGGAATTGCTGCAACCTCCTGATCAAACCTGAATGGGTGAGGAGTCGCTTCTTATGGATGAGCAAAGAAAGTGATTTTTTGAGATCGTAGCTACCCATGGTGAAGATGTAAAGATTGTTGAAATGACAACAAAGGATTTGGAATATGACATACACTTAGTTGATAAAGCAGCAGTAGGATTTCAGAAGATCGACTCCAATTTTGAATGAAGTTCTACTGTGGGTACGATGCTATCAAAAAGGATCACATGCCACATAGAATTTGTCTATGAAAGCATGAGTCAAACAATATGACCAACTTTATTGTTGTTTTATTTTTAAAAATTACCACAGCCACCCACCCTCCAGCAACCATAGGTATGGGGGCAAAACCCTCCACCAGCAAAAAGATTGTAACTCACTGATAGCTCATATTATGCCAACCTTTTCCTTAGCAATAAAGTATTTTTTACATAAGTGTGCACGTTTTTAGACATATTTTTATCGCACTTAATAGACTATGGTATAGCATAAACTTAACTTTTATATGCACTGGGAAACCAAAAAAATTATTATTGCATTACTTTATTGAGGTGATCTGGAACCAAATTCACAGTGCATCTGATGGATACCTGAATATTGATGTGATTATCTCTAGGTATCACACCTGTGTCTTGGCATCTGTAGAAAGAATACAGTATTCCCAGCCCCAGATTTTTGTAGGTTTGATTTAGTCGAACTTCCAATGATTTTGCTAATATTCCTAATAACCTAATCACTGGCTATTTGAATTTAATAAGTTATTTTCTGAATTTTTAAAATGTTTTAAAATTACTTAAAATGTTTTGGGGATTAACAGGACTTTAATCACACATTAAAAATCCCTTCAACTACTTGTGTATATTGAGTCCATTTTATTTTGCACATTCCCTTGACATTATTATATGATAAGCCACAGAATAATTTCTGAATATTAAATGTGACTTCACAGAAAATAGAACTTTGGCATCTGGTGAGGAAGATAACCGTCTTAGCTTATCTTTCAGAGAGGTTTTAAGGAATTCAGGGTGTTACCTTCTGTAAGGAGATTAAAAGAGTTCGAGGTTTGAAAATAAATAGATAAGTAAATTAATACTCCATTAATCTAATCAGTCTTTTTTTTTTTTTTTAAATAGATCACTGTTGAGATATTAGAGGGAAATATATACTCTCAGTAATTAACTGGGTGTTTGCCTTCAACGACTCTATTCCTGGTACCTTTGGACAAAATTTCATTTATATGAGGCATCCGTAAATCAGATGTGCAGGACTTAGGCCCATCCGGCCAGGTTTTACAGCTGAAGGGAAAGCTGAGATTGCCACTTGAAAAGGGTGGGTCTGAGGTACTTTGCTCGGGACAGCCAGAGCCCCAAGACGCACGTGACACTCGCTGCAGGTGCAGCGAGAAGAGGCTAAGATTTCAGTCGCCAAAACTCTCATCCTCACTTCCCAGCACAACTGCTATAAATCAGTAGTCAAGGAATGATGAAATAGTACCTATAACATCAATATTCGAGTTTTTGAAGGGCTCAAAACGTGTATAAATAGACACACGTGTACACATACCCATATATACATACGTATGTGGGCAGATATATACATATGTACACTTGTTTTGTGTTTGTTTGTTTTTTTTTAAGATTTTATTTATTTATTTGACAGAGATCATAAGTAGGTAGAGAGGCAGGCAGAGAGAGAAAGGAGGAAGTAGGCTCCCTGCCAAGCAGAGAGCCTGATGCGGGGCTCAATCCCAACACCCTGAGATCATGACCTGAGCGGAAGGCAGAGGCTTAACCCACTGAGCCACCCAGGCGCCCTGTACACTTGTTTTTTTTTTTTTTTTTTTCAAGGAAGTACTAGGGGATTTATTAAATGCTGAATCCGTGTGGTAATAGAACGCGTGGAGACCATATAATTAGAATAACCTTAAAAATGGATACATTTTAAAAAGTGTTTAAAATGCAAAACACTGGACTTGAAGGTGTTCTAGTGCTGAAGGCCCACACCAGGATCTTTCCAGGGGTGGTCGTTTTAAAAGTAATATCGGTCCGGGCTCCTTTAAGCTACATCGCAATAACCCTCAGGTCCTCTAGAAGAAGATCTATTTCCATTTGGCGGTTTCAAATTCTACCCTCAGATGCCAATGTGTGCATTGTGAGGAGACGATTAGGCCCAGACTCTTAGGGTATGATCCCATGATCCTGAGCAAAAAGCAGTCCCATCAGGGGAGACTCGGAGAGTACTAACGCGGTTTTCATGTCCGAACAGGATGGAGACTCGGGACCCCTTCAGAACACTTGTTTTTATGTGGCAACATACATGCTTCCCGTAATTTCTTTCCCCGAGACTTATCGCTTCTGCTAGATGTCTGTAAGGATACCACGCTTGTCAGGTCGGAAGTTGCAGAAAAGAAGCCTATCCCCAGCAGAGAGCTACCACAGTGTGAAGCAAACCACTGTTTTTTACAGCTTTAAACGCTCTTCAGGATGTTGTGTTTGTACTTCGATTTGGAATAATCCTCGTATTTGTGCACTTTGCACAAATTCATTGTAAAAAGATATAATCACGTTGAAGGGTGTAATTCATTACCCTTCAAGGTATGCTCCTAACTTTGTTTCCTTGGACTAGGTCTTAGATGAACCCATCTGTGAGATTTGGTACTCTTGAGAGATGGGATTTTAAAGAGATTCCAAACAGTTGAGATGGAGCGCCCTCTCGTGTTCATTAGAAGTATTGCCAGTTGGAAGTTTGTTGTTTTGTTTTGTTTTAAGCTTCAGTATTACTGAAGAGGAGGAAAAGTAAAGTTCCTCAGTTTTCTCCTTTGACTGAATCAATTTTCATAATAATTGGGGTACGTCTGGGGAAGTACCTGGTGAGTTATTCTTGTGAACCCATCAAGGAACCTGTTTATTTTTATCTCACTCCTTAGGCTTGCAGATAAACATAGGATCCGTTTCCTCTTTCTCCTTGGGGATTCCAGTCACTCTCAAATTCTTCTCCCACATTTCTGGGAATCTTCGAAGTGGTCTCAAACGTACTTGAGAATTATTCTCTTAGAGATGACTGAACTTTCTCAGAAGAAATTGACTTTTGGGAGGATGAGTCATTCATTTGTATGGGGATAAAAAATTGTGAGCTCCTGGCTGGCTCAGTCTGGGGAGCATGTGACACTTGATCTCAGGATCGTGGATTCAAGCTCCATGCTGGATGTAAGGATTACTTAAATAAATAAAGTTTTAAAAATAGGGAAGGAAGCTGAAAAGCTGTGGAATACTGGACACTGCTAAGAAAATGTTGGTTTTAAAGAATGATTAATTGGGTGAGGCAGGGAGCAAGGAAGCATCCTGAGGACAGTGGATGCTTGTAACAAGAATGAGCCCATGCAAAATGTAGACAGAGAAATGCACTGGAAAAGATGTATTAAGGCCAAAGGTAAACTCTGACTATAATTCAGTCTGTGGCCTAGAGAGAGGAGACAGTGACACTACCATACCTTAGTGTGTTCCTGTTCTTCCACAAGTGATAGAAGACCAGTGGAGTCTGGTGAGCAGTTTCCCTAGGCCTGCTCTTGGCTAACAGTTGGAGTAGAGATCCTAGACATAATTATCAGATGTGGCATCCTGGGGGTTTAGCTAGCACTAAAGAAGGTAGTCCAGGACTGGACTGGATTATAAAATCCAAAAACAGAAAAACAAAGTAGGGTCGGGGACTGAAAGAGAGGCTGAGAAATGCAGATATGGAAGAAATTTGTGGGGCCAGGGTTCTACATCTCCCATGTTTTATGTTTGTTTATGTTTTGTCTTCTCAGAATCCTATGCCAGAGTCTTTGGGAACCGATGTGCAGCAAACCAAAATCGTATCACTAATTCAAGTTCAAAGCCTGAAAATGCCCAGGATTTTGGGTTGGATGATGGAGTAAAGTCCTTTGAAAATTAGTTTGCTTTTTTGGCAAGGGAAGCAAGGGCAAAAATGAACTATTGGGATTTCATCAAGATCAAAAGCTTTTGCACAGCAAAGGAAACAGTTAACAAAATCAAAAGACAACTGACAGAATGGGAGAAGATATTTGCAAACGACATATCAGATAAAGGACTAGTGTCCAGAATCTATAAAGAACTTAGCAAACTCAACACCCAAAGAACAAATAATCCAAATAATCCAAGAAATGGGCAGAGGACATGAACAGACATTTCTGCAAAGAAGACATCCAGATGGCCAACAGACACATGAAAAAGTGCTCCATATCACTCGGCATCAGGGAAATACAAATCAAAACCACAATGAGATATCACCTCACACCAGTCAGAATGGCTAAAATCAACAAGTCAGGAAATGACAGATGCTGGCGAGGATGCGGAGAAAGGGGAACCCTCCTACACTGTTGGTGGGAATGCAAGCTGGTGCAGCCACTCTGGAAAACAGCATGGAGGTTCCTCAAAATGTTGAAAATAGAACTGCCCTATGACCCAGCAATTGCACTACTGGGTATTTACCCTAAAGATACAAACGTAGTGATCCAAAGGGGCACGTGCACCCGAATGTTTATAGCAGCAATGTCCACAATAGCCAAACTATGGAAAGAACCTAGATGTCCATCAACAGATGAATGGATCAAGAAGATGTGGTCTATATACACAATGGAATACTATGCAGCCATCAAAGGAAATGAAATCTTGCCATTTGCGACAACATGGATGGAACTAGAGCGTATCGTGCTTAGCGAAATAAGTCAAGCAGAAAAAGACAACTATCATATGATCTCCCTGATATGAGGAAGTGGTGATGCAACATGGGGGCTTAAGTGGGTACGAGAAGAATCAATGAAACAAGATGGGATGGGGAGGGAGACAAACCATAAGTGACTCTTAATCTCACAAAACAAACTGAGGGTTGCTGGGGGGAGGGGGTTTGGGACAAGGGGGTGGGATTATGGACATTGGGGAGGGTATGTGCTTTGGTGAGTGCTGTGAAGTGCGTAAACCTGGTGATTCACAGACCTGTACCCCTGGGAATAAAAATATATGTTTATAAAAAAATAAAAAATTATAAAAAAAAGAAAATTAGTTTGCTTTTTTTCACTTATATATGCTCTCCCTCTTTGTACCCTGCTTATTGATAAGCAGGACCATACAATTTCAGTCTTGAAATTGTTGTTTTAATTAATTTGAGATGAAGTGAGGTCACAAAGCCTTCTCATCATGTTCTCTGAAACCACATCTTTTCCTATCTCTGCTGTAGCACTTGGCCATTGGAGTTGTGTTTACTGTTTTCATGTCTACATAAACCATTTGTATTAGAGCGCCTGAAAAGCAGAGACTATAACTTATTCCCCTTTGTATTTTTAGCATCTAACATAAGAAGGGCTTGTTGAAAAAGAAAAAGGGATGTGATTTATAAGTACTTTTCTGAAGAAATGAATGAAGGAAGGAAGGAAGGAATTGTAGAGGTACATTCTAATAAATGGAATATAAATAAACTGAGACCAGGTCAGCCATTTATATTTGGATAGTCATCTATCACGTCTTTAAGTTTCTGTTTTATATTGGGCTGTCAGAAGGTTGAACAAATGAAAATAAGAAATAAAAAAGAAAAAGCATAATAGAATGTTCCATATTGTTTATTATATAAAGTGGAATTCAAAAGAGGCCCCATAGCATCTTATAAAATTTCAATCATACTATAAATCTATTTTCTCCATAAATCTCAAATGTGGCCCATTTTGTGAGAGGATTTGTGTTTGGTGGTCATCGCTGAGGATGATGGCTGATTTCTAGTGGTGGGTTACCTGCCTTAATAATGGGGTAAATGAAATGGAAAATCAAAAACCCTACTTTATTTCTTTCTGAGAGACCCATCTTTCTCATCTTTATTAAAATACTAATTGTCCTGAAATTTGTAGACCTCAGGATATCTTTCTGAGTGAGCACAAGTAATAATTGTAATCTAGTCAAGTTCAATTTTAAAAAGCTGCTGGGTTTCTTTTTTCTTTTCCTTTTTGACCTCCAGCAAAGTCGTATAAACATTTTTAATTGCTTGACCATGAGATGGCCTCCCATCTTGGCAAATCTGTGTGGATCCTGCTGATCAGTGGCTCTGATAATTTAAGCGTCAATGTCAGTTTGTCAAATGGGCAATATGTAACTTCCAGAGATTTTAGACCATTTGCTTATTGGCAATTTGTTATCATTTGAAGCTGGTTTTCTTCTTTAAAAAATTATAATCCTGGGTTTCTGAGATTAATATTCCACCTGAGGAATAAGAGATTCCCATTCAGCTCTTCCACAATGATGGTTTTTATCATTCATGATCTTCTTTAGGGAGAAGGTCACTTTTTTGCAATGTTTGACTCTATGCCTGGACATCGACTGTGGGCAAGGTATAGGAGTGAAATACAGATTCTTGGTACGTTGACTACTGGGCGGTGGACCTGGTATTACTCCGGAAGTCACCAACAGGTGAAAAAGGCATCCTGAGACCTGAGATAAGGCTTTTAAAAAACATAAAATTAAATGTTTTTCTCCTTTCATGATTTTCTTTAAAAAGTATTTGTTCTATTGTTATCTAGTTTAATAGTTATTAGGATTTGAGTATGACTCAGTTAATTTTTTTAATATCAGTGAAAAATTGCAAATATTCACTGAAGTAGAGTAGATAATAGTACAAGGGAACTGCTATATAACCTCACTCAGATTTGACAATTATCAATATTTTGCTACTTTTGCTTGACTATTCCTTTTCCTTTCCTTTTTTCTTTGCTGAAATATGCTAAAGCAAATCCTACATTTTAGCAATAGATGTGTGTATCTCAAAAAGAACCTTTTTTTAAAAAGCTAATGAATTTAAATTAAAAAAAATATTTTAACCAAAATGCCATTATCAGATCTAACAAAATTAAAAATGTTTCTTGGTATCAAATGATATTCAGCTCATAATTAATTTCCCAGATTGTATCAAAGCATGTTTTTACTGTTGTTTCCTTGAGGATGCAACACTCAATGTTTAAAATGTACTTGAATCCCACATGAGACCCATTATTAAGAACATAATGACAAATCACCTACATGCACTTGGAAACACTTTTGAACGGGGCTGTATTTTATTAGTCTCCATATTGTCTACATATTCTTGGAAAATGATAGTGCATATGTGTGAGACATTTTCAGGCTACAGAAAATGCTTGATGATCACAAATATTTGTAGCATTTGTAATAATTTGTAATTCCTCCTCAGGCTCTGAATCCTTTAGTCTAGACTACATTCGTTAAATGGTAAAAGATAATTTTAACTTAGACCAAAGTTTTTATTTTATTTTTGTAATTATTATGTTTATTTTATTTAATTTGTTTTGTTTTGTTGCTGTTGTTGTTATCAAAAAATTATGATCTGATCTCCATTGTAGGAGTTTTTCTTGTAACCCTGGATTATTATTCTAATGGTTTTCTAGGCCTTCATACCAGGGAGTACTTAATAAGTGAGATAATTTTAGATCCTTTTGATTTGCTAAAATCTGAGCTTCCTTATTTGATTCCTTACTTGATTCTGGTGTACTCCATTTTAATACTATTTATCATTTATTCATATATTTCCCAATATGAATTCTGTACCATTTAAAGTTATTTTTAATTAAAACGATATGAATTAAATTCTAAAAATGATCATGTCAGAGAAGTGAAATATATTCATTGTAAGAAATTATAGAGCTATAAAAAAATGAAAGGAAAAAATAACTCATAATCTGTGACTTAGAGAGAACCTCTGGTAGGTAATATTTTGACATATAGTCTTCCAATTTTTTCTGTAAAAAGTTGGCTCTTTCTGCATGTATAATTTAGTATTCTACTTCTCCACATTGTGTTGTGAATATTTCTGTTTTTCATCATGCTTATAAATGTGGTTTTTACAAGTTTCCATAATATATCACTATATGGATATACCATAACTCACTTAAACATTGTGTGTTTGCTGAGCCTAGAAATATAGATGAATATACATGTACATACACATATACATATACACAAAACATTGTTCTATATTTCTTCTGATGATTTCTTTTTAAAGTAATTTAAAACTATTTAGTAATTAATTAGTGATAGACCCTTTAAACTAATTGTTCCATGAAACACCGGAGGCAATGTCCTTGTTTGCTTTGATCCTCAAATCACTAGGTTGGGCTTTGTGTTTCTCAAGTTCCCCAACACTTGGCATCTGCTGGCTCCTTGGCACCACCCCTTCCATCCTGTTGATTACTTCCTGCCATATTACTCAAAGAAGCCCTAAATTCCTCTCATTCAATCACAAAAAGATTTCCAAATCTTAGTCTCTAACAGAAATGCAGGCCCACCATTGGTGTATCTTGAACACAGCAAAGCTCTGAGCAAAACACAATGGGCCTTCAATGACGACAATCTAAACTTAAAGAGTAGTTAGGGTTATGGAGGCAAATTTTCTTCCATTAAGGAACCAATCTTTTGCTTTGAAATTTTTCCAAGAATAGTTGGGGCAGTAGCTAAGAGGTAAGGCCAGGAAATATGTGTCAAGTACTTAGCACAATGCTTGACACCTGGGAAATGTTTAATAAAAGTTAATTGTTGATGATAAAGACAATGGATACATCTCTTTATGAATACATCTGTTTACACCTTGTGAAACTGGCATTTTCATTGGCCAATGGTACACAGACTGGTATTCTATATAAGGTGTTAATATATGTTTAACACATTTTGGAAAAGCTTTTGGGTTGAAGAAATGAAATTTGAAAAAATACATTCCAATGAGAAAGCACTGTGGGTGATAGCGATAATTCTACTACTAACATTACTACTACTAATTGTTGGTAGTATTATATTTGTATTCCTTTTCTCCACCTGCAAATCTTGAGTCTAGGATACATAAATCTCTCCCACTGTGGATAATTTGGAAAAACAACAACAACAACAACAACCAGGAACTGAATGATTAACATTTTTTAAAGAGGGGAAATAAAATAAAAGACAAAGTGGGACAACAAAAAAAAGTATGACAAGATAAAGCCAGTTCTTTCTCAGAATGACAACTGAGCAGCTTTCAAAGCAACTAAAGGTTTTGACATAAAGTTTATGGGCTGAAACAAGGCTATATAATTACATATATTGGGGGAAGGATTTGAGAAATGCCTAAGAGCTATGCAGAATAATCTCAAGAGAGGTTAACAATGTATATTCTTTCTTCAGCATTCTCATTTTTGCATCTCTTTGAATACAATAGGATCTGAAGGCATGAATCTATTGGGTCTACATGACAAAAATCCTACAACATTGTTTATTTATAGGGGTGCTCCTTAGTATTCAATGATCTACATAAAAGCAAAATTAGTTAAAACATGTGTCATTTAAATCTCAGAGGAGGGATAGCCTAAGAATGTTCTAGCAAGTAAAAGATGGTAATTGTGTCCTGGGACACTCTGCATTTTAGTAGAGTAATATATATAAAATGTAATTTGATGGGAGAGACTTTTGCCTTCATTTTAAACTCTATAACAAACCTATAAGAGTTTGCTCAAGTTCACCTAAGATACCAGATATCACTCTCTCAAATCTGAAGTTAAGTAGAAATTGCTTTACCACAGACCGTTTCAGCAGCTTCATCTTCCTGGTTGGACATGACGTAAGTTCTCTTTTATTAAATTAACAACCACCCTAAAAGTTAGTGACTTTCAACAATGACCACTGATGTATCGCACACGTCCTCAGATTGGCCGTCTCTGCTGTTCTAAGCTGGGCAATCTCTCTGGTCCGGGCCAGCTCTGGCTGGTGTGCCTGGAGCTTCTCCACACACGAATGCTCATTCCTCACAGGCAGTCTTGGTTGGACTTGTTCACATGGCAGCGTCATTCCAAGAGTATCAAGCTAGCAGGTCCCAACGCCTCAGTACTTTCCAAGTTTTTGCTGGAGTTACACTGGTGACTGTCTCTTTGGTCAAAGCAAGTCGTAGGATCAGTTCAAACAAAAGAGCTGAAGAAAAATTTTGACTGGAGGAGTTTCAAAGTTACTATGGATCTGGGGCAGGAAAGAATTTGTGGCCATTTAAAAAATTTACCACAGAGATGAATCTACTATAGATTTATAGACTGCCTAATTTATTTGCTACATATTCTCATTTTATAAATGAAGACCTAATTTAAAAAAAAAAAATTAAAGTGTCTAAGTTCTCAAAAGATGACAAATAATGGCATGAAAATTTGAACCCTTTCAACCTGACCTTGCTGGTCCTACCATTAGACCATGCTGATTACCCAGGGGCCCTGGAGGACTAACACATTTGTATTAGATTACAAAAATCCATAAGAAATAACAGTATACAACAGAGTCAGAAGTTTGCCTTTATTATTGAAGAGGTGTGTAGATGTATATGTGTATGTGTATGACATTTTTAGCAGTTTTTCCTCTAAGGCTTTGGATTATTTGCAACAGGTTTCTGTAGTCTCAGAGTAAATCCATACACAATTTTTTAAAAAATTCTTTTTTTTTAAAGATTTTATTTATTTATTTGACAGAGAGAGAGAGATCACAAGTAGGCAGAGAGGCAGGCAGAGAGTGAGGGAGAAGCAGACTCCCCTCTGAGCAGAGAGCCCAATGCGGGGCTCAATCCCAGGACCCTAAGATCATGACCTGAGCCAAAGGCAGAGGCTTAACCCACTAAACCACCCAAGTACCCCTTTTATTTATTTATTTTTTTCAATCCATACACAATGAAGATTTCAAATTGGGGAATATAGTGCTGTAGAATAAAATGTAGTTAAAACTTCAAATGTTATAATGACTTGAATCTGTCCCAAAGTCAGATGAGATTCCACACTGGTTCACTTATAACTATAAACGTAGATGATTCCTGCAACAATCAGAGCAGAATTAGAACCAACAAACTTTGCATTTCCTTTTCCTCAAAAGAACAGCGTGACAGTATGCAAGCAACTGTATAAGACAGCAAGAAATGGAGAAAGGCGAGAACTAGAGGAAAAGTGAAAAGGAAAATCATGGGGAACAAGAACCAGGGGAAGCAAGAGATTCATTCACCTGCAGTGGGAGGCACGGTTGCTTAAACTGTTAGAAAGTATAGTTGACCCTTGAATGATGGAAGGGCTTGGAGCACTGACCTCCCGCATAGTTGAAAATCCAAGTGTAACTTCTGACTTCCCCAAAGCTTTACTAATATCCTACTGTTGACTGGAAACCTTACCAATAACATAAACATCTGATTAGCACATATTTTGTATGTTATGTTATTGTATATTATTTCTTCTTTAAAAATATTTTATTAATCAACTAATTAATTAATTAATTTAAGAGATATGCAAGTGTGAGCACAGTGAGGCGGGGAGGAACAGAAGAGGAGGGAGAGGGAGGGGTAAGAATCTCAAGGAGTCTCCACATTGAGTGCAGAGCTGGGCGGGCCAAAAACAAGAGTTAGATGTTTAACCAACTGAGCCACGCAGGTACCCTCCCATATACTGTATTCTTAAAGTAAGCTCAAGGAAAGAAAATGTCATTAGAAAAATCCTAAGAAAGAGGGATGCCTGCGTAGCTCAGTTCAGTGTCTTCCTTTGGCTCAGATCATGGTCTCAGGGTCCTGGGATCAAAACCCTCGCCAGGCTCCCTGCTCAGGGGTGTCTGCTTCTCCCTCTCCCACTCCTCCTGCTTGTGCACTCTCTCTGTCTCTATCTCTCTGTCAAACAAATAAATAAAATCTTCAAAAAAAAAGAAAAGAAAACCTTAAGAAAGACAAAAACACACTTACAGTACTATACATATATTTATTGAAAAAAAAATCCTCAAATAAATGGACCCACACTGTTCAAACCTATGTCGTTCAAGGGTCAGCTAGGGCAATATTTTTGCTGACTTAGAAGAATGGTAATTATTTTGTTTTTCCCAGACACAATGGGATCTCACTGAATGTGCTCTGATTTAATAGTATGTATTTGAGGTCATTTGTTAAAACAATGTTTTATTTTGAGATCACTACAGACTCAGATGCAGTTGTTAGGAATAATACGGAAAAATCCAATTATTCTTTACCCACTTTCCCCAATCATTATATTTTGTCAGGTCATTTTGAAGGGAAAAAAGTAACTAAAGCATTTCATTTAAAAAAGTATTAAAGCCCTGGAGTCAAAGAATTTTCACCATAATTAAAATTACTCAAGGTAATACCTCACATTAACAGAATGAAGCACAAAACCACACAACATCTCAATTAATTCAGAAAAAGCATTTGACAAATTTAACATTGTTTTATGACAAAAACTCATAATAAATTAGGAATAAAAAGCATACACCTCAACATAATACATATCATATATGAAAAGCCCACAGATAGCATCTACATAAGTGTAGAAAACTCCAAAGATTACGTTAAAAAATACTGTTAAAAACTAATAAAGTTAGAAAAGTTGTATGATTCTCACCTAAACCAAGAGATGAAAGATTATACATTGAAAACTATAAAATATTGTTGCAAGAAATTTTAGAATATACAAATAAATGGAAAGACATTTCATGTTCATGGACTGGAAGACAATGTTGGTAAGATGTCCATCCTACCCAAAGCAATCTACAGAATCAGTGTAATCAAAATTCCAATGTTATTTTCGCAGAAAAAGAAAAATGTGTCGTATAGAAAAAAAGTTCGTATAGAATGTTAAGGGACCCAGAATAGCTAAAACAACTTTGAAAAAGATTAAAGTGGGAGGGCTCACATTTTCTGATTTCAAAATATATTGTAAAGCTTTTTAACAAAAGTGCTGAGACCATTCAATGGGGAGAAGACAGTCTCTTTAACAAATGGTACTGAGGAAATTAAGTATCCACGTGCAAAAAATGAAGCTGGACCCTTATCTCATTTTCTACAAGATTTAAATTGAAATGGATTAAGGACATAAAAGAAAGACGTCAAATGATGGAACACTCAGAAGAAAATATAGGGGAAACAATTCATGACATTGGATCTGGCAATGATTTCTTGAATATGACACAAACTATGGAAGCAAAAATACACAAATGACACTACATCAAACTTAAAAACTTGCATCAAAGGATACAATCAACTAAGTGAAAGTGCAACCTATAGACGGGGAGAAAATATTTGCAAATTATATATCTGATAAGGGTTAACATCCAGAATATATAAAGAACTACATGTCAACAACAAAAAATCAAATAACTCAATTTTTAAAAGGCTAAAGAACTTGAGTAAACATTTCTCCAAATGGCCAACAAGCATACAAGAAGCTCGTCAATCACTTATCATAAGAGGAAATCAAATAAAAGCCTCAATGAATATCACCTCACATGCATTAGCATGACTGCTACAAAGTAACCAGAAAACAAAACAAAACAAAAATTATTGGCAACAAATGGTATCAGTGATGATGTAGAGAAATTGAAATCCCTCTACATTGTTAGTGGAAATGTAAAAGGGCATAACCATATGAAAAACAGTATGGAGTCTCCTCTAAAAATTATTTAAATTATCTTATGGTTCACCAATCCCACTGCTGGGTACATACCCAAAAGAATTTAAAGCAGAGTCCTAAAGAGATATTTGTACATCCATATTCATTGTGAAATTATTCACAATAACAAAGAGGTCGAAGAAACAAATCTGTCTATCATCAGATGAAGAAGTAAAGAAAATATGGATATACCTATAATGAATGTTATGCAGCCTTAACAAAGGAGCAAATGTCCAATGCTATGACATGTGATAGGTAGAGGTACATGGGTAAACCTTCAGGGAATTATACTAAGTGAAATAAGCCAGTCACAGAAAGACATATGATGTACTCATATGAAATAACAAAAGTAGTCAAAATCATAGAAAAATAAATTAGAAAAGTGGTTCCCAAAAGTCGAAGGGATGATGGGGGGGGGAATTAGCGTTCGATGGGTCACATTTTCAGTTTTACAAGATGGAAAAGTTCTGGAGAGCTGGTGTACAACAGTATGACTATGCTTAGCATAGCTGAGCCATACACTTAAAAATGGTTAAGATGGTAAATTTAATGTGACTTTTTTTGTTTTTTTTTTTTAACCACAGTTAAAAAAAAAAAAAGAAAAGTTGTTAAGACACATTCCTCCTCTTCTCATCAGTTTCCAAAGTTCAAAAGCAGAGCTTTGCTCAGTGAGTTATTTAATCAATGAAATCTCCCGTTTTACTGAAAACATTGGTGATGACAAAAATGAGAGCACTTAATACCACCAAAATTTCACACTCCTGGCCATCTGCTCTTCGGGGTGAGGGAATCCTGAAGACAAATTAACATGTGGCATATGAAAGAAAGGCAGAGAAGTTGGGACTCTGCCCAGACTTTCAAAGACCAACACTATCCATTTGGTTTGAAAGCAGTTTTCTTACATATGGGTGGGTCCTTTGCATTCCCCGCCAAGCTATTTCTTTATATAAACAATCGCCTGTAGTCCAGTTCATCCCACGATCTTCTGTTATAATCATTCAACTTCAAGCACAGCTATCCACACACCTGGTTAATTGCACCTCTGATCACACTCCTTCAGATCCAGCTTTCACACCCAAATTAGCCTTCCTATGTGGGGTATAGAATAAGGTCAAACAAGCAGTAAAATGCAAATCTTTGCAAAGCCCTAGAAGTGGACTTCTTTTGTCAGGAAACCTTTAGGCAAGCAACCAAGGGCAATTTTGATATTTTTAAATAGACCCGCAGCTGGACGGGCAATGCAGACTCTCCAGCCCCACCCAGACCTATTGAATCAAAACCCCCTGGGGATGGGTTTCAAAACCCTCTGGGTGATTCTGATGCCAGCTGAAATTTGGGAGCCACTGCTCCAGATTGTCTACCTCAATGTGACCAGGCCAAATCCGCTCCATTTCAGAGCGAAATGTGGGAAAAGTGACAGCAGGGGGCAGTGTTTGACTATTTCTGCCTTTTTCATTAACTTGTACTCACCATAGACAACCAAGTTGCCCAGCCTGAATATTTAGCTCACTTAGTAAAAAATAAATTTCATGGTTATTTTTCTTTCCAAAAAGAAGACAAAACTATTTCCTTGAAAATATAGAACCAACATCTAAAAATAAAATAGGCGGGGTTTTTTTCATTATTGTTTTTGTTGTTGTTTTTTGTTTTTTTTCCTTTTGGGAACTTAGGGAGATTTAACTTGGAGGAAGCTTTTAAATTGTATTACATCAAGATACAAATGTGGCTGTGCTGGAAACTATTAAGTATATTCTCATAAGTCAACAGAATGTTCATTCCTGCTCCTCAGCAACCCTGTACTGTTTTGTTTTGTTTTGTTTTCTATTCTATGCAGCCATGACTTTGGACTGTCTAATCTACATAAGTGTCTCTGGTGTGAACAGTAAGCTTTAGGCTAGTTTATATTTTGAAAAGGGTTCACTGCAGTACAAGTCAGAGTTTTAATCATAGCAAATGGGATGAAGTTGGAAAAGAGTTATCACTGCCCTAAAAGATGGTGCGACATATATGTGATTTCATGGTGAGAGAGTCAGGCTTTGCCAAGGGAAATGATTCGTTTTCCCATTACAGGATCCAACACTGGCCGCTTTCTGATCACCAGTGGCTACAGGAATTCAGCCCTGATTTGCTTGGAGCCTTCTAGAAGCCTGCCCTCTCAGTGACCCTTCCTAGATCACAGCGATTCTGGCCCACAGCACGGGGCTTGCTCTTGAGAAGGAGCACAGAGAAGGTGTTGAGGTCTAGCTGTAGCCTAGTCCCATTCACCACACCCTGGAAGCACAAATGGTTTTTAGTTTTAACACTATTGTACCCTGAAGCGCTTTGCTTGATAAATGGCCCTTGAATGGTGTGTGTAAGAGAACACAGTGCCTTCTCCAAATGGCTGCTGCCAATGATGGTAAGCATGGTCAGAATTACTGCTTGCTGCGTGCTACTGAAGCTTTGTTTTCTGATGTTCTTTAATCTGGAACATACATTTGTTCCTGTCAGCAATCATAAGCTATGGCGGCAGGATTCCATACACAGAAGATGAGGCTTGATCTCCTCTACCAGCGACCGGTTAGCTAGATCTTCAGGATGCCCTATTACATTGACCGCTGTGCTGCACGGGTGGGGGTCGGGGGAGAAATACATCAGTGCCTCTCCAGGTCAGTATCCCATCTTGTCTTGAGATCACGTTTCATTGTTCCCCAAGCCAAGAACGCATGGGGTCTGATCCCTGGCCAGATAATGTGATTCTGGGACATAGATCGGGATTACTGAAGATAAAGTGGCCTGGCCATGAGGCATACTGTAAGAACACATGTGCTTATCGGATTGCATCCCGTGTCTGTGGCGGCGGCCCTCCTGCCAAGTCGGAGCGCCACTAAGCTCATCCCTCCCTCCGCTCCCACGCGAGTCACAGGTTTGCTTTCACTCCAAAAGCAAAACATAACAGTGAGAGAGGCCCAGTCCGGCTCAAGATCTACAAGCTGTCAGTTCGTGTGGGGACAGAGGCTGCCTTCCAGCTGAGGCAGCACCCCAATAATGCCAAGAGGCTCCTTTGGCACCCTCCCGGGTGCAAGCTGTTTCTTCCTGAATGAATCGCTGATTCTCTGGGTTCTTCGTGTTGCACTGTTGCTTGCATCGTAAATGCACCCAGGCTGCAAAGCCTCACTTTGGTTCAAGCACCTAAAAGCAAAGTTTTTAGCCTCTCCTTGTCTCGCTCCTTACATGGTTAACAGCTGAGCTCTGAATCACGGACAGAGCAGGGCCCTATCTTTGAAAGGAACTTGGAAATCAAAGGCAGTATCAATAATTGAAGACGTCGAGTTGCTTTTTTTATGTACCTGATAAAAACATATTTTAGTTGGGATACCTGGGTGGCTCATTTGGTTAAGCATCTGCCTTTGGCTCAAGTCATGATCCCAGGGTCCTGGGATCAAGTCCCATGTCCAGCTCTCTGCTCAGAAGGGAATCTGCTTCTCTCTTTTCATCTGTCTCCTTCCCCACTGCTCATGCTCTGTCTCTGTCTTTCTCTCAAATAAATAAAATATTTTTAAAAAATAAAATCAGAGAAATGCAACTGATTTCTGTGCATTGATTTTATATCCTGACACTTTACTGAATTCCTGTATAAGTTCTAGCAGTTTTGGAGTGGAGTCTTTTGGGTTTTCCACATATAGTATCATATCATCTGCGAAGAGTGATAATTTGACTTCTTCTTTGCCGATTTGGATGCCTTTAATTTCCTTTTGTTGTCTGATTGCTGAGGCTAGGGCCTCTAGTACTATGTTGAATAGCAGTGGTGATAATGGACATCCCTGCCGTGTTCCTGACCTTAGTGGAAAAGCTTTCAGTTTTTCTCCATTGAGAATGATATTTGCGGTGGGTTTTTCATAGATGGCTTTGATGATATTGAGGTATGTGCCCTCTATCCCTACACTTTGAAGAGTTTTGATCAGGAAGGGATGCTGTACTTTGTCAAATGCTTTTTCAGCATCTATTGAAAGTATCATATGGTTCTTGTTCTTTCTTTTATTGATGTGTTGTATCACATTGACTGATTTGCGGATGTTGAACCAACCTTGCAGCCCTGGAATAAATCCCACTTGGTCGTGGTGAATAATCTTTTTAATGTACTGTTGAATCCTATTGGCTAGTATTTTGTTGAGTATTTTCGCATCTGTGTTCATCAAGGATATCGGTCTATAGCTCTCTTTTTTGGTGGGATCCTTGTCTGGTTTTGGGATCAAGGTGATGCTGGCCTCATAAAATGAGTTTGGAAGTTTTCCTTCCATTTCTATTTTTTGGAACAGTTTCAGGAGAATAGGAATTAGTTCTTCTTTAAATGTTTGGTAGAATTCCCCCGGGAAGCCATCTGGCCCTGGGCTTTTGTTTGTTTGGAGATTTTTAATGACTGTTTCAATCTCCTTACTGATTATGGGTCTGTTCAGGCTTTCTATTTCTTCCTGGTTCAGTTGTGGTAGTTTATATGTTTCTAGGAATGCATCCATTTCTTCCAGATTGTCAAATTTATTGCCGTAGAGTTGCTCATAGTATGTTCTTATAATAGTTTGTATTTCTTTGGTGTTAGTTGTGATCTCTCCTCTTTCATTCATGATTTTATTTATTTGGGTCCTTTCTCTTTTCTTTTTGATAAGTCGGGCCAGGGGTTTATCAATTTTATTAATTCTTTCAAAGAACCAGCTCCTACTTTCGTTGATTTTTTCTATTGTTTTTTTGGTTTCTATTTCATTGATTTCTGCTCTGATCTTTATGATTTCTCTTCTCCTGCTGGGCTTAGGGTTTCTTTCTTGTTCTTTCTCCAGCTCCTTTAGGTGTAGGGTTAGGTTGTGTACCTGAGACCTTTCTTGTTTCTTGAGAAAGGCTTGTACCGCTATATATTTTCCTCTCAGGACTGCCTTTGTTGTGTCCCACAGATTTTGAACCGTTGTATTTTCATTATCATTTGTTTCCATGATTTTTTCAATTCTTCTTTAATTTCCCGGTTGACCCATTCATTCTTTAGAAGGATGCTGTTTAGTCTCCATGTATTTGGGTTCTTTCCAAACTTCCTTTTGTGGTTGAGTTCTAGTCAACCACTATTTGAATGGAGTTACATGTCTGGACCCCCAAGGAGGAAGTCATTAGCCTAGAAGCATTTCAACATTTGTGATGGAAAACCACTGGGTTATAAGTGAAAAATAAAGGAGGTAGAAGTGGTTCTTTTGTAATTATATTCTTCCATTTATAATCTCCCTTATATAAAGGGTGGGGGAGAATCTCCTTGTTTCTTAAGGCATAGGGGACAGACCATCTCTACCAATGATGTCTGGAGTGCTTCCTACATATGTATTCCAAGCCCCACCAAAGATCAGAATTACTGAGTTTGGGGAATCAGGGAATCTGTATTTTAATGAGATTTCCGGATACCTCTTTTTGGACACTGAAATTTGAGAACCATTTATCCAGCATCTTAAGAGACTCTCAGATTTCTAATAACGATGAAATCCTCTAAAGCGTGCTGTGGGCTCCTGTGGTGCCTTCGACTAACCCCCTTGCAGAACTGCCCAAAGCTAAGTGCTTGTTCTTACTATGTACATATCATCCCCCACCATGCAGATCTCTCAAGGGCAATAATCAGGCCTTGCATGCCTCCATTTTCAGCAGTGACAATGACCCTGGTGCTCTAAGTAGACAAGATGGTCACGAATGACTAGATAAGATGCAAAATTTAAAAAAGGCAGAAAAAGTATTTGCATTTATTGCGTTATATTTAAAGGAACATCCCACTGGGATTCAGTCAAGATAAGTCTTCCCTGACTGTCTAATTCCATGAAGCCCACAGGACATGGCAAGGTTGGGGAGAAGGCTTCACTGGTCATTGGCAAAATTAATTTAAGAGCACGATGCTTACAAACTGAGTTGAAACCTGGGGTGACCCCAAAGAGATCCTAGTGCTCGATAAGTTCCTGGCATACAGTGGGTGGGTGGTCAATAAATATTTGTGGCATGGAAATGAACATTGTGATTCCAGCACTTCTCCTGTTGCTCTGATTCACAGCCTCCTCTACTTCCTGTCCCGTGATTTTATTCTCCCTTCCCTACATATCTGCCCTATTGAGCAGAGGCTACTAAATAGTAATAATACTTAATTTGAAAACATCCAGTGGTCTCAATGAAGAAAAGTGGTCTCGGACATTCCATCAGACATTATTTACTACCATTTGGACAACTTCAAGCATTAGATCCAAGCAGAAACTCTTAAGGTGATTCAGGTTTGGCAGCAATCAAAATGCCCTAGTTTCTAGGAAGTTGTGTCCTGAGTGTCTTCGTCATTTCATTTTTCTACTCGTGAAAACTGCCTTAAACATGTTACTTGGAAAAGAATGTTTCACACGTGTTATTACACGCAGGTCTAATGCCTCCCTCTAGAATGAAAGCTTAGAGAAGACAGGAACTAAAAATATACTTAACACTCCTTATAGGCACAAAGAGGTTCCAGAGTTTCAGCAGCTTGCTGGCAGTTCATAATACTGTCATAGCAGAATGAATGGCCACCAGGATCCTGGCAAAAACAAGGAGTCACAAAAAAGGACTCAAGCCAAGAAGGGGCCGCTGGGTGGTAAGGGGGATGCCTGAGGGAGAAACCAATGGTAAGTTCTTGCTCAAAAAAGAGATTCCAAGCCAAATGCTTACTTACTCTCAAGGACTAGCCTGACTCTGGACATGCTGTTGTTGGTTGGGGAGCCAGGAGGGAAGAGAAAAGAGAAAGAAAGAAAGAAAGAAAGAAAGAGAAAAAAAAAAAAAAAAAAAAGCAAAATTCGAAATGGAAGCAAACAAACTTGAAGTAAAAGTATTTGCACACATTCATCTAGCCTCTTAGCATCTCCACTGTGCCTGCTGCCAGTGAATGACCCCCTCCCATCCTTCCCATTGGGAAACAGGTGTCTCCTGCCAATTAGGCTTTAAAAATCAACAGGGGCTTCTTGAGAGAATGATGACAAGTCTAATTGCAAGGAGCAGCTGTAGAGCCCTGGGCTGCACTGGGGCGGAGTCTATTAATCCCCGTTTTGCTGGGTGCCTGGCACAGAGCTGGGTTCAGCTCCCCTGTCACAGGGTTGAGGCTGTAAAATGTAGGGCGAGTATTTAATGGCCTGAGCTCAGCAGGAGGGATTAGAGCTCTCTGCACTGATACTGTGAGTCCAGCGTGTAAAAGTCAAGTGGACATAAAGGCACTGTCAGCGAGCGACATCAGCCCAAAGGGCTGCCACCACCGGAGAACGTGCCCAGCATGTTTACCCAAGGTGGTAGGACTCATTCAGTCTCACCATGTTTACCGCCTGTTGTCAGGACCCCCCACTCATCCAGGCTAAGAACCTGGAGGTTCTCAGAAGCGTGGCCTTGGCGTGGTTCCTGACGTTGGCCTCTGCAATGTGCTTAGATTAATTACATAAGCCCTCATTGGAAGAAACCAAGGGGATTATGCTAGCGTAGTACTTTGTAGGTATGATACTGGCAAAGCCAAGCCACCAATAAGCAAACGAAAAAGTGTGCGTCTGAAGGGCCCGTGTAAACACATTTTTTAAATAAATTAAGATTTTTATCTTGAAAGAGCTTTCTAAGATTTCCTACCAGGGGAGCATCATTAGATTCTCCAGGGCCCTTCTCAGGGTGTGGTTTCCAGACAGCACGTATGTGGACACAGGCTCATATGCACATGCTTATAGGCTCAGACATCACCTCTTAGGGAAGTCCCTCTCAGTTCTTCTCTGTGCTTCCTCAACACATTCTTCAGGCTTGCACATCAGCTCTTCTTTGAAGGTGACTTTATACTCTATGTGAGTACGCATTCATTAGTATAGCGCAAACTTCTTTTCAGGGGAGGTTGTGTTTTCATTGACTTTGTATCCTTATCATCTAGCCTTGTACCTCTGCTGTAGTAAGAGCTCCATAAATGTTTCTTTAAACTCCCACCTCCCAAACGAGGAGGTGTGGAATCTATCTGCCAAAACATTGGTAGCAATTGCCAAGGCAAACATTCTGCAATCGTGCTGTTCTGTTGCCATCTAAGAAGTCATTCCTTTAAAATGCCAGTCCAAGAAACATTCCTCCGGAAACACATGCAAACATTCATTCTGGAATGCCTTGGCATTCTCTCATAAGAATAGCTCAGGGAGAGTCCAGCAGAGAGAAAAATGAAACCAGAGAATTACATTTGCTCACAGAAACTTATAGACCTTAACATAGGCAGTGCTGAGAGGTCAAGGTCAAATGCACTAACAGGATGCAGAGATTTCAGTAAGAAAATTCTGCAAGTCCCATAAACACATTAAAGTTTGCAGTAGAAACTAGCCCATATAGCAATGAAATCCTTTTTAACTAACATTTCCTGGAATCTTACTCGATACTACCTTTTGTTCTGACTAATAGAATCCAAAGAGCAATACAATTTTGCCATTGTCTTAAGCTGCTTCTGGAAGGGGTGTGAAGTACTATACCATGAGTGTGAACAAATGGATTGTAACACAGAGAAGTGGTCTCAGTCTGAGCAGAATTTGTCAACCTGAGATACAGGATATAATCATGTTCAGAAGACAAAAAGGGAATTAATTAGTTTGAGCAATGAGAGTACAAGGTGTGTAAGAAGAGTGAATGAGATCCATGTGAAACCCAGGACGAGAATGGGCTGAGAGGAGAGGGAATGGAGTAGTGTTGGTGCCCCAGCTCCGGGATGTGGAGTCTCCCCTTGGTCTCTCAAGAGATCCTAGAGTCTAGCAAAGAGTCTGCTCTTTGAAAGAGCAGGGAGACAAGCTGAGTTCTCCTCTTTATTACCCACAGTGAGCTGGCTCACAGGGGATGTATTAGAATGGTGGGAAGCAGCCAGATGATTAACGCTGTTAATCATCTTGGCAAAAAGGAGTTGAAATCTTCGGCTGGGGATGGGGCCAAAGGGATGAGGTGAGGACAGAGATTTAAAGAACATTTCAGAAATGGTATGGATAAGGCCAGAGAGGGAAGGCAGAGCAGGGGGTCAATACAGAGCCCAAGGTTTGTAGTTTGGGGAACAAGGTAAATAGTCGTGGCATCTAAGATGCCATTCTCCAAAGATGGAGAATCCAAGCTGAGTTATGGGAAGATTAAATGCAGAATTTGTACGTAAAAGACAAACTTGTAAAGAAGCAGAGAGAATTTACATAGGGGTCTGAATCAATACTTAATAAAGAGTGTTTCATAAAGAAGATGTTCTAACATAATGAGTCAGTATGTAGGAAAATAAGTCTGCATGAACTGATACATAAATTTAAAGATTCATCTTATAATCTCAAATAATGTGTATATAGTATAGAAATGAAAGTGGCCAAAACATTAGATCCCCAAAACACAAAGTTGAATTAATTGTTTGCTTAAGTAAGGGAGAATTTATCTAGTTTTACTGACAAGATCTTACAAAGGGTTTGGGGAAGAACATGGTTTGGGTGGTGATGGTCACCAAGGCAAGAGGTCATGGCCACAGTCTTGGAAGCAGGGTTTTGCCTTGGTGACAGAGGCAGGAGTGGGTGGATTTCAGCCTTACAAGCTTGTTTACTAGTGTGTGTATGACACCCAATGACTGGCCTTGGAAATGTAAGGCTGCCACTGATCGGTTGGTTTTCAGTCATATGCTCCTGGAAAAACCAGCTTTAACTAATTAGGCAAGTTGAAAATCAGCTTTGGTGTTTGCTTGCATTTGCCTTTTAACTGAAATTTATTGATTAAAGGGTTCAAAACTAGTTTCTCTGCTTAGTGGTTAGCAAAGCTCTAGAACTTTCAAGCTCTTCTTTTCACTTTTCTTTAATTATTCTCAATAGGGAGGAAACCTATGCAGTAAGGGCCAAATCATCCATTTCACTGCGTTGCTATTCTGGAAATCTAAAAGTAAAAAGCATCTCCATTTTCGAACTTCTCATAACAACAGAAGACTACGACAACCAAAGATTTCCAATATTGCCAAGTATTTTGAATTTGTGTGATCTTAACAATGAATCTTCCCCAATTTGGCTAATGCCTAATGGATCTTTTCATCTTGCTTATTCTCATGGTGTGACGCATGGTCTCTCATTCTATGAAGAAGATTTCAAATCCAGTACTGAATTGAGATAGCTGAAATCCAGAATGGTTCCTTACTGAACTTAGGAGCTATGTGCTGTGGTGTTTCTTTTGCAAATTATTGGTTGCGCCTGTCAAACTGTTTAGATACTTTGAATTCTAAGGTAATTTTTGGTAAGGCACCATTTGGTTCCCTTACAGCTGATGTCTGGGGCTATATGTGCTTCAGCTGTGGTGCTGGTCCTGACAGGCTGACAGAATGCTTGCTAAGTGGTTGTCTAAACAGATGTCTTAGTACATATGCTTTCTCTGCACCAAATTGACAGAAGGCCTGCATTTTTTGGAATCCACTACATTGTTTATATTGTGATGTAAGATTTGGAAGCTGTTTTAATTTTTTTGTTTAAAGCATCTGAAAAGGGGTTCTGCTTTAAAAATTATTAAAATGAAATTAGCATTCAACTCCAAATACCATGCCATAGAGCCCCCATTATAGCACTTATCCCAGGCAATGTAGTTGTCTGTGTGGCTAACCATGTCCTGCCCCAGTCTCTGAACACCCTGGGGGATCAGGCCTCCTTCCTTTGCTATTTTGGCCCAGTGCCTACTAGAGGGCTTGACACATAATAGGTACTCAGTAAATTTTGACTGAATAAATAAATCAGTAAGATTTTAATGTCAAATGCCAAAATATTTCTAAAACACGAACAGAAGTAACATATTCATTTTATTATGCTCATTTCTAAGTTCCATTCAACTATAAATACTCAGAATCCCCAAATATGAAGAAATGTTGGAACCAATAATTTCCAATCCCTTTATTTTACTTTATAAGGGTTCCTGAAAATACTTTTTGGTGAAACTTGAGGGGATTATGGCAAGTGAAATAAGTCAGACAGAGAAAGACAAACACTATAACTTCACTTATATGTGAAATCTAAAGTAAAACCAACAAAAACCCGAAATCACAGTTACAGAGAACAATTAATTGGTGGTTGCCAGAGGCAAGGAGTGAGGAGTGGGCAAAACAGGTGAAAGTGGTCAAAAGATACAAATTTCCAGGTATGAAATTACAAGTCCTGGGGAT
Organism: Mustela nivalis; assembly: GCF_964662115.1. Lineage (NCBI taxonomy): Eukaryota > Metazoa > Chordata > Mammalia > Carnivora > Mustelidae > Mustela > Mustela nivalis. Next base: position 66,896,571 of record NC_139024.1, read on the forward strand.
GTAATGTATAGCATAATGACTATAGTTAACAATACTGTCTTGAAAATTTGGAAGTTGCTAAGAGAGTAGGTCTTAAAAGTTCATATCACAGGGAAAAAAAAATTGTAACTCTGTGGTGCTGAACGTTAACTAGAATTATTGTCATGATTATTTCACAATATATACAAATCACAAATCATTACCCTGTGCACCTGAAACTAACATAACACTATATGTCAGTGACATCTCAATAAAAAAGAACCAGGGGTGCCTGGGTGGTTCAGTCAGTCAAGCTCCTGACTCTTGATTTTGGCTCAGGTCATGATCTCCGGGTCATTACAACAAGTCGTGACAACAAGTATTGGGCTCCGCACTGGGCATGGAGCCTGCTTAAGATTCTCTCCCTCTGCCCCTTCCCATAGTCCCCTCTCTCCCTCTCTAAAAAGCAAAAACAAAAACAAAAACACCTAAAAACCAAGATCAGGAAATAGGTCTCTTGATTTGTAATCCAGTGCTTTTCCTATCATCCAATACTGGTTTTTCTAAACATATATTTTTAAATTTTTCTTATCAGTGCAAAACAGTTTCTAAACATCATTTTTATTGACTTCATACTTTCTTATTTTCACTAAATCAGATTGAGAGAGCAGAGATCTTGGAATCAGTTCTTTGCCAGTACTAAACCACTAAGATATTTTCACAATGATTTTCACTTCATTTTCAAGCTACTACCCTCAGCCTTCTTCTTACATGGATATCACAGGAAAAAAATGTCTGCAAAGAAAGACAAAGGGAAGAAGAAGACAAAAGATAAGTCTAATTTAAATTAGATTTCAGGCTTGATTAAATATCAAAACATCTGGTCAACCCTTGGTCTGATATGCAACCTTCAGGTTTTCCTTGACTAGTTACAATCTTGTGTGTTCAAATCATTCATTCCTTTCTTATTCAGGCCTTTCTCATTCTTGATCTTAGGGAACTCATGTTTTGAGGGGCAAAGAAAGGAAGCATACCTTGAGTGAGAAGGAAATAAGCTAGAATACACTGACATACATGGCTTTTGTGAGGTCATTTGTGAACTGAACCACACTTTATAGAAACTGAAGTTTCTGGGGCACCTGGGTGGCTCAGTGGGCTAAGCCTCTGCCTTTGGCTCAGGTCATGGTCCCAGAGTACTGGGATGGAGCCTTGCGTAGGGCTCTCTACTCAGCGGGGAGCCTGCTTCCCCCTCCCACTCTGCCTGCCTCTCTGCCTACTCATGATTTCTCTCTCTCTTGTCAAATAAATAAATAAAATCTTTAAAAAAAGAAAGAAAGAAAGAAAGAAAGAAAGAAAGGAAGGAAGGAAGGAAGGAAGGAAGGAAGGAAGGAAGGAAGAAAGAAAGAAAGAAAGAAAGAAAGAAAGAAAGAAAGAAAGAAAGAAAGAAAGAAACTGAAGTTTCTGCTGTAAGGAATCTTGGGAAAAGTCTTCTGTTAAGTGGAAAAAAAAAAACCCAAAACATTTCAAGTACAAATACAAAAATGCCCACAATGTCTCTGTCAAAGGCAAACACTTGACTGCCGATATAAAACCAAACAACAGGCTCATGACCTCTATTTTTCTCTGGATATGGGACACCCACCTGATTGGGAAGATCTATAGGACATCCATATTCCATTGATCTAAAAAAAAATCCAAATAACTGAAAGTTGGTGGTAGTACTTATGTGTAGACACTAGAAAAAAACCAAGATCCCTTTAGTGAAAATCAGGGAGGTCTTCTGAAAGATATTAATGAACTGTGTAAATGCAAACATTTCATCATGTGTTCTCCAGAGAGCAATCTCTAGGCAGAAACTTAGCATGTTTCCTATAGTCAGATGTCTGAGATTTCTGGGTCAAATGGCAATAGCCCAAGGAGAGCAAAGGAGGTGTTCATACAAGTGGGTGTTTAAATGGAGCCCAAGTGTATCCTTTGACAATGTTCTTTCCTGCTTTTCAACCACAGAATGAGATAATCTATCTAGAAAAATGATTGATTACAATAGTCCCTTAATATTCCTGGAAAGGAACAGCCAGTTTTTCACCCTGGAAGCATGTAGAAGTGACAGACATTGGTTCTATGAAGGAGGGTTCTATGAAGTTGATAATGTGCTCTTGCTCAGATGGACCTCTTACAGAAAACCAGGCATTCCTTGGAAATATAAAAGATAGGATTTGATAGGATTTGTTGACCCTGACTATACAGAAATACCTAGAGAAGTAAAAAACAAACAAACAAACAAACAAACAAAAAACAAAGAAACAAACAAAAAAACAATTGTCTAGGTTCTGCATCAAATCATTTCAATTAGAATCAATGGGAGAGAGAATTTAGTCTTTTTTTAAAAACCTGTGTAGTTCAAATGTACAGCTAAGGGTTTCAAAAATTTCTTACACCCTTTAAAATATGTGTCCTAAAGACTAGATGCTCCACCACCAACTCCTGCCCTCAGAAACGATGACACTGCCTCTCTTGCTTTTGTCTCAGTCTCTGGTCCCTATCATGCCCTTCTATTTCAGCACAGCCACCAGCATGATCTTACCTACAATTAAATCTGATCATGTTATTCCCTAGCTGAAAACCCACTAGCTCTCCAGCACATGTCTAATATTGGTGAAGTTCAAACTCCTCAACTTGGGCTCCAAAATCTTCCCTATTCTTACTGTTGCCTTCTTCTACTGCTCCATGCAAATTAATTGTTCTTTTCAGGATATGGCTGCTAGATAAAGAATATAGGACATTCAGCTAAACTGGAATTTTAGAGAAACAATAAATAATGAAATATTTGGAATACGTTTATATTAAAACATTTTTTTTTTCTCTGAAATTCAAAATTAGCTGAGTGTTCTCCTGCATTTCTTTTTGCCAAGTCTGGCAACTCACTCCAGGAGGAATCCTGGGGAACTGTATCACCCCCTTCTCTGCCCCGGCTGTGCATGCGGCTCTGGTCTTCTCCAGCTGGCACTCGTTTGCTTGACTGCCAAGAGCGGGTTGAGGATCTGCCTGTTCTTTCCCAGGCAGTCAGGTCCTCTTCCTCTGAACACAATGCTTTCTTCGAACTTCCACCTAAAGGTTAGAATTGTCTTGTTGCCTGTCTCCAATTTGATGTCAGGAACTGAGTCTTAATTGTTTTTGTAAGCCTAGCTCCAAGCTGTGCCTAGAGCATGGGTGCTTAATAAATGTTTGGAAAATGACCGAACAGCACTCCTGGGAAACCTTGGCCAATATAGTGATAAGAAGCTCTACCTTAGTTTTGAATAATATAAGCTTTACTCTTTCTGAAACATTATCAGCACTCTCAAATCACCTGTGGTATACCATACCTGAGGACACTGAACCTTCCAGATACTGTGGCATGCCTTCTTTGAGTTTCTTTCTCTACCTTATGGGAAAAAAATTTTTTTTTGTTTTTGTTTTTCATTGTTAATTTCCTTTAGAGGAAGCTCCACAGGGAAGCTCTTTAAATATCTGTATCATTTAACTGTCACAACAACTGTATGATATGGGTTGTTTAAGGATTAGAGATGGGAAGGTGAAGGCTCAGTGAGGTATGTAATTACTATAAAGTAGCAAGAAGCACTCTAGGATCTGTAACCAGGTATGTCTTACTCTTAACTATTCTCTTTTGAATTGCCTATGCTGATGTACTTCACTTTATAGCTTGTTCTTAAATATCATTGACATCTCATTCAAGAGTGAGGTAGCCAGGATTCAAGATGGCTGCCCAGCGATCCCCACTTCCTGGTGTTGATACCATATGTAGGGTCTTCTCACATTTTCTCATGGTTGATCTGTGTGTCTAATAGCACAAGTTATGCCACTTCTGAGATCAGTATAAAATACTGCAGCTTCCACTTGAGGCACAGTCTTGCTAGCTCAATCAATCTCTTCCTCTTGGACCTCTCATTATGAGGCAAGCAAGCTGCCATATTGTGACTAGTCTTACGGTGAGGTCCATGTGGCAAGGAACCGAAGACTGAAGCCAGCACTCAGGAAAGAACTGATTCTGGCTAATGATCATTTAAGTGAGCTTGAAAGAAGATTCTCCAACCAGTCAAGCTTTGAGATGACTAGTCCTGGCTGACAACTTCACTGTAATCCTGTGAGAGACCCTGAGCCAGAACCACCCAGCTCTGCTGCTCTTAGATTACTGATACTCCAACACTATATGAGGTAATAAATCCTGAATGTTTTAATCTGCTGAGTTTTAGAGTAATTTGTTACAGAGCAACACCAAACTAATACACAGGGTGGATGAGTCCTTCTTTCTTTATCAGCTTTTCTGTTAGAGTTGAGTAAAGGAAGGCTTGGTGCCCAATATCACACCATTTAATCTACTGCCTGCCTCAGTTTACACAACGGAAGATAAAGACCTTCTTTTAGGCGAGAGTGCAAGTGTCCAAGCTTCTAGGGTATCAAATATGAAGAGAAAGTAGACCAACAGGTCTCTTTTTCATAATTTAGCAACTGGGGAGCAAACAATCCCCCTTAAGCTCTTGACTCTTCCCAAGACTCTGGTGGGTGGTTATTTATAGCTGATTCTGAGTTATTGCTGCATAACAGTTTGCACAGTATTTATTGAGCAGCCTTTAATGATGAATAGAGTGAGAAACACCAGGCAAAGAATATGGTAATAACAGCACATAAATTTTATTTTCATTTAGCATGAAAACACCTGATTTCCTTCAACATTGTAAACATGTCACATTATTAGGCAGTGAAAGGCTGATGAATTTAGACGTTTATTTAGACATTGTTTTGAATGGAAAATGTACTTTAATTCCACTTGCCTCCACTATTACAGACCATTTTACATTTATTTATTTTATTTCACTTTGGTTAGTTTTAATTAAAATAAAAATCCCAAGGAGAGAAAGCAACTGGGAAGTTTTCTCAGAATAGGATTTTTTTTTTTTTTAAGACATTTCTCTTCTTATTCTCCTGTGAACAGAGAGGCAGCCTCAGGATAGAACATCTTATGGTCAGAGTTGGGAAATAGTTCATGTTTTATAGTTAATAAACACAATTAGAATTAAGTGATTAGAAAGAAACTCTGCTAGACCATTTTTTTAACAAAATGCAAAAAGTACATTCATTAATTATATACAATTCTGTTGTTAGCTAAAGAAGGAGATTTCAGGGGCACCTGGGTGGCTCAGTTGGTTAAAGTCTCTGCCTTTGGTTCAGGTCATGATCTCAGGGTCCTGGGATTGAGCCCTGCATTGGGCTTTCTGCTTGCAGGGAGCCTGCTTCCCTCTCTCTTTCTGCCTGCCTCTCTGCCTACTTGTGTTCTCTCTCTTCTCTGTCAAATAAATAAATAAAATCTTAAAAATAAACAAACAAATAAAAAAGAAGGAGATTTCAGGCTAGGAAGGCATCTTATCCCTTCCCTTCATGTTAAGGGAGTAAGTACCTACAAACTTCAATTACTGCCCAGTAAAACAATGGCCTCATTACTGTCAAACCAATGATTTGCTGTTTCACTAGCATGATGTGTTTTGTGGCACTGAGATTCTGTCAGTAGGTGTAATAGAAACTCCTATGTCTAGGGTTTATCATTCAACTGTTAAAAAAAAAAAAAAAAAAGGTCTGGTTGGCCAAAAAATTAAGTAAGGGTGCTTTGGAGCTATATGAGAAATAAGAAAAAAGAAGAAACCTAACTACCTCCTAACTACCATGCTAATTTTGGTCATACAGAGTGTTGAAGCTTGGAGCCATTATGTGACTCAGCGGTGCTCTTTCTACTGACCCTATTGTATGACTAAGGGTGGGATAGTAATGAGCGTGATAGGCCAAATTTTTTTTCCAAAGGAAAAAAGTTAAAGAGTCACAAAATCTAGCATCCGATGGGCTAAATGGGCTAAATGCCATTTTATAGATAATTAGGTGATGTGGTCCCAGTTGTGGGGAGAGGAGGGCAAAGCAGATGGAACACTGAGATTCTAGGCCTAGAAATTGAGGTTCCCAGGTTGTATGGGCAATTTGTAGTGTGACATAAAGTAAAGTATAGGGTTTATCTAGAGCACTGTAATTTAGAGGGAGTAATAATTGAAAGTAACAATAAGCACAAAATAAGATGTTTGACATCACTAATCATTAAGGAAATGCAAAGCAAAAGCACAGTGAGATATCACCTCAAAACATTAGAATGGCAACAGTCCAAACACATCATGATGACAATAATGGAGATGTGGAGAAACTGGAAGCCCTGCGCGTTATTAGTGAGAAAGTAAAATGGTGCCACTGTTATGGAAAAGTGTGTCAGTTCCTCAAAGATTTAAAAATAAAATTACTACATGATCTAGCTATTTCACTTCTGGGCATATACTCTAAAGAATTGAAAGCAGGGACTCAAGGAGGTATTTGTAGATCCATGTTCATCACACTGTTAGTTGCAGGAGCTAAAAGGTGGACCCAAACCAAGTGTTTATCTGTAAATGAACGGATAAACGAAATGTGGTGTCTCCATACAAGGGAATATCATTCAGCCTCAGAAAGGAAGGAAATTCTGACACACACTATGACATGGATGAACCTTGAGGACCAGAAACTACATGAAATACGCCTGCCATTAAAGGATGATTACTGTGTAGTTAGTCTATATGCTTATAGGAGGTACATAAAGTAGTCAAATTCATTGACAGAAAGTGGAACAGTGGTTGCCAGGGGCTGGAGGGACAGGGAAGAGGGGATAATTGTTCAGTGGGAACAGTTTTGCAAAGCATGCAGTTCTGTGGTGGGTGGGTAAGCAGCAGCACAATAGAGTGGATGTACTTTGTACCATTGACTCTACCCTTAAAAACATGGTTAAGATAGTAAATCTTGAATGTGTTTTATTGCAATTTAAAAAAAGGCATGCCCACTATAGAATTTTTAAAAGAGAAGCAAAGTTGGCCCAATTATTTCTAAAAACTTTTCTCCATTTATCCCTTAGAGACTTTCTTCTGGACATTTGTTATACAGATACCCCTGAAATCCTGCTGAATCCTTCCTGCTCCCCCCTGATTTGTTTTCCTGATACTTAGTAGCTCTAGAAACTCCCTAATTCCCCACTCTTGTCAGAAGCCTCCTCAGGCCCTTGCTTTAGTTCACGATGTGTGTAAGTCAGTTGTGCCAAAAGCTGTTGATATATGCGTTATCTCCAGGAAAGGTGTTTTGAAGAGGGAGCATCTGGAGAATGTGTTTTTGCTTAAATGTAAACCAATTCAGCAACTTCCATTGGGTAGTTATCTCTTGGGTTTCCATACAGAACTGCATATAATTGTGATCCCTAAGCCAGACCTGCTGAGGGCTCTTTGTACGTCTTCTCTGCAGAAGTACTATTTTTACCGCACAAGGATCATTTGTCACATAGGCAACACAGGATGGTATGTGCAATGGCATTTATGCCCCCAGGAAGAGAAAAGAATTATGGTAATTCCATTGCTTACAATATCACATGCTCTGGGTTGCACTTTTCCTCAGATCATAATTCTATAAGTTCTGAGCAACTCGACTGCAGTAAGTGGATAGCCAGATACAATGGAACAAACCTAACATTGTAGTCCAGACAGTCCACTTGCTGGACCCAAGTTCAAATTCTATTTGTGTCACCCATCATCACAGGACTAACTAAATGAGGTAAGATACCATAAGTTCATTAAGTCTCTTCAAATGTTAGTTTCCTTCCTTTTTCTCCTTCTGCATGCTCACTTCAGAGCTGCCTCCAAAACTACTCATTAAATCAAAGCCTGCCTCCCCCACCCCCAGCATAATCCCACTCCTCACCTTCCTTCAATGGTACCAGCTGTCTCCATGTGGGTCTGTCCCTGCTGAAGTCGGAAGAGTAAAACCACAACAACAATAATAAAGACTTCAATGAGATAGAAGGTGGTGCATGAATGAATATTCCTGTTTTGGATAGACAGAACAATGTTTTGCTTTCTTAAGAACCAGTTTAGTTCTTGAGCCAAGCATGGTGACAACGTATACTGCTAGAAGTGATCATAATCTGTGATAGTAGATTTTATTTAGGAAAGCAGCCTGTCCTCAACATTTGGAAAATACACTGGTCATTTGTAAAACTTTAAATGCAAGTTTAAAAAATGATGTGTTATACCACCTTTTTTCCTGAGCCTCTCTAATGTTTCCTCCACCTCACCCCCTGCCATTTCCATAATTGATGTAGATGTAATTTCACAAGCTAAATAAGATGGTTTTATAGCTGTGTGTTTGGCATTAATTTTAATTTCTATTCACATACACATAATTATTGGCCACTTCCATGCGAATAGTTTATCCCACCATAACATATAATTTAATGAAAGCCGTATTTTGTTGAAGTTACATGAATCTGTCGAAGAAGAACTCAATCACTTGTCTTTCTGGTGTAGAGCTCCTTCTCTATCAGGTCTTCATTGTTTGGCAAATAAATTAAAATGTCATGTTTGTTTCCAAGTAGACATTAGCTGGTGAAGACTTGTACAACAGACTGATGAAAAGTTCACAGAGGCATTTGAATTACTTCAGGGTTGTAAATCCAGATACAGTATTACTTTATCTTTGTAGAAAACTGGGGTAAGGCATGAGATAGGAAAGCAAGATGATAAGTCAAGTGGTAACCCCAAATAATTTTCCATGGTGTACACTGTACATATACATTCTATATTTCTGCCATCATTTCTAGTTTTCACTAATGCTATCTCAAGGTAGCACAAATGACAAAATCTTGTTTAAATAATGAATTGATTTGAAATGATGAAATGTTTTAAAATTTCACTGAATGCTTGCAAATTCTGTTATGATTAAACAAGGTGTTTAATGACCAACCAGGAAGTCAGTACAAGTTCACCATCCCACTGGACAACTCTACTTTGAGGTCCATGACCATCTCCCAAGTAACACTTCCAATCACTGCACTCAGTATCTTTTTCTAATAACTAACATCACAAACAGCAATGGAAATGGCTAGGAGAATCCTTTTTTCTTTTATGTTTCTGATCTCTGTGAATGGCCCTACATCTAAATCTTGGGCACTGGATCTAACAAATTTCCCAAACCAGAAACCCAAAGGTAAGGCTAGATTTGCTTGAGGGCATGAGGAGAAGCAGGAACAATTGCTAATAGCTAATTATTCTTAGCATCTTAATCTCTTTAAATCTGTGTCCTTGTCTCCACATTCATGACCATCACCTAACTGAGGAATCTATCAGTAACTCTCTGGAACCCTGTACCAGCCTCAGAGATCTTCCATTCTCCACTGTGGGGGTGGAGTAACTGTTACCCCATGCAAATCTGGACACCTGCATCCTCTGTTTACTAGCCTTTCATTTGACACCTACTGACCCCCTGATAAAAATCAAAACTTGTATTGAAAATAAAATCAAATGGTATATTGAAATCCTCATGATCTGACCCTGTGTATTTTCCAGTCTCACTTCTTACTATTCCTTCTCTTGACCCTGTGTTCCAGATATAGTAATTATTTTCAGTGGTTCCCTGGTCATTTTTCTCTCTTACCTTTACTCTCTTTACTCTCTTACATACTTTTTTTTTTTTTAACATGTCTTACATACTTTTTTTTTACATGTCTTTACTCTCTTACATACTTTCTACTTTGTCTAGATGGTTCCAATCCCTGGCCTTCTCCATTTTGTCCTTGAATTTCTAGCTTGGGAATCATTTTCTCCAGGAATCTTTCCTTTGAGGGTGGGCTAAGTGCCTGTGCAAACTATTCACCATGCCCCATGTGATGCCCATGGTATCACAAACTCTCTTCGGAGTCACCCTATCTAATGCCCAAGAGCTTGAAGTTCAAGAGTGTGATGAGTTCAGAATCAGCGGTAAGAGTGGTTCTATGGAGACTGATTTACTTGATGGCTCCTTGACACCCTCCAACACACACTTTCATTCAATTCTGTGTATTTTCACTGAAGGCATCACAGAGAACTAGACTGACATCATCACTGCAGCCAATGGACACAGAAATCTAAGATTTTATGAAAACAAAACAACACGGTACCCTTTAGGCACTGAGACAGTGTTCTGACAAGCCCCAATCAAAAAGTATTTAATTGGGGTGGGGAACCTGGGTAGCTCAGTCAGTTCAGCAGCCAGTACTTGATTTCAGCTCAGGTTATGATCTCAGGGTCATGAGATGGAGCCTTGTGTCAGGCATAGAACCTGCCTAAGGCTTTTTCTCTCTTCCTCTCCCTCTCCATCTACCCCTCCCCTTGGTGCGCTCGCTCTCTCTCTCTCTCTCTCTCTCAAAAAAAAAGCATTTTATGGGGGGAGAAGATAATATTCTGGCTTGTATAGAGTTACCTGCTTTATCAGATATTAATTATGTCTGGACATTTTTCAAATTGTGGCTAACACAATTCTGGAAGTTTCTCTGGATGAGGGGCAGGCATTTAAAATCAGAACTTGGAAAGTTTTCCCCTTGGTGCTGTGAGAAAGCATCTAGTTTACTAGAGTAGATCCCCAATCAGATTTGAGAGGTTTTTGAGTAGTGACCTATGAGTGAGAATATATGTTCTTTTATACTGCAATATTCAATAACTAATTTTTTTTAAAATGAATATTATGAACAGATGTGAAACAGCAGTTATCTTTTGATAGCTAAGGGAAATCACACATTCCCCTTTCTTTTTTTTGTCCCTGGATCTCAGAATCACAAACCACAGACTTTGCAGATAGATCTAATTTTTATGTGATATTTTGTGGCTTTAAGTAATTTAAATAAAAGAAAGCTACTGATGTTGCATTTTATTATTATTTAATAAAAGTAATGGGGGCCGAGGAAGCAATTACTAATTTATCACAAACTTATTTTTTCTTTTCAGATTATTCTTAGTTCACATGTAACTCTTTTCTCAAATATGTCTTTACTTAGGGCCAGCATTGCTCTTTATTTTTATACATTTTTAGGCAAGCAGACACTCCAGCTAAGTTGTAAAAATTTACATTAATTCCATCCAACTTACTCTCACATTTTCTTTTTAAAAAAAATCTAGTGCTACCTTTTAAAATCTCTTTAATTCCAGACCATAATCATACAAGTGTTTTCCTATGGTTTATACATTCCTTCAGCAAATATTTTTTGGGGTGTCCATTACATGACAGATATTTTCCTAGATAGTAGTTAAATAGAAGTGAACAGAACAAAATAAGACAAAAATCCCTGCCCTCACAGAGCACACATTCTAGTGGAGAGTCATCCAATACAAAGGATAAACAAAATTTTGTGCCATGTTGGGTAAGTTGAGGGAGTATTATTTAATAGTAAAGCAGTGAAATGATAGAAGTGCTGGGCGAACTTGTGGGACATACTTGATTTAGAGGTGAACCTTTCAAAAAGTTGTGAATGAGGATGTCTGAAATCTCCTTTTGGTTTGCATTTGAAGAGCAGATTTGCAAATAAATCAATACCATACACAAGGCGATAAAGCTGTTAAAAGCTATTTAAGACAATGGACTACTACTCAGCCATCAAAAACAATGAAATCTTGCCATTTGCAACAACATAGATGGAACTAGAGAGTTTTATGCTAAGTAAAATAAGTCAGAGAAACACACATAACAGAGGATTTCACTCTATGTGCAATTTAAGAAACAAAACAGATGAACATAAGGGAAGGGAAGGAAAAAATAAGATGAAAATAGAGAGGGAGACAAACCATAAGAGACCCTGAACTCTAGAAACAAACTGGGGGTGGCTGGAGGGGAGGGGCGTGGGGAGATGGGGTAACTGTGATGGGCATGAAGGCGGGCACATGATAGAATGAGCACTGGGTGTTACGTGCAACTGGTGAATGACTAAATTCTACCCTAAAGTGAGTAATACACGATGTGTTAACTAACTTGAATTTCGATAAGTAAAAAAGCTATTTAAGAACAACTCTGGGGGCACCTGGGTGGCTTAGTGGGTTACAGCCTCTGCCTTCAGCTCGGGTCATGATCCCAAGGTCCTGGGATCGAGTCCCACATCGGGCTCTCTGCTCTGCAGGGAGCCTGCTTCCCCCTCTCTCTCTGCCTGCCTTTGCCTACTTGTGATCTCTCTCTCTCTCTATGTCAAATAAATAAATAAAATCTTTAAAAAAAAAAAAAAAAAAAAAAAAGAACAACTCTGCTGGGCACCTGGGTGGCTCAGTTGGTTAAGCAACTGCCTTCGGCTCAGTTGGAGTCCCAGGATCCTGGAGTCCCAGGATCAAGTCCCACATCAGGCCCTCTGCTCATCAGGGAGCCGGCTTCTCCCTCTGCCCCTCGCCCCTTTCATGTTCGCTCTCTCTCTCTCTCAAATAAATAAAATCTTAAAAAAAAAAAAAGAACAACTCTGCTTTTATCATTCTTGGAGCTACTTAGAAACTGGGTCCCATATTCATTTAAAAAACCCTGCTTTCAATATTCTAAAAGGTGTTATGTTGTCATTAATGAACTGCAACTCCTTCTGCATTACACTTGAATGTGACTGCTCCTATGTAAAACAAACAAGCAAAAAACAACCAAACAAACAAAAAACAAAGCAACTTGCATCCTTTTGGCACACCAGCCTGCTTTTTAGTCTTGATGAGTGACATTCTGTCATGTTACCTCTCAGCTTGCCTTAACTGCAAAAGACATCACAGAGACATAAGCAAGGGAAGAAAAAAATACATCAGAAAGCCTAAATATACATTTCACATTATTTAGAATTGAGCTAAGTCCACACAACAAAAACTCTACAACATAGGAGGGTGAAGAAAATGAAAACATTTCCAAAGGTATTTATTGAGAAATAGTAAAGATGTACATATTTTTACAAGCTTTTAATATTAATTTACATTTCTTTAAATTATGTCGGCCCCGATAATCTATACTTTACTAATACATAACAGAAACCCTTGACTTTGACTGTGAGATTTCCAAAATGCTACCATAGTTGGGAGTCAAAATGCAACTTTGGCTCATGATGCTTTAATTTGTTTTTGAAAGAAATACTAAATGCCATATTCACTGAGAACATAGGCTCGTCATAAACAAATCCACTTAAAAGAAAAAACCTTCAAACCGGAGTATGCTGTTGACATTATCTTAAATCTTTACTCACAAGACTAAGGAAAAAATATTTTTAGAGTTATTCACTTTTTTGTGCACCAACTGCATGATTCTAATTTTTTTTTTTTTTTTTTTTTTGGTCTCTGAATTTGACTTACAAACTTTTGTAGGGATATAGTGACTTTATCTTGTAAGCTATAATATTGTAGCCAGGCCACCTGCTTCGATATTTCTCAAGTGTGACACGAGGTGGTTACCTTTCCTAGTGATGGACCACGTTCGTACACGTATTAGTCGAAAACTCAGTGACAGAACGTTTTCTGAACTGGTTAATAACAAGGCACAACAGTTGATGTCAAAAGCAAGTGGGAGTTGCCAAAAAGGTTGTTCCTTTTGCTTGTTGGCTTATTTTTGTTTGTTTGTTTTTTGTTTTTGTTTTGTTTTAGATCAGAAAGGAAGAGGACCTCTGTTCCTAGCACAGGAAGGGCAGAGTTCTAGTCTGAGCATGTTCCAAGTTGCATGACAGGCTGCGAGGTGAGCCATATTGTGCCGTTGTTTTGGACGAGCTCTTTTTGAACAGCTTGGGCTTTATGCCAGCAGCCTCTTCTGAACACACAAGAAGGGGAGAAAATGTATGTGAGAAACAGCACTGGGTGATGTCATCGGTGACCCTTCCTTTGCCTGTGAACCACTGTTCCTTTCTGGCCCTGCAGGGTTAGCAGCATTAAAATCCTTGCTTGTTTGATATGAAAAATAATTAAGAGTCTAGATGCAATGCCACAATTCTATCATTTAAAGAAACTGGCTAGAAAGAGAATATTGTTTCATTCACAGTAATAAATATATAAGGTTTTAGTGCACAAAACAGAATTGATAATCAGTGCAGCTCTTTGATTTTTTTTTAAACTGCCATTTTCAAGCTACGTGCCAATAGAAGTGTGAGATGATGATGATGATCATCATTATTATTAAAATTATTGCAAGCTTAATTTGTCTGCAGCAGTGCTTGGGCCAGAAAGAGCCAAAAGTTACAAAATTTAAAGAATAAGTTTAAAGTTTGTGTGATGAAATCAGAGTCTTAAAATCTGCAAACTTGGATCTCTAGCTGTTTCTGCCTGGTGTAAATATGGCCTTAACATTCAGTGAAGAAATATAGGTTTACAACCTAGGAAATTAAACCTCGCTTCCATAGTGAATGTTGGGATCAGTGTCCAAAAGCACTGATCTCACAGGAGCCACCGAAGCCTCAGATGATGAGCTATCACAGACCACCCTCTGATTAGGGGGGCTGCCTATTAGCTGGACTCCTGCTTCCACATTAGGACAGTTTAAACACAGAGCTGCAGGTGCAGACACCATTAAAACACTCCTAGATCTTGAGGTCTTAAATTTCCACAAGGGAAATCATGTCATGCAAAATGACAGGAGAACTTGTATCGTGTTCTTAACATGGGCTACACACCAAGAAAAAAAAAACACACATGCACACACACCGATGACAGGTTCTCCTTGAGATGAATGCAAGCCATTGTGCAGGAACAGGGCAGGCAGAAATGAAGGTGCATGGGTCTCTAAGGGAAAGAAACTGGACTGACGCATTCAGACAGAGAACCAGATACTATTTCGCTGTTGTAATTTTAGTATTGCTGCCAAGATCTGGCTCGCTTGCCAATTTATTTTAGGATGATACATTCTAGGTGAAATTTTCATTGACTCACCCTTTCTTCAGAGGGCATTTGGGCATTCGCCTTCCAACACTGATGACATTTCGTTTTTGCAAAGGCATTGGGAATGAACGCACTTAGCTTTTATTTTAAGCCATGTTCACTCAGTGTGAATTTCAAGCCATGTTCATGGCGTAGCCTAAGAAAGTTTGGGTGATATTTGTTCATGAATTTAATGAGACTATTTTTCTCTACACAACTTACACATATCAAAAAGTCAAACTCAAAATAGTGTAAGTAGTCTTGAATATGGCTCTTAGTTTTCTCCAGAAGAACTGTAAAAAGGGGTACTTGAGACTTCAACATACATTTCACTTTCTAAGTAAAGGTCCCACAGTCTTTCCCAAACCTTCTGTTTATGGTTGGATGCATAAATAGTTGCCTCATATAATTATTGGAATTATTAAGAACCCAAATAAAATACAAGCTTTCCTTTATTATCATTGTTTTCTTATTGCAACAAATACTCAGTTTCTTGGTGATGCAGTATTAAACTTTGATAGCTTGAATTTTAAATTTGGTCATCTTAAGAATGATCACAAAGGTTTTTTTTTGTTGTTGTTTTTGTTTTTCATTATCTACAGAGATTTTAACCAAAGTTACACCGTAACACACAAACGCTGTCTTGTCTTTAAGGCACAACACATCAGTATGAACATTCTGTTTGCCAAACTTAAAAAAGAGACATTATTAGACTCCCATTGCCCACCCCCTTCCCTCCCCAAAAAATGAAAGAAAAATTGCATCCACTTGCAAAGTCAGCTGCTAATAAAGTCACAGTAAATTATTTTCATCAATAATTTACACAAATTACAGGTCTAGATAGGATTGTCCTTATACAGTCTGAGTGCATTCCAATTCAGATTTTCTGGGCTAGGTAGGCTAAAGTCAGATTCAAACCTCAGGACTGAGAATATCTCCCATTTTGAGGAATGTTGTTGAACACCACCTTGTCGGACGGAGCCTGTGTTGGCGTTCTGCCAGGGTCAGCGTTCTTTGCTAAAGCTGTTAATTCCAGTGAGGACTCACTCGGTGTGTACCAGCAACCTCCACAGATTTTTTTTTTTTTAAACCATTAAAGTGTTGTAAATATAAGACCATAGAGCTTCCTTTCTGTAGCGCTAAAGTTTAATTCCATTCAGCAATCTGAATTCTTCGTTCTGGAATTTTCTTTCCAAATATGATTTCATCCTTTAAGACAATTTATATGTGTAAAGCCAGAGGCATTGAATCACACATAAAAATTCAGTGTACTTTGAAATTAAAAAAAAAAAATGGATCTCCAGCTAGAGAACACAGTTACAAATACTCTAATTCCAGTGCTTGATGAAGAGCCAAGAGGTCTGAGTGACTTGATATCCTCCAAAAGGGCATGTTGTGCTGTGTATTGACAGAGGCAGGGACAGAGGAGAGAAGGGGAAGGAATGGAGAGAAATCATAACTATCGTCTCAATAAAGCAGCAATAAACACCAAGACGTGTGGTTCACCCATATTCAAGGGAGGGAACTCAAAGGAGGCAGGATCGTATTTGAAGCCTTGGTAGCATCCATATTATAGTGTCAAAATACTAGAGAAATAGATCTGAACTGGATTTTAGTGTTTATAAAAGCAAATACTCAGATTTCTTAGGTAGTTTAGTATTTATTCTGGAAAAGCATGACCAACATCAGCATCTGGGGAAGCAAGTTGAGCATGAAAAGCCTCCATGACTGATAGAAAGCAATTTTTAACCACAACACTCCTT
This sequence comes from Mustela nivalis, assembly GCF_964662115.1. Taxonomy (NCBI): domain Eukaryota; kingdom Metazoa; phylum Chordata; class Mammalia; order Carnivora; family Mustelidae; genus Mustela; species Mustela nivalis. Next base: position 66,913,054 of record NC_139024.1, read on the forward strand.
AGAGTTAGAAACAATATTTTTTAAAAATTATAAACTTCCTATGTCTAAGGCTTTTAGTCTATATGAGAGGAAGAAGGTGAATTTCTATGTAAAAAATAATTTGAAGCTGGACTGTAGAAGGTAGAAAACAATGTGGGGATGATCGACCTTGTTCCTTGTCTGGCGTAAGTAATAAGCCAGTAGCATTGACTTATTTCACTGGTATGGGACTGAAAGGAAGCACTCCAGCATCCATTCACAATAGGGACGATATATATTAAAGGGGACAGAAACGACCTCTTGTGGGGAAATATTCTTAGACATTACAATGGTTTGAGCCCCTCCAAAGATATACCAGGATATAGTATTTGTGTGTAAGTTTCGTGAAAAATTGTGATTCCAAAAAACTGTCTAAAAATACTCCATTATGGACAATAATGAAAAAAAGAAATAATGCATGGTAGCAATTAAAACCAAAGCATTATTTGTAATTTTTGCTGATGGTATCTTGTAGAATATATATGTATAGAATACATATACATATAAATAATGGAGATATATATATATATATATATATGTATAACATGGAAAATGTATTATAAAGGTTAAACATTAAAATAATAATCACTATTGTTATGATTCTTTGCTGTCCAATATGGTAGCCAGTAGCCCCATATATCTGTTGAGTACTTGAACTGTGACAAGTCCTGTTCTAAATGCATACTGAATTTCAGAGACTTAGAATGTAAACATCACATTAGTAACTAGTGTATTTATTAGGTGTTGAGACAGTAACATTTTAACATACTGGGTTAAAGTATATTACTAAAATCAATTCTCCCTCTTATTTTTTTTAATGCAACTTCCAGAAAACTTGCAATTATAATAATGGCTCACATTATATATTTCTATAGGGGGCTGTGGTTATACATTAGTTCTTAACCTTTGAAATCTCTTCTTAAATTTGCAAGAGAAAACATGTTTCTAGGTCCATTTAAAGCACAGAAATTCACCTAGAAGTAACCTTTTTTTTTTTCTCATTCAGCTCAGATCTATTTATAATAACAAAATAGTACATTGTATTTCTGCACATGCGATTATAGCCACATCCAAAGTAAAGCATGCATTCTGGATACTAGAGGAACCAGCCACCTGTGTTTCCAAACAGAACCCATAAGCTTTCACCATCACCAAAACTGTACCTACATAAACAACCATTTGGAAATAGCATTCTAACAAGGTTCTCTTCCAATTGGAGTCACGACTTTTTCTCCTGAAGTTTCAGGTATAAAGCAGAGGGTGTAACAACTGAAGAGCCAAGTCCTGTTTTCACATGGTGGATAAGTGGTGTAGACTTTATAGATTTTCAGTTTCAGGCATATAATGTTTCAGGTTTGGAAAAGTGAATTTATATTGCCCTGACCTAGGTATGTGTGAATTTCACATAGTCTTGTACAAGACATGCAAAATGTTTTGCTGCGTTTGTGCTTTGACTACTTGTTGTGGGTCATGATGGTGCCAATATGAAAAACAGCAGGACTCTAGACATGGACAAACTCCAAAAGATACTTCGACTGTGTGCCACTGGAAGGCTTTTTAGAAGCAGCTGGCAATGAAAGTTGGGTTTCTTGAGGCTGCATCTCTGGCCTTATACAGAATGTCCTAGGGGTCAGTGTGCTGTCTTGTGTCACTGATGCTGCCAACAATTACAACCAAGAGCTCTATGGGAGTCAAAGCCTATGCCAGTTCTCTTAGTGTTAATGGAAAAGCATGCAATTTTTCAATTATGGCTTCCAATACTTCACTAAACCTTCTAAAACAGAAGCTCATTCTCTTTCTTCACTTTGCTTGATTTGAATGATCTACAAACCAGTCATTTCTTTCACCTTTCTAGTATAGCTAAACTTTTCTTATAATTTCTTTTATTTATTTATTTAGGAAAACAGAAATCAGGTAAACCCTTGAGCACACTGCAAGTGGTTAGTGAGGGCTTCATTGGATGATTTGAGATCTCCTTAGGATAAGGACAACATTCTTTCTATGTACGACAATATAAGCTGATATGTCTCTGTTTAAAAATAGCAAGCATCAGGGCGCCTGGGTGGCTCAGTGGGTTAAGCCTCTGCCTTCGGCTCAGGTTATGATCTTGGGGTCCTGGGATCGAGCCCTGCATTGGGCTCTCTGCTCAGCAGGCAGCCTGCTTCCCCCCCCTCTCTGCCTGCCTCTCTGCCTACTTGTGATCTCTGTCTGTCAAATAAATAAATAAAATCTTTAAAAAAATAGCAATCATTGTTTTGCTTTATTTTACAAATTATATGATTTTTTATCCTGGCTGGATGATATTTTGGGACCATTCAGTAAAGGAAGCATTCGATCTCAGTGTTGTGTCAACTGATAGTTTGGTTCCTAGGACTAATCCCCGGTATCATTCCTCTTTTGATCTTGGGCCAACCATTTAACGGTTTTTAACTACCTTAATTTCTTCTTCAGAAATATGGACCAGATGAAAAGGCTTATTTAAATACCTAGGGCCTATGAGATTTTCTGAATAGGTTCAATGCCAGCTGCTTGGCTTCAGTCAAATGCTAGCAGCTAGCTGAAACAGACAACACCCTTCTAGAAGACATAAGGCGTACTGCCTCTAAATCTCTATGACAAGTTGGCACCAAGGACCTGGATAATACATGTCATTCCGATAGCATTTACTAAATTCTCTAGCAACAGTGTTTTCCTTCAGCTACTAAATCTTTCCTTATCATTTATATGGAACACACTTACTACAAGGCACTCACAAAGACCATTGGCATAAAGATGGGTGAGCAAGAGGGTAAGAACAGAGCCACTTATATGATTTCTATGGAGCTCATTAAAGCTATCAGGTTAAGCTTCATGTGTTTAAAAATGGTTATTTTCCCCCACCTTTCTCAAAAATCACCATATCTGTGTGCATTATACTTACACACGCAGGCACGCACAAATAAATCTGACTAAATTTTTATACATTTCCTTTCAAATTTCAGGCAAAAAGTGCTAGACTCCAAATGGTTTCTTTGAATGTAAGTATTAACCTTCTCATGCTCTTACAGATTTGCAGCTACACATTTAAGTCATTTGTCAAGCTGCCATTGGGCCAAACTACAGGAATGCAAACACAAAAGCTTGCATCAGAAGTATCACACCAACATTGTTTGAGACAGGTTACCTTTTTTGCTGCCTGTTCTTCTTCTACACCATCCCCAATTACAACATATACTACTTTTCTGCCAAACCTTTGCATTATTCGTTCAAAGCAACTTTCTTTTCCTGGAAGATAAATGAGATAAAGTTCAGAGTGAAGTTACCTGGTTAGCGGCATGCTCCTCATCTCGGCCATCTCCAATCACAACATAAGTTATGTTAGTGCCAAATCTGGACACTATACGCTCAAAACAGCTTTCCTTGCCTGAAAAACAATGCACTGCTTATTCTTCCAGCCATTGCATTCATTAACCTAAAGATTCATAAAGTGTTAGATTAATTTTTCTTGAACATCCATCACTTGGACTAGCTTGCAACCTCTGGCTTTATGAAATCAACAAATAGGTTTGAAAAATATAAGTCTTTCTTTACTTGAGACAGAGTATTAGGCAAACGTGCTTCACACTCCAAAAAAGTCAGTAGGGTTAAACATTGACCCAGAGAAAATGTTAGCATCTTTTACACCACCAAAAGAATGCTGGAAAAACTTTACAAGCAACCATGAGTTTTAACATTTTTTTGTTTAATTCTGTGTATCCATTTTATCTAGTTGAAGTAGTATAGACAAGTCAGCTAGCAATATTATTGTAAAAAAAACTGAAGGTTCGTCTGTAAGGAAAGAGGAAATACTAAGATGTGCATTTACCTTGATAAACAACTCCTTTCTTCAAGTGGCTGGGAGCTAGTCTGCTCAGATTAATTGTACTAAGGGAGTTGTTTGGATCACAGAACTGCTGGCACCTGTCTCCTCTGACTGCACTACGGGAATAACATGGTGGAATTTCTACATGTTCTTCGTTTTAGAATACTGGCACAATTCTCTGAATTTCACTCCCACAATGTTCATGTGGTCATGGCTATTTTTGCATTTTTTTTTCCCTAATCTGATAGTTCAGAACTCCAAAAAAAAAAAAATACTAGCTTAAAGGGAAAAATAAAAATGATTGTTTTTTCAGATTAAATATAAGGAACAATTTGGTCAGTAAAAAAAAAATAATAATCTTGTCCCAGCTAGAAGAAACATTTATGCTGGTGTGAAATGATTTCACCTGTCAAAATGCAAAATAAAGTGAGCTAGGTTAAGCCTGCTAGCATGAATACATACATTTCTGTAACGAATGAGTGGGCCTGGCATCAGGGCTCTGAGCTGCGGTGCGTATGACAATGTGGAATTTACATTACGAAAGCTTATAAAGGCTCTCTTTAACTCTACTCCTCAAACAGCTGCAACCAGGGGCTCTTTTTAGCTGGTGCCAATACAGAAACTCTGCGAGACCCAGCGCAGGTTATTTTTGGTTGGGGATTTTGGGATTCTGAGCTCTTGTCAAGGTGCCAGCACCTAAGTTTGCTGACCTGCGGGGTACATTATACAACCTACTTCCCCAGGCATTTCCTTGACAAGACAGTGCCATACAGACACTGTTTTCTTTTAACTCTTTCAGGACAGCGGAGGTTAGGAAGCTCAGCTTTTGAAAGATGATTAGAGACATAGTCTCTTTAAATCAAAGATGGCTCCAAAGACAGATAGTAAGCAAATAAACAAAGCCGTAGTTCTCTGATTACTGTGGAACATTGTTGAAAATGTGGATTTCCAGCCATTCGTGAGTTATAATTTGTGAGATATTTTTTTCCTGGAATTAAGGATGTTATTTCCATCCACCTGGCACTTCCCTGTAATGCCAGCATCGTATTTTTATCTTAGATCTAGATTACTGCATCTGCAAAGATGAAATACCATATACCATCCTAACTAAGATATTCAGTACCATGGCCAAAGACACTCTGTTATTTAGAAAACAGGGGCTGCAATGAAAGACAAATATAAAGACATAAATAAGTATACTTATTTATGTATAAATAAATAAGTCCTAATATTGTCCTAATATTGACTTCAGAATTTCACTAGGAAACAGTTTTCACACAATTTGCACGTGTACAATGGGTCACAGGCTGCTTTATTATCTGAGCTCTGCTCAAATTTGCTTGATATTTTTGTAGCAAAACTGATAAAAGAGGGAATCATGCAGAGAGACATACCGAGAACAGCCTCCAAGACACAGAAGTGAACACATTTCATACAGAGTTAGAAAGGATTTTCTTACCTATTTTAGTTGCACTGTAAATATTCTCAATGGGGAAAGCACCTCCTAAACTATAGAGGAGAACCTTCGCAAGTGCTGGGATCAGTTGGGTTGTCGTGACCAAGACATTTACGCAGTTACTCCTAAGACAGGGAGGAAATAGGCAGAGTTGTTTTCTAATTCTAAATAATTTCTAATGGTGCAGGTTGTAAATGGTCACTGTGGTCTTTCGATTCCATGATAAATGGGTCCTGATAACCTAACCTTTAAACGTCAACAGTTATTTACGGACTGTCTGCTACCCGGCAGGCACCATGACAGGGGTTAGGAATACATCCCAAAATGGAGGACATGGAGGAAGACAGGCAAAAAGAGGTCACGCGTGGATGACATTTTGTCCCCGCCACCCCACCCCACCCCCCCCGATCACAAGAGAGCTAGGAGAGAGGGAAGGAAATAAGACACCTGCAATATGAAATGTGTTCTATAATAAAGATCTCCTCCGGCTTCTGTGGGACCTCAGAGAAGTACACCTGCCTCAGCCAATTACGGGAAGGTTAACAGAGGGAGAGTGTAGCTCAAAGCTTCACAGGTACCAGACGAAGTGTTTTTTAGGGTAAGAGTCTATGTCCCGGGCTTAGAAGAAAAGGAGTAGACATGGGCAGAAAGAAGGTTATAGGATGGGTAAAAGGTGTTTTTGGATTTTGTGCGAGAAACAGTCCAGCGTTCTAAATCAAGGGGCTGAGAGATGGGGATCCTGAAAAAGTAAGAATGGAGAGGACCCTTATTTAATCCAGAAAAGGTGAATCCCCGAATCTCCTTCTTAATAACAACAAAGAGCAAACTGCATTTAATGGGCCCAGTTTTAATCCATCTACAAAGGCTCTACTCTCTGAGAGTGACAGTGTCCCAATTTGTAACTTACAGCTGTTTCTTTCATGGTAATATTTCAGGGAGAGAAAGGAAACACTAAGAGAGTAGGAACTGTGAGGCAGAGATCTGGAAAGAATGGATTGTGGTCCTTCCTTCTTGATTATGTAGAAATTGAGCCTTCCTGCCTTGAGGAGTTCAAACCACACACATCAAATTGGGCCTCAGGAAGCATACAGGGATGGGGCTTTCTCTATTGGCATTTTGTAGCACGAGCCTTGAATACAGATTAGTGAGAACCCCCAAAATATTCTTGAGAAGTCTCTAGATTGATTTTCAGAAACTTGGTTAGAATTTAGAAGATAGAAGACCAAGTTGGGTGCCAACTTTTCATGGTATGTATATGCTTATCCCCCAGTACACGTAATATTATGTTTATATTTTTAGACATATCCTCTGTCAAGAAAAACTGCAATTTGTCCCAAGAACAATTATAAAACCTGTATAATTACAGGTTTTTAAAACATTTTCATTTCTAAATTATTTCCATAGATAACCTGATTTTATAATGGGAGCTCTGACTTCTAGAAGCATGTGATGAGGTCCTCACTTATATGGGATGAAGAAACAAAGCCTTCCAGAGGTAGAAGTTTAATAAGTATCACCAATGGAAACCTTAATGCTGCCAATAAGGCATTAGAGACCTAGAAAGTGATTTGCCTGTTATTGGACAGAAACTATCCAAATAATGGCAGATTATTTAGCATAATACATAAACACATAACTGTACTCAAGTAATGTTTTGGAATCTAGCTTTGCCACTGAGACAGTGATATTTGGAGTTATTTCTTTTCCAAGTTACAAACCTCATATATACTTGTAAATTATAGACTTTAAAATTGCAAACATCGCATTTATCTAATATTCAATTTATAATGCAATTGTAACTTTTAATTACAAACATTGCATATATTTATAGGTTGCATGTATATACATTTGTGAAATATGGGAAAACATCAAGAACATGAAAAGCATCAATTATTTAGCTATCCAGAGAGCAGAGGGTAACTGCTCTCACCATTTTGTGTGTTTACTTTCAGGATTTGTTTGCATATAGATTTTCTCATTAGTACCATACTATATATATAATTTCTTCTACATTTTTTGCTTGTTTGTATCATGAGCCTATTTATTTATGTCATACTCTCTATTAGTCCTCCTTTCCCAACAAAATATAATGTGTGAAAACCACTGTAGTTGTGGGGTCATTTTTTTTTTTAAGTTAGCTCACTGAAGATGATTTGCTTTCTAAACATTATATTAAAATGTCTTACATAGAAAAATTTCCTACACATTTGGTTATGACCTTTGACTATATTCACAGGAGAAGAATTAGCGCTGGAAGGTGCAAACTTAGCTAAAGGCTCAGAAACGTAATTCAGCCATGTTTTGTATAAGCTTCCGTTCTCCTGACATCTTGGACATTTTATAAGGACCAGTAGGGTCCTACATGTGGATGACTTAGCAAATTTCACAGCACTTAAGTCTCTAATGTGTAATGACTTATTTTTCCCCTTCTTCTCTTTGTTATATTTTTATTTCTTAAAAGTCACATACCTATGTAGTTGCTTTAAAACCATGTGTATAATAATAATAATCTCTTTCTATTATGGGTAACACATATATGATCTACATAACACTGTAAGAACCTTTGGTTTTTAAGCATCTAAGAGAACTCTTTTAAAAAGAGTGAAAGCCGCTGACTTCCTCCTCAGAGAAATGCACATTCTACGACATTTTATGCACAATTTCAGACACTCAGAAGTCCTCTCATCCTAGCTTCCTTGACCTTTTGTCTCCATATCCCTAGTTACAGATCACAAGCCAGCAAGTCCCATTTTAAAACAGCTTCAGTTGTGAGACAGTTCTTCCTCCCATAGAGCCAGAACATTCCTTCCTAGGCTTCCCACTCATCCATCCTAATTTTCTCCTTTACAGATCAGAGGGAAATGTAATTTATTTTCAGTCTAACTTCTCATACAATTGAAATTGGTCATCTTGTCCCACATGGGACACTCCTTCAGATGAAACTCCTTGGTTCCTCCCTCCAACTGCCCCTTTCATGTGGTATCCTCAGCCTGAAACCCTTCTGGCCACTTTGTTGGACAAAAGATGTGTCAAATATGCCACAGCCCCCATTGGAATGTGGTGCCCAGAACAAGCCAACTACTCTGGTCTGGCTTCCCCATCCTGACTCAGGAAACCTGCCACTTCCTACCCACCTCCATCCACCCACTCATAGTTTTTGACATCAGTGTAGTTGCTGGTCACGTGGCAGCTGGACGTCACATGCAGGACGGGACATATACATGCTAACTTCCGTATTCTATTCCTGGATTCTCCTTTTACCCCACCAAGATTTCTGTAGCCCAGTTCAATCAGTCCAAATATGACCTCTTCTTCTGAATTTGTGCTACCACAGCTTGGCTATGCCTGCTTTATCCGCCCTAACTAGCGATTGCTTTCTGGATTTATATTACTTCATGAACTAGCATTTAGGCACATGGCGTTCAACTAATTGTAAGTCTATTCAGTTCTATTATCTATGCTACTAAGGCAGTATTTCACTATTTAGTTCAAATGGTGCAAAGATTACAAGTTTTTCAAAGAGCTTCCACTAGCAACTTTCTTGCATTTAAATTATGCATATTATCTATAGTGGGCCCAAACACTTTAAACATGCAGTCTGTGTGTAAACTACTGTTTTATTTTTTTTTTTTTCATCATCTCCTGTACTTTGCCACCAACAGGGTGCTGTCTTTTTGTTGTTTTTCTTTTTTTTTTTTTTTTTTTTTTTTTTATTACTAGTCCCATGACCTTCCTGTGGATATTATCAGTAGTTATGTAGAATGGAGGGTAAAGACAAGGGATCTCCTGGTTATTCTGGGAAGCAGCAACTCCCGTCTTCTGCCCCCCAAACACCTCCCCCGACACACATTGAAAATCACTTGCTTCAGTGAATTGTTAGGTCCCTAGAAATTCCAAAATACTCTAGTAATTAATGAATCTGTATATGTGTTGTACTATTACAACCACATCTTCAATACAATAAATACAGAAACTGAAATAATACCACTTACCTAGTACTAATAATTGATAAAGATTTAAGTGCGTTTGTTAGCCAGGAGTCTGTGAGACCTTCGATCTCTGCCCTTAACTGTAACCATGCATCTCTCTTGGCAGGGCCAAGGAGTCCTGCAACCAAAAACCAAGGCAGAATCAAGAGATGAAAAATTTCAGGAATACCTAGTTTGCTCCCCCTTCTGTCTAGTAGAGATCATATCAGAAACAGGGAGAGACTGATTTGTATCAATAGTGATCTTTCACTTAGGAACTGGTGATCCATTCATTCATTCAAACATTCACTGAACAGCTTCGAGATTTCTGGTCCCGGGCCAAACAGTGGGGATGTAACAATGAAAGAATGGGTCCCAGCCTCTGCTCTCACTGAACCCAGAATGTGGCACCGTGGACACGATCACCTGAGGGGCTTTGACCACACCTGTGCTGGGGTCCCACCCCGAAAGATGGGATATAGATAGGTCTGGGGAGGAAACCGGGGTCGACCTGCCGAGGGATACGAACCTCAAACACTCTGGCTGTCTGAAAATGTTTTACTTCTTAACAACCACAATCGTTACCACTTTCCATGGACGTTATCATATGTAGCTACGAGCACCAAAGCTATCACTAATACTGTGCGTTTGAAAAAGAATTGTGTTTAAAATTCTGAAGCATGTGATACAAGTTATAAACAATGGTTAAAACTGCACTGATGTTGGGCTAAGAAAACAAGAAGGCATACTAATTGTTTTATTTAAAAAGCCCTTGCTTATGGGGCGTCTGGGTGGCTTAGTCCGTTGAGCGTCAGACTCTTGAACCCAGCTCAGATCCTTATCTCAGGGTTGTGAGATTGAGCCCCATGTCAGGCTCCACACTTGACATGGAGCTTAGTGAATAATAAGTAAATAAATAAATAACCCTTGTTTTATGATAGAACAAGATCATGCAAATCTGCTAAAAAGAAGTTTCTGATTTAAGTCGTATTTTAGAAAATTAGGAGCACATATACAGATGGATGATTTATCATAATGTATAATTTCTGGCAACTCTCATTTGTCCTTACTTCAAAAAAGGGATGCTAACAGAGCATAGAAAATGGACTTGCATGTCAGCACTTCAACTTTTAAAGCTATAATATTATTTATTAGTAATCTTAGTTTTTACATAACTTTAATACCCTTCATGAGGGAAACAATGCCTATCTAAATAAAAATTACTTCAGATTTCTCAAGGGGACATTTATTGTAAAATTAAACATGTTACCCACAATGGAATTTAAACAGAATATCTGTTTGTCTGATTTTGTGAATGTCTCATCTACAGCAGTAGAGTGTATTTGGAAACTGGAGTTGTCTGTCCGGCAGGAGCCTATTTCTCCTTTGGAAATGAAGATCTCCTTTGGAAATGAAGATTTCTCAGATCCCTTTTTGGTTCTAACAACCATAGTAATAACATTGCTATTGCTTATGGTTCTACATTTTTTTCAATGATTTTATTTATTCATTTGAGAGAGAGAGTGTGTGTGTGCACACAAGAAGAGGGAGAAGAAGGACACTTCCCACTGAGCAGTGAGTGCAACTCGGGGCTTGATCCCAGGACCCTGGGGTCATGACCTGAGCGGAAGGCAGACACTTAACCGACTGAGCAACCCATGTACCCCTTTATGTTTTTTGTTCTTTCGAGCTACAGAGTGTCTACTTAGTATCTATGATGTGCCTTAAGGGTTATTAGACACTGAGAATACAAGATGAACAGACACACAGCCCCCCATATGTAATATATATATACCATAGATGAAAACATTACTTACTATACTATGTTCTATGTATATTTATGTACATATGTATTGTATGCATAAGTATATTTAACTTATCATTCAATTTTAGATTCTGATTTTAAGCTCCTCATTCCTCCTTTAAAAAGAGAGAGAGAGAGAAACAAACAGAAAACCCTGAGAGAAAAATGTTATGTGACTTCATAGCTAATTTTAGGATCTTGCTGACCTAAAACTGATCCTAATAATAGAAACAGCCAAAGTTTATTTTATCAAGAAACGTATCCAGGATTTTAGTTTTGATGTCACAGGTTATGATACCACCTGTAACAAATGGATGAAGGTAAAACAGCTTAGATAAAACCTACAGAGTATCCGAACATTTGAAAACCATGATAATCACAGTTAATACTCTACATGGCAAAGACATATTGCCAGATAACCTGCAATTTTTAAAAAAATAAAATAGACTTAAGTCATTGCAATAACATAAATCACTGCTTATGTTTATTTTGGAAAGTGTTCCGGAAAGGTAATGAGGACTAACCACTTCGCTTTAATGACTGGGATCTTTACTTTCAGACAGGTTTCCCCGCTGCTTCAAGGAGTTCCCCTGTCAGGTTTACATGAATAGTGTCTGTACAAGAGGGGTACACTTTCCATGTCCTGCTGTGAATCTTGACCAAACATTTGGGTACAAAAAATTCCCAACTCCTTTGGCCAGAGCCGCCTGTTTTATTTTGTGATTACGTGTTTTCCCCCCACCAACGAAGACACTTAAAATTCCGACTCAGTGTAGTTCAGCAGGGGCTCTTGCTAATTTCTTTTCTAGTAGAGTAGTCTCTAACATGGAACACGGAACTACAGTTCAGTGTCTACCTCTCTCTGCAGTATCTTTATTAGATTTAATGAGCCACACATACCTCCAACATTGTTCTTGTAGGTGTTATATAATTCTTTTACTCTTCTGTAACGAAAAGCCAACTTCCTCATCCAGTCAACCCCTCCTCTTACACCTGTTGGCAAACAAAGGTTTGCACTACTTGCAGCTGCATGGAAGCCATCAGTTGCAAAACTGTAGGTACTGCAACACCCAAAATACATTAAAAAGAAATAAAAGAAATAATTACAGGTGCAAAACTCCATAGCTGAATTTCTGTAGGAAAGAGCATACTGAAAGGCCTGGCTTACCTTAAGTCCTGCCCATTATCATCAGACGAAACATCATCTATATGAACTTGATCACATTCCTGTTAAAAACATTGGAAAAGTTATTTGTTTTTCAAACGATGCCTGTGTGATATTTGGTTTTTCTGTCTTTCCATTTGATCAGGTCATGGCCAGAAGGTGGCAGCATTTGCCCATCTATCCTATTGCCAAGCGGGGGACAAGGCAGCATTTCTGTTTTAAATCCAGGAGAGTACCATAAAAAGGGGTCTGAAAACATATGGCATGTGGATTTCTTTAGAGCAGCTTAAAATTGTTTATTCTGAAAATTACGGATAATAAATGATTTTCTGAATTTTTATAAGAATGACTGGTGTTCACTTTCAGCCCTTTCTGTTGTGTATACAGTATGGAAACCAAGCTAATCTGAAGACACAGAACTGTGTGGTTGAACCTCAGGTGATTACTATTATTTGCTATTTGTTGAGCAACTATGGATGGGCCCGATGATTATGGTGTCCTTTGAGACCTCTGGACTTCCTGCATTTTGCTGGGCCAGGGGTACCATGAAAAGACCATGCTGATGTTATTCTAAAAGTCCTGTTCTTTTAACACAGAAAAAAGCTAGATAGCCATGGGAGTTGGTATCTTTTATTCCTTTTGTTCAAGTTTTGGAATCCTGATGCTGGAAAAGATACTTATGAATAAAAGGGAAATAATGAAGGTTTACTGTCTCCAATGTGCTACAAACTCAGAGGAGAATAAACTTTAGGTACATATACACATACACTTGCCCTGACGGAAGTCACAGTGTTCTCAAATGGTCACTTTTCTAGATAAAAAGTAAATTCTTCTTTGTTGTTCTAAGGATCTTGTTACATCTTCAAATAATCTGTAAATAATCTGTAAAGTTCTAGGAAATCGTATGTGATCTGAAGGGGGAATTTGGCTAGGGCATTTAAAATACCTAGTACTTCATAACTTCAGGATAAGTATGTTTTAGCCTTTTGGACCTCGTTTTCTCTCCTCAAATTATTTCAGATACTCACAGATCCTGACTGTGTAACATAATGCTTACTCTTCAAAATCACTTTTTAAAAAATTATTAACTTTGACAAGAAGGTGCCTTACTAAACAAGGGCTCTTCAGCTACTGTTTATATTCATTATAGGACCTGGAAAGTATCTGGTGGTGAAGTATTTCATATCTCATCTCCATCTTTCCGCGTCGAGTATATTACACCCTCTAATAGTCTGAGAGTGAACTAGCTGAGTTGGGCTTCTTTCAAAATGTAAAATAAAAAAGTAGCCCAGTCAATATAATTTTGAAACTTGAAAATCCAAGTAAATTAAAGGTTCATATGATTTACATAAATCACACATAAATTAGTGATTTTTTTTCAGATTTTATTTGTTTATTTGACAAAAAGAGATCACAAGTAGACAGAGAGGCAGGCAGAGAGAGAGAGGGAAGCAGGCTCCCTGCCCAGCAGAGAGCCCGATGTGGGACTCTATCCCAGGACCCCGAGATCATGACCTGAGCTGAAGACAGAGGCTCAATCCACTGAGCCACCCACGCGCCCCTAAATTAGTGATTTTAACATAAATGTCTACCAATACTCATAGGTAAGGAAGGGCTCCAAAAAGTTGATTTGACTGAAAGCTCCCTGAGGGGGGTGTTGGGCCACCTCCATATTACTCCCCACTCCCAGCCAAGGCACAATCTGGCACATGGTAATCTCTCATCAATTCTTTGTTGACTAAATGGCAGCTATCTAAACAAATGACAGTTCTCGACAAAATTACCACAATCATTTAAATTTTCTAATAAAAGTTGCAATTATATTAAAAATAGTACTCTACATGGTAAGGACCGTAAGAAGTTATTTTCATCAAGAGTGGAGGGGAGTTGGGGGAGAATGGGGTATTGGCCAAGGCTACAGAAGTCCGGGCGGGGCATGCATTTGGAAAGGGTTTACCCCATTTTTGACTAAGCATGGGTGGAATGGAGTCCAGCCCGAACTTTAACCAAAGGAAGCACTAGGCTTCTAGAAAAATCTCAGGGAAAAGTACGGCAAGCAACGGTAGTGGCTACTGGATTGGGCTCTAAAGGAAAGGGTGGAGAGATTTAATCATTAGCATGAAAACTGGAAATAAACTTCTCCCAGAATAGGGAGGCAGCAAAGGGGTTCTAGACAAAAAGACTTATATCTTATTTAGAGATGGTGACCTTCTCGGTAAGCATGAAGATGGAAGTAAATCACTATCAAAATGGCATCATGTGGGGGCACCCGGGTGGCTCAGTCATTAAGTGTCTGCCTTCAGCTCAGGTCATGAGCCTGGAGTACTGGGATCTAGTCCCACGTCAGTTCCCTGCTTGTCAGCGAGTCCGCTTCTCCTGCTGACCTCTCTCCTCACATGCTCTCACTCTCTCATTCTCTCTCTCAAATAATAAAGGAAAAAAAATGGCATCATGTGAAGTTGTTCATTCCACTGAAGTTCTGAAATCTTTCATTATGTAAATAGTTTCCATCTCTCTCTTTTATTATAAACTACAATAAATAAAGAAATATCCAAAAAAAAAAGTGGGGGAAAATTCCTACGAACGACTCTGGTAATTAGAAGTTATTTCTAGATTTCATACCTTCTCATTCTAATTTGCAGAGAAATTCCTCTGACAGTTCAAGTATTAACTCACATGATTAATTTGTACGTTTTGCTCCTAAATTTATTTTTTACTCCTGAGGACATCAGTATATCAAACTTACTGGAGCATGAGCTCCATATTTGAAGTTATGTTTGAGATTTTTCCAAATGGAACTTCTCTTTAAATTTATGCCTAGTTAACTATGCTTGTTGACTCTGGACTCTGGCCTGAGGATTACAGTCCAGTGAAAGAAACCTGAACTTCAATCACTTACATTTTTAGAAGATTCAAAATAATTGTTCTTCAATTAGTTTTCACTCAGAGGAATTCTGCAAGTATTATTTTTGACCAAAACCTGAACTACTAAAAACAGTGTGATGCTTGGCTTCAACAAATTTCAGCATAAGGACTCAAATATTTGGACTAATTCTGTTACTAATCTTAAATTCTTTAATTTTGTCTTGCAAGGTGACCATAAAGTTGTCACTGATCTTTATCAGTTATAATCCACACAGCAGTCTTCTCTCACTTTCGTGAACCTGAACTCCCCAGTGCCTCCTTTTCTGGAAGTTATTCTAACTGAAACAACATTTTATTTCAACAGAGAGCATTCTCTTCTTCCGAGGAGTAGTGTCAGCATTTGCTTTCTCTGCAGTTGGGCAGGATGGGGGGAAGTGTCTATCAGGATTTAAATTTGTATCTTTTAAGGAATTATGTGAGAGCAGCTGCTACTACATATGTTACAGTATCTATTGAAGGATTTGAGTCTCAAATTAGATTTCTGGGTTAAGAAAAGGAACCCTGAGTGATTAAATACAGAAGAAAAAAATAGTAATAGGCTAACGCTGGAGTTACTCTCTTGAGGAATTTGCCTCTTTGTTTGCAGAAGCAGAAATAGCTCAATACCAGTTCTGCAGCCCATGAAAATCCGCTTACCAGAAGTTTACTGAAATAAAAAATGGGGAGAAAGTCAAGTTGACTTTCAAAATCAGATGTAGCAGGATCGTGGATATAGACGTAACAGCACTGAATGACCCTGGAAGCTACTGTTTAGATTTTATTTTCATGCCTGTTTATCTCACTGAAGGCAATAGTAAGACTGAGTTTCCTTGGGCACTTCATCTGGACTTAACGTGCGCCTATGTCTTAATGTCTTTGGACTTAATGTGAGCATGCGTGTGCCGCACAGATGAGCGTTCAGTCAATTTATAAGCAGATCTCATTCATTTCATTGATAAGATACTGTTGGATACTAAGTTGTAGTGCTTGAGTCAAATGGAATTTTTAATCACATTTTAAAACGTAACTAAAAAGCTATAATCAGAAGAGAAAGTCAATACCAATATTTTCTCAGTTACTATTTTTACCAGAGACCCTGTTGGGCATTTTAAAAATATATTTTATATAGTACATAATCGAAGATAAAAATTCTTAAAGCCTCATAACTGACCACATGCTTCTGATATGCCAGTATTCATGCCAAACTTGCTAAATGTATTTGCAAATTCACCATACGCTACTTTCACTTCCTCACTTTACCATTCTGTAAAAAGTTGGGTGGTAAATTTATTCCATCTGGCTTCTAATGTGCCACTATAAAGATAAAAGGTCATTTATTCCATTTATTTCTAGTAAAAAATAATTAATAAAATGAAATAAAATCTCTAAAATCTAAATAAAACCACATAATTTTTTTTTGGTCCTTTACAGGTTTAAAAGGATGAGTGATCTTATTATTTTCTTTAGAAAAATGAGACTCTTCCATTTAACCAATAGAAAAACCAACCTAAAAGTTATTGCCATATATAAAAATTCAAGCTCCAAAAAAGATTAAAATGTGTTTTCTATTATAATGTATATACAAAGTCATTCTGTATGCTACACTACTAATAAGTAGCAGGATTAATTTAAATCAGGTTTTAGAGAGGTGATTATTTTTTCTTATTATCTGAAACTGGAAAACTTGCTGAGGAATACTGATCTTTCATATTGGCCATTAAAGAAAACAAATAAAACCTCTTTAAGCAGACAGTAATTTTATTATCCAGTAAAAACAGTGACTCACTGCAGAGAAAACACCACTACCAAAAAAAAAAAAAAAAAAAAAAAGACATTACCCAGATTTCCAGCACATACATTTATGGGATATACTAAAAAACAGAATTTTTACTCATGTCTCAAGTGCAGCTGAAACTGGTTTTAAGACCTTGTCAATTTTTAAAACTTATTCAAGACACTGACTAATTTGGCTTTTCTTGCTCACACCCTTCTGTTAATTTCAGCATGGTCTGGGGGCAAAGTATGAGCTCTGGAGCCAGAGAGACTCCAGAGTTTCAAATCCCAGTGTTGCCACTTAGCTACCAGGTAACCTTAGACACGATTTTTATGCTTGTGGACCCTACAGTTTCTCCTCTACAAAAATAATGTGATAAATAAATTTATTTCAAAGGTTATTATTCAATTAATGGGAAATCCAATATAAAATGTTCTGCACAAGATGGGATTTCTGCAATAATAATCTCCCTCTCCATTTATAATATGATTACAGATAAACACTTTTATTTCATTGTGAAACCATTGGGTAAAAGATAAATGTAAACATATCACTTAAAAAGTATTTCACTACAGCGGCTCTGGATTGAGAAGTACGTCTGCTCAGTGCCTAGCTACTCAATTACTTCAAACTTAACCATTTGAATGCCTGATCACCCAGATCATTAGAAGCCAGATCATATATACCTTATTACAGTATTTATTCAGTGGTCTTGAGACTATTGGAGGAGGGGGAGTTCTTTCATTTTGTTACTGTTTTTAACTTTCCCTTTGAGGTTAGAAATGAAATGATAAATGATTATAAAAGAAAATAAATGCAATGCAACCAGTCAGATATGCTATGTCAAATGGCTCTAACAAGGTGCAGAGGAAATAAGGAATGATAACGTTGTTTAAAATGAGGCTTCAGATTATCTACAAACCTTAAGGACCCATGCCAGCACCATGAATAGTACCCAGTGATTTAACCTAAATAATACCCTGGTTAGTAACCTGGAAAAGCTAATGTTGATTCCAAAGATGCCAAAGGGGTTATCCAGTATGGGACAGCAAAGCAGACCTTCTCCTCTTCTGAGATACTTCTGTTTCAAACAGGTGCCTGTATACAGGCAGACTTTATTACCTCAAGTTAGCTTTCATTTGTATTTGCATATACACTTTTCCCCTTGACAGAAATTTTCCTATCCTCTTGAGCGAAATATTTTTCAGATTCTTGAGGTTATCTGTCTAGTTAGAAACCATCTAAGCATTGTAATATTTGGGATACGACTATTCCTTTCTTTTTCAATTCTTACCTCTAAATCATTAAAAAATAAATGTGTATCAGCAAGATTAAAAATCATTTCTTCCATTCGGAGTCCCAGGGTTACAGCCATGGGGGGATCCTGAAATGAAAATACACAAGGAATGAGGTAAAATTTCAGTAACCACTTATTATTAAGAACATTTTAAGTACCTATTGTTATGGGAAGTGGGGGTGGGTAGACTGTATGGATTTTTACCTAGGATCCAAAAGATTTCCCAATCATCTAAAAAGCTGCCTTTCCAAAAAGTAATCTAAACCATACTAAATATAGGGCTACATCTTTGAATGTATAGGAATTTATACACACATCAAGACAACTTAGAACACATTTCCACATACATCTGTATGTTCCTGAGGAGGAAGAAGGAAGCAAGCTAGTTCACAGAACCCCATTTATGCATACCCCATAGAAAGTCCTTTGGAGAAATATATTTGGTTGGGCTACTGAAGAATGGAGCAGACTTAAGAGATGGCGGAACACAGTAAAACCACCACTCAATTATTAATTGCATTTTGATCAACATATTATTTGAATATGCATATAAGTTTGTCTAACCTACGTTTGACTAGAGCTTTGACTAGAGAGGGTAGGGTTGAGGATAACTAAAGGAACATTAGTTCAGTAAAAGTAATCTGAGTAGAAAATATATACATTTGAAGTTTAATGAATGTAAGGGAATTAGTAAGGAGGCAAGTGATTGATTCTTGTCTACAGAAACCAAGATATTATCTAGCAGCAATGAGCTGAGAACCAAGACCAAAGCTGGTACTTGACCATGATTATCCAGAGCTGAAAACCTGACAACAGAGGTGTAAGACTTTGACAAGTAGGAAGAGTTTAGGGATAGGGCTGGGGAAGTAATTCAGGCACGAATATTGTGCTTGAAATGATGGGAGATTGAAATGATCTTGAAAGAAGAATTGCAATAGGTATACCTCTGGAGATACAGAAACTAGAAAACCTGGAAGGGACAAAGCCTCATAATTTGAGACCAGAATGGGTATTAGCAGGGAGAAGAATATGGTTTTGAATAAAGCTGACAAGTCTAGAAGGATACTGTTGGTTTTGGCTGAGAAGTTATTTTGGAAGACTTTAGAGGGTGATTTGGGTTGAGTGGCTGGGCCAGGAGCCAGACTGTAGGGATTTGAGGAGAGAGAACCAAACTTGTGTTTTCAATGTTCTAAAAAATGGCATTTCAAAAAAATGTATTTAAACTTGGAGAAACTAATGTTAACTTTACTTCAGTTTATGATAAGGATATGCAACCCAACAGGCCAATCTATGTCAGTATATAACCCTGACCTCATTCCACTTAGCAGGAGAAGCCCTTCCTTTTCTCATTCCCACACAGCAACAACGGATTTTCTGCCTATACTCCCTTCCATAATGCTTTAAGGAGGAAACCCTAGAGTAAACATATTTGCAGTGAGTGTCAGTTTCATAGTCCATAGTGATTAAAACCTAGAGAGTAGGAATTGAGTGCTAAGAAAGAAAGAGGTCACTGAGGTGTGCTGAGCCCAGTAAAGACTTGATGTGGGAGAAGATGAAGACAGGGCAGTAACAACACGCTGGATGTCGACACGGTTTTCTAATTGTTTGCATCACTTCCTTAGAGATTTCTGTGGATTTCATAGTCAGAGACTCTCTTTCCAAAAACAGATGTCCACTGTTCACATACTTGATGGCATCCTGGTATCCTGTCCTGCAGTCGCTCAGACATGTCTGCTGGATTCGTTTGTCTTGCACTGACAGGATCACTTGGAGCAACACACGCAAAGACCAGATAAATTCCATTTTCTCCAACAAATATTCAAGAACCAAACAGAAACAGGGAGTGCCTCATTTGTGTCTCAGAGGGATCTCATGCTGTTACCTTCAAGTATGAAATTCTTTTTCCTTACTTCTTTTGTTGTTGTTCATGTTTTCATTGCTGTTGAAAGAAAATCCCTGAAGGCTGAATAATTTTGTCTCAAACTCTACATTTGTCTTTTTCTGTTCAGAAATTCCTATTTCTAGTCTGTGTCTTTCTTTTTTGGGGTGGGGTACTGAGGCTGAGGATGGAAAACTTGTAAATATTCTGTCTAGTCATGGGGCCATGAACAAAAAGTCTATAGAAATATCAGGAAAAATCAAATGTAATTATAGCATGAAAACATATAATTCCATTAGTGACGCTCTCTGCTTTTGAGGAATGTTCACTGATGCAAGACAATAAAACCGAGCTCTACACTACTCCGTTATGTTTCTGATGATTACTGCCCTAAAGATATATATTTCAGATGGGGATTCAGAAACGTCCTATTTAAAAGGTTTTCCTTCTGGAGACTTTCCTTCAGTTGGTTGAATTCTCCTATAATGCGCCAAATTTTCTTTTTTAAGTTTTAAATAAAATTACTGAATTTCTTATATTCATGTCTCACATTCTTTGCATTTATAGATCAGATTTACGAGGCTGGGAGAAAACATACTGTTCCTCTTTGATTGTTACTTTCATTGATTCCACGCTTCTGAAGTCCATAACTCTCTATGCTACCCATGATAGGCAAATCCATGAAGAATGCATTTTGTGTATCTGATAAGCATGCAAATACAATTTTAAAAAATGTATTTTTTTAACATGAATTCTCTAACAAGTAAGTACAACGTATGGTATGATGAAAACTGTATTCGAGTGCTCCACAGGAATGCAAACCCATGGCACTAGAAGGGGTTGTTTGTTGGTTTTTCAGGCAATGGCGATTCCACATCACCCTCTCCTCAGAGCCAGGACTTAGTAAGCATTCTGGCAAAATATCATTTGTTAACCGGGAAAGTTTAGGTTTGAGGTTTGTCAGAGTGTGAATTAGCTGTATTTTACTGAGGTTTCCAGAGAACAAGGCCTGTTGAAAGGGAGGGGTTGCATCAGCCATGCCAAAGGCTTGGCACAGATGGGCTAGGGATAGTTATGTCTAAGCCAAGGAAAACCATGTCTGTAAGAAGTGGTGATCCTGTTTCTAAGAGAATGTTTAGTGAGGGCTTACTTTCAAATACTGAGTTCCCCCTTTTCCCCCAGCAGCTTACTAAGTCACTGGGACAGCTAAATCTAAGCGGGTTACGATACCACATTTTTCTAGCTGAAGAACCCACAGATGTTAAGACTCCAAGAAAGGTGACCAGCAAATTGGTGGAGGTGGCCTTTGTGAGGATCTGTAATGCTGGGTACCCTTTGCTTGGCCAGACTCCTATGAAGGAGCTACCAGAGCCAGCAACCCCATGGTTTTATCAGGCATCTGAGAGTTAAACATACTTCTGGATTGAACCCAAGTTTTATACAGAAATGTTTGCTCATTTTCATGAGATGTTTGTAGAATTATGGGCACCTTATGAATCAAGAGTAACTGCCCTTTTTAAGTTTAACTGTAGTGCGTGTTGAGTTTAGGGTCTGAAATGAAGTGACGGTGAAATCTTGGATGGGGGGGAGTGGGATACTAAGGGCACCAACGGGGTTTTGTGGAAGCTCTGATACATATTATACATATATAACAGTACCAGTAGGTTCCAAGTGTCTACAGCAGAGTTTAACATGGCGCAAACTGAACTTCTGCCAATTTGCTCTGTGTACCGCTCTATTAAAATACTTCAACTATTCCCAAGACATTTTAAGGGAGGGAGGGGGAGACATAGAGAGAAGGGAAGAGAGAGAGAGAGAGAGAGGATGAAGAAAATGAATAAGTCTTGGCCATTAAATGTGTGATTCTAAGCCAGATGTTACCAGTTTTTAACCAAGTCAGAATCAAGTACGGCACTTCTCTATATCAAAATACTAACGCCTATTAGCCATGTTAGCACAGAACATAAATTGGAGCCAGACTGTCTGTCTATGGGCCTCTGGCCTGCACTGGGCCATCAGCTGGAATTCCTCCTCTAGAGACACAATGTAAAAATATCTCAGGAGAGGCAGCAGTTACAGATTTTAAAAGAAAGAAGGAACTTTTTTTCCCCGGAAAAAGAACTAAAGCTCTTGGAACAGTTACTCCTTTGGGACCGGAAGCACATTTGTTGACTTGTGGGCACAGACTCAGAAGATGTGCAAATTTATTACAGAAGGAGGAAGACAACAGCATTATGAACTCGGGTAGGAAGAGCTAGTGGGTTTGTGAGAGTACATGAACTGTTCTCATCAGTGATGGGGGGGTGAAGCGAAACTCAGTCAGGAATCAGAGGGGCAATTTTACAACTGATGTGTTTCTTTGTGATGGACAGGCAAAGGGCTTCAGGCTTCTTGGGGGAACTGGAGAAGGTCTCAGGAATACCCATTCCATTAGTGTGTAGTCAGTGAGTATCTATGATGTGTTAGACGTGTTCAAATTCTAGGCAGAGAGCAGAGAATCCAATAAGCAAAGTCTTTCCCCTATGGGGTTAATATTATTACCAGATGAGATACCTGATACATAAGTGGACAAAAATCCATGTAAATATATAGTATGTCAGGGAGAGGAAAAAAAAAAAATCAGAGTTGACAGATACAGAAGACCATGGGAATAGGTGGTGATGGCTCATTTAAACAAAGTTCGGGGAAGGCCTTTCTCAGGAGGTGACAGTTGAGCTAAGAGCCTGAACAGGGTAAGGACATAGCCATGCAGAGAAGAGGGGGCAGAGAACACGTGTAGAGGCAAGAGGGAGTCCATGTGTGTGGACTGGTGTGAGGCATGCGTGACCCCAGTCAGAGAAGGGGAGTGGAGCGAGAACTTAAGAGAAAGATGGAGTGCACAGCTGATTCAGACACACGTGAGAGGCCCCAACAAAATAAGGCAGGCATTTGGCAAGCAGGTCATTCCTCAGACTTGAAGGCACAGGCAGAGAATGAGAGCTACAATGGGAAAATGGGCTCCAGAGGCTTTTGTGGTGATTGGGCCATTATAACATGAAATATGGCCTAAAGAATAATCCAGGAGAGTGGGGAGCCAGGGATGTAGGCAAGAAAAAGGTCATTTCCAGAGTCAGTTTATTGGGTAAGTACAAGGGCCTAGATACAGGACATGGATGGAGGTGCAAAGCGCAGGCAGAGAACACGGTTATGTTGTGAAGATAAAGGATTTTTTTCAGTTTTTCAGTTTGGGTTTTTGTTTGTTTGTGTTTGTTTTTTCTTCTAGTGAAGAGGAGTTTTGTGCAAAATTGAGAAGGAGCTATGAAGGTCTGAGGGGAGAGAAGGTTTGAAATAGTCAGCTGAAGAATGAATGAACTCAAACATGCTGTACCCACTGGGCCCAATCAGCTGTTGAGAAACAGGTAGAGAGTCAGGTGGGGTTTTCTGCAACATGAGTTTGATGCCAAAAGAGCAGGATAAGGACAGTGAGGCTTTATGCGAAAGTGGGGCTGCAGGGACACCCAGGGCTTCAGGGATGATGTCTAATGCAGAGCCTGTCAGACCTGACCACACATGAGAAACTGGAGAGTGTTTAAACATCCCACTGCTTACCCCCTACCCCATACCGGTGACCTCAGATTTTCTGAGGTGGGATCTATGCATCAGTAATTTCAAAGCTCTCCAGTGATTCCAATGTATAAGTAAGACAAAATCGACAGATCAGTGCCTTGCTACTCAGTGTGGTTCACAGACCAGCAGCCTTGACATCACCTGAAAGCTTGTAAGAAAGACGGAATGGCAGACCCTCCCCCAGATCTACCCAAGCAGAACATGCAGGTTAATAAGATCATCAGGTGATTCATAGGCATGTTGATATTTGCAAAGTACTAGTGAAGAGCTCTCATGAAGTTCTGGGACAGTAGGGAACAGCGGAGCTGGTATGACCTTCTGGTTTCCCAAGAGGTAAGCCTCTAGGTTGCCTCTGAAGGACTCTAAGACTTGATCCATCTGATCACTGAGCAGAATCCTGGTTCAGTAGAATTTCTTAGGAACTAGGATTCCCTACTAATAGTTTAAAGTTGTGAGTAAGCATGCACTGCCCCATCTTCACCTCCATAAAGACTACCTGTGGACTTAACTTCAGTGACCAAATGACCCACACAGATACCTGCTGGAGAGCTGGCAAAGGTGGAAAACTAGCTAATTTTTGCTCAGGATTAAGAACATTCATCCCGAATCTAAGTGTTCAGTGTAAGCCACATATTTGCAATTAAATAGCAGTCAGTATTAAGTAATCAGAAATCCTGATGGAGGCATCATACAACTTACCATACCAACTTCTGTTTCAATCAGAAGAGAATCCAATGAATACAACTCATCCAAATTTATTAAACTAAGGACAGAACATACATAATTCAAGGGGAATTACAGTAGTAGTAATAAGCTAGACTTACAGTTGCTATGCTGTACCACTGCTAGTGTGGAGACTCCAGATCCAAGAGACTTGTTCAATTTTTATTATTTTTTGGCCCTTCTAACCTATCATATGCCATATATATTTTTAAACTTAAAAAACAAAATAACACTATGTTTATACTATAGCTTTGCAACTGGGTGTGAAGGATAGTTTGGGGAGAACAGTCATGGACTAATGAGCTAGAAAACCCAAGACTGAGAGAGGAGAGATGGGACAGAGACCACTGAACACACCTACTGGGTTGGCCATGGGACTTGGTAGAGGGGGGGAGCATGAGATGAGTGGTACATGCGAGGAAGGCTGTGGAAAAGAGAGGTGAGACATTACCTAGAAAATGGACAGTTGATGATTTAAGGAAATTTAAGGGACATTGATAATCAAATCTGTCCTGTCCGCCTGCTCAAGATGGGAGATGGAACAAGTTTATAACCTGAGATCATAAACAGGGACTGAAATTTCAAGGGAGGTCATAGAGGTCTCCTCTAGAAGTTCATGTTTTTAAGAAATGGATTACCACTCACCTTTCTGGTATATTAGCTTCAAGCTAATAAATGTGAGATCCCTTCAAGATCTTTCCCTTTTCTCATCTACTCCCAGCAATAATTTGGTGAGGCTGGGCTTCAATAAAAGTGAGCACGATGTTTGGCTATTTATGGTATCACCTAGAGCCACTCAATCTCTGAAAGGAACAGATACTCAACAGAAAAGGAACACAGAGCTCTGCAAGAGGAGTCCCTATGACAGAGTTTGAGAAACATTACTGTCTTTGACTTAGCTTTACTCATACATACCTACACACTGTAATTATGTACACACCATTCATGTACACATATGTGCACACAAACACACATATTATGAACAACAACTTAACACCACAACATTTGTGAAGCCTACAAACTCTGCTCTCACTCATTTGTATGGACTACACACTGTCTTGTCACCCTCTAATTCCCTACAACAGTGAGCCGAGTATCTGACATCTGAGATAAAACAGCAGATATAAACATATGCACATTTCTTTAGGAAACATTTGGTTTTCCCAAAATTCAGTTTCCCAACATTCAGATTTCCTTGAAACCACATAAAGTACGTTAAACTTACTGAATGCTTATTCTGTGGTAGGTAATGTGTCGAATTTTAATGCCTTAGCTCATTTAACCCTCCTAATCACATGATTAATTTTATCATCCCTCCTTTTTTTTATACAGAAGGTAACTGAGGCTCACAAAGTTTAAATACACTACCGAGGTCAGAGGTAGAGCTAGAATTTAAACTCAGGTCTATTCTCCCTTCAATGCCAGAATGCTTTATTCATTATGCTTAGAGGGGAGGTGACCTGCACTGGTGTTAACGTTGCCACTGGGGTGGCCTCTAGTCCATGGTTCTAACCCTTAATTAATTCTAATCACTTCCTTTTAAACCATATTGCTTTTCCTTAGTTGGCCAGCCCCTAAGTCAGTACTTATCTTCATAACTAACCCAAAACTTAAAATCTAGCTGGTGCCATTTCAGAAATCTTTCTATGTAAGCGTGTATACACTTTTAATATAAAAGTAATCAATGGGCTTATGCTGATGGACATCTATTTCTCCAGCGCCGCTCTTACATAAGATGTTGTCTACAACGAGTAAGTAGTTTGGGGAGCTTGAAGTTCAATTTCTCAGTACAAAGTAACTAACCCACTGTTCACTTTTCCTTCAATCTTTTCCCTGACTCGGGCTATCTCCTTAGCTTCCTCACCCATACTATGGAATAACTTTAGAGAATCACGGCTTCACAGCACATGGCATATTAATGCTCCCAAATGGATCAAATCCCTAAAGCACAATTTATTTAGTTCCTTTCATCCCTCCTTCAAAAAAGAGGAATTACTACAACTTATCAAATATAATAATACATATACATAATCAGGGGATAGGAAGAGTCTTCACAAACTCTAACTGATGATGGTTGTGGTGATTCCTCATCTATGTCATGCCCAATTTACAAACTCCTATTCTGGAGTTCTACACGGCTGAAAACTATACGTGCCCACAGGTGCTCTGCTGTAAAGCCCATCATCAGCTTCATAAGCCTCAAGGCTCAAACACCCACAGATCTCACTTGCCATTATGGTAAACATTCAGAAACTGTTCTGCTTGGGAAAAGAGCATGTTGTGTGGACAACAGAACAGAGTGTAAGAGTTTTAAGCTTATAGGAAGATTCTTGGAATATTCACAGTATCATTTACTTGTAAGTGGAGCTAGGGTTTTCCAGAAGTTTCTTTTCTAAATTAAAATGAAAAAGTTGGGCACCTGGGTGGCTCAGTTGGTTGAGCGACTGCCTTCAGCTCAGGTCATGATCCCAGAGTCCTGGGATCGGGTCCCGCATCAGGCTCCCTGCTCTGTGAGGAGTCTGCTTCTACCTCTGATCTTCTCCCTTCTCATGCTCTCTCTCACTGTCTCTCTCTCAAATAAATAAATAAATAAATAAATAAATAAATAAAATGAAATGAAAAAGTTTGTTACACAGGGCTATTTATGACTGATGTGGCATCCCTAAATTATTATGTTCCATGCATTTTATTTTTATAGAAACCACGAGACCAAAAGAATGCAGAGATTAAGAGCATGTCAAAGAAATGTGGGTTCTGACTGACCATAGCACTTACGAGCTGTGTGAGATACTACCAACCACACAGGGCGGTGATTAAAGTTATGGAGATAATGCCTTGAACAGGACACTGGGCAAAATGTCAGGCCCATAGCAAGAACTCCAAATGGTGCTTATTTTTTCTCAGTGAGAGAAAGGAAGATAAATAGAGAGGTAAGTAGGCATGGTTCTCAGGACATGACTTTGTATCTCTGGTGCTTATATTTCTGTCTCCCAGCTCATTAAATATCAGGCCACTATGATACCACTTCATACAAATACTGACCTTCTATGGGTCCAGAAATAATTGCCATGAGCCATTTCTCATTTAGGGGAAATAATGTGTATTTTTGTAAGCTTCTCTGGCCTGGGATGTGGATGATAGTTTTCAGAGCAGAGTGCTACTTTTTATACATCTACATTACCTCATTTAATCCATCCAGTAACCCCAAGTAGGAAACTGATTATACCCATTTTGAGATGAGACAGGCTCAGAGATTAAAAGAGTTGCCTGAGGCACATCCAGGCACAGGTTTTCCCTCTACCTTCTAGCTCAGTGCTCCTTCAGCTGGGTAACTGCTTTAAAAACTGTGCTCTGAGCAGCACCCAGGACTCAAGAAACCCTCTTAGGGTGACTGAGAACTGTGGGAAGAGATCGGCTACATGAGGGAGGGAAGTGTGTTATCTCTAGTCCCTTAGCATCTCCATTTCACCCAGAGTACCTCCACGCTCGGATGTTTTACATAAAGAGCCTCAGCGTGACAGAGTAAATGTGCACGAGCGTTCTCGGGCTAGAAGGAAAGAACTGAAAAAATCACTATGTTACACAAAAATGTTAGGCTTTAAAAACGCATGTGGTACAACCAAGACTCACTGAACAAATGAAAACAACTGAAGACATTAACAATTGCACACTGAGGCGAACTTTAAGTAGCATAAGGGTTGTCTTTTCCTTTGGATAGAATGGCCCTGGTCACTTTTGTTATTAGCAAAGTCCTTCTAAATTGTCAACTAGGCACCAGAATGACCTCACTTCAAGCAGTCCTCAAGGTCATTACTGAAGACACTAAGGAACTGAGTAATTAAACATGGTTACAAAGGATTCTCAGCTGTTAAAACCTCTCAAAACCTCTAACATGATAATGTGCACTGAATGGCCATAAAATATAAGTAGTCTCTAAGTCTCTTTGGCCATGAGCCTTTCCACAAAGACTATCAACTAACATGTTCCAGAACTCATTTTTATCAAGAAGAAAACATTGGGGAACTACTCTATTCTAGTGGTTCTTAAAGCATGTTTCATCAGCTTTATTGGGTTTTATTCCAAATACAAAATCTCAGGCCCCACCCAGACCTACAGAATCTGAAACTCTGTAGTTGGGATGCAGCATCTGTTTCATAAGCCTTGTAGGTTATGGTGACTCACGTGGGAGTTCAAGAAACACTGTTCCAGTCTAAACTGCTATCGCTTCTTCCTTACTGCATAGCAGCCTGCGAGTCTCCACAGAGCACCCGATTATAAACCATCATGACCCCACTTAGCCAAAACCCCTACAACACACTGCAGCTTGAATAAACCCCAAGTGCCTTATGGGAGATACCCTAGTGGATGTGGCCCCCCACTCACCACTCCATTCTTACCCTGAATTATTCTCTCCCTTGTTTACAAGCTTCCTGAGACACTACTCCTTTATATTCCTAGAACACAGGAAGGCTGTTCCTGGTCCAGGGCCCTCCTGTGCCCTCGGCCCAGAACAGTCCTCCATGCTCTCCCCTTCCTCCCACATCAGCACGGCTAGCTCCTTCTGTAATCCAGGTCTCAGTATCAATGTCAACTCCACGCTCAGTCCCCTGTGATGCTCTACAGGATGCACTTTCACTGTCTTCACAGGGGTTACGACTCTCTGCTCTGATTTTGTTTGCTTGTAAGCTCCATGAGAGCAGGAAAAGGGTCTTGCATTAAAAAATAGTTGCTAGATGAATATAGTCTGTCTACAGAGCTCTGTTTCACCATTTTTACTTGTGGTTTGTGGTCAAGTGAAAGCTGCCCGACGCCCTCTTGGCCCCATTGAATGACCTCTGAGCTGCATGTGGTCTCCAGCTTCAAAAGATGGGAACATGACATCCCTTATTTAGCTCTTTCCCAATATGCCAAATAGTAATGTCTTACTGGAGAGAAGACTATGCCAACTTCCTTTTGGACATTAAGAAACTTGTCAAGAATCAAATGACTTTTAGAAAAATGTAAGTAATAATTCAATAAATTGTCATCTTAGTTGTTTTTCATGGATTTCAAGAAGGGTTGTTTTCATTCTGATTAGAAAAAAAAAGGAGCCTAAACACATTTTTTACTTTAATTTCCTTAAACTGCCCCAAGTAAAACATTATTCAATATGGTGAATTCCAACAGGCTTCTCTCCTGTTAGAATCGTATCAAGTACAAGGGATTGTTATGAGACGGGCCAAATGGACCAGCATTCAGCATTCTTGTGACCTTGGTCATGTTTCTCAGCTTCTCATAACCCTGGGTTTCTGCATCCACCGAACTCGGATCACCAGAAGTTACAGCAGAGTAATTAAGAGAATTAAGGGGGATGACGTTTGTGAAAGTTTTTTGAATGTTAATTCATGCCAGCTGTTCTGAAAAGCCCTTTAAACATGGTATCCCTTTCATTCTTATTTACTACAGGTACTATTATTTCCATTTTACAGAAATTGAAGCCCAGAGATGAAGGACTTTGCCCGAGGTCACAGAGCGGCAAACGCTGGCTCAGCGGCTGGGTTTTCAAAGTGAAGTTTTTCTAACTGAAAGCTTCTTGTCCTTAATCATCATCCCTACTGCTTGTGAAAAGCCAAACACCGGCTCCATCTGCCCCCCAGCAGGTGTTCTACAGATGTCAGTTTACCTTCCCCAGACTATCAACAGTGCCCCTGGTTCCCTTCCCGTGCTAGACCGCCATGAGGCAGTGACATCTGTCTGCCACAATCCATTTCACAAGGTTTATCTCTTGATGGAAAAGTATTCCAGTCTTCTGAGAGAAGATCATTCAAATCCTTTCAGCCCACAGAGGACTCCCATAATGGCCTACACAGTTCCTCACTGCCTGTCTTTACTCTTTCTAGGCTAGGTCCCATACTGTGCTCATGGCCCATTGAAGGTCTATGCTGTGTGATGCGCTGTAGCAGAGACGAGACGGGCTCTGGGGTCCGAGTCCAAGGCTCCATGACTCATCTCTGCCATGGACTAGCCTGATGACTCTGCACACATTTTATTCCCTGAGTATGTTTCCTCCGCTAGAGATGGGGAGAAAATCCTGTCTTACAACCGCTGCGACACTTCACGCCTGGCACGCTGCGGGCACTCAGCATCATTAGTTCCCTCCTTCCCCTCACTTTGCCCCACTCTTTTGATAAGCTCTCCTGTTTTAGGCATTGACAATGGCTCTTTTGTATTCCAAAAAAGCTTTCTGACAGTACTTTAAGAGAATGGGACTTGTCCTGAAATGAATGCTGCATGTCCAGGTGGCCATCTGGGGAGGTGACAGGTCCCTTTTGATGATACATCACTGCTGAGGGAAGCATGAGAACTTTGCTATTAAATCACTCTTGGAACCAGTCTGAGTCACTCAAGAAAGCTGACTTGTTATTCAGGTTTTTTATAGTTCACCACCCACGCCCCCTGACTCCTTAACACTTTACTGGTGCCCCTTGTTATCACAAAAGGTCTATGCTCAGTTCTGGGAAGGGTGCAACTTTATGGTATTTTTGCCAAAAAGAAAAAAAAAAATATATATATATATATATATATATATATGTGACAACCATGCTCCTTATTTATCACCTTGCGTTCAAATGATCTTACTATTTCTAACAATTAAAACCACCACAAAAGGATGAAGTTCTGAAGTGAGGAAACACTCCAAAAATCTAAAGGTAATTCCAAAAGATGACTTCCACCACTGATCTGACACAATGGAAACCACATGGATATTTAGGTATAGCCTCTGATGGGGCCTATTTTGAAGGGAACTTCATTTCGATTCATATGTTCAAGTTAGATTATCTTAAATAGTGAAGTAATATGAAACTTAGCTGTATAAAAATACTGCGGTCAGCTCAAGTAGGATTTATTGTGTATTCCTCATCAGCCAAAACTATTCCAGAAGAAATGCTTTAGATTGTTATCTGGGAAGTTTTTAGACTGTATACTCCACCAGTCATTGAATTTTGAATGTGCACCCCAAATTTATGTATGGTTACTTAATTTATATGTTATATGCATATTCTTTATATTATAACAATATGTATGTATTTGTAAAGTAAGTGCATTATGAAACATAAAAAATACAAATTGTAGGACAAAATGTGTGTGTATATGTGTGTATGTGCACAGGTGTGTACACACATTATCTTTTTTCCTTATCTCTGTGGAGCATCTTGTATATCTGCACATATTCATATATCCTACTTTGGAGACTGTGGTCTTAAATGACAATGACTGTGATAAAAGGGCTAAGGCCCATTTTTTCTAAATAGCTGTTTTTTATGCTTTTTTTTTTTTTAAAGATTGTATTTATTTATTTAACAGACAGAGATCACAAGTAGGCAGAACAGCAGGCAGAGAGAGAGGGGGGAAGCAGGCTCCCTGCTAAGCAGAGAGCCTGATATGGGGCTCCATCATAGGACTCTGGGAATCATGACCTGAGCTGAAGGCAGAGGCTTTAACCCACTGAGCCACCCAGGCACCCCAAAATAGCTGTTAAGCAAATCTGTTACCTTCCATATTTGTTTAGTTACGTATATTACTTAAACCAAAAATCAAATACAGGGCATATTCACCAAGAGCACATCCCATGAATATTTCAAGGAGGAAATACTTGAGCGCAACTCATCATTTCTGGTCTAGAAGACAAAACTTAACAAAACTGCTAAACATGGCATGCTGGGCTGTCATGAGACCCTCGTAAATAATGAAACACTATAAAAACACAGGGAAGGCACTTCTATCAGCGTAATATGTAAAGGAGCCAAGTCAGATGTAACTCTGAATACGGTAATTGAAGGCAGACCAAACATATTCTGAGTTGACTCTAGTCAGATTATGAATCCTACAGAGTCAAAGATTCAGGCAAGAATGGCCTAAACACTGTGGACCTGACAACTGCTTTCCCTGACAAGGAGTTTGGCACTTACACACTGTACACCAACACAGTCATAAGAAGCTAGCTAACCACAAAAAAGATGGCAAGAAAGAAAGGAAGAGGAGTCACCAGACCATCGGTCTCTGAATTTGTGTGTGTGCGGAGGTGTTATCCCCACTTGCTGCTCAAATTCTTATTCGAAGTGATATATAAAAAAAAAAATACTTAGTTTCATAAATCCAAAGGATCTCTCAGACAAAAGATTATCTCCTTATTTCAACTGGCATTCAATAGCAACACTTGGTGCAATAAGTGATTTCAAACAATTTCTTAAAATTTCCTTATTAGAGGATAACATATGATTTTATAATGTTGCAAGTCCATTTTGATTTACCAAATAATTTTTTCTAAAGTGATTATATCATAGTAATAATCTTGCTTTTGAGACAGAAAATTCAAAGGCATTCTGAAAAAGAATTCAATGTCGAATTATTTTGGTAAAATTTGCTGGTTCTCATTAAAGAACAATGAGCCACTGAAAATTAATTACAAACAGATCTGACAGTCTACGATAAAAACACTTAAATGTATTTAAATTGCTCTGGATTTTTTAAAAAAGATTTATTTATTTGAGAGAGAGAGAGAGTGCGAGCACATGAGAGTGTGCGCTGGGGGAGGGGCAGCAGGAGAGAGAGAATTTCAGGCAGACTCCCTGCTGAGCGCAGAGCCCAACACAGGGCTCAATCTCTTGATCCTGGGATCATGACTTGAAATTGCTCTGGATTTTTGAACAAAATAAAATTCCAACAAGGTGCCTTGCAGTAAAATGTCTTGATCTTCTTACCTTGCCATACTTCTGGGCATAAGACCCTGTGAGCAGTGAGTGGAAAACAATGATGGTTTCATCCAAGTCCCAGACAAACACACGCTGAAGAAAAATACAAGTATCAAAGAATTATCAAGTTCTAAAGAAACAGAAATTTCTTAGTTGAAAACATCTGACTTTGTCATTGGGCATAATCTCAATACCATTCTATAGAAAACTACTCTAGTCCATTCATTTTTTTCCAAGTTTGCCAGATGTCACTGTGATAAAACCAGAGGGGGAAGAGTGATTAAAAAATAAAGTCATAATAAGCTTAAATATCAGATGTCCTAATTTGAATGTATTCCTCTAAATATTTACTTACAGTTAATACCCCAAAAGACACATCTGAACTTAGGATATAAGTATGCTTAAAAGCTTATTTTAAAATCTCTCACCTCATGGATTCATGAGGTTTTGCAATTTGTGTAAAAATATTTTAAAAAATATTTTTAAAAAATCATTGAGCAATCCCTAGACAGATTTGCAAACTGTAGAACTTTGGGTTAGATTAGGCCTTCAGAGGGGTTTGTTCAGTTTGCACAGTGTTTAGAAAGATTTCAAATTATTGATCAACATTCCAGGATTAGAAGATTTCACATAAACATCAGGGTTCTGAGCACAGCAGGGAAACAGGAAGATATAACAATGCTCACTGACATTCCACGTGGCAGTGATTTGTGGGCCCTCTTCAACTAGGCCAATCCTCCCTGCTCCCCACATTCTGCTGCTGGCTCCCTGACCCTGTTCACTCATTTCTGTCACCTTCTGGGTTCCTGAAGGCGCTGGAATGTGCTACTATCCTTCAGGTAAAAGGAGTGATGTTTTACAAAGAGGCACAATGGCTATCATTTGATTTTATCAAGTCTGGAAACTTGGGTAGGTATTTTTCTTAATTGAAGGATGCGGTTGTGTAAGAAGTAACATAGTATGGTTAAGATAGTTTCCCTGATGTTTTAGAATAAAAATCAGCCTGCTTGGCATGAACATATCTCAAAAGAGCTTTCAACCAGAGGAATGGGATGCATAGAAGTTTTTATACAGATAAAAATGTTACCATGTTATCAAATGATCGGAATTTTTCCCATTTTCAGAAGACAACTTTTCTTTTCCATACAGATTAATTTCACCTTTTTTCAAATTTTATTCACCCATATAAACATTCTTCATTACCATAATACTACCAAACAGAGTGTCTCTCAGAAGATTATCCCACTAACAGTGACTTTATTTTGTAAATTTCTGTTTGTGTCAATTAGGACCAAAAGATGCAATTATCTCAGGCCTGGAATTTATAAAGTTCCATCGTTTTTAAGTTTTTAATTTTGCCATTACAATGGATGAAATCTCAAATTTTAGAGTTATGAAGTCCCTACACGATGAGATCCACTCATTTCATGATACTTCCTTCTTTTTTTTTTTAAGGTTGAAACCTTATGGAACCATAATGTATAGAATATCATTCAGTAAAATAAAACATCAGATTCCACTCCTTACGGATAAGTCAGCATACCTCCAGGTCACTGTCAGGAGGGGGGGAGGGATTGTTTTTCCGGCCTCTTCCTCGGGATTTTGACCCAGAACTCCTGCACGTTCTCTCATCAAGATCTTTGATAGGTGTGGAAGGGCTCTGCACGGTATCAAACTCTCCTAGAAACAACATGACGTGTGTCAAGAAAAGCTCTTCATTTTTAGATCAGGTATGAGTCTTTGTTGTGAATTATCTTAACGAATCTTTATACAATAGAAAGCTCCTCCTGACAAAAAAGATTTATCATCCCAAATACACAAAATCCCCATTCAATTAAAAATTTTGCAGGTCACACAAATCCCCCATAGTTTCAATCTACATGATCTATTAAACCTGAATGTGTTTTGTACTCTATGTGTCTTCACCTTCCTTGTCTCTACTGTCCCCTATATATCTATCCAGATTTAGCTCTGTTCCCCTCTTTTTTTTTTTTTTAAAGATTTTATTTATTCATTTGATAGAGAGAGATCACAAGTAGATGGAGAGGCAGGCAGAGAGAGAGAGAGAGAGAGGGAAGCAGGCTCTTTGCTGAGCAGAGAGCCCGATGCAAGACTCGATCCCAGGACCCTGAGATCATGACCTGAGCCGAAGGCAGCGGCTTAACCCACTGAGCCACCCAGGTGCCCTGTTCCCCTCTTTTTAGGTCAGAGCTCAAAGGAGGGGATGTCTTCTTCTGGATCAATCCCATCCCTCACCTATAAACTTGACTCCCAACCTTACCCTCTAAGGGAATTGTGCTCCATTAGTTAAACCCTTTCTTAACTTTCTTCCCACCTCTTGCTTTTTTGTGGGCCACAAACAAGTTTAAATGTCCTTCCCTTGACCTTGCATTTTCACTGAGAAGTTATCTGCTTGCTATCTTCTCTTTTTTAAGGGATACTCCTTAAAAGAGTAGTACATTACATGACAGGGTTGTCCAAAAGAAATATGATGTGAGCCACAAACATAACCACATATATAATTTAAAATTTTCTAGAAGCCACAATAAAAAATGTAAAGAAACATGTAGAATTAATTTTACTTGTATATATTAATTGAGCCAATATAAACACAATATTATCATTTCAGCATGTAACCAACATGAAAATTGTCAACAACATGTTTTCATCTCCTTTACATTCTAAGTCTTTGAACTCCTGTGTGTATTTTATACTGATAGCAGACCTCCAACTGTACTAGCCCCGCTACAGGTGCTCGATGGCCACTCACGGCCAATGACGACAGCAGTGGACAGCCCATGTGTCTCCACTTCTGGACATCTTATTTGTCATGATCGCTTCACCAAAATCCTAATAAAACTACTCTTACTCAGAGTCCTGTTAACCACCTAACCAACAGATGTAATAAACAGACGCAGTCCTTATCCTTATCCTAGATGCCTGAGCTGTGTTTGATCTTCTTAAACACCACATCCTTAGAACCATTATTTGGCTTGTGGTCTCCTAGCTCTGGAAGTTCTCTCACCAGGCCTTCTCTGTCTAGGAGACACGCACTCCTTTTCCTCCTCCCACTCCTTGTATGCTAGTATTTAAGAGTTCCAACCCTCCGTCACAGTCTTCCTTATTCAACACCATCTGGACAATCTAACCCTCTCATGGGTTAATCACCTTCTCTGAGATGACCCATACATAAACCTATACTACCAATGAGGCCGCATCCTACAGAAGATTCAGACTTTGTATCTAACTGACCTCTGCATGTTCCCTAGGTACCTGAATGCCTGACATGTCTACAGCTGGGGGTGGGGTAACTTACAAGGAAAGTGTACTGAGCTGTGGCAAATCTGTAGGAGTGGGTTTGCACAAACCAAAATGACAGTGAGGTCCTCACAAGTAACAAGGGTCAGACGCACTGTAGGACTTGAAGCATTTCACTCAATCTCTCTGAATCACTTTCTTTGTATATTAAAGCACGGGCAAGAACAGCTGCTTTCTGAATTACTGAGGTAAAAATGATTTATGCTTAATTTGATGTGAATTATATATGTAAACATTTCTAGGAGAGTCTGAGGGTAAACTACATTTAAAATTAAATTTAAATTACTAAATTTAATTTAAATATAAAGAAATTTAACGATTATGCTTTGTCATAAAATTAAGGAAAAATAATTATGAGGACAGCCAAGTAGTTATTAATCTAAATAAACAAATCTGAACAGGCTAGACAGTATCTAGGTCATATTTCTTCCGAGATGTTCTAAATGAACAGTCATTTTTACATACCTCACTTGTAATTATTTCCAATGGTTATAACATTTTCTTTGGGAAACACTGTGCATGTCAGGATGGCATCAAAAGAAACCACGTGTCTGTGCTTCAAATATCATTTGCTCTTAAAACATTGTTAGCATTGTTCCTATGATAGGTCTCTGCTAGCGACTGTGTTAGAGAGGTCAGTGTAATAAAGGCTTCATAATTTTCAGTTGAATATTGATTGTCCCATCTTAGAGTAAATCGTGTTTCAGCTTGCACAAGTATTAAATGAGAGCTTTAGGTATTTAAATACATGCCAACTTAAAAAAAAATCACACAAAAATTTTCTATTTTTAGTAATTTTTTTAAACAGAATTTTCATAAGGTTACTATGCCCTCCAAGCCAAATGTTCCCGTTCTGATAAAATGCTGATTCAAATTAAGCCCATTTATTAAGTAAGCTTATAATTTTTTGGATGGCCTTCCTCAAAAACTTGTCTTTCTACTCATGATAGATCAATTTTCAGCTGTTAACTATCATGAGGCACCTTTGCTCTTGCAAAAATGCAAGAGCTGAAAGGTTGAAAACTTGCAAAATTGCAAAGCCATTGTGATCAGTTATGGGTGGCTGATTGTCAGCTGGATCCAGAAAGAAAGAGTTTGGCAGAACAACTCAGCTATTAAATGAGCTGGAGAGCCGGCTGCTGAAGAGCAGGAGGAGGAAGAAGGGAAAAGACTGGTCATAGGCAGTGTCCGCGTTTCAGTAAAAGTAGGATTTTAGATCACTAATTCTTGCCAAGTTCCAGAAGGATCTTAAAAGGGCTCTAAGAATCTGGACAAAAATAGACCCACGTGGGGGGCCTGGGTGGCTCGGTGGGTTAAGCCTCTGCTTTCAGCTCAGGTCATGATCTCAGGGTCCTAGGATCAAGCCCCGCATTGGGCTCTCTACTCAGCAGGGAGCCTGCTTCCCCCCCTCTCTCTGCCTGCCTCTCTGCCTACTTGTGATCTTTCTGTCAAATGAATAAATTAAAAAAAAAAATCTTAAAAAAAAAATGAACCCACGTATTTTGAGGAAAGTAAAGGCCTATTCTTTTAAGAAAACGATGAAGAGTAGCTCCACATTCATCCTTAGTATGTGTTACGCGCCGCCTTCTTTCTTAAAAAAATGTACTGAAATATGTGTTTGGCTCCATTCATTCATTCTGAGTCTCCTCATGTCTGTGAGATTCTTGCATTTTGTAACCTGGAGCAGTTTCTTGCTTTTTCCTTCATGTGGCTAGAACTTCCTTACATATGTATACTATGCTTTATTTGACTTTTGTGAATGAACATTAGGTTATTTACAGTTTTAGGCAATTACAAATAAAGCTGCTATAAACATGCTTGTTCAGCTCTTGTGGACATAAACTCCTATTCTACCAGGGTAGATTTTTAGCGGTGGGACTGTTGGATCAGAGGAAGATGTATATTCATCTTCAATAGACACTGACCACCTTTTCCTAGTGTGGTTGTATTAATTCACTCTCTGACTAGCAATGAGATTTCTAGTTGCTCTGCATCCTTGCCAATAGTTGGCTTTGCTAGCCTTTTATGAGCTATTGTGGGGCTATGTTGGTCCCACTGTAGTTTTAATTAGCATCTTCTTGTTGAATAATGATGTAAAACACTTTCTTTCTTTCTTTCTTTTTTTTTTTTTTGCCCATTTGGTATCTTTATGACATAACTGTTTAAATCTTTTGCCCATGAAAAAAAGAAATGGTCTGGTCCCTAGGTGGCTCAGTTGGTTAAGCTTCTGCCTCCACCTCAGGTAAAATCCCAGGATTCTGGGGTAAAAGTCCTGCATCGGACTCTTTGCTTTTCTCCTTACTTCTTCCTCTACCCCTCCTCCCACTGGTTCTCTCAATCCCTCTCTCTCTCTCTCTCCTCCCAAAAAAAAAAAAAAAAAAAAAAATTGTTATCTTTTTCTTATTGGTTGGTCAGAGCTCTTTATTGTAAAACATTCTTTACATATATATGTCTGACTTAAACTTTAACCCAGTGAATTTGGTCCTTCATTATCCTCTTTTAATAATGGGAGAACCAGAGGCACATGAGATTTTAAATTAACTTACCAAGATGAAATAGCTTGTATGCAGAATGCTGGTATGATTGCAAAATTCCTGCTTTAACTACTAGGTTATCCTTTCTCTCCCAAACAGCGACAGATCCTCCAGGTTTCCAGGTTACAAAGAGGTCAAACTTAAATCTGTTTCTACCCATCAAAAGAGTCTACAGACCTCTTATAATTTTGTGAGGGCCAATGAATTCTCAAAAGATCTCCACAGCACAAGAGTAGGTCCTGATGAGTGCACGCGTGGCATCTGGGTCCCTAGAGCATCCACCCAGGGGAACAGCTCTGACCTCTGTATCTTTGGATGGTGCTATATTTTCTTCTGATAAACGGCAAAACCAGGAACTTAAACTCAGTTGGTCATTAAATATTTGTTGACTTTTTTTTTTTTTTTAAGAGAAAGCTGTTAATTCCAGTGTCTCTGCCAAATTTCACTAGGGTACATTAATGCTGCAGGTAGGAGGAAAGTAAATTGGCAGAGAAGTTAAATGTGGTCAGTCCTTTCTATCTAAATCCCCTTATTAGCTTCACTTAAATGAAGGAGCACTTTGCCTGCCTTCCTGTCCTTGTGTGAAATGCCATGAAGCTACGGAAATTCTACTGAGTTCTGCCGAAGAAACTGGTTTCTTTTCAAAGAGTGAAGTGATCTTATTATATCCTTTACATTTCTGAAATATCTGTAAAGTTTAATTAGGTAATGTATTGTAATGCTTGCCAAGGTCTCAGAATAGAGGATGATACTGTTACAAATTACTGATTATTTTTCATTTTTCAAGATGTTTAAAATACTGAAAGAGCGGGAGCTACAAAAATTTGTAATGTTCATCAAACTTTTTCAATGCAAATCAAAAATATAGTATGCCTGAGATAATCTTTGTTAAAGGCAAAAAGAGATCTTTATAAAGGTAATATAAACTCAAATATCTGTTCTTAATCAGTATGCTAATGTTTCTTTAAATATATTGTCAAACTGCCTAATAAGGTAAAGTCAAGAACTGAATGCTATTTGCAATTTCCAAATAACATCAGTCATTACCAATTGCCCTAGGCTTTTCTTGGGCCAACATTATACGTGATTGAATAATTCTCCTTTAATTAGTACAGTAATGAATAAGTATACCTTCTAAGCTTTGGTTATTTAGATGCAACTTAATTTCCAAGTCTAAGTCAGAAGAACCAGCAGCTGTCTCTTATAGAACATAAAGTATGTTTCTATTTTAAAAATGAGAGCTATGAACAGTTAAGGATTTATGAAGAACTATGAATTTAATTGTTAGGTTTCTGTGTTCAGTACAAAAGGCAGAGCTGGT
The DNA here is from genome assembly GCF_964662115.1 of Mustela nivalis. Classification (NCBI taxonomy): domain Eukaryota; kingdom Metazoa; phylum Chordata; class Mammalia; order Carnivora; family Mustelidae; genus Mustela; species Mustela nivalis. The sequence goes on from NC_139024.1 coordinate 66,953,394, forward strand.
CAATGGGAAGTACTTTTCATACCCTTGAATTAAGTACCTCAAAATTCATCAATAACAAAGAAAAATTCCACAGTTATAAACTGGTTGGTTTAGATACATGCCAGATCTAGAAAAACAAAATCAAACTTAAAACTACCTTGCCTGAAGCGCTGGGGTCACAGAATTCCCTAAAAATCCAGATATGTTACTGTTATAATATATAACAGTTACAAGTAATATATAAAATATATAACAGTTACAAGTAAAAATGATTTCTTCTTTAAAATTCAACATAAAGTCTGATAAGACCTGAAAATTTTATAAAACTCTACTTGTTGGCATTAGGAATCAATGGAAAGCTAAAGAAATTGCATTCTAATAGGACTATGAGGATGTTACACATGGATGTGTCACATTCAAAGTCATACATTCAGAATACCTACGTGCCTGGATTTAGTATTTTTAATGTAAACAAAATAGCTATTCTGAATATTTATTATTCTTTATTTAATGGAAAGTACCCATCTCCGTCTTTCCTGCAGAGAAACTTTTGTGATCACACTGAAATTAGAGCAAAATACACAACAGCAAATTCCAAGTGTTATCCAAAGGGTATTATATTTGAAAACCAAGTGGTTTTCACTCATGGTAGTTCTACTCTAGTGCACTCAAATACTATCTGCTGCTCCTGGTCCTGTTACTCAGTCTCCAGAACCTTGGTGATCAAATACTTGTGTGATTTTGTTTTTAATACAGTCATCCTACCCTGTTTCCCTTTGCATTTACTACGGAGAAAAATCTTTCACAGTGTGATAAGACATCCCCTTATCTAAAGTATCTCTAGTATCCATTAAGCAAGTATTCTAAAATCATATTTTCTTCTTTCGTCTTTCTTTCTCACCTTCTTTCTCTCTTTCTCTCTCTCTCTTTCCCTTCCTTCCTTTCCCTCCCATCCTTGCCTCCTTCTAGATTCATGCACAGGGTCACACACATGCATGTGCATGTTGTGGGGAGTGGCAGCAGGAGAGGGAGAAAATCTACAGCAGACTTCCTGCTGAGCTAGGAGACCAATATGGGGCTTGATCCCATGACCCTGAGATCATAATTTGAGCCAAAACCAAGAGCCGGACCCTTAATCAACTGAGCCACCTAGGCACCCCATACATTCTTTCACTTAAGATAATATTTTTGATGAAATGTAACTACTGGCTCAAAGAGGATCAGGACAGATTTAGCACATGTGATTTAAGCTGAAATGAGGTTAAGGCAAGTGAGGTACAAAGGGTATGAAATTTAAGGGCCTTGAGAATGAATGCCTCCCTCAATTTTGTACCCTGTCCGTCCCTGGCCTTACTTAGTCCCAGCCCTGCATACGATACAACCACTCAGAGAGGATGGGGCTAGACGAAAAGACTAAACAGGAGCCTTAAGGGGACAAGGACCGGAAACTCAAGAGGGCTGTGTGGTCATAGAAGGGAGGCTCTAAAGGGAAGATAAGGAGAAAGAAACTGAAATGTAGGACCACCAAAGACAAAGTCTAGTAGAATACTAGACAGTTTTTCCTTGGAGCCACAATTAGAAACCATATTCTGAAGAGGGGACCAAAAAGAAATACCATTATTTCATCAATTCATGATCTGAGCATATTTTGGCTATTACTTGAAGTGTTAGCTTCATTTTAATTCTTTAGGTTCAAATTAGTTTCTTGCTAACATTCTTGTATTATCTAGCATTTTCCCTTTCCAACACTCATACAGTTTTAATCATTTGCTTGAGATTTGTCTTGTTTGTCAAATGGAAGCTAAAGGTATGCAGAGATCTCATTCACTACTGGAATATTGACAGTACCTGCGACCTATTAGGTACTCATAAATAATTGTTAAATGGCCTAAATCTTCTTGGAATCACCAGTCCACTTAGAATTTATAGTGTTGTTACCATGTTTCTTCATCTTCTTGTCCTTCCAAATGGACAAAAAAAGATAAGTTTGGATCTTGCAAATAACTGAAGTCAGAAAAAAAGAGCTTGAACATACTAATGGTGACTAAGAAAATTCTTAACTTCATTTTTCTTATTGAACCTTGGTAATACTTTATATATTCTAGATGCAAGCCCTTTATCAGATATATGTTTTCCTACTATTTCCTCCAAGTCTGTGGCTTGTGTTTTTATTCTTGTGACAGTGTCCTTCAAGGAACAGAAGTTCTTGATTTTACGAAGGCTTATTTCCTTTCTTTTAGAGATTGTGTTTTTTAATGTCATACTATGAAATCTTTATGTAACCACAGCTGCAAAAATTTCCACCATGTTTTCTTCTAGAAGGTTTATAGTTTTAGTTTTTATTCATATGGTATATGGTGTGAGTTACAAGTCAAGATTCTGTCTCAGGATTTGTTTTTTGTTTGTGCTATTATTGTTGTTATTTTTGCATATGGGTGTCTAATTGTTCCAGTACCATTAAAAAAACAAACAAACAAAAATTCCTTTATTCTCCAATGATTTCACACCTTTGTCAAAGTTCCATTTTTGAGTGTATGCTTACAGGTCTATTTCTGGACTTTCTATTCTACTCCATTGTTCTATGTATCTATCCTTTTGTCAATACCACACATTTTTGATAACTGTACTTCATAATAACTCTTGAAATCAGGCAATGTCAGTCACCAAACTTTGTTCTTATTTTTCAAAATTATTTCAGCTAATCTAGTTCCTTTGACTCTCCTTTTAATTTTAGAATCATCTTGATGCTTCTCTAAAAAGTCCCACTGGAATTTTGAATAAGATTACAATGAATTTTTATTAAATTTGCCTGTAGCTTGAAATCCTTCAGCTGTGTCAGCAAATTCAAGTCCAGTGGCACTGCAGATAAGCTTCTGACAACGAAGAATACAACAGATCTTAAGTAAGTGCTAATCAGAGAAAGATATTAAACTACCTACCAATGATCCTACACATCCTAGGAATGTAGGAAATGTTCACTGCCCGGAGTTCCTGAGGATTCACAAAGATGAAAGAGCTACACAGGCTCTCAAGCTTAAAGGAAATACTATCAGTTATACCCAAAGAAAATAATATTACTACAGCCTTTCCATATTGTCATGATCTTTACAAAAGAAAGGATTAGTCAGGCAAAAGTTCCACTGACCTTTTTATACCCATATGCATGCATATACACACACACACATTATATATATATTATATATATAATATATATATATAAAATCACTTGAAATTAAAATCTCTTAACCATCCACATCTAAAAGAAGGGTTTTTTGAAATGCTGGAAGAAAAGCCTTATCTTACATGGCGATATTGGCCCAGATGAAATATCAGCATCATTAGATGAGAACTTTGAGCCTGGTCTCCAAAATGACTTTTCCCCCATGTAGTAGACCCAGCAAAACATCAAAGTATTTCATCTGGATGAAGATCTGTACCTGGTTGGCTGGTCAGTCCTGGGAGAGATTCCTGCAACTGATAAGTTGAAGTGGACGACGATGTGCCATCAGCCGTGTTATTTGATGTCATATATGCCCCGTACGTGGAGGCTGAGTAATACTGTGCATACTGGTTTTGGCCAAAGGCTGTGTAGGATGGGTAATCCTGAAAGAAGAATTGAGACTTATGTGTTCTTGAAAAAGGAATTACTTCTGGTCCAAAGAAATCACTATGGTAACTGAAAGGTTAGTATTTGGTTCCATTTGTTTTAGAGTCCTCAGTTTTGAGGTGATTCTAGTGAGTTCACACAATTATGAACTACCCTGCTGGCTTCACCAATCAGGTCTAGCACATAACTCTCCAACTGCCTAAAGGCTGCACATGCCTCACGTAACCACAATTACTTATCTGGGGATGTACGTCCTAAGGTCTTAGGTGAGAGAGTAAATAAAAGAAAATAGAATACTAGAGTTTTTTACCCACACTTTCATAGGCTATGTGTCATCTAAGGTCTTGACTTAAAGTGCCTAGTGAGGTTTTTAAATATTGAGTTTGCCTCATTTGCTAGAGAAAGAAGAAAGCATTGAGTCAACTCCTCTGTCCTGCCTTTTATTAAAAAATTCTAAGAACCTTAAAGTAATCTAAGTAATCCTTCAAAATCCTCTACATATTAAGATAACAAATAAGAATTTGTTGTAATAATTTGTGTTTAATGTATCTAGCATGTTTTAGCCCAAACTGTTATCAGTGATGATAAAACTTGGTCAGGATTATGATTCCCCGATACATGTTCCTAAGGGAACAAAGATACACATTTGATGTGGTTTTCAAAAAAGGAAAATTTTTATGTAAGTAAATATCTGTATAAGCAAATATGTGTATTATCAGAAAGGATTAGGTAGAGATGACCCTTGACTAACATGGGTTTGATTGCATGGGTCCACTTATATGCAGATTTTTTCAATAAATATAGAATATAGTACGGTAATGTATTTTCTCTTCCTTATGATTTTCTTAATAACATTTTTTTCTAGCTAACTTTATTGTAAGAATACAATATATAACACCTATAACATATAAAGTCTACGTTAATTGGCTGTTTAAGTCATCAGTAAGGCTCCCTGTCAACAGTGGGCTATTTCAGTTAACTTTTAGAAGAGTCAAATGTTACACATGGCATTTTGACTGCATGGGACAACCCCCATGTTGTCTAGTTCAACTCTAGTATGGCAGGAAATGAAAATTCTGTTTGTCTGCTAATTTCAAGATCTGATATTCCCCATCACTACCTGTAAGCTAAGGAAAACACCTCTCAGCAATACTTGGACAAAGGTCCTAGCAACCTATCTTTGTCAGAGTAAGACACTTACACAGGCAGTGTTCAAAGGTGTTAAGTGGATTCACCCATTTAATCCTCATACCCGCCTATGTGCTATTGTTACCCCACTTTTCACTGACGGGGATGAAGGCACAGTGTGGTGAAGTGATCTGTGTGCTCGAGGTCAGACAGCTAGCAAGTTTCAGGCTGGAACTGGTCCCCAGAGAGGCTGACTCCGACATCTGTGTGCTGAAGCTCTCCCTGAGGCTGCTAATGTCCTTACGGGAAGTTGAAGTGACTTAGAGGAAAGGTCCACACTACTAGCTACTGGTGACTAAAACATCTTTTTGTACTCAAACATAGCTCAGAGATCTTCCTCCCACTACTATCACCCTAGTCCAAGCTACCTTTACTTCTGTTGAAGCCAGTGGACCAGTTTTCCAATTTGTCTCATTTCCAGGTTTAGTTTTCTCCAGAGTGATATTTTCAAAACAGAGACTGTATGACACCATGCTCCTGCTTGGAATCCCCTAATAGCTTCCCACTGGGCTTGTGTAACCCTCACAGAGGGATACACATACAGAGCCCTGCCTATCTTTATAAATATGCTTCCCCCTCTGCCCTCCTGCACAAACTAAACGCTCCCCTTCTTGGAATTCACTGGTGCACCAAGGGTTTCACCTCTCAGAGGTGAACCCTTTCTATGCCCGAAACACCCTGGCCCTCCTTCTTCACCAGTCTTAGGAGAAATCCCAAATGTCGCTTCTACAGACAAGCCTTCCACAAAATCTTCCCTACTCAAAATTAGATGTCTATTAATATTTTTAATAGACTCCGTTCTGACTCTTCGTGCTTTCCAATTCTATATTTATTCATGCATTTACTGGTTTATTGTCTGCTTCTCTTGGCAGTTGGTGATATCCAGGAGGCCAGAACCAGGTCTTATCCACTCCAGTCCTCACTTACATGTCCCCAGCATACAGACCAGGTCCTAAGACATAATAACTACTCAATAAGTGTTAGCTAAACTAATAGACTGGCATTCCAACCATGGTCCAAGATACAGGTTGTGAGTCATATTGGAGCCACTCTATTTAAATGTTTAGATAGTATTAGATCTGTTTTATGCTATAAATCTTTCTTCTACTTTATGAATCTTTTATAAATCCTCCCAAGTAGAACAAAGTGGTCTTTCTTTTATGCTATACACCACTCTGACTAGTGTTTATTTCTACTATTATATTCATTATATCCTACCCTCTATTCATATTATTTTCCTATCTGTTTCGTTAGAATTGCTTCCTTCCAGACAGCAGAAAATAATGACATTATTTTTGAATTTCAATGCCTGGTCAAAAGTCTAATGAATAATAAGAGCTCAATAGATGTTTCCTGTATCAACAAAAAAGTAAGTAAAATGAAGCTACCTGGATTATCAAAAATTCTCAATATTTTTCAATATAAAATAGACATACTAGCTTTGATGTTTAATATTTTAAGAAACCATTTTTTCTAACTAATGCCAAATTACACGATTTAATTCTATGAAAAATGGTATTTTCCCACACTAATAATCACAATTTCTTTTTTGCCTTTTGTTACATTAATAAACATTAAAAGAAGCCCATTAATATAATCCCTTCAATAAATCCAAAGAGTGTACTTGTGCAATAACTTGGATTTTAGAATATATAAAAGTCTAACAACAATGTTAAAGTAAAATAGTGTATTGTCCAGCAAGGAAATCAACTACCCTTCTATCTCAACGACTCTGAACTTGACAGAACTAGGAAATAAGCAAAAAAGATTCTGAAGTGTTAGTATATTCACCCATCGCAAACGTTCATTCTCGCTCCACATACAATTCTTACAAACTAGATTTTAGAACTCACAAAAATACTAAGAAAATATAATTAAGAGGAGGACTAAGGACTACTAGAGGCAAGCACCCTGACAAAAGCAAAAATTACAGCTATCAGGAAAGTAGGAATCAAACATTTATTAAAATGAACCACAGAATTAAAAGAAAAAAAATCCAGGAGGCATTTGGTTTAGTAGCAAATATTCTGTACTATCAATGTCATAACCTACTTATTGGTTGTAGTTCAATTTCTTAATTAATTTTCATAATAACTTGTCAAAAATGAAATTATATTTAGTAAAGAGTTTAAAATAATATGAAAGTACACAATATATTTTGTAGTTCTGTGCCAAATGATTAAAATAAAAATCATGGCTTAAATGTTTAAAGGACATACAGCCAGATCCCAAGAATTGTGGAAAGCTAATTTTTTATCACCTTGAAAAAACCTTTTTCTAGGAGAGTATATGCTTACATGATAACTGAAACTATTCTTCAAAGATCTGAAATAGACACAAAAAGCCTAAATATAAAAAAGCTACTATACCTGTTGTGAACCACTAAAATTTGTTGAATTGGAGACTGAATTATTTGCATAAATAGTAGATGATGGTGCAAAACTAGAACCTAGAAATAAAGAAAAAATTGCACTTAAAAAGTATTTATTTGCAAAATTATAAAAACATTTCACTTTGCAGAATCCAATGAGAGAAGTATATTTTTAATTTTGTTAAGGCAACAAAACATGAAATTTGAAGTTGAGAGATTTATAAGGAAATGAGTGCTTAGTTCTATCCTTCTTGTGACAACAGATAAATTCTTTGCTGTAGATGTCTGTTGGACTAAACAGGAGCACATGGGAACAGTCTTAAGGACAGCAGTTAACCTTTGAAGGTTAAATGCCTAGAAGAGCAGGGTTTTCAAAGAATAAAATGTTATGCAGACAGAGTACTCCTAGGAAGCTACTGGAACTTTCAAATGGTCATACAAGCTGCATATGCACACAGAAACCATTTGAGCTAAACACGTGGATGGGCTTAGCTTAAGAAACATAGAACCAACTTAGAACTGATGCTTGCAGCACCCTGTCTTTTCTTTCCTCCTCTGTCCTTTCCTTGGAGCCAAGAAAGATGTGAAGTGGGAGTCAGACTAAGTATAGTACAGTCACCTAGGGCTTGAGAGCCTTCAAAGATCTGACTACAAAGTTAGAAATTTAATCGGTTTTTAAATTATTTTTTCAATTAAAAACAAGTGAGATATCAATGTAAAGATCATTTTTAAACATATCTTCCATGGAACGGACTTAGGAAGAAGTAAAATGAAAAACTACTGACACAGCTGATTACTTGTTTTATCAATGTGTTTAGAATTGCAATAATATTATATAATTAACACAAACTGATCTGGCCCAGAATATCCAACATGATGTATTGGGGGGGAATCAATGAAAATGTACTCATGGTTGCTTTCATACTCCTAACTGACCATGTGTGGCCCACTGTGACTTGAACATTATGTAACTATATTTCTATATATACTACTATATATCTACAGTTTAGATAAAAAGAGACCTGACCTTTCAGCCAAAAAGGTCTAGGTAATTATTTCACTTTAGTTGATGGACTACAATTTCAACACTGGGTTGATTAAAGAAGTATGATTTAGATAACCCCAAATGTATGACAGAACAGACACAAGGACAGAAAGCTTTTAATGCATTTACTATGTCACTAAAATTCTTTCTGCAACTACTACCTAATGACCAAATGTAGAAGCAAAATTAAATACTCAGATGCAGAGGATTGTTGCGGGGGGGAGTACAAATTATATAAATATTTCTAGTATTAGAAATATTTGTATTTCTAATTATATATTAGAATTATATATTGAATTGATTATATAATGACTATATTGAATATATAGAATTTTATTAGTAATTATATAAATATTTCTAGTAAGAAATAAAGTATTAATAGAGGAGAGGTATTTGAGGAATGAACAGAAAATCCAAAATAGTTAAATGGTAAACAGGACTTAGAAAGGTATTAACTCAATTTTATTTTATTTTTTATTTATTTTTTTTAAAATGTATTTATTTTCAGCATAACAGTATTCATTATTCTTGCACCACACCCAGTGCTCCATGCAATCCATGCCCTCTATAATACCCACCACCTGGTACCCCGTCCTCCCACCCCCCGCCCCTTCAAAACCCTTAGATTGTTTTTCACATGTGATTCTTGATCTAGGGGTTCTGAGTTCAAGCCCCATGTTGGGTGTTATCGATTACTTTTAAAAAATTAAATGTTTTTTTAAAAAACCTTTTTTAAAAAATAGCACTTCAAAGACAGTTGAGAAAGATCTCTGTCGCTCAGTTTGGTTTGCTAGAATTGTTCTGTGGTTGGTAGGATTTGCAAGAGTAGGTGCTTAAAAGAGAGCCACTGTGAAGTTTCTGATGGCTGTGTTAGCTTCAAATTTGTTTTCCTGCCAATAACTGTCTTCTCCTGACTCAGATCTCAGAAACATGCAGAGGATGAAGCTGTTTACTATGAAGCATAATGAAGCATAACTCAATTTTAAATATAATCAAAGCAGCATTACACACTTAAGGAATATGGACAAGAAAACGCACACGAATCTTTGAACCTCACTTAAACAGATGCCTGTGTAAGACTGACATGGCTCGGAGGTTACTCTGCTTGGACTTAGTGTCCTGCCAATTTCATACAACTTCAACTTAAATACTGAAATTTGGTATAGGTCACGTTTCCTGATGTATATTCAATTCTTTCCACCATGTTTTTTTCTGTTTTGTTTTTGTTTTTCCTCTTCTCTAGGTATTTGTCTTTCCAGATGCAAACAGCAGTAACAATTAAAACCATTTTCGTGAAGGCATATCCCTATTCTGAAGCCAAGGAGTCTCATCCAGAGAATTCCTCCTCACGTAACATGCTTCCTGTGCGGTGGCTTACCTGGCATCTGGTAAGAATACGGCGTCTGGCCTGGCTGTGGGGTGGAAAACCCTGGGCTGTAACTGAGGCACCCGCTCTGTAACGGGGATGGGGTCTGTGAAAGTCCACTCTCCGTCTTGATGCCCGGCAACATCACGCCCAGATCTGTTTGGGAAATGCAGAGCGCAGACCCTCGCATTAGTAGAATGACCTTGCTCCTGAATTGTCACTTACGCTAGAATATCTAAGCACTAGGCATCAGGATTACCCGCTCATAAGCAAAGAAGCAGAGAAAAAAAGAAAAGCGATACCGTAAGTGGGCAGGCTGTAGGGCTGTCCTGTCTGTGAGTAGGCTGTGTAGACCGCTGGCTGCTGCATCCCCGAATACTGAGTCTGGCCTGCGTAGGCAGACATCGTTTGAGCTGCTGGTGTAGAAAGAATGTGTGGATAGGGCCTAAATATCAGAAAAATAGCATTACTGTGGCAACAAAGACTGCACATTACTTCAGACAGCTTAGATTCAGCGAAACCTTATCATAGCCAGGAAGTAACCCTCTTCTTCATCCACAATACAATTCTAAGAACAGGGAAAGGACAAGAGTCCAAACGTCCCAGGCTCTGCTACCAGTCAGTATAGCAACTTGGGACAAATGGTTTAAACTCCTTAAAGACTTACATCTCACCTATATCATGAGACATCTGGATCAGAAAGTCTTCTGTTTACAGTACTTGTTGACCTCTGAAATAGTATCTCAATTAATGTGCAGACCAGGGAAGTGGAGTCCAGGTCAGTTAGCATAATCATGAGCTTACCTACAGTTTCTACCTAGAGTCTCCCCTGCTGCTATACCACAGATACACAAGTCATGAAAAGTCTTACCAATTCTCTGCCAAGAACAGGATATTAAAAAAAAAAAAAAAAAAAAGAAAAGAAAGGAAAAAGGTAGGCAGCTGCTTCCTGAAAAGAAATGGAATGCCACCCCTTTTATTGTGCCACATTTTACAGAATGTTCCCGAACAGATATCCAAATCTGTCTGTACTTAAGGGCAGAGACTGTAGCTGCTCCAGAGAATAACATTTAAATGTGTGTGGATCATGACTCCAAAACCTTAACACATCTGGCTGCTTGTAACCAAATTCAGATATATACCTAATATTGTTAAATTTGAAATTTCTACCTCTGCCTTCAGTAAGTTGACTTTGTTTGTTATAAAAACAATGGAGCACATTATTCTAAAATATGTGCCTGAGAACTTGAAATCCCATGAAAATGATGTTATATGGAACAAATTATGAAGGGTTAACATTTGAATAAGATGTAATCTTTTCAGATTTTCCTTAAGCCAGTCAGCATTTTTGAATTTCCATTCAGAAATCAGTGTTTTCTGGCTTGAGCTTGACGCCTTCCTCGAGGTATACAAAAATCCAGAATTAAAGGGACAGTCTGGACAAACAGGAGTCTATCTCTGTTCCTGGATTTGTATAGGGTATTTGTCCGTACGTCTAACCCACCCAACTGCTCTGTGCAAGCATCCATCTATTCAACTATCTATGACACACTTACATACACAAAGGAATCTACGGAGCACTTACTTGGAAGGATATAGCTGTGGGGAATATTGATGTGCGGATCTGGGGCTGTAGCCACTACTTGTTATTACTGTAAGACACAAAAAAACCAGTGCAAAAAAAGTTGCTTCGTGAATATGTTTCACTAGAATCACAAAGCCAGTTTGAAGAAATTATCATGTTCAAGAGATGTTTCTACAAATTCACTCATTTTCTAAACAGAAAAAAAAATCATTTTCTAAACAGAAACAGATGCCTAAATATTTTCTTCTAATGGAACTGCGTCAAGTTTGGCCTAAGAGCATAAAATGAAATCCCCTCACAATCCTTTCTCTCTGTCGTTCTTTCGCGTTCTCACATCAGTAGCATATTCTGACATACGATTAAGTAGGAATAAATATCCTTGATTCCAGACCATTATGATTTCATGACAAAGTAAATTTTTAAACATTTTCAAACTTTAGGTTTTATGTTTTAAATTCCAACTAGGACAGCAACATACTGCTCTTCCTCCGTATCTATTCTACTAAAAATACAACAAACTTTCAAGAAAAATGTGAGTTTCCAACTGCACTTTGAAATTGTAAAATGCTATCATTTATGGCCTCTAATTTTACCAATCATATGAGCAGTTAAAAATGCAGAGTCCAAGATATCTGAGTACTAAGTGGAGTATACATAGAAAGCAGGAGTGGTAACACACCATGTCTTATGAAACACCATTGCATAATGCCCTAGCGATCATATTTATAAATATATTCTGAACTATCAGAGACAGCTCTTTCTTGAGGAGAACTCAAAGGTGAAAGTCAGGTCCTCTTAACATTTTTTCCTAACATGCAGCCCCAAAATGGACTACATTCAGAAGTCTGGAAGTTTCTCTTAACCAACTACCTTGACTAAGACAGATGTATTGCAAGTACATGGACTCCATAGTGTTGAGGCAGTCCCTTCAGAGCCAATCCATACTGGGCAAGCACACAGAGTGTCTTTATTAGGCCATCTGCTGTTCATTCACTTTTCAAAAAGATTAAAGTAGTACACAATGCAGTGCTGGAATTAGTTTAGTCTAATCAATCATAGTTATACTTCAAAGTACTGTGTCCTTCCTAAGTTGTTCATAATAATTCTTGAGCTAAACTTTGAGAATTGTAAAAGTGACAAATAGGTTTAGGTTGCTAACTATTTTATGAAACATGATATATTCCTACATCCAAATGCTATTAAGTACCCTTGTGATCTGTCATTTTGTAAACACATAGAATTTAGTGTATTTAAAATGCTATTTGGCCTGTAAGCTCTGAGTATGGAAAGTATATTATGGTTTTTCATAGCAATAATGCAGAAAGTATGTTTTCAAGGATATTATGAACCAGTTTTGAGAATCACTGAATATGACGAGAGGTTTCAGGTTCTAAATGTTTTAACTAAACAAAATTGAAGTGAAATTGCTATTTAAATTTGCAAATCAATTGACCAATGAACCATTAGTTTTCTACTGATTTATTAAAAGCTTAATGTTAAAACTTTCAAATCACTTTAACGAGAATATGCTTTTCCTACCACACCACAGATGCTAAGCATATATTACATAACAGCAATAGTGTTATTCCCCAGGAAATTCAGTCTGTTTCATTAACTCACAATAGTGAGAAAAAATATAGTTAAATGAGGCATAACTCCATGTGTTGTCACTTATTTATAAAATGTCATTTTATAGTAATCAATTCTTCTCAAGATTGCAAATCACAAAACTGTTCCAAAGTTACATCAGAAAATGAAAAGAAACATCCACCAGAGCAACTTTTATTTAAAAAAAAAAAAAAAAAAGCCAAAGAGCAAAATTACTTCAGAGAAAAAGCCCCATATACCTGAATGGAAATCTGAATATAGGATTTTCCTCCCGCTAATGAATGAATCTAGACAATATTAAAATAATGTACCCATAACAGTACCAAAGCTCAGCATTTAAAATTTCTATTAATGTCTGAATGTTCACTTGCTAAATAGAATGCAAAACCTCTAGCTCAGAAAACTAAGATGTTCATATAAAACTTGCTTCTACACTAAAATGTATGTATTTATTCTAACTCATGAGTCCTTAGGTAAGAGAAAACAACAAAATTTCACTAAGGAGGGTTGAGATTCCGCCGACCAGAGTAAAGTCTGTTTCTACACAGGGCAGCCTAATCTTCGGTATGGTTTCTGGACTACTGTGTACAGATTTCAGAGACGTTCCTCTCATTCCCCATTGTCATTTCAGTAAACAAGAGTTATTACCCAACATGCTCAACTCATTATATTCCATCATCTTTGCAAATAAAAGTAAACAAACTGCTTGTTTTCAAAATGTCCTGAAAGTTAATTAAAGCAAATGTCTATATAGTATTACAAGATTCTCAGAGGGTGATGCAAACAATTTTAAGGTTTTAGTCTAATCACTGTGACACCTTAGATCAGAGATTCTCAGTGGGGCAGGAGATGGGAAATGAGGGAGCTGGGCAGGTAGGATTTTTACCTACAAGGGGACATTTAAAATGTCTGGAGGCATTTGGGGTTATCGTGACTGGGGAGTATTACTGTCCTGCTAGGACAGACAATAGGGATGCTGCTAAACCCCTTCCAATGCAGAGGACAGATCCTCCACTACAATCAAAAAAAGAAAAAAGTTAGCCAAATTTTTAATAGTGCTACTGTTGGGAATCCCTGACTTTGAACACTTTGTCTAAAGGAACCTGGTCCATGGTACTAGAAATGTTCTATATCTGAGCTGTTCAACACCATTGTCACAAAAAGACCACAGGCAGCTCTTAAACACTTGAAATGTGACTGCTGTGATGAGAGACAACATTTTTACTTTTACCCAATTTTAAATAATTTAGACTTAAATAGCCACATATGTCTAGTGACTATGGGACAGCACAGCCTTAGATAATTCGTAAAAGAAAACTGGGTAACTATTTATAAAGATAAAGATAATATGCATGAATTTTAGAGAGGATGACTGCTCACAACTATTTCTTTTTCCAATTTTGTATTTTCCAATGGACTATTATAGAAGGGACTGCCAAACTTATCAGAACACGGCTCTATACTCATTCATACCAGTGACCAGCTGTGAGACCTGGACCGTCTGGCCTTCACCACCTTTAACTTATCTGCACCTCTGTGCTCCTGCCTATAAATCAGATCAGAGTCCTCTGAAATTCCTTGTGGGACTAACGTTACAATGCTGTCATTTAGTTTTCAGTGAACTTGTGGTATGGTATTTAAGTATGCCAGCAATTACTTAGTATTTCCACTTCTTTCCCTAAAAATGTGTTCCCTAAGCATTTACTCTGCAGAAAGTTTTACAAGAGTTATGGTAGACGAGCAGTAAAGACTGCTCGAGTAAGTTGGTACCTATTTATCTCGCGGGAGGCAAGTGAATTGCTAGAAAGGATATGAATTAGCACATGGGAGTCTCAAGGCAGAGTGTATGAATTATTACCTCTTTCTGTCTGAAATACCAATATTTATGTGAATATACAACAACTGCTCCCAATCAGTGTGAATTAACGAGGGGGATCATCTATCTCTATGAAAATGCAATGTATGCTTCAATATTATATTCAAGGACGTACTTCTGTTCTTTATACCAGAGGCATACACACGTAAAACCTTTGTGTGTGAGAATATGGATGAAACGTAAGAAATATTGTAGGAGACCAACAGAACTACAATGTAAATTACCACAAAAATTTCTCTAGGTTTACTGTTCATCTTTGTGCTATTCAAATTCCTTCTCAGGTTAAAAAGAAAAAAAAAAAGCCTTTCACCAGATAATAAACTAAATACTGTAGCTTAAAATCTTTAACGAAGTCAACTTAATGCGTGTCCTTTGTGCCCACCTGGGAGTTATCAGGTATTTATATTTAAAAGGATTGCTGTTTAAAGATACGCTATTGTTCTCTTTGAAGCACTAGGTGAAAGTAGTGCTCTCAGGCTGGGTCCTAATGCGACCAGCATGTGTCCTCCAGCAGCCCATTAACCTTTAATACTTGTCACTCAGCTGCTTACACAAGAGGATTTTTTTAAACCCAGAGAGGAAACAAGGTTATTTAGAAGGAATCAAATGGATAGTTTTACATCTCAAATGTTGAGAGAGAAGGGAGTTTTTTATGCCATTTAAATGGACAAGTTAAGGGAACAAAGCCAACGATTACGACCTAATGATTAAATTAAACACTGTATAAAATCATTACAAAGGAAGCCAGCCCCGCTTCTTTCTAACAAGGAGGTCAGAGGACAGTTTTGCTGTCAACTGCAAATCCAGTAAAAATGATTCCAAATACAATTTTTAAAAAATATACACTTCTGTCACCATTAGTTCTCAAAAAAAAACCCCACGTCAGACGCTAAAGTGATAAAAACCCGCATTCTCGAAACTTCGTTTTGGTATTTATGCTGCTTATTCGTCAGGAAGATGATGTGTACCCCAATACGTAGGTAGCAACGCATGAGCTTGAGGCTTTACCTGACCCAGTAAAAGTGTCAAGGGCTCCATCTCCAGTGGTGGTTGCCGCTTCACTGCTGTTCAAAGGCTCTGTTTTGACTGCAAGGAGAGACACTATGTAGAAGAATAAGGACATGTGAGTTTTATTTCTAAATGTTTATCAAAGATGCTGACTGTTCCACTAGTGGCTTTTCCAACTACCACGGGCATGCAAGAGAACACTTGAGAGATCCATGAGGAAAGTTGTGTTAATTGAGCTTCTAAAAAATGGACATGCACTTCTAGAGGATTTAAAATAAAAATCCTCTGACTAAGCTAGTTCTCTCAGATCTGGTTTTAAAGGCAGTGTCAACCTTATAAGGGAAAGTGCAGTACACATGTTTGCATTTGTAACTCACCTAAGCACCCTCTGACATTAGAGTCAAAAGACAGAAAAAAGGAATCACAGTTGGTCCTTAGCCCATTTAATCCAAATCATAACAAAGAGATTTACTAGTTTATATTTTATTCTTCCCAAGGAGACAATTTTTAAAAAAACACATGATAGATTGCATAAAAGTACAATGGAAGCATATGCAAATACAGAAACCATGGGCCTGTTCCTGAGATGGATGGACAATGAGGCACACAATAAATTTCTGTTTTTAAATATACTAAACAGTATATTTAAAATATTTATTTTAATGTATTTAATGGTATAACCATTTTTAATGCATTATAGAGATAAGCAGAGAGAAAGATCATTTCTACAGCAGTTCTGAAAACTCTTTAAAAGGTTATTTCTACTCTGAAGTTCTATATTTTGCTAAAATTCTCACTTGGTAATGATGTCGGCAGGCACACATCATTATTGTCATTATTAGATGCAGTGAGTGGGGGAAGGGGGGCATGGAAAAGCCTCGAAAAGCCTCGACCTGTTTTTGTCACACCATATTTTCCCTTTGTGGGCAAAACTCTGCTACATACATCACAGCAGCAAGGGGATTAACTAAATTATTTTCTACTGAACACCTCTTGTGTTTCCTGGTTATGAATGGAATGATACAGTTAAATAAGTTAGAAGCAAGCAGAAAACTATGAAGAAGGAAGCTGAAGACTAGCCAACCATGAGCAAACATGGCAAAAAGAATCGTGCGGTTGGAGTGTCCCCATCAACCAAGCAAGTCAGCAATGTTACTCTGTTAGAAAGGGAATTAACTAGCTGATAGAGAACCATGCAGTAATGATTATGCTCTCTTTCCATACAAACAGAATTGACCAGAACCACGCCCCCCCAACCCTCCTCCTGCCCCGCAGTGAGCCCTAGAGTTAAGTTAGCATTCATGACTTAAGAATGTCCTGAAGAGGGGCACCTGGGTGGCTCAGTGGGTTAAGCCTCTGCCTTTGGCTCAGGTCGTGATCTCAGGGTCCTGGGATGAAGCCCCGCATCAGGCTCTCTGCTAAGCAGGGAGCCTGCTTCCCCTCTCTCTCTGCCTGCCTCTCTGCCTACTTGTGATCTCTGTCTCTGTCAAATAGATAAATAAAATCTTAAAAAAAAAAAAAAAAAAGAATGTCGTGAAGATTTGCCCAAAGATTCAGAGGAGTACTGTAAATGTTGGAAAGCAGTAGTGAAGAAATTTGGATTACTTACCCTAGCAAAAGGGAAGTTTGAGCTTGCCCTATTTTTCAATAACAACAATAATCTGAGGCATACGGTCTAGTTATTATATAATGATAAATAATGACTTGGTGGTGAAAACTTAACGGTAGTAATTTATATAGCAGTCTATTACATAGTGATGCATTTATAGTTATACCTGACTGCTAATTACATTTCCCACGACAAAATTATTAACTACTACAAAACTATTTATCAGGAGCTTACTATGTGCTAGACCACTGACATGGAACTGATCGTTAAAACAACTCTGATGGATAGGAACCACTGTCTCCATTTTATATAACAGAAAGCTGAAGGGTGGGCTAAGGAGTTTGCATTCGTTCCTTTGCAGGAGATGAAGAAACTATGATCAGAACTCAGGTCTTTAGCTCTCCATCCACAATCTCTCCATCATAATAGCCTGCCTTCGGGTATAAAAATGGCTATGTTCACCACAGGGACTCCTCACAAAGGCTCAGAGATGGATAAGAATGGCCTTATCCTCCAGAGAGTGTATTTAAGAAAAAAAAAAAGTCAGAAATCAAAACTGCAAATATGAGAACAGGCTACTACAGTATATTTTCCATGTCTTCTCATGAAATTTCTTAACAGGCGGTAAGGAACAAGTGTGAAAGCAGATAACAGCACACACTTAAAAGATATTTAATATATGCCAGGGGCTGCTGCTGTGCTTTCCAGATATGAACTCATTTCCTCCTCATGACGATCTTATGAGGTAGATAATATTATCATCTTACTCTTCAAATGACTAAGCTGAAGCACAAAGTAGCTAAATAACTTGCCTGTAGTCACATAGCTAGGAAGAACTAGAATTTGAGACCAGGTGGTATGGGTTCAGAATCCAAATTCTAAACCACACTGCCTCTCAGGAAGCACGAATTATTCAAGAATTCCTTTCATCTATATGAAGATGATCCAGAGTGTGGCCAGGACGGATGTAAAGCTCTCTCTCTGATGTAATGTCCATGTTCGACTTCTGACAAAAAAGCACAGCCCAAAGCCTTCGGCAACACTACTACAGTGTACGGTCTCTTGAAACTTCCAAATTCTAATGCTGGCTAAATTCTTATGTACATGGGCCTAAATCTATAAACAATACTTGTAAAATCGTTGTAAAAAAAATTCCATATTTTGCTTGTGAATTGAGGAGGAAGGATCAGAATGTGAGCTGGGTCTAAAAAACTAGTCTAGAAGCCAGACATGAGGATTAGTTTTGTTACTTTGGATCCCAACTTTGTATTGATGTTGATTATAATCTCCTCAATTTTCATGTTTCAGGTGGTCAAAAGGAGGAGGAAGAAAAGGGAGACAAAGAGTTTGTCGTTGCATTCACTATACTGGAAACGGTGCTCATTAAAATTTTAAAGGTCTGAATTCAGTCAACGACAGAAAAAGAAGTTTCATTTTACCAAAAAGAGGCATCTGTAAAAAGCATATGAAGAGAATCATAGATGTCAAGAAGCGTTCAGTGTACTGACATGCATGGATTTTAAAGTAATTCAACAAATGGATTTGGGGAAAAACTGCACATTAATGCTAATTTATTTTTCACATGCAGGTAAGAACAAAAAGGAAAAGAGGGAAATTTGATTATGTTGCTACAGAAAGTAAATTATTCTCACATTAGGTCAACATCAAGAAACATCTCTTGAGCTCCAAGTAAAATGCAAAATAATTTGGTTTGATTTTGTGAACAACAACAAAAATAACATTAGGTAATAGTAAATAATTTGATCCTCCAGGGGCAGAAAACCAAGAGAAGTAAAATGGACATTCCATATATGATTAGTTGATTAAAAAGACAGAATACAAATGAGTATCTTAATATTTATAAAACAGGTTACTAGGACAAAGGAAATACTATTTTAATTATAAAGTTTTGAAAAATGTTAAGTCATTTTCAATAAAGGCCCACATATATTTGAAATGTATTCTGATTTCTTTTGTCTTGGTTTTGCTTCTGTACTTTAAATTAAATATGCCATATACTTTTCTAGTGGCAGGCAACTTTGTTTTTAGTTAAATATGTGCAGGGCATTACTGGAAAGATATTCGCCAATGAAACATCTTACTATTTTCTAAAACTTATAAAAATCCTCATTCCAAATGATTATCAGTGTATATTCATGGTCACATTCAAATGTATTTTTTTCTCACTTTTCTTAAATTAACACAGGTTCAACAGGGTTTTTAACCTAATTAGGACAGTGTCCAGAATCATTACATGCTATAAAATGGAAAGGACAATCTTCTATAAGAGAAACATCATATTTTTCAACAAAATGAAACTTACAGACAAATGTTTGGATTTCAAAAGTAACAATCATATTTTAAAATCCAAAGAGTATTGTGGTTTTACTCCTCTATATATTCAAAATAAGTAATTCAGGGTTCAGGGTTAATTCAGTAATTCAGGGTTTCTCTAAAAGTGAGAAGAGAAACTATATATAGCACTTTGTACAGAACTTACTATTTAAGAAATATAAGCATTTCTTGTTATATAGTTGTAATTTGGATGTTTTTCATAGAGAAAGATGAAAAAAGAAGTAAAAATATTTTTAATATATTGATTATAATATATTGGTATAATTGGATTTTTTTTTTTACCTTTAGAAATAATTGATACCTATGGGCTAAATCAAAATTGTACAGGATTATTGTCCGGGGTCAGCTGTGCCTCAACCTTCATCCATACCTCCTATACATATTTTCAGAGCAAATTTAATCTTGTCTGTTCAGATTATCTTTGGAACTCAAGTACAAAGTTAATGGATATTAATGATTTGTGAAGAAAGTCTGTTTATTGTAATAATTCCAAGCTCATGTTCATTAGTTGCACTAGCAAAGTTAATCCTTGAAAGAGAAGGTGACCCAAGTAATTTACATTTTACATTTCATCCTCCCAAATCAGTGATTAAACTGGTATACACTTAAAAGACATACATATGCTAATTCTAAATATACTTCTTTCTGAACCACAAAATCACCCGTAGCTCCTTCTGACAGCACAGGTGTTGCAAAGCATTTCAGGAGGAGTTAGATCAGGAAGGACACAATTTATAACACTGCAGGGGAGCATGCGGTATGGCCTAACGCTTTTTAATAATTAGTATAGTCTATGATTTAGTATCTCTGAATCAATATGTTCACTCTATCTATGAGCACCAAGTGTCTTTCACTCGTAAATATCTAGAAATAAAATAATTTTATAAAGCAGCTATGGCTTTCATTTAAAAAAGAAAAAGAATCTAAAAAGAATAGAGGAATGATAGTAGATGGTTCTACTTCATGAACATGTAACATTCAGAAATAAACCCCTTGCATAAGAAAAATCATGTGTATAATAAACATAATAAAAATTCTGGAAGACTCTTTTCTATGATATATAGATTTTAAATACAGAAAATATTGTAAATCTGATCAGAATGTCTGATTTAGGTTCCCTCAAACCTTCTCTCTAAAGCATTTTCTTAATCTCCATGTAGAATCAAATATTCCCTCCCTCTGCTATGCACTCACCTTGAACACATTATGCACTCATTACTTTCTTGTCTGTTTCCCTCTGCTAGACTTTTGGTCCCTTGATGGCCAGTATCATATTCTATAGGTCACTGGGTTCCCATTTCCTAGCACAGAGCCTGGCATATAACAGGAACTTGATACATTTTAATTGAGAAAGTGAAAATCCACTTTTAGATCCTATCCTAAGCAATTCCAACAGATGTCTTGCTGTAAAGTACAGCTAATCGTGAATCTTGACACCATTAAGCAAATAAAAAGCTTATGTATTTCTGCAACTTTTTATATGATTGGCATGCATTTATATGCATAAGTATGCATATACATGAAGAAAACAAAGCATACATATAGCTCATCTCGGGGGTCAGCAAATTATATCCCACAAGCCAAATCTTCCCCATGGCCTGTTTCTGGATAGTCTGTGAGCTATGAATGACTTTTAAATTTTTCAACAGTTGAAGAATATCTAAAGAAGGATATTTGTGACATGTGAAAATTCTGTTAATTTCAAATTTCAGTGTTCACAGATCCAGTTTTATTTGAACACAGCCAACCTCATTGTCTATTGTTGCTTTTGTGGAACAACAGCAGAGCTGAATACCTAAAACAGAGACCTTATAATCTGCAAAGCCTAAAATATTTATTATCTCACTCTTTGCAGAAAAAATTTGTTAACCACTGATCTATATGCTTGGGTATGATTGAATATATTCTACTTTTATTGACAGTTCTACATTTTAACAATTTTACAAGCAATAAAAATTTGAAAGAAAAATTAGTTTCGAATATAAATCTGTAGTTGTAATTATATAATTAGCTCTAAGGTGTTGAAACAGTTTAAATCACTTCAAAGAATAATGTAATATATTTAAGAGTACCAATGTAATATGGTAAGATATTA
This sequence comes from Mustela nivalis, assembly GCF_964662115.1. Lineage (NCBI taxonomy): Eukaryota > Metazoa > Chordata > Mammalia > Carnivora > Mustelidae > Mustela > Mustela nivalis. The sequence goes on from NC_139024.1 coordinate 66,975,086, forward strand.
AGGGGACACTATCAACTTATTCATATTAGTAAAAACTATATAATTCAAGTCCTTTTTAAAAATCTCAAAGTTAAAGAAAAGGTTTTCAAAAGCCACTAAATTAGCTTTTGCTTTTTTCTTTTATTATAATAATTTTATAAAGGGATCCAATTCCCACAATAAAACCCAAGATTAAAGATAAAACAGTTTATTGTCAATGGGAGAGATATGCACCAAATCCTTGTTTGTGCTATAATACCCAACATACACTCATACAATAAACTCTCCAAAGTCACTAAAATTCATAAATTCATGAATTTCATGTCAGTAAACCACCAAGATTACATCGTTAACAATCAAAGTATACCTACCATTTTATTACTAAAAGCTTGCCTTCTTCTTTGGCCAATTTACACATTTTAAATGCAGAAAAATATATTTTATGACCAAATATTAGAAAACCTTTTAACAATGTTAAAATTGTTTTCATTTTCTTTTATAAGAAATGTATGTTTTCGTTTTCTTTTAAAACTATTGCCTAGTCATTATTGAATTGTTAATTCAATAAGAAAGAAAGAGAAACATACTGGTTTTTACTGGAAAGCAATGTGTATACACTAGTATACAATTTAACACAAAAGCTTTGGCAAGGAAATATTATTTTCCTCCTTTTATAGAAAGAGATTAAAGCTCAGAGAGGTTAAGTGACTTGTCCAAGGTAACACAGCTAGTAAGTGTGCTCCTCCTGACAGACAATTCTTAGTTCTTCCCACATGGCCACACAACTCTTAACATTAACACTAAGAACTAGGAAAATCTGATACTTAACACTTAGAAAAATATATTTGGTTGAGATTCATCTAAATTACTAAACACTGTACATATTCACTATGGTAAAGCTGCCCATGTTACATGAATATCTAAAAACAGAACAATAGCCAGCGAGGTAAGAATGTTTTTCACAAATGAAATATTTTTTAAAAAAAAGATCAAAACTAGAATATTTCGTGTTGTGATACCTATGAAATTTAAATACTGGGTTTTATTGGAACCTGATGAATCTCATTCATTTATGCATTGACTATGGCTGCTTTTGAGTTAAGGTGGCAGGGTGGAGTAGATGAGACAGACATGGTATGTTCTATAAAGACTAAAACACTTACTATCCAGCTCTCTATAGAAAAAGACCCCCGAGTTAGAATTAAGAGAAACTAAATTCTTGCAACAGATTTTTAAGTATAAAATGTATATTTCAAGGTGGAACTGGAAAACATTTCAAGTTAAAATTATTTTTAAAAAATAAATAATGGATATAATGGAATTATTTTTCACTCACTGGTCATATATTTTAATCAGATACAGGGAGATCCGGCTAAACTGCCTATCCTAACTACTCTATTGTAATGCACATTTCCAACAGGCAGGGAGGTCTTTTTAATTTTACTATTGGGTGATTCCATGTTAGTGTTATAGTCTTGTTCTTATTTTTTGATTTTGGTAGTATATTAGCTTTTGATTTAGAATAAGAAAAATATTATGGGTACCTGGGTGGCTCATTCATTGAGTGTGTGCCTCTTGGTTTCAGCTCAGGTCATGATTTCAGGGTCCTGGGATTGAGCCTCATGTCAGGCTCTGTGCTTAACAAGGAGTCTTCTTGAAGAATCTCTCTTTCCCTCTCCTGCCCCTCCCCACACTCTCTTTCTAATAAATATATAGCTCTTTTAAAAAAAGAAAGTTTGGGGGCACCTGAGTGGCTCGGTGGGTTAAAGTCTCTGCCTTCGGCTCAGGTCATGATCTCAGGGTCCTGGGATCGAGCCCCACGTCTGGCTCTCTGCTCAGTGCGGAGCCTGCTTCCCTTTCTCTCTCTGTGCCTGCCTCTCTGCCTACTTGTGATCTCTCTCTCTGTCAAATAAATAAAAATCTTAAAAAAAAAAAGTTTGTTTACACTTCTATATATTTTATGTATATGAATGCAGTAATTATAGTTCAAAGTATTTTAAGGGTTAATACTGATTTATAATTTTAAATGTGTAGCTTTCACACGGATAATTCTTTAAATGATGGAATTTTAAGTGTTTATGTTACTTTAGACACTTTAACCGGATTATTTACTGACGTCCTTAAAACCACAGATATCTTTTTGCCATGTTAAGAATTTCAATGAAGACAGTCTGTAGTGACGGGGATGACCAAGTTTGTATGTCTGTGCAATCTGGTTCACCCGCTCTTAGAGCCAGGCCTGCTGTGCTCTATTAGGCACATAGATGATATGTAGTTAGAAAAACAAAAGATGCATCTGTTGGCGCAACATTATAAACCAATGTTAGAAAAAATACCATTGGTTTAAGGAATCTAAGATTAGAATGCTAGTTGGTAAGGAAAAAAACATAGTCAACTATTATCTATAAGCAGTAAAAAGTCATGTTTATTTCTCCTTTTTTGTTACAAGTACTTTACACAGAAAAGGAAATGCAAACAGAAAGAGCCACAGAAAGCAAACCAGAAGGGCAATACCAGCACACCCAAACACATGCAGTGTACCATCATCTCTCATACTTGTTGCGGAAGAGGGGGTGTTGCAACTCAGCAACCAGTCTGCAGTGTTTAAAACAGTCATGTTGTCCCCTGAGAACAGGAACAGTATAAGGGTTCATTGTCCGAATGCCTGCTCAGTGTGCAGGAATAGTCTTCAATGCCTGCACTGGTGCCTGACCTTTTAGCTAAAATCATAACTGCACTGTATGATTTTTACCCTTTATTTTATCAGATCTGTTTTAGTTCTGTTAAATACATATACATGATGATTAGTGAAACTCCAAGGTTTGATTCCAAAGGTTTTAAAAATCTTATTACATGTATCTAAGTTAAAGTTTAAATCTAAATGTCCTTGCACCAGAAATCATCACTAAACAATCTTACAAATTTGCACTCCCATAATTAAACAGCTAAAATTATAGATGCGTGTTTAGAGACAAATAAACATCATAAACAAGGAAATGTTAATCTACAGAGGGTTTGGTATAAAACATTATTAAATACAGGCAAATTGCAATGCACACAATTTTACAGAAAATAGTTTAGACTGCACAGTTATTTTAAAATAAATGGGAAGAGGTGTGTCAATTTCATAAATACTTACTGAAATTTTAAAAGAAAATATGATGTGGCAAATGCTGTTATCTAGTAATATGATTAGTTTATAAATTAAAAAATGCATATACTTTTTCTCTAATGACTAAAATAGATAAAACTTCAAAATGATGAATAATTTAAAAAGTAGTTTACACATGTGTATATACATATCATATATATAGATATGTGATGCATATATATATTCTGATGCAAAAATCAGACCATAATTTTTGATGGCTGAATACATATTATAAAATCAGTAGGGCATAATATTTGAAATAACTGTTATTGTTACCATATGCTATGGCATGATTATAGGCTAATCAAATGAGAAAGTATCTGAAAAAACTTAAATTCCCACCTTAAATACATCAGGTATTAATCTCCTTGAAAAGAGAGTGCAGCAGACATAAATATTTTTCTATTCTCAAACCTCTTAAGAAAAAAGGTTTTTAAGAAAAATTTGGGGTACCTTTCTCCTGCAATTCAAAATAAAACCAAAAACTAGCATAATCTCTCTCTCTCTCTCTCAGACATACACACAAGATCAGAGTATAAATCATTTTGGCCACATTTTCTACATTTTTGTTTTGAAATATTTCCTAGGGCAAATACAAAAGGGAAACTTTGCTAAAAGTCTTTAAAGTATTGTTCAGGGATATCTACTTTTTCTGATTTTTTCCAGCTACAAAGGAGGTGCAAAAGTCTCAAGAAAATCAGCAGAATAACAGTCTATTAGCCATATCGTCCCCAGACATAATGCTGATTATGTTATTGCTGATAAGGATTTATTTATTAGTAGATTCCTAACATATGAAATTATAGAAAACATTGAAATGTGATTCTGGGTGCCTCTGGGGTGGTACACTTACCTCCTGTTCCATTTGTGGTGACAGATGTGCTGCTGAGATTAGCCTTCTCCAGTTTGGAGCTACCAGGAGTATCACCACTTCCAACAAGAGGATGAGGACTTGCAAGGTCCTGCATTTCCATAGACCTGTTAGAGCAGGAATAGCAGAGCAAAAGCTGAAATCTCCAGTTTGGAGCTACCAGGAGTATCACCACTTCCAACAAGAGGATGAGGACTTGCAAGGTCCTGCATTTCCATAGACCTATTAGAGCAGGAATAGCAGAGCAAAAGCTGAAATCTCAGCAATGATTTCTTAAAAAACAGCATATGTTTTTTACTGAGCACACATGTGATCTCACAGTAAGAATGGAGACCAAAAGCTAAGACTTCTTCATTAGCTAGATGAACACGACAGTACATTAAAGATTAATAAATAAATACAGCTTCCATGGTAGTTGAGCTTCATAATTTATTTGTAATCCTATAAATATTCTGTATAATAAAGTATAAAAGAAATATTCTGTCATCTTAGCGGTTTAAGTTGACAGGGATACCCTCCCTCTTACATTGACCATCTCTATTATAAACATGTAGAAATGCTGAAAATATTTAACCCCTAAAATTTGATGTCCTCAGCCACCAGTGACAAAGAAATCAACAGCTAGAAGTAAAGTACAAACAAAGTCAGAACAGAAACTTCCAGCTGACCTTGTGGATCCAGGGCTGAAAACTGACTTTAAGGACTGAGGGCTAGAGTTGTTACACCTTTAATATCTACTTAGGAATAGACAGTTTGACATAAGGGGATGTGCTGGAATTGAGACCCGAAATAAAACTGAGACTCTTGAAAGATTGACCCTCTTTGGAAACAGAAACTTAAAAAAGCAGAATTTTACAGTAGTCCAAAGAAGCCATACATGCTTCAATGAAAGAAGGAAAACACATGAAATAAGTAAAAATAGAGAGAACTTATCACCAATAAGCTATCCTATAAAAATAATACTGAAAGAAGACCTTCTTTTAAAAGTAAGGTTACCAGATAAAAACTCGGAACTAGGGGGAGGAATGAAGAATGAAAGAAATGTAAATATATAGGTATATACAAAGATTACCTCTCTTTTTTTCTTCATGAAAGACTGCCAAATGAAGCAAAAAAAAAAAAAAAAAAAAGCAAGCAAACAAACAAACAAAAATCCCACAACATTGCATTATGTGATTTATAATATAACACAGGAGCAAAATATATATCAATATCACAAAGATAGTGGGACAAAATTATATTCTTTTAATGTTCTTTCATTTGGCATGTGATATTATGTTATGCTTGGAGAAGACATTTAGGATTCTTCAAGTAATAACTAACTTTAAATATTAATAAGAAAAAATATTGACTAGATATAATAAAAAGTCAATAGAAAAAGTAAAGTAAAACATTTAAAAGGATTGATTAACCCCAAAAACCAGGAATAGAGGAAGTAAGGAAGAACATATGTGGAAAACAGAAAACATGTAGCAAGATAGCACACTCAAACCTAACCATATCAATGTTTACACTAAATATCAATGGACTAAACACTTCAATGAAGAGGCAGAGATTGCCAGATTGTATTAAAAAAACACAGCCCAACTATTAGGGATCTACAAGAGGAATATTTTAAATACAGACACACTGTGATACTATGGCATACTGCTCAGAAAAATTCATTCCTATAGCTGCTGGTGTGTTACCAACTAGCAGTTCTCAACTAAATTCCTTTCCAAGAAATGTCTCAACTAAAGAGAGTCATTTTGCCCTAAATCACACCCTTTCTAGACGTACCTTCACCTACTGACTGACCATGAAGGGGTATAAATGTATTACCCTCACCCAGAATGTCACTTGAGCCTAGAGCCTCCATAAGATCATCTAGGACCTTTGTTGCAATTGCACTGAAGATCAAAATCTCTCAGTCTAATCATGCTTCCATCATTCCCCTCAACATATTACCACTGGAAGCACAACCCAATAAACTCCTGGTACATAAATCCCTATGTTAGAGTTTGCTTTCTGGGAACTTGAGCAGTGATAAGGCACAACTAGGTCCATAATAAAGCATGGAAAACAATATGACATGTAAATAATAAATGTTAGATAAATGTCTGGGCTATTATAATATCACAAAATGGTCCTCAAAATGAAGAATATTACCAGATACAAAGAGATTAATTAAGAAAATGAAAGAAATGATAAATTCTTCACAACCTTAGATGTGCATGTACTTACTAACTGAGCTTAAAAATATATAAAGGAAAAACTAAGCAGAATTAAAGGAAAAAACTGACTAGCAGTCCATGGTCATATTTGGAGATTTTATAACATTCCTTACACAATAACCAATTGCAAAAGGAGACACTGTGATCAATATGCTGTAGTTGACAGAGTATACTAACACCAAATAATTATAGATTACACATTATTTTCAAGTGTACATGGAATGTCTACCAGGATGACTGTAAGGTAGGGGATAAAGTAAGTATCATTTTATTTTAAATTAAACCTACAGAGTATAGTATCTGGCCATAATTAATTAAATTAGAAAGCAAAGATAGTAAAATATATGAAATAATCATTAATACTTGAAAATTAAACAACAATTCTAAATAACCTATGAGTCAAAGTAGAAATCACCAATGAATTTAGAAAGTACTTAGGACAAAATACTAATGGAAACACTTAAAATCACCCCACATGTAGTCAACTGATCTTTGGCAAAGTAACAAACAGAATACAGTACAGCAAAGGCAGTTTCTCTAACAAATGGTGCTGGAAAAACTAGTCACACACAAACACACAAAATATAAGTCTAGACACAGACCCTATACCCTTCACAAAAACTAATTCAAAATTGATCATAGATTGACATAAAATGCAAAACTGTAAGTTTTGAATACAACACCAAAGACTGAACCCTTGAAAAATAAATACTGGTAAGCCGGGCTTCATTAAAATTAAAAACTTCTCTTCAAAATCAATGTCAAAAGAATTCAAAGACAAACCACAGACTGAAAGAAAATGTCTGCAAAAGACTCATCTGATTAAGGACTGTTATCCAAAATACATAAAGAACTCTTAAAATTCAACAAGAGAAAAACAGCCTGCTTAAAAATGGCCAAACACTTCAACAGACACCTCATCAAAGAAGATGTATAGATGACAAAATAAATAAATAAATAAATAAAAAGATAGTCCACATCACATGTTATCAAGGAAATGCAAGTTAAAACCATAAGATAACACTTTACTATTTACTAGAATGGCCCAAAGCTGGAATACTGACATCAAATTCTGGCAACAGGAACTCCCATACACTGCTGCAATTCTGGTGGGAACGCAAAAGAGCACAACCACTTTGGAAGACATTCTGGCAGTTACTTATAAAACTAAACATAATCTTACTGTATGACCCAGTAGTCACATTCCTTGATATTTATGTAAAATAGTTGAAAATATATGTCCACACAAAAATCTACACACAGATGTTTTTTGTAGCTTCATTCATAATCATCAAAACTTGGAAACAATTAAGATGTTTTTCACTAGGTGAATGGATAAATTCTAATATAGAGAGTCAATGGGTCATTATTAAGTATTAAAAGAAAACGAGCTTTCCAGCCATGAAAAGACATGAAGGAATCTTCACTGCATATTACTAAGTGAATATCCAATCTGAAAAGCCATATGTACTGTATGATTCCAATTATATGATATTCTAGAAAAGCAAAACTATCTTTCTAGGGTAGAGAGGAGGGAGGGATAAATCAGAGTAAACAAAATTTTTAGGGCTGTGAACATATTCTGTATGATATTATAATTAAAGTTATGTGTCATTATACACTGTTCAAACCCATTGCATATACAATACCAAGAGTTAACCCTAAAGTAAACTATGGACTTACAGATAGGATGATGAGTCAGTGTAGGTTCATTCTTGGTAACAAGTGCACCATTCTGGTGAGTAATAATAATAGAAGAGGCTATACATGCACTGGAACAGAGGGTATATAGGAAATCTCTGTACCTTCCTCTCAGCTGTGTTATGAACTTTAACTGACCAAAAAATAAAGCCCTTAAAACAATAAAAAAAAAAATGACTTCAAATCAGAATTTGTGATATGCGAATAAAGCAGTGGCTAATGAGAATTTATATCTTAAAAAGATTATTTTAGAAAAGGAGAGGGTTTGAAATCTGTGATCTAAATTTCTACCCTAATAAACTAAAGAGAAAAATGTTAAACCCCAAGTAAATAAAAGGAAGAAAACAAAAAAGAGCCTAAATCACTGAAAGAGAAAAATCTATCATAAAGACAATTTACAAATCCAAAAGATTAACCATTAGAGAAACTAAAAATATTTAAAAAGATAATAAGAAAATATTATGAACAACCTTATGACAAAGCATTCACTAATTTATTTATTAATTAAAATATTTTATTTATTTATTTGACAGACAGAGATCAAAAGTAGGCAGAGAGGCAGGCAGAGACAGAGGGAGGGAAGCAGGGTCCCTGCTGAGCAGAGAGCACGATGCAGGGCTCGATCCTAGGACCCTGGGATCATGACCTGAGCCGAAGGCAGAGGCTTAACCCACTGAGCCACCCAGGCACTCCAGCATTCACTAATTTAGATAAAATCAGCAAAATTCTTAAAAGACACAACCTATAAAACCAATCCAATAAAAAAAAGGAAATCTCAAGAGTTCTATATCAAATTAAAGAAACTGAATTAGTAATTAAACACTCCCCTCTCAAAAAAAAAACCACAACAAACAAACAAACAACAACAACAACAACAACAACAATTCCAGGATCATATAGTTTTCTTAGTGAATTCTAATAAAAAAAGAAAAAGAAAGTTTTTATGAATTTTTTTTTAAAAGGTAGGAGGAAACACATTTTACTCCATTGTATGAGAAAAGGATTATTCTCATCTAAAACCTGACAAAGATAATTAATTAAAAAAAAAGCTCTGGATCTATACTTCTCATGAGCATAGATGAAAAATTTAACAAAATATTATTAAGTGAAATGCAGCAATAAAATAACCACTGCATCATGATGAAGTGTGCTTTATCCCCAAAATGCAAATTTTATTTAACATTTGAAAATTTAAAAAAAAATTTGAAAATCAAACAGTGCAATTCAATATATTAACAGAATATCATTTCAATGAGTACAAAAAAATTAATAATATTCATCATCCACTCATGATGGAAACTCTCAGCCAGTTAGAAAAGCAATATTTCCCTCATATCTAATAAAGATCATTCTCAAAAAATATATAGCTTATACCATATTTAATGATGAAATGCTGAATTACTTCTCCCTAAGATCAGAACCAAGGTAAGGATATCTGTTTTTCCCATTTTAATATATTTTACTGGTAATCTTAGCCAATACCAGAGGACGAAAATAAATAAATAAATAAAAGGGGTAAGTTTAGAAAGAAAAAATTCTGTTAATTCACAGGTAACATAATTATTTACACAGAAAAAAAAAACAGAGAAATCCATATAAACAAAACAACAAGAAATACTAGAATGAATGAGTGAATTTACCAAGTTATATGTACAAGGGCCTTGCCAGTACTAAATCAAAACATGAACCAAAAATATCTGAAACTTCAGTCCATACTGTTCCAATTCAAAAACTGAAATATAAAAATGATTGTTGTTCAGTAATTGGAAGTCCCCCTCTTGCTCAACTCTTAAGAGGAATCTGAATGCTCAGACCCTCACCTTAACTGCTTGCTAGGCAGAGAAAAGGATTTAGACTTTTCAGGAAATAAACACAACAAAACAAATAGTGTGCTTCAGGCTCTACTGAGTTTTTGTATGTAACGCGTTCAAAATATCGTAAATATTTTGATTCCTAATAAAAAGCTCCAGTAAAGAGAAAACACAGTAAACAGAAGCAGAACTGTATATGACCCAGGTTTGAGAATTATTACACAAGGATTTAAAAATTATTGTGAATATATGAAATAACTTAAAGGAAAAGATATATGCCCACAGAAGTTGTGTTTGTGTGTGTCACATATATACATACATATGTGTCATATATATTTATATATACATGTGTACATATTATATACATAAATGTATATAATATATACATATACATACATATAATACACATATGTATATGATATATATTATTTATATGTATTACATAGAGAAAAGAAACAGAAACTCAAAAAATGAAAATTCTAGAACAAAAATTACAATATATTAAATAAAAATGTTCTTTGTATGGATTTAGCAGCAGATTAAACACTGCAAAAGACAGAATCAGTAAGTCTGAAGCTGGGCCATTAGAAACTACTCAAACTGGAAGAGCAAGACAAAAACAGGAGGTGGGGAAATTAAATTGAGTATAAGTAACTTGTGTAATATTATCAGGAAGCAAAAGAGTAAGACAATAATATTGAAATAAGTAATAGCACATATTTTTCCAAATGTGATGAAACACCAACACACAGATCCTTGAAATACAATGAACAACAAATGAGAAAAGGGAAAAGAAAACCATACCTAGGCACATTTTAGCCAAATTCCAAAAATAGCAAAAAGTAGAAAAACATTATAGCAACCAGAATAAAAAAGAGGGAAATAGTAGTATCCCCCCCGCAAAACAAAACAAAACAAAACAAAAAAACAAACAAACGATTATCTGTAGCACACTCCTGGTAACAAGCTGAATTATAGTAAGTAATGAATGCTCATAACTTTATTATCTCCCACTGGACCTGCCCAAAATATTTTTAATGTAATCGATCAAAGAATAATGATTGCTTATTACATGCAAAGTACTGTCACAGTTGCTAGGATTCCTGAGTGAAGAAAACATGCCCCTACTGTCCACGAGTTTAGGATCCAAATGAGAAGGCAGATCTTGGGCAAAGAAAATTAAAGTACCTTAGATGTTCACTGAATGAAACAGACAGAAATCAGTGTGAACTCAGAATATGGCAACTTTTCTCAGAAACTATTAACTGGATTTTGATGATTTCAAAGGAATTCTGGAGGAAGCATTTAGTAGTAATACCACTAAAGCTGCAAGGTAGTATATGGGCTCAGTCAGTTTAAACCACATACAAGATGAAGAAGCAAGGAAAATTAGTCAGGAATGAAAACGTGGAGCATACGCTGAAGAAAGAAGTGAAACCATGTTCCTCATGCAAAACAAAACAAAAACAGCCTTGGTATTTTACATTCCAATTTCCAGGAAACCAAAATGTAATGATCTGAATCTTTACAGTAAGTCCCCTTTGCTTAAATTCACTTCAGTGGGCTGATCTTTCTTAAAATTTTAAAAGAGCCTTTTGAGAATAGACACGCATTACTACCACAAAGTATTCAGCAAGAATATTCCTGTAATTCCTTCTGCATGTTCTGTAATTAATTGAATTCTGAAACTTCAGATTCTTTTTAAGTCTACTTTATACAAGAAAGAATATATGAGATACAAAATTTACCATAGAATTCAACAGCAGAAAATGATTAATGGTACCAGTTTTCACTGCAAACACATAGTCTGACACATTCTATACCTGGTACTTCATACAGATTCTATGAATATATTACTGAATATAATTCATATATTCAGTAATACACTTATATGCATATTACTTTTTATAGTTTATAGGTGAAGTGACTGAGGCTTACAGAGGATACACAGCATGCCCAAGACCACAGGGGTAGAAAGAAGCAGCAGCAGAATTTGAACTCATGTCTTTCTGAGGGCAGAGTCCAGGTTCTTTCTGTCGCACATTGTATGTTTCCCATTTTTTAAAGTGACTTTAATTCTGTCACACTGTGAAAACACAATCAGGAATGCAGAATCCTGCAATAAAACATTTTGTATAGTATTCAAAAAATTCCTAAAGTCAGTATAAGCATCTACTCTGCCAAATCTATACTAGTTATTACCATACGTAAAGGTGACCCCCTTTTCTACCCAAGAATCCCGTTTCAACCCCCTTTTAATGGTCCTTATGTCAAAAGACCACATGAATACTAGCATTAGTTGGGGAAATATAAAAAATGAACTCACCCATAAGCACAAAAACTCACTTAAAAATTAAGAATTGCAGGCCACATGCAACTAGTTTCTTGGTTCTTTTCTGGAAATCTTCTGTAGCATAGATGGGAGTTTATTTCTAACTGACTAAAAAAAAATCCTCTTGAAACCCAAGAGCAAAGTTTGTATCTGTGTATTTCAAAGTCTACTCTAACTCAGAAAGCATAATTCCTTCTGCACGGATCCTGGTAATGGGTCACTGCTTTTGCACATACTGTTTGAGATTCCATCAATCCTTCATGACCCAAAAATGCAAAAGCATCCAATACTTTCCAGGACATTCACTCTCACAGCAGCTTCTTCTCTTTGCAGAAAGTGGACAGTATGTGCATATGGCTCTATGTCTCTCGCTGTCAGAGTCAATCTTCATTTTAGCCTCCAGAAAGAGTTTAAGGAAAGAGTTTAGGTTTTGCTTTGCAAATCACTCCCTTTCCTAATACAAGTCTTAATTCCCCTTGCCTGCAAAGTAGGAATAACAACATTAGCCTCCACTTCAATAATGAGTCTCAGCTCTGTTAGGACAGGGATTATGTTCATTATTCATTGTTTTTAGTCATTACACTTACAATTGTGCAGGCTACTTGGTAAGTGCTAATGAATTAACAATAAATAGGAACAGGAAAAATGTAGATGAAGGGATCTGAGGTAATCAAGTGTAGTCTAGTTCAGAAGACACTGCTTGAACATCTATTATGTTCTGGAGATAATTCTAGGAATACACATGGTATCTTCAGCGAGCTTGCAGGCTAGCGGAGAGCAAGAGGACAGGTGAAGCGTAACAGGGATCAGTTCTCTGATGTGAGTGTGTGTGCAAGTTTTCACATCTGTATGTGCAGTGTTAGATCTCCCAAATGAGTAGAAGGTTTTGTGTGTGTGTGTACATGCATATGTTGGGGGTGAAGAGAAGGACGTCTGCCTGTGTACAGAAAGCCACTGTGGAAGAAAAAAGAAAATAAAGCAACTTGGTCAACCTAGATCAGAGGAAAGTCATGGCATGTCACTATGGAGTACCAGTTCCCACGGTCTGGAAAAAGCCAGCAGGTAACAATGACAGGCCATCTTAAACATTTCAGTTTAGAATCCAAGAAATCACTGTCATAGCTGTAAATCTAAGCCAGTTTCTCCTCTAAGTGTAAGGCTGGGAGGTACGGATCACTCCAGTGGTTCTAGATCCATTATATCCCTGAACAGACAGTCTTTAAAAGGAGACCCTCCTTCACCCATTTTACCAGACATGGTCAGAACCAGGTTCCACCAGAAAGAAGCGGAAATGGAAGAGGAAGAAGACCCCTAGCAACCAGTATCAAGAAAATGGGCCATGCATAATGGGAGCTGTTCTTGCACTTTGCCAGTGACCTCATGCCTGTCCCTGGGGCCAGCATGAATGCTTGCAGTACAAGTGACCTGTCTGCCAGGGTGACCTCAGGCCCTGGAGTTACAGCAAATAAAGCCATGAACACACTGTTCTCTGGACACTTCCACAGTCTTCCCTTTCCAGGGCTTGTAGCTCTACACTTGAGATCTGCAACTCTGGCCCCTTCTTCACTATGATCATAACAAATTATCCAGATAAAACATGGTTCCCCCACCAAAGAAGTTCGAGTAAGTATTTTTCAAAAAACAGAAGCATATCTTTAAATGCCAATTTTCAAAGCCCCACCCCCCCCAACTTAATCTGTAAACAAAGAAAAAAAAGAATTCCCAAGCATTATTTGAATGGTACAGGACTCAAATTTCTGTTAGATCAGTTACAAACCATGGTTAATGAAGCAGGAAATTATTTCCCTCCAGTAAGCAGTAAAGCCGAAGACCACAATCAAAACAGCTAATGCCATCAATTATACCCAGAAACACATCAACTCCTTTTTCTGAGAAAGACTGGATGAATGAATGTATAAAATAAAGATGCCCCCCCCTGGAAAAAAAGATGGTCCCCTACTAAAATCATGGAATTTCAGGGTCCAAAGGACATTCAATGTCCTCAGATGGAAAAATATCATTTTATGCTCGAGGCTGTGAATGCAGTGTTAAAAGACTACACAGTAGATTCAGACCTGGGTTTTAAACCCTGTCTTACCCATTTACCAGTCACGGGACCGCAGGCTCAAAAATGAAGATAATAATATCCATTGGAAGGCTACTGTGTAAATTAAATAAGATCATACACACGCATGTGCACACGCGCACACATACACACACACACACACTGCATGGAATCTGGCAAACAGGAGATCTTAATAAATGTTAGCTATTACTACAATCAATTTCATGACACTGTCAATAAATGCCTGATTTGTCTGTTTGAAAACTTGCGTTGACATGAAAATTATTTTCTTAAGAGGCAGCTCAGTTCATTTTCAGATCACTCTTACTATTAGAAAGTTTTCCATGGAATTTTGGTCTTAGAAGAAATTGAACCCATTGACATGGGTCAAGCTGAAACCTTCTTCTCCATAACTGCTCTTCAAACTCCAAAGAGGGCTACCCTAGAGCCTTTACAGGCACAAAATACAGCAGAGGCCTAAGAGTACATGAGTTTTGCTACCACACTTCAAAGTACTAATACATGCTGAAACCAACAAACAAAACCCTTAAGCCTTTGTCCCATGTCAGGATTTACAGTCCTGTTTTCGCTCAGTCACTACACATGCAGTTGGCATTTGGAACCCAAGTAAAAAGCTTTTCGTGTGTTCCTCCTAAATGCCATCTTGTTGGAGCAAGTCCATTGTTTCAGCTTGTCCCATTACATTCTGATTCTGCCACTCAACCTACTTTTCAGTTGTGCTATGACACCAGTAAACTTTCTTAGCATGCCTTCAATACCGAATCACAGTAAAAATGTTAAAGGGCCAATGTCAAACAGATCTTGAAGAGGACACTAGAGGTGGAACTCCAGATTTATATGAGGTCCTCGGGAATAATTATTGAGCTACTGGTAGTCCTCACCTTCTGTCTGTATTTTTCTATTATTGCTCCACCTTCATAAATATATCAAGAGCCTCTGACACACCCCTTGTTGAATTCCATACATACTTTGTATAACGCATTTCTTTGTTCCTCTTTTCTGGTACTGCTGTCACAAAAGACTGAGGTTATCCCGCCTGCCTTCTGCTTAGAGAAGTCCTACTAGATACCTGTGACCACAGCTCTTACTAATTATTTACAGTTAATTACTTAAGAATGTAATTTTAGAGTCAACAATTCAAAAGAATTTTACTGTCTATAGTTTATGTCCTAGGAAGAAACAATGAAAAATGATTTCTCGTAGGCAATGTGATGATAAAATACACATAAGGTATGCATTGTATTAGATAAAAATACGGACTGGGAATCAGGAACATGAATATAAGTCTATGATCTACTACCTAGGAAAAGTTACTGGGTGTATGTGTAGACAGTTTTCTGAATATCTTCTCAGGTTTATAGGACTCTCTAAATAACCCCGAAATAGACAGGCATTCCGTACTCTCTTGCTTTTTACGCCAAGACATTCTGTATCTTTATGAGGTTACTCAACCCATTCACTTTGAATGCAAGGAAGTTAGCACCTGCCACGAAGGATCAGAATGTGAAAGATGATGAGGGAGCCCTGTGATAAGTGCCTGACCTTTGCAAACAAAAATAAAACCCCCAAGAAAAAGAAGAAAATACGGCAATACGCAAATCAGAGGACTGTGTGGCCCTGAAGAGAAGCAATTAAAGTGCCACTTCGTAGTAAACAGTAGTTGAGTGTCTGATTCAAGGAACAGGAATGCCAGGAGACGTCAGGGAACTCCCTCACTGCCCCATCCTTATGACACTATAACATGATAGTCTCCATTAAAGAAAAAAAAAAAAAGTCAACCAGCCATCTTAGTGATAGGAACCGGGGCCCATTTCTCATCTGACATAATACTTCACGGAGCAGGTCCAAAAACAATGCAGGGCCCTTCAAATCAGCAGGAGTTCAGCACGCTGACCCATGCCAAAGAGCAAGATGAGAAATGGGGCTGGTATAAATATTCATTGGGAAGTTACGGCCAACCTCCTTGCGCTGTGTGTTTAGTGCAACTCAAAACTGTTCCACCTGGTCCCTTCTGGCTCCCTCATGTCTACCAAGGGCTGGCAGCTGGAAAGCAGGCTGAGCCTTAGAGATCTTTTAATTTGTAAAGCACCAGAGGGGCAGGCAGGAGAGATGACAATGCATATGCTAGGTTTCAATTACAGGGCTGTCTTTTTCCCAGGTGGAAGGCAACACTGACAGCAGGGAATTCAATGTCTCCTCTATTAAGGTCCCTCAGGAAATGTTGGGTCCTTTGCAAATGCTGGGGGTGGGGAATAATGCTCTTGACAAAAATCTTGGCAGAATGTATCAAGCATATTGAATATTTTGTTGAGCTCACGTGCCATCTTGACTCTTGTCTCATTTTCCAAGGTAAAATCTTTCTGTAATGTGTGCCTGGAAAAAAATGGATGGCTGCCTCCAAGTTCAGAAATAAGTTGCTGTTTAGTCTATAAAATGTAGGATGAGAGAGGCTTTGAGATCGCTATCCCCTGAATCTCACTGCCAAAAAGGTTTTTAAATATTGCATAAACTTAGATGTGTTCCAACCATTCACATTTAAGGGGAGCACACAATGTTCTAAATTTGAAGCACTTGCCCAGTTCCTAAAAGTTTGACAAAAATACACTACGATGTAATTATTTCTTTATAATAAAAGTGTCATAATGCCATTAATTTCTAGGACACTCACCTCAGTAATCTGTTGCAATCTGTCAGCGATGGGGGGAGGGTGTGCCTCCTATTCTACTTGCTATGAAGCAAGGTTTACCAAATACAAACAAATACATGAAGAAGGGTTAATTACGATTTACCAGGTTGTTTCTAACAAAGGGTTAACGAGGGTCTACTTGGTTGTTTCTATATGAGTACTTACTGTGCTCATAATTACAAATTGATCTTTAAAAAAAAGATTTTATTTATTTATTTTATTTATTTGATGGAGAGAGAGAGATCACAAGTAGGCAGGGAGGCAGGCAGATGGAGAGGGGGAAGCAGGCTCCCTGCTGAGCAGAGAGCCGATGCAGGGCTTGATCCCAGGACCCTCAGATCCTGTCCTGAGCCGAAGGCAGAGGCTTTAACTCACTGAGCCACCCAGGCGCCCCTACAAATTGATCTTGCCTATTTGCAAGAGTAGATCTGTCAGTTCTATTACTTGCATAAATTTCCAAGGTGCATCAGTTTATTTTTATTATGTATTAAAAAAGAAAAAAAAAGGTACCTTTGTTTTTAAGTCTCTCAGTTTCATACTTGCCCCAGAATAGCTTGATTTCCCCCATGGCAGTTAGGGCTTTGCAATAACCACCTCAAACTTTTTAAAACCTTCTAATTACCACCCCACCCTTCATTTTTTTTTTTTTTTTTAACATTTTAAAAATTTACTCATGTGAGAGAAAGAGCAGGTGATGGGGCAGAAGGAGGGGGAGAGAGAAAGAATCTCAAGTAGATTACCTACTGAGTGCAGAGCCCAGTCCCAGGGCTCGATCTCACCACCCCAAGATCATGACCAGAGCCAACATCAACAATCAGATGATCCACAGACGGAGCCACCCAGGTGTCCCATATACTTCATCCCTCTTAGAGTGTTCACAAATTCCTCACCTGGCCCTAAGGCCTCCTTCCTCACATGACAGATACTCCAATTCCCCATCTCTCTGACCTTGGCTCCCAATGATTCCCCTCACTCACGAAGCTCCTCTGGCCCATCTACCCAACCCTGACCGCTGACCTTCAAACATGCCCAACAGGTCTCACAGAGCAGGGCCTCGGCACTGGATATTTCCTTTACCTAGAATAGAGCTCCCCCAGCCATCCTCCTTGTCCTGTTTCTCTGCTTGAACTTTTCCTGTTCAGAGAGGATTTCCTGTTCTCCTTAGAAAACAGCAACGCCACCGCACCCAATGTTGCCTACTACCCCGTGAATGTTGCTTTATTCTACTTCAAGGCAATTACCTCCCCTGACACAGAATATATTAATTTATCTGTTTGGGTTTTTGTTTTTTTTTTAAGATTTTATTTACTTATTTGAGAGAGAGAAAGTGAGAATAGGAGCAGGAGGAAGGGCAGAGGGAGAAGCAGGCTGCCCGCTGAGCAGGCAGCCCGACTCAGGGCTCCATCCCAGGACTGGGGGATCATAACCTGAGCCGAAGGCAGATGCTTAACGAACTGAGCCTCCCAGATGCTCCTGTCTGTTAATTCTCTCTCCATTTGCAGTGTATGCTCCATGAGAGCAGAGAGATTTTGTTCATTGCTGTATCTACAGCATGAGAAATGTATAAGGTACATAGGGATGGTTCAGTTAATCACTGCATGTGAATGTGTGACTAAATCACTCACTAATTTCACCTGAGTGACCTAGTTAATCCTAGTTACTTAGGTTTTATTGTACTGCTCAATATTATTAGTTTTCTGTGGCATCGTTTTACTGGTTTTTGAGAATCATGTATCTAATAATTTAAAAATATGCTTCAAGTATAAAGAATTTGATAGTTTGACAGAATCTCCCAATTTTTGTCCTTAAATTTGAAGTATAGATAATTAGTAATTACTTAATGAGTACATAGCATGCAAGAGGCATTACTTTCTATAATTTTAATAAAGAATAGAATTTTCCCAGACATTAAACATTTTCTTGCATTCTTTGCAAAATACAAATTTTAGCTTAAAACCAAGTGTCTTGGTATGTTCAGGCTGCTATAACAAAATACTACAGGCTGGGTTGCTGATAAACAACAGAAATTTATTGCTCACAGTTTTGGAGGCTGGGAAGTCCAAGATCAAGATGCCAGCAGGCTTGAGTTCCCTGGTGAAGACTCTCTTCTTGGCTCATAGCTAACAGTTTTCCACTGTGCCCTTTCATGGTAGAAGGGCCAGGGATCTCTCGGGAGCCTCTTTTTTAAGGACACTAACCCCTTTCATAAGGACTCTCCCCTCATGACTTAAGCACCTCTCAAAGGCACCGCACCCTAAGACTTTAATCTTTGGGCATTAGGATTTCAACATGTGCATTTTAGGGGGACACCAACATTGAGACCACAGCACCAAGCATGGAGGTAAAAAGTAAAAATATTCCATTTTTAGACTCCAAATAAAACCTTTTGATGCCTCATTGCAGTATAACGTTTATAATCTCTCCTAAACATAAGCATTTCCACAAAATAGAAATAACACTCTTTCTTTAAATCATTTCTGAAATTCACCAACTCTGGGATTCAAAAAACAAAAGAGCTTTCTTTTTCTCTCTCTAAAGTGATGAGAGCTCTAGGACTTGACAAATTAACAAAATTCATGCAACTGGCACTGGAAGAGAGCATCAGAACCTCATCAGGAGCCATGGACTAGACTTTATCAGATTTAATTGATGATTCGGGTTGCTTTCTTATCCTTACTCTTCCTCGCAAAATCCAGAGTCTTCACACTAGCCTCAGTGCTTCCTATCCCCTCCTCACCTCAATGGCCCTCTGTCTACTTCAACCAGTATCCATAGTCTATGTAGTCATTAGTGTCACCTCCTAATTACTAATCCAACGGGCTTTTGTGGGTTTTTTTTTTTTTCATCAACTCTCACTTTGATCCTTCTTGGCTTTTCATGATGTTCAAAACTTCTCCTCAAACTTTCTTCCTGCTAGGCTTCCTTCATACTTGCAGCGTGGTCCTGTTGCCTGGTTATGGCTTCTCCATTTGCCATTTCCTTTTTTTTTTTTTTTTTTTTTTTTAAAGATTTTATTTATTTATTTGGCAGAGAGAAATCACAAGTAGTCGGAGAGGCAGGCAGAGAGAGAGAGGGGGAAGCAGGCTCCCTGCTGAGCAGAGAGCCCGATGCGGGACTCGATCCCAGGACCCTGAGATCATGACCTGAGCCGAAGGCAGCGGCTTAACCCACTGAGCCACCCAGGCGCCCTGCCATTTCCTTTTACCTAAAAAAAAATTCTCCATTTGTGTTCTGGTATCCATTCCTCACCAACAAAGAGTAGTGCCTTGGAGAAAGCTAAAACCACACTCAGCTCCAGGAGATGGCACTCTAATTCTTTTCCCAAGTTAATGGCTGTTTTGGGAATCCAAAGTCAGGTAACCATATTTGTGCTGTCAAGAGTTCAGAAGGAGCCAAAGTAAAAGCCAATGAATCACTGAAGTAGTAAACTAAGACGCACAAGAAAGACAGTCTGCAAACTGGGAGCACCCAAACCAATACCTAAAGTAAGGCTGAGGGGTGTATTGTTACAAAGAAGCGTATCTAGTGAGAAAGCAGCGACTGTGTGTTCTTCACAGTGATTGGTGACAATATTAGAATTCTCTTCAATGGTAGGGAATTGATTGGCAGTCACCTCATTTCAACCTTGGGAAACGGTTCAAGTGTTGCTTATGATTTCCAGAGGCATAATCAAGAAATGACCCAGGTCAAGTTAGCCTTGCAGAATAAGCTAAATTAAGCTTTGTTGTATGAATAAACTGGTTTTGTCTGCTCAGGGAACTTTCAAGGCGGGTCTCCATTTGTTTTTGATTTTAACAGTGCCCAGGGGATACACGGAGCACGTTTGCTGGAGACTTGCGGGAAGCTCCTCTTCACTCTTTTAGGAGAGCTTCCAGACGCAAACTGCTTCTTCAGCTGGGTGTGAATGAGGGACACGTAGCCCTGATGTCTACAACCCGTCATTCTATCACCAGAGGAGAAACAGACAGAGCAAATCCAAGACTGGATGGTGGAGTGAAAGAAGACAAAAGAAACTGGTTTCTTGATGAAATTATTGAGTGCCTGGATCAACCGCGCCCAAGGCCGTTTTACCTTTGGAATTCTAGTTATGTGATCCAATAAATTACCTTATTGTTTCGAGCTAGGTGAGTCAGCTTCTCTATTACCTGCACTTGAAACCATTTTCACTGAGACAACTATCCTTTCCTGGTTTCTTGACGTCAGTTCTGGCCATGAGTTTCCAGTCTTCTTTGTGGGTCATTTTTGTGTCCTCTTAACCTTTTGATGTCCATAATCGTCCAGCCTCAGCCCACATCTCATCGCACTCAGGCAAAGCCCCGTCTGGGAATTTTCACATGGATTTGTGTCTTCAACAACTTTTTGTTGTTGTTGATTAATTCAAAATCCATCCAGCCTCAGCCCACATATCCCTTCTAAGCACCAGATCTTCTTTTCAATTTTAAACTCTTTTCTCCACAGGGATTTACACAGACTTTCCTAATAGAATATGACCACAGCTCAACTCATCATTTCCTTTACACCTACTTAAATTCTTACCTCAAACTATACTATTAGACTAGTCCTTCAAGTCAGAAACCCAAGGTGAGAGACTCGAGCCTTTGGTCTTTATAGAGTTCACCAAACACCCTCAGGGTTTCTGTCTAAATAGATACAAAGATATTTACTCCTTTTTATCCTAAGCACTTCTTAAGTTAGGTTTTCATAATTCTTCATCTAAACTTTTTCTATAGGCTATACTTATCACACAGAATCTTGGCATTTCACTCATTCTTTGGTGCATACCAAGTAGTAGGAGTTCTATGACCATTCCTTCATTAGTGAATGAACAAACAGCTGCCCGGTTTTTCTGTTCTATTTTTTTGTTTCTCCAAATCATCCTCCAGACAATCAACAGATTATTTTTTTCAAATACAAAATACAACTATAACTATGTCAGTTCCCTTCTTAAATACCCTTCCCACTGGCAAAAACAAAATCTCCAGTGGCTTGAATTCAAATATTTAAAAAATGTCTACTATATGTTAGATTTTGGGTTAAGGAGTTTGAAAGAGTGAGTTATGCTTTTCTTATTTTAAAGATCTTTTTATTTATTTATTTGACAGAGAGAGAGAGGGAACACAATCAGAGGGAGTGGGAAACGGAGAAATAGGCACCTCACTGAGCAGGTAGCCTGATGCAGGGCTGGATCCCAGGACCCTGGGATCATGACCTGAGCCGAAGGCAGATGCTCAGCGGCTGAGCCACCCAGGCACCCCTGCTTTTCTTATTTTAAAAAATCACATACAATTCAGGAACAAATCGGTAAATGACCTTAGCCATGGCAAAACCTAGGTGTCCTCACACTACTCTCTGAATCAAGAACCAGCATCTATTTTTATTCCAGTGGACTATTTTCATACCATTTTTATGCTCCATCTATCCAGATCTGAACTAGAATTATCCTGAGTTAATTTCAACTTGTATTGAGGCATAAAAATTCTAGAAAATATGATTGACTAATCGACACTCTAGTGTACAGAAATTAGTACTTTTTAGAAGCTGCCTTAAAATTCAGAATTTCAATACTACATTTTATATAAATGAATATGGTGATTTGCTGGTTTGTGATTTCACTCAAGAAATTAGTTTTAAAGTATCACATTCTTTAAAATTCAGAAATCACTCAAATTTGTTCATATTTTCTTCAAAGTTTTTTTTTTTTTTTCTGAAGAAAGATTATTTAAATTCCACCATTTGGCACACAATTTCATACCTTCCTTTATTTATTTGACAAATACTTGGGTGCCTAGGCCCTCTGTTTTCCTTTATGAACAAACTTGACTTTTGTGGAGCTCCCATTCTGGAGTGGGGTAGGGGAGAAGAGTAAACACTCCCTTATGTAGCAATTGCTATTCACTTGGAAATCTTTGCAATGGTTATTTCATCTATTTATTAGACTCTCTATCATCCAGTGAGAGTGTCAGTGGGCTATACAGCAGAAATACCTAGAGAGTCCATAGGAGATGTGGCTTGGTCACAAAGGTTCAACTTCAGTAGGACAGATTATTAGCAGAATTCTGACCGATGGAGGCATGGGGACAGGGTATTCTGGCCAGAAGATAGAGTTGAGCTCTAGAGCACAAGCTGGCACAGGGAAGTGGGGAAAATAGGCTAAATAAAATGGGGAATGAATGTTGGAGAATAAAGAGGAGTTAGATTACTGGATTCGCTAAGGCTGCGGAAGGTCAGGCACAGGCTTCTGACCAGAGAGTGCTGTGACCGGGGCGGTCACCGCAGGAGATGAGTCTGGTTCACATGCATGAGTGAGGTACAGACAAGAGGTAGAACTTAAACCGACACAGGCTGGAAACTAACGCAACAATTCAGGTAGGAATTTAAACAATTTTTGACTGAACTGGTGAAAACAGGATTGAAAATGAGGTAAAAGACCTTAAGAATATTTTGGCTGGGAAATTACAACTTGATAATCAGACATGTAAATCCAATATTCATCTATTCGTATGTATTAAGCACCACAATGTGAGTCACTCACATGGATCTAGCATCCCACATATTTATTGAGCATCTACTAGACATCGCCATCGTACCAGTTAGAAGATTCAACGGTGGTAAAAATGCCAGTCTCCACACTCTATGACGACGGTCACAGTCTAGGAAGGGAGATAGAGCAACAGAACAGTTCAGGGCAGTCCTGTGGACACGGGCAGTCTGGATGAGACAGGATTCACTTCCTGGGCTTTGTGGGAAGGCACATGCACGTGCACGTAGAGATAAAAGAAGGCGTCAAAACGGAGTTCTGAGGTTATTCAAAGTTAGTGAGGGATTCCGGAAGGTGGGAGGATAAGCTGACTCAAAGGTATGGAGGTGGGAAAAGGCATAGCGTGTGCAGGGAAAAGGCATAGTGTGTGCTGCAAGGCAGTAAAATGTTTCTGCATCGCCGCGATCAGGGGGCGGGTGGCAAAAAGCACAGAGCTCCCTGAGGTTACTGTTGAGTACTGAAGTGCAGTCTGCAGGCGGAGAAGAGCAGCTTGGGGGTGGGAGGCAACAAGGCAGCATGGATAAAATAACACATTAGAGAGACGTGAGGACCGCGTGGAGGCTGACTCTGGGAGGCAAAAACAAGTCCAGGAGACAAGAGGGGAGCCTGCAGGCGTGCTGAGGTGGGAGATGGGTAGACACTACACAAAAGAGCAGGACAGGACAATGCACTGATGGTTATTTAAAGGTCTGATTATCAGGCACCTGGGTGGCTCAGTGGGTTAAAGCCTCTGACTTCAGCTCAGAGTCCTGGGATAGAGCCCCCGCAAAAGGCTCTCTGCTCAGCAGGGAGCCTGCTTCTCTGTCTCTCTCTGCCTGCATCTCTGCCTACTTGTGATCTCTGTCTGTCAAATAAATAAAATCTTGAAAAAAAAAAAAAAGGTCTGATTATCAAGTGGTAAACAAAAGAAGGAAACCTGAGTGGGAAGCTAAATTCCTAGAACCTGGACACGAATCAGCCACGAAGAGAGGGACACAGAGGTAACGAAGGTTTTGAACTCAGAGGCTGGGAAAAGGATGGAACAAAAGGAAGAGACTGTTTGCAACAAAGAAGGAGTGATGGAAGACTTTGAGGGAAAGGAAAGACTTCTAAGTAGCAGGGCAGGACCCCCTGGCATTTGGGTAAAAGAGGCATATGATGGGTTTCAGTTTAGTTCAATTACTCCATGCACTCTCACTTCTGAAATTTGCTTGCTTTGTTTTCCCAATTAGCATTTAGATTTGCCTAAAGATATCTACTTCTTTTACCACATGATTACTGAATACCATACATGCCAGACACTGTCCCAGACTCTGATTAATCACAGGTATCATTTCGTGTTTAATGTTTAGCTTATGAGAAAATATATGGGTGTATATATATGTATACATACATACATATACATAGTAGAGTTTTAAATATATATATATTTATATTATATTTTAAATATACATTAAATATATTAAATATATACATATATATTTAAAACTCCACAAAATATAAAATGGCTAATCAATTTAATAACTGGAAACAACACAAATATCCACTAAGAGGTGAACGAATGGACAAGCTGTGGTATCAGCCCCCAGGAGAATACTGCTCAGTAATACAAAGGAACGACCTGACCCAGGGACAGATGCTCACGACATGGAGGAATCTGAAAATATTATGAAAGGACATCTGTGGTTGCCAGGAGATGGGAGGTAAGGGAGAAGGAGGATAGGAGAAAAGATAAATGAAGAGGCAGGACTAGACTTTTGGGATGATGGGTACATTAATGATCTTGGCTGTGGTGATGAATTCACTGGCATGTGTGTATGTGAAAACATCAAGCTGAACGCCTTACATGTACCTGTTAAATGTACCTCAGTAAAGCTGTTTTTGTTTTGTTTTTTAAAGATTTTATTTATTTATTGACAGAGAGAGAGATCGCAAGTAGGCAGAGGGGGAGGCAGAGAGAGAGGGGGAAGCAAGCTCCCTGCTGAGCAGAGAGCACAATGCGAGGTTGGGGAGGTGGGGACCTGAGACAAAGGCAGAGGCTTAACCCACTAAGCCACCCAGGCAGCCTAATAAGGCTGTTTTTTAAAAATAAAATAATAGGTATATTTGTGTGGTGGGTTATGGGTTAATTTTAGTTTTCTTTCTTTTTTTTTTTTTTTTACATTTTATACACGAATATAAAACCCTATGACCTTTATAATAAAATTCATTTTAAAAATTACAGAAAGTGCACTGGCCAGGTACTCAACTAATCCTAGTAATCAGGGAACTGCAACTTAAAACAACAGTGAAATATTGTATTAAGCCCATCAGACTAGCAAAATTACAAAATCAGATGAGGTCAAATGTCAGCTAGAATGTGGTAAAGTAGGTCATTCTCATACTTCCGGTGGGAATACAAATTGGTACAGCTAATTTGGAAAGAAATGCTGCAATATCTAGCAAAGTTGAAGCTGTGTTTAGACTAATGGCTGCAGAACCAGTTTTCAATTTTCCATGATTCTAATAACTGGTACAATTGTGAAGTATGAATACACGTTTGTTGTGTATATTCTGTGTGAGTATTGAGATTTCAGAATGCCACCGTTTAGATCACTCCTCTCTACAGCATCTCTCCTTCCCCTCTGCCTGGTAGCTCTCCTTCCCGTCAGCCGGGGGCAAACCCTCCAGTCACTTTACCCACCCCAACACCTGCTGAAATCCCTTACCTTTTAAAAGCGACTTTCTCTTCCCCATCCCAACCCCCGCCCCACCCCATGCCCTGTATTCCCCTCTCGCTTCCCCCCCCCCCAAAAAAGTACTGAGCAGGGATCAGAAGTTCCATGGGAAGAAGACACATCTGTCCTCTGAAATGTGGACAGTCCAACAGTGGACAAGAAAGGCAGGGAAAAGCCATGGCATCAAGTAAAAACAGCAGAAAGGTACTGAAGCCTTTATAGGGCCAGTCATGGCAGGAAACTCAATCCTATGGGCTTTCTGACTAGAGGTAATGAAACACCCAGAAAGTAGCAGAGCAAGAAGGGTGGTATTAAAACTTTATAATTTGTAGCTATTATTTTTTATGGAGATGTTTAAGATATTCACGAATGTCACAAAATGTTTTCATTGATGTGTATGCTGATATTCTAAAATTCTGTTATTAATGTTTGTATTAGAAGATAAATGCTGAAGTGCTTAGCTGTCAGTGGCTGTGGTACAGTCAACACTATGTACTAAGTCCCCTAATTCCTCTTTCTATTTCGACTCCAGAAAAATTATCCCATAACATTGTTCATTTGTAAGAGTAAACGATTAGAAACAACTTAAATGTCTATCTAGAAAGGAATGCATAGGGGCGCCTGGCTGGCTCAGTGGGTTAAGCCTCTGCCTTGGGTCATGATCTCAGGGTTCTGGGATCAAGCCTGGCATCCTGCTCTCTGCTCAGTAGGGAGACTGCCCCCTGCCCACCACCGCCCCCCTCCTCCTGCTGCTCTACTTGTGATCTCTCTGTCAAATAAAAAAAATAAAATCTTAAAAAAAAAAAGAAAACAATGCATAGATAATTTGGATTATATAAATACTATAGAATAGTACACAATGTTTACAATAAATGAGGCAGAGCTATATTCATTAATATGGATAAAGAATACAAGCTTAGGGAAAAAAATAAGCTACAGAACTGTGTGTATTGTTTTATATTCATAGGGATTTTACCACTTGACCAACATAAACATATTGTCTCTAAATTTATAAATATGTAGTGAGATACAATGCATTCATGATAGTGAAAGCTTCTAAATTCAGGACAGTCCTTTCTCAAGGACAGAGAATACACAAGAATCTTCAGCACAGTCTTGTGTTTATTTTTAAGATCCAAAGTGAATGTAAACTGATGTTAAAATCTCATAGAGATAGGGGGTGAGGACAGATGTTTACATGTGGGTAAAAAAAATAGTTTTATTCCCTTTCACACCAAAAGGATTTGTACCAAAAACTTTACTTTAAAAAAAAAGTATAAAGACAAAATAAAGAGCTTGGAGACAAAGGACACCTTTAAAATGCTAATATCCGGCTGCTTAGGGGAGGGGGGTTGGGAGAAGGGGGGTGGGGTTATGGACATTGGGGAGGGTATGTGCTATGGTGAGTGCTGTGAAGTGTGTAAACTTGGCGTTTCACAGACCTGTACCCCTGGGGATAAAAATATATTATATGTTTATAAAAAATAAAAAATTAAAAAAAATAAATTTAAAAAAAGATGTTAAAAAAAATAAAATAAAATGCCATTATCATGCAAACAGTGAACTGTTCAGTTGTAACAGTAATCTCAGCTGACAAGGTTTCTGAATTCACACCCATCTATGAATTTCTGAACACGAGGAAAGAGTCCTGGTTAAACTGATCATTTACCTGGTTCAGCTCTTGACAATGTGGATGTTCTCGAAGGAAAACATCTACAACCGAGCTGCTCTTGCTCGAATATAGCTTTAAGCAAAACAACAGATAAGCATGGTTCCTATCCCTTCCCACATGATAAGCATGGTTCCTATCCCTTCCCACAATGTGCTGCCCCATGTCAGAAATCTCCGCATTTTGCAGTTCCATTTCTCTGTGTCCCCTCTCAAAGTGAGGAAGAGCTTTGGGGACACCCAGGGAAATAGTGCCTAAATACAGAGGCATTAAAATGAAGACCTTGGAGGCCACTCTTGAGAACCCATGCTAAATAAAACCTATTGTAACCAAATTTTAGGCATGCGGAGTAAATTCCAAACATTGTGGCTTGCCACAAGCTCAGTATATTAAACCTTATCCCAAATGAGATGTTACTTGATTTATTTAGACTCCTTGGCATGTTTGGATTAATGTGCTGGCAGTCTGAGCAGCTCTGCTTCCTGGGTTCTTTCAAGAATTCTTGGATAGATGAGCTAGGCTAATTTGAACGACATTTATATGGGAATACGACTCCAGGTGCAATTATCATCAGCGTGCGGTAGGAACAGCGGTGGATCTTTCTGCTGAGTGTATCTGCCCAGAGGAAAAAGTAGAGGCTCCCTCTGACCTGCCTCTTGCAGGGCTGCCCTGGATGGAGCCTTGGGTTCACTGTAGAGAAGGACCAGTCTACCTACCAGTGAGCCAAATGGAGGGAAGAAGCAGGGAAGGGGGATTTATTTAATTTTTTTTTAATTTTATTTTTTTTTCCCTGAAAGCATCTCCATCTGGTTTCTACAGGGAAACTTGACTTGGAGGACAGGCTGCAGTAACAAGTGATAGGTGAGAAGAAAAGCGAGCCAGAGGAAAGGCCATACAGAGCAGCCTATTTGGTATAAAGTTTGCAGCTACTTCTAACACTACAGCACGCCCTGCTCAGTCTGCATCAAATGGGGCATCGGGAGTCAGAGAGCTGCTGGTAGGGTTTCGCAGGCTCACAACTCCACTAGCCTTACCCCTGGCAGCCCCTTGCACACAACTCAACACACGGTCCTGCCACACGGATAGCCTCCTGGTGTGCAGCCACCTCGGCACACCGTCAGCTTGGCCCAGCTCGTTTCTCTCATGCTTACAGAAGTGCTGAAGTTCTCAATATCGTCAAGGTCGTCCCTCCTTCAAACATTGTTTCGGTGGGGCACCTGGGTGGCTCAGTGGGTTAAGTCTCTGCCTGCGGCCCAGGTCATAATCCTCCCAGGGTCCTGGGGTCAAGCGCTGCATTGGGCTCTCTGCTCAGCAGGGAGCCTACTCCCCCATCCTTGCGCCTGCCTCTCTGCCTACTTGTGATCTCTGTCAAATAAACAAATAAAATCTTTAAAAAAAAAAAACCAAATCAAACCATTGTTTCAGTGAATTATAAAGTCAAGCCCCTACTTGTGGGTTCCTATTTTAAAAGTCCAAGTGGCCTGGGACGTCTGCCGGGCTGGAACTCTAGTCCGGCACCACTCTCTCCCCAAGGAGTGCCATTCCTTAGGTTCTTAACACCTCCATTTTCTATTGTATGGAACCAGGAAAACAGCCTTTGTCTTGGAAGATGGAATACAAACAGTAGGGCCCCTGTTGGGGAAGATGCTTTGAAAACCCTAAGTTGGGGGTGCCTGGGTGGCTCAGTGGGTTAAGCTTCTGCCTTCGGACCAGGTCATGATCTCGGGTCCTGTGATTGAGCCCCACATCAGGCTCTCTGCTTGGCAGGGAGCCTGCTTCCCCCTCTCTCTCTGCCTGTCTCTCTGACTACTTGTGAGCTTTCTGTCAAATAAATAAATAAAATCTTATAAAACCCTTAGTTCTACAAAGCTGGAGGTATCACAACTTCAGGTTTTAAATTATACAACCAACCTGTACTCATCAAAACAGTATGGTACTGGCATAAAAATAGACACGTGGTCAACAGAACAGAATAGAGTTCTGTTGCTGAAACAAACCCAGGATTATATGGTCAGTTAATCTTTGACTAAAGAGGCAAGAATATGTAGTGAGAAAAAGACAGTCTTTTCAGCAAATGGAATTGGGAAAACTGGATAGCTATGAAACTGGACCACTTTCTTATATAACTGACAAAAACATACTCAAAATGGATTGAAGACTTAATTGTGAGACCTGAAACCATAAAAATCCTAAAAGAGAAAATAGGCAGTAATTTTTCTGACACTGGTCAAGGCAACATTTTTCTAGATGGGTCTTTTGAGGCAACGGAAATCAAAGCAAAAGTAAACTACTGGGACTACATAAAAATAAAAACTTCTTCACAGCAAAGGTAACAATCAACAAAACTAAAAGACAGCCTTCTGAATGGGAGAAGATATTTGCAAATGATATATCTAATAAAGGATTAGTATTCAAATATGTAAAGAACTTATACAACTCAACACACACAAAAAACAAATAATCCAATTAAAAAGTAGGCAGAAGACATGAACAAACATTTCTCCAAAGAAGACATCCAGACGGCCAATAGATACATGAAAAGATGGCCAGTGTCACTCATCATCAGGGAAATGCAAATCAAAACCACAATGAGATAGCCCCTGACACCTGACTTGGAGAACAGGCTGCAGTAACAAGTGATAGGATGGCTGGAATCAAAAACAGAAGAAATAACAGTGTTGGAGAAGATATGGGAAGACAGGAACTCTTGTGCCCTGTTGGTGGGAATTTAAATTGTTACAGCCACTGTGGAAAGAGTATGGAGGTTCCTCAAAAAATAGAGCTATCCTCTGATCCAGAAATGGCACTACTGGGCATTTACCCCAAAGAATACAAAAATACTAAACACACACACACACACACACACACACACACACACAAATATATTACTCAGCCATAAAAAAAGTGAAATCTTGCCATTTGCAACAAGACAAAGGAGAGTAGAGAATAATGCTAAGCGGGGAAAGACAAATACCATATGATCTCATTCCGACGTAGAGTTTAAGAAACAAAACAAATGAACAAAGATTCTTTAAAGAGAGAGAGAGAGAGATAAACCAAGAAACAGACTCTTAACTACAGAGCACAAACAGACAGTTGCCAGTGTGGGGAATGGATGAAATAGGTGATAAGGATTAAAGAGTATACTTACTATGACGAGCACTGAATAATCCACAGAATGGTTGAGTCACTACATTGCACACCTGAAACTAGTAACACTGTATGTTAACTATGCTGGAATTAAAAATCTTAATAAAATTAAAAAACTAAGTTGTAAGCAAATGCAAGATATTATTTGAAATAATGGCAAAAATAATAATCAGAAAAGATACCTCATACTTGTAAAGTACCCCTTCTTTCTGCAGTCTTTACCTGACGCTGGGATGTTTATCAATACGCTATCGGCTCTTCCCACTATGGCTGCTGAATGGGCTTTATTACTGAAAATGAAAGATGCATGAAGCTATGGCTTTCCCCCCAAAGAATGCTTCTTAAATTATGAGAAATACCTACATCCTAAGTTATGAGGTTTTCTTCTTTTATTTTTGTTGTTGTTGTTGTTTTAGTGATTCTCCAGAGACTAAAACTGCAGATGTCATCAGAACCCTCATGAGAAGGGTCATTTGCCTAAGTATATGCCCACGGCTCCTTCACTGTGGCGGGTCACCTCAGAAATGCTCTTTCCACATTTACCCCACATACATACTCAACAGATGGAGCATCTCTTCTGATTTTTCAGATATGAGACATTTCAGTCAGTCATTCAGGGGTGCCTGCATGGACCAGTCAGTTAAGTGTCTGCCTTCAGCTCAGGTCCTAAGACCAGGGTCCTGGGATCAAGATCTGCTT
The DNA here is from genome assembly GCF_964662115.1 of Mustela nivalis. NCBI lineage: Eukaryota > Metazoa > Chordata > Mammalia > Carnivora > Mustelidae > Mustela > Mustela nivalis. The sequence goes on from NC_139024.1 coordinate 67,006,668, forward strand.
CAGGCTCCCTGCTCAGCTGGAAGCCTGCTTCATCCTCTCCCTCTGCAGCTCCCCCTACTTGTGCTCTCTCTCTCTCTTTCTGTCAAATAAATAAGTAAATAAATAAAATCTTTTTTTTTTTTAATTTTATTTATTTATTTGAAAGACGGAGATCACAAGTAGGCAGAGAGGCAGGCAGAGAGAGAGAGAGAGGGAAGCAGGCTTCCTGCGGAGCAGGGAGCCCAATGCGGGGCTCGATCCCAGGACCCTGAGATCATGACCCGAGCCAAAGGCAGCAGCCCAAACCACTGAACCACCCAGGCGCCCCGTAAATAAATAAAATCTTAAAAAAAAAAAATGTCTGTCTTTGGGACGCCTGAGTGGCTCGGTGGGTTAAAGCCTCTGCCTTCAGCTCGGGTCATGATCCTAGGGTCCTGGGATCAAGCCCCACATCGGGCTCTCTGCTCAGGCAGGAGCCTGCTTCCTCCTTTTCTTTCTGCCTGTCTCTCTGCCTACTTATGATCTCTGTCTGTCATATAAATAAATAAAATCTTAAAAAAAAAGTCTGTCTTTGACACCCACTGTGTTCCTGGCACTATGTGAGGCATTGTACACACAAGATGAAGAAGCTGGTGTTTGTACTGCATAAGGAGATCACACCCACTCAGACTGTCATGGCTGGTATACTGTTAGACCGAACTGCACTACTTTTTAAATTCAAAGAAGGAAATAGTATTTGTGATGTATGTGCACGATTATTTTTATACAGGACAAAATCATCTCATTCATTCACAAATACACACCTGAAATCTACTTCCTCTGAAATCTACTTCCACGTTGACAGGTTACTAAGTTTTGTAAACTAGAATTCACTTTCTGTAAGAATTCATAGTTTGATCATGAAGACACACCCTACCAATCACACACGAGAAGAGGTTTCAAAGCAGTGTCTATCAAGAAGGCCTAATGATGATGCAAAGATGTGTTCTGAGGAGCCCAAAGACACAGGACCACTGACATCTCATAAAGGAAAGGGCTATATCCAAAAGGAGGAACTTCGATGGAACACAAATGATGGACAATGGGAGGATTATCTGTGTGCAAACCAGCTATTCCATTTTGATATAAGACCAACAATGTTGGTCCCTATCACAGTGTAGACCTGGCTGGCACACTGATTCACGAGTTTACGGAAGTGGAAACCATGCTACTGGGCGTTTTTCTCTGACTCTATCCCTTCTCTCTTATTTGTCAGGTTGTCAAAGTCTGCACTCATTGAAACCACATTAGGAATTAAAGAATCGGAGGAAGCACAAAGGAATATTGAAATACTATTGCACAATTCCACCCTCTATACCAAGAAGGAAAGGCCATCCCATGTTCTCATGAGTGCATACAGTCTGACAGTGTGACAGTGGCCAAGGGACAAGAGAGAGAAAGCAGAAAATTACTCTATTTGCACATACCCACAAAAGGAGCTGTATGCCATGGCAGTATGTCTTCAGCAATTTAGAAATTATTGCTCTCACTCAGCTCCTTTCTCTATCTTCGTACAACAAAGAAAGAAGTACTCGAAATTCTAAGTTGAAAATGTCAAAATTGTAAACTTTATAAAATCACAATTTATCTTTAGATCCCTGGTTATATTTATTTGGTTAATCTGTTTATAGTTATCTTGGTTATTTGTATTAATATTTCTCCAGCTAATTTAAAATAGAAAGTCCTCATTTTTTAAAAGATTTTCTTTATTTGAGAGAGAGCATAAGCAGGGTAAGCAAAGGGAGAAGCAGACTCGAGAGGGGTGAGGGGCAGAGAGAGAGGGAGACGCAGACTCCCCACTGAGCAGGGAGCCTGCCAGTCTTGGGTCTCGATCCCAGGACTCTGGGTTCACGACGCCAGATGAAGACAGATGCTTAACTGACTGAGCCACCCAGGTGCCCCAGAAAGTACTCATTTTGAAAAACCTTAAGTTCATGTGTCAAACGTCATACAATTCATCAGTGTATTGTCTTACCCATTATGTGTTTCAAATATACTGAAAGTAAGCATGTGTGTTTATACATATCCCATATATGTATGTGCATGTTAAAGGTCTCTGAATTGTTCTAATTTCAGTATATGTGCTGCTGAAGCAAGCTCAGTATGTTAAATATCATAGACAAAGTCCACAGAATAATGACAATAATAACTTTTATTATATATGCATCCAACAAGTATCCTTGAGCAACTAGTATCTGTAAGGTACTGTGCTGGGCCTGTATGGAGAAAAATTCACAAGACATCTAAGAGTCAAGCATCTAGGGAGAAAAATTCACAAGACATCTAAGAGTTGAGCATCTAGGGAGAAAAATTCACGAGACATCTAACAGTCAGCCATCTAGGTAACGCAATCCAAAGACCCGCCACAGTGATTCTCTCCATACTGTGAAAAGTGCAAGCACGTGTTCAGACAGCAGCCCAAAGAGTCAGGCCATCGTGAACGCACCCCAGAATGCAGTCAACCAGTGCACAGACTTCCCAGGTTTTTGCTAGGTGGTCCTCAGATTCGGAATGCATGTTGTTTTCCCCCAACTGTTAAAGGAGGAAAGGCTCAAGTGGGAAAGCTCCTGGCCACCAGCAAAATGAATGTCACAATGCACAAGTACATCCTCAAGCAACATAGAGTTAGCTGTCAAACACGGGGGAAAGCCAGAAAGGTGAAACAAAACTGGAAAATCAGAGAAGAGGGGTGGGGTATTTATTTTCGGAACAGGAATACTGTGCACTGAATACAATAAAGGGATAGAGTGACACATTGGGTTTAAGAATCAGCCATGACGGGAAAACAATAAAAACAACAACAACAACAGAAATATTCTCTATATGTTTTGGATAATTAAAAAAGCTCCTGTGGAGGGCACGTATTGCATGGAGCTCTGAGTGTGGTACATAAAAAATGAATTTTGGAACATTGAAAAAAAATTAAATTAAATTAAAAAATTTAAAAAAAAGACTCCTGTAAAAAGAATCAGATTTTAAAATTAAGAAATATGTCTTCAAATCCCAGCTAAGCTCCTCATACTAATTTGTGATTTTAGGCAAACCTTGAACCTCCCAGAGCCTTATTCCTATCTATATAGTGGGGACAGTAACTTAGGGTGCTATTATATGGATTAAAGGAATAAATCACTTTAGAGGTTTTTTAAATACTAATAACATGCCTGGTTATGAACGTCCAGTATAGAATGCACCTGTGAAATGCATGAGGGCTGGGTATATGTGTATGTATACATAAGTATCACACAAAGACATATTCCTTCACTCATTCAACATTCCACAAACTATATATTCTATCCCGTGCAAAGCCTACAGATTAACCAACTCATCACAAGTCCTGTGAGTTACCCTGACAACAGGTCTCATATTCATCTTTTTAGTTCTTGTTCCCACTTACTCCAGCCTAGTCCCTGTTTTACGTCTGAATCACCACAGTCCTATCCAGACCTTCTTGCTTCAGCATGTATTCCTGTTTTACCAAAAGACGCACCTTCCTAAAAGATGATTTTCCTTCCCCTGTGTAGGTACTGCACAGTTTGCACAGTGAAGTGGAAAGGGAGTAAATTATGAGCCAAGAAATTAAGGTCTATTCTTGCTTCTGCTTCAAGCTTAACCCAATTATGGGGCAAGTTCCTTAACCTCTCTGATCTTCAGTTTCCCCTCTATAAACTGAGTACACTTAATCTAAATGATTAGTGGGTTTCCAACCAAATATTCTTAATTTTAAATTTAATTTCAAATGACACATCAAAAATATCATTGTAAAAACCGATAGTCAAGACAACAGTCCTGAAGGAAACAATGATCAGGAGACAAATAACCGCAACATATTGTTGTGCACTGGACCCCACTGCACACAAGCTGGATGTATTAAGCAAGCCACCAAGCCCACCTGTGTGCCCATATGGCATAACTACTGAGGGCTGTGGACCACCCCAATTTCCACTAACTTCTGTGAATTTAGGTTGGAAGCTATATGGAGGTGGCATTTACCCTACTCTCCCATTCATGTATGACCCATGATATGTAAGTTGCTGAGGCATCCAGAGAGAAAATACAATTTCACCTCAGGGACTGTGGTTCTACCACTTTTTTTTTTTTTTTTTTTTTTTTTTTAACCAAGAAGCTAGAGTAGTCAGATTTGGGGTATTGATTCTCAATGCAAAAATCCAAGTTCTTAATGCAAAAATACAGTTGTATAAATACTTACACATGTATATACGTATACATGTGTAGCTTTGCTTATCTATGATATATTAATGTAATACACAATATTCATGATGCTCTATCTGTTCTAAGTTATGTTGAGATTCTATCTGAAGCCCAATTTATGGATGTGTAAGTCCCTCACTCACATTCTCCTCATCATCCACTTCAAATAGGTAAAACGCATGATGTAACTTTTGCTTTTAATGAAAGCAGGGTATCAGGGAGCTCATTAAACCTTTCACCTAAAACAACTCAAAAACAAACAAAAAAGGGGTGCCAGGTGGCTCAGTGGGTTAAGCTTCTGCCTTCAGCTCAGGTCATGATTTCAGGGTCCTGGGATGGAGCCTCTAAGCTCTCTGCTCAGCAGGGAGCCGGCTTCCCCCTCCCCCTCTGCCTGCCTCTCTGCTTACTTGTAATCTCTCTCTCTTTCCCTCTCTGTATCAAATAAATAAATAAATAAATCTTTAAAAACAAACAAACAAACAAGAAATATGAAACAATGGTTCTCAAGACATTGAACATCATCCAACGGACAATAGCGATCTGAGAAGGATGAAAGACAAAGTCAGGTGAGGCCTCCACCTTGGTCTCTAGAGAAAATTTCCAAGCCACGATCAGAGGAACACAGGCAAAGCCCAGTGAATGGAGGAGAGACAGCCTAGCTGCGCCAAAGTTGCTTCTCACGATGCTTTTAACATCATCCACAGATGGAGTGGAGGACAAAGAGTTTCTGTCCTCAAGAAGCTCAGAGTCTAGTAGGCATGCGGACAAATAGATTTAAAAAATTACAATACGGTTCTCCAAATTCTCTACCATCAGTGCAGGCACATAATCATTGGGGGAAAATATGAGAAGGATTCCCAGCAGAGGAAGGTTCTTTGCAGAGAAAACCAGAAGCTATGTACTAAAATCTAAATAAGAGCTAAAGGAAGGAAGGGAGGGTAATCCAAGCAGAGTGGGAACACAGGCAAAAGCCCAAACATGGCAATGAGCATAGAGGGTACAGACATACAAAGAGCTGGGAATGAAGAAGTGGTGCGGAGGTCAGCAGCCTTCAGACCCTGAAGGGCCCTATCCATCTGGCTAAGAAAAGTGGATTAGTTCTGCAGGCAGTGGGGAGCCACCTATGGTTTAAATAGGAAATTACCTAATTTATTTGTTATTTTGTATAAATCATTCTTGCTAACACGTAGAAAGTGGACTGGAGAGGAGAAAACCAGATGTGTGGAAATTATTAAGAGACTCTGATATTTAAGTGACAGATAACAGGTATGAGTTCAAAACTCAGTAGATTCTAAAAAGTCCAGGGAGATGGATTTTTCTAATAAATTATGATTGATTAAGTATGAGAAAAGCATCAAGGATGGATGTCCAGATTTCTGTGACAGGAAAGGCACCATGATGCACTGAGATAGAAAGGGAAGAAATTTTGGAGAAGGATGTGAGTTCAATTTTGGACACAGAGGGATTAAGGTGTCCAAGGGACATGCAAAGAGAGATATCCAGTGTTAACAGAAGTGTGAGGGAGAGGCCTGTGCTGGAGATAGCATTGAGGTTCATCCACACTATGGAGTGTCCACAACGTCTGGGTATGGAACATGTTCCCCGTACAATGGTAGGCAGAAAGAAGATAAACATGAAAGGATCCTGGAAAGGACTGTTCCTTAAGGGATAGGCATCAAAGGAGAACAGAAGAGACAACAGAAAAGAAAGAATCAAAAGATGGCAAGAAAGCCAGGAGGGTATGAACTATAGGAGAGTTAAAATAATGCACTGGATTAGCACCAGAAATCAGGGATAACCTCAAAATGGTGGGGAATCCTGAACATATATGGAAAGAATTGGCCTTTGACAAGACAGCAGTTCTTTGTGTTAGAATAGCAAGGTAAAAGGCAAAGAAAGATGTAGCCAGATGCAGATTAAGGGAGGAAATAAAAGAAATCCCTTGCCTATAGTTCTAATTTATCTGGGAGGTGCTCGGCAAACTCTTTGCATGTGGGAATATGAAGGGAAGATGAAGTGGAGTCAGTTTAACGAGAGTGAAGTGAGTTTCAAATAAATATACTACTAGAAATGAGAAAGAGAATTTTAGGTAAAAACTTAAGAGTATTACTATGCAGGATAGAGGGCCTCGTTGAAACCCAAGAATGAATTGGTAGGGTTTTCTAGCATGTTTCTGGGTTGCCCCCAGTATCTGGGGATTTCCTTCTTCCTTCACTAAAAAAAAATACGATTTTAGTTGTGTTCATAGCCACCCAGCCATAATCCTGCATTTCACAACCTTTTCACAGGTAGATTTGTACACATGAAGACATTCTCTCTAATAAGAGTGAATTTCAGAGACATGTGTCTTTCCAGTTGGGTTTGTCCTCCTTATCCTTAACCCTTCTAGCTGCAGGGAAATGGTGCAAAGTAGAGCAACCACTGTGGACCCGGCAGCACCAGTCAAGTGGTGAGGGGGAGCAGAAGCCAAACCAGCCCTGGGTCGCCACTGACCTCTGCCCTGTGATGTGAAAGAAGAACATCAATCTTATTTAATCTGGGCACTTCTAGATTTCTTTGTTACTCTGCAGTCTAGCTAATACACACAGTAATTTTGAAAACACTCAGAAGCCTTGGGAGCATAAGCAGAGAGGATAGGCAGTCTTGATTTTGCAAAGGGGTATGATAAAGAGAAAAGGGGATAGGAAATTAAGATCACTAGAAAGTGACTAGTTGAAACGGTGAGCCATGGGACCTACGCCCAAGCCAGCAGGCAAAGAAGATCATTCAGAGGTGACAGACTGTGACAAAAGAAGAGGAGACTTAATGAAGTCTCAGGCAACATTAGGGTCACTTAACAGAATGCATGCAGACAGACAGGATCAATGGAGACTAAAATCTACAACCACACAAAGAAATAACGATGACTTTTATAAAGAAGTTAAGCAAAAGAAGCGGTACACACATACAGCACATATAATTCCACTAATACAGAATAAAAACCAGGTAACATTAAACTGTAACATTACAAGTCAAAAACCACCCCCAAAAACAAACAAACAAACAAACAAAAGTATTGTGGCTGGAGAGTGATCACAGTGGGGCTGGTAGAAGCTGGTTATGTTCCCGATCTTCCCTGGGTGCTGATGACATGGCTGTTTCTGGTTTTGTGAAAATTCAGAAAATAGCACATATAATTTATAATATGTATGCACTTCCGTATGTATACTGTAAAATTACCCAACTGGAAAAATACATACCATTTTTACTTATCCAAATAGCAAAAGTTGTAGTTTTTAAAAAAACACGGTACTTCTCAATGTTCTCAAGAATGTCATTCTCAAGAATGACACACAAGCTCCTATGCCCTCGTGCTCTGACTTTAAAATGGCATCAGCTGGGTGGAAAGCTCTCTGGCAAAAGGTTTCAAGAGCTTTAAAATATGCATGACCTTCGACCTAGAGTTCCATTTCTAGAAGTTCATTTTAAGAAAATTAGAAATATGAGAAGACTTATGCATAAATATATTCAATGAATTATTTATAAGAGGGTAAACTTTGAAAGGAACAGAAGTGTCCCCAAAAGGGGAAAATGATTACATAAACTGTTAAATCCTGTGATGTGATAATTATGCAAAAAATTTTCAATTACATAGTGAAATGTTCATCATGTAAAGTTTTTTAAAAAGCAAAATAGAAGAAGTAAGGATAAAGTATTATTCCAAATATCCATAAAAATATGTACCAAAGTGCAGTTATCTCTGGTAGAATGATTTTGTTTTCTTTTCATAAATTCTGTATATCCTACATTTTCTTTAAAAAGTATGCAATACTTTGTTGATTACAGATAAAAAAAGCATGCTTATGTTGCATTTTTATTTGCTCTTCTCATAGTTTCCTGTTTTTATAGAAACATCAGTAACAACTGTGTTCTGCTCCGTAAGAATTGTCTTAACAGTTTGACTCAGCTTTTTTTACTCATCGTAACTTTCTCTCATAACACCTTGTAGAGAACAGAGTCTGCTCTCTAAAAACACTGAATCAGGGTTGCCTGGCGGCTCAGTTGGTTTGGTGTCTGGCTTGGGCTCAGGTCATGATCTCAGGGTCCTTGGATCGAAACCCAAGCTGGGCTCCCTGTTCAATGGGGCATCTGCTTCTCCCTATCCTTCCACCCTTCCCTGCTTATGCTCTCTCTCTCGTGCTCTCTCTCTCTCAAATAAATAAAATCTTGAAAAATAAAATAAATATTTTAATATTTAATAAATAAATAAACAATAATTTTATAGAATAAAAATTTTTAATAAAATAAATAAATAAAAATAAATAAAAAATAAAAATACTGAATCGAACATTGAGCCCTCATCTGTTATTTTTATTTCTATAATTGTACTATACAATTAAGTAAACAGCATGCAATATTAGCCTTTTCGCTGCTTATATTCGGAAGTAAACATACTTCCAGCTGCACCGCTGATGGCTGAGCCACACATTGCACTCCGTCTTCTGATTAGGCTCAGAAGGGGCTGTAGGTCCAGGCACGGTGGGGTTGGGTCTGGAGAGGCAAAAGACAGGGCTGAGGGGTTCAACCCCAGTTCCAAGGCTCCAAGTAGAGAACTGAGACTTTGATCTTCTTCCAAGTCCCTTTCCCTTCCCCCATGACTCAAGGTTGAAGGAGGTAAAATCCAACAAAGCCAAGGGTGAATCAACACCTGGGGGTAATCATTTAACTGGCCCACTGGGGAACCTGAGCCCTGTTTGAAGTGGACTGCAGGGAGCCCACAGGAGGGGAGGAAAACCAGGTCAACAGGAGGGACTTTGAGCTGCTTAAGAGAGTAGGGAGCCTTCAAGGGGAAAAGGAAGGCTCATGATTGATAGAAGGAATTACAAACTTAGTTCGACAAAAAAAATACAGAGAATTTTTTCTAGAAGGAGCTCCCTCATAGTCAAATTATAATCACTACCTTTGGAAGAAATTGCTAATTTTTATGGTAAATGGTCATTTTTTGAAAAATTGTGACCAGAATACTAATTATCCAATGTCCTTAATTAAGCTGGATTTATACACTGACTTAAATAATACTTTCTCAAAATGTCTATTCTCTCTCACCTAGTCTTCACACACTGATGTTCACTATAAAAGTTTAAATCCCACTTGGAGCAAAAGCAGCACATAATTTATATTTAAGAAACACCAGTAACACAATCTTATCTTTTAGAAATATCTTTTGCATGAGCATTTTACTCATATCACATTTGACAGGAAGTATTCTAGGATGTTAATTTCTCTGTTCACGTATGCAACTTCTAGTATATGCCACTATCATCTCACTAAACTAATGAAATAGATTTAATCAACAAATATAGCACATAGGACACTAAGGTCATGGTCTGGCTTTGCAAATGTTAGTGAATCTGCCATGTTAAACTTTTAATAGATAGGCATCAGTTGTAGTTGTGTTTGCAGTGTCTCAAAAGTTTCATAGTTCTCTCTCTTTTTTTTTTTTTAAGTCCATTAAGATGACCTCAGAAGAACTGAATATAAATTTTAATGCTTTAATTTTGGTGGAGAGCAGTAGATGCTTCCACATTATCTTGCCAATCCAACCTCAGATGTCTTTTGTCCATCAGGCCACAGGCCTTTCCCATGTAACATGGCAGCTACAGACCTAGGACCCAAGGACCACAGACAGACTCACCTACTTCATTTTCACTTATAATAAAACCCAGATTGGATCAGGGGTTGTGTAAGATCAAAGTCTAGTTAGTGGAAGGTGAACTCTTTTTTCACGACTTAAAAAGGAACCGAAGTTACTCTCCACTAGAAATGACCACGCATCTCCCTGAGCCCCATCAAAAATTTAAAAAATAGCATTAAACCACTTGACACTTAAAGCTGAATTTAACCCATACAAGCAAGAACATACTCCAGTCCTAAGAATACCATGGATAGACTGAGTGCCAGGTGTGTGCCAGACACTATCCCTAGCACCTTTGGGAAGTAAACTCTTCTAACCTTCACAGAAACCTATGAAGTAGGCACTGTCCCGATCACCTCACGCTTGGGTGGAGAAATGGAGGCACTAAGAGGTTAAAAAAGTTATCTGAGGCCTCGCTGCCAGCCAGTGGTAAATCCGGGTTTCAAACTGAGTTGTTTCAAATTAAGTCAATCTGACTCCAGAATTTATGTTTTCTACTATTATACTTGAAACTCAATTGTCCTCAGAACAACTTTTTATAAAATTTTTCTCTTGCTGAGATTCATTCAATCTAGATTCTAGAAACCAATGATTTTTTTTTCCTTTTCACCTCTACACCAATCATTCAGGAGGACAAGACTATGCAGACAGTCCATCTGTAATGTAACCACATAAAAGACTTCCTGGCAAATTTGAGCCCATTAACAAAAGTGCACAGGGGATCTGCCCAGGAGCCAGATGCTGCCCTCCCTCAGGGCAGGAGTACCTTTCCTGAGCTTGTCACCCAGAACTTGAGGTGGGCACTCACTGAGAAAAAACAGAAAAGGGATGGTCGTGTTGCACACATAAAACATACGACACACTTAGTAAGAAGCATGGGATGTTTCGTATATAACAAAATATTCTTTTAGCAAAACCCAAACAGCGGCACCAACAATAAAAGAAACCCTCTACAGGTATGCATTATAGTTCTGGGAGAGTTTGCATACTAAAGCGTGTCTTAATCCCCTTTCCAGGTATAGTTCTTATTATAGGTCAGTGTTTTCTTCCCCTCTACTTCAAATCCTCCAAAGAATGCTAGAGAAAATCAGACAACCCAAACAAGCAGCTTTTGAGTTCTGGCACTCTACCATTTGGAAAAGAGACTTGAACTGCATGATAGATAGTGGTCTAGGAATTTAAGAAATATGAGTTTGGTTTCAATAAGAAATACCTTTACAAGGAAGCTGAAAAATGGAAAACAGCAGCGGTGTTTTTCTTTTTTTTTTTTTTTTCCTCCCCCAGAAAATCAGTAACAAACATAGGAGCCCTAAATTGAATTTGAATCTACATAGAGTTCACTATTTGATTTACAAATTCCTACTAGGCTCAACTTAATTGAATTCAGGAGACTAAAATCACTGGAGCTGAGAAGATTTATTATTGCATTTTATCCATGGCACAGGGGGTCCTGGGATTACTGGAGTCAGGGGAGCTGGCACCCAGTGAGCTGCTTCTGTTAAGCCTGCTGTAATGTGACGCCATGGAGGGGGGTACAGGGGGGGGGGGCGTGGGGGGAGCGGGCTTGGAGAGCAGGAAGGGAGAGAACAAGAACAAAAGTCCTGGTGATGTGGGAGAGTCTGGGCTTGGAGGGGATCACTATTTTCCCACCCCCACAGTCCCCCATTCAACATCTAGTCCAATCTTCTCTTAAGTCTAAGAAATGCAAACTCCCAACAAGACTAAAAATACAGAATGATCTAAATAAAGCTCTTGAGATGAATACCTTTCCTGCAATTAAAAAAATGCCTAGATGCTGTTATTTAACAGTGTAGTTTGATAAAACCCTTGGATAACCTGTGGTTGATAGCACTGAGTAATCACATGAACACTTAAGTGTTTTAATTAATCCTTTCCCTAACAACAACAACAACAACAACAAAATGTGACAGCAAAGGTTATTTTCCCTTTCTTTCTAAATTCAAAGCTACAGTGTGTATGTATGTATGTATGTGCATATATATATATATATATATATATATATATATATATATCTCAACAGCTGTATGCAAAATCTACTAAAGAGAAACACAGATACGATACATCCAAAAGTTGGAAGTCCAATAAGTGATTTATCTTCCAACTTCTGGAAAAACCAATGCTCTTAGATATGTTATTTCTCTAATCAGCTTTTCTCTGTCATTATAAAGAAGCTTATTTATGTTCTGCATTTCTTCCTAACTTATTCTGTTCAGATAATTATGAGGAGGAGTGACATGAATAAATTTCACTTTAATTTTGGCCAGAAACATTCTAGAATTAGAAAGTCATAGTTTTGTACACTTGGAAATTATATAGTTTGTTAAAGTATTAAAAACACGTTTATACAACTTGTTAACAGCTTTCAACTTGAACTTATTTGAGGGCTATGCACTTTGACGGATACTGGCAAAGCAAACATACCCACACATATTGGCATTTAGTCGAGGACAACATTGGATTCTGAAGGCCAAGGCACTGAACATCCTGAAATCTTAGGACATTGTTAATGAAGAGAATTCAGAAAATATACACTGTTTCAAAGGCTTTCCAAAGTAAAATATTCCTTCCCAATCATAGCTTCCCTGCTGTTTTCACAGATAATAGAGTAGGAGTCCCCCACAAGCAAGGTCATATTCATGCCACTGCCCAGGAGGTTCTGTCTACGTGAAACTCTCCTGAGGCACAGCTAGAAGTCATGTCTTCCAAGCCCTGACTTCGCTCACTTTCCCTCTCCCACCAACCAGCAGTCATTTCTTTATGTCATAAAGAAATGTAGTCTATCACTACTCACCGATGTGTCTTATCTCTCCTATTATTTTGCAAACCTGTTTAAGGTAAGAACTACATCTAATAGTTTTTAATACCTTCCAATACCTAGGACAGAGCTTGACCCACACTTAAGTGCTGAATAACCACCTGTTAAATTAATGAATGGAAATATTAATGAAGTTTGACAATCTACATTCTATAGACAAGGTAATACCTGATATAGATAGCAACTTGGGTTTTCCTTCAGTCTTTCCTCTAGATCTGTGTTGTCTGGATACAGTAAATACTAGCTACCGTGGCTGTTTAAATATAAGTCAACTGAAATTAAAAACTCACTCACTCGCTCGCACTAGCCACATTTCAAGCACTCAACAGCCATATGTAACTAGTAGCTATTACGGTGGACAGCACAGATTATAGAACATTTCCATCACAGACAGTTATAGCACTACTCTACAGAGAAATCAAAGCGATCCTATTAAAAACAAAGTCCAATTGTTCATCCTCAGATCCCACCTGTCCCCACGTATTCCTGTTCTTCTTTTCTTGCTCTTTTTCCATATTACCCACTACCACATAATATACTCTTATTTTATATATTAATCTGGCTTATTGTTTGCCTCCCTCTACTAGAATGTAAGCCCCAATAGGGAAACTTGAGTCTGTTTTGTACCCTGCCATACCTTCATCTAAAGTAGTGCCTGGCAAATTATTTGCATTCAATAAATATTTGTTGAATTAATTTGTTGAATTGATGAAGAGTATTTATAATCTATAGATGGGTAGAATATAAAATATTGAGGATGATTTTTTATGATTCTTGTGCAAATCAGTCACTTCCCTGTGACAAATGGAAGAATAAATTTAAAAAGTTACTAGACAACCTTAAGGTTTTCAGCTCAATGGTGCTTTCTGCCATCAAGATACGCTTCATGGGACGCCTGGGTGGCTCAGTTGGTTAAGCAGCTGCCTTCGGCTCAGGTCATGATCCCGGCGTCCTGGGATTGAGTCCCATATCGGGCTCCTTGCTCGGCAGGGAGCCTGCTTCTCCCTCTGCCTCTGCCTGCCATTCTGTCTGCCTGTGCTTGCTCTCTCCCCCTCTCTCTCTGATAAATAAATAAAATCTTAAAAAAAAAAAAAAAAGATACGCTTCATATTCAGTTAGAAACATTGAGACTGTCGGAAGTATATTTCATTCTGATTTTTATTGCAGAAGAGAGATGCTGCAAAATGATGCTGATCCATTCACTCATTCTCATATTTGCTAGATATTTCATGACACCCACACTTCCATATGCCAGCACATGGCTAAGATCCTTTGGAACACAGATACGAAAACACAGTCCCTACCAACCGAAGGCCAGTTAGGGTGGCAGGGAGTCAGACAATATTCTAGCACAGTGTGTTATGTCCATGGCAGTGGTGTGCCTGGGGAACAAAGGGACAGATGGGAAAGGCACCTCGAATCTATGACCCCAGGATATGACTTTCTGGAACTGGGTTTCACAAGGCAAGAGTTATCCACAAGAAGGACCAAGGAAGTATGTTTAAACAGAAATAATAGCATAACTAAAGGTAACTAAACATGGTGAGCAGGTACTGTCAGAGGGAAGTTTTAAAATAGAATGTAATAATAGATGTTGAATCAAGTGAATAGGACATCCAGGTTTCCCATTTCTCTGACCTCACACAAAGAGCCAAGGGGACTAGAGGCTGGATATAAGCAAACCACTTCGTGGCGGCTGATGAAGCAGGGCCACCTATAAGCCGAAAGTACATTCCAAAACTCAGTTAAAATGCCTTCTATTACTTATAGGTTCATATTTGCTAATTAAGTGCACAGCAGATGATTAGTCTCAAATTTATATTAGGAAAAGCCTTTAATATTCAAGACAACAACCAGACTTGCTCTCATCACTAGACCTTAGAAACTGGAAATAGAGAGGATTTGTTTTATTTAGTGTGACTGCATGTATTTATTTTATCTAAAGGTTCTATAATGTATTATATTTCTAATATGAAAGAACACAGTTGTGAATGTTTTAAGAAAATACTGAACTAAGAACTGCTACTGTGAAACCTATCGAGAGTGTGGACTGTCTTTTCAGGAAAAGCACAGTGACTGGGACCAACACAGGTCTTCATGTGTCACTGGCTAAATGGAGGTGAATGAATTAATGGAATAAAGTCGTTCATCGCTTCAGTAAGTAGGGATGTTAACTGCTCTCTCCTTGTCACTAAATAGCATTGGGATTAGAAAAGAGACCGTGTGCTTTAGGTTTCCCATCTACTCTATCGTTTTCTGGCAACCCTCACTTTGAATCTGAAAAACTAAAGAAAGAAAGTGGTCCAAAGGGAGAGTTCAAGTTCCCAGGACACTTTTATTGGACATCAAGAAAAGGAAAAGATGTCTTCCAGATCTGAGGTATGCGTTTGTGGAAGCAGCCTCCTTTCTTTATAAAACACAGACTAAAATTTGAAGGTGCATAAAGGAAACTATAATCACTCAGATTTGAATAGATTATTTTAAGGAGATAGACTCAATCATGAAAAATACATATGGAAAGGAAAATCCTTGAAATTAAAAAGTAGTCTTTCTTAAACACTTTCATCAAACTGTCATTTTTGTATGGAATTAACATTGTACAATAACTATACATACTCTCCTTGACAAATATACCAGGGAGTGCCTGGGTGGCACAGTCAGTTAAGTGACTGACTCTTGCTTTCAGCTCAGGGCAGGATCTCAGGGTTGTGAGATCGAGCCCTGCGTCTGGGCTCATATTTAGCACAAAGTGCTTGACTCATTCTCTCTGCCCCTCTACCCCTCCCTCCAGCACTCTCTTTTTCTCACTGAAATAAATGAATCTTCAGGAAAAAAAAACAAACAAAACAAAACAAAACAAACAAACAAATAAAAAAACGAACAAAGTCTTATTTTTTTTTCCCCTTTCAGCTAAAGAGGGCATTTGGCGGGAAAGTGAACTAGGACTTATTTTATAGGACTTTGCCCTCTGAGACTCCAATACTTGGGCAGGTCTTTTCAGAGTTAAAGCTTGTGGAAAATTATCACTAAAGTAAGGCAGCTACAACATAGTTTTCATTCTCTCTCAGGTCAATTTCTGTCTTTCTGTAAAAACAAAGGAAGAGGGTTAGAAAGGACATTTTTTGGTCCTTTTCTGTTTTGTGATCCCAGACTCCTGTTTATTTTCAGCTGCGCTACAACCACAACAATTCTTATTTAGCCTAACACATTTTTACTCAGTTTTGCTACTTGGCCTATATAATATTAATGCTTCCTATTATATAGACACATAAGCACAGAAATAACAAATAGTGGGGCGCCTGGGTGGCTCAGTTGGTTGGATGACTGCCTTCGGCTCAGGTCATGATCCTGGAGTTCCGGGATCGAGTCCCACATCGGGCTCCCAGCTCCATGGGGAGTCTGCTTCTCCCTCTGACCTTCTCCTCGCTCATGTTCTCTCTCTCAAATAAATAAATAAAATATTTAAAAAAAAAAAAAGAAATAACAAATAGTAAACAGTAAATAATAGCAACAGAAATTTTTAAAAATAGCATGTAGTGCCATTCTAAGTGCTTTCGTTCCACAAAGGTAAGCCCTGCAACAACTTGGGACAGCAGACACAGTCAGGATCCCCAGGACAGAAGTGCCAAAACAGAGACACCAGAAGGTTAAGAGAAGGGTGCACGTTGTGGAGCAGAGGCCACGATCTTTGTCTGTCTCCAGAGCCCAGGTGCTTCCCCACAGCACAGTGCCATTTCTTAAGCACCCAGTCAAAGGTATTTATGTGTAATAATCTTTTCACAATGAATAGAGGTATCAAATAATTAACAGTTCTACAATCCCATCTCCTCCCTAATTCTATTGACCCTGTCACTTGCTACTCTTCCTCTTATCTCTTTATAACCATGACATTTTATTATATTTTCAATATAGTATATATTATCCTTGCTTTGAATTCAAACATAATCCTAATTATTATTAACTGAGTTAGTATATAAAGACTGTACTTAGTGATGGCTCATAATTTTTATATAAGAAATTATGATGGCGCAACATCTCCCGCTAGGCACGCCTTGATGATGACATCTTTATATTGCGCTGCTCCCTGAACCATGACAGCAAAGAGGCAAGCATCTGATTCCTAATTATGGTTAAATATTCCCATAGCGCTTCATCAAAATGAATTTGCAAAGGGAAAAAATGGACTAGGCCATTTCAGTACACATTTCGACATTTGTGCTGATAAGTAATAGTGTGAATTTAAGCTTCCAGATCCTTAAGTAGATTCTCACTTTGGAATGTTTTTATAAGACTGTGTTATTTCATGAATGCTACCTTTTTAGAAATCTGAAGGGAATAAAAAGGGCAAGTGTTCTATTCAGAGAGCTAATTACTAACTAATAAGTAATTAATTTAATAATGATAAGACAACCCAAGAAGAGCTTGCCAATCAACAGTTTAACAGATGCACCAAAGTACTTTTGCCTAATAAGGTATTCTGGAGAAGTATTAAGAACTATCATTGGATATCCTTCTGTGTCCTTAAGCGGTCTGAGGAAGGTGTGCATATTAGGTCCGCAGATAGACAATAGTGTGAACGAGATCTGTGTGTGTGCATGTACATGCCCATATGCAAATCCCCTCTCCCGAGAATATACTCCCCCTCCCAAAAATATGAATAATTTTGAAAAAAAATAAGTTTTCAGCTAAAATTTTGCAAAAAAGTATAAATGAATATCTTCTCAAAGCCAGTGGAGATAGCTCGTCACAATGTGACCGCCAGCGAGCTCTGGATCTTCTCTCTGCTTCCTGTACGGCCCCGTGATTACTCCTTTAAGGTCAGCAAGAGCAGTACAGTCCTTGCTGTTCCCACCCCCCACACATACCCTGGCACTGCGGCTGCTTGTGTCTGCTAAAATATCAGGTTTCTTTTATGAGAGATGCTGGAACAGACTCTCCAACCAAGCTGCTTATTCCTAGGAAGACTGAACCCTGGATTCTGCCACATTTCAATCTGGTCAGGTCATAAGTCCCCAGGGTCAGTTGTGGACACTGAGAAGATAACAGCCACCTCCCACGGAATGTTTTCTATGGTGTCAAACACTGAACATAATATCATCTAATTTAGTCTTCATGACAACACAAGAGGAAGGCACCAGTTCTCTAGGGTAAGAGAGGATATGAAACCTAGAGGTTGATAAGTAAGGGAATGATATTTGAACTCAGGTCTTTTTGTGTCTAGAGTCTGTTGACTATTTGATAGTATTGCCTAAGAAGAGAGTGTTAGAATTAGAACAAAGCAGGAGAACTTGTGCCCTATCCCTCAGTTGAATTCCAAAACCAAACCTGACCACATGAACCACTGCAAGTTTTTTATTTTGGTTCTTACACAAGATTAGAAGGGATTAGAATGTATGCCTGCTAAATAAGAAAAAGTCTACAATTTAACATAAAAGGGGCAGAGGCAAACAGAAGTGGGTTTGAACCCAAATCACAACTTAGAACATCTCCAAAGCATTTTTAAAATAACACTGTTGAAAGGTAAGGTAACAAACAGTACTTTGTACACTGTACTACTATCCGTGACTCAACTGTGATCCAGCTTTCAACATGACGTCCGGGGCACAAACTATTTTCAGGGATTTTGCTAAATTCAAATCCTTATATTAGCAGAGACCGTTTATGCAAGCGGGCTTGTGCGCAGGTGTCCAGCCAGTGTCTGGATCGGTTTATATTTCAGTAATGATGTTTTATACATAATATGGATTAGACATGTTTCACTGTTACAGGAAACTTGCAAATAGAGAATATACAAGCACAAGAAAACTTAGAAATAAGTAGGGTAAATACATTGATATTTGATAATAAACTCAGAAACATAAAAATCAAATAATGTCAGAGAATGAGGTGAGGAATCCTGATGAATATGATGAAATTTGGAAATACTAGTCCCTATTTTTTCAGATCCAATCGACTAATTTTTCCTTCTATGTTTCCCAGTAATCATACAAATGCCTCCTCTTTTTATTTTCTCTGACATAATTTGTTCGAACTACAGCAGAACTTTATATACTGATGTTAAACAATTATCTTCCCATCAAAATTATTTTAAGAAACCTACTGTGGAAATCACACGGGCCAATCGATCCATGTAATGTGAAGGAGAAAAAACACCGTCAACATTTTTTAAAGTCAGGAAACTATTTTTCAAGTCAGAAAAATACAAAAGTATTGTCATTTAATGGGAACTTTGTTACATGTCACAGCATAGACTCCTGCCAAAATTCTAGGCTATATAACTACTTATATTTTGATTTTCAGCAGATGTAGTAAAAGTTGACAACATTCTTTTGTGAACCATTAGAAAATACTTTCACTGAAAACATATTCTTGATTTAAAACATAAGTGGCCTCATTTGATTTTTTTTTTTTCCTCTATAGCTTCTATCAACCTGTTTTTAACTCCCTAACTTTCTTCACCTTTGCACACCACACATCAACATCTTGATCTGGTGAACTAACCAGATAATGAATAATACTGAGTATCAGTTTCTCATAGATATCATCTACTTGAAAGAGGTAGAAAAACATACTAAAGTACTAGCTGAACAAATAATTTCCTTCTGTCCCCACTGCTTCATTAGAGATAATTTATATGTGTTCCAAATTATAATCATAAAGAATAAATTATGACATAAATATACTTGGTCTGACACTGTAAAGAACTGAGCATGTATAAATTATGCCCAGAAAATCCATTAGCAAAGCAAATGGATTCCCTGAGATACTGACCTGGATTTAGCATGACCTGGTGGAGGCATGGGCTTTCCAGATCTGCCACTCTCTAAACAGAACAGCAAATGACTATAGACCTTGGAAGGCACACTTTTGGCCAAAAGATAAATAACCATGTAGTTAGCTGTGTTATACCTTATACTTACTTAATTAACTATCACCCATGTGCTTTGTGATTCATCTTTAAACAAATCCAATGCTGATTCATCATATACCAGTCTCATCCGCTAAAATAACCACGTGCAGGCTTCTTGTCTTTGCCTGCAATCCACCAATTGCTATAGGGGACAAGATTTTACAAAATCTTTTTTTAAACTGCAAACTGTGGTGTTTTTGTTTTGTTTTGTTTTTTTCTCCTTTTTTCTCTAAGAAGCCATATCAGAACTTTCTTCAGGAAATAGATTTTTCTCATTCTATAGTGTGGAAAATTTACCTACCCCTCTCCCCAAAAAAAGGCCTCACTTACACTGAAATTCTGCACTTCACTGATTTAAAATCTTCCCAAAGTTCCTGAACAAACCTTCTACAGCATACATGCAAAAGGAGCAATATTAAGACAGAACTTTGAAATAAGAAACACATGTCAGTCGGAGAAGTTCTAACTCTTACTATTGACAATATCAAAAGAAAGGCCAACTGGGTAAAAGTAACATGAAGAAAAAAAGTAGCAGCTGAATAAATCAGACTCCCGAAATACGAAGAAATGGAAACGTGTCCTAATAGTTGCTCAGAGAGAATTCAAACAACTGATCCAGCTTCAATGTGGATATGAAAATTGAATTTAATGAAGGTCTACTGTATAAAATTTCTGTTCCCTTAAGAAAAGGAATAAGACTATTTAGAGAGGTTAAAAAAAAAAAAAAACATTCAAAATACCCCCAAATAAACTAGTCTCAGCAACCTCTTCACCCTTACCATACACAAGAATCAATTCACATGCTTTGTAAAACCAGTTTGGTCACTCCTGGCATTACAGAGATGGGAAACAGGCATTCCTTTGCAATTCTTCTGATTCTTAACCTGAAGACAAGGCCTACATTTTACACTGGACTCTCTTTCTTTCGTATTTTATTTATTAGCCACCTAGTCACTTTAATTAAATGGACCTCAATGCATGACCATAGGGGAAAGGACACATGGAAGTATGCAGGGTGACAGATTTGGGAGCACACCATCTACATCAGCAAAATAAATAAATTCTAAAGGCTTTCCAACTCCTGTATAAAGTAATGGTCAATGATAAATTAAGAAGAGGATATCAATATTTTAAAGCCAACTGCTTCTAAGATTCCTCAATGATCACTTATTTCTATTGCATGAAGGAAAAAAAAACTTTTCCATGAAGGAAAATTCAATTTCATAAAAATTCATATGCTCAAATATCAAGAATTTGGTCAATGGAATGCAATGGGTAGACTGGAAATGGAATGGAAAGAGTAAAAAGACACTGAACATATAAGAATTTTGGAAATAATTCTGAAACCTCATGCTGCTCATGCTCCATTGTCAGGAATGTTCCTTGAAATCTGGCTGTAGAGATTATTGACTGTCTAAGCAGCATCAACAACTCAAATGATGTTATTGGGATACTGACCTTGAGTTGTTTTTCTAAGGTATTGACAGGTTATTCTTTGCTGTTTATACTCTCACATGGATGTCCTTGTCCTAATGTCAAGTGTCTGTGAGACCCATGCTGGGGTTAAATGTCAGAAGCTATAGATGAGAGCTCTTTTTCCAGCAAAGTCGAGTGACTCATTCTGGGCCCTGGGAGGCAGCTTCACTGGCACCAATTTCTAAGCCTTGTATTTCTTAAAACTTTTCTTAGTCCACCAGACTTACGATCTTTTAGGTTATACCGTAGCCTCCTCTGACCATAATCAGGCATCCATCCACAGGGTACCTGGAGAATGTCTGAAACCATGTCAGGAAGTGTTGGGATTCTCACTTCAACTGGGGCTGCTACTTAGATGTGGAAGAAGCCAGGTTAGGACAGTTGAATAGTTGGGGGCAGGGGGCAGTCCTGCTTAACAAAGGATTGTCTCTTCCAAATCCTTTTTGGAGAAACGCTGGTGGGTCCCCCACACTTCCAGTCACATGGTACCAGTGCACTTCATGCTTCTTCCCCATCATGGTTACCATCAGTGCATCTCTTGACAAGGAAACCTAGGAGAGTTATACCCCAAGAGCACATATGGAACATTATGTTTAAGAATACATCGAGTCAGTGTTGTGTGAGCTACAGTGGCCTATTTAGACTCCTGCTGTGCAGGACACCATGCTCCCTTCCACCGCCAGGAGCCTTCAGGATAACAGCTGCTCATGGAGGGTAGCATAGACAAACCACACTCATCACCTCTTTACGAGGCACTTGCATGACCCCTAACATCCCCATTAGCTGGCATTCTGGATCTCCCATCAGAAGAATAATACAATACGAGACAAGAGGCCATGTAGGGGAGATAAATAAATAAAGGTCATATCACTTCATGTAATAAGACTGGGTACATTCTTGAAAAATTAGTATTACTTTGCAGAGGCATGGCCTCTCTACCAACTTATCCCATGACAGAATGCAACAGAGGAGCTAGCTATTTAAGTCAAGCCTATAAAAACAGAACAATTATTTCCCAGTGACCTTTTGTTTCAAGAAGCATCTTCATATATGGTGTTGCTTTAGAAACAAAAGTGCAATGCCTCTAATAAAAACCATCCTAAGGAAGGAAAGAGAGGAAGATAGAAAGAAAGGGAAAGCAGAGAAGGAGGAAAGGATGGGACAGGAGAGAGGGATTGTTACACTTCTACTTTAGAAAGTCTGATAATGGCATTAGCATTTAGTTAGAGTGACTAAAAAACTTACCATGCAAACTAGGATTTTCTTGAAAGTAGAGCATCTCTAACCAGCTCCAGAGGGGACACTGGAACAGTGATGTAAAATGGGACCATACTTGGGCCAACCTAGGATGGAGAAGCCCCCTACTTGCTACAGAAAGCTAAGAGGTCTCTCTGAGTTTCTACCTTATGTTTACAAATGGTATTTGAGGTGTATTCGTTATCATGTCGCATATGGTACTGAGAATAACTCAGGACCAGACATAAAGAATCTTTCACATAAGAAAATGTAATAACTTAGCTACTTATTCATTCATTCATTCATGTATATTACCAAATATTTGTTGCTTTCCTACTATGTGCCAGGTACAATATGCTAGGAATCAAGTGGTTTGGGGAAAAAAAAAATCCTAAATGATCCTGACATTGAGTTGCTCCTATTAATGTGAAAAAGAAATATTTCTACAAAACTTCAGCTATCTAGAACCTTCAAGAAAGGGTCATTAGGGTTTAGTCAAATAATTTGGGTGGCTGCTATATGCATAATTTTAGCAATGGCACAGTCAATATGGAACTTTCTGTAGAGAAATAATTCCCCAATGTGTTAAGATGCTAAACATCACTTTTCCTTAGAGAGCCAAGGTGATCAGACCTGATGAGAATGATTATACAGTACTAAGACATGCAAATGCCCTGGGGAATTGCTAAAGAATGCAGGATTTCTAGTATTAATCACAAAACAGCCTACATGACTCAGCATTTTACATTCTTGTATTTTTATTTCATTATTTTTGTCTCCTTCCAATAGTTCAACTGTCATTTGTCAGTATTTTAGCGATAATGTACCTAGTAGGACAATATGACATTATCTCCACTTTACAGATGGGAAACTCTGAGACACAGAGAAGTTAAGCAGTTTGCTTAAGCTCAAACACCTGGGAGTCCAACGCAGGCAATCCACCACATTTGCCTACCCTGCCATGTAAGCAATGCCGCATCTACCTTAATAAGCCATGAACTTGGAAACTTTAGACTATTTTAAGAGAAAATATGCATCTGAGAAACGTAAACCTGTGAGTTTGGGGAAATCAAATCTATGACACCTATATTTGTCATAAGGCGTTTTTCTTGCTCTGTAATTCACAAATATGCTTGTGTAAGTGAAGTCTGTCGCATAACTCAGTTTGCCAAGTTCACTGAGCCTAGGAAATTAAGTACAATTAAAATGAAAACATTTTTACAATATAATCTCATATATATTTTGTCCAATTACTCTCACGTTGGATATTTTCTCAGGAGAAATTTAGATTTTTAGAAAAAGTAAAGTTTAATTTTAGTTACATGAATTTAAATAAAGGCATTTCTTTGATAGAGTAACAGGCCAGAAAGACATTGAGTATCAGGTGATAGAAATTTAGAAAACAAATGAACAAAGAGCCCATTCAACTATTGGCTTATTGAAAAGCAAATGAGAACACTGTATGGGTTGCTAAGACAACAGAGATGAGATGATTAACTGTAAGATATGAGCAGAATCTTTGTGTCTTTATGAATCAAAACTCTGGAATCTAATGCCTCCTCTGTATATTTAACTAAAATTTTAAGAGTATTACTTTAAAAAAAAAATGTCTTCAGGATTTTGAGGTCTGCTGGTGAAGAAGCTTACAGCCTTCTGATCAGCCAGAGCCCTTGTCTTGGAGGATCTTCACCCTGTGGCAGAAAGAGGTGTTTCTGGCAAGGAATCAAGTCAGTCTGGGGGCTGCGGGCAGTGATGGATGAGCTGCCTGTCAGAGATTATTACCCATAGGTCGGGGAAAAATTCTTTGCAATGGATTTATAAAAACTGTAAATCAATGTTTTCGAAATACAGTGATTAACAGAACCAGCAGCTTTTTCTAGAATGTCACTACTTCAAATTTGAAACTCTGGGCTCACTCCCTCTGAGCCACCAGGCCCTCCTCACTGGTGCTGCAATACGCCAGGTGGGCAGGGCTCCCAATGAAGGTCTGTGCAGTGGCTCAAGCCCAAGGGAGTGAACTTCTCCCAGCCCTACTCTGGCTGTACTACCTGCTCCTTCAAGTTTTTGCTTATATATCGCCCAATTTAAAACCAGAACCCACTCCTTCCCAATATTCTTCATACTTCGCTCTGTTCCTGGGCATTGATCATCTTCTGAAATAAGCCGTCATCACACACACTCCTGTTTCCTTCACTGAAATATCCCAAGCACCCATTCCAGTGCCTGACACACAGAAGACGCTCGTAAACAGTCACTTTAAGGGTAAGAATTAGTGTTCCTCTAAATGAACTACTGAGAAGAAAACTGTAAGATCTTGTTTCTTTCCACCTTAGATTGGCCCAACACACTGATGGCCCTCCAAAGTTTCTGTTTTCTGCTCAGTCAAGTCTAGAACTTTGTGCTAAAGATACCCCAAGTCCAGAATAACCATACGGATTTATGTAGCCCAGTAACTCCTAAGCAGAACCTCGGCCACCATGCTAAACACTCAGAGACCTTCACTACCCCCAATCGTAGTAATTTAGATTATCATTCTGATGCAAAGTAGAATCTCCTTTCAGCTCCTGGGGTCCTCTGGATAAAAGTCACTAAACAAAGGCGACTTTATGTGATGTGTGACTCTGACCAAATTAATTCAAAGCAGCTAACAGTCTCCAGGAAGACTGTTTCGTATTACGAACCATAAAGATTTCAGAAGAACTCAGTTTACTGCAAGAGAGGCTGAACCAGGACCACAGCCATTCTCTGGAACTCATCACTAATAACATGTGGGGAAATCAAATATTTTCTCGTCTTTAGAGAATAATGCAGGCGGTCAGGAAGAAGCCGCCAGATCCCTCCCACTGCCACCATCCTATTTCAAGCTGAATCTATTATTTCATGCTTTATAATACGTTTATTGGTTCTTAAGACAAATAAATAATACACGATGTAGAAAATTTAGAAAACATGTTTGAACTATGAAAAAAAAAATAGCATCAAATGTCACCTCAAAATAACCCCAGTTTGCTCACTGTCTCTCAGGCCTTTTAAGTAAGTCTCAGAGCTAGCTTCCCTGCCTCCAGGCCCCTAGGTCAAGTTGCTTCATCATCAGGACTACGGTTTAATCAGGTTATCACCTGCTCAGCAATCCACCGGTAACCTCCCAATACCTGGAAAGGTGGGCTGCCAAAACTTCAAATTTGGACTCTAGGTTACTGGTCACTGGTTTTATTTCTTTGAATGCATTTGACAGTTTTTGTTTTGTTTTGTTTACATAAGTCCAAACCTATATACTCAATTTGACAAGATTATCTTCAGAAAGACACGTAATTTCAACCAGTACATGAAGTGCATTCATCAGACAGTCACATAACAACTGGAGGAAGTGGAGAAAGTAATTTACATTTGCCATGGCGTCTGACAGCAGAGGACAAGGACTGGGCCCACTGAAGAGCAGCTGGTCATCCTGGGGATTGGGACAGCAGGGGCAAACTGCAAGAAAGGTTTTCAGCAAGGGGCGAAAAGAAAGAGTGCCTCTTTCTTTGAAATATGGCCTCCACTTGGCGTAAAGCTCTCTCACACGATCTCTTCTTTGTTGACTGAAGCTTGTAGATGTCAGACCTATGAAATCAAGCTCCAAGTCTCCGTGCAAGCAAAAGTGATAACCACTGAGTTATATGTGATGAGGGAAGGCTAGAAAGCAATAAAAGCTGGATTACGTAAAATGAAGGACTTGGGGAAGGGTCGATGGAGAAAACAGTCTTGGACAAAGCTAGAAAGTAGAGGGTACTTGTTGGGTTATCTGCTCAGCAGTCTTTTCTTGGAAGTTCTTCTCACCCCTGCTTCCTGTGCTCCCAGGGGTGGCTCCTGAAAGCCAAGTTTCTGCTTTGTGAACCCGTCCCACTAATGCCATTCCCTGCCCCAGAAATTTGGAGCTGAGATAAGGAAAAAGAGAGAGATTCTCGGCTAGAGGTTTCACCTACAGAAGTATAAATTATAAAATCAGAGGCAGTAACACGTGGGCATTTTCCTCCTACTGTGAGACCTTGGGAGAATATAAGCCCAATCAGTCGGTCTTCAGGTCTTCATCAGGAGGTAAGACATGAAAGTGGCCAAGCAGCCAGGACCTGTGTGAACAAGAAACGAGCAGGAAGGTGAGCCCTGCTCGCACATCTTACAAAATCTTTCAAATCCTTTCCTCTCAGGTTCCCTAAGACACCACATTCTAGTTTAATACTGAAACAATAAAGTGACAAATAAATAAGCAAAACTCCTCTTTTCTGCCTAAACTGCTTCATAGTGGCAGCTTCAACCAGTGAGTGCTAACAAAAACAAGCAAACAACAAAAAACAAAACATTAGAAATCCAAACCGGCAACATTTTGAGTTAATTTACCTATTTTCCAATCTCACTGACCATCTTCCCATATGAATCAAGTAGAACCACATGAGGTGACTATTAAAAAAAATCCCATCAGGGGCACCTGGGTGCTCAGATGGTTAAGTGACCGCCTTGGGCTCAGGTCATGATCCCAGAGATCTGGGATCTGAGCCCCTCATCTGCGAGGAGCCTGCTTCTTCCTTTTCCTCTGCCTAGTGCTACCTTTCTCTGTAAAATAAATAAATAAAATCTTTAAAAAAAAAAAAAAAGATCCCCATCGGTTTCAGTTTCTTGCACCCACTGGGGTTCTCTTTTCCCCATTTCTTCAAATCTTATCTATTCTCTGACATTCAGCCACAGCCCTAAGTCTTTCCTGCAAGCTGTCCCCAATGCTCCAGCCTCACAGTGCTCAGGGTCCAAGCTGCACTCCAGTGGCACTGTCTTTCAACTGTCTAGTGAAATGAGCTCCTCTGTAGAACTACCAAGCAAGTATTGCCCTAAAACGGCTGCTTTCAGGAAGCCACACAACACCCAAATCTTATTGGACTCTATGGTCTATATAGGGAATGAGGGAAGAAGGAAAAAAAATGAAAATCAGAGTACATATGTCACTGGTATATCTTCACCTTGAACATACTTTCCAAGATGTGTAGTAGAGTCACCTATTCTCACGCTGGTTTCCAACTGGAGGAAGAATACGAAATCGGACGACTAAATGAATAGCTAACAGATTGGCATAAGGGCAAGGGCAGTAGATAACTCATAGCCCAAAGAGTCCCTGGCCTCTTCCAGACAGCAAGTAGGTAAAAGCATGTGTGTCCTTATTTTTTACCTCATGCACATAATTCTATTTTTAAGATTATTTACTCATTCTTCTGTGTATATTCTAAATGTCTGCCGGATACTTTTTCTGATCAATGAACAGGGTAGCCCCATATGGAAAGTGTCATTAACAAAGGCTCATCTGACAGCCTGGCAGAACAGAAAGGCAAGATCTGTAAGGAGCCAAGGGAGCCGCTTGAAAATTCGTTGTATTAATTCAGAGGTAAGGTGAGGACAGCTTCAACTTTCACAGAGGCAGTGGGAAGGGCAGGATAAAGAGATTCCAAACGTAGCTGAGGACAATTAAATACGACTTGATGACCAACAGGACTTGGGAAAGGAAAGAGAGAAAGAGGTCAGAGATTACTCTCGAGACCTGACATAGGACACAGCTAAGAGAATTATCAGTGGAAAGAAAAGATCCTGGGGGAGGGAGTGTAGTCATCATATTTTTTTACAAGAGGAGTTTGAGACGGCAGGGTGAAATCCCTAATAAAATTGTATTAGGGATTTGTGGTTACATGAGCTGTCCCAGGAGAGATTACAAGCTAGATTTGTGTATCTGGAAGTTACCGTTCACTAAACTGGTATGTACTGAGGGACCTGGTACATGCTAGGCACTGTGCTCTCTACTCGTGATACAATAGGGACCAGAAAGAAGCAGATGCCACCCTCACCTCGTGGAGCTTACAGTGTAGTGAATGAAGCCAATGTTAAGCAAATGAGGTGCTTTTCAAGGAGCAACAAGGGGGCCCAGGCAGCCAGAGGACAGTGGGGCTAGACCACTGGGCTCACCAGGGAAGAGCAGAGATCCAAGGAGGGATGAACTGAAATGAAGTTGGTGAGCAAAGTGGGTGAGCAAATCAGGGTCGGGGAACACAGCACAAATGGGGAAGGAGCAGTCCAGCCTCTGTAGAAGGACAATGGCCTCTGTGAGTGCAGACCCTTTCACCAGGGGAGGCCTGACTGAAACCGAAGCTAGAGGAAGAGCAGTGCCTAGAGAATGCTACGCATTGTGGGCCACGGCAAGACCGGTGGACAGAGGGGCAGCGAGGTGGCCTCATCACTCAAACATCTCATTCTTGACTTGGACTCAGGTCATGATCTCAGGGTACGGAGATCAAACCCCACATAGGATCTCCTACTGAGCAGGGAGGCTGCGCTCTCTCTCCCTCTCCCCCTGAGAACATGCTCTCTCTAATAAGTAAATAAATAAATCTTTTTTTTTTTTAAGTTATAAACTGAAATTACATGTGAAAAACATGAAGTGGGAAGCAAGCAAAAAGATCAAGAGCCAAACCTAGGGATCTGAAGCCATAAAGCAAAAGCTAAAAACAAGTATGTGTTATTTGAATTAAGTACCAATGATGGGGGTGCCTGGGTGGCTCAGTGGGTTAAAGCCTCTGCCTTCAGCTCAGGTCATGATCTCAGGGTCCTGGAATCGAGCCCCACATCAGGCTCTCTGCTCAGCAGGGAGCCTGCTTCCCCCTCTCTTTCTGCCTGCTACTCTGCCTACTTGTGATCTCTGTCTGTCAAATAAATAAATAAATAAAATCTTAAAAAAATAAAAAGTACCAATGATGAGGCTCTTCTTCCCTTTAGCTACAGCCCATCCTTCTCCACTATTGGGTTTAAGATGTCTTGTTCAATTTTGAACACATAATAAGAAGCTATTCTGTGAGGACCAGTGTGTGTAAGGGCTTTACACATGTATTATTTTACTCTCATTTACTCATTTAATTTTGGAAGATAATTAAATTTGGAGAGGAAATACTTCCCAAAATTGACAAATACAGAGATAACACTGAGTTGTGTTGGCCAATAAAGATATGGCATCAGGAAGCCCCAGTGAACTATAGGGAAGGGCTGATCACAAACCTGTATGACAAGACACTTAGAAAACAACAATCTAAGTTTTGAGATTGATTTTTAAATCTTCAAGTAACACTAATTGATATCAGGGATTAGCAGATACCTCAGACAAACATCTGAGGAAACCAGCTCAATACTCTACCATGACCCAAAGGGTCAAGATATCCCAGATACTGAGGATACAATGAACAGCAACACGGAACACATTCTTCATTCTTGTTCAGAATCCCAGCTCTTTCCACACCTGTAGATCTGTCAACACATCAGAGAGGGCAAAGTGGATTCAGAAACTTCCGGAAAATGCTAGCCAAAATGATGAAGAGAACAGAGAGGCATCCTTATGAGGCCAGACTTTGAAGTGAGATAAAATGCTTACACAACTGGAAAGAAAAAGATGAAACTGGTAGGACTCAGGTGAACTAAACCATTTTATAATCTAGACTGGTTCCCAGATTGAGTTCTTTCTCTTCCATTCCTCAAACACGAGAATTAAATCACACTCTTAGAATATTTATCCATCATTTATCTTTTTCAGGGCAGGCTGAAAGAGGCAGTTTTAAACAACTAGAAGGAATGAATAATTACTTTGTATTGTGATTAGTAATTTTCTGGGTCTAGAATACTATAGTCTATAATATTTGCTAGTATGTAGCTAAGTCAGAGAAATGACTACATACGCATGGACTGGGACAGCTAGACTATGTTGCTGATAGAATCTGTTTATTGGTACTACATTCTGAAATTTGCAAGTTTAAGAACACGCAATCTGGTAGTAATGAATTTTCATGCTTTTAGAGACAGAATATTGGGCCAGATGGGCTTCTGATTTGACACAGTGAAATACAAATGTGCGTTTTCACAAAGGGGCCCTCACTTTTCACTGCTATGAAAAAATACCCCATTTAAATTTTTGATAGGAAATTCTGTATCAACAAACATTTCAAACTTCTGGAAGCATTATGATAATTATTTTACTAACAAATAAATATGTACAGCTTAATGCCTTAAATATTAACACTGTTAAATCATAATTGTTTACATAATATGAATCAGTGGCATTTTCAAAGGTTTTATACGGAGACCCTGAATACATCAAATTCCTGAGGCTCACTGAAATAGATATTACACTGAGATTCATTCTGGTGCTTCTTTAAAAGCTGGAGAGTCATTTCTCTTGATAACTTTAAAGTCACTATAGACTAGGGCAAGTCACAGCACACAACCAAGCCTTTGCTGGTTTCAGGAAACCCCATTTCTCAGCAAACAAAATTTCTCAACCTATGAAGCAGGGAAAAAATGTCCACCCTCACCATTACCCACCGAATCATTCTGTTTAACCTTCACATGGAAAAACCATCATCTTAGCTCATAGGTACTGTGAGTACTTCCCATATTTGAACACGCTTCCTTAGATTCCCCTACTATAATCTGCTGGTGCTTGGTACAGTGGCCAGACTGAGAGAAAAAGAACAGATCTATTTCCTAGAAGTCACTTCACACAGCCAATTTCACCAAAATATGTATTTCCAGAATTAACAGAAGAAGTAGGAAACAAAATTTCTGGATTTGAGTTTTATTTCCTTTCTGTGTTCTTGAGGTCTTCTTGGTGAAAATGCTGTATGAGTTTGTGACCCAAACAGGAAAAAAGTGAAGGGAAGCCAAATCCCACCAAATTGTTCAGGTTATCATGAGGACTATTTTGACATAGAGCCATATTTGCATACAGGATATTTGCTACAAATGCAATTACAGAATGAAATAAAAATTATTTCCTCACCTCTTATCAGAAAGAACTAAGAAGTAGTAAAGTTAAAAATATGTGAGACTTATAGAAATTTCTATTAGCTTCACTTTTCCATAATCTATTCATTATAGTATAGTTAAACAAGATACATGTATTTTCAGAGAAGACTCAAAAGAGGCACAAATCCATACAAATAAATTCACCATCTATACAGGGGAAAAATCAACATAAAATTGATATTTCCATTCATGTTTTGGGGCCGTCTATCTAGTAACAGACAATTTTAGGATAAGAGAAAATGTGTAAAAAATATGGATTTTAGTTTTCTCTCTTACCCATTTTATAGTCAATATTAGTTTTAGGAACAAAGGCCAACAATCCTATTACATGAATCACAACAGGAGGAAAGCAAAAATAAAGAAAAAAAAGTCAATTTTGCTATGAAGCACATTATATCCCTTGCCATATGACATCAAGTTCAATATAGTTTTAGGAATCTGAGAAAATATAGTCCCTAATCTCTGACTTCTAGTGTAT
This sequence comes from Mustela nivalis, assembly GCF_964662115.1. Lineage (NCBI taxonomy): Eukaryota > Metazoa > Chordata > Mammalia > Carnivora > Mustelidae > Mustela > Mustela nivalis. Next base: position 67,038,364 of record NC_139024.1, read on the forward strand.
ACATATAATATTATTTCTAAGAAGACATTTTTACCTTCCTGACATAGGTTGCTAAAGTCTCTTTTTCCCAATCTACCAGTCACATCTGCAGCCCAAACATTTCTTTCCAAAAGAGGAATTAAAGCCAAGCAAGACAAAGAATTTGCTGATACACATATGTCACCCTAAGAATTTTCCTTACCAAGTCTCCACACCCAATTTAATTACTTCCCTACTGTAAAAACACTTTCCATCTACATTTATTCTAATCTTTTCAAATCCAAAACCAACACACTATAAAGCTAGCCAAATAAATGAATTATATTAGCTTTAGGTTCCAAGTGAGGCAGCACTTTATAAGGCCATGGGTCTCTAGCTTTCATGCATTTTATGCTGATGCAGTGTTTCATTTGGAGCTCTACTCTTTACTTTAGATTTGTTTAGAATAGAATTATCTAGCCCCAGGCTTTAAATCTCAAACTGAATCGATCAATCTCTTTCTCCTTTTTTCTCTATCCCAGGGCTCTCTCGCTTTCCCTCTCTCTCTTTCTCTCTCACACACAGGGGAAGGGAGGGAGGAAGGAAGGAGAGGGAGGGAAAGAGAATACAGGAAGGTGTGTGGTTACAATGAGCACCAAAGAATGTACCCATGTACATATATTGCTAAAGCAATGCTACCTGGTGTCTGTGTGTATGTGTGTGTTTAATAGGTGATAAAACTGAACCTCAGTATACGCATACAATAAATACTATTTTTGGCATTCTTGGATGCTTTGACTATTCAGTAAGTTATTGTATCATTTTTGTGTAAAATGATATTTTGCACAATGCAAATATTTTGTGCAAAATGATTTGTGCAAAATGATATTCCATCATTGCTTTAACTAAGTGCAAGTTTTAGCACTCTAATACCTACTAGCTAGGAGTCAACAGAGAAGCCAAGAATAGTCATGCCTTTATGTTACTGACACTTTCAGAGTGGGGAGACTGTCCCTTGCACCAGAAGTTAGAAGAGGAGACCAGCCAAGACCAGACCAACCATCTCTTGGTTTCCAGGAAATAAAGGCAGTTTTCAATTAATATATATATTATACATTATATATTAATATAAAAATATAGTCTATATTATAAAATAAAATATATTTTAAATAGTCTCTTAAAAATAACCACAGTTTACCTTAGAAACAAAATTATACTTTTAAGGTCATATAAGCTGGGATTTGCTAGATAAAAGAGAATGATCTAATTCTGGTTTAAATACACTGAGTTCAAAATTCTCTGTTTTTCCTCTAAGTTACTGATATCAATTGTGAACACAACCAGTTTGGTGGCTTTATGCTTGTTTAAAATTTATTTAAGCATAACACATGTCCAAAAATCCTGAGTGGACTTAAGGGAAAAATTTTTGATATAAAATATCAATAAGGATGATGATATTGCCTCTTAAAAAAAAAAACTAATCTTCAAGATCAGCTTTGCAAAAATTACCTAATTACTTAAATAACAAATCATAGGTAGGTCACTCAGAAAGGTCAGCAAAATGATTAGGAAGGAAATGCCCACAAGGATTAGAGTTTAGACCTTTCCTTCTCTCCATGCATCCTGGAATTACTCTGCTTTGTAGGAAAACCTTTAATGGTTCATCCATTTCCTAATGCTCTGATAAGCTACTTGTTTATATTTTGATATCCAATTATGAAGGACAAAGATCAAAATGTCAAAGAACAAATGTCAAAAAGTCTTGTATCATATTTGTATACTCTTGATGGTCCAAAAGAAAAGACCATTTACAATCATTTTAATATAAGATGTATAAGAATTAACTATAGGAAAATCATACTGCATAAAGTGAGAAAAGAGTTATTCAAACTGTCAATGCTGGCAAAAAATATATACTTGTTCTCCAAAAAAAATATATATGGTGGCCATAAACATTTCCCTTAGATGTTGTATTGCTGTATTACATCAAGAGAATCACTTCTTACATCCTACACTGGAGCAAGGAGGGAGGACAAAAAAAATAAGACCCATCTCACCATTAATTACAAATTTGTAATAAGCTAAGTTATAACATTAATATCATATCCTGGTTATGTTTATTATTGTAATGGTATTTATAATACTTCTTAAAATTCAAACCTGGATTTTGAAATAAAAATCTGTAGGCCTGAAAATATCTCTGGGGCATTCAATCTAAGTACAAAAAACGAAATGGCACGAAGTTCCTGTATGTGGTGGTCTGACCACCTTACTGGATCATTTCTACTTGCTCCAAATAACCCAAAAGAGAAGGTCAAGTCAATTTTGATTTTTCCAATTTGACAGCATTCTCAAAATCTAGCAATGTTTTATTAAAAAAAAAATAGAAATTCTATAGTTTTATGGTAAACAGAGATTTGAAAGTTACTCAGTTTCTAATCTTATAAGAAAAGATTAGAAAGCAAAATGTAGCTGAGCTCATAGAGTAAATGGAAAGGGAAGAAGCTTTCAAGTATTTCTAGAAGATGTCTATTATCATTCTTTAAAGCTGACTTCAATTGGAATCCTCTTTATTCATACTATGGCTAACAGTCCTGTAGCCAACATGACATGCAGTTTTCATGAAGAAAAAGTTCTTAAAGAACCTCAACGTTTCAAATCACGGTTGTATCTGGAGTATGACATCTTACTAGTTAGTTCTCCACAATTGCCATTTTCCTTAGTGGAGTCCCGGCCTCCATTTTACAGTACCTGGAATTCTGAGCTTCTGAAACGTCTGGGTCTGGGCACGTTTTCTTTACCTGTAAGAAAAGAGGCCTAGTTATTCTCATATGAAAACTTCCTCACTCAGGTTCACACACTTGATGAAGCAGATACAGCTCTGCTCACCGAGATCTCTAGAAAATAATCCCCACACTTCTCAGCGGCAGCATGCGGGGCTCAACAGCAGATTTCATTATCCCAAGATCGACGGCCACAGGCACTTCCCTAGACGCCATCAGTATGTAAAATGTTCGGCTGAAATGGCTTGGGACTAGCTTAACTAGGAACAAAGAAACCAAAGAACCAGGTTTCCCACTTAGGAACAAGAAAGCCATACTGTTCTCAATTCACGAAGAAATGTTTTTCCAATTGATACTGCTTCTGTCCCCTACCACAGTGCACAATAATAAACACCAGGTTCTGGGGGCAAAGCAGCGTGTGAGCTAAAACATTCACATATTAATTTTCATTTTCTCAATCCGGTGGCTGTATGCTTTATATATTTCTCAGCATATCAATTAAGTCTCAGCAGGGCTCACAGACTTCTCACATATATTTTGCAGACTGTATTTCCACTTAGTGGTTTTGGGCCCACAAAAGGTAAGGAATGAAAGTAACTTGTGCTTCTAGGACTTCTAGGACTAAACATTTCTGGACAACAGTGTGTGATACCTTCTCTGAAAGAAAGTAAAGCACTAATCTACTGTCTTTCGCAATTTAACTTCAAGAACAGATAACTTTATCTGATCACTATGGGCTAAATGGTATATGATACGCAGACTCAATTTTAAAAATTCCTTAGTTAATATGGAGCATGAACAATACACATTTACAAGTCCACTGTTAGACACTCTCAGTGTTAAAATCATGAGGGTCCATCTATGCAACCTACAGAATCCAAGGCATTTTAAATTCTAATGCGAAGCTTAGAGGTGAAAAATAAGTCTACTGGATATACACCCTGGGCACACAAATGACATCTCTTAAGAATAAGTTTTGAGGGGCACCTGGGTGGCTCAGTTGGTTAAGTGTCTGACTCTGGCTCAGGTCATGATCTCAGGGTCCTAGGATCAAGCCCTGTTATCAGGGTCCCGACTCAATGTAGAATCTGTCTGCTCCTCTCCCTCTGCCCCTTCACCCCCACCTCTGCTCATGCTCTCTCTCTCCCTTTCTAATAAATAAATAAAATCTTTAAAAAGAAAAAAGGAGTAAGTTTTGAATTTTAAGGATCTAGTATTGTCTTTCCAGCTCATAAAGTAATTCTCTCCTCCTCTGACTCAGAAGAACAATTAAAAAAACAAAACAAAAACTCCTATGCTTTCAAATACCTATGTGTTTTGCTTTAATTTCTAAGCCTAGACATTTTCATCATCTGGGAAATCAATTATTTTGCTTGATTAACCTCACTCTCTGTTGTATCCCGTGTATACATTTATACAATAGGAAAATAAAACTGATGAGCAAAGAGATTATCGTCCCTGTCTAATCATGGAGCAGCTTCTATGCTCTTAACATGGAATTCAGCACCATGAGATGAAGGGTGAAGAAATATCTTCAAGAGGAATTAGTTAAAAGAAAAAAAAGTTTAAAAAATGAATAATTTTCTTAAAATATAAACAAAATTTCTTACAAAACCCAAAAAAGTCATATGCCCACTAAAAATTGTCCAAAAAGAAAAAAAAAAAGCTATAAGGGTAGTATACTAAAACAAAACCTTTATTTCCCACCAGGTTATTTTATATGATTCATCACCAGAAACTACATGAACTGTCCAATGAATATGCAGAATCACCTCAAAGTCAATGTTACTTTCCTCAAGACTATGATGACTAGATTTTGGGATTGGCTGAAGAAGCCCCAGACCACACTTGCAAACTCCAAAGCAAGAGTCAGAACCAGATAAGCTTCCTGTGGCTTAAAAAACAAAGGATTAAAAAAAAAAAAACAAACAAAAAAACTCATGGCTTTTATAAAGCATCGTTCTTTAAATAATTAACCAGAAAGTTCTGATTATTTTAATTTAGCCTCAGAATAGTAATTTTGATGGCAAAGAACACATCCACTGATTACTCACTGTCTACTACCCACTGAGTCTCAGGTTCATAGTTCAAGCTATGATGAAAGACTGAAGTAGATATAGATATTCTTTATCCACATAAATTGCTAGAGCTATAAATTCGACAAAGTGATCTTTTTAAGGGTTTCACCCATTTATCCATGGTCCAATGAGGGAAAAATAACATTTGGAATACCATGACTGCTATAGGAAAGGTCGCACCGTGTTATGGACGCTTAGAGGAAAATCTAGCCCAGTCAAAGGACGATGGGGAGAGCAACAAAGGAAGTGACTTCTCAAATGAGTCTTTAAAAAGAGAAAGTCTTCAAAGACTAAATCTGGAGAAAAGTTATTTTAATATCATGGGATGTGCCAGAGGAATCCTATTATGAAGAAGACCTTACACATGACAAAGAATTCAGAATTTATCTTTGGGCACTTAAGACCATTGACGAGTTTTAATAGACAACCTCGGGAGAGATGATGTAGAAGATAGTGTAGAAGCGGGGCAAAGTGAAGGCTGTAGAGACTAATACAATAGGAGAGAGAGCTTCAGCTCCATAAGAGCAGAGATGGCATTGGTCTTGCCCATTATTATACCCCTAGCCTTGAGAAGAAGCTCACTGTTACGGTCTGAATGTTTGTGTCCTCCCAGAATGCATATGCTGGAATCCCAACCCCTGGAGATTATGAAGGGGGGCCTCTGGGAGGTGCTTAGGCCATCAGGCTGGAGCCTTTGTTAATGAGATTGATGCTTTTGTGAAAGATACCCCACAGGGCTCCCTACCCTACTCACATGACCACGCTAGTAGCACGATCTTGGACTTCCAGCATTCAGAACCACCAGAAATAAATTCCTGTTGTTTCTAAGCTGCCCAGTCTGTGGTGTTTTGATATGGCAGCTCAAAGGGACTCAGACACTCCCCAAATACGAGTTTAATAAGAGAAACACATTTCAAGCCATTGGTGAGAGATAGTGACAACCCAAAGTAAAACAAGAGCTATGAGGACAGAGGTGAGAAGATGTTTTTGACAGATACTTCTGAGACAACTGACGGAATATTATTACTGATTGAAGCAAAGTACCAAGATGAATATAACTTGATCTTCGAATCTGTCCTCGAAAAGAAGTTTTGATAATACCAAAGACCAAAAAAGATGTTAACTTATAACTTCTTTAAAATACTTCAGGGTACCTGGGTGGCTCAGTGGGTTAAGCCACTGCCTTCGGCTCAGGTCATGATCTCAGGGTCCTGGGATCGAGTCCCGCATCTCTGCTCAGCAGGGAGCCTGCTTCCTCCTCTCTCTCTGCCTGCCTCTCTGCCTACTTGTGATCTCTGTCTGTCAAATAAATAAATAAAATCTTAAAAATAAAATAAAATAAAATACTTTAAAACCTCCTGTCTTGTTTCTGAACTGATTGGGAAAAGTGAATGAATCATTAGGTAACTTATATGTTGATTGTGTCTTGATCATGGAACTAGAAGGCAAATGGATAGTTTAAATTTGAACACACCCTCCCATCTGAGAGATCAGCAACACCTCAGTAAATGTGGCTGCTGAAGTAGGTATGCTACTGGAGAATGAATATCCTCACAAAATATATAGAACCTTCTGTTTTCAGAGATCACCAATTAAGTTTTCAATTTGTTTTTGAAAAAAGTAGAAACAAGCAGGCAAAGAAGTGAGGAAGAATTTCATGCCCGTAATTTAAATCAAGGCCTAATTTTCATAAGACACACAAGTTGGTGAACAAACAATATGCCAAAAGGAAAAAGACAAAGAACATTAATAAATGCGTTTAATAGGCTGCACTAATGTGAAAATTTTACCCTACTTAACGTTATAAAAGTACAGGCAAAATCAAAGCAAAATAAAAAACAATTACAAGTCTATTTTAAGAAAATAACTATTCAGTATGTAATCCACATAAAAATATCAAAACACCAAATTTTTGGAATGAATGAATGAATGATAGCTAAAAGTTTTAAGTGTTTATTATATGCCAGGCATAATGCTTAGGTAGAAACTATTTTTTCCCAATTCATAGATGAGAATACTGAGAATCAGGAAGATTAATCTGGAGGCAAGTTGTGTAGGAAAATTCAATTCCAGATTTATAAAGGCATTCTAACCAGTACATTAAGAACCTAAAATTCGGGGCGACTGGGTGGCTCAGTGGGTTAAGCCGCTGCCTTCGGCTCAGGTCATGATCTCAGGGTCCTGAGATCGAGCCCCACATCAGGCTCTCTGCTCAGCAGAGAGCCTGTTTCCTCCTCTCTCTCTCTGCTGCCTCTCTGCCTGCTTATGATCTCTCTGTCAAATAAATAAATAAAATCTTAAAAAAAAAAAGAACCTAAAATTCATAAACACACTACTTACATGTTTAAAATGAAGATCAAAAATGTCTTATGCTTTATAAGTAGAATTTTTACTGCATCATAACAACAACAATTGCTGTCATTTATTAAGCAATTACTTTTTTCCACTCACTGTGTTGGACTATGTATATATGCAATCTCATTTAATCTATGAAGAAGGGTGTGATGGATGAAATCTTCCTTTTACAAAAGAGGAGACTAGAGCTCAACAAGGTTAAACAACTTGTCCAGTGTTCTACAGCTAGCACTAAAAGGGATGGATTTAGAATTGAATACTATGCATCAAACCTTTCTTTCTCTCTTGTGCTAGATGTGCTGTTTGCTATTAGCAGGTTTTTTAAAACTAAGAGTTGAAATTAACATCCCATGGAAAAATTTGTAAAGAACCTACTAGTTATTTCCTACAATACATCAACCATTAAAGGAATCTTTTAAATTGGGCTACTGAAGTACCCTGTCTTTATCAAGCACTGGTAACATTTAAAGTCCAAATAAGCAAAGTGAAATGGAGCTTTAAAGAAATTTTCCAAAAACCTCTAGCATCCAGTGCCCCTACCAACACCGCAACAACTGCAGAAAAGGTCCTGTGTGCTTCTATTGGTGTTTTACATCTGAGATATCAGAAGTGGCTAACTCAACAGCGCTTTAACTGAAAGCACTGGGGTGTACTAGGTACCATTCTGGGCATGGAGACGGACCAGAGCTGAGGAGTCCAGCAGAGTAACCTCTAACCACCTTTCACTATTTAGTGCAGCTAGTCTACACTGAGATATGCTGGAAGGGTAAAAGTTGCACAGGATTTCAAGGAGTTAATGTGAAAAAAATGTAAAGTATCTCAGTATTTTTTATATTGAGAAATGAAATATTTTAGAGATACTGGGTTTGTAAAATAATTTCCCCTGTTTCTTTTTATTTTTCTAAGGCAGCTACTAAAAAAACGGAAAATACATATGTGGCATGCACACTCTTTCTGTGGACAAAACTGACTCAGACCCACAAAAAACCTGCTTGTGTGGGTCATGCGTTCTAGGGGAGACAACATGTAATGAATCTGAGAACAGGTAAACAAAGAATATGTCAGTGGTAAGTCCCAAGAGAAAGCAGAATAAAAGGTAGAGAACACTGCTTCATAATATTACAATAGCTAGACAATTATAATACTAGCACCCTTCCAGTTTTTCAGGCTGTATGTATATAAGGAATGTAAACTGTACTTTTCAAATGAATTGTAAAGAATGTAGGATTTGGTATTGAGAGTCATCAACAGTTTCAATGTCTGCAAAATAAATGCAGAACATTTTATCTCTAGAATTTTTTCATTATGACTATTATATTCAAGAATAAAAAACACTTTCAAATTCTTCCTATTTTCTAACCACTTACACCCTTTGAGAAGCTTATAGTCTTCTCAGGAAAAACAGAATTAACTCATTTTAAAAAATTGCAAAGAAGAACAAATTTCTTTTATCCCATCTACCATTTTCTTAAAAAGCTGGAGCCAATTATCCCAATTATTTTCTACTTAATCTTGATGTTTATAAATCCTGAAACATTAAAGATAATAAAAAAAGGATGGAATAATAGATGATGACATTTTAAAAAGACCTCTTTTGTAACTTCATTTTGTTTTGAAATGAATTTTAATGATTGAGTCTCAGAATATACAATACAGTGATAATAAAGGATCAACTCTACAATTATAAATCCAAGATAAAAACTTCAGAGACGAAAGTCTGCTGATTCAATGAATAGCTCATTATACATATTTTTATGGATGGTGTGTTAGACGATCTTTATTTCTCCACTGAACTGTATAGGAAATATCATAAATTAGATTTCAATGAAGCATGTTTAAGGAAAAAAAAGGATAAAAAGATGCATAAAAATAAAATCTATTCTCCAAATTCAAATTTTATTATAGATTATTGTTTGGAAAAATCTTTGTAAATACAGAAAGTGATGCAGAGTTATTGTCAACAACAAAAATTTAGGTTGTCAACTATGGTTGTATTTCAAATGTGAATGAACTCCAAATATGACTTAATAAACAGTATTTATACAAATATCGTAACTGTCAGTGCCCAGTGTCTTATATCAGTGTATATGTTATAAAATGTATTTTATGACTGGATTGGATAAAGTTGTAAATAATTGCCCAATAAAGCAGAATAGGTATCTAACTTCAGTTACCTTTAGGTTCTGACTTAGTGAAAATAAGAGACTGCTTGAAATATCAATTGTTTTGACATTTCTCATATTTTCTAATACTTAGAAAATTGGTTATATCTGAACTGCAAATTATATAATGGAATGAAAAAGTATTTTCTTGTAATTATTCCAGCTGTATTCTAGGAATATAACTTATACTCTCATTAAATACATTTTAATTAGATTACCCTTTTAAAAACATTTAAATTTTTACAGTTGAACCAGCTGATACTTTTATGGGCTTCCTCAGATCATCTTGTTCTCAGGTTAGTAGAATTAAATACATATGAATTAAAATGGTTTTTTTTTTTATTTTACTTCAGAATGTATATAATAACATAACTAAGAAAATATAAAAGTTGAGCCAAAATAATAATAGTTGGAATGTTCAACAAAATACATAATTTTTACTATGGAGGCTTTTGCCAAAAATTATTCTAATACTTACTTGGAATAGTCAAATAGAATATGTGCATTTTATAAATATGCTATTTACAAGTGAACACTACTCCAAAACTTAGCATTGGATGCATACTTTAATGAGGTAATCTGTGATTATTTGTACAACCAAGATTATAATTTATGTTTAGAAGATCAGCATAGAATTGCTCTTCTGCTAGTAGTCCCATACAAATGAAACTTAGACACTATCTAAACTGGCTTCAACTGAAATGTCCTCACATTTCTCAACAAGACTTATTTTACATTTTTCTATATGTTACAATTCATTTCTTCACTTCTAAAAACTTAAGACATAAAAACATCTTTGGAACACAGAAGTTGTTATGTAAGTTTATAAAAATATATCACTGTTTTAATATGCCCACACAAACTGAGATGCTTCTTAAATAAAATAAAATAAAAATAAAATAAATAAATAACATAAAATAAAATGCCATTTTGCCAGATGGTGGTCAAAAAATTAAGTCTTAGGGACAGACTTCATAAAAATCTAATTTCTAATAAACTAAATCTACTTTTATAAGGTGTCACTCTTTCTTAGAAACAAAAACCCCGCGGTTCTAAAATGTGTACATTTCTAAAATCCTTCTCATGGAGTTCGGAACATTCCTTTACTCTTCCCTTTACTTAGCATATCTCTTTTCAAGCTCTTTAGCATTGCTTCCCCAAGCTTCTCCCCTGCAACACCAAGTATCATTTTCCCAAAGCCCAAAGCTTTTTATTTTCCCAAAGCTATTTATTTATTATCAAAGTGAAGGAACTCTACAACATAACTGGAAATCTTACATCCACTTCAGTTCATATATAAAATACATATATAAAATACAAAGATACAATTGAATGCTCTGTTTTTAACTGCAACACTAAACAAAATAATCATATCTACTAAGAACAATAGGGTTAGAGTGTTAATAAGTAAAACTCCACAACCAAAAACCTGAAGTAAAAATTATTCTACCCCTCTGGTATTGGACTGTCATGGGCAAGATCTTACTTGATTTCTGGTCTTGAAAGCAGGGGGCCTTCCAGGACCCAGGTTTGGGGGAGGGAAGTTATACAAAATCACCCACTGGGGAGGAATTATATTTTAAAAGTAAAAAATCCTATAGGCTATAACTCTTCATCAACTTCAACTGTCACAATAGCGTTTGCATTATTTGAGAGTTCATTGCAAGGTTGGATATATTTAAAATGCAACTTAGTAACAATGACTCAGGGAAGCAAAACGTAATTATATATGTACAGCATACAAGTATTAAATCAAATGTCAGACCTCATAAGCTTTTAGAATTTGGAAGCACATTCTCGCCTTAATTATGCCAGTGTTCTTTGTCACCTGCCATAAACTCCACATACACTGTATGAAATATCCAGGAAAATTTCAAACTCCTTCTAATGGTATGTTTTTTCATTATTACCCAACAGGGACTATATCAAAGGTAACATAGTACTTAAAATGCCACAAAAGGAACCATAAGATGCCTTAACGTATCATGTTACAGCACATATGAATGGGTTTTTTTTCCCCCTTCCAAGTTTGGAAGCAAGACTAGATTGTTCAACCATGATACTCTGTCTAAATATGATAGATAAGTCTTAAAAGGGTTTGGTTGTTTTTTCTTTTCTTTTTTTTTTTTTTTTCCCTCTCACAAATGTGTACTATAAACACCTAAGAGATATTTACCCATAGATCTTGGTCTCATTTATATATCATATTTACATGTTTCTCTGCAGTCCTGGATGTCACAAAGCAGATAGTATTAAAACAAGAAAAGAAAGTGGAATATTCAATTCTAAACCAAGAACTAGCACTTAAGGAGCATAATGTTAATTTGGTAGAAGCCGCTGTGTTAAATTTAAATTGCTGACTTTACTATATATTTCCTTTATGTACCAAGAAGTAATAATTCCACCTACATTAAATATAAACATCTTTTAGCCTTAGATTTCCCCCATTCAAGCGAAGATTTATGAATTCACACAAATAATGCTTTAAAAATAATCTTAAGAGTTGACCTTATTTTCCCTACATAGAGAAGTCTTGCTAATGTTTTTGGCAATGTCTTCTGTGTCTTTCTGGGGTTCCCCCCGCCTTTTTTTTAGATATTGGAATGTTTTGGCCACAAGGTTAAGAAAAACTTCCCCATTTATCATGACCTGCCACGCACAACAGGCCCCCAGACAACGCAGCCTTCTACCACTTAACAAATTCGGCTCATCTCAGCCATGAAACTTCAAAAGAATTTGGCCACAGGCATAGATTAGCTATCATTTGTTCTGCAGCATAAATATCAATCATTCTGTAACATACTCTAGTATACCAAACATCATTTGTCTAATAGGTATAACTGATAGCTAACCTTTTCAATTTGAATAATAATAATATAGAGATAATCTGGTTTATTAATATATAATTGTAGAGTTTATGTGTAATAATTTTAGTAAAAGCTTCTGTTAAAATCTCTTAGTTTGAACCAAATATGTAAACTCTAAATGATATATTCAATTAATATATAAAAACTCTCTTAATGTTTCCAAAGGTATCACAGTAACTTAAGGATAACTGAAAAATCCTTTGACTTTAAAAAATTGATGGAGAGAACATAAATAATAAAATGTTAAAGGCAATTTTAAATTGAATGGCATATATCTCTAGGTTAATCTGAAGATTCATTTACCTATAATGTACATATTTCTGGCACTTTTATATTGGCTTTTATAAAAGTAAACAAAGAGTTATAGTTCCAAATCCTGGAAATTTTAAATTCTTGATCTCCCATTAAAATGACAACTTTTTTAAAGAGAAAATCCCAGGGTGGTGCCATCAAGTTTTTTATTTTTTAACTGAACTATATATAAGAAGAAAAAATATATTTGTAGCATTATTCATTTTAATGATTTTTTTAAATAATTTTAACAACATTTTAAAACCTAACCTAACATTTAAAACCTAATGTAGTTTTATATTAAATCCATCTTGCAAAGCATTGTTATAAAAAGCTAATAAATCACCTTTCCTTAAGTTTTAATCCTAAAATGAAAATCCTCATTAGCAGAGTTAATAAAACACAGACTGTGACATAATTTACACATGAAAAAAAATTATAAGATTGCTGTCTGAGATTTTCTATCAAATTAAATTAACATTTTGAATTACAGTTTCACGTGAAACATTTCACACATACAAATATATGATAAGAAGAAATATTCCTATTAACTGTGCAAGTTCAAGTAAAAACTAAGCAATTTATTTTAAGCCTTTTTGAAATATAGAAGTTGATTCCTTACATGGAAGTAAGAATTTAGTCATGTAATCTCACAATTTTTCTGACCCTAAATATTTATCTGTCATAAGGAATGGAGCACCCTTTGCAGTTTCAAAGTAAAATGGATCTACACAGTGGTTAAACACAAGGGTTAAAGAGTAAAGGAATTATAGATTAGGTCTATCTGTAGTGAAGGTCTCATTCTCAGTAAACCTAATAAATAATTGAAATATACTTACGATTTTTTCCTCTTTGACCTCAATTAAAATGACTTTGTGAGAGCAGGTTCTAAGGACAATTTATCCTGGTTTCCTCAATACACACTTATGAAGTCATCTGGCTTTTGTATTCCTTCAACAGCTGCGCTACCTTCAAAATTGGCTTGCACCATTTCCCCAAAGCAAAATGTAAGACTGCCCCCAGACACACACAACCACCTTCCTTCTGCAGGAGGGCTGCATGCTGCAAAAGTGAGATCCTACGATTTTGAAAATTCTAACAGTAATTTTTAAGAACTTGGAGGAAGAAAGAGAAAAATCAAAGGAGAGATTTTAAAAACTGACTTTTCTCTGTTTTCCTTTTCCTCCTTCCCCCTCCCTCCTCTTCTCTCTCTCTCCCTTTCTCTCTCTCTCTCTCTCTCTCTCTCCCTCTCCCTCTCTCTCTCCCTCCCTTCCTCTTCCCAAGTTCTAACACAAAGCATTATAGTTTATTGGTATCTGCTTCTGTCACCATTTTTGATTAAGGAATATTCTTGTAGTTTAGAAAACTTCTGGTGAAAAAACAAACACTCAAAAAGCAAACGAAGGTAGTGCATCATTGTTCAATTAGACAGGATTTCAGAAAATCATAACTGCAATCAAGGAAAGGAGCAGGAAACCGGAGAGTGCTGACTGATGTTCAGTAGACCCTGGAAACCAAACTGGAAAACTTATTGGCTGTGATAATTCATCCTCTCTCTCTTCAAACAGGTTCCCTAAACAATCTAACTCTGGCAGTAAATCAGTGGTCACAGACACTTAGAATTAGAGAATATTTTCTCCTCCTGAATTGTGTTTTTCTCACAAGAATAATAAAACAGTACTAACAGAGCAAAACTTTCCTCAGTTGTCTTGAATAAAAGAAATCTTTTAGATACTGAAGTTATTCTGACAATTTACTACATCATAGCCCCTTGATGCAGCAAAACAGCAATTCACACTCTTTCTTCATGAGATTCAAAGAGACAAACCTATATTCAAATAATCTAAACCAAAGCATATCAAAGGCTTCTACATCAAGGTTCTAAATCAAAGTCCCACTCAATGGCACAATCAACTAAAGGTAAAACCAACTAGAAAGTTAAGATTTTTTAAAGAAGTTAAACTTGATTTTACTATTAGAATTTTAGGGGAAAAATCCCATAAGAAGAGGGAAACATTTGTTCTCTTAAAAAAATGTAAACACTTATCTTTGAGAAGAATGCATTTGAAATCTAAAGAAAAACCCAAATTTAGCACAAACTTTCAAAACAAAAAGTATCCAGAAAAGAAAATTTTTCATTTAAAGAGATAGCATTATGTTTTTTAAAATCCTACAGCATGCAGCTATCAGGGAAAACTCCTTGAAATACACTATTAGTATTTTTTAATGAAATGTAATCTACTTACTATCAATTACTGTTTCACCTGCAGTTCTCCTAGCATTAACATAATGTTATTACATTTTATGAAGGAAAAACAAAATGCTCTTAACATCTTAGCGTGGGCACATTGGACATTTTCTCTATACCGACCCACTTCCTCCATTTTATGTATATATTTCTTCTATTATCCTTGGGCTAAAACTGAGAAAAATCCAAACAAATTATTTTAATTAACATTCTTCTCTGAGAAAGAACTGCTGATATTTAAATGTAGGACTTACCATACCATATAATAGTCATTATAATGTCTCAATCAAAAGTTAAATACAACTTACCTCATTTCAAGTCCAAAAACCTGAAACTAATTCCAGTTTTATTTGGAAGTAAGTTTTGTGTGTGCATGAGTGTGTGTGTGTGTGTGTGTGTGTGAAGTTCAACAGCCAATAAATTTCACTCTCCAGTATGAGTAGAATGAAACCTGGTTCGAGGATTACACAATACTCTGAAAGGTTTATGGTCTCTAACCAACATCCAGGTAGCCTTAAAAACACCTTGCTCTGGCATGAATCTTCTGGCTCCAGAAGCAGTGTAGCTATTTAGGTTAACTGGGAGGACACCTGGAGAGTAAACACTCTTGGCTCCAGCCAATGGCTTTCCACGCCCTTCTGTTTATAGTAAGATGACTTGCCACCAGAGGTCACCCCCATCAACAGCACCTGTCTTTCAGTGGGCATACAGGAAACAGATCGCCTTTACCCTGACTTCTAGGCTCCTAACCTGCTGTCCTCACAACGCACTGGTATAGTTACTCGAAGAGTTAAATCCCTGCATTAAATTTTCTAAAATCAAATGTTACTTTAATTTCTTTTAAAGCAAAACATTTCGGTAGAAGAAATACGTCTTGGCAAGTGAAGGACTGGTACTCACTTAAGCAAGGATTACATGAGGATTGTTATTCAATGACCAAACTAGCATTTTGGTTTTTGTTCCTTTCAGGGTTTTTATTTTATTTCATTTGTTTTGGTTGGGGAAGAAGTCCTGTAAAATTTTACTTTCATTATTACATTTCTGCATTAAGTACAACATTTTCTTCTTCCCTTGAGCACACAGATATGTTTGCTGACAAAGTGGGAAGTTAATTGCAGGCATTTTTATTTAATTCATTTTTTTTTTGTATTTTTATTTGAGGTAGAGGATGGGATGATCACAACTATAAATTTTTGCACAGAGGTCATCATTTCATGTAAAATGTTTTCTAAAACAAAGCCTTTTATGTTTACCAAGGAAGAAAAAAAGTATGTTGAATTCTAATGAAAACAAAGAGCTAAATACAAGAGATAAGGATAACGCAGATTAAGCCCCTTCTCTGGCACTGAAGTTTCCCTTCTTTCTAATTTATTAAAAAAAAACAAAAAAGTTTCCTTTAGAGCAAACGATATTATGAAACTTTCATCCCTTCGCCGTTTAAAAACATGCCTGTGGATCTCCAAAAACTAAGCTCATTGGCTAAGTCCCTCCTACAATATTTCAATTCAGCCTTTACAGGCATTATGGGAATTACTGCCTCCAATTTAGTCTACATAATTCTGGGATGATTTCTTCCACTTTTCCTGATCTTTATACAGTGTGACTCTAAATACCAGTGAGGCCAACCTTTCAAAATAAAGACCGATAGCCAAGGGGTAAAGAGCTCAATGGGGCTGACTGGTGGTGTGGGAACTGAGAAGCCACCCCCTGCTTCGGGCCTGCGAGGAGCTCCAGAAAGCCCGGTGCTCTCGGCACCTGAAGAGGGCGCTGTCTTCCCGTGGGGCTGGCTGCTGGCAGCCGTCCCTGAGGCTGGGAAACTGGGTAACTGTAAACCAACTGAACCATTCACCTGCAGCCCCCGTTCAGGCCAGGTCTGGATGCCGCTGCAATTCTTTCTGGACAGAGAGCTGCCTGGCTCTGTCAGAGTTAATAAAATGTGCTGATCAATTATTTTAGAGACCTCGTTTGGGCAGATCCAGTGCTTTGTTGCAAGCATGGCTGGATCACTAGTGTCAGCTGTGCAGCCAAAGCTTAAGTAGTTAGAGCTTCATAGGGACTATGGTAGACATTAGAGTTTTTAATTTCAACAGAATAGGCTTCTGAAATGACTACTTCCTTTAAGGAGTGGAAGTCGTTCGGTATTTCCTAAATGCGGAAGAGCTCAAGAAACAGTCATTGAAGCAAAATGTATGTCAATTCCTGCTCCATTAGATACCCAGAGAACTGTACCTATACCTCTGAGAAGCACAAAATAAGTTCTTCATGAATTAAAGAAGGCTGGCTAGATGGTAATCTTCTTCCCCAGTCTGGGCATGGGGGCCCATGAGGAAGAGGGTCAGTGAGCAACATGGGATGAAAACTTTATGAATAAGGCAACTATGAACATGAACACAAATGTCATTTGTAATTACAACCCTTTGAGAGAACAAATAACTACAATCTTTCTGATGAAAAATATAATCTTTAACTCAGCTTATATTAGGTCATCAAAGTGTTCCTAATTGGTGTACCATTACTTTACATTGTTTAAAGCAGAAAATTACATTATTGATTTTTTTTTAAGATTATTTATTTATTTATTTGACAGACAGAGATCACAAGTAGGCAGAGAGACAGGCAGAGAGAGAGGAAGGGAAGCAGGCTCCCTGCTGAGCAGGGATGTGGGCCGAAGGCAGAGGCTTTAACCCACTGAGCCACCCAGGCGCCCATATTATTGATTTTTTTAACAATATTTACTAACTGCTCTTGCAGTCCCAATGTACTGCTACCAACTAATTACATGAACTGAAACAAACAAATAAACCGTTCTTCCTTTTTTTAAGATTTATTCGTTAGAGAGAGAGAGCGTGCATGCACACAGGGGATGGGGAGAGGCAGAAGGAGAGGATGAGAATTTCAGGCAGATTTCCTGCTGAACATTAAAGCCTGATGAACGGCTCAATCCAAGGACCCCGAGATCATGACCCGAGCCAAAATCAAGAGTCAGATGCTCCATGGACTGAGCCCCTCAGGGGCCCCAATAAACTTCAAAGTATCCCTTTTTCCTCCTATGAAACAAAAGTTTCCGTCTTAGAGTTTCAATAGTACAGTATTTATTTTTTCAATGCAAACCACATATTTTTGAGGCGTTATCTATCAAATATACTTCATTTAACAATAATTGTTTCCATTACCCACACTTAAAATCAAGCAGATAGCTGTCAATCAATGCTAATTATTATGAAGTATCCTGTAGGTACTACTGAGTTAATAAAATAACTAAAATCAAAGGAACTACATATCTTTAAAAGCCAGGAGAGCCGTATTATGGGTAGAAGCTTGGTTTCCCTTTTATTTTAAAATGTTGAAAATAACACTTTGACTTCCAAAAACTACCTGTCAGTGACTTAAGTGAGGTCAGTGAGGACCTGCCCCACATGCTGACACAAGAATGAAGCTATTATGAACTGCTGACAGTTGACACATCCCAGCAGTGTCTTACAGAGTTCTGCAGCTGCACTAGTTGTTAAATGCATGAATATCCTTCAAAATAACACGTGAACTGAGATGAGTTTAGTCAATCATAACAACTCAAAGGTTTAGTGTAAATCACATAATTTTTTAAAAGATTTATTTATTTACCAGAGAGAGAGAGAGAGAGAGAGAGATTGGGGAAGGCAGGGGAAAGGACAGAAGAGGAGGGGCAAGAGAGAATCTCCAGCAGACTCCCTGCCCAGGGCATAGCGGAAGCAGGGCTCAATCCGCTGACCCTGAGATCATGACCTGAGCTGAAATCAAGAACTAGATGCTCAGTCTACTGAGCCAGCCAGGTGCCCCTCACATATTTTTTTAAATCAAGAAAATAAATCAGGGACTACAGTTTTACAAGTATGTCCTTCACATTGGCCCTGCTGACTCTCCATAAAGTCTGAGCACAAGGTCGGTGCTTTGGGTCTCCCCAGTCTTCCTTTCTTCTCCACCCCATAACATCATTTTTTGTACGTTGTCTAGTAATCTGTCAAGCATCCACCTTCTCCAAAGCTATAAAATACCTCGAGGTTCTTTTATAGTGTTTCTTGCCACTCTTCATTAATGTCTGATTCAATGTTAAGACAGCTTTGTAAGCAGAGCAAAGGAATGATATTAAAAATCAAGAGATAAAATGGCACCAACGTGGGAGACCAAAAGAACACCAAAAGTACAATCACCTAATTCTGACAACAGCCCAAAAATCATTGAGAAGGGAGAGAAAAACAGTTTCAAATGTCTCTAGGTACAATAAACTCCCAAATTGTTAGTTTGGAAAAGCCATATGGAATCAAAACTAAACAGCCACCACAAACTATAACCACCTCCTTAGCTAAGTTACTGATGTGGTATTTATATTAGAATACAAAATTCAATACCTAAGAACCTATTTTAAAATAAACATTTAGCGAACTATGTCCATGCCATGGTAGAATGCCATATAGTAATCAATGCGGTAATTATATTTGCCATTTGATTAATCTCCCTTCTTTTTCTGGTAAGGCTGTCAAACTCAAGTATATTTGGGAGCCAAGTGGGTAATTTGAAGGAGTGAAGGTGGTGAAGAGGAAGTGGGGCTACTGGCAAAATGCTTGATTTTCCCTGAACCACTCAAATTCTGTACTTCTTTCCTAGAAAATTCATGTATTTTCAAGTCTTAAATGCCATCCGTATGCTGTAGATTCTTAAATTTTCATCACCTCCTGAGATCCATCATCTGAGTTTCAAACTCTCACATTCTTCTAATTTATATCTCTATATAAATGTCTCACAGCCATATCAAACTTTAATATGTCCAGTGCTAGGCTCTTTACTACTCCAACAATCCTATCTTTACTGTCCAATATTTTCCACATAAGTAAAGCCAGAAACTAGAGTCACTGGGTCCTCCTTTTCCTCAAACTCTGTATCTAAATTAAACTATGCAGTAGAATTAGACCAACCTGAAGAATTAACCTCAACATTGGCCCCCAGAGTACTAGCCCAAATCAGCTGAACAAATCTCATAAACCATTAAAGTTAGCCTTCAGAAAGCCAACTGACTTTATTCTTAAGCTTCTGTATTGACCTTTCCATCCAGTCTTCACATATCAGTGAGCCCCACGAGAGGAACGTTCGGGCAATTCTGAACATCCTCAACAACCCTGGCCGGTGATTTGAGCCTGGGCTGAAAACTACCAGGTTCGAGGTGGTATTACTGATCACTTCAAGTAAAATCAGGAATAGATTTCATACCACCTTTTCTAACTAGACAGGGATTACTGTCCACAGGCACACATAAATAATGAGTCAGTTACTCCTCCATAAAACTTTCCTGAGTGACCAAGGGTAGCTTCATTTTGGAAGGAGTTCCACATTTGGCAAGTGTATGATCTACAGTCTTTAAATACTTGAAAGTCTCTTACAACATCTCTAACATAAAAGTCTTCTAAAAAACAAGTACAGTTCTAAGATACACATAAAGCCCTCAGAAAGAAAGGGGTTTTTAGAGCATTTAAGGTGCTTCTAACAGTGGGAGAACTGCACTAGGACAGTTTGCTTCAAGAAGAACGTTCCAAGGGACACCTGGGTGACTCAGTCGGTTAAGCCACTGCCTTCAGTTCAGGTCATGATCCCAGGGTCCTGGGATCGAGTCCCACATTGGGCTCCTCGGTGGGGAGCCTGCTTCTCTCTCTGCCTCTGCCTGCTTGTGCACTGTCTCTAACAAATAAATAAATAAATAAAATATTTAAAAAAAAAAAAAAGAAGAAGAAGAAGAAGAAGAAGAAGAAGAAGGTTCCAAGAATGGCTAGGAAAGACCAAAAACATCATTGTTTACTGGATCAATGCAGCTCCCAGATCTCAAGTTTTCTATCCACGCATTCAGTCATTGCCTTTTCCCTCTCACCACAAAATCATGTCATATTCTAGTAGCTACCACTTCAACTTCTTCTAATCATCCCCTTATTATACACACCTTCATCCATAAAGGTCAAGTGCAAGAGGACCACAGCTTTTTTTATAAAACTTATTCAGACTATCAAGGGAGATATCAATATCTGGGAAGAATCAGCAAGCAGTTTATTAATTAAATGATCAATATCATTATGATTTAGAACAATTCAATCTAACAAGAAACTTTACGTGGCTGAACCAATACAAGTTTGAATCTTCTCTTCCCCCTTTTGGCCAAGCTGACAGCCAGAGGGCATACCAAACAGGATGATGAGGGGAACTAAACTCATCACATCTAGGAATGGTCAGGATGATATCCCAAATCTTCAAAATATAAAGTATGGTATAACCTCTCACCCCTTCCATCCTTCTCATAACTCAGGAAGTGGTCAAAAAAATGACTTGAAACTGGGGCCAGCTGGATTCAGTAACCAAGTTGTTTTACTAATGTATGTGAACCAGAGGAGTTCAGAGAGGCAGAGTTATAAATCTTTTGAGTTGATTTTAAGGAGACTGTTTCAATGGTCAGCCATGTAAAATGCTTCTGGACGACAGGGAGCACAGAAGGGCCACTGAAATTGCTTATCTGCCCTGGCTTCTGTGACAGAAGCTGAACCACAGTCAGACTTATATAGATTAATTTCATGGACCACAATGGTGTGACTGGCATTGGTTAACTGGAATAGACCAGCAAAACCATAACTTGGAAAACTGTCAACATTAGTGAGGTCCCGTCGACATCCCAAGAGGTGACCCAATGCAGTCAATTTTTCTAAAATGGCATGAATAAACCACTGAAAAATATGTCCCCCCTTCACTGAGACAAAGAGGTCAACTGTTAGCATGAGTCATCAGGTTTCCAAGCCAGTCCCTCCTCTTGGAAACAAAGTGCCTCACCTCCTGCTGCTCAGTCTTGGACTGTGGGTCTGCTGCATGTCCAGTTCAGTAATGAATCCAGGTAGTAATGGCAGAAGTCTGGGTATACACTGAACCAGCAGCTTGAATCCAGTTGGTTCTTATCAGAGAACAGGCCCTTACCATAAAAGGCTTCATGAATGACCCTGACAGCTTAACCATTTCCACAGCTTGTGCCCCCACAGGGACACTTTTTTTTTTTTTTAAGATTTTATTTATTTATTTGACAGAGAGAGAGAGAGAGAGAGAGAGAGACAGTGAGAGCAGGAACACAAGCAGGGGAAGTGGGGAAGGGAGAAGCAGGATTCCCGCTGAGCAGGGAGCCCGATGCGGGGCTCGATCCCAGGACCCTGGGATCCTGACGTGAGCTGAAGACAGATGCCCAATGACTGAACCACCCAGGTGCCCCCAGAGGGACAATTTTAATCTGCCAGTTGGTAGTTTTTCAAGTGGCAAACCAAACAAATACATCATGGCAGACAGTAAATATGTAACAAGATTCATCAGAGGGAGTACTGACCAGCCCCTTATGGACTACCTCAAATGCTGCACAGACAATATGCAGAAACAATAGGCATTTTCTGCACAGCTGTTGCTGAGCCTGAAAAGTCACAGCAGCCCCTCTTCACTGAATTAGGCTTCAATTTAACCAATCCATCAATGAGCAGGGCCCAGGCATTTAAAAAAACCTCCTGTGAGTCAGGAGATAAAGTTTCCATAAGGGAAGAGCTGACACTTTTTCATGTGAAGTTAAGATGCTGCTGGTGTCAGGCTGCTTGCATTCCTGACCATGTCATTTCCATTTGGCCACTGAGGCTTGTCAGGCCCTTCCTACCCCATTACTCTCTGTATATGAACTGATAAACTTCGAAGTATAAATATCAGACTGAAGAGTCACATGGGCCAAGCACTCAGTTTGACTCAAAAGGATACCTAGTATCCATATCAGGGATGTGGCGGGACCAGAAATGGTACCACCCTATGAAGGTTGTTTCCTTTTGCCAGACGCTCCAAAGAGCAAAGTCATAGAGACCTGAAGCTCAAAAGGGGTCATTAGGGTTGTGAGGCCCCAAACATCCTAGTGCCTCTGCACATGCAGCTCTTCAAGATCAGAAGAATTCCCTGTGGATTTTGTAAGCATTCACAGTATAATAAGGAATTCAGTAACAGAACCCACAACTAGAAGACACTGGAGTGGCCAATGGGATCTACCACCAAAGTCTATTAGTTTCCTTCCTCTATTGCAAACCCTCCTTAAGCCACATTAGCTGAATTCAGGTATCCCTTTTCTCCATGGATGGGTAAGTTGGTAAATTGAGCACCTGTATCTAACATGTCCATAAAAGTTTATGTTCCACCCTTCCCCATAGTTTCCTAGCATGTTACGTATTTTTTAAACAACATTTGTATGGGTAACAATTGGGTCCTCTAGGATAGAAAACTCAGCCTCATCACTGTCTTTTTAATTCAAGAAGCTGAAGTTGGGGTAGAGGAGTAGGGAAAGATCTAGGGTCATAGAAAAGAATAACCCCATGTTAGTAAATGAGGTACATTTAATTTCATTTTTGATTGCTCAGGACTCAATCAAATGAACATTTAATGTGTTCAGTTCATGCACTGATCTGTATTAAGCAGCAAGATCACCATCACTGACATTATCTATTTTAGTTTGAGAATCCCTAGACTTAGCAGCCATAACCTGTGGCTCTGGCATTTGCTCCCTTTGGTAGACTCAGACTTGATTTGCATAGGAGAAATTGTTTTAGAGTCTCCTTTCATTGAAGGCATTTACCACCCTACGATAACACCTCTAAAGTGCTATCCCTGTTTTGACATAAGAATGATGAGACTTTTCCAAGGCAAAGGTGATGACTGGAACAATATGTCTAGATTGCTTTGGGGAGTTTATTTTCCAATAGATCATCTTCATCAGTACTCCAGGACAACAAGAGCCCTAGTACTGGTCAATACACATCCCTGATACCCACAGGGGCTTTTTGTTTCTGGGAAATCTCCACAAAGGGGACAAATTTCCCCTAAGAAACTAAATATGCTAACTTCTATATTTCAGCTCCTCAAAGAAAAAGGAAAAAGAATAGCTGACATCAAGTGAGAGAGTAACCCAAGAGTAGAGAAAACAGAAAACTATGATTCCAATATAAGAATCCAAGACATTTATGTAAGAACAACTGTCCTTCCACACACTCTGACTACCTCTTAGGGTTTCAGTTCATTAACAAATTGCACAATGATAACCTTGGGCATCAGGAATATTCAAAAATGTTCAGCCAGGAGATTTTCACAGCAGAAAGAGCCCAGGACTAGGTGTCAGAGGCTAGAGATCTCATCTCACCTACTGGCAAGGTAACCTTGGGCAAGTCATCCTCCTTAACCCAAAGTGTCTATATTTGTCAAACAAAAAACCCAAAGTCTTAGGTATCTCAACTGGTTGAGATAATGTGCTTTGTAAACTATACAATTTTCTAAATCTAAGGTCAGACAATTCTTCTCCATGACACTATATTCCAGCTACCATGGATTTCTGTCCAGTTTATTGAAAACGAAAAAGATCCTTTCTCCTACCAATGCCTCTCATTCACATTTCCAGTGCCTAGAAAGCTCTCCCCCCATTCTCTAAGGATTGGTTGCCTCTCACCCTTCAGATCTCAGCTTACACTTCACTCTCTCAAAGACTTTTCTCCACCACTCACTCTAAAGCAATTTTGCCCTGTCCTTTCTTGTAGTGCTCACATTTTCCTCCTTACCACTAATCACAATTGGCACTTCAAATGCGTAAAAACTAAGATATCTGAAAAAAAAAAAAAAAAGAAAATGGATGACTTCTTTCTGCTGTTTCATTTAGAAGTACGCCTCTACAGATGCATTTTCCAGCCTACCAAAAAAAAAAAAAAAAAAAAAAGACAGTGTTTTTTAGAGTCACCTACACATGTTCTTCTTTGATCCTGTGAGACAGTTAATATTTCAATTGCACAGAGAAAAATAATTGAAAATTCAGATATTTAACAGCTTTCTCATAGCCACCATAATAATACTCAAATTCAAATTCAGGTCCTTTGATACAAGTCCAGTACCCTCCAGTGCACTATGCTACTTCTACTTTCAAGAGAAGGCTCTGATCAAAGGATTAAGTACAAACATTTTGGTTTCTTACTATCAAATTAGTTTCAGACGAGCGACTTTTTGCTGTGTTAAAGCAAGAACTTCAATAAAATTACCAGTAAATCAACAGAAGCTATGAAGTTATCAGTGGGGTTCACCTCAAGGTTTGTTTTACCTTTAACATCTGCTTTAATTCAAACCATATTGAGAGGAAAATATTACGTAGTAGCAAGACCCAGTAATACTTCAGGCAAACTGGGCCTAATGTTATATATGTAAAATATATATAATTATGTCTATATACAAACACATGTCCATGTAATTATTGGTTCTAATATAATAAATAAATAAAAACATGACAAATATAAATTATATGAATATGACATACATACATTATTGTTCCCCAAATAACAATAAGCTGCGCCATGGTATGAAATCTGTGGCCCAGGCAAAATTATCAGAAAGACCCCTTTACTCTTGCCTTCATTATAAAACAAACAACCCCAGTGATAAAGAGCCCCATTTTGGGGCACCTGGGTGGCTCAGTAGGTTAAAGCCTCTGCCTTCGGCTCAGGTCATGATCCCAGAGTCCTGGGATCAGAGCCCATCAGGCCCCACATCGGCCTCTCTGCTCAGCAGGGAGCCTGCGTTTCTGCGTCTCTCTCTGCCTGCCTCTCTGCCGACTTGTGATCTCTGCCTGTCAAATAAATAAATTAAATCTTTAAAAAAAAAAAGCCCCATTTTGAGTGAATGCATTCTTAGAGAAATAAGTGTTAATGAGAAAACAGCTGATTCTGCATAACCGGGTTCCATGCCTTTGAAAACAACTCAAAACAGTTTAGATTTTTTGGCATGACATGGACAGGGAGGGTACCTGGATTTATGTCAACTTCTGAAATGTATAGGCTAAGACATGGTGAGAGACATTTTAAAAAGTTTTCTGAATGATTTCTTCAGTTCAACAATTATCTTAGAGTTACATCAGGTACTATCATTTAATCAGGATGGAAAGAACTTACTTCTTTTTTTTTTTTTTTTTTTTTTTAATTTTTATTATTTTTTTATTTGACAGATGGAGATCACAAGCAGACAGAGAGGCAGGCAGAGAGAGAGAAGAACTTACTTCTATAAAATTCATTTTCCTATTTTAAAATTCAAATATTTCTGCAAAATAGATTTTTTGAAAATACTAAAGTCCTCCCTTTTCTTCAGTAGGAAATGAAAATGGTAGAAAAACATAAATAAATATAGAACTAGTTCATTTTTTGTGCTCTTCCATATAGGAAATAAACAAAGTAGGATTACCTCCACTCAGAAAGGCTCAGTTTAGCCCAAAGATAAAAAATGAGAAGTAAGACTACTTAAAAGCTACTGAACAGGAACATTATGGGGGCACCTGAGTGGCTCAGTTAGTTAAGCATCTGCCTTTGGCTCAGGTTAAGATCCCAGGGTTCTAGGATTGAGGACTCCCTCTTCCTACCCCTATCAGGCTCCCTGCTCTTCTCCCTCTTCTGTTCCCCCTGCTTGTGCACACTCTCTCTAACAAATAAATAAAATCTTCTAAAAAGTGGGGCATTACCTGTAATTTTAAATATAAAGGATAAAAATTAACTGTGTAAAAAAATCTTACTTTCAAGATAATTATTCTTAACCAAGTTGATCACGAATTATAAATGAAAATAACAGTTTCACCTCAATTCATGGTTTTAAAAAAATGACAATTTGAGTGACAGAGAAATTGCCTGAGTCTAACTGAATGTTTGGAATTAATTTCTCCAAAACTACTCCACTATACATTAGTTCTAAGAATAGATATTTAAGGTGGTTACTATCTAGGTATTTACTATATTCTTATACATTTTTCTATTAGTTACTATGATGCTATAATACGATAGCAGCTCTTATGTTTTAAAAAAAATTCACTGCATTAACTGATGTTCATCACTCTCTTTTTAAAAAAAAATTTAAAACTTTTTATTTAAATCCTAGTTAGTTACCATACAGTGTAATATTGCTTTCAGGAGTAGAATTTAGCGATTCACCTCTTACATACAATACTCAATGCTCTTCACAAGTGCCCTCCATAATCCCCATCATCCATTATCCCAACCCTTCCCTTCCCCTCTAGCCATCATCACTCTTCTGGATTATGCTCTGACAATTCGAATGCTAATGGATAGTAGACTAGTCTTCAGTAAACTCATTCTCAAAACTCTTTCATATTCTTTACACCATTTGGTCTTCATAATGTCAAAATAGTTGACTTTGTAACAATAGCCACCACTTCTGAACCTGAAACTGAGCAGCTACCACTCTGACCTCAGCAACAATCAACTCCTACTATCTTCTGTACAACTTGCAGGGCAACAGCCATGAACAGTAAATAATAAACTCAGAAATAAAAACATTTTAGGAAAACTTCTATATGGTCAAACACTGATTTCCCTAACATCACCATCACCACCATCAAAATATATATCCACACAACTTGAGTCAAACTTTTAATAATAGGCATGTATAATTCCATTCCATTCCGTGTATTATTCCACATTCCATTCCAATAATACCCATTTATCATTCCTTTTGAGTAAAAACTGCAAATAGGTGGTATGATTCTTGGCTTTAAGGTTGACAATATGTTATCAACTGAATGTTTGCAAATTCACATGCTGAAGCCCTAATCTCCAATGTGATGGGGTCTTCGGGAGGATAGTAGGGTTAAATGAAATCATAAGGGTTAATAGGGGATTCATGCCCTTACAAAAGCAGAGACCAGCAAGTTTGCAGTCTATTCCTCCACCATGGGAGGACATAGGGAGAAGGTAGCTATCTACAAGCCAGGAAGAGAGCTCTCACCGGCAACCAACAATGCTGGCACCTTGATCCTGGACTTCCTACCCTATAAGACTGTGAGATATAAATTACTGTTGTTTAAGCCACCTGGTCTATAATATTTTTGTTATGGCAACTCCAGCTAAGACAAAATGAAACTAAATAATGTAATCATACTGATAATTATTTTACTAATAATGGCATGCCATTTGTTTATTTTTTATTTACTTATTTCTTTGGTTTTTACATTCAGGAACCTGGATTCTTATAATACATAATATATACAATTCAATATAAGAAGCTTAATCTTTGAGCTTAAATAATGATACAAATTTAGAGACCTTACCAAATTACTTATATAGTAATCACTGAAGAAAAACCATCATAAGTAAGTTTACTATTGGGTTCATTGCCAGGAAACAGTAATCATTAAAGAAGATTTTCTTAAAATGATCTGCCTGAACGTCTATTAAGCTGTCTGTGGATTCAAAAATAGATTTGGTATTCTACTCTCCAAAAGCTACAGCCATAGTCTTAATGAGAAACTGGCCATATGCTGGGGAAAATCTAGGTTCTACAGACAGCCCCTGTTTCTGTGATTTCCCATAAGTTTCCATGTGGAAACAAAACAAAACAAAAACTACATTAACCTTTCTTCAACGATCTGGGTAATATCTTCGTACAGAAGCTGAATGCCTCATAAATAGAAAAAAATTTTTTCTCACATTTTTTTACTCTTGGTACAACTTTTAATAAACTAAAGAACTCTAGGTCCTTTCTTTCCTGGAAGCTACTCATTTACTATCAAGTATTCTTGTTCCAGAAGCCCTACCAGAAATGAGTCTAAAAATCTTATTTTTTAGACTTATAAAAGATTTGACAGAATCCTTATTAAAAGATTTGACAGAAAAAGAAGCAGTATAAGGTGGTGAGAATGAATGCATGCTTTGAAATCAGGAAGTAGAGACTCCCTGTCCCGTCCCTACTTTCACCAATCATGTGAGATTCTTCATTAGAAAAACTGAGATAAAATAACAGTACTTCAGTCATTCTGCTGAATAAATATGGTGATAAGCCTGACACATATAGTACAGAATAAACACTTAGGAAAGATTAGTTTGTCTTTATCTTCTTCCTCTATTATGACTATTACCAATGCTATGACTTTTTAATCCACCACTACTACTATTACCTGTAACAATAACAATTGTTATTATTACTGATGGAACGTTTAGTCCTGTAGTTAACATTACAACTTAGCCTCTGGAACTTTATATAAAGTTCATTCAAAGATTCAGGTGATATTTTGTTACCAGAGCAGTAACCAAGGATTTACAAAGCATATGTAACTATACCTTTAATATTGTCAGTATCATAAAGTTATGATGGCTGCAATTTTCCTTAAAATACTGTAACATATAGAAAATAGTATTGTGTGTGGGTTGCTTAGATTAAGCTATGATTTATGTGTTGTAAGTACTCTATGAAAAAAATGTAACAGAGGGGTGACTTTCTCATCAGGAAACCTACATTCTGAAGCTATTAAGTCTCCTGGTATCTATATTCATCAACAACTAACATTCTGAAAATGAGAATATTTAATGTGAGAAATGTGTT
The DNA here is from genome assembly GCF_964662115.1 of Mustela nivalis. NCBI lineage: Eukaryota > Metazoa > Chordata > Mammalia > Carnivora > Mustelidae > Mustela > Mustela nivalis. The sequence continues at coordinate 67,067,530 of NC_139024.1, forward strand.
TTCACTGATGGAACAGTAGCCTCTTGACTAGGACTGTGAAAGTGAACAATGAGCTCACACAGATGAGAATAAAACAAATCAAGGTAAGTGTTCACTAAAATATTTTAGCAACAACTCCCGTCCTCTTGTATAAATTGAGTAAAAGAATCAGAGACACCTGCAGCCTTCACTTTTAAGATGTCTTTGGCTTAACTCTCTGAGCAATCCTAAACTAAATCATGAACCACAGAAGACTCTGATTGCCTGATCCTAGCCAATAAGGTGAGAGAATCCTGATTTAGGAATTTTGACATTTGTAACAGCTGAAGCTTCCATGCAAGGTAGTGGTCACAACACCAAAAAACCAAAAACAAACAAACCAAAAACCAAAACAACAACAACAATAAAAAAACAGAGAGCTAGAACTTCTCTGAGCCTACAGAACAAGCTACAGGAGTGTGTGAGTGTGTGTGTGTGTGTGTGTGTGTGTGTGTGTGTGTGTGTGTGTTTCCTAAGAAACATTCAATACCTTTTTTGAAAGATTTTATTTATTTGAGAGAGAGAGACTGAGAGACAGCATGAGAGGGGAAAAGGTCAGAGTGAGAAGCAGACTCCCCATGGAGCCGGGAGCCTGATGCAGGACTCAATCCCTGGACTCTGGGATCACGACCTGAGCCAAAGGCAGTCACTTAACCAACAGAGCCACCCAGACACCCCATTCAATACATTTTTATATAGAAGATAGAATCTGGCTGAGACTTCATTCATTTTTTTTTACCCAGGAGCAAGGTTTGGAAGGAAGGGTGGATAACCTTCACTCATTTCAACATTAACTACGTAACAGAAGTGAAGAATTGTAATTTCATAATGTACATCACACGGGAGGGCAGGCATAGTCACACATCAGTGCTCTTCCTTGGCAACATGTTAGAAATAGAAACCTGATTAACAGATATTTGAGAAATTTTATGTAAACTTGAAATAGAGGAATGACTCAATAATAATAATAACAACAACAACAACAACAACAATATTCAGGAAAATCTCTCCATTGTTACAGAAACAAGCATTCTCAGTATAACATATGGTCATGATTTTTTTAATCCATGTGGAATTTATTCAGAGTAGAGAAAATACTACCAACAGTGAGGTTGGTATTATAATACATGCTTGCTTTAACTGGTAATAAACTATGAACTTACTATCATTTGAACTTGTACATGCATGTCTCAAATATCTTTAGTGTTGGGACAGCAAGATTATCAACTTTCCACAATTACCAACCATGATATTTTATGCTAAGACATGTGGAGCTTTGTTAGCAGTATTAAATTTGTTGGTTTAGCTATGGGTGATTGATTTCCCAACTTTCATTCTGTCCTATAAGATTCTTCCTTTTATTAAACATGGATTCAACTTTTTCTATCTTTCTTTCTCCTTTCAGTGCAGCTGCAATTCTGGTCCCATGATCATGTTTTGTAAATTAAGTCAACTAGTTATGTTCATTAATTATAGGTCTCCAAATGTTTTATTTTCCATTTATTTTCATTTCTGTTTATTGATGAAACAGTATTAAAATTTTAAAAGAAAAAATATTCCCACTATTCCCTCAGAAGAATGATTGATGTTATACAATGTTTTTCTATTTTAAAAAATCTTCCAATTATCTATGCTATGTTACTTTCATATGTATATATGACATTTTAAACCATTCAACAAAAGATGCAAAGTAAATACTACAAATTATAATATACATGAACATACTGCATAGTTTCCTTCATTTAATATTATATTATTTTCAGATAGGAATTACAGACTTAACAATAAGTAAAAATTCTCAATACAAACTTCCTTTCAAATAAGAGATGATGGGTCATTCCCATGGCAACCATTGGATTGTGAGACTTTTTTGTTTTAATTTTAGCCAAATTAGAACACATTTCGTACACAAAGCAATGTTTTGAGTACATAAACTATTGAAACTATAGAGCTAATTGCAATTATTTTTAGCAATAAAAATATAGATACAAATCAAATGTACATTTAGAAAGTATTTGGCTTTGGGTGAGAATGCTGTGTCAGTGAAGATTTGTCACTTTTTATCGAATGTGTCACTGTGATGTGGATAATGGGGGAGGCTGTGCATGTGTAAGGACAGGAAGAATATGAGAACTTTCTCTATATGCCCCTCAGTTGGGCTGTGAACCTACTCTAAAAAATAAACTACAGAGACTCTAAAAAAAATTAAGCTTATTAATTAAAAAAAAATATTTGGCAGCCTTTAAAAAGATTAAACTGTAAGGTTTCTGAGATGAAAAAAACTTAGACCTATAGTTCAGGAACAAATACTGAGTAATAAAGTACAGATTTGATAAACACTATTTTCTCTTCTCTTATATCTGTCTTTCATATAGCATTAAGTCTTGCCATTTCTTACATTAAATTCTTCCTCATGATTGGTCTAAAGAATAATCTAAGATGGGTGAGGGTACTAGAAGGTATAAACAGAAAAATTTGGTTTTCTATTGTTAACTATTAAAGATGGATGATGGGCATAAGAATTGATTAGGATCCTTTCTCTACTTTTGTCTATGTTTGAAATTTTCCATAAAAATATTATTCAAGAAAAATATTTCAGGGCACCTGGACGGCTCAGTGGGTTAAGTCTCTGCCTTCAGCTCAGGTCATGATCTCAGGGTCCTGGGATTGAGCCCTGCATCGGACTCTCTGCTCAGCAGGGAGCCTGCTTCCCCCTCACCCCTCTCTGCCTGCCTCTCTGCCTACTTGTGATCTCCCTCTGTCAAATAAATAAAATCTTTTAAAAAATTTTAGAAAAAGTTTTTGCAGGGACATCCATTTCTGACCATGTTAAAGAACTTGTATCAGACTTTCCCCACCTCCCATAATGAAACTAAGAAATCCAGATAAAATATATAAAATGGTTAGTTTTAGACATTAGACAAAGTTAGCAGAGTAATCCAGCAAAGAAGGGAAATAAAAAAAAGTGAGCACTACAATGGTAACAGTTTTCTCTCTTAGTGTCACTTTCTGGATTTTGAAGCAGAGAGGGATACCTTAGATAAAAAATTAGCCATCAGAGTTCTGGAAGGTTAAAAAACTTGAAATTTATGGGGTCTAGTACTGGGGATAACAGAGCTATGCAGACAGAGAGCTCTTCAAATCTACATGGGGCCCCTTTATGTAGTACACACATGAGGTTGAAACTCCACATGACAGGTTAAACAAATAAAAATGACCAATGAGCTCTAGTCTTTACAATATGCAGAGTTTACAAAGAACTAGAAGACACTTGTACTCCATTCAGCTGGCATGGAAAGACCTTAGTGAGTGTCTGGGACAATATGATGAGACCCTGAAAGTTTTTGCCTTAATGGTAAGGCAAAACTCATATTAGATTAGGTCTAGAGTGGACTCACCTAACAACACTTTAAAACAAGCTTTAAAATTCAAACTGACTTGTAAGTTAATTAATGGCTTTCTATAACAGATTTTAACACTTTTAACACTCCATACAGGAAGACAACAAAATCGGGATACTCAGCAACGTAATATTCATTATGTTCAGCATTCTATAAAATGTTACCTGCTGTGCAAAGAAAATATAACCAGGAGAAAAAAAAATCAGTCAATAGAAATACAGATATAAGTACTGAAGGCAATATAACTTGGAGAAACTGATATTAAAACTATTATAATTATGTTTGAGAATTCAAATAAAAAAATGAAGTGTATAAAAAATAATGAAATGGAACTTCTCGAGCTAAAAACAGAGTATTTAAAGTGAAAATAAAGTCACTGGATTAGAATCACAGGAGATTTGCACTGAAAAAGAAAAAAAATAAACAAAGTTTGGGACACAGCAAACTAGACACAGAAAGAAAAAAAAAAGAAAAAGAAAACAAGCAAGCAAGCTCGAGCTACCTGGGCTTTGGGAGGATATTAAGCAATCAAACACATGTATAATTGAGGTGGGAGGGAGCAAGAAAATGTTTGCATAAGAATGTCAAAATTTTCCAAATTTGGTGGAAAAAAAGATTTTAGAAGTAACAGCTCTTTAAATGATACCTTTAATTACAATCAGGGAGAAAATATTACCAATGCATGCATTTGATGAAAGACTTGCCTCCAGAATGTGTAAAGAATTCTTACCACCCCAAAATAAGAAGTCCAATAATAAATGGACAAAGAAGTTAACCAGACACTTCACACACACACAAAAGGTATACAATGGTCAATGCCATGTGAAATGATGCTCAACATCATTACCACCAGGGAAATGCTAATTAAAAATACAGGGAGCTATCACTACATACCCACCAGCAAAGTTAAAATTCACAAGACAGTATCAGTATAGGTGAGAAGGTGGGACATGTGGAACTTTTAGACTTTGATGATAAGAATGTAAGATGGTAAAACCATTTTGGAAAATAGTCTGGCAGATTTGTGTAAGTACAGATTGACGTTTACCATATGACTTAACAATTCTACTCTTAAGTATTTACCCAAGAAAAATAAAACCTCACAAAGACTTGTATATGAATGTTCACAGCTTATCCATAATAGCCCCCAAACCTGCAAACAACCTAAATGTTCACCAGCTGCTGAATGAATAAACACTGCAGTAGGCCACACAACTGGATATTATGCTAGCAATGAAAAGAACAAATGACTGATGCCCACAAGAATTTGGTGAAACTCCAAAGCATCATGCTAAGAGAAAGAAGTCAAACAAAAAAATATCACACTGTCTGAATGCATTCCAATGAAATTCTAGAAAAGGTACAACTAATGTATAGTTACAAAAAGATCAATGGTTGCCTGGGCCTGAGGATGGGGGATTTACTGATTGCAAAGAGAAATAAGGAACTTCTTAGAATGAAAGAAGGGTTCCAAATCTTGATTATGGTGGCAGTTACACAGCTGTACACATTTGTTACAACATACTAAACATTATATTTAAAATGCATGCACTTTACTGTAGGTAACATACATCTCAATAAATTGGATTTTTTAAAAAATGTCCTTCAGATTCAGTCCTTCTCCATTACACTTCTCTCCACATGCACAATGACAGCTGTAGTCTAGGACAGTATAATTTGTCTTCTTTGATGTTTCAGGAGCCTTCACCATGCTCTCTCCTTTTTTGAACAGAAAGGGAGAAGGGTTTAAAACCCTGTTCTTCAAACTGCAGAATGTAACTCTTTACTGGGTCATAAAATTGAAACCAGAATTGTTTTATGCAATGGAAGTGAAATATCAGAATGTCCTATGCACAATAAAGTATGTTTTCATAAAACTTAAGAGTGTGTGTGTGTGTGTGTATTGGGTAGCTATGCAAAATATTTCTATGCGTCTAAACTGAAAAAAAAATACAAAAAAAATGCTCCAAATACAAAGTAGATTATGCTTAAAACTATCCAATGCCTTTCTAAATCACATAAAAGCCAAACTCTACATTGTGGGATCTAAGGTCACCTTTATAATTACATTCTAACAAACATGGTCCCTGCCTTCTTCCCCAGCCTGGCCTTGCTCGGCTTTCCCCTTCACTCATAGCACTCCAGCCTGTCATCCTGTTTGCTGTTCCCCAGACACAGGAAGCTCCTTTCTGCTTTCCAGTTTCTTCATTTATAGCCCATTGTGTAAAAGTCCTGCCCCAGCTTTCTGAATGGTTCCTTTTCTTGTCAGTTTGGTCTCTGCTCAGACATCACCATCTCAAAGACACCTTCATGAGCTACTCTGTGAATTAGCCACCACTGCTAGGCTAGCATTTTATTTTATATCTTTATAGTGTTTAGGTCTATTGAAAATTAGCTTCTTCATAGTTAATCTGATGACTGTCACCCTATTCTCCTGAAAGGGACTGAAATTTCATATGAAGATGTACTTTCTTGACCTTCTGGTTGGACATAACCCCCACAACTCAGTACTGCTTTTCATCCAAAGCATTTCACATGTTGACATTATTGCCTGGGCCTCAGGGCACCTTGTTTTGGCATACACTCATAAGTCCTAGATATCAGAATAAGGGACTATCACTAATTTGTAATTATTACCAAATGAAGATACAAGTTCCTAATAAAATGGAAACACATTCATTTACTCATTCATTCATTCACCCATTCATACACAGTAGCCCAGGAAATGTTTATTGAGTGCCTAATATGTGTCTCTCTTAAAAGGGATAAGGAAGTAGGTCATGGAAATATTTGACCCGTAAGTTTCTAGGCAGGGAATAAAGTACAAAGGTCCTGAGAGTGGCGTCCTGGTGTATTCAAAGACCACAGCCTGCTAACCTAGCTAGAGTACAGTAGCAAGGAAAACAGAAGTAGGAGGTCATAAAAAAGTGGCAACCAATAGCCTGGTCAATCATACAGAGCCTTCTAGGCCACTGTATGACTAAGACTTTGATGCTGAGTCAGTCTGGCAACCAGTGGAAGGTTTAAGTCAAGGACTGACCTGATCTGACTTAAGTTTGTTTTTTTTTTTTCCTGCCAACTCTTGTATTTCATTTTAATTGACATTGATTACTGTTTCTTAGCAATCTTTTTCCTAATGGGGTCCTTTTTTTTTTAATTTTTTATTTTTTATAAACATATATTTTTATCCCCAGGGGTACAGGTCTGTGAATCACCAGGTTTACACACTTCACAGCACTCACCAAAGCACATACCCTCCCCAATGTCCATAATCCTACCCCCTTCTCCCAAACCCCCTCCCCCCAGCAACCCTCAGTTTGTTTTGTGAGATTAAGAGTCACTTATGGTTTGTCTCCCTCCCATTCCCATCTTGTTTCATTTATTCTTCTCCTACCCACTTAAGCCCCCATGTTGCATCACCACTTCCTCATATCAGGGAGATCATATGATAGTTGTCTTTCTCTGCTTGACTTATTTCGCTAAGCATGATACGCTCTAGTTCCATCCATGTTGTCGCAAATGGCAAGATTTCATTTCTTTTGATGGCTGCATAGTATTCCATTGTGTATATATACCACATCTTCTTGATCCATTCATCTGTTGATGGACATCTAGGTTCTTTCCATAGTTTGGCTATTGTGGACATTGCTGCTATAAACATTCGGGTGCACATGCCCCTTTGGATCACTACGTTTGTATCTTTAGGGTAAATACCCAATAGTGCAATTGCTGGGTCATAGGGCAGTTCTATTTTCAACATTTTGAGGAACCTCCATGCTGTTTTCCAGAGTGGCTGCACCAGCTTGCATTCCCACCAACAGTGTAGGAGGGTTCCCCTTTCTCTGCATCCTCACCAGCATCTGTCATTTCCTGACTTGTTGATTTTAGCCATTCTGACTGGTGTGAGGTGATATCTCATTGTGGTTTTGATTTGTATTTCCCTGATGCCGAGTGATATGGAGCACTTTTTCATGTGTCTGTTTGCCATTTGGATGTCTTCTTTGCAGAAATGTCTGTTCATGTCCTCTGCCCATTTCTTGATTGGATTATTTGTTCTTTGGGTGTTGAGTTTGCTAAGTTCTTTATAGATTCTGGACACTAGTCCTTTATCTGATATGTCGTTTACAAATATCTTCTCCCATTCTGTCAATTGTCTTTTGATTTTGTTAACTGTTTCCTTTGCTGTGCAAAAGCTTTTGATCTTGATGAAATCCCAATAGTTCATTTTTTCCCTTGCTTCCCTTGCCTTTTGAGTTGTTCCTAGGAAGATGTTGCTGCGGCTGAGGTCGAAGAGGTTGCTGCCTGTGTTCTCCTCAAGGATTTTGATGGATTCCTTTCGCACAATAGATGCTGAAAAAGCATTTGACAAAGTACAGCATCCCTTCCTGATCAAAACTCTTCAAAGTGTAGGGATAGAGGGCACATACCTCAATATCATCAAAGCCATCTATGAAAAACCCACCGCAAATATCATTCTCAATGGAGAAAAACTGAAAGCTTTTCCGTTAAGGTCAGGAACACAGCAGGGATGTCCATTATCACCACTGATATTCAACATAGTACTAGAGGTCCTACCCTCAGCAATCAGACAACAAAAGGAAATTAAAGGCATCCAAATCGGCAAAGAAGAAGTCAAATTATCACTCTTCGCAGATGATATGATACTATATGTGGAAAACCCAAAAGACTCCACTCCAAAACTGCTAGAACTTATACAGGAATTCAGTAAAGTGTCAGGATATAAAATCAATGCACAGAAATCAGTTGCATTTCTCTACACTACCAGCAAGACAGAAGAAAGAGAAATTAAGGAGTCAATCCCATTTACAATTGCACCCAAAACCATAAGATACCTAGGAATAAACCTAATCAAAGAGACACAGAATCTATACTCAGAAAACTATAAAGTACTCATGAAAGAAATCGAGGAAGACACAAAGAAATGGAAAAATGTTCCATGCTCCTGGATTGGAAGAATAAATATTGTGAAAATGTCTATGCTACCTAAAGCAATCTACACATTTAATGCAATTCCTATCAAAGTGCCATCCATCTTTTTCAAAGAAATGGAACAAATAATTCTAAAATTTATATGGAACCAGAAAAGACCTCGAATAGCCAAAGGGATATTGAAAAAGAAAGCCAACGTTGGTGGCATCACAATTCCGGACTTCAAGCTCTATTACAAAGCTGTCATCATCAAGACAGCATGGTACTGGCACAAAAACAGACACATAGATCAATGGAACAGAATAGAGAGCCCAGAAATAGACCCTCAACTCTATGGTCAACTAATCTTCGACAAAGCAGGAAATAATGTCCAATGGAAAAAAGACAGCCTCTTCAATAAATGGTGCTGGGAAAATTGGACAGCCACATGCAGAAAAATGAAATTGGACCATTTCCTTACACCACACACAAAAATAGACTCAAAATGGGTGAAGGACCTCAATGATCTGACTTAAGTTTTAAAATGTTCACATTGGGCTGTGAAAGAATATCCCCTAGAAAGACAAAAGAGGAGGGTACCACAATCCTACAGATGGATATGAAGCTCTCTGGGTCAAGCCCCACAGAAATAAAAATATTAGAAGTTGATCTCATTCTGGTTATATTTTAAGAATAGAGATAACAGTAGTGCTAAAGGATTCGAGGTCTGCAGAGCAGGGGAAAGGTGAAGGCTGGAGATTAAGAAAAAAAAAATGTGTGAATCTTTATCATCAGAATGGTATTTAAAAATACAGGAACTGGATAAATCAACCACAAAGGAAATATCCAAAGTGGAAAGATAAGAGAGATGAGGAGAAGTACGTCCATCACATATATCTGAAGGTTTCCATTTCTATCATGTGGAAGCAAGAGTGATACTAGAGCAACCTGGTATCATTGATTATTACAAGTGGAAGACACTGAAGATATCCCCTGCCAAATGATGAAGCTCAGTGCTAGAGAAAGAAGTGACTTTGTAAAAGACACACAGCTACTTACAGCAGAGCCCGGATGTGACAGGGCCCACCCAACCATCTGAGCTGTTCACGCCTATATGAGAGGCCTCTCATGGTAACTTTTAAACACCATCATCATACAGAGAAAGAAGACTGTAACCTGCAGTAGGGAATCCACACTGAATATTTGTTGAATGAAAACAAAGTTATGACCAGTCCATAAAGTACAGATTTCTCTCAAAGCCCCCATGAAAAACAGCACAGAGTTTCTACAATCAGATGTCCTCAGTTCACTATGTAGGCACATGACTTTGGACTAGTTCTTTAACTCTTTGTCTCAGTGTCATCATCTCTAAAATGAGCATAGCAATCATTACATAGGTGTCAAGTTGTGACCATTAAATAGAATAATCTATGAAAAATGCTGACAACAAGGCTTAGGGTAGAGTAATTCACAATAAGGGTCAACAGTGATTACTTCTCTACCTTGTGCCAAATCTGGGCAGTTGACTTGCCCTTTGCTGTTAGATATGATAGCTATAAAATAGGGGATGGGGAGATGTACATAATCACCATTTCACATGACACTGCCACCTTAAGTCTCCATTTTAAACGTATAATTTACACACTTTACACTCACAAGTTAGAAAGGGAAAGAGTTGAATATAATTACATTTCGAGGAAAAAAATTTTAAAATAGAATCATCACTATCTTTCCTCAAGAATGTCATAAAGTAAAATACACATTTTAAATACAAAGAGAAACTGAAACGCATATGACAACCAATTATAATGGAAGTGCAGAGAAATGTATAGGATTTGTTTGTTTGTTTGTTTGTTTAGTTATTGGCATACATACCATGAGCAGATATTCATGTGAATGGAGATATATAGAAAGAATATCATAAAATCCTGAACAAAGTTGACAGGAGAAGGTCATACAAAGGAGTAGAGAATTTTGTTCCCACTTCTCTCAAGTGTCTGGTCTTCTCCAAAGCCCTCTTCATGTCAGACTAGCCACTTTCTTCTTTGACCCTTGTAATAACACACTGTGATTATCTGTTCAACTATCTTCAAGTAACCATGTGCTCCTTAGAGGAAGGACTGGATCTTCCCCCTTAGAATACCTTATCAATTACCAAAGAGTTCATAAATATATTTTGGTCATACCTCATCACTAAAACAATGCTTCTACTTCCAGAATCCTTCATTTGTAGAGACAGGAAAAGTCCTTCTTCATCATATGCAGTCCTGAGCAGACTATGGTGTGGGAGTTAAGACTCAGAGCTTGGAGTCAGTCTGACAAGATAAAAACCCACACTCAGCCATTCTTGAGCTATGTGACGGGGGCGGGGGGGGGGCAAACTAATGTCCCATCACTGTAAAATGGGCATGCCTGACAGACAAAGTGGATAGAAGACAGAATAAAATCAGTTATGCAGAGGATTTAGTTTCTAGTCACATAGGAATCATCCAATGAATGTTAGCCATTATTCTGAGAAAAGGATAGTTAAGGAACTGTACAAATAAGCAGGAAAGAGATGATTCTAGAATATCGTATCATTTTGAGTACACAAGGTTTCTAACAATGAGGTTTTTAAAATTTTATCAATTGTAATTAATCTGAGTAAACGTTCCTCTAATACTAATTCCAGTTACTTTTTCCTACTCTTTAAAAAGCCCAAACTGTACATTCTCTAATTATATGTTAAAAATGACTATGCAACTACCCCTTGGTGGGGGGTAATCTATATTCAATTTTTGTGCACAGTCGGACCAAAATTAAAAATGTTTAAACCTGTAATTTGAAAAAATAATAAACTTCATACCTCTGGAGCACATTAGAAACATGACTGAGAAGGCTCACTAGATGAACAGATGAATAAATCATTTCAATCCTATCAAGCAATCATTTCCCTAAAACAGTTTCCTCTCCAAATTATGAAGCCTGACAGAGTCCCCACAGATGGGCTTCAGTGAGTGCACTCAATTGAAGAAGGAAGAAGCAAGGAAAGTGTCTGCCAGCCAGGCAATCTCTACCTCAATCTCTTTGGGGGTCTGTATACTACCACACCTTTCATTGCAGGTAGCTAGGATTGGAGTAACTCTGAATTAGAAATACCTTTTCTCTAAAGATGTCCTTATCTTCTCGTATCCATTAAAGATGGTAAATAGTAAATAGTAAAATTAAAACACGTTCAGAATGCCCTAAAATGGAGGGACAATACGACAGATAGACTACTTTTATTACAGAATCACTTTTCTTATAATTTAACTGGACATATTCATAGTTTACTTATAATTATCCTCAATTTTAAGTTTTAAAGATACAAGTAAAATATGATTAAAAATCGGCATACTGTCACTTGTTACTAAAACATAGGATGAAATAGAAAAGCCTAGTCAGTCGACTCTTTACATATGCTGTTTGCCTTCCATTTTCAGTTGTTTTATAAAAACTTAAATAGTGGGGCACCTGGGTGGCTCAGCTGGTCATGATCCTGGGGTCCTGGGATGGAGTCCCATGTCAGGCTCCCTGCTCAGAGAGAAGACTACTTCTCCCTCTCCTGCTTCCCCTGCTTGATTTCCCCCTCTCTCTGTCTCTCTCTAAATGAATAAAATCTTATAAAAAAAATAAAAATAAAAACCTAAATAGTATAAAAATTTTAAGGCATTTATATAATTTTACCTCCAATATCAATATCATCAGAACTGAGAAACTTACTGGTTTACCTCCTAAAAATACCACTAATGGATAATAAGACTGATAATTGGCAAAGTTGACATAACTTTGGAAGTTAAAAGTTGTATACACAGGTTTTGGACTTACATTTTTTAATAAAAAAATACTTGCATAATGGGGCGCTTGGGTGGCTTAGTCAGTTAATCATCTCATCTGACTCTTGGTTTTGGCTCAAGTCATGATCTCCAGTGTTGTGGGATCAGATTGAACCCCGCAGTTGCACTAGGGCTCAGTGAGGAGTCTTCTAGTCCCTCTCCCTCTGCTCCTCTCCCTGCCTCTTTCTCTCTCTTTTTCTGCCTCTCAAATAAATATATAAAAATCTTAAAAAAATATACTTTAGTAGATCTTCGTTTACATGTGTGTCTCTGCAAAGTATATCATATACGTAATACTTGGTATCCATGTTCCTCATAAGACTATGGGAAAGTTTAGTTTGTTAAAAAAGAGATGACCAAATAATCTATGGTACAAAATATAGTTTTTCATAAGACCCAAGTGGCAAGGTCTACTTCTTATTTTTGACACTCATTTCTGTGTAATAGCTGCAGTAAACTATAAGCAAACCATATGGAGAAGTCAGGCTTAATGATTTTCTTTCTTTCACAAAATAACTTTATACATCTTTTCTTTTAAGCTATTAAATCTCTTATTAGTTCCATATATACACATACTTATGAAAACAGTGGGTTAAGAACTAACAATCTTATCTAATTAAAGAAACTTGGAGGAATATCCAGTCATTTTTCAGAAGACCCTTTTTTCCAAAATGGAAGCCATCTATTTAATCAGATTAAATAGAAAGGAGAAAAACCCAAAAAAGGAATTTGTGGTATTTTTTGGACATAAGCCAATAAGTTTTTCAGTTCAGGTGATACTGACATATGGCATAGTATTACATAAATGCCTTAGAAGTTTTATATCATTCATGTGTTACAAAAGAAGTGAAAATGCATGACTAAAGGAAGAGATGCCACTTTGATATGATTAAAAAACACTGATCAAAAGCCACAATGGGTTACTCATATATTCACATTTATATGCAATACTATATTGAAATATATTTCACTTATATAATTATATAGTATATAAATATATTTATATGATATTTATCAAATGCCACCTCATTTAAATACCAACTTTGTGTAAAGGCAGTTTTCTTCCTTCAATTGGTTTACTACCTAAAATTGATCAAAGTATAGATGGAATCAAATCAGACTGTAAAACTAACCCCAAACCTTGACCAATCAGATAAGACTGATACAAGTTTATACAGTCATAAGGAAAATCAAACTTCTTAAAAAACGAAAACATAGCTTTAAATCTTTCAAACTGTTTTTAAAAAATCAAAAAACATCAGAAACATTTTCAAAAGTAAAAAGGACATGGACACCCCTTATCACACATACTTGAAATCACAAGATCCCCGATCTACTCCAGCATAGAAACCAGGGACTCAAGATAAATCAGATGGGTCATGTAATCATGGGCCTGGGCCTCCTGACTTCCAGCCCAATGCCCCTGGCATATAACTGTGCCCAACATTAATCAATGGTCAACCAATGCTTATGTCTTTTCCTGTAAAGTTCTGCTTCACTATCTTTTTTTTTTTTTTTAAAGATTTTATTTATTTATTTGACAGAGAGAAATCACAAGTAGATGGAGAGGCAGGCAGAGAGAGAGAGAGGGAAGCAGGCTCTCTGCTGAGCAGAGAGCCCGATGTGGGACTCGATCCCAGGACTCTGAGATCATGACCTGAGCCGAAGGCAGTGGCTTAACCCACTGAGCCACCCAGGCGCCCCTCTGCTTCACTATCTTCATCTGTACCCATAATGTCTATTCTCATTGCCAGAACAGCAGGTCACTTTATATCAGAGTATGACAAACAAGGCTAAAATAATGATTTCTTTAGTTGTGAATAAAACTCATTGATAAATGGTTATCAAATTGTAAGATTTGGGGAACAACAGTTTTTCTGATAAAAAAATAAACTTTGTAAATATGAGTCCATAATATATAATTTCCTATCCTGTAATTAAAAAATTTATAAAATGTGGACACTTTCTTACTATATGTAAATATATATAATAATTTATGAAAAATATAGCTCTACTTTAAATACCACATTCTTGGGGCAGGGAGCCTGCTTCCTCCTCTCTCTCTGCCTGCCTCTTTGCCTACTTGTGATCTCTATCTGTCAAATAAATAAATTAAAAAAAAAATACCACATTCTTCCTTTTTTATTTTGAAATAGCAACCACTATCCCAAATTTAAAAATAAATATATAAGTAATTTGTAAATGGCAAAACGTTTTATGCTATTTGTTATCATTAATCTTTGTTAAGTCTATATTAAAGCAAAGGCATCAGCATACAATTAAACAATGTGTGTATGGTGGTGGGTGGGGGTGGGTGGGGGTGGTTGGAGTGGGTGGGGGTGGGGTGGGGTGGAAGGTTTAAGGGTTGGTGGTAGAGCTAGTTGCTAGGGAATGAGACCAATACCGACCTGGATACCTGCTGAAACCGAGCCCCACTATAGGATCAAGGTCTAGGTGAGAAAACCAAAATGGGGAATGAGGGCTAAGACCCAAGAAGGGCAGAGTAGGAACAGGAAATGAAAACACCAACAGCTGTAAAGTGGAAGACTAGTCACAGACCCATCCTGGTAAATTCAGTTCAACTGAGGAGTCATATGCAGGAACAATATCTGCTAATGTGTGCAGTTTTGTTTTCATGGATCTCTTCATAACTGAGCTTTTGTTGCATTAGCCTAAGGTCAACCTCTTCTTAAAGTGGCCACTCCTTCATTCCCCAGGGCATCTGCACATAATCTAGAACGCTCCATGAAAGATTTCAAAGATCAATTTACTCTCTACCTCCTGAGAAGAAACTTATAAAACCAATAAATCAAAGAACTCAAAATAGCCATTGATCTGTAATCGGTCATTATTTATGGCTACTGCTCATTCCTCTATAACTTATAAAATAAGCGACACACAAATTCATTCTATCAAAATCATAAAGATCAATAAGCCCAATACAGATAATAGTGTTCAGAATACAGAACTATTAGTATAGTGCACAACTAGGAATCAAATCTGTACCATATTAAAGATATACTGGCATTGAACTGTATGAATTTTCACAATTAAAACAAATCAGAGTTGTTTAGTTTATATCAACACCTCCTTAATGATTCAGATATACTGAATAAAGATTTCAGGAATTCCAAATTCTCCTGTCAATACCAATTTACCCCAGCCAGACCCAGATATAAAAATGCCAAGGAATTATAGTAAGAAATATAAATTCAACCTATGCCTTAAGTCAAGTTCAGAAATCTATTAGAAACCACATGTGTAATGATGGGTACCTTAAAATGGAGAGCAGCAATGTATTTTGTTTTCACATAATCCTGGGTAATAAAGGACATAAATTTAGATGCTTATGAAAAAATATTCATTCCCTGCCCCTTGATTTGCCTGCTGAATTCTATTTGTCTGCCTTTGCCCCGATGGGTCCTTAAAATTGTCTTGAAATTCGGCACATTTGGCTGGATGACGAAAATGTGTCTAGGCTTCATGCCGCCCTTCTGGGGACTGGAACTGCCTCTGTTCCTTACTTACCAGTTGGCTAGAATTCATGCTTAGATGTTTATCAGTCCAGATCCAAGATGGCTTCATGGCACCACCCACCTGACTCTACCCAGCCACAGAAAAACACACAGGTGTTGGTTCCAATCCAGGCTAGTCTCAATTTCAACTTGTTTGCTGAGATTTTAGGATCTGAATTTGGAGCTCAAGTCTTATAGTCAGTAAATTGCCCCTAAGCCCTGACCATTGTGAGTTAATGCCCCTGATCAGTCAGCCCATTTAGGGTCCCAGCATGTTTCAAATGATCCCTTGAGATATTTTTAAGAAAATTCAGTAGCATTAAACCACAGACTCTCATATAATTAACCCCGATTTTGACTATGAGAAGACATGTTACACAAAAGTAAACAGGTTGAAAAAAATGTATTCAGTCACTTGGGGAGACAGCTGAAAATCAAATTTCAGTAGATGCTATCCATTCCAGACTAACTATTCACTTGTTGAATGGTAAGCTTTTTTTTCCCCCTTAAGTGGTAGTTGGCTTAAAGCCACCATCCCCATTAGCCACATAGTTGGTGAGAAACAGTGGAAATTTTTTTTGTCCTGCTTATCTAGAAATCCTGCTCTCCCTTAGCTAGTCATTTGTGAGTCAATGTTTTTTGTTTTTGGTTTTTGGGGGTTTTTTTACTCACCTATTGCCAAAGCCCTTTGTTTCAATGACAGAAAAGAATTTTCTAAATTCTGTTCAATGCTATACCCCCAAACCAGAATTTATTAGACTATTTATATTTGGAAGTTCATAAAGCCAAATGCAGCTGGAATTTAAAGTTTTAACATTATACCTGACTCTACAAAGGGTTCCACTGTTAATGTTTGTCCACATCTCCCAGGAAGGGATCCAGATTAAGTCACATGGTAATACAGAAAGAATAATGGCTTTGACCAAAATGTGTCCTGAGGATGAATAACAGCTTCACCACTTAACTTTATAATTTAAACTACCATCTAGGCTAAATTCATCCACAAGTCCATCCAATCATTTATTCATTCAGCTAACACTGAATGGATATTGACCACATTTGAAGTACTTTGTAGGCCCTCGGGGATAAAGCATGAACAAAAGAGACAAAAATCTCTGCTTTGTTGACGTTTGTATTCTAGTGGAATTGAATGGACAAGTAAGTAAAAAACGCAATGTGTCAGATGGTGATAAGGTCTATGAGAAAATGTAGCTGGAAAAGAGATTAGAGAGGATTGGGGTGGCTGATAAGATAATAAGATGATACTTAAACGCAGAGACCTCACAGACATGGGAGAAGGAAATCTAAGTATAAATGGGAGACAAACTTTCCAGGGGGTGGATGTGTATGACTCCCGAAACAGAACTGTGCTTTGAGGGACTGCAGAGGAGTGAGAGAGAGGGAAGGAATCCAAGCGGAGGTCCACGTGGGTGGTGAGCCCCGTGAGCCAATAAAGACAGACTTCACTGAAAGTCACACTGGAAGTCAATGAAAGGTTGGAGAGGAGGAGTGGCATGACCCATGTAAATTTTCAAAAAACCGCTCTGGCTGCTATGTGAAGAAAGAAATGTAAAGAGACAAGTGAACACAAAGGAGGATTTCTTCAAGCCTGTGCCACTCATCAGCATGAAATTAGAGAAGGTGGTGAGCAGTGGTTAAAGCATGGATGTATATTGAAGATTCGGCCAAAGCTATTTGTTGGTGTGCTGGATTTTAAATGGAAGTCACTTATGATGGAGCCAAAAACTTAGAAAATGATAAAGCACAATTCCTCCCACATTTCCACATGCTTGTTGTGTATACCCTGGCCAACTATCCTGGATCTGAGTACCCTAACACACATTTTAACAGGTCTTTTAAGGAAGATTATGCAAAATGACACATAGACAAACACACTGAACTGGTGTCTGGGTTGCCTGAAGGACCCTACGTTATGGGAATGTGAAGAGAGGAATTAGGGTGACCTTGAAACCATGCCAGGTCAAAGACGCCCATGCCCTTCCAAATGGTACCAGTCATGAGTGAAAGATGTGTATGTTTGAGGGGTAAAGGCAGAAGCAGCAGCATTCTTGTATCCAGAGGAGTGGTCCAAAACCCAGTTGGCAAAAAAAAAAAAAAAAGATACGAAAGTCTACAAACTGGGGCTTTGCTTTTAAATTCTGTTTGTATCTATAACCACAATCCCTCCAGTAAACAGAAAGGGTACGGAATGAACTTTTGCCCACACTTTAGCCCAGTAAGCATATATATACTCTTAACAGTGGTGACATTTTCTTTAACCAACTTCAATGGATATGACAAATTCTGGTACTGTGACTTAACATTCCCTTCTCTTTTAAGTCTTTCCTACTACCTTATACTAACCTCTAACCATATTGGTTGCTAAATTTTACCAATCCCACAATCAATCTTCCAAACTTTTTGCTGGTTTCAGCAACTATTTTATATACCTCTGTAATCCACTCTTGGCCATCATCCCTGATGATTCAACATCATGTTACTAGGCTTTTTTGCCCTCTGGAAGCAGTCCTTCAATGCCTCCAAGTCAATGACCTCCCACATTCATTTCCACTTTAGCTACTTATAAACACCTACCTGGACCTTGTCAAACTGGTTATTAATCAACCCATCCAAGCTTAAACTCTTAGTAGACCCTCTCTAAATACAAGACCTTATTTTTATCACTTCAGAATCCACATTTCCACTGAACATTCTGCCCGAACTGTAGGCTACAGGCCCCTTCTGATTGTCATGTTTCATTCGACAGCCAGGAATCCATGATCATCCTTTCAGAGGATAATTTTATCAATAAGAAAGAATGACTTTTTCCCCCTCATTTCTCTTGCATATTTCCATTTCCTCTCCAGGGATGGTCTCTGCTTTGCAGACACACATAATCATATTTCCCCAATCCTAAAAACAAACAAATCTGATATTCTTCCACTGATGGCTCCATACCACCTCTGGCCATTTAAACTAGACTGACCTAACTGCAACCATCATACACCTGCTGGTCTCTGAAGGCGGCCAGCAAACACACTAGTGTTTACAGCAACTGCTTAGATACTCAGAAGCTACAGCTCCACTCATTCCCATGAGCAATTTGGACTTTGTATCTGAACTTGTCTCCTTAATTTGGTTAATAAAACCAAACTAGGTCTCTTCTGACGGACCTCACTACCTTGTGCTGCTTTAGCAGAAGTCCAAAAAGCAGTCCCTTTTCCTGGCCACGTAGCCAGTTGCCTTTACAGTTTATACAACCTTTCACCAAATGATGAGTTCATCAATGATAATTTGTGCAAATTCATATGCCAGGTCCGTGGCCTAGTTTACAATAAACCCAGTCTCCTGATATCCAGCCCAACACTTTCCTTACCATATCCTGCATTCCCAACACTGATTTCAGCACCTAATAAGGTCTTCTGATAGTGATAAAAAGGCCTATGACAATCAATGCATAGAAGAAACTAGTATATAATGGATCTCCCTGTTTCTGAGATGACAGAAAAAGACAAGTAATTGGTGATCAATTTCTATATGTTATTATGTGTGTGTGTTTGTGTCTGTGTGTGTGTGTGTTTGTGTATGCACATAGACAATGCTGTGTGATTTTGGAAAGAACTAACATTGTCACCTCTTTTATAATTATCATGCCATATTTAAGTTAACCACCACAAGAATGGCTGCTGTGATGTTTCCTAAGAAATCATTTTAAGGCACAAATGCGGCAGTGAGTAAAAAAAAAAACACAATCAGTGTTGTATCAAAGGCTATGGTCTTATATTAAACTATCATTTGTTTAAAGATACAGCTGTAAGAAAACTCAATGGTCGTGACATCTATCGAACTTCTAGAGGTAAAAATGAAAGGTTTACTTTTTATGAGTTGCCATCAATGTAAATTAAGGAGAGACCTTCCTGAAAGAACCACTCTAGAAAATAAATACATGTTCAGTTGAAGTGAAACAAACCATCCAGTTACCTCTTGTTGAATAAATATGGCAAAATTTACATGGATAGTACCAAAGAAATAAATTCACTTGCTACATATTAGGCACATACATAATTTGAGTTTAAAATGAGCATAAGTTATCAGTACTGACGTGGGTAAAATTACAAATTACTTTTTTTCCTCAGAATTTTTCTAATGTTTCTAACATAACTATAACTTGTAGGAGTAATGCTTAGGTAATTTTTTTTGGCTAATGATTAGACAGCCCACAAAGTAAGTTCTAATGTAGGTATTTTTTTTTTTTAAGACTTATTTATTTATTTGGTAGGGGTCAGAGATGAGGGAAGAGGATTGAGGGAGAGAAAAATCCTGAAGTCTACTCCCCTCCAAGCGTGGAACGTAACTGATGCCGGGCTGGATCTCATGACCCCAAGATCACAACCTGAGCCAAAATCAAGAGCTGGCCGCTTAACCTACTGAGCCACCCAGGCACCCTAGGTTCTGGCTTTTTCTAACCCCAACAGAGAATTGATGTTAGGTTTTATATTTGGGGAAATTCTGAAAAAAAAAAAAAAAAAAGTAGATAGTATTTTTACACAGAACAGCTTCATAGAGAATAAAAAGTACAGAAAAATGCTTTTTCAAAGATTAAAATTAGAAGGAACTCATCATTTAATTGTCTGGAAATTACTGCAAACAAGAGCAATTAGGGAGTACATGAAACTAGTGCTATTTTGTACGAAAGAAATGCACTACAATACTTTCTAAAAGTCTGTTTTACAGCCAAACTATATTTAACTACCCAATAAAATCAAATGATATGTTTCCACCTTATTTTCTCAAAATATCTTAAACCCACTATGTCTAAAACCAATTCTTGGATCTTTCTTCCCAAACTTGCCAGCATTCGGAGTTCTGACTCTCCATGCATGACTCCAACATTGTTCTTGTCACACAAGGTAGACACCTACGAGCTGTCCGTTATAACCCCCTCTGCCTTACACCCCGTTAGCAATAGAACATTGAATGTCATCACTTTTTACCTCTAAATTTTATCTTTCTCTCACACCTTACACTTTTCTCTCTCATCACCACCATCCTAGTACAAAACTATCATATCCTTGACCGTCAGGTAAACTGCAGGAGCCTCCTGATCCGTATTCCACAACTGTGTTAAGTCGAGCACATTCTATTT